>NC_139002.1:72580279-73780279 GCF_964374135.1 Grampus griseus
GAAAAAATTAGGGGAAAAAACCCTGAGGTTAGACACATTTCTCCCTTTAACTGTTGCTGCTGCCCCTTGCAGTCACTCTCCTACCCCCAACGATTTGGGTGGAAAAAACCCCAAAATGCTGTGTTTGGATTTCTGCGGAGGGAAGCCTTGGCCCAGCTCCTGGAATACCAGTGAGCAAAGGAACTGGCAGTCTTGGGGTTTCTTCCTGCCCTAGAATTCCACCCTGGATCTGGGAAAGCCCTAGACACCTGGCTTTTCCCCCAGGCCCTTCAATAGTGCCTTACTTCCTGGACTGTGTTATTATTATTGTCCACATTTTAAGAATGATGGGATTGAGTCTCCAAAAAGTGACTTGCCTGCAGTCACACCGCCAGTGGCAGAGCTGGGATTTGAACTCAGGTCTCTGAAATCAAGCCCAGGACTCTTCTCCTTCTGCCTTTGCCGCCTGTTTCCCAGGCCCTAAATGTGGTCTCAGGCTGACGAGGTCCGTTATGTATCAGAGCTGCCAGGCAGTTGGGTCTTATCTGGCCTCATGGATCCCACGTGCCAGGATGGGGCTGGCGGCATCAGAACGACTGAGGACACAAATTAAAGGTAAATGTCTGGTCCCACCCACAACTCTGGGTGCGGCCAAGGGCTCTGCATCCGCATCTCCACTCCGCGGTGCTCCCCCAGCACACTGGCCTCTGCCCGCTCCCGCCTCCTTCGTGCCCCACCAAACTCCCCCAGGGAGGGTCTCTTACTCCCTGCTTTCCCTTCCACCCTTCCAGGGCGTTGGATTAGGCCCCCGCCACGTTCTCCTTGTTGTTAAATCCAGAGACTTCTCCTCTAATCCTATCCCACTGGGTCCCTCAGGGGCCATCCCTCAGGAAACACCCCTCCCCTTGTCCTCAGGGACAGGACTGGCCCTCGGAGGGGCAGACTGGTCACCGTGCTGCTCGGCCAGGCCTGCACAGAAGCGTGGGCTCGGCCTCACTCGTGCCACATGGCTGAGCGTGGGTATGGGGTTGCTCTGTGAAGGACAGTCGTGTTCTTTTGTGACGCAGGGGCGTGTCCGCCTCAGTCTCCCGTGTGCCTCCAGCTCAGCGGTTCCGTGACTATAAGATTCTTGGCTTTTTTACATCTGAGGTGCTCTGATGCGGAAGGTGCTGTTGTGATGGGAGAGGGCCGGGTGGGAGGGCCCACTGAGGCAAGAGGTGGCCAGTTTGTAGGGACGGAAGCAACGCGTACAAGCACCTCCTTCTTACTTTCTCTGTGTTGTTTCATCCCGTCATCACAACCAGCCGGGAGGCAGGGAATGTTATTCACCCCTTCCCTGTCCAGGAATGAAGGCTCAGAAAAGGGCGATGTCCAAGGTCACCAGCCGAGCTGGGCCCCAAACCCAGGCTGGTCTGACCTCAAGGTCCGGCCATTTCTGCTCCAGCTGCTGCCTCCTTTGACAGACGGACTCGTGCTGCTTTTGACCCAGGATCTAGAAGGCAGGCGGGACCTGGAGAGCAGAGAGGCCTGGGAGCGCGTGTTAAATGAGCAAAGGCTCAGAGGCCACGATGATGAAAGCCCAGAACTGACGTTTCAGGAGAACCTGACTCTCAGCCCTGCTCCACCCTGCAAGCTCCATGACCCTGGGTGGGAGGCTCTGCCTCCATTTCCCCATTCCGGCCACAAGGGGCGGCTTTTGGATAAAGAACCTCTGAGGGCCCCTCTGTCTTGCTGCTCTGGGTTTCTAATGACTGTTTCTCTAAGTCCAAAGTACCATCGATTCAACTATGCCATGAGCTAAATAACAGCATGTTGGGGATATGAGAAGATATACTATTTTAAGGCTGTGTGTATTTTATGACATTTTCATTTCCAAAATGTGCATCTTGGAATGAAAGCAACACAGAACCTCTGCCACCTCAGAAGTGGCCAGCCTAGCTGCTGAGGCAGCCCTTTTTGGATATGACCTGGGTCTGGAATCCAGAGAATGAATTCAGTGAAGGGGGTTGTCCCACTGGAAAAGTCTGGGCTCCCTGAGGCCTGGGCATGGCCTTTCCTGCCCTTGGTTCCCCCACTACCCAGGCTACAGCACCTGGGACTGAGGGGGGTAGTGCAGTGGGATGAGGGGATTCCCATCTGGGCACAGCCCTGCCTCCCTGTGGTCTTCCCTGGGCTGGTGCAGTGGCCTTTAGCCCACCTCCACCCCGTCTACCCTTTTTCTCTCAGTCAGAGACAGTCCCAGGGAAGGGGCACCACCCCCCTTGGCTAGTGTGTGAGGGACCATCTCTGACATGGACAAGGGTCATGGTCTTAACTCAGAGAACACATGTCCAGAGTGCCCAGCCAGACCCTGATTTTCCTAGGAGATGCACACACACACACACACACACACACACACACACACACACACACCCCACCCTATACACACACACACACATTACACCCAGGCATGTCCCTATACACACACACCATCATGCCCCATACATGTCCTTATACACACACATCACACCCCATGCATGTCCTTATGCATATCACACCCCACGCATGTCCTTATACACACACATCACACCCCACGCATGTCCTTATACACACACACATCACACCCCATGCATGTCCTTATACACACATCACACCCCACGCATGTCCTTATACACACACACATCACACCCCATGCATGTCCTTATACACACATCACACCCCATGCATGTCCTTATGCACACACACACACTTCTACCACCTATATGAACCACATACATCACACACAGTGACCACTTACATGAGCCTCTGGCACATGCCTAGAGTCAGGTGACATAAACAGGTGACACACCTTCACCATGTACACAGCTACTCCACATTTACACACCACCCCTCCCCTCCCCCACACTCCCCTCCCAGCACACAGACCTTCTACACGGCATGTTCTCGGCACACACTTTCACACACTCCCGCTCACGCCCTCCACACCATGGGAAGCACCTCCCACCTGCTGCTCCCTGAGCTGCGTGCCAAAAGGGGACGATTAGTGCGAAGGAATGGGGTGGAGACCCGGATGCTGGACAGATTGCTCAGGACACAGCCAGGCCTCTGGGGGTTCATGCGGAGGCATTTATTAACAGACCAAAATGGGACTGCACCCCAAAGACCCCTCCTGCCCCCCCATAAGCTATGACGTGCTCAGCCAGCACAGCATACTCTGGGCATGCCCAGCCCAAGGAAGTCCAGACGAGTCTAATTCAGTTTCCAAACTCAACTCGACTGACAATTTATTTAGGCCAATTGGCCATCCCTACTGCTCTGCATCACTGACTCTGCATGGATTAACTCAAACGCTGTACACCCCCGCTGGGCAGACTTAATTAGGCAGAAAAACTGACCTGAAGCCTCTAGGGGCTTGGGGCCTGGACGTGAGCCAGGGCTCCCCTGATTAGCCCCATTGCCTACAGCCTCAGCCGGTCTCAGAATCCTCAGAAGGGACCAAGTCCAGCCCTCAGTGTACCATTGACGAAACTGAGGCCCAGAGAGGGGAGGTGGCCTGCCGAGGTCACGCAGCGAGTGAGCTGCTGGACCAGAACGTTGGTCCCTGCACCACATTACAGCCATCGCCTTGCTCCTGGAACGCCAAACTGCAAGAACACAGATCCCCACAGTGAACCCCTGAACAGTTCCAAAAGACAAGCACAATTTTCTAAAGATGACTGTGGCATCAATAATTTACAATGAAAGTCATAGCACATATTGGTCATTTTAATAGATAGTAAATTGCCTTTCTGATTTATGGTTTCAGGGGTGGGGTTATGACAAAAATAACTTGGTGATTTATAAAATATCTTCTTAAGTCAACAGATCGTTAGTAGGTTTGTCTGACTTTACAGCCAACAGTCTCACCACCCCGGTTACCATAGAAATGGGATGCTTCGCTCTGTTGCCATGGCTACCTCTTTCTAGAACACAATTGGTGGGTCTCTCACAGTTTGTGATTCTGGAGAAAAAAAAAAGAAAGAAAGAAAGAAAGAAAGAAAAGCCAGCACTACCAGTTTGGGTTTATGCTGCATTATCAGGCTATCTTGCCTGCGTTGTCTTGCAATTTCACAGGGTGGCCTCTGAGGTGTGACCAGGCTGGGTGACAATTGGCCCTGGGCTGCTGGGCAAAGCTCCCTTTGTGCCCCCATTAGACTAGAGGCCCAGGAGGGCTGGCCTCCCAGCTGGCCTGGGCCCTGGGTGTGGGGCGCTGCTGCTGTGGTGGGCTGAGGGAAGGGGACGGGGTCTGGTAGGTGGCAGCAAATCAGGAAGCCGGTGGGTGACAGGCAGGTGTAGAGATGCCTGATCCAGGAGCTGGCACTGTCTGGGCAGGGAGACAGGTGAGGGCATCAGGGAAGGCTGAGGAGGCTGAGGCGAGACAAGCTGGGGCTGCCGTCCTGCGGGAGAGACAGACACCGAGTCAGTCCCACCCAGCAGGGGCGAGGTGGGCAGGGGAGGGGCCAGCTGTGTGGCAATGCCTGGGGTCTGGGGTGTTTGTAGGAGGTGCGCGGTGTGGTGACCGTCCTTGTGCTCCAAGTGCATACGCACAGGCTGCAAGGGGGAGGTATGGGGCTGCGCGCCTCGTGGTACAGCGCCTGGGTGCTCACGCTTGGTGGGCAGTGATATGTTTCAGTACGATCCATGCGTCCCTGTGTCTTCTGTGTATGTGCGGTCATGCACCACAGGGTGGGTACTTAGGTAACAAGTGAGGCGCGTGCTCCAGGTAGCTGTGCATGTCTGTGGGTGACTGTCCTCTGGGTGACTGGGGATTGGAAGGCAGACAGCTCACATGGGGTGCAGCCCCTACAGTCCTGAGAGTGACAGCCCAGGGTGACTGCAGAAACGGCTTCCAAGGCTTGCTATCTGGGCCTGCCAGGCAGAGGTTCCCTCCCTGTCAGCATCAGCTGATCTCGGGAACTCCCCATCCCCGTGCCCGTGCACCCACCCCCTCCCTCTGGCTGAGCTCCCCGAACAAGCTGCAGTCATCTCTCAGCCTGCCCTCTCTGGGTCTTGCCAAGAGGTGGGCCAGGTAGGCATGCAGGCCGAGCCATCCAGGGCTGCTGTCGGCATTGCCTCCCTGAGCAGAACGGGGCAGCCTCCCCGGCCCTGGGGCTGCCGTGGCCCCAGGTGCTAGCAAGCCCTGGGCAATGAGGCCCAAGACCATTTCAGGTGTGCCTGGGCTCCAGCCTGTGGATCCAAGTACCCTGGCTCTGTCCGTCACTGGGGACAGACATAACCTGCCCTCAGGGAGTCCAAGCTGTGGGTGCCACCCTCCAAGATGGAGCCGTGCACGTATAATTAGGGCTCCCCATCGCGCAGAGCTGTGTTGTCAGCCCCCGAGGGCTCTGGTACCTCTGGTGTGGACAGAGCTTAGATGATGGAGCCAGATCCACTTGCGTTCAAGCCTCAGCTTCATCACCCGCCTTAAACCTTGGTTTAGTCCCTGAACCTCTCTGTACTTGGGTTTCCTTTTTGGCGCAATGGGGTACGACCCCCTGTCTCACCAGGTCTGTGGGAGGATTAAAGGCGCACAGTAGGTCCTCAGCCCTGACAGCTTCTCCTTTCTCCTTCCTGGCTCAGCTTCCCTGAGGATGGACAGGAGGGCGCTGGGGACTCACCTGGCTGCGGGCTCTTGCTTTGGCTTTGATGCGCTGGGGCTGACCTCCTAGTTACTGGGCTTAGGAGACTGTGGTAGTCTGAGCAAGCCAGGGGCACCTTCCTTCACAGCCCCCCTAAGGGCCCACTTGGACCCGGATGTTGCTGGGGCCCTGCCTGTGACAAAGGAACAGGTGCACGGGCCGCAGAGTCCAGGAAGGCACCCAGGAGGCCCAGGCCGGGTAGGAGGCCTGGCTACCACCTCCCCCGCTCCCCTGGGGAAGAAGTCCTGGTGTCTGGCTCTAGGCCTGGCTGCTGCTGCCCTCCCCCCAGCCCCACTCCTCGGTCACTGCGGCCCAGAGGGGAAAGAATCTAGACGGGATGGCCATTGCTGGCTGAGAACCAAGGATTTTGTCTATCCTAATTTTAGAAGACCTGACCTCTTTCTGGGCCTCAGTTTTCCCATCAGAACCTGTCCTGTGAGAGGAGCAAATGGGACGAGAGCTCTGAGGGCCTTTGGGGGCACCTGGGAGGGAGGGAGCAGGCTCCGGGGACATCAGTGCCCTCTCTGAGCTGTTCCCGTGAGACTCCGCGAGCACTAACGAGGATGAGTCGGAGACAGGCTCACTGCCTCCCTGGAGGGGGATTTAGACATTCTTTGTTGGGGAGGGGTGGTCCCTGCATTTGCTGCCTCCTCAGGGCTCCAGCTGCCAAGAGGAAGTCTCACCGGGAAAGGTGTCCCGGGAGAAGGGCTACTTAGTGGGGCACCGATGGACGGATGGGTTTTTCCATACGGAGATCGGCAGGAGCACCCTGGAGGCAGGAACAGCAGTGCAAAGACATGGAGATGCGGTGGGGGGCGGTCAGATATAGCAGACAGCTGCATGTGGCAAGAATGTTGGGTGCAGCAGGGAGGGGACCCTGGGAAGTCGATGAGGCCAGGGCACAGGGAGCCTCATGTGCCAGGCTGAGGAGTCAGGGCTTCTCTCTGTGGGCAGCATGGCCAGGTGGCGGGCAGAGAGCTGGGATTCCAACGGTTGCCCCCTCTGGTAGCTGGGTGGAGGCTGTACTGTACTGGGCGTGGCCGAGATTGAAGCCTACAACATGCTGGCTTTGATGGCAGTGGCCCCATTGAGAGAGAGTCCCACGTGAGTCGAGGGGACAGAGGAGGATAGCTGTGGGATGGTTGGGGAAGCAGATGCCATGGCTGATGGGGCAGGGGGAGGGGCAGTGCCTCCTGCCTTCCACCACTGGCCAGGAGCAGGAGCCCAGGGGCACAGCGGACCCTGCCTCTTGGCATCCCTTAGACACTCACAGTGTGTCTCTTCCTCCCCTCTCTCAAAAAGGCCAGGGGAGCAATGTGACCCACCCCCTTGGGAACCTGGGCTGTGAATTCCAAGCTCTAAGACGGGGCCCTCCAGAGGGAATCTAGGGCCAAATACCCAGCATTTGGGGATGTGTTCTTAGCTCCAAGAGCTTTGACAACTGGTGATGGAAAGAGCGCTGGAGCTGGATAAACCTGGATCAGAGCTGGTGACCTCTTCCAGTTGCTTCCACTTTGCTTTCCTGGTCTACCTCTGTGGTGTCCCAGGTCAGCACTCTCTGGATCCTTAAAGAGCTGTTTCTGGAGTCAGAAGACCTGGCTTAAGTCCCTGCCTCACCTTGTCCAAACCCCACCTGCATCACAGGGCTGAGGGGGCTCACCTTTTCAGTCCACTGCATTGTACTTGTCTCTGTGTGTGTCCTTTACCTTCAGCTGTCCAGGGGCCTCCCTGGGGGTTGGGCTGAGGTCTTATTCCACTCTGTGCTGGGCATAACCTGTGCCTGGTGAGGAATGGAAGGAAGAAAGGATGGATGGATGGATGGATGGATGGGTAGGTGGAAAGAAGGAAGGAAGGAAGGAAAGAAGAAAAAAGAGAAGGAGGAAGGGATGAATGAATGAATGAATGCATGATGGATGGAAGAGAGGGAGAGGAGGGAGGGAGGAACAAAGAAAGGAAGGAATAGAGGGAGGGAGGAAAGAAGGATGAATGGATGTGTGGATAAAAAGGAGGGAGAGAGGATAGAAGGAAGGAAAGATGAGTGGGTGGAAGGGAGGGAGAAAGGAAGGAAGGAGGAAAGGGAAGAAGGATGGATGGATGGATGGATGGAAGGATGCATAGGGGTCACACTTGATAGTAGTCTATCTAGGACAAAGGTTCTGAAGACTGCACGATGCTCTAAAGCAGCAGGAGTATTAGCATGCCATAATGAGTGGCTTGGGCAGATCACTTCCTGTTTCTGGGCCCCAGACTTCCCATCTGTAGCAATGTAGTGTCTTGGACCAGATAATCTCTAAAGGCTGCTCTTACTCTGACATTCTAAAATGCTGATGCTGACTTTGTCTCTTCCCCTTTTCTCTCCCCTTCCCCCAACCCGAAATGTGTCTTGGAAGGTCTACGTAGTTCTTGTTTTCTGGATCTGTGCCAGGTTGGGTGCCAGGTCCCATGGCCATGGTCAGCCCAGACAGGGCCACCACCGGGTGGGGAGGTGCATCAGTACAAACTAAAGAAATTGCTAGAAGCAGCATGGCTGCCTCTTGTGGCAGATACAGGGTGGGGCCTTGGCACTCCTTGAAGTTTTCTATGAAGGCAGCTCTGGAGAATGAACTTGCCACCCATTCTAGACTATAGCCCAGAGCTGCCTCCAGGGAGAGGGCCTTGCACTGACCATGGTCTGTCTTGACAGGCTGGGTGAAGGGGAGTCCAGAGGAGAGGGGAGCAGTGGGAACATGATCAGCTGGGCCCCTGGAGGAGAACCCCTGGCCAGGGGTTAGTGTTCCAGGGACCTCCACTGGAGGCTGTAAGAAGCGCCCTTGCCTGGAATTCAGTCTGAGTAGGAGGCTTTGAAACTCAGATAGCTGCTTGACTCTCTTTCCTCGGGTACCCACGTCTGCTGGGGGCCAGAGAAGCCCAGGGGGTCATCAGCTGGGGCCACCAAGCCAAACCAAAGAGTCTTCGGAACCTTTCTCAAGGGGCTCAGGGCCAGAGCAGGTGGTTCTGGACAGGCTGGGTTATCCTGGCCATTTCCTTCTCACCAGGGAGGGGGTCTGAAAGGAGCAAGTGCCCACATATGTTTGGAAAGGCTAGCACCCCAGCAGCTTCTTCTTCCCTCCCACCCACATCCCTACCCTGGGGCTGGCAGGCAGCAGTAGGAGAGAAGCAGACCCTATGGTTTATGGTGCCTTTGAGGACCCCTGGTCCAATTCTCCTCCTGATGCCTGAACCTCCAACACACTATCTCTGACAAATGACCACTTAGCCTCTATTTCAATATCTCCAAGATGGGGAACTCCCTTCCAGGATGGTGGTGTGAGTTCCTGGGATGATAGAGAGAAGTGGGTAAAAGAGGTGTCCAAGGCCCTGGGGCAGATATATCTTTTGCAATTCCACATAGGATAGAACATGAAGAGACCACATGAATGAGGTACAGATCCGTGAAAAAGAGAGTGAATAGACTAGCGTAGGGACGAAAGAAAGGTGGGAGATGTGGCCTCTGAGGGGCCTGCCTCCACCATAGCTCCCCCTTCTCCTTTCTTTGCCAACCTCTGCCTCCGCCACCTAGGTCACTTTTATTAGTTGGCGTGGGGGGGAGTAAATGCTTTAGTAAATCACCTCCAGATCACAGTGTCTTAAGACAGTAGAAGTTTATTTCCCACCCATGTATTTAGTGGCTGTCTTTCTTTTCAGGGACCCAGGCTGCTTCCTTCTGGTGGCCCTGCTGGCTTCCTAGGGCTTCAGCATTGACTGGAAGTTGGGGGAAGAAAGAAGGCACGGAAGGTTGAGCAAGAAGGTTTTGTGAGCCAGGCCCGGCCTTAGTGCACACCCTTTTGTGCACTGTCCGCTGGCCTGAGCGCAGTCACGTGACCCCACCCAGCCCCGAGGGAGGCTGGGAGATATGGTCTAGCCGTGCATCCAGGAGGAAAGGAAAGGCATTTGTGAAAACAGAGCAATCTCTGCCACAGCCTCTTAACCCCCGAGCCTCCTAACCCCATGCTCCGTGCTCTGAAGAGGGAAAGGTGGCCTGTCAGCCTGGCCTGTGTCAGGAGGGGCGTCCTGTAGGCATCTTCCGCAGCCCAGCCCCTGACTGGACCCAGCCCAGAGGCACCCGGGGTCTCTTTGCTCTGGGGGGAGGGCCTCCCCTCTGACACTGTGTGTTTCTCCTCCACAGTATGTGGCCTTTGCCTCCCTCTTCTTCATCCTGGTCTCCATCACCACCTTCTGCCTGGAGACCCACGAGCGCTTCAACCCCATCGTGAACAAGACAGAGATCGAGAACGTTCGGAACGGCACGCAAGTGCGCTACTACCGGGAAGCGGAGACAGAGGCCTTCCTCACCTACATCGAGGGCGTCTGCGTGGTCTGGTTCACCTTCGAGTTCCTCATGCGTGTGGTCTTCTGCCCCAACAAGGTGGAGTTCATCAAGAACTCGCTCAACATCATTGACTTTGTGGCCATCCTGCCCTTCTACCTGGAGGTGGGCCTGAGCGGCCTGTCCTCTAAGGCGGCCAAGGACGTGCTGGGCTTCCTGCGTGTCGTCCGCTTCGTGCGTATCCTGCGCATCTTCAAGCTGACCCGCCACTTCGTGGGCCTGCGTGTCCTGGGCCACACTCTCCGCGCCAGTACCAATGAGTTCTTACTGCTCATCATCTTCCTGGCTCTGGGCGTCCTGATTTTCGCCACCATGATCTACTATGCCGAGAGGATAGGGGCGCAGCCCAATGACCCCAGTGCCAGTGAGCACACCCACTTTAAGAACATCCCCATTGGCTTCTGGTGGGCCGTGGTCACCATGACGACGCTGGGCTACGGAGACATGTACCCGCAGACGTGGTCCGGCATGTTGGTGGGAGCGCTGTGTGCGCTGGCGGGCGTGCTGACCATCGCCATGCCCGTGCCCGTCATTGTGAACAATTTCGGGATGTATTACTCCTTAGCCATGGCTAAGCAGAAACTACCAAAGAAAAAAAAGAAGCATATTCCGCGGCCACCGCAGCTGGGATCTCCCAATTATTGTAAATCTGTCGTAAACTCTCCACACCACAGTACTCAGAGTGACACATGCCCGCTGGCCCAGGAAGAAATTTTAGAAATTAACAGAGCAGGTAGGAAACCTCTTAGAGGCATGTCGATCTGACCTTTCACCTCCGCCCCCTGTAGCGATGATTCCAGATTCAGTCAGACTGCTTCCTTAGTTCCATGGGTGACCCTGGACCCTGCGCTCAATCTCGAGGTGTGGAGTCTGGGGGCCCAGGGAGATGCTGGGCAGCCGAATTCACGAGGCAAGAGCCTGCTAGAACCTCACTGGTGGCCCCCGGTAAGGAGGTTAACATGCTGGTCTCGTGGGGTTCTGAAGAGATGACATGGCCCGCGAGGTTGCTGAGGACTCTCTTGGCAGGAGCCCCGGGGGCTCTGCTGCTTGGTGGGCAGGAGTGGAGCATGAGTCGCTGACTCAGGCCACTGACCCAGTGTCGGGGCAGGGCGGGGGCGGGTGTGATTCGGAAATGCCAGACAGCTGCTGATTTGGTCTTCACACGGCTCCCTTCAGGCCGTGCGTGTGTGGCACAGATGGTGCATGGGATCTGGCAGGAGGGTCCCTGCAAAGGCAGCAGCAAGGATTCTCCCCCCCACCAGAGCCTGTCTCCATAGCTGAGTAGCATTCCTGCTCTGATGCCGGCTGCCTAGCTCCAGGCGCGTCCTGGGAGACGCCTCTTGCCCTCCGTACGTAACAAGCTTACTTACCCCACAGCATGCGGAACCAACTCATCTTCCACCACCACTCTAGAGTTTAGCGTTTATCTTTAGGAACCTGTTGGAGTGACTCTAGCTTTCACGTTGTCTGTTTGGGTTGATGGTCAAGTGGGAGTTTCCGGTGGCCTTCTGATGGGAGCGGCTGGTGAGCGAAGGACTAGAGGGGGCCACCACCCGGCAGCTTAGATGAAAGCGCTACAGACCAGCAAACAACCTCCCACCCAGAGTTCTCCCCGTTTCCGGCGGTAGGGACTGCAGCAGCAATACATGACATCCCAACCAGTGTACGACCACTTTCCCATGAATTCAGTGGGGGTCAGGGAGGGGGGGAGGGGGGCCATGAAACAATACTAGTCACCGTGGGATATATTCTAATATTCCATGGCTAGTGGTTCGTTATGGGACTATCTCAGTTTTATGAGAACCTGCACATAGCACATAAAGTTGATCATGGGGCTCTGGTCCGAAGATATAAAGCCCATAGTCTACCTCTACCCATGGAATACCATCGACTTATTCTGTGGACACAGGGATTTGAAGGCAATGAACGACCCAGAGAAGAATGACAACACCAAGCTAAGAAGGAGTGCCGGGGCGAGGAAGGCTGAGTCAGTGATAGGTGGCGTTTAGTCTACAGAAGACACCCGTGTGCCCAGGGCAGGCAGGGGGGCTGTAGGCTAGCTCAGCCCTAGAGGAGCAAGTGCCGCCTGGCCTGGGTGGCCTCCCCCAGTGGGTGATTGACTCTCCCCCGATGGCCCCCACCCCCATCCTACTCCTGATCTGGCTTCATCCCACAGCTACGCTGCCCAGAGCAGTACCCCCAAGGCCCACTTCTCTGTCCGTGGGAACTTTCCAGCCCCTTCGCCTGGCCCCGTACCCCTCCCCACTCCCTGGGATTGCTGTAGGCACCTGAGAGGAACGTGGCTAGTGTTCTGGGCTGGGCCAGGGACTGGGCAGGGGTCTCAGAGGCTGGAACAGGGGGACCTGGCGGCGGGGGCGGGCTGGACTCCCCAGCCAAGGTGTGGCTCCTGCTTAGCAAGGCAGGCACGGGCCGAGGAAAGCCCCTGCCCCCCCTCCTGCTCTGGGTTAGCTGTAGCCCTTCTCTTCGACCTCAGGAGCCGCCATCATGGCAAGGAAAATTCCTGGGGCCCTAGGGGAGGGTCTGGGTGGGCCTAGCCCCCCAGCTTCACTCCAGGCCCCAGCAGGAAGAGCTCAGCCTGAGTGGCATCACCATGGCGCTCCTTGGCCCTCTTCCACACCCTCCCAACGCTGAATCTTTCGGGATCGGTGCCTCAAATATAGGTGCCCCAGGCCCACCTGTCAAGGATCCCTGATTCACTCCAGTCAGGCGCAAATTCTTCAGTACTCCCAGACAATGCCAGTGTTCTCCATGTGCTGAGGGCGTGCATGCACGCACACACATACATACATACATGCACACACACCTACACATGCATGCACATGCACACACACGCGGAGTGCAGATGTGTGTGTGCTGGCAGGTACACTGGCCAGTCACAGGACACAAGCCCTCTTGCCGTGCCGCAGCAGGCCTGGAAAGCCTGTGCACTCCTGTTGGAGGCCCTGGGCCCCGTAGCCATGGCAGCCCTGCTCCTGGGAACCTCCTCGCTGCAGCCCCAGGTCTCAGGGATCCAGAGTGTCCTGGCTCGCACGGTCTCTATGGCTGAGGAGGTACTTGGGGCCCTTCCGAGCCTGCCCTCTGGAGCCCAGATGCCCAACTCCACCTACCTTTCTCCCTCCCATCCCCAAACTCTGCCCCGCCCCCTTTCCGAGTTCTCACGCTCCGGAGGGTGCTGTCTTGAGATCCCAGACCCCTCTGAGCCGCATACCTCACCAGAACACTCCTCCCTCTGAAAGCTGGTGTGTGAGACCCAGGTTATCACCAAGAGGGTGTGTGGTCCTTAGGGGGTGTCTCCTCAACCCGGCACCCCTGAGTCCCTTTCCATTTGCCTCCTTTCCTGCTTGCAGCTATGGTCCTAGATGGGCGTGGGGTTTGGGTGAGTCGGTGAGTGAGTGTGGGGGAGGCAAGAGGTGAGGAAGGCAAATGTGGGGGAGACCGGACCCTGCAGGAATGGAGAGGTGAGATGCAGCCCCCCCGGGCCTTTCCAGTCTCATTCCACACCCAAGGGCAGTCAAGTGGCCTCAGTGAGGGCTGGGCTTCACCAATTCCACTTTTAGAACCTGGGTTGGGGCCAAGTGCAACGTGCTGGGCTCTAAGGGCACCCCCTACCTCCAGGGCTAGATCCCTGGGACTCAGGCAAGCCATCCCAGTCATGTCAGCAGCACCCTCCCCTCACCTCCACCTCTTGGTCTCTCCTGAAACCTCAGGTCTGTGTGTCTGTGAGGGATGATCTGGTCTCCTCTGTACCATGGCTGGCATGGCGTCAGTGTTCGGGGGATTCGTCTTGGCAGGGGTTGGAGGGCCTCACGGGGGAATGCCAGGAGGGCGCCCCTATGGTCAGGGACTGCCTAGGACTGACAGCCCAGGAGAAGCTGCTCCTCTCCCAGAAGGGGGGTCCCTCCCCCATCTGCAGTCGGGGCCCAGACCACCTCCTCTGGGCAGTTCGGAGTGCTCCCTCTGTCCTGCCATGTGCATTCACATGTGTCTCGTCCATCCCTGCTTCTGTGATGTGGGTTGGTCCTCTGGGGTGCTGCGTCTGGGGCTGCAGGGTCCCACCATAGGTGAGCAGCGAGGGGGCTGGCACGGGGGATGGGTGGTGGCCAGGCCCCCCTTCCTGCCCATGAGCACATAGAGCAGCAGTGAGGTCCCGAAAAGCCCCTGCCTGGGCCCCCTGGGAGCTACCACTGCAGCCTCTGGGTTCTGCCCTGAGTCCAAAGCGCCCCTGGCCCCAGCCCTCCACCCCTCCCCTCCTGGGCCAGGAGTGGTATAGCCCCCAGGGCAGGGGAGGTGGCGGGGATTGGGACCACAGTGACCAGGAAGGGTGTGGGCAGGGCCCCTCCAAGCGGGCTGACCGAGTTTCTGCTCGGAGGCAGGACCAGGGTGGGCAGCGGGAGCCCTGAGTGGGGTCGGTGTGGCCCCCAGGCAGGCGAAGGGGGAAGGAGCGGAGAAATGAGGGGCTCTGAGGGCCAGGCCTGGGTGTTCTTTTCTGTGTTGTTCACATGCTCTCTCTTTCTCTCTCTCCACTAATCATGTTTCTCTCTCTCTCTCCTCGTTTTGTTGCATGACTTGTGCCGGTTCTCGTGATTGTACTCTGCTCGTGTCTCTCACAGACTGTCCCCAGTTAGCCTGGGACTTTTTCCCCGAGCCCCAGGCTGGGCAGCCCCCTCGGGGCTAAACCCGAGGAAATTCCCAGCCACCCCTCCCACCCCGCCCCAGCCCTGCGTGCGCCCCTGGCGCGCCTGCTGCTGGTGTGAACAGTAAGTACCTCGGCGGTGCCTGGAGACCAGGGCACAGAAGCCAGCGTGCTGGCTCAGGGCCGGACATCGGGTTCTCCTTGCTCCAAAGTTTAAAAAAAAATGACCCTCTCGCGGACGCTCATCTCTCAGCCCATTTCAAAGCCTGGAAACCATCTTCGTGAGATGCTGCCCATGCTGCCATTTCATCATCACAGGCCCTCGGGTCTAGTGGGGGCCAAGGGGCCCTGGGCCAGGGGACGCAGGGCTCCCAGCCTCCTGGGGAGCAGCTGGGAGCCGAGGGGCCTGGTGGCCATCTCATCTAAAGGACGGGGTGGGGGCAGGAGGGTGGGGAGTCTTGGGTGGGCTGGCACCTCTGGTCTTTTCCATGGCTTTCCCAGGTTTGGAGAGCTGGCCCCCCTTGGGTGGTCTCTCTTCCAGCCCCCCTCTGGAGTTGGGAAGGGAGAATGTTCCCAGTTTCTGAGAGATCACCGAACTGCAGATTAGCCAGCAGCCCAGGGAGCCTGGCTCCTTCACAGAGAGGGACATAAACACTCCCCCCCCGACCAGCCCTCAGGCACAGCCCCTTCTCAAAGGCCATGGTTGGGAGAAGAAGCAGGCTCCAGGGAGGGAAGGTGTCCAGTTCACATCCACCCAGGGATCCCTGATGGCTGCCCCCTGGCCGGACCCCTACAGGAAACCAGCCTCAACTCTGGGTCCTCTAAATGCTGTGGGAGCTGGCTGCCCCAGGGGCACAGTGTTGGGGGGCAGAGTCCGATGAGGGGTCTCAGGCTCCACCACCTACCTCTGACCCACCCCTGGGTAAGCCCTGCAGGCTATAGATACCTCCACTGACAGACGACAGCCAGTAGAGAGACAGCAAGTCCTGGCTCCCCTCCCAGACGGAGACGCTGCCTGGTAGGACTCGCTGTTTTCCCCTTGAGGAAACTGTGTGCAGGGTACTGTGGGCCCCAACTTCTGCCCCCTCATCTACAACCTCCTCCCTTAAACTTCCCTGCCCTCTCCCCAGAGACCCTTGGGAGGGAAGACGGGACCAGCCAGACTGGGAGGCAGAACCGGGCTTGTCTGTGCGCACACGTGTGTGCCCTCAGACACACCCCAAGTGCTAGGCAGCCCCCAGACCCCAGAGAGGCCCCAGCCCCAGTCACGTGGTATCAGAGTTACCTTGGTAACTGGCCTTTCTGGTTCAGAGTAAATTGGGGAGTGAAGCCCCTGGGATTTGTCAAGAAACGCACTGTACGTGAAATGCTTTGCCATCTTGTACGACAGACTTTTTTTTTAAGTTCCAAAATTATGATGGGATTTTTTTTTTTTTGGATTTGCTTTACGAATAAACCTGATTGGTCCATTTCTCTTTTGACTGCCTGCCTCTTTGTAGTGACATGGTATGTACACGGGCCGTGATCCCACCCACGGGCACGCTGAGTGTGTGCACACGGAGAAGGATCACTTCTGCGTGTAGTTACATGATGTGAACAGGGTCATGGAAGAGGGTCAAATCGGGTGGAGACTGTCTCCAGCTTTTTGCCCCTCTTTAGTCTTTCAGAGGGCCTCCCCGTGTGGTCACGCCCCTGTGGGGTCTGTCTTCCCTTGAGGCTGTCACCCTAGAGGAAGTATTTGAGGAAACCACAGTGCCCACCCTGGAGACCGAGTCGGCGCCACCTTGGCCAGGAGAGTCTGCTTAGAGAGCAGAGAGCGTGGGGCAGGCTCAGTCCCCGAGAGTGATGGGTGGGGACAGAGGCCAACGGAGCTACCTCTGCCAGCTCCAGAGGCTGTCACGGCGCTGCTCCTGGACTTGGGAGAGGGAGAGCTCCCTGCTCTGGCCACGCTTCACCCTCACCAGATGTGCCCCAAACTTCCTCCCAGCTTCCTTCTCAGGCTACTGCAGAGGCCAAGGCTCGTCTTTCCCACCCGAGTCCATCAGCCACTGTTGTCTTTACACATCCATTTGCTCTGCTTTGCGGGGGATGCTGCCGAGAGGAGACAGAGGAATGGGAGCCCCTCCCAAATCCTGGCCGCTGTCACTGCCTCATGCCTACATTCCTGTTGCACCTGTGCAAGCTGACTAGGACTGCTTGGGGCAGAGCGGGGTGGAAGACACTGGCTTGGTCTGTGTGGCGATCAGAGTGGACTGAGTGACCAGCTTAAGTCTGTGTGGGGATGGAGCAGATTGAGTGGTCATACTGGGTCTGCATGGGGGACCAGGAGACTGTGTGACCAGGCCTAGTCTGTACGGGGGATGGAGCATACAGAGTGACCAGATTGGGTCCATATGGGGGGATTGAGTGATCAGATAGGGCGTGGAGGGGGACAGTGTGAAGCGAGTGACCAGAGGGGATCCAAATGGGGCCTGGTGTAGAGCCGATCGACAGGGTCTGGATGGGGCCAGGGATGCCTGAGCAGCCGGCTTGGATGTGGACGGGAGGCAGCAGGGCTCTGGTTGGCAGCGGAGGGGTCAGAAAAGGCTGCCTCTCTGAACAGGAGTGTTTTTGCATGTCTGTCTGTCTTCTCCCTGAGCTCTGTGTCTGGCCCTCTACCCATGACTGCATCCACACCATCCTGTCTCATCGGCCCCGCCTTGGACCTGGGGCCCGGCCCCCAGCACTGCGCTTGCTGGGCCCATCACCAACTCATCTTTTTGCGAACTTTGAGCAAACCCAGGAACCCTCCTCCCCAGCACTGTGGGCAGCCCAAGGGCTGCCTGAATGAGCCGGGGACCCCCAGCCTTGTGCCTCCCTCCATGGCCTGCTCGCTTTTCCATCCTCAGTTACCGGCTGCCCTTTGCCGATGCCCTACTTCTGGCCTGTTCCCCCCCCCCCCCCCACTAAACAGTTTTCAGTGTCTCAATAGCTTCTGCTTATATGTTTGAAGATTCCAAACTGAATGGGGAGGTGGCGAAGGCCGCGCTGGCGAACGAAGACTGCCCCCACATAGACCAGGCCCTCACTCCCGATGAGGGCCTGCCCTTTACGCGCTCGGGCACCCGCGAGAGATACGGACCCTGCTTCCTCTTATCAACCGGGGAGTACGCGTGCCCACCTGGTGGAGGAGTGAGAAAGGGTATGTAGAGGAGGCTGCCTGGCACCCCTGAAGATGGGTGGGCGGGGCGGCGGGCAAGGGGCGCTGAGGGGCCAGCAGGCACACTGAGGGGGGCAAGGAGCCCCAGGGTCGGCCCCCGGAGGTCTGAGTCCCAATGTTGTAAGTGAGATGGCAGGCTGGCGGAGAGAACCGGAGGTCCAGGCAGCTGTGGGTTGGAACTGAGCTGAGGGGTAGGAAGGGACTTGGGGACAGGCTGGACAACTACAGCCCCCAAGGCAGAGGGGTACCCGGGGATGTGGGAGGAGCCTCAACTCCCCCAGGCTGCTCTGGCAGATGGCAGGTCAGGCCCCAAAAGTAAAGTGATCTCCCCTGTCCCGTGGTTGAGGCGGGCGACGGGGTGGGCCTGGTCTGACCAGGACCCTGTGGGCTTAGCCAACCAAGATCCATGTTCTGAAAGTGGCATCCTTTAAAGAGAATCCACAGACCAGTGGGAGGGGAGGCATGAAGAGAAAGGTAGCTTCAGGGCTTGGAGGTGAGGCCAGTGTCCTTGCAGAGGTAAGGTATGTGCCAGTCAGAATACTGCTAGTGGCAGACAGAGAACTTGCCAAGAGAAGGTGGTTACGGAGGACTCTGAGCAACCCCTTCTGTCCCCAGCGCCCATGAGCCATGGCCCTGGGTGTGGTCAGCGCCCCCTTGTGGTTGGTGAAGGCTGAGCCCCGTGGCGGTCTCTGCTCAAAGTCTCCTTGGATCGGACCCTTATCTTAGGCTGACCCCCTGGGGAAAAGGCTTCCACTAGCGCTTGAGCATGGGCTGCGGAGAGGCTTGGGGTGGGAGCCCAGCGCACCTTAGCTCCATGCTCCAGGCATTGGCCAGGGCCTGGAAGGCAGAGGAAGCCATCCTCGGCACAGCGGACTGGCTGGGCGGCTCATGCATGTTGGGAAGCAGCTCACAGGCTCACACGGGGTGCATGCTGACCGGGGTGAGCAGGCTGGGCCAGATAGTTGGTTTTTTAGAGCAACAGTTGGTGTAGCCGGTGGCCATTCACAACTGCTCCAGTATTTGAAATGGTTCAACAATATGCAAGGAGAAAGCATAGAACGCAAAATAAAGGGCAAACCCAGAAGAGGAGAGGCAGCCCACAGGGAGACAGGGGAAGTCCTTCTGGTCACTGATGCTTAGTGTGCTCACCTGATCCAGGCTGGTCCCTGCTTCCTTGCCCGGCCTGGAGGTCCCTCGGACCCCAGTGCGGCATACCACCCCCCGCATGGTGCTGCATGGCAAGAGGGCTGCTGGCCCCGGGGGCGGGCCCCATCCTTGGCCTTCCATGGATAGGCCTGATGCTCCCCTTCACAACTGGCTTTTTCCCAAGTGGAGGCTCTAGAAAGCCAGGAACTGGGCAGCCCAGGGGGTTTCAGGGGATGGCAGGTAGACCATTCCCAGTGGCTGTGCTCTGCCCGGTAAGGTCTCGTGGGCTGCCTGTCTCCTTCATCTTGAATGTTGGATTAATCTGTGTGGCCTAAAAGAGCAGACAGGAGAGACTCTTTACTGGGCTTCCAGAAGCCCAGGCTGTGTGGGACAGAAGCAGCCTGTAGTGACCAGGGAGTCCAGTGGCAACCACTGTCCACAGGTGGTACCCACTCCGCAGTCCCACAGAGGTACCAAGGGTGAAGTGCCCCACCAGCATCAACCCGGCCCCGCTCTCATGGAGTCATGACGGCCGCCGAGGACTTGCTTTTCTCAGGATGATTCCAGGCCGTAAGCCATGTGCAGGGTAGAGAAGAGTTAGGAGCTTAACCCGTTCCCCCAGGAGGGAGAGAAAGAGGCGTGCTAGGCTGGCTCACTGCATGGGAGAAGCAAGCCAGCTGGAGAAGAATCTGCCTGCCTCTGCATGCGGCTGTTCTGTCTGTCCTCCTCCTTCCGTAAATACTAAGTACCAAGCGGGATGGGAAAGCCAAGAAGAGAAGCTCAAGTGTTAATTGTATTCTTTACATACAGATCTTTGCAAAGAAAGCCCTGTCATTGCTAAGTATATGCCGACAGAGGCTGTGAGAGTGACTTGACCAGGCGGCTTGGCCCAGGACACTGGTGGCTATTAAGCATCTGGGTGGACCTGCAGCCCCTCCTCACCCTCGGACAGAGTAAATTCACGCCATGCAGGTTTGCCGGACGAGTCCGAGTGGCCCAGGCCTTGTACTAGGACGGACGTAGCTTTTCTACGGCCAAATGGTAACTGACTGTAGAGGATTTGTTTTCCTTCTTTTCATTTTTTAAAAATTTTATTTTATTCGGGGAAGGGGTGGGATGGAAGGGTTCCTTAGCATGGCTTGCATGAAGTTCAACAGAAAAACCCAGCAATCCAAACCCACCAATCCCCTGCAACTGTATGATTACCCTAAACCACGACAACAACGAAGAGAAACAAGCAAGAGTCCTCTATTTTCTTTCAAAGCGCTTTCCTTTTATACATGTTGTTGGAGCCAAACTGTAAATGGCATTTGGTAGAAACCTGTACGTTTTGGGGGCGAATGGAGCGGGGGGCGGGGAGGGGTGGAGATGGGGAACGGATTGCTTCCCTTTTTGTACACGAGATTGAAATGGAGAGTAAAGGTTCCCACAAGGGCAGTCGGTCAGTCATCGGTCATATTGACCTCACCTTCATAGTTCATCTCTCACGCGGAAACTGAGAACTTTGCTCCAGATAGAATTGTGGAAACACACTGCCGCCTTCTTCCCTCTGTTTGGCATGCTTGCGACCCAGCGGACGTCTCCCCAAGACCCCTGACAGCGGCTAGTCTAGGTTGATTCGATCATCTTAGCGGTGTGTAGATTCAGTGCGACCAACTTTCATAACAAATTGTTCATAGTAGATAATCAACACCTTATGGATTTTCCAAGTGTTCCTTCAGAGCACCAAAAAGATCAGGACCGCGGGAGGGCTGGTCCTCCTCCACCTTTATTAAGGCACAACCCGGCATTGTATGCAATTTAGTACTTCAGAGTAAGAAAACTGCATGCCCAATGTTATGCAAAGCGATTCTAGCATGAAATAAATTTTGTATCACGGTTTCTGTATAGTCTAAAGCAGATTTGTTTTCCTGAAGCAATCGGAGGTTTGCAGAGACACACTTCTGCATCTCGAATAAATATAGTATTTCCCCAACAGAAACAGAGGACAGTAGCTTGGCTTTGGTCTGATTCTAAAATTAGTGGTGGGGTAAGGGGTGGGGAAGGATGATATTTTTGAAAAACACATGCTTGAGATGAAAAAAAATGCAACATCTCAAGCTCTCACTGCAGCTCGCAACATTTCCTGGAAAGAGAGCAATGCTGCTTTAGTTCAACACCCTCCCCTCCCTGGGCCCTGGCCCTCAATAATAAACAGCTGACATTGGAGATGAAGCATGGATTTGGGTTTTTATTGCCTTTGGCAGTGTCGCGATTCAGTTCTGGGCCCCTGGTCAGGCCCTCTGTGGCTGGGCTGGGGTGAGCCTGAGCCCGGGCTCCTCTGATCTCAGGGACCCACCCAAGGTGCTGGCTGTCCTCTCACTGGGGGAAAGCCAGGACTGCCACCTGCCCCCCAACCTGCAGATCCTGTTGGGTGGGGAGAGGGAGGCAGCTCTCAGAAGGAATCGGTCAAAAATGGCACTAAGATGAGCCCATCCTCTAGGGGGTTCACCAATACGGAAACTTCTCCGTGGATCCATGCCATATTCATGACTCCTTGAGTCTGGTTTTGTCGGAGCTCCCAGCTCCCGCCCCCGCCACTGCCCCTCATGCAGACCATGGTCACCTCCCTCCTAGGGCCATTCTTGAATCTGATGGAGCCAGAGGCAGGGGTCTGACTGGTCCCTTGCCGGGCCCAGTCTGGTGGTCACCTCATCACACACCCCTCCCTCAGCCTGAGGCATCTTGGAAAGGGTGGAGCCCTCTCCTAGGGATGCTGATTTGCTTGGGTTGTTCACTTGGCTTTGGCTGGGGGTAGAGTGGGGGACTGGAGTTCCAATTCTTTTCCTATCCATTCGAGAATCTCCGGTGGAAAGTCCCTAATGGTCATGGCACCCCACCTCTGAGCATTTTACAGATAAGGAACTGAGGCCCAGAGGGGAGGGATCTGACCAGGGCCACAAACAAATGGGGGTCAGTTTCCCCTGGATTTCCGTTCCCTGATGCCTCCCAGCATGGCCAAGACAACGATCATATGGGTGGGTGGGAGGCTGAAGGTGGGTGTCGCATTCTCACCCAATAGTTTCTCACCCCTCTAAGCATTTACCTCACCAATGTGGGGCGGGGATCAGTGGAGCAGTGAGCATGGCAAGGCCTCTGCCCACGGGTTATGCAGCCGCAGAGCTGCCAGACCCACACCACGTATGTAACAGCCATTCATAAGCATCAGGATGTAGAAGCCAGGTAGCCTCTGCGGCTGCAGGGAGGGCACAGTTCCCTCTCGCCCTGGAGGAGGTGCCTCTGGTGGACTCAAGTGGGACTTGACACGTGGCCGTTTGGAATAGGGGTTTTCAGGGACACAGCAGCTAATGGGGAACAGGGATTAACATACATTGAGCTTCTGCCATGTGCAGGGCATCTGAGACAAGTGGTCTGATGATGACCCACAGTAATTCAACAAGCTCATCTTAGAGGCAAGAGAACAGGCGCAGAGAAGTAAACGGCTCAAAGCCACACAGCCAATGAATGATGAAGCCAAGATTTTAACCCAGGTGGTCTGACTCCAGAGCTCAGGTGAAGCTGTCTCAAGCTAATTGAGGCCTTGCTGGGGCTGGAGATGGAATTGATTGGAACACTGGTCCTGAATCCCAGGGCCCTCAGGCCATGGGTATGACCGAAGGCCCACTGACACACTGCTCTGAGCCTTCCACGCACACATCTGACCACCTCAATTTTCTGCACAAACACCTGTTGCCCTAAGAATGAAGTCAGAGCTCCTTAAATTGGCTAGCAAGGCCCCCCGGCTCTCCTCTCCCAACTCTCACCTCTCCGTGCTCTGGCCGCTGGGAAATTCGAACCCTGCCGCAGTTATACGTGTGCCCCTTAGGACCTGGAACCCCATCCCATTTCCTGACTCACTGTCTACCTCCCAACTTCAATTTCTCACTAAGTCACTTCACTCAGAAGTGGTGGATGGTGATGGAGGGCTTTACTCTGAGCCCCAGGCCTGGATTCACCGTTCTCAAGCACAGCCTCATCGAATTTTGGCCTGATGGTCCACTGGGACCGAAGGTGGTAGGGCGTCAAAGGAAGCCGGGGTGCCTGCAAGGGGAGACTGTGTGTGGTAGGTTAGGATGTAAACATCCTGCTCACGCCTGGTACGTGGCTGCCCTTCGACAATCACTGCAGGGGCTGCGGGCCCAAGACCTATGAGCACACGATGGGGTCTCACTCCCCTCTCCTTTTCCCTTCCCTCGTTCTCATGGGGTGCGGCGGTGGCGGGGTGAGGGATATGAAGGCCAATCAACTTAGTCTATAGGGAAAAAAAGTCATTCTTAGAAATGAGTGGGCATTTTCTCATTAGCTAATCACTGTCAAATGGTTGTGCTATCCACAGCGTAGTTATCAAACATCTGTAAGAGATGAAAGCAGAGGATGGGTAGGGGTGAGGGGATCGCAGAACCCACTCGTTTAGCCTCCTCACCTATGGTGACCCTAACATGCTTATTGGGTACTTTCTCTGTCCCAGGACCTGTCCTTAATGAAGGGATTCCAGAATTGACCAAGACCTGGTCCCTTGCTCTTGAAGAGCTCAGAATCTAGCAGAAATGAGGGGCTTGGACATCTACAAGTCTGAGAATAACCAGTAGGGTTCAAAGGGTCCAGAAAAGAGTCTGGGAGACACTGTCAACAGACCCTCACCCCGCTGGTGCTTTCAGGCACTCATCAATCTGGCCAGTGAACTGATGCAGAGAAGCCCGTCCGTCACTGTTGGGGAGGGAGAAATGGAGGAACTGGAGGGAACTGGACAGTCTGTGGTGCCATCCGGTGCCAAGAGCCATTCACTCTTGCATGCATGGATTAGCTGGGTTCCACATGCTTCTAAGAAGGGTCTGGCTCAGGTTCCGTGCAAGGCTCCGAGATTTAGGGCTGAGGCACCACCCCACCCTGTTTTAGGCTGGGAAGGAGCCCCGAGACACTTTCTTGTGCCCATAGGGAAGCCTTGGGAGGGGCATTAGAGCTCAGCAGCAGAGGACTTGGGATTTGGGTTTCTCCCAGCAAGTGCTGAAAGAGGTAGGGGGAACTCTGCACGGCCGTGCAGCGCGAGTGTGCGCTCCTCGGGAGTGTAAACCCTGTCTGGGAGGCATGGGCCTGAGGACTTACCCACATGGGATGGCCTTCCAGTGCAGACCACCCGGTCTGTAGGACAGTGGGTGGTGGCCAGTAATGGTGGACTTGCTCCACTCTGGGTCATCTCTGGGCCATCCAATTACTCCATCTCTGAAGGCTGGGTCACCTTGGCCAGACCAGCTCAGAGTGCACAGAGATGTCCTTCCTTCCATTCTGCAAGGGCTTTAGAGCTGTACTGGCCTCTGCTGGTTCTGGGAGGTGGGGGGGACAAAGGGCTTTGCTGGCCAGGGCAGCGATGTTTCTAGGGTACGATACTGGGGGCAGGACTCCACGTGCTGGTGTTCAAGGTCAGCCAGTGGCCGTGGGTGGTCTCTAGGTGCAGGCCTGGGGAGCTCAGGATGGCCCTAATCCCCAGTTTCCTGAGTCGAACCCCCACTGGTCCCAGGGCCACCCCTTGTCTGCCCTCCTTGTCTGGCTCGAGGCCCTGGATGGGTCACCTCCCAATCAGGACCCTGCGCCAGGAGTGAGGTGTATGGCCTTGACATGGTCCCTTCCCCTTTTTAGGCCTCTGTTTTCCCACATGAACAATGAAAACGTTGGATAAGATCAGTGGTTTTAAAACTTTCTCAAGGACCCCTTTGTCAAGTGAACTCTTACGTGAAGCCTGTTACACAGTGTAGATTGAAATGAGGCTACTGTGAATAAGGTGGGGGGGGGACCCAGACCTCTGTCTACTTGGCCTTCGTTTCCCCACAGCCCACAAGGTGGCCACTGAGTTCTCAGGAGAATGCTGTCAGTCTCAGGAGACTGCTAGGGTTCTAGAATGCAGTTTGACGGCCACTAGGCTAGAAGGTCATTACAGGTCCTCCAGCTGTGGTGTCCTGGGGTTTCATAACATCCTCAAGCCCTTGGAGCCTAGTGCTCCCAGATCTAAACGCTCTCCTGAGTCACAGGGAGGTGGTGTGGGACACGCCACAACCCTGGCTGGCTAGCTGGAGACACTGCCACTCAGTCCTCTGGGGAAAGCCACTTTCTGAGGCCCTCTGGCCAAAGGCCTGCTGCCAGCCACAGCAGAGAGAAAGCTGCTATGTCCGCCAGAGCCATAGCTGCCACCCGGGGAAGCCTGAGGCCTGGGGTCTGGCCTGCTCCCCATTTCATGTGAGGGCCCTCCTCCTGCAGAGGCCAGGACCTGGGGGCAGATGTCAGGGGTCAGGGTCTTTCCCTGCAGAACCCCCTTCCCACGCTGTGTCTGTCCCTCACCCGAAACTACAGCTTGGCAATTACAGTCACACAGACTAGCTCCAGAGTCCTTCCTGGCTCAGATGAAGACATTGATCTTAGGAGTTTCATTGGTTCTAGATTCCTTTGTTTGTCCCATGGATCTCCTCTGCCCGGTCTTTCCAGAAGTTTTGTCTCTTCCTCCACTTACTCATCTATACTTCCTCCACCCCCCACCCTCCCTCCAGAGCCTTCTCCCTTAGTCCTGGTCACCAAGACAAGAACTCCTTCCTGTCCAAGTAACCAGCCACCTGATCAGGGTTCCTCGATATCCTTGAACCAGCAAACTACATGCTCTGGGTGCTGAGAATGAGATCCCAGGAGAGGCTTGTGGCTGCCCTAAGCATGGCCTATAGGAACCTTTGTCTTGCTGAATCAAAGCCTGCTGGGGCAAAACAACCACTGGGGACAGAGCTGGGCTTTCTGTCCTCACCAGCTAGGGACAGGCTGGAGCCTCCCTCTGCTTCCCATGTCCTTGGGTGAGGACTGAACCCTCATTCTCACATGCTGGGCAGAAAGGATGTCCATTCCTTGAGCCCAGACACGGGGCTCCTATCGTTCCCGTCTGGTCAGCCCACCCAGAGTGCCTCCTGAATCCTTCGCAGGCCAACACCGCAACCTGACAAAGCATTTCTCTGGGGACACTTTGGGTGGGTAAAGTTGCTTTATTAAAGGGTCTCTGTCACAAGCCCCCCATTTCTGAACCTGTCAGATTGGCTTTGGGGAGAAGCTTCTGCATGTCTGTCTTTCCAGTTTCTCTCTTGGTCCATGGCTTCTTGAGATCCGGCTTCCTTGGTGGCATCTGGGAAAGGATCAGTGTCCCTGGGGCGCTGGCCCAGGGCAGGGAGGGCTGGCCGCTGGCAGAGGGCCAGGGAGTGGCCGGCCCCACAGCCCACGCGGAGTCCCGACAATGACTGCAGAGCTGGCACGGGCTTTGGGGCCCAGACGTTGGCTTCGGTGCCGTCCCCGCACATGCCGTGCTCGTTCCAGCCCCAAGAGTAACACGTCCCGCCTGCGAGGGAGAGACGAGACTGCTGTAGACATGGTTCTGGGGAACAGGGCCAAAACACTCACCCTGGGGGCGCAGGTGTCACCGCAAACCCCCAGTTTACGCAGGAAGAAACCAAAGCTCAGCCACACCTGGGGGCCCGCTCGCCATCTCTGCTTCCTCCCCTGCCCTCCTAAGTCTGCTCTTTTCTTCACTCCCACCAGCCCACAACCATTCAGGTCCCAAACCTGGCTCTCCTCCGTGGCCCCTCCCTCAGTGCCACCTCCCACCCCCACACCTGCATCTCCCCCCACCACGAACACACACACACAATCCTAGACCTGCCAATTCTGCCTCCGAAAGTCTCTCAAATCCTTCCACACCTCTCCATCTCCACCGCCATCACCCTGATCCCAACCCCATTTTCCCTCATCTGGGCCACACCAGTAGCCAACTAACTAACTGGGCTGCTCGCCAGCAACTCTGATCTTCAAAGAGCATCAAAACAATCTCTGAGGATGCAGATCTAACCAGGTCACTCCCCTGCTTCAACCCTTCACTGAGTTCCCCCACCCTTAAAGGCCTTTCCTTGCCTGTGAGGCCCTGAGTGATCTGGCTCCGGACCAGCCTGCTGGGGTCCCCCTGCACAACTCTCCCCACCCCACTGCATGCCAGAACCCCTGCCTTCCTTCAGTCCCTGAAATATGCCCTGTGGGGCCGGCCTTTCTCTCCAAGTCCTGGCTTTGCTGGGCTCCACAACCCCCATCCTCCAGAATCTGTTTAAATCATGCTCAGAGGCCAGATTCCCCGGCACCCGATCAACTTGGAATCTTGTCATTGCCCTTGTACTTTCCCTCACAGGCAGCGGATAGATGGTCTGGGTGGTGATGTGTTTACTATCCCCTCCTCACTAGATTGTCTGCCCTACAGTGAGAGAAGGAACACATATGTTCTGCTCACTGCCCTGTCCCCACCTGCGGCTCAACAGGGGTTTGCTGACTAGATCAAAGATTGAAGAACTCAGAGTCCTACGGCCAACCTCCAAGCCAGCATTCGAGCACAGGTCTCTCTGACAGCCTGTGATGCTCCCACCCCATCACAGCACCTCTTCCTGGGTTTTGGACCCTAACTAAACTCGCTCACACTTTTCTGTAGTTGTTTAAAAAAATTTTTTTTTTCTGGATATAAAAGTAATACATCTTCATGGTAAAAAGGGGAAAAAAAGAAAAATATGGATAGGTGTAAAGAAAAGCAGACTTCTAGAATCTTGCCCACTGCTATGAATATTTTACGTATCTCTTTCAAACCTTCAATCTGTGAAACTTGTAAATATTTGTGTATCTATTGTGTTGTTTTTATGCCTTAATAACACAAGCATTTCTCCGTAGAACTGGGAATTGTTCAAAAAGTAAATTTAAAATAATTTGAAATTTTGAAAAAGCTCAATATGCAGAAAAGTACAAAAAATAATTTAACAGAAAGACATATTCCTCAATCAGCTTCAGAACATTAGTTACCATTTTGCCATATTTGCTTCAATTATAAAGATACAGTTTAAGACCCACCTCCCATCCTTGGCCCTCCATCCATTCCCTCCTTCCTGGAAGTAACCACTATTTGAAGTTGGTGTACGTTACTTGCATGCTTGTTTTATATTTTTCTACATGTATGTGTCCTTAAATATTATATAAAAATTTTAGTTTGTTTTAAAGATTTACATAAGTAGTGTCATTCAAATATGTGTCTTCTGTTATGACTTGCTCTTTATACCATTGTTTTTGAAATCTCTCTGAGCTGATAGTTACAGATTTAGCTCATTTATTTTAACTGTGCATAGTACATAGCCCATTATGCATAAGTCATGTTTTACTCATCCATTTCCCTTCTGATGGACAGTTCTTTAATGATGATAATTGTTGCTACTTTATTACACATTATATATTACAATATATAATATACCATAATATTTTACTACAATACTATTACTACTGTTGCTACTATAAACAACACTGCAGTGAACATCCTGGAACACGTATCCTTGTACAAATTGGTGTTTGTGCACATTGATCCCTAGAAGTGTGATTGTGGCGGAATCACATGTTCACATTTACCAGGTGTGGCCAAACAGCTCTCCACCATGGCTGTAGTCCCATCATTTATGGTCCCATCAGCAACGGATATGAATTCGTTTCCCTCTATCTTTGCCTTTAAGACTCTTGCTATTCTGATTAAGTACATGTGATTAATTTGCATTTTCTTGACTACTAGTGAGATGGAGCATGTCTTTATGTTACTAGCCCTAAATTGCTTTTTCTATGAATTGCGTGTTTACATTCTTTGCCTGTTTTGCTCTTTGTTTGCCTTTTTCTTACTGATTTATAAGTATTCTTTGTATATTCTTTTGTTTATATAATTGTTATAAGCATTGCATGTGTCTTCTCCCAGGAGTCTGTGGTGTCTCTTCACTTTGTTTATGGTCTCTTTTGTTGTCCAGATTTATGTAAAATGACTGCCTAATTGCCCATTATGGAGATTAAACAATTTCCTTAACCTGTATCCCATTATCAGATAGATAGGCTGTTTCTAATTTTTCATTATTTTGTATAACATTTCTATGAACATCTTTGTGCGTGAATCTTTGTCTACATCTCTACTTTCTCAAATTAGATTCTTAGAATGGGAATTCCTGGTCAAATGGTATGGACATTTTTGAGATTCCTGAGTCTTGTTTTGAGTACTGCCAGAATACTTTGCAGAAAGGCCACTTGAATACAACTACAACAGTCTGTGGGACTCTCTGTATCACTCAGCATTGCCAGTATTCATTAGTTATTATAGTATTTAAGAACCTTTTCTAATTTGAAGACAAAAACGGTATCTCATTATTTTTATTTGTACTTTTCTGATTCCCACAGAAATTGAAAAGTAATTCTTATTTTCCTCACATATTTGAATTTCCTCTTTTGTGTATTGTCTGCTTAATACATTTTTCCTGTTTCATATAGAAGAGTTTAAGTGCTCAGACCCAAGATCCAGATGGCCTGGGTTCAATCCCATCTTCTCCATTTATTAGCCGTGACCTTGGGCAAGTTACTTAGCTTCTCTGAGCCTCAGTCCCCTCATCTGTTAAATGGGGATAATAATAGTACCTTTATCATAAAGGTTATAAATATTTATTCATTTATAAGGATTAAATGAGCAAGTATATATAAAATACATAGTATAGTAGTCCACCCTTTTGTTCAGGGGACACTTTCCAAGACCCCCAGTGGATGCCTGAAACCATGGAGAGTACCAAATTCTATGTATACTGGTTTTTCCTATACTCATGGGCATGTAGCACGTACAGTGTGGATGGGCTGGACAAAGGGCTGATTTACATCCTGGGTGGGATGGAGCACAACAGAGCAAGATTTCATTATACTACTTGGAATGGCACACAATTTCAAAGAGTTGTTTATTGCTGGAATTTTCCACTTAATATTGTCTGACTGTGGTTGACAGTGGGGTAACTGAAACCACTGAAAGCAACACTGCGGATAAGGGGGCACTACTGTACTAAGTGAAAATTTGCTGTTGTTGTTGTTCTCAAGAGCCTTATTGTTTTAAAGATTTTTATTTTAAGAATATTAATTCTATGCCGTATCTGGCATAACTATTTTTTCTCAGTTTGATTTAAAATTTTGTTTTAGGTCTTTTGATGTAAAACATAAAGTTTATGGTTCTAGGTAGTACAATTTCTTGTTTTTTTATCTTATCATTTCTTCCATAGTTTGTAAGAACTGAAAGCCTATCCCTATCCAGATCAGAAAATATTCTTTTGATTTTTTTCAATGATCTGAGTTTCTTAACACATCTTTACATTTCACTCATTAACCACTGAAAATCTGTTTTGCAGACCGCTCTTTCACAGAGGGAGGCTGGCTGGCCCAGGATTACCCTTCTCTTTCCTTTTCCCTGGTAGGAAGGCAATCATTAGCCAAGAGCTTGGGCTTGGGGAAACACAGATGTCTGCCTGTTTGGCACATGAATGAGGAAATGCACACAGAGAGGATGAACCCCAGGCCACAAGTCCTGCAGTTAAGCAGGAGTTTCAGCCAGGTGGATCTGAGGCATGAGGTGGAGAATGGAACAGGCTTGGTACCTGCGGGCCTAGCTCGGCACCTGGCATGGGCTTTGCGCCCAGCCCTGGTGAGTGGCACCAGCTGACGGTCAGCAGGAATGGGGGTGGGAGGAAGCCAGCGCTGACCTACCAGCAGGACACGGCACAACGGGCAGCTGGCAGGTCCCTCTCCTCCTGCCAAAGGAAACGCTCTAAGGAAGCCTGCTTGGGGCCGGGGTAGCCCACTGGGTTGAGAAGCCTGGCAAAGGCTCAGATGCAGTTTCCCCCAGTACTTCCAAAGAAGCTGACTCAAGGTTAGGTGCTTTATATTCTTTATCTCATTTAATTCTAACAACCTTGTGAGGCAGCCACGTTTTATAGATTATTCTCATTTTATAGTTAATGAAACTGAGGCGCTAGACCCAGACAGTGTGGCTCCGGCATCTGTGCTAAACTCTGCATGTTCTATACCAGGGCTCGCCAGAGTTATTCTATGAAGGCAAACAGTAAATACTTCAGGTTCGATGGTCTCATTCGGTCTCTGTTGCATATTCTTATTCTTTATCACAAGCCTTTCAAAATCATTCTTAGCTCGCAAGGCCGTACACAGCAGGCCCGTGGGTTGTACTCCGTCAGCCCCTGGTATATATATAATACATACTGTGGACTGTGCTATGCTGTCCTGGGTCCCACATCACCACACAGCTGTGTGACAATGGTACGTCTGTCCCCAGCTACCTCACAGGGTTGCTAGGAGGAGGCCTGCATGTGCTGATGTACATTTAATGCCCTGGCACAGTGCCTGACACATGGTGACAGCTCACACCCACGTATGAAGCAGACCATGGGGAAAGGAGGAAAAGGCAAGGAAGGCCATGCTGGTGGCAAACCTTCCCAGCAGATGGGAAGGCCTAGGGTGGAATGACAAGTCAGGGGTTCCCCAACACTTTAAACAAACCTCCTATAGAAAGAAACCAGGCTGCTGAACTCGGAGAATGAAAGATGGGCCACCCAGTAACAGAAGGACTCACACAGGACATTTTTCAGTTCTGAGCTTCTCCAGCATTTTAGAATATCTTTCAAGCACACCCCCTGTCCCTCACCCTCACTTAGGGCCACCTATTCAGCGGCACAGTGAAGATGGAAAGGCCGTCTGGACTCAGCAAGATGCTACTATGCAGGCTGTTCTCATGTAGAGGTGAGAGGAAGGACAGCCCATGATAAGCCTCTTCCTAAGCTAACTGGAATACGGGACACCCAGTTTTCGAAACAGGTGAGTTCATGATGATTCCTGGCATGACAGAGGACTCTCTGCAGTGTGCCCGGCACTCGCCAGGTTCTTGAGGACACTGAGATCCCGTCTGATTGGTCTAGATCTGTTTTACTGGCCCCGGGGCACATGGCTGAGCCTTGGGTGGAGAGCTCATAGTTACAGAGGGATTCCCTAGCCTCTTCAGAGTTTGGGCCCTTGCTCACAGGGCTAAGTGGAGTTGATGCAGGCTGTGACAAGTGACAAAGCTCATGGCCCACCACACTTGCGTCAGCCTAAGAGCCCTGCAGGCAGCGGAACCTCAGGGCTGGCAGGGTCCCCAGCACAGGCTGGACACAGTACCCAAATCTGTTCAGGTCTTGTGGCACCTGCTTGAGCTTCTTGGCAACCTGGGTCCTCACAGGGCCTTATGGTGCTGGGACTGCAGCCCAACTCTAGGAAGGCGGCAGCGTTTCTGCTGGAGGGTCTTGCCTAGGAGGGGCAAACACCTGAGTATGTGTGACAGAAGCTCCTGGTTGTCCCCGAACCACAGAATGGAGACTACCTTTCCCAACCTCTGTTGCGGCAGGGCGTGGCCAATGAGATTTGAGCTGAAATGTTCTGTAGTAGCTTATGGATCCTTCCTTCAAAGACAGATGGCGTGTGCCCTTTGCCCCTTCCTCCATCCTGTCACTGGAAATGTGGATGTGATGGCTGGAGCTCTAGCTGCCACTTCTGACCATGAAAATGAGGGCTACAACCTAGGGATGGTGCTTCTCAGTTTCACATAAATGTTACCTTAATTCTCACAGCAACTCTCTGAGGTGTTCTTACCTCCATTTTACAGATGAGGAAACTAGGCTCAGAGAGGTGAAAGAACTTGTCCATGGTCATGTGGCCGCCCTGGTCAGGACTAGGATCCAGGACTCCTGAGTCTCTGGCTCCTTCACTAGTTCCAAAATGGTAACAAAGTCACCGAATACTTAGTGTATGCCAGGCCCTGTGATAAGCACTTTATACGTATTAATTCACTAAATCCTCACAACAAGACTGTGAGGTACAGCCTAACACACCAGGGAGGTGGTATGAACTGTGCAAGGTCACATAGCTGGTGAGAAGCAGAGCTGAACTGAAACCCAGGCAGTAGGACTCCAGAACCTCTTCTGTTAATATATATTGTCCTCTCTAGCCAAACCTCTGTTCCTCGATAATGAAGAAAAGGTAGAGAGTCATGGCGCACTTGTACAGGAACAAGGTCAGTGATGGCAGGCCAGAGCTGTAACTGGTGAGAGAAGCACTCTGCGGAGGAGCAGAAACCCCTCCGAGCCCTTGTGAGCGCTGGGGCTGAGGCAGAGGCAGCTGCAGCAGGCCCTGCCGCACCCCACTCCCGTCCGCATCTGGTGGGGTGGAGAGAGGAGGGCGGGATGGTGCGAAAAGTTAGGCAGCCAATGGTTCACCTTGTCTCTTGCCTGTCAAGGACCTAGGCCTCACAAGGCCTCACAAGGACCTCGGGCACCAAGCAGAGAGAGAGAGAGAGAGAGAGACAGAGAGAGAGAGAGAGAGAGAGAGAGAGACAGGAGGGGTGAGGTCTGAGCGCCTCACACAGAGGAAGTCTCTGGATTCGGGCAGGTGGTCAATGCCAGTGTGGACGGAGCTGGCCTTGGAGCCGGGCAAATTTGGAAGAAACTTCTGAGTGTCTAGCTGCCCAAGCTCATGAGTATCCCACCCTTTGGGCAGTAATTGGTGGTCCCTAGGTCCTGCTGTGAGCAAGGAATTCAGGCCTCCTGAAGTGTTTTGGGTCTAGGTGGCAACCTCAGGACAGAAAGAAGAGGTTCAAGTTCTGATCCTCTCTCGCTTGGACAATTACAAAAGCTAGTTTCTTCTGAGGTAGCTGGCCTGGGTGGGGGAAACCAGGCTGAAACACAGCATGAACTAGGTCTTCCCATGAACAATTTCCTGTCTCCCCACTACCTACAATGGGCCTCTTATCTGGCTCTCAGGGCAGCCTGTCCCTCTTGGCCGCATCACCGCTCTTTCCTCTGTTCCAGCCCCATGGGCTCGCTGCTGCTCCCTGAGTTCACCCAGGCCTTTCACACAGTTGTGATTTTGCTCAGATGAATCCATTTATCTCATCATGTGGACGCCTCTTCTGGCTTGGGCCGTGTATGGACAAAACACCCCAAAGAGGAAAATCCAGTTTCTGCCCTGGGGCTCCCAGGCCACTAGGGTAGACAGCCATGGGGAATGACGATTACAGGGACCAATGGCATGTGTACGCAAGGAGGCTGGCACAACGGTGTTTACTGTAGCATTGTTTGTAATCGTGAAAGACTGGGGGGAAACCCCTAAATACTCATCAACAGAGGAGTGTGTAAAGAAACTACAGTTTGACCCTACTGTTGAATAATATACAGCTATTAAAAATAATGAGGTAGGGCTTCCCTGGTGGTGCAGTGGTTGGGAGTCCACCTGCCGATGAAGGGGACGTGGGTTCGTGCCCCGGTCCGGGAGGATCCCGCATGCCGCGGAGCGGCTGGGCCCGTGGGCCATGGCCGCTGGGCCTGTGCATCTGGAGCCTGTGCTCCGCGGTGGGAGGGGCCGCAACAGTGAGAGGCCCGCGTACCGCAAAAAAATAAAAATAAAAATAATGAGGTAGCACTCTGTGGCCTGACATGGCAAGATATTGCAGACATTTTTAAGAGAAAATAGGCTGCAGAACAATATAGAGAGTATGATTCAATTTATGCAAAGCCCCTATATATTTCTGTATGTATAGATCCTGAAGAATACATCCCAAACAGAGAATAGTCTCTGAGGAAGAGAGGGAGAAATGGGGGAAGGGCAACTGAGATTTTCTTTGTTGTGTGTTCATATATTTTAAAAAGCAGTAACACAGGATGATGATCAAAAAAATAACAGTATTTCTAACCGACAGAGGTAGCATAGAGAGGATGATACACTCTATTGGGAGGGGAGGCAGGTGACACTGAAAGTTCCAGGGGTTAATTCTTAGCTGGGTTTTGAAGGATGAATAAGAGTTTACCAGTCTTAAATAGAGGGTACCCACTGACATTTGCTCACTCTGAGCTGCCTTCATTGATCCTGATGGCATCCTGTTTGCTGCAGGAGTGAACTGTGGGCAGGTGTAGGGCTGGGTCCTCCTGGGCTGTTAGAAGGCTATTAATTTCACTTCCTCTGAGCTCTTAAGATACCCAGAGCTCTCTTAGCACACACACCACACTCCTCCTGGATCTCGAGGTGTTTCTATTTGTAACTGTGAGCTGGGGATGGGAGCCAGGTGCTGTGAGCAGGATACGCTCACCAATCAGCCCTCAGGCACATGGTACAGGCACTCAGGATAGAGCTACTGAGTGGAAGTGAATACCTCTGGGCTGTTCCCCTGCCCACAGTCTTTCTGAGCCCGCTGCTCTGTCTGGAGAGCAGCAGGGGAGGAGTATACACACACATAATGCTGAGATCAACTCCAGTCCTGTGCCTGGCTGCTTGTCTTTATTCCCTGATCTGTGACCAGAGCTGCCTCCTGGCCACCGGCCTCAAGAACAGAGAGCTGTGAGTCTCTGTCCCTGGTTACACTGCCCAGAGAGGGGCAGCTCCTACAACAGAACGGCCTAGAGAATGGCTGTGAGGACAACGGTCCCAATGGGCCAGTCTGAGGGAAGAGGCACTGTCAGTGCAGGACCCTTTCAATTAGTAGACCATCCATCACTCTCCAGGGCCAAAGATGCCCTCGAGGCAGGATCTGAAGCAGCAGAAAGAAGCCATTCCAGAATCAGGAAGTGGGGCTGTTAGCCCCCAGTGTTACTCTGGAGATATTTTGGTATTGTAGCCAAAGTTGCCTCAGGGAAGGCTAAGTAGAAGATGGCTGGCCTGGGGTCCTTTCCAGACAAGGATCCACGACAGCACTGAGAATGGGGTGAGAGGAAGAGATGGGGGATGAGGGCTAAAGGCAAGGAGGCCAGAGAGGACGCTGTGGCCATCCACCGAGTAAGAAAAGATGAGGGGTTTAGGAAGGTAATGTTTTAAACATAGCTGGAGTCTGGCCACTTCTCACCAGCCCATCACCTCACACTGGCACTCCTGCAAGGGCTTTCTACCTGCCCTCTCTGCTGCTTCTGTTGTATTCTCTACACAAAACCTGAGGGATTCTGTTAAAACCTGGCACTAAGTCGACATGGCACTGCTCTGCTCAGAATCCTCCAATGGCTTCTCCTCTGACTCAGATAAACAACAGCTGGCTTCCTCCTGGACCTCATGTCCTGTCAAGTTCCACCTTGCTGACGTCACCATAGCTACACTGACTTCCTTCCTGTTCTTCAAACAGTACTGGCCTCAGGGCCTTTGCGTTTGCCGTTCCTGCAGTCGGAATGCTCTTGTCCTGATGTCCACAGGTTCACTCCCTCGTGTTGTCATGTATTTGTTCAAATGTCACCTTATCTGAGAGGTCTTCCCTGACAACTCCATATGAAGTAGCAATCTACGTCCCACCCCATCTCTGTCTCCTCACTTGCTTTATTTTTCTTTATATTTTTGAGTGGTTATTTATTATCTCTCTCCTGACCAGAACACAAGCTCTTTGAGAGCAGGACTCTTTGTTTGCTACTATTTCTCAGCACCTGAAACTGTACTAACAGTTCATTAGTACTAATACCTGTTGTTTGAATGAATGAACACACAAATGAATGAATGGCTACCAAGAGCACGGAGCTGTCTTCTTCTCTCCCAGAGGCTAAAAGAGAGTCCACAGATGTGGGGAGGAGAAGCCACGGGCAGGCTGATTTCTGCTCACCATCAGGAAGAACGCCGTAAGGACTGAAGTCCACCCTGGAGAGTGGCAGGTGGCCTGCGCCAGAGGTCCTGAGCCCCCAGCTGGCGAGGGCATTCCTAACAGTGGGCAGATTCTGGGATGAGACAGAGCAAATGCCCTTCTGAGCCCGGCGAATTTGTGCGGCGGTGTGGTGGGTACGGATGCGTATGAGGGAGAGAGAGAGAAGGAAGGTGTAGGCAGAAGAGCAGAAGAGGGGGCCACACACCCAGGTCCTCAGGCTGGCTCCCTCAGACCTGACAGAGGAGCGGCCCCGGCTCAGAGGATAAATAAAAACGGGTTGAATTGATGGGTTTGCCCTCAGAGGTCTCGTTCTGAGGCTGCAAGGCTGGGACTGCTCTAGAACTTCTTGTAGCTTAAAACGTTGTTCAGTTCTCTCAGTAGTTCTCTATCCCTTTACATAAGAGGAAACTGAGGCCCAGAAGTGGGGCAGCATCTCACCAAAGGTCCCCCCCTACACACCTTCCCACTGCTATCTCCCCCTTTGTATCACTGAGGTTTGATGGTTAAAACAGCCCAGTGAGGAAGGATCTGGAAGGGAAAGAAAGCTGAATCTGAGACAGGTTCAGAAACAGCCAAGCTGGGAGGGGCGGAGGCCAGCCCTCCCCACTCCCACCGCAGGAGGAGGCGCTGAGGCTGCTGTGGCTGCGCGGCCGCGGTCACCTGCGGAGAGAGCGTGCTGCGGCACGTTGGCTCCACTGGGTGACTATTCTTAGATTTAGGGAGCTAGGGATGATGGATTTAGAACTTACGAGGTGGAAACGTGTTGGCCTGTTTTATAAACAACTGAACTCCTCCCCACAGACTGTCTTTCTGAATTCTGTGTTCTCTGTCAGAACTGCTAGCTTTCTGGGCTTCTTGGCTGCGCTGGGAGAAGGAACAGAAAAGGCAACTCAGGCTCTCGAGGGCCTACTATGACCATGTACTGTGCTAAGGGCTCTGTGTGACACATCTCATTTAACAGAGCAGCCCTGGGAAGGAGGTATTTTGATCACACTCTATTCATGAAAAAACAGACTCTGGGAGAGGTCCCAGAGGAGGCGCATGCCCTGGGATGTGGCTCCAGGGCGAGGCTGTGAACAAGCGGGCCTGAGGTGGAGTCTGGTGCTGCCAGCAGGGGTCTGGCTCTGGCGATGGAGCAGTAAGGGCACAGCATGGCACCTGTGGAGTTTAACCCCTTTAAGTGTTTTGCACATGGCTCTCCTATCCTCTTAGACTTCTTAACTCGGGTGATATATCATCCCTCTGTATAACCTGGTGGCCCGCCTCCATGGCCAGTCAGGGTCCCCTCCTCTTGGTAGGTTCCAAGTTGTCATCATCCCTCTAGAAGTACGTTCCCCAAACTGGCCAAGGGCTCTATCTAGATGCACACCTGGTCCCAGAGGCTGCCTGTATCAGTTTAGCCTGAAGCCACATTAGCCGTGTTGGAGTCCAAGTCCGTTGACTCTCCCCATAGCCCATGTCCAGCACTAAACTGTTTCTGCAGGAGCTGCTGTACTATGTTTCCTTGCAGCCTGGCCTGGGTGCTGGTGTTTGGACCTGACCGGAAATTTCAAGATGTCTGCAACAAATATCTCTGAGGGGCACCAGCAGAGGGGCAGGGGCACAATGCAGCTCTGGGGCCCGGAGAAGCCGGCCTGCTGCTGTTCCTGGAGCCTGGTCCCAGCAGACCCTCTCGACACTGTTCTCCCCACACCTGTTTGGGAACAACCCGTGTGCAGGAGAGGAGGCTGGGAGCTAAAGCAGTAATGGGGGTGGGTGTAAGAAGGTCTGTTCTGGAACCCAGCAGCCGGTCCAGAAGAAACCACACGCAGATTAGGAGGTTAGAGCACTAGAGTCCAGAGAAGCCACTGGATGACACAAACCTGAGAAGGAATTCTTCCTATGCTTTCCAATCACTTCATAAATGCCTTCTGAGTGTCTGCTCTGGGTTGGGTGCTGTGCCCAATTTAGCCCAATCCACTTGCTACGCAGCTCCTACACAGTACAAATGCTAGGTTAGGAGGTGGCCACCCATCCCACTGTGATAGCGCAGGGAGACGGGTGCCCTGGAAAATGTACGCCCAGAAAGGCAGCGGCTGATTCTTCAAAAGGACCAAACCCCCTTGGGGATACAGTCTGTCTCTTATTTATCTTTTTTTTTTCCAGACAGTCAACTTTTATTGAACTTCATGACATTAAAAAAATTATAGTACAAAATAGGAAGCAACTAAGGGATTAATACTTACAATTTATATTAATGCATTGTTTTCTTTTAAAAAATATTACTTTTTAGAGCAGTTTTAGGCTCACAGAAAAATTAGGCAGAAAGTACAGAAAGGTCCCTGCCCCCACTCATCCACAGCCTCCCCGCCATCCACAGCCCCTACTTGAGCAGTACATTTGTTACAGTCAGTGAACCTACAGTGACACATCGTTATGACCCAAAGCCCGTGGTGTACATCAGGGGTCACCCTTGGTGTAGTACATTCTATGGGTTTGAACAAATGTATAAGGACATGTTATCCATCATTATAGTTTAATGGCCCTAAAATTCTTCTGTGCTCCACCTATCTATCTCTGGTTTTATGTACCAGAGGTGAATGAATAAGTGAGTGGATGAACAGTTACAGAGTGCCCGTAAGGTTCAAGCACGGCTCTAGTGGGAGGGGTAGAGCAGAGACCAAGGCCCAAGGCTCCTGTCCTCAAGGGGCTTACGTTCTAACGAGGGACCAACGAGCAAGCAGACATACAAATCATCAGCGTGTGGCTAGCAATAAGAGTTAGGAAGAAACCAAAACAGAGTGATATGATTAGAAGGACAGGTCGTAGGAAGTTCTCTCCGGTAAGGTGGCCTCTGAACTGTGACCTGAAAGTTGAGGAAGAGCCAGCCGTACAATCACCTGGAGGGCGGGCTTTCCAGGCAGAGGAAACGACAAACAGAAAGGCCTGAAGTGGGAAGTTTTGCCAGTTCCAGGAACAGGCAGGAGGCCAGTAGGGTCTGGGGCCAAGAGCCAGGGGAGAGGCAGGCCTCCGCGTGAAGGGAAGGCAGGGCCTCGGGAAGGCTGGGGGGAGGCCAGGAGTGTTTTGTGGGGAGGCTGAGGAGCCACTGGAGGGTTTTAAGCAGTGGGTGATCAGGTCTGACTTACATTTGAAAAGGCCACTTGGTGAAGGACAAAATAGAGGGAGATGGTTCAGGAGGCCCTGCACTGCAGAGGACCAGGCCAGGCAGGACTGGGTGGTGCTTGGAGTGGGCTGGTGGCAGTGGGGACAGAGAAACAACTGGATTTACAATCTGTATTGGAAGTAGGGCGTGTAGGACCTGCCGATGGAATTTCACAGGGAGTAAGTGAAAGAAGGGTTCAAGATGGATTCCCTGAGCGATGGGTGGAGAGTCGGGCTGTTTCTCAAGGTGAGGAAGCCTGTGGGGAGGGGTCGGCTTGGGGAGAAAATCAAGAGTTCTGTGTTGGACATTTTAAGATGGAAGTACTCATTAGAGATGAATGAATGACCTGAGTGAGAAGCGGGAAACCATGGAAATAACAAATGGCAGGAGCTACCAGGTAAGCAGTGGGCAGCTCGGTGCGCTTATGATTCGATGGGGTCAATATATGGTGCCTTTATCACTCTGAATTCCAGTTTCTTGAATGAAGTGCACGACTGGGACAAATGCATACTACATGGGCTAATATATAAATTTCTTTCGTGAATGTCCCTACTTCATAAAAAACACATAACATTTGAAACAAAATTAGCACTTTGGATAATTATAACCCACTAGCCCGAGTTCTCCCACTGGTCCTGTGGGAAGCAGCATTCTTCTCTCAGGCTGGAGAGCGGCCAGGCTGCTGGGCTGGGATACACAGGCGCAGGGCTCCTCCCCTGGGCCGGGGCGTCAGCGGGAGAAGCGGCACTCGCAGAGGATGGAGTGCAGGCACCGGGAATGCTGCAGCCCTGCCACCAGACTCTCTTTGGGATGCCTTCTAACTCCGAGGAGTGTAAGGCCACCCAGACATGGGGGCCTGGAGGTAGCCAGCTCCGAGAGACCCTTTAGCCCTGGCCTGGAAGAAACAACTGCAGCTGGGGAGGCCTGGCAAGTGTCGCTGGGCTCCCTGCCTGTGTGACTGTTCACGTCCCCAGCAGGGGCTACTCAGCCTCCTGTGGGCTCGGTCCCAGGTGACAGATTCCCTTCCCAGACAAGGGGGCTGGAGGCTCTAAGGCTGAAGCCAGGCATGTGTCCCCAGGGTGCAAATCCTCCAGTGGCACCCCAGCTCAGAAGGAAATCCAAAGCTTGGCTCTTGGTCTCTAAGGTTCCACACCATCTGGTCCCCAGCTCCCTTCCCTCCACTGCTGCCACTCTCATCCTCACTCACTCCTCTCCAGCCACACCGGCCTCCTTGCTGTTCCTCCAACTGGCCAGGCACGCTTCCAGAGTTAGCTTTCACACTGGCCATTCACTGTGCCTGGAATGCTCCTCCCTAGATATCCACACGGTTCTTTCTCTCCCTCCTTTCATTTGGGTCTTAGTTCAAATGTCACCTTCTCAGAGGACCTTCCCTGACCACTCAACCCCATCCTTCTACCCCTCACACTGTTTTATTTTCTTTCCTAGCATGTCACACCCCATCATATACCTATTTGTCTGTCTCCCCACTAGAACGGGCAACTCCAAGAGAGCAAAAATTTCATTTTGTTCAACTGCCGCATCCCCAGCACTTAGAACAGTTAGAGGAACGTAAAAGGTGCTCAATGAACATCTGTTCTAAAAATGAATGGATGTCACTTGCCCCGGGAGAAGCTCATTTCCTTGAGGCGAAGCCAAGTCAGAGAGCTGGGCAGCCCGTCCACAGGGGCCACCAATCCAAAGGACCTGCAGTGGGTGAGTTTGGAGGGGGCAGTCGGGACAGCCCATGTCGAAGGCACCTGCGGTTTGAAGGGCACCGGAACCCTAATTGTGGGGGAAGGGAGACATTACAGCTAAAGACTGGACAGACTCCACCTCCAGCTCTAGGACCAACCATGTCCTCACACAGTCCATTTCAGCTCTTTGCATGAGCACCAGCACCTACCTAGCTGCCTGTAGGCTGACCCTCCCCTTCCTGAGACAAGGAGGAGCCAGCTGGGCAGTATATATCCCAAGTCCTCACTCACTAGCCAGAGAATTTGAAAGCAACTGTTGCTCAGTTGCTATGGAGCCTGACAGACTTGGACTTGATCTTGCCTCTGTCACGAGAGGTGTGTGTCTGACCTTTGATTTCTTCATCTGTAAATAAGGACGATCATATGTCCTTTACTTTTTCTTTTTTTGAATGAATAGGTAATGATACATGCCCATCACATGATACATGCCCAGATGGCCCTTGCTCCCATCCACATCTCCCCATCCGCTGCTGCGACGGCCCCATGCCTCTTGCCCAGAATCCATTCCTAGCCCTCCTTGGTCTGCTCTATCTTGCTGCCAGCTGTTGGTAAATTGGGGAGAATCCCCAGTACAGGGGCACATGACAAAAGCATGCCATCCATCCCTCTTCTTTCCTCCCATCCCCCAGACCCCTTGCGTGGAACAAGTAGATAAGATTCACACAAGTTCTGGCTGAGGGTTCAGACGAGTGTTTGTCTGAGGTGTCCTGACAGGCACAGACCATGAAGCATTGCTATGGAAACTGTTCTGTTGTTCTCTGCTACGTGATTTGCTTTCTGGCTCAGCTGCAGTTGTGGTACAGGGGGAAGGGCAGCAGATGAGGTACTGAGGATTACTCTCTGCTTCTCTGTGGGTCTTACCTTCCTCAACTCCAAGAAGTAGGCCAGTGTTTCTCAACCATGGCCTGATGACCATCTGTACTTGTTAACAATCAGAGTCCCAGCACCCACCTCAGGCCAACCGTCAGCATCTCCCGGGGAGACTGTAATACACACCAGCGTTTGAGAACCACTGGTGTAGGAGTTCGTTAGCTAAATTGTTTTCAATTTACCCAGTAGGTAAAATGGATAACACCGGTTGGAGCAGGGGTGAGGGGCTCAGAGCCCCATCAACTCCACCTCCCACTACCCCCAACTGGCTCCATGGAATTCTAGGGCTTCCCCGAGCACAGTTTGAAAACCACCAGACCAGACGATTTCTAGTGCCTTCCCCTATATTCATTCATTCATTCACTCACCAATATTTATTAGGTGCCTTCTGCTGTCTTTATGCAGTAGTAGTTTGAAGTATATAGGTCTTCTACTTACTAGCTGTGTAATCTTGAGCAAATTACTTAATCTCCCTGGGGCTCAAATTGTTCATTTGCATTGGGAAAATAATACTTGTTTTCCCTACCTCACAGGATTCTTATAATGATCCAATAATCAAATGAGAACACCTATGGAGAAGTGGTTTGTTACCTGGAAGAGACTCTGCAGATGGCAACAACTAGCATTAGTAGTACATCTACCTGTCTGAAGTCTGCAGAACTAAATGAAGTCCCTAGAGGTCTCTATGGACGGTTACTCTCCTACTCTCTGTAGCTAAACTTCCACAAAGGTTACAGGGTGTAGGGGACCACTGGTCTAAAAGCCTCCATTGAAGAAACAGCAACCTGCCTACAGGGTGATTCTGACATGTACTAATATCACTCAGTTTGTTATCTTCTAAATAGAACCTTTCTGTATTACCCACATTTTCTTCAATGAAATTACTTTTATAATAAACAATTTAAAAAACTGACACTACAGAAAATATTGTCTGATATACACAGTTCTTTCAAAAAAACTCTTTTTAAACAATCTGATGCTTTAAAATGAATTCAAAGGAGGCACTCAGAGCAAGGGCAAATACCCGCCGGGCAGGCTGCGGCGTGGCCCTTTCAGAGGAGCATGGGGCGGCTCTGCCAACAGCTTAGCACAGGGTCTTGGGTGACTCACCACCTCTCGCAGGGCCTCCGTTTCCACACCTATGAACCGAAGGCAGCAGCTTTACTGATCTCCAAGGACCCTTCCAGCTCTGATGCTTAGTGTTCTAGGACAATGGCATGTACTTTCTGATATACCCAGGCTATCATTCACAGCACATCTGGACCTGCTGGGGCTGCAGCCTTGCTGAGCTCGAGGTGGCTCAGGGATACCTCACTGGCTAAAAACAACGTCTCTCTCCCCAGTCACTAAATTGGAATCTCAGATTTTCCAAAGCACTCTCAGCCCCACTACAAACACAAAGGAGGAAGATCAGGGAGTGAGAACGGCGAGGAGAGAGGTGGCTCACATAAGAGCTGCACCCCTTAAGGTGATGGGGCCGTGACCAAAATCAAGGCATTTGAGCCAAGCCCAGTACGCCTCACCTTACTGGGATCATCTCCCAGGAAGAACTACAGACCCAGCAAGACTTCATCCAGTGGGAAGACCACCAGAGTTGGGGTCAGAAGATGGGACCATGCCCCTCCTCCAGCCCCTCCTGCAGCATGCTTTTGGACCAGCCACTCCCTGCTACCGATCCTCGGAGTCTCCATCCACAACCTGGGATATTATACCGGACAAACCCAGTGCTACGGTGAGACTCGTGTGAGTGTGAATGGAAACATATGTTATAAAGCTATACATCATTTACCAGTAATACCATATATTGTGCCCAAAGATCAAGAGGAAACGACCCCACCTGTCCTTTAAGAAATCCACAGGGCTTCCCTGGTGGCGCCGTGGTTGAGAGTCCACCTGCCGATGTAGGGGACACGGGTTCGTGCCCCGGTCCGGGAAGATCCCACATGCTGCGGAGCGGCTGGGCCTGTGAGCCATGGACGCTGAGCCTGCGCGTCCGGAGCCTGTGCTCCACAACAGGAGAGGCCACAACAGTGAGAGGCCCGCATACACAAAAAAAAAAAAAGAAAGAAAAGAAACCCACAGCTCTGGAGAGTATAAGCCCTGGGTCACAGGGCTGGTGGGTATGGGACCTGAACAGCAAGTCACTTTACTGTGCAGCTGAGCTACACAGGACAGACTCTCGGCTTGGCCTGGTTCCAGTCCGATGGAGACCAAACATCACCGAAGCTGAAAACATTCAACAGGAGCATACAGCCCATCAAAGTGAACAGTTCTTTATTTCGAGCATTCATGCATTCATCCAGTTAACAAACATCCTTCTAGTATCAATTCCAGAGAGAGTAGTATTTGGGTGCCTCAGCTGTGCAAGGAAGTAAGAGGAGGAATGAGCAAGGATGAATAAGATAGTCCCCATTGTTAAGGAATTCCCAGTCTCTTAATTACCAACATTTCCTGAGTTCTTACTATATACCAAGAACTTTGCTGTACTACTTCCATGGTCTCATTTCACACTCCTAATACCCCAACAGGGTAGGAATGTTCAAGATTCCTATTTCACCCCTAAAGAAGCTGAGGCTCAGGCTCACTGGAAAACTAAGTGATGCAGCCAGGACTCGAACCCAGGTCAGTCTGTCTCAGATCCTAAGCTCTAACCCCTGTCTTCCATGGCCTCCGTATTGCTGGGGACCTTAGGCAGACACCTTCCTCTCTGGGTTTCAGCTCTCTCTGTGGAATGTAGAGGGTCAATGATTCTAGTGGGCGTACTGCAAACAACTACGAACCAAGACAGAAAGCAAGAAATGTCCACCTGACGTGAAGTGTGAGGTGTGGAGATCAGTTCCCATACCTCAGGAGAGGAAGCCATAGGACATAATCTGGGTAGAATGAGGCCAAAGGTAGGACTTTTGCCACATAGGGTTCAAACCAGCAGGTTTCAGAAAGGCATAGCTGACACTTGCCCACCTCCACCAACGTCCATTCTCCCACCAAACTGAACTGCCCATGCCATCTCCACACTCCAGCTACCTCCCCAGTAAGGCCTTTGTCACACTGTCCCCTTACGTTCCCCCATCTCCCCTTATTTTTCTCCTCTAGGGGTCCTCTTCTGATCCTGCAGCTCTCCCCAAGAGACTATAACAGACATTCAAATTCTATTTCATCAAGAAGCCCTCACATCAATGGAACAGCATTTTCCTGGTCCTTGGTACATGGCTCCCTGTCTTCCCAATTTGCTCCGTCTGTAATGCAGAAAGAGCAGTGGCCCTTCTCCATCTGAATCTTTCACAGCAGCAGATGCCAGTAAGGTTGCCTGGAGAGTCTGGAAATGCCATGTTGCCATGGTAACAGCAGACCAAGGTTTGGGATGCTTTATCCCCAGTGAGCTGCCCTGGCAGTGCCATGCCAGGTTGCTGGTGGAATCTTCCTTGGGGAACAACAATGACAACAAAACCCCATTAATGGACCGAAACCTGCTCCGCTGGTGCTGAGGTTCAGCTCCTGCAAACACACTTGTGGGCCTCTCCCCCAGCCCCTTGGCTGAGAAGGGGGCCAGGCTCTGGCTCTCTGCACTGTGTCTCGCTCAAGGGGTAATACGGTTTTAACTGGCTCAGCCAACAAAGCAGGCCCTCCCCCACTCCAGCCCCCAAATTACCACTTCTCTTGTTTGATGCCACCAACCAGGGATCTGCTGGCATGGACCCTGGCAATTAGCACAGCATCTACATTTGTTGGAGAATTAAGAGCCACTGATTAGCCTAATTCCACACCATTTACAGGCAGCAAGTGTCAGCCTGAGATTGGCTTTTCCAAATGGTGGCCCAGAGGGAGGCATGATCATGGCTTGAGTTTGAAATGGAGGCAAAGGCCTGGTGGGCCAGACTGTGACCCAGGAGGGGAGGCAGGACTCACTTCTGGGCCTGAGGACATGTCAGCCACTGCTTCCCCTAGACCTGCTCGCCTAAGGGACCTGAAGCCCAGCAGAAGCTGTTTCCAAATTGAGGTCATGTCTATTTCCAAGTCAATCCTGACCGGAAAGGGAGCTCATTTCCCTTTAATAGCATCCCTGCTGACTCCCACTGGGAATGCCTAGCCATAGGACTAGTGAGCCCTAAACTAGGGGCTTCTGGGGATAGAGGCCTGAGTCAAACTCTAGCTGGCTGGGCAGAACCCTGACATCCTGCCTAGACTCTCCTGCCATCCCACCACCTGAACCTTTATCTGACCCTTTCATCTGTCCCCCAAGTTGCTCTCTGGCTGGACACTTGGAATTTGAATGCCTGATAATTACCTTATGATTCCTCTGTCAGAGCCCTGGCCCACCTGCTGGAGGACCCCAAATGGGCTCTCCAGGATACTGACATTCCCAGGATCATACAGGCCCCTACACCTCGGATGGCTGATCTCCATCCCCACCTAGCAGGAGCTAACTCCACAGCTGATATGGTTCCCCTGGGTTTGTACCTTCTCCTGCCAGTTTGCTTGTACACAGAATAAAGGGATCATGAGCACATGGAACTAGCTAACTGAATGTGTGCCCACAGACCCCATGGAACTTCCAGAACCTCTAAGGAAATATACAGGCATAGAGGCCTGGCTGGACAGGCCTTGGCGACCGAGCTTGCCTCATGCAAACTCTATCCTGCTTGAAAACAGGGGCTGAACCAGGTCTTCCCAGCCATTCATAAAACATTTCTTGAGTTTTATTTGGTAGATGCCATCAGGGGTATAGGATGAACTGTTCGTGGCATCTGCCATCGAGTCTAGGGGATCAGCAGACTTCCTAGCAGAAAAAGAAAGTTAGGGGAGACAGGAAGAAGGGCATTCCAAGTAGGGAGCACAGTGGGAACAAAGGCCTAGCAGAGGAGGTAGGTGGAGCTTATAGAGCTAATGATGCTAGTTCAGTTTGGAAGAAATGTAAAAAGTGGTAGAAGAAATAAATTTGGAGTGACAGGTAGGGTGTGCATCATTGCCAATGGCTCAGGAAATATCCTCAAAAGTCCTGACTGAAGACTCGGACTTTACTCAGGAGCCACACAGAAGCCACTAAAGCTTTCGGGCAAGAAAGCAGCAGAATCAGAGCTGTGCTTCAGAAGCAAAATCTGGATAATAATGATCATCACTGTCATTGTCGTCCTGATAGATAACATTTATGGAGCCCTTACGCTGTGCCAGGCACTTTTCTGAACGCTTTAGACTGACGGTGGAGGAGGGACTAGGGAGACCTGTCTGGAGACAGGAGGATGCAGAAGAGGGATGGCTGGAGAGAAACAAGGAGGCAGGATCTGTGAAGCTGTGGTTAGGGGCGGGTGCTGAGAGGATCAGACAGCCTCAGCCAGAAGACTGGGAGGATGGAGGTCACCTCTAGGTCTAGGGTGTGTGATTCCTTGAGTCATGCGTCCTGGTAGATTGAGTCTAGAATCTAACCCAAAGACAAGTTGAAATATTCCTCTTGTCACCTTGAGTTCAGAAAAACGTTTGGAGAGGAACAGACCACGAACAAAGGGCAGCTTTCCCAGGAAGACTTACCCTTTCACACTCTGCCCTGGTCCTTCTGACCGAGACCTGCTGATAGGAGTGAGAAGGAAAAGACCTGGAGAGGGGTGGCCTCTCCTGGCTTTGACCCCGTGTCTTCCTGGTGGAGGTCCTTCTGCCACGATATACATCAGACTGGGGCGTCCAGGTAGGGAGGGAGCCCTGGTTTCCGCCTGCCTCGTTTGCTTCTCTGTCCTGCAGGTACCACCAGTGCCCCAAGCTCCTGGGGACGAGGGTCCTCAGGTGGAAGGCAAGAGCCGCCTGCTCAGAGATTGCTCTAGTGAGCAGGGCCTCCCTGCTTTGCCAGTCTCTGCCTGTGTTCATACACCACCCTCCCTTATCTCTCCTGGGCCAGGCCAAATCTTAGCCTAGCCTTCAAGGCTCAGCTTAAGTCCTCCTTCCTCTAGAAAGTCTACAACAATCACTCCTTCACTGAGCACTTAGAATGGAAGTTTCAGAGCTGGAAGGGAACGTAGCGATCATTGGCGCAATCCTCCCAACTGTGCAGGAGAGGAAGCTTGGGTCTGTAGAGGGAAGAACTTGCCCAAGAGAAGAGCTACGACTAGATTCCCTGGACAGCCTCCTGCGACCTTCAAGCTCTGGTTTGTTTCGCCCGTCTACGTCACAGATTGTGAGACTGTGGGGACAATGACTTCTATATCTCTGCATCCTTCTCAGTGCTTAGCACAGAGCCCTGGATCGCAGGGAGCTTGGGAAATAGAATCCTCAGTAGCCAAAGGCTCCTGAAGGCATCAGGTCCGAAGGAAAAGCAAGACACAGGTGAAGAAGGGAAAAAACCCTCCTTCCAGCAATTCTCCACTGTTCTGGGATGCAAGCCAAGCCCAGCCACTGGACTGGGGGTGGGAATAGAGATGATGCATTCAAAGGGACTTTTACATCCGAAAGAGATTTTTGCATCCAGTGCCAGGGTTCTAGCCCAGAGCTTCCTGGGAAAGCAGCTTCCAGAGGCTGGCAGAAGGGTTCATGCTGAGGTCAGCCTCTAGCCTGGGGCATTGGTGATGGTGGTAGCAGCAGCTGAGGGAAGATTTTTCTTTTAAAGCCGAGTCTTCAGACTTTTAGAGCAAAAAGAACCCTTCAAGATCACCCAATCCAATACCTGAATTTTTCGAATAGGGAAACTGAGGTCTTGGTAAGGAAAGGGATTTGATCAGGTCATACAATTCATTAGGGTCACAGCCAGGGCATAGTCCAGGTCTCTTGATCCCAACCCAGGACTCTCTGCAGGGCACCTTTTCTCAGCTGGGTCCTATACAGGTATAGAAGGAGAGCACCTGATGGAGTTAATGGCCACCAGTAAGTTATATGTTGTTTTTTAAAATGTCAAAATTACTGAATTACTGACAGACTGGTGATGTGGAGTTAAAGAAATGTATTGGGTTTGATTAAGCCTCCAGGTGAAAAAGCCACTTGCTTGAGATTACAGAGCTAGGAAAAAGTGGAACCAAAACTCAAGCACAGATGTATCTGGTCCCAAAGTCCTTCCTTTATCCACTGGCTGATGCTGCCACACACGCTGTCTCTGTGCTCCGAACTGAGGAGTAAAGACAGGACAGACGGACAGGTCTGAGGAAGGATTCCATTAGACGGACACTTCCTGGGTGAGCCCCTCTTTGCCCCAGGCCCTGTGCTGGGCACTGGGGACACAGAGAAGAAACGAGATCTAGGAGTGCAGAGACTAGGAGGTGACTTCCAGGGAGATTCTAAACGAGCAGCGACCAAGACTGAAAGAGAAACGAACCCGGTCCTTTAAATTCTGAAGTAAGAATGAGGCTGATGAACAGGACCGTGTGACAGCATGCCGGCGGGTCCTGCCTGAAGATGCATGTGTCCCCAGCCACAGTCATCGTTGTCCTTGCAGCACCCAGCACGGTGCCTGGCACATGAAGGCACTCAAGGCAGAGTTGCTGAGTCGATGTGTGGATAAAGGAGGCTCCTCCCTGACAGGGAGTCACGACGCAGCTCCAGGCCTTGCAGAGGGAGGGTCTGTGCTCCCCCCATTTGTAGAAGGGGCAGGAGGCAGCTGGCAGGTCCAGAAATGCTGACACAGAGAGGGACAGAGCTTTCAGCCGCAACCGATTTCTCCATGGCAACAAGCTGACAGAAAACTGCACAGGAGACTGAGAAACCAGTTTTAAAATAAAGACACGAAACACCCTCAGTCTAACATCACACATGCAAAGCAATAGCTCCTGCCTCTCAGCCCCTTAGGAGGGGCAGGCATAATCACTAGAAAAGGTAGCTCCTTCCAACCTGCCATCCCCTGCCAAGGGCCCCATGTGTCTCCCCTCCTACTGTAAACCTTCCCAGAGCTGCCAGGAAGAATCTCTCTCACTTTGCAGTACATGTTTCAGGGCATTGCACCAAATCTGACAAGCAAGGGAGGAGGCTCCGCCAGGGTCACAGCTGGCCAGGTCCTGCAGCAAACGGGCCATGGCAGTCGGCGTCCTGTCACACCAGAGCAGTGGTGGCTGAAGCCTGGGCGGGGCGTAGGGTGTAGGAGGAAGAGCAGGGCAGAGACCCCTTTCCTCCTCCGTCTCCTGATGGTCAAATCCTGCTTCATCCTTCAGGGCTCAGCTGTATTTGCCTTCTTCTCCCAGGATGACTTAGTCACACACACCTTCCACTGTAAATCCAAAGCCCTCTGTTTACATTTCAAATATAACACTTTTCATTATACTCCTGCTTACAGAAGCAGACAGACAATCTGCTCTGCATTACACTTCTACTTACGTATTCTGCCCCCCAGTAGAGAACCTGGTCCATGAGAAAGCCTCAATAAATGCTTTCCAAATTGAATTAACAGCATGAGAAAACATTTTAATTTGAGTAGCTAGAGATCGGCCCTCCTTCAGTTTCTGGGAGTCTGCTCAGACTACCATTTCCTCCAAAGCCTTGGTGCTTTGAGGGCACAAAGGCAGTGTCACCCCCTCTCCTGTGCTGCTGTCCTTCCTGCTGGGCACCCCCACTAGCTTTCTGCCAACTCCACTGTGTTCCTTCCCTTACAGTTTCATAGACATTACCATATTCAAAAGGGGACCCCAGAACAAGCTGGACTAAGGATCCTGGGTTCATTGCTAGCTTTATGACCTCCTGTCTGTGTGAACTTAGGCAAGTCATTTAACCTCTTTGAACCTTGTCTGCAAAATGGGAAGAATCCATTTCCATACCTATGCCCTGCCTGCCTCATGAGGCTGGTGTGAGGAACAGAGATTATGAATCGTGAAGATGCTCTGAAAGCCGTAAAGTGGTCTCTGTGCAAAGGTAAGGTGAAATGTTGCTTCCAGCATCTTATGAAAGAGGTAGCTGAGGCCTACACTCAGGAAGTGACTTCCCCACGATCGCACAGAGAGACTGTGGAGGAGCAGAGTCCAGGTCTTCTAATTCTTGGTCCAGAGCTCTTTCCCAACCTTATGCTGCCTTAGAGATCACACCCAGGCATTCTTCAACTTTGGCAAAACCAATTCCACATTCCATTAAAATGAGAAGCATTCTGGATTACCTGCGGAGGATAAATCTCTGAACTGGAACAGAGTCCAGCTCTCTACTTCCAGTCAGAATGCCACCTGAAACATTCTAGGCTGGGAGTTAACTCTTAATCCCCCATCAAGCCTTTCCTTCCAGTTTCTCAGTCACTGCTAACTAACCCATGCCAATAAAGGTCATCATGGCAGCTAACACAGTCTTGCTGTGGCAGATCCCAGGTCTTCTGATGTAACCTCAGAAACTGCAACACTGCACAGACCAGAGAAGCAGATCGGGAACAATTTGGACTGGATACAGAGGAAAACTGGTATGGCTTGGAGTACAGACTTTAGTGGAAAAGCACTAAGGCTACAGTAGGGCTTGACTTGGGATGTAGGGACACGGATTCCCTGGAGTGTGAAGTCAGCAGAAGCAGATCTGAGAGAGACAGGAGGGACACACAGGTCCCGCTGCTCAGAGTCTAACAGCTTCCAGGCCCACACACCAGAGATGTCACTGAGTGAAGCCTCTTCAGACCTCAGCAATGACTTTGAAAAGGAGGAAGGGTGGGAGAGAAGGAAGGAAATGTCTTTGTCTAGAACCCTAACCCTTTCATGGTGTGATGGTTAATTTTGTGTCACCTTGGCTAGCCCATGGTGACAAGTTGTTTTGTTAAACACTAGTCTAGACGTTGCTGTAAAGGTATTTTTAAGATGTAATTAACCTTTACGATCAGTTGTGGTGGGCCTTGTCCAATCAGTTGAAGGCCTTAAAAGCAAAGACTGAAATGTCCTGAAGAAGAAAGAATTCTGCCTCAAGGCTGCAACACAGAAACTCTGCCTGTGTTTCCAGCCTTTGGACTCAAGACTGAAGCATCAACTCTTACCTGCATCTCCAGCCTGCTGGCTTGCCCTGAGGATTTCAGATTTGCCAGCCCCCACAATAGAGTGAGACAATTCTTTAAAATATTGCTAACCTTAGACAGACAGGCAGATAGACAGGAAGGTAGACAGATGATATAGTATATCCTATTGGCTCTGTTTCTTTTGAGAACCCTAATACAGGTGGGGTTGGGTATTTTCATCCAATTTACCTTATTTAATCCTCCAAGTGACCCTGAGAGGTAGGTTTTGCTATTCTGAGGTTTGTTCACAGATGAGGAAACCAAGGCTTAGAAAGTCAAGTCACTTGGTAAGGAAGACTCCAAAGCCCATGCTTCATCAGTTTTACCATAGGGCCATGAAGAAGTAGAATTTCTCTAAAGAACGCTGCGACAAGAATTCCTCACCAAACAGTGTTGCTGATTTCCTCTCAGTTCTCCTTTTTTTGGGGGGAGGCAGTTAACGACAACAGAAACCAGGGGTATGAACAGGTTTGCTAATCAAGCAGGAAGACTTGCTTTTGCAAAACACTGTCTTAAGGATTTCCATTCTTCCTGGGGTCTGTATCTGGACCCAGGACTTGGGTCTGCATGGACATTTTGGGGTCTCATCACTTTTAAACCTGAGCCCTGAGTGTGAGTGGTCTTTGCAAGAGATTGCTTCATTTGCCTCCTGCAGGGAAGCGGGAAGCCTGCTCTCCACTCAAGTGATGAGCTCTAATGGGGCTGCTTTCTCTAACAGAGCATGCAGCCTTCCTCTGCCTCTCAAGCTGCCCTTCCTCCCACCCCCAAAAGGTTTCTCACCACCACTGTGTCCCCAGGGAAGGGGGAGCATTCTTCCCCTGAACAACTTTAGCCTGAGGATGGACGAGCCCTCTTTCCTCCATTCCCCTTAATGCAGCTGAGACACGGTGGGATTTGCAGGAGGAAGTTGACTAAATGCTAGGGGCCCCTGAAAAGGAAATCATCACAGCAATCCAAACACTTCTACAGGCAGGCAGGGCTGCCAAGATGAGCCTTCTGACTCTTTAATAACTCTCCCCTCTCTACAAAGGGCTGGGACATACAACTCCAGAAGCCTCTGCTCAGCTTGCAGTCAACTGAACGTGCAGCGGTTTCCACGTGGTCACTATCTGGCTTATTGCCTCAAAGGTATGGCCTCGCAGAGCAGTACCTCCCAGCATGTTAAAGCCCACATCAAAAATGATACTGTTTGACACACTGGATAAATGTAGACGTGGATGTGCAGTCCGAGGACTGCCTCCTGCTAGCCCAGGCCACCACCCTTAAGTGCTGAGGGCTTTGCTGTCCTGACACCCTGGTTGGGAAATCTGTCCTACAGAGTCTTGTCCCACTCGTGGCCTAAGTCAAGAGATCCAGATTCAACTCCACCTCCTGCCTGGGCCAAGCCCTTCATTCCTGGGTCTGGTCTGAGGGTCATGCTTCCTGTTCAGGTAATGGGCTGGAACGTGGTGACAGGCAAATTATATCACCTTTCAGATGAAATCTCACCCCCCTCAACAGGGAAGTAGCTTTGCACATTATAGACCAAAGAGTCCTTCAAGGACCAGGAAAAGTGCTACTTCCCCCAGGAAGCCTGCCTGGCAGGCACACTGTCTCCTGTGTCTACTGAGGGAACAGGGATCCCTCCTCTCCTCTGCTGCTGGAGTTACTGCATCAAAAAAAAAAAAAAAGAGAGTTGCCTGCATGTCTACACAGCTGCTAGAGCTTGGGATCACCAACAGCCAGCACTCCAGGGAGACGCAAAAGCTGGTGATGACAGTAATGATAATAACTAACATTTACTGAGACTATACAAGGTACTAGGCACTGCTCTTAGCACTTTACATGTATTTACTCATTCACCATAGCTCTTAGAGTTAGGTCTTATCATTTCACTCAGTTATAGACAAGAAAACCAAGGCACAGAGAGATTAAATTATTTGCCCCATATTACACAGCCAGTAAGTGGCAGAGCTAGGATTCAAACCCAGGCAGTCTGGCTCCATATCATTTAATTCAAACAATAACTCTGTCATGTTAGTTTTATTAAACCTGCTTTAAAGGTTGAGGAAACCGAGGCTTGAGCACTGTGAGCTAAGACCACATAGCTAAAAGGAGGCAAATCAAATATTCAACCCAAAGGTTGCAACCTTTCTCAAGCCCTTCATGGTAGGAATTGTGTTACAACCACTCCAGGCTGAATTCAGGGAGGCCAGCTGACCTCATTTGTCCTCTGGGATGAGAACCAGCAATGGACGTCCACTGCCATCAGAAAGGCTCTGCCAGCAGGTCATTTTGAATGGGTGCAGTTTCCGAAGTACTTTTTATACATGATTATGTACATAACCCATATCCCATTAGAGAGACAGAAGGCCGAGGAGAGCCAGCCTCCTGGGACCATGGGCACACTTTTCTGTTACAGTGCATGGACACTGTGTGGTTGCAGCTTTCTGGGTGTCCACTCAGCCCAGGTGCTGTTCTAGCAATGGTCTCATACGTGAACCCTCTTGTACCCAGGATCGAGTGAGACACAGGAAGCAGTGTCTCCCAGCAGAAGGGCAAAGGCTTAGAGGGTCTCAGAGCTACCATCCCTTTCCTGTGGGGATTTAGGCAAGTTTCTTAATCTCTACGAGTTCCAATTTCCTTATCTGAAACAAAAAAGGAAACGAGAAAATTCTTCCTTTCAGGGTGGTTACAAGAAAAAAAATGAAGTATGAAATTTTATAGCAGAGAAAGAAAATATGTTTACTAAGCACCTATAATGTGCTAGGCTCTATATGTATGTATCTCATTTATATTTCATATAAATCCCATGAGAGAGGTATCTCCACTTTACAGACAAGGCAACCGGAACTCAGGGAGGTTAATGCTTGTTCAGAGCCACATTGCTAGTAAGTGGCACAGAGGAGCTGTGAACCCAGACTCCCTGGCGTGAGCTTGGAGACTTTATCACTTCACCAAACTCCTCTCCAAAAAGGCACAACAGGCTCCCCAATTCCACCAGGTGAATTGAGCCTTTCCCTGCCAGCTTGGCCCTCTCCTGTAGAGCCAAGGCTGCACAAACCTCCCCAGACTTTGTTTCTGTGAGGTTTCCATAAAGTGTATGAACGGAAATTCCATGCTTGGACTTGAGTGATCAAAGAGAAGGCAAAGGGCCCTCATCTCTTCTCTCAGGTTTCTGGTGGTATTCCTCTCTAGCTCTCGGATCTCATGGGAAGGAGGCAAGGCCACTGTGGTAAGGCTCCTGTGGATTGATTCTGGGGAGATGGAGCCTGTTGCTTTGCAGACCCTTAAGTCACCTGTGTCTGGGATGCAGCAGCTGCTGTCATCTGGGAGATGGGTACAGAGATGGGCCCTTGGCAGCACTAGGCCCAGTGGGTGACTCAGCACCATCTGGCCCTGGCCCTCTGCCCCTGCAGGACATACTTCAGAAATTCATGGGTCTGAGAAGTCACAGCTTGGTCCTCGGAGTGACTCTGATGGAGGTGTTTGACCTGGGACTGGCTCTGTGGAGTCCCAGTAAAACCGTTGTGGTTCTGCCTTGTGCCCTTAGCGCTCTGTCACCCAGCCCTATGGGCTCTGCCTAAAAAGATCCAGATGATGTTTCCTCTTCTCCACCATCATTTTTCCTGTCCTAGGTTAGGCCTGCATCCTCACTTACCTGGCATGATAATATTAACTAACAATAATCACTAAGTGCTTCCTATGTGCAAACACCAAACTATGCAGCACTTGAAATACATTTTTTAATTTTTATTCTTTTTAAAAAATTGTGGTAAAATATGCATGACACAAAGTTTACCATTTTAACCATTTTAAAGTGCACAGTTTAGGGACTTCCCTGGTGGCGCAATGGTTAAGAACCCGCCTGCCAATGCAGGGGACATGGGTTTGATCCCGGGTCCAGGAAGATTCCACGTGCCACGGAACAACTAAGCCTGTGCACCACAACTACTGAACCTGCGCTCTAGAGCCCGCGAGCCACAACTACTGAGCCTGCGTGTTGCAGCTACTGAAGCCTGCGTGCCTACAGCCCGTGCTCTGCAACAAGAGAAGCCACCGCAATGAGAACCCGCACACCATAACAAAGAGTAGCCCCCCTCACACAACTAGAGAAAGCCCACGCACAGCAACGAAGACCCAACGCAGCCAAAATAAATAAATAAATTTAAAAACAAAGTGCACAGTTCAGCGATATTAAGTACATTCACACTGTTGTGTAACCATCACTGCCATCCATCTTTAGAATGCTTCTTATCTTTTCATAATGAAACTCTGTACCCATTAAACAATAATTTCCCATTCTTCTTCCTCCTCAGCCCCTGCCAACCACTATTCTACTTTCTGTCTCTATGAGTTTGATTATTCTCAGTACCTCATAAGGATGGAATCATACAGCATTTGTCCTTTTATGTCTGGCTTCTTTCACTTAGCATAATGTCTTCAAGGTTCACCCATGTTGTAATATGTGTCAGAATTTCCTTCCTTTTTTAAGGCTGAATAACATTCCATGAAATACATTTTCTTATTTAATCCTCCTAATAGTTTCTATGAGGTAGATACATTTTTATGTTCATTTTACAGAAAGGAAATTGAGGAACAGAGAGACTAATTAAACGGATCATTCATCTGGTAGCTAGCAGAGCTGGGATTTAGACCCAGGCTGTGTTGCTCCTGAAACCTGTGCTTTCCCACTCTGCTGTGAGCCCCACGCCTTCTCCCCAACAGCCCTCTTACTTACAGGCCTCCCAAGCTCCATCCTCCATCAAGGTAGTGATCTTTCTAAAAGGCCGATTTAATATTATTATTCTTTACTTCAAACCCTTCCCTCGTTACCCCTACTTACGGTCATCTTAAACTCTTCGGCATAGCATTCAGGTCTGTCCCTGACCCAGATCCTTTTCTGCTTTTCTGGCCTTTCCCCTCCCCTAACCCCCACCAAAACCAAAGTCCTCACCACCTGGACTCTGTGCCTTTTAACCTGCTGTTCTCTATAACTGTAATGTCTGCTTGTCAAATGAGGCAAACTCCTATTCATCTTTGAAGGCCTAGCCTAAATGTCACCTCCTCCTTCCAAGATTTCTCCAGGCAGTTTGTAGAGCTTTTCTCTCTGCTTCTGTAGAACCTGAACGTAGCTCTGTAATAGCACTAATCACACCTAATCTGATTTGTCAGTTTATAAATCTGTCTCCCACAACTATACCTGTGGTTGCCAACATATTTGAGCATAAGGACTCCTTTTTAATATCAGAGAATTTCAGGATCTTTCCATACACACTGATCAAGGCAACATTTAATGACAAAGTCACCATGAATTCAGTAAAGCTTTTTTTTAAAAACATCTTTATTGGAGTATAATTGCTTTACATGTAACCGCATTTGAGTCACCATGATACCATCTATATATTTGAAAACGATGCTGCATGTAGGTGAAGAGAGGAATCTGGGGACCTTGTTGTGTACTCTGGATTCTAAGATACCAGAGCCTACAGTTTGGGAACCACTCCTCTGGCCTGGAGAGTGGGTTTTTTGAAGAAATGGAAGTAACATCCATCGACCCTATTATATTATGAAGCTGTGCCAGTCACTTTGCATTTTTAACTCCATTAAATCTCAAAAAATAGTCTGTATTTTCCAGATAAGAAAACAGAGCTTGGAAAGGTAAAGTATCTTGTCTGAGGTTACACAGTGAGAGAGGCAGAGTGGGATTTGGTTCTCGATCTTTTTCTACTTTGTCACTGCCTTGGGGCAAGGACCACAGGTATTCATCTCTGAGTGTCCGGTGCCTCACTCATGGCCTTGCTTGGAAATGTCTGAGGAACAGATGACTCAAACCCAGAGAGCTCTTCCCTATGCGTTCTCAGGCCCTCTAGCTCGTACCAGAGAGTCTTTGGCCAGACGACCCCGGCCCGCACCGCTGCAGGCAAGCAGACACGTCCTTCACGCAGGAGAGAACCAGAGAAGGTGCTGGGCAAACTCTAAGATGGCAGAGCATGGCCCGCTTCTCCTTTAGGTGCTATTTCCCTTATTTAGTAGGTATCCCTGCCCCGACCCTGGGCTCTGAGTCGCTCTCTTCACTACCAGCCCTCTGCTCCCATTCCCCTCCACCCCAAACACTAACTGTCCGGCTTCACGGCAACTGCTGTCAGCTAACAGTACCCTCAGAGTAGTCCTACTGGACCTTTTTTTTTTTTTTTTAACATCTTTATTGGGGTATAATTGCTTTACAATGGTGTGTTAGTTTCTGCTTTATAACAAAGTGAATCAGTTATACATATACACATGTTCCCATATCTCTTCCCTCTTGCGTCTCCCTCCCTCCCACCCTCCCTATCCCACACCTCTAGGTGGTCACAAAGCACCGAGCTGATCTCCCTGTGCTATGCGGCTGCTTCCCACTAGCTATCTATTCTACGTTTGGTAGTGTATGTATGTCCATGCCACTCTCTCACTTTGTCACAGCCTACCCTTCCCCCTCCCCACAGCCTCAAGTCCATTCTCTAGTAGGTCTGCGTCTCCATTCCCGCCTCAGCCCTAGGTTCTTCATGACCTTTTTTTTTTCTTAGATTCCATATATATGTGTTAGCATACGGTATTTGTTTTTCTCTTTCTGACTTACTTCACTCTGTATGACAGACTCTAGGTCCATCCACCTCACTACAAATAACTCAATTTTGTTTCTTTTTATGGCTGAGTAATATTCCATTGTATATATGTGCCACATCTTCTTTATCCATTCATCCGATGATGGACACTTAGGTTGCTTCCATCTCCCGGCTATTGTAAATAGAGCTGCAATGAACATTTTGGTACATGACTCTTTTTGAATTATGGTTTTCTCAGGGTATATGCCCAGTAGTGGGATTGCTGGGTCGTATGGTAGTTCTATTTGTAGTTTTTAAAGGAACCTCCATACTGTTCTCCATAGTGGCTGTATCAATTAACATTCCCACCAGCAGTGCAAGAGGGTTCCCTTTTCTCCACACCCTCTCCAGCATTTATTGTTTCTAGATTTTTTGATGATGGCCATTCTGACTGGTGTGAGATGATATCTCATTGTAGTTTTGATTTGCATTTCTCTAATGATTAATGGTGCTGAGCATTCTTTCATGTGTCTGTTGGCAATCTGTATATCTTCTTTGGAGAAATGTCTCTTTAGGTCTTCTGCCCATTTTTGGATTGGGTTGTTTTTTTGATATTGAGCTGCATGAGCTGCTTGTAAATTTTGGAAATTAATCCTTTGTCAGTTGCTTCATTTGAAAATATTTTCTCCCATTCTGAGGGCTGTCTTTTGGTCTTGTTTATGGTTTCCTTTGCTGTGCAAAAGCTTTGAAGTTTCATTAGGTCCCATTTGTTTATTTTTGTTTTTATTTCCATTTCTCTAGGAGGTGGGTCAAAAAGGATCTTGCTGTGATTTATGTCACAGAGTGTTCTGCCTATGTTTTCCTCTAAGAGTTTGACAGTTTCTGGCTTTACATTCAGGTCTTTAATCCATTTTGAGCTTATTTTTGTGTATGGTGTTAGGGAGTGTTCTAATCTCATACTTTTACATGTACCTGTCCAGTTTTCCCAGCACCACTTATTGAAGAGGCTGTCTTTTCTCCACTGTACATTCTTGCCTCCTTTATCAAAGATAAGGTGACCATATGTGCAGCATGGGTTTCTCTCTGGGCTTTCTATCCTGTTCCATTGATGTATATTTCTGTTTTTGTGCCAGTACCATACTGTCTTGATTACTGTAGCTTTGTAGTATAGTCTGAAGTCAGGGAACCTGATTCCTCCAGCTCCATTTTTCGTTCTCAAGATTGCTTTAGCTATTTGGGGTCTTTTGTGTTTCCATACAAACTGTGAAATTTTTTGTTCTAGTTCTGTGAAAAATGCCAGTGGTAGTTTGATAGGGATTGCATTGAATCTGTAGATAGCTTTGGGTAGTAGAGTCATTTTCACAATGTTGATTCTTCCAATCCAAGAACATGGTATATCTCTCCATCTATTTGTATCATCTTTAATTTCTTTCATCAGTGTCTTATAATTTTCTGCATTCAGGTCTTTTGTCTCCTTAGGTAGGTTTATTCCTAGATATTTTATTCTTTTTCTTGCAATGGTAAATGGGAGTGTTTTCTTAATTTCACTTTCAGATTTTTCATCCTTAGTGTATAGGAATGCCAGAGATTTCTGTGCATTAATTTTGTATCCTGCTACTTTACCAAATTCATTGATTAGCTCTAGTAGTTTTCTGGTAGCATCTTTAGGATTCCCTATGTATAGTATCATGTCATCTGCAAAGAGTGACAGTTTTACTTCTTTTCCGATCTGGATTCCTTTTATTTCTTTTTCTTCTCTGATTGCTGTGGCTAAAACTTCCAAAACTATGTTGAATAAGAGCAGTGAGAGTGGGCAACCTTGTCTTGTTCCTGATCTTAGTGGAAATGCTTTCAGTTTTTCACCATTGAGGACGATGTTGGCTGTGGGTTTGTCATATATGGCCTTTATTATGTTGAGGAAAGTTCCCTCTATGCCTACTTTCTGCAGAGTTTTTATCATAAATGGATGTTGAATTTTGTCGAAAGCTTTCTCTGCATCTATTGAGATGATCATATGGTTTTTCTCCTTCAATTTGTTAATATGGTGTATCACGTTGATTGATTTGCGTATATTGAAGAATCCTTGCATTCCTGGAATAAACCCCACTTGATCATGGTGTATGATCCCTTTAATGTGCTGTTGTATTCTGTTTGCTAGTATTTTGTTGAGGATTTTTGCATCTACGTTCATCAGTGATATTGGCCTGTAGTTTTCTTTCTTTGTGACATCTTTGTCTGGTTTTGTTATCAGGGTGATGGTGGCCTCGTAGAATGAGTTTGGAGTGTTCCTCCCTCTGCTATATTTTGGAAGAGTTTGAGAAGGATAGGTGCTAGCTTTTCTCTAAATGTTTGATAGAATTCGCCTATGAAGCCATCTGATACTGGGCTTTTGTCCCACTAGATCTTAATGTCTGGTAAAGCTAGGTGTGGTCTTCCTAATGGCCATTTGTGTTTGAAACCAAAGGAGAGATTTCTCAAAACTTCTGGCTGGTCAGGAGGCCATGGGAGGAAAGGAATGTGCTTCAATGTCAGACAACTCCAGGTTTCCATTCCTGGCTCTGCTACTTCCTTTGTGAATGACCTTGGGTAAATCACTTAATTTCTCTGAGCCTTAGTGTCCTCGTGTGGAAAATGAGAATAAAATCTACCCCACAGGGTGAATATACACAGACCTTACACTCTTGGACTGTGTGGTGGGATGAACAGTGGCCCTCCAAAAGATACGTCCACATCTTAACCCCCAGAACCCCTGAATGTGACTTTATTTGGAAAAAGAGTCTTTACAGGTGTGATTAAGTTAAGGATTTTGAGATGAGAAGATTGTCCTAGATTACGGGCATGGGCCCTAAGTGCCATCGCAAGTGTCCTTTTAAGAGAAAGGCAAAGGGAGGTTTGACACACAGAGAGAAGGGGAGGGAACAATGTGACCATGGAGACAGAGACTGGAGTGAAGTCAGGGAATGCCAACAGCCACCAGAAGCTGGAGGAAGCAAAGAATGCATTTTTCCCTAGAGTCTTTGCAGATGTACCTAGATTAAGGACCCTGAGGGGAGATCATCCTGGATTACCCAGGTGGGCCCTAAATTCAAAGACAAGTGTCCTTGTAAGGGACAGACGAGGAGACATAGGCACACAGAGAAGGCCGTGTGAAGAAGGAGGCAGAGACTGAAATCTGCATCCACAAGACAAGGGATGCCTGGAGCCACTAGAAGACTGAAGAGGCAAAGGAGGATTCTTTCCTAAAGTCTCCAAACAGAGTCTAGCCCTGCCAACACCTTGTTTTCAGACTTCTGGCCTCTAGACCTGTGAGAGAATACATTTCTGTTGTTGTAAGCCATTCATACCATGGTACTTCATTACTGCAGCCCTGGTAAACGAATACACATTGCCTATCTCCCTAACATCACATATCATCCCTCGTCTCCTGCTTTATGTCAGAGCCATACAGACCATGCGCATGAGAAAGCAAGCTTCAGGGGAGTGAAACTTTGATTTGGTCACTGTTATAACCCTAATTATTAGCATGGTGTCAGGTCCATGGTAGATGCTTTTTGCATTTTTTGAATAAATGAATGAATTGCAGTTCTCAGAGGGCAGGAGCTGTCTGTGATTTACTTCTATATCCTCAGCACCCAAAATCCAGGACACATGCTCCATATATGTGGAACTTCCTCCCCTCCCATCCATTCCAGCACTAAAGGGGCAACTCTGAAAAAAGGGGCAAATCTTACCGGCCTAGAGCCCAGAGATAAGCTTCCAGCCTCCAAAGAGCCCATGAGCCCTTTCAAGACCTTGTTTCCAAACTACCTCTAAACAGAAGGCTTGGAGAGAACCCATGATTGCAGAATCCTGGGGAGGATATTGTTTAAATAAACCGAGACTCAAGTCACCAGCGTCTGGCCTGGGCTGGGCCTCTGGGACCTGAGCCGGCAACATTTCATCATTAGGAGGAAAGGAGATGACAAACTCTTTCCTGAAAGAACCCAGCAGGCAGTCAGAATTACGGGATGTGGTAAATAAAACCATTATTTCCAAATACATATCCTAGGCAGCACTAAATGCATTCTGCATATCCCAGGCAAAACTAAATTTAGAACTGGCAGTTTGAGTCATATGCTGATTCCTGAAGAGAAAAACTAAATTCAAGGGGGGAAAAATGAAGTGAAATATGAAAATAAAAATGCAGTCTTAGTCCCTCAGAGCAACCTGTCAAGAGAGGTGAGGGAGAAGTTTCCTGCAGAGAATTGTGGCTATAGAGGAAGTCCAGTCGGGTGAGGGCTGGGCCCTGCTGGGTGCCACAGCAGCAGTGGCCTCTGAGGAAACCTCTGGAAGACACCCCTGTGTGGAACTGCAGAGGCAGGAGGGGACGCGGCATGCTGAGCCACAAGGTGGGGACACTGTCTCCAAAGCACCGTCACACATTGTCTTACTGAAGCCTTTTCTCAATCCTGCAGTGAAGGCGCTGTCACCCCATTGCACAGTTGAGGAACTGAGCCCAGTAGGGTGAAGTGACTTGCCCAAGTCATACAATGAGTGAGCAGGAAAGCAGGGATTTACTTCAAGAACCTTTTAATTTTAGAAGAGTGTTAGATTTACAGAAAAGTTGAAAAAACAGGTAGTTTACGAATACCCCTCCCCCCGGTTGCCCCTAAGATGTTAACATCTTACATCACTACAGTATGTTTGTCATAACTAAGGGACCAGCATTGATACATTACTATCAGCTAAATGCTACACTCTGTTTAGATTTCACAAGTTTTTCCCTAATGTCCTTTTTCTGCTCCAGGATACGGATACCACATTACATTTAGCTGTCATGTCTCATTAAGCTCCTCTGGTCTGTTATAGTTCCTCTTGCTTTCCTTGTTTTTGATGATCTTGACAATTTTGAAAAGTACTAGTTAGGTAGTTTGTAGGATGCCCTTCAATTTGGCTTTTTCTGATGTTTTACTCATGGTTAGGCTGGGATTATAGGTTTTGGGGAGGAAGACCACAGAGATGAAGTGCCCTTCTCATCACATCATATCGAAGGTACATAAAATATCAACACGATTTATCACTGATGATGTTAACCTCTATCACCCAGCCAAGGTAACGTTTGCCAGGTTTCTTCACTGTAGTTTCCCTCCTTTCCACCACTCCCCCTTCCATGGTCCAGTCTTTGGAAGCATGTTACTGAGCAGAGCCCAACTCAGGGAATGGGAAGTTAAGTCCCTGCTCCTAAAGCGGGGAGCCTCTGCATAAATGATTTGGAATTCTTCTGTATGGGAGAGCAGGGATTTAGATCCAGGTGGGAGCTCACAGGCTCTGAGAAGTGGGACTGTTCTTGTGAGTGAGAATCTCATTTCCAGCTTCCTCGTTTCCCAAAGTACTCATGTTTCTTAGGCATAGACTACTGGTTATCTACTCAAGACTCATTCTCTCCAAATTTTATTCAGGGCAGCCATGTGCCCGGCTAAAAGACTAATTTCCCAGACTTCATTAGGTTAGGTGTGGCCATGTAACTAGGTTCTGGTCAGTGGGTTGCAAGCAGACATGGCTGGGCACCACTTCAGGAAAAGTGTCTTAGCAGGTCCTCTTTTTGTCATTTTCCCTTCTATGTGTTTCATGCCTGAATGTGGATGTGGCAGCTAGAACTCTAGCAGCCATCTTGAACCATGAGAAAACCTTGATGATGAAAGCCTATGCTAAGGAGAGTAAAATAGAGAGATGGAGATTACTGGAAATAATCCGTGCTACCCATAGAGCTACTACACCAGCCCTGGGCTGAATATCACCAGATTTCTCATATGTGAGTGTGTTAGGCTCCCTGGGCTGCCATAACAAAATAGCACAGACTGGATGGCTTAAAGAACAGAAATTGATTTTCTCACAGTCCTGGAGGATAGAAGTCCAAGATCAAGATCAGCGTTAGGGAGTTACCTGGTGGCCTAGTGGTTAGGATTCTGGGCTTTCACTGCTGTGGCCTCGGTTCAATCCCTGGTCCAGTAACTGAGATCCTGCAAGCCGTGCAGTGCGGCCAAAAAAAGATCAGGTTGGTTTCTGGTGAGGCCTGTCTTCCTGGCTTGCAGATGGCCTTTCCTCTGTGCCCACATGAAGGGAGAGTGATCTCTGGTGTCTCTTCCTCTTCTATAAGGACACCAGCCCTATCAGATTAAGACTCCAGCCTTATGACTCAATCTTTGTTATCTCCTTTTAGGCCCTATCTCTAAATACAGTCAGATTGGGGGTAAGGGCTTCAACCTATGAATCTTGGGCAGACACAATTTAGCTCATAATAGTGAGAGAAAACTGACTTCTCTTTTTTTTAAGCCATTATTATTTCTGGTGTCCGTTGCTATAAAGCACACAAAATTCCTTACTGATAGACCTCCAAAGTCTAAGGAACATTTTCTAAAGCTTCCACCTTGATGACCTTGTAAGCTGAGAGTCCACAGGAAAGTACCAAAGACACCACCCTTTAAAAGGTCATTTTGGGGTTTCCCTGGTGGCGCAGTGGTTGAGAGTCCACCTGCCGATGCAGGGGACACGGGTTTGTGCCCTGGTCTGGGAAGATCCCACATGCCGCGGAGCGGCTGGGCCCGTGAGCCATAGCTGCTGAGCCTGTGCGTCCGGAGCCTGTGCTCTGCAGTGGGAGAGGCCACAACAGTGAGAGGCCTGCGTACAGCAAAAAAAAAAAAAAAAGGTCATTTTGAATGCTGATTCATTAACATCTTTCCAGACACTGGGCTATGTGCTGGGGACACTGCCATAACCAAACACGGTCCTTGACTTCTATGCACTTATAGTCTTTACTGATTTACTTACCCTAAGCCCATCTCTTTCCAAAGGGAATTCCTATAATATAGTGAGTAAAACAGAAGTGGAGATTCAAAACCATGAAAAGGAGGAGGATCAGACATGCCAGCTCTGGGAATTTATGTACGTGCTGTGTGTGACTCAAGCATTCAAGTTGGCTTTGAGCTTCCTAGGAGCCACCACAAAGTACAGAGTGTCTTGGTCCTGTTTTATGAAAGGAGAATGAATCCTAGTCATTCATGGAAGTCAGGTGTGTTTTCTTTCCTGACCAAATTCCTGCCAGGTGACTTGAATGTCCTGGAAAGTACTATTTCCTGACCAAAACCCCAATGACTGCTCTAAATTCCATGAACAATGCATTAGCTCTTAGACACTCATCCAATAAAGCCAGAGAGTTCCACGGTTTACATACATGGTTTCAGTTTCCTATTCTAGAGCAGAGACCTTACTGAAGACCATGAGTGATCACTTTCAGACGGTGCAGAGAACAGGGGTTGGTAAATCCAGAAAGCTCTGAGGCTTGGACATTAGGTGTATGATTTTAAGAAGAAGAAATAGCAAGAAGATAGGGCCTCATAAAAAGGCCAGGGTAGATGGAAAGATGAAATACCAAGAATGAAGTCAATATGACTCACCCACCCATAGAGTTTCCTTCTTGGTATATCACAACAGGTGGCATCTTACAAGAGAAAGAGTATGGGTTTGAATCCCAGCTCTGTTACTCACTAGCTCTGTAATTTCAGGGGTGTTAACAGCTTAGAGCCTTCGTTTCCTCACGTAAAATGAAGCTGATATCTACTCACCGTGGGGATTAAATACAAAAACATACATAATAACTCTGCCACAGTTCAGTCATAGTAACAACAGCCTACATATAAAGGCCTTATCTGTGCCAGGCACTGTATTATACACTCGACATGAATGAGCTCATTTAATTTTCACCATGAGGTACATGCTACCGAAGAATTAAAAAACTGTTGGTTTTTCCCTAAAGCTGTGCCAAACCACATCCTTGGATATTTTTGGAAGGAGTGTACCAGTCCTTGGAAGGATTTTTGCAGATCCATTCCATGCAAAGCAGCTGTATTGACATCCATTTTGTAACTATCTGTAATCCCCAAAGTTTGCTGCAACTGACACAGAGCTTTAACTCTTGGGCTCCCCAGTGGGAGTTTGCAAACTCAAAGAAGCCCTTACAGGGACTTCCCTGGTGGCGCAGTGGTTAAGAATCCGCCTGCCAGTGCAGGGGACACGGGTTCAAGCCCTGGTCTGGGAAGATCCCACATGCCGCAGAGCAACTAAGCCCGTGCGCCGCAACTACTGAGCCTGTGCTCTAGAGCCCATGAGCCACAAATACTGAGCCTGCGTGCTGCAACTACTGAAGCCCATGCACCTAGAGCCCGTGCTCTGCAACAAGAGAAGCCACCCAGTGAGAAGCCCGCGAACCGCAATGAAGAGTAGACCCCGCTCGCCGCAACTAGAGAAAAGCCTGCGCGCAGCAACAAAGACCCAAGGCAGCCAAAAATAAAAATAAATTAAAAAAAAAAAATGAAGCCCTTACCAAAAGGCTCTTTCCAAGCCCCATTTATGGTATGAAGAAAGACACTGAAGAACTTGGAGCATGCTATTAAAAGAAAGTGACCAGGCTGGGAGGATGGGGGGAATGGGGTTATTGTTTAATGGGTACAGAGTTTCAGTTTGGGAAGATGAAAAAGTCCTGGAGATGGATGGAGGTGATGGTTGCAAAACAAGGTGAATCTACTTAATGCCACTGAACTGTACACTTAAACTGGTAAATTTTATTAGGTATATTTTACCACAATAAAAATAGTAATAGTAATAATACTACTACTAAAGTAACCAGAGTGGTAGGAGGTCTAAAAACCATATATGATGGAAAGCACCTGAAAGAACTCAGGTATTCTGCAGGCAAAAGTTTTTGAAAGCCCCTGGTTTTCAGGATAATGATAATATCATCCACTAGTTATCAAGCACATCATATGTGTAGGCACTTCAGCTATATCATCCTTTATTCTCCAGGTTGGCTCTACAAGGCATTTCTTGCTTAGAGGGATCAGGTGACCAGCCCAGGATCACACAGCTAAAAAGTGGTAGAGATGAGATTTGAACCCAACCAGTTCCATATACCATGCTTCTATACCATGCTGCCTCATTCAAATATTGAATAGATACTTGGATATTAAAATGCTGAGATTTCTTTTAGTCTTAAGATTTTATTATTCTGAATTGGGGTGTGGGGGGTAGGAAGGTCAGACATCCATTTTCTTGAAGGCTCCATGCACTGTCAGGGCATATAGGTAAACCTGAGCTTACTGATAGGTACCCTACACTCCAGGGATAACCATTCTGATGAGAGGAAACTGGAAGACCTTTGAGATTAGAACCTAAGGCAATACTAGTTGATGCTGCCACGAGCTGCATCGGCCCCATGGACCACAACAAGCTCCCATGGCTGGGGAGGAGGCCATCGGTCAACAGAGAACACACAGCAAGCTCCAAATACAGCAAAAGCTACTGAAAGCACTTCTCCCCCACAGTGTAGTCACCATAGCCCAGGAGAGAAATTTCGAAGAGTAAGAGGAAGGAAAAGGATGAAACAGAGGACAGATAAGAGACAGGTGAGAGGGTTCTGAAGGCTACAACCTCTGTTTAAATCCCAGACTACTGTTCTACTGGGAAGAGCAGACTTGTCATCACTCTGAAGCTGGAGCACAGTCTCATGACAGCCTGGGGTGTCTTCAGAAGTCTCTTGGCATCCCTTCTATTTTTCAGTGACCTTCCTCCTGTCACTGAATCTTCCTTTCTATGGACAAATGGTTTCAGTTTCCTATTCTAGAGCAGAGACCTTACTGAAGACCATGAGTGATCACTTTCAGACGGTGCAGAGAACAGGGGCTGGTAAATCCAGAAAGCTCTGAGGCTTGGACATTAGGTGTATGATTTTAAGAAGAAGAAATAGCAAGAAGATAGGGCCTCATAAAAAGGCCAGGGTAGATGGAAAGATGAAATACCAAGAATGAAGTCAATATGACTCACCCACCCATAGAGTTTCCTTCTTGGTATATCACAACAGGTGGCATCTTACAAGAGAAAGAGTATGGGTGGGAAATGGTCCTCAGGTATAAGTCAGTATCACACGCACCCAGTTAACAAAGGTATTATGGTAGAGTCAAGGGAAATGGGTTTTCTATAATGCTGGCTATTGATCTGAGGCCCCTGGACACTGACTCTGCCTCTTCCCCACTGGACAAAATGTAGACTTGCTGACCCTGAGTTTCTTTCAAAAAGCAGGGGAGACTTTTGTAGGAGAGATGTTTGTAAACATTCTCTTAAAAGAAAACAGAAATTGTTTTAAGTTCTTCAAGAATGATGAGCCAAGCCTTGAATAAAAAAAAGACCTGTTATGCCACAAGAAGTGGCTATTACCTGGATGCAGCAGGACCTACTCTGCATGGCCAGTGCCATCAGCAGCTACATGCTCCGTTACAGACCCAGGAGCCAGTGAAGGAGTGTTGAGACACCCTGCATCTACTCCTGTCCTCCCTGCTCCCAACACATACCTGTATCCTTGAGTTATTAAGTTGGGAACTCAAAATAATCTTATAGATGTGTGTGTGTTCCCACCAATCCACAGACTCTTGCTGCATTTCCCACATTCTCCTTCAAGAATTACCTTGTTTCACTGATCCTACTGTACTTACTTGTAAGGTGGGACGCATCTGTACGAGCTACACGGGCTGCCCCATGTTGGCAGGAGGTCACCTCCTGAGAAGGATTCTTGGCATCCTGAGCAGAGCTGTGGCTGAGCGGCCTGCCACATGGATCTAGTTGGAGTCGGCTGGGCTCCACTCCACACAGTGCTTGGCTGTCGCCTGCTCACTTTGAGTGGAGGATCCGGCACTTATTTTAGGCTCTTATAAATAATACATTTTGTCATCTTGATTCTTCAAGGCCTTCTTTTAAGCTATTTTTTCCCTCTTTGGGAAAACCACTTTTACACTACGAGACAGAGCTGTTCATAAATCAAGAGGAGCTCCAAGTGACCAAAGATTGAATTCCTGAATTCCTGATTTTGGAGGGAGTAAGCAGCCACCAAACCTGATTAGTCAAGGAAGAAGCTGGCCTCGTACAGGAAGAGCATCTTACTTCAAGTATGAAAAAAAAAATGTTCATAATCTCTCTGATTCCTTGTCCTCTGATCCAGGAAGTCCTAGTACCAGACCTTTAAATACCACTTTCAACCCTACCTTCCTGAGTCCCTACAGGTTGGTATCTCAGTAAAATGCTAAAGAGTCTCACCATCTGTGAAGTGGAGACACGGCTACATGCCTGGCATAAAGTTAAAGCTCAGTGTGTGAGCTCTCAGACTCTCCTTGTCTCCTGCAGCTCTCAAGAAGACACACTTGTACCTTGAAAAATTATCATTGTTTCCCCTCTTCATTGGTCATGAACTACTCAAGAAGTGTTCTTAATTAATATGGTACAAAGAAGCCCAGCTGTACAGTGGACAGATGCTGAATTTGGAATTGGAGAGACCAGGGCTTGAATCCTGGCTTATTATGTAATAAACCAGGATAATCCTATACTTGTTATGTGATCTTGGGCAAGTTCCTTAATCTGTCTGGACATTAGTGTCTTAATCAATAAATGGGGATAACTCACTAACTTCAGAGTATCTTTCAAACTTTAATGTACATATGAGTTGCCAGGGAATCCTGTTAAAATACAGATTCTGACTCAGCAGACCTCAGGTAGGGCCTGAGGTTCTGCATTTCTTTCCTTTGGTTTTTTTTTTTTTTTTTTTTAGTTTTTATTGGAGTATAGTTGATTTACAATGTTGTGTTAGTTTCAGGTGTACAGCAAAGTGAATTGGTTATACATATATCCACTCTTGTTTAGATTCCTTTCCCATATAGGCCATTACAGAGTATTGAGTAGAGTTCCCTGTGCTATACATAGGTCCTTATTAATTACCTATTTTATATATAGTAGTGTGTACATGTCAATCCCAATCTCCCAATTTGTCCCTCCCCGCCCTTACCCCCTGGCAACCATGAGTTTGTTTGAGGTTCTGCATTTCTACTCAGAGCAGGCCAAGGTCGAGGTTGAGAACTTGGGGATCACCTTTGGAGTAGGAAGGACATGCCTGGTCAGGACACTTTATAAATTTTGAAGGGCTATCTCAGTTTAGGGTCTGATTCCCTACCTATTGTTGTTCTACCTTAAAACACTAAGAAGGCCATTATACAACTCAACTTCGACTATGTATTAATCCTTAATTCTTTACAGATAAGCAAAATAGTAATAATTTATGTAAAATAACAAGGGCTGGGGAAAACCACTTGTCACCAATCCTCTTCCCCCGAAAAAACAACTAACCAACCAAGCACAACACCTCTCCTATCAACTAGCTGATGTAAAAGGCAAACAAACAGGGACTTCCCTGGTGGTGCAGTGGATAAGACTCTGCACTCCCAATGCAGGGGCCCTGGGTTTGATCCCTGGTCAGGGAACTAGATCTCACATGCATGCCACAACTTAGTGTTCACATGCTGCAATTAAGGAGCCTGTGTGCTGCAACTAAGGAGCCTGCCTGCCACAACTAAGACCCGGTGCAATCAAATAAATAAATTTTTTTTTAAAAGACAAACAGAAACAAACAAATCTCCAATAGAGCTTTGTTTGGGGGTAACATTTGGCAGTAACAATGTAAACTGCACGCTCTCCAAAAAAAAAGCATTGTTTTAAACCCCAGTGTTTATGACTAAACCTAAGAATTGACTTAGAGTGAAAGCAGGCTTTCGTACAGTGAAGATGGAAAAAACTGGGTCCCTGAGACTGGTTTGATGGGGGAGGAGGGGAGGAAACTGATGAGAGAATTTGATGGAATGAAACAAGGCAGCCAGTGAGTGACAAGGACTATGAAAGGGGCTCTCCTTGGAACAACTGTACCTGTGTTCAAGACAGAGCTTTAGGGTCACCTCGCTGGTGACACCTTCCCTGACAGCTGGTTCCTGCTCTTGTCGCCAGAGCAGTAATACCCACCCCTCTACCCATCCTGGAGCCAGTGCTTATCACATCGTATTGAACATTCATTTCCGTATTGATCTCCAACCCCTCGAGGTCAGGGACCATGTCTTATTTATCTCTATACTCAGCCTGGCACAGTGCCCTGACACATATTAGGTACTCAGTGAATAATGCTGACTGAACGCATGAGGTGGAGGATATCGAAGAGAAAGCTTAACGACCTTGCTTCAGGTTTTATCTTTCCTGGAAGTATTCATTCATATATTCTCTTGCTTGGTAAGCAGACATGCTCCAGGTGGGAGCACTCAGACCTTTTACCAGTTTTTAGTGTATTTCAGTCTGAGAAATGTTTCAAACTTTCTTGGTCCCAAGATTGTAAACTTAGTAATACATGTAATAATTTTACATACATATATATTAGTTTTATAAATATATGTAAAACTTTTAGCATTTTTCCCCAAGTGCTTTTCTTTTTTCACAGTAAACTGAGTACATAATTTCCCCATTTTCAAACAAGGAAACTGATGCCCAGAAAAATAATTAAGTGACCTAAGGCAGAGTCTCAATCTTTAAGGTACATAAAAATCACTTGGGACACTTGTCCAAAATACAGATTCCTGGCCCCCACTCTGAAATTCCGATTCAGTAGGTGTAAAGGGGAGCCTAGGAATCTGCATTTTCATGCTCCCAGATTCTGAGGCAGGTGGTCTTGGCCCAGGGCCTTCCTCAGGTCAGAAGTCAGGAGCTCGGTGTCTGCTGGAGGTCATCTCAGGGCTTTGGTTCTAAACCTAGAGTCATGGGATGGGAGGCAAGTCACATGCACATCACCTTCACAGGGCCTGGCGGGAAACCTAAAACCGGAGACGCTCAGACGATGATGGCAGCTCCAGTGTCCCATGCGTAAAACCACAAAGCCAGAGTGCTGGCTGGTAGATGGATAACATTGCTGAGGACTCACGACCTGGAAGGCCAGGCTCTGGAAAAGGACCAGGTCCTCTAGGCAAGAGGGACCAAAAAAAAAAATTACAAAGAGGGTTAACTTAGAAAATATTGAAGGTGTTTGGTGCATTTATTTTGGATTTATTTCCCTCCCTGTCCACTTTGGGGTAGTTTACCAAATGGAACCAATGGGACAACTCAGTAAAGAACAGCAGCCGAAGCAAGTACAAGTGGACTTCTCCCTTCCATCTGCCTTCCTCACCCAAGCTCCACTGGCTGGACTTCTGAGTTTCTCCCCCATCAGCTCCTTCCTTGACAGCCCACTGCCAAGGCCCTAAAGACCTCAGGTGTTGCCTTTCATCCAAACTTTATACAAAAGTCTCCCAAAGCTCTGACTGCTGCTTGCCTCTCCTTTCCCAGTCTCCCTCCACTAGAAAGCCGCATTATCTTCCCAAGGTACAGATCTCATCACAGAGGGCAAGACCACTGTATTTGAAGCCAGAAGATCTGGATATGGTGCTGGCCCTGGCTCCAGCTCCATCATTAACTAGTTGTCTGACCTTGGGTTAGTAACTTCCCCTTTTTGGGATTCAGTCTTCATATGTGAGATGGAGGGCTGGACTGGATCATCTCCAAAGTCCTTTCCAACCCTAGGATTTTATGCACACTTCTGCTTAAAAACTATTAGTGACATCTGATTGCCTACAGAATTAAATATATAATTACCTTACCCTGGAACATCTAAGGAGGCCCTCTATAATCTGGCCCTACTATGGACTAAATGTTTGTGTCCCCCCAAAATTCATTACGTTGAAACTCTAATCCCTGATGTGATGGTGTTTGGAGATGGGGTCTTTGGGAGGTGATTAGGTGATGAGGGTGGGGCCCTCATGATGGGATTAGTGCCCTGATAAAAAGAAAGAGAGCTTTCTCTCTCTCTCTCTCTGCTCTCTACCATGTGAGGACACAGCAAGAAGGCCATTTGTGAACTAGAAGGAGAGTTTTCACCAAGAACCTGACCATGCTGTCACCCTGATCTTGAACTTCCAGCCTCCAGAACTGTAAGAAATAAATGTTTGTTGTCTAAGTCACTCAGTCTACGGTACCCTGTTATAGCAGCCTAAACTGACTCAGGCCCCAACTTTTTTTTTTAAAAAGCATTATTCTCCTTTATGTTCCTTTTGTTATAGTCAAACTGAAGTATTCCCAGTTTCCTAAACATGCCTGGAAATTTTTTGCTCCCTCAATGCTTTTGTCATTATTTTATCTTAGAAAACCTACTACATCTATTTCAATATGTATGATCCCTACATTTTTTGAGGTCCAAATCCCATGGATCTCTTTTAGGTTTTCCCTTTTTAAAGCCTAAAAGCAAACTCTTTCCCCTCTGACTGCGAGCACTTCATCTGCCCCCTCTCACAGCTGGTATCACAGTTCTCCCTGGGCCTGGTCCTTGCAGCCTTTTGTCAGCTCCCTGAGGGCAGGGCCTGCATAAGTCTCCTACCACTTAGCACAGGGCCCTGCCCAGAGAAGGTTTTGACAAATGATTGTTGAATGAATGTCAGAAAGCACATGCTCCCGTTTTAGTTAGATTTTGAATTTCAGTGGGAGCCGAGGCAGAAAGGGTAACATGGGCAAAAGAAAAAATATGAATTCCTGCTGCAGTGAACAACTTTTTCTTTGAATTGGCCCCAAGGATGTGAGTCATAAAAAAGGGCCACTGAGCTTGGCGGCGCAGTGTACCCATTGCTCATAAAGGCCAATGGCTGAATGCCTGAGGTGATTTTCCCTGCCAACAACAGCTTGTGATGAGGAGCTCGACTTGGTGGCTGTAGGCTAATAACCAGGAGCTCTGGGCAGCCCCTGAGCACATCCTCATGGCCACGGTGGCTCGGTGAATTCTGAGCCCTACGTGGTGTGTTAAGAGGTAGACTTCCTGCCTGTATGATGTGCTTGAAGGGGTCTCCTCTTCTGATCTCCCCTAGTCCAGTCCCCGTTGATTCTCAGTCTACCTGGGGTCACAGTCAAGTGTGTATATGTTTTATCTTGATGACTAGACTGTCAGTTTCTGCCTAGAAGGCTCTTGTACATCTTGTGTCTTGTTCATCTTCCTCTCTCCCACATGCCTAGCACAAAGCCCTGCTCATAGCAGATGTCAATAAATGTTTTCTGGATGGATGCTCAAATTTAGATCAAATTGACTCAAATCCCAATTAAAATCCCCAGTCAGGAAGACAAGATTTAATTCATTTTCTTTCCTACAAAAAGGACAATCTTGCTGTTTAATATAACCTAATACATTTTCTTCACAACTCAGAGACAGACGCAGGTTCTGTTTTTAGAAGGCATATCTGAGATGTTGTAAAGTGTTGCTTCATTTTGATGTTTTATTCTGATTAAATTTGAGGCATATCAGAAATATGAGTGATGACTTGGCTTGCTCTAAACCATTCTATTCATCAACTTCGAATCCTAGGACAGCAGAATGTGAAGGGCCATAGGGACCAACCAGGTCATTGTATAGTTAAGAGAAATGAAATTCAAGAGCTGGGATTAGAAGCCAGGTTGGATGTTTGGTTGGTTGGTTGGTTGGCTATTTTCTTCTCCTAGTTAATTTACTCAACAAACATCACCAAGCACACACCGTGTGCCAGGTCCCGTTCTGGGTGCCAGGGATATGGAACTGGCAAGGACAATCACGGCCACCATTGAACTCTTAGACTAATGGTTATTTCCTGGTTTCTCAGCCCAGGATATTTTACCTTCTTCAAAGGAGCTACATGGTCTTTTCAAAAGAGCTTCCTGGGGAAAGAGACCAATGTCAGTTGGACAAGAAGGCCTTGCATTTATTAAAATACTGCACTTCCCTACAGGTCAAGTGCATCCATTCAAGGGCTAGTGGACCAGAGTTCCTTGAAAGCCTGGTACTTTCTGCCTCAGCACTGCCCCCTTGGAGTTCATACAACCATGGCCACACTCAAAAATATGTTCCTTCAGGCTAGATCGTTATTTCTTCTGTTGGCCCAATAGCCACTCTCCCGTCAACAGCAGGGACGCTGGGTTCTCTCTGACTGTCCTCCAGGTCTTACACAATGTAGGTAATTTATACTTGTGGCTGATGAGATAACTATAAAAGGTAGTTTTCGGTCCTAGAACACTTCTCTCTTTAAACTCCTCCACAGACTCATCTTCTTGCGGGAATGGCAAATAGGCCTCATCCCCTGCCAATTCTGGTTGACGGGAAGTGACTGCCTGGAGAGCTGTGGTAAGAACACTCCTGAGGCTGCATCCAGACGCAGCAGGTATGGGGCAGCTATGTGCTTTCCATTATCTAGACCCTGGTTTTAAGACCTCCATTGGTCCCTGGATGTGTAAAGGATCAAGTCCAATACACTCAATATGGCACACAAGGCACTTGGCAGAGCAGTCAGCAACCTTAAATACCAGCCTGTTCCTCCCCACCATACACTCTAAACCCCAGCCACACTCAGCTGTTTTCTGTTTCTTGAATATACCGCCGTCTTTCAGGATTCTGGCCTTTGCAAATGCTATTCCCTTTTCTGGAATGTTCTTCCTCCTAACCCCTTTGATGCCCGATTTCTCTGTGAGGCCTTCCCTTACTTCCCCTATGAAAAGTCCTCTCCTTCATGTTCCCACATCCCCTTTTTCATCCCTTTGTCATTATCCCGACTCACTGAGATTTGTCTGTTTACATTTCTATCTCCCCCAAGAGAAGGGAGGTGCTGAAGAGCAGAGCCCTATCTTACTCACCACCGGCAGAACACCAGCCACGGATAAGGCACTTGCTATAGGACTGCTGAACGAATGAATTCTTTGAAAAATCTCCCCTTTTCACTCCTCCAAGCTGTCTTTCAGAGATGCAAGGACTAGCCTCTGTCTCTGGTCTCTCAAACTTGCAGAGGTACATCCTGGCAGTCAGGTCCGTCACCTCTCCAGTCTACCCACCGCCAGATGTCTGTCGTCCCCCTCAACCCCCCGTTTAGGAACTGAAACTAGGGATCACTTTGATTTATGCTAAATGGTACTGAGTAGATTGAGCAGAATGGATTATTTCATCTAATCCCTCACCAAGCCCTGCTGCCCTAACTTCAACATAATCACAAACTGATGTGCTTCTGTCTCCACTGTCATAACCCGGTCCAGGCCACTGTCAACCCTCCTGGGCTATTGCAACAGCCTGCTAACTGGTATCTCTGCTTCCTCGTTCACATTTTACAATCCATTCTCCACTTAGCTTTCTTTCAGATTGCATCACTCCTCTGCTTAAAGCCCTTCAGTGGCTTCCCGCTAGATCTAGAAACGCAAACTCTCTGGCCTCCGGGACCCAACATCCTCTAGCTCCCGACCTTCTCCATCTTCCCTCCTCCCTCCTCCCTCTGGCATGCTGTGTCCCAGTCGTCCAGATCTCCATTTCACTCCTAGAACAGCCGAGCCCTTTCCACCCCTGGGTCTTTGTTCTCGCTGCTCCCTCAGCCTGGAATCCTCCTGCCCCAGCTTTTCCTTGAAGATCTCAGCTCAAAATGGCAGCTCTTCAAGGAGTCCTTCCCTGACCACCCTACCTAACCACAGTGCACAAAACACCTGCCAGGTACTCTCTATCCCACAGCCCAATTAATTTCTTTCATGAAACTTAAAATCTCAAATTATCTTTCCAACTTATTTCACGTTTTTATTCTCTACCTCCCACCCTAGAATGTGAACTCTGGGAAAGCTCCGTGAAAGACAGACCCGCATGCTTCCTTCACTGCCACACCCAGGGCCCGGCTGAGAGCGGGTCCTAAATAAACATTTATTGAGAGCCAAAGAAATACATTTCTGAGGATCCCCAAAGACAGGGCTCCTATTTTTGCCCATGACCTACTGCATATGCTTCTTAAACATTAAATAATAAGCTGTAGAACATGATGCTGGAAGTCAGGAGACCTGGGTTCCAGGTCACTGCCTTGTGCCAGCCCTCATGAAACACAACATAACAACATGAAGGTTTCAGGCAAGATGCCAAAATAAAGAAAACCACCTGAGTTTGCCTTAAAGAAAGTCGGGAAAGGGGAGTGTCCTGCAGCTGGAGAGGCCAGGGCGGGCTTTAGGGTTCCAGCACATATAGCCCTGGGGCAAATGTCAGGGGTGTGGAGCAGCATGCCAGGAAAAGATGGTGCTTCCTGAACTGGCAGAAGACTAAAGAGGCGGTATCTGACAGACAGCTCAGATCAGAGACTTGAAGTGGCCTCTGGGGGGTGGGAAGAGAGTGAGAGAGAAAGCTATGAAAGGACTTCAGCATGACCTCAGCTTCTAAATGGATTAAATGGGATGCAATGGAAAGACCACTGGATTAGGAGTCAGAGGGGGAACTAGAGAAAGGAAGGAAGCATTGATTGAGTACCTCATCCATTGTAGGCCCTGTGCTACGCAGTTTACACACATTCATTCAGTCCTCGTAATCACCCTCCCAGGGAGGTATTAATATCCTTATTTTATAGAGAAACTGATGCTCAGACAAGTTACTCTAGCTCTCTGAATTTCAGGATGCTTGTCTGTAAAACAGATAATAATAAAACCCATCTCTAATGTCCAGTGGGAGAATGCAATGAGGTAAGGTGTAGGGCACCCATCACCATGCTGGATGCTTTGGAAACTTTACTATTACCACTAATGTTGATAACCATTTATAATACTAATGACTAGTATGTGCAAGGTCACAAAGCTCATGAATGTCATAGATGAGATGCAGATGCTGGATGGTGTTTCACTCTGTCAGGCTGCCCCTTAAAAAGACCAGGATTTGAAAAACAGCTCTGCCAATAATCAGCTGCGTGATGTCAGACAAATTACCTTGCAAGAGCCATATTCTCTTAATCTGAATAAAGGGGCCAAGAACTCTACCCTACAGAGCCTGCAGGGATGTTGGAGGAGAAAATAACCAATGAATATGAATCTGCATTGTATGTGCAGATGGAAACTGTGATGACTGTGATAGGCACCCTGAACCGGGACAAGTGTCTTCGGGATGGCATGATTCACGTGTGCTAGATGGTGACAATGAAGCCAGAGCCATGCCTGGGGTACCAAGAATTTTGCAGGCAGCAAATGGCCTTGAGTTGACAGTGACTGTGCTAGCTCCATCCAAAGGCTAGTCCATAACTCGTTAATGCTCCCCTGGAAAATAAAAACAGTGTGAACCTCCTAAGACACCATCAGAAACATGCATCAGGATTTTATCCAACACATTAGGAAAATAACTCCTCACAAAATCAGCTTTAGGAAAGAGCTGGCATGAGAAGGGGACATAGCCAGAATTCTTACAGGGGTCAGATTGCAGCAACATGCCACCCTTGGAACCTGAAAGGATTTCTCTGTAATGAGTACTGAGTTCTCTGGGGAAACTTAAGCCAGGTGGGCTAACTGCTTGCTAAGCCCATGTCTCCTCAGGCAGAAATAGGACAGTGTGTCCCAGCCCCAGGCTGCCAGAGAGCTGGCACATGCCCTGCATTGTGCTCTGGGGAGCAACGAATGTTCTCTCTGACCAGAGTGTGCAGACCCAGGCCGTGCGCACACACCAGCGCTGACAGCTGATCTGCTGATTAGGGGCTCCGCAAAGCTTTCCCCTGTCTTATATCCTGGGGTGCTGGCTGCTAGGCTTAACTCATTTGACCCTTGTACACACACTTTGCGAAGTATTATGGACCTGGTTTTGCAGACCAGGAGAAGGAGGTTCAGTAAGCAACTTGCCCAAGTCACACAGTTAGGAAAGGCAGAGCTGGGATTTAGCCAAGGTCCTTCTGACTTCAAGGACACTTCCATCCTTGGCAGACTTGCCTAAGGCAGACTTACTTTTCAAGATGAAAAGCAAAGCCAAGAATCACAGAAGCTTAGAGATGCAATTCTCAGTCTACCATCCCACCCTGGGAAGGAGTCTCTCTGTCCCTCCTGACATATGGTCACCCTCTGCAGGAACATCTCCCCTAAACAGGGGCTCACCATCCACTCCAGTTGTACAAAGTTCTTTGTTCCACTGACATAGGGAATGTCAACTTCCCCCAAGTGCCTAAATTGGCATAGTGTTTCCCCTCCCTCACTGCACTGCATGTTAAATATACTAGAGGATTTTTGAAAGGACACTGTGCTCCCTTTCATGATGGTAATCACTGTCCCGAATTCATGTGGCTCGTGAGTTTAGATTTTCACAAGGCAAATGTTCTTACAGCATGTATCTGTTGCACATGAGTATTCGCAGATCCTATCACGTGGTGCCAGGGCTGAATGAGTCACTCCTCTGCTCTCCCCCCTCTGCCCCCCAGTCCCACTTCCTCGGCCATTTCAGACGAGGACACAAAGCCTGCACTGCCACTTCTCTCGCCATCACCTGGACACAGAAAGATGCTCGCGGACAACAAACAGGAACACGTGGCCCAGGCATGGGCATGGGGGGTTGGAGCTCAGGCTGCCCAGCTGTGCCCCTTTCACAGTAAAGAACTGGCATTGATGCAGATCCTGTCTAGGGAGACTCTGCGAAAGAGAGGAAGTCCAGAGACAGATGTGGGAGTCTCAGCTGCAGAGGGAGCCCCTGACGAACCAACTCTCTGAAGTCAAGGACATGGCCCCTTGATAAAAGTCAGCAGTCAGCATCCTGGAGATTTAGTATTCAGAAAAAGGGCAGCATCCTATGTGGTTTCTTTCTGATCACAAGAACAGCAATGCCAGAAAGGTTCTGGGGATGACACTTCCCAAAGAACCAGGGGTCCTTTCTGACTTGGCATTGTGCCTGCCACATTGTAGACAGATATTAATAGAAAATATTTTAATTAATAAATGAATAAAGAAATGCACACACATCAAACACAAATATCTCAACCACCGATTTGGGGAAATAAACACCTAAGACAATATGTATCAATATCTGAATTGTTTCCCCTGGGGAAGCTGACTCTCTCCCCAGACTGTTTGTACCCCACCCTCGGGCTGAATTCTCTCTTGACACCCCTTTTCAGGATATTCTGGTAAGGAAACAGAACCACGAAGGGTGAGAAGCAAATCATGAGTCCTCAGACCAACTAGACTAAACAAGCCTGACCCCCAGAGAGCCTGGATCTGGGTCAGAGCGCCCAAAGGCATTCTAAGGTTATTATGTCCTACCATGGTAGCCCCAGGCATGGATCACCTACATCTGGATGTCTAAAAGGCACCTCAAACGCAATGTGTTCAAAAGCAGATCAAGATCTTTCTACCCAAATCTGGTCTTATCTTTTTCAGCTTTTTTGTTTGTTTGTTTGGTTAAGCTTAGAATGGCAGGGCCATAATTCATTTGTATATCCAGAAACCTGGGAGCTGTCCTTCCTACTTCCTCTTTCTTCATAGGTCCATCATCAAGTCCTGCCAATTTTACCTCCTAAATATCTCAAACCCCTTCTCCCTCCTCACCTCTGATGTCACTACTCAGCCCAATCCAGCGTTATTTTGGGCGGGGGGGGACTAATGCAAAGCTTCCTCTTACCTGGTTTCCCAACGGTGACTTTTGTACCCTCCCACTCATTCTCAACACCACTGCCAAAAAGACCTCTTATAAATACCAAGTTGGTCATATCACTCCCCACATGTGCAACACACATGTATAATAACCTCTGTTCTAAATCCTTCAATGGTCCCCATGATCATAGAATAAGGAGGAAAAAACTCCTCAGCAAGGCCCTGATCTCCCTCTCCAGTCTCACACTCTTCGCCACTCTCTGTACTGAAGTCACACTGACCTTCTCAGTTCTCTGAAAGCACTAAGCTACCTCTCACCTTAGGGGCCATACTGGTCCATATGCTTAGGAAGTTTTTCTCTACTTCACTCACTCCCTCACCTAATAAACTCCTACTGATCCTTCAAATCTCATCTCAGTGTTACTTCCTCAGTAAAACTATCCCTGATCACCTGAAGTAGGTCAGGACCCCTGTTATATACTTTCATGGCAACCTGTCCCTTTATCTCATAGCATTTATCCTAGTTTGTAATTTTATAATTATTTTAATAATTATCCTAGTGTAAATATTTTAATAGTGTCTGATTCCCCCATGAGACTGTAAGCTCCCTGAAAGCAGAGATCATATCTGTTGTATCATTACTGTATCTCCAGCTTTTAGCACAAGGCCTACTACTACATAGTAGGTAGTCAATAAAAATACACTAAATGAATAAGTAAAACACAGCTCTTCCCTTAATTTATTCCAACCAATAACACCATGTTCCTTTCCAACACCATTCCTGAGGTTCTCTTGAGTTTGTCTTAGGAACTACTGGTTTTTTTTGCCATCTCTCCTCATCCTTCTAGTATCTACTATGATGGCCTATCTTCTATAGAACATAGATCATGGCATTGTCACCATCACTGTCATGGGTCATCATCACCACAGTTAACATTGATGGAGGATTTCCTTACCATGTGTTAGGCACTATGTGAAGTACCACGCATGTGGTATTCACACAGTCCTTATAGTACTATGAGGTATACATTACTAATCCTATTTTGCTGATAAAGAAACTGAGACTCAGAGAGGGTTGGCTAGAACATGGTAGGGCCAGGACTTGAACCTCAGTCTAACTCTGAAGTCTACAGTCTTAAGGACAACCTACTCCTCTGTAAAATGGAGCTAATAATACCTACTCACAGTAATGTCAGCATAGGGAAGATTCAGCACAGGAGGCACTTGGTAAAGGGCGGCTGTTGTTGTTATTGTGGTGCTGGAGGCATCGTGGGGAGGGATAACCATTTTCCATTTTTCCCAGAGGACAACGAATCTGGCTGCCCTTTGGGGGATAAAACAGCTGGACTTGGTTTGAAAAAGACTTTTAAGGGGAGTTCCCTGGAGGTCCAATGGTTAGGACTTTGCGCTTTCACTGCTGAGGGCACGGGTTCAATCCCTAGTCGGGGAACTAACATCCTGCAAGCTGAGGGGCACGGCCAAAAAAAAAAGACTTTTATGGAAAGCAGCATGCTGTGGCAGTTCCAGCCCAGAGTGTGTAGAGAGGGGAGCTGATGTGCTAACAAAACCAACCCAAAGATCTTTGGCCCTGGAAACTAACCCCTCTAAATGAACCTGGGTTTCTCACTGCAAGCCCAGACATCAGGCCTGCATGGGGAACCCAAACCTATAATAGTTCCTTGAATTTCTTTTGCTACTTCTTTTTCTATTTCCCTGTAGCAGAGTAATAGAGAGAATACACTGCATTCGGAGTCAGGAGATTCTAAGTCCGAATTCTGATGTGCTCAGGACTGAGCAAGGCCTGGACCTCAGTCAGAGCCTCAGGGTCCCAGGAAGCCAGGGGATGATGATAAAAGACCATATTTCATCCTCAGTGGCTGGCTTGGGGATGATCCATTCTTCTGAGTCTTATGAGTTTCCTCCATGTAAAGGAAGAAAGCAACTAAAGTGTCTGAGTTCCTACTTAATGTCAAGCACTTTTACATGCATATGCTCATGTAGTAAGTTAATCCTCACAACAATCTTGAGCAACAGGTGCTATTATCCTTATTATACAATCAAGGAATCTGCAGTTTAAAGAGATTAAATGACTTGGAATAAATTACTATACAAGAAGAGGTAGAACTGAGATTCACATCCATTTTTGTTAGTTTCCAAAATCTGTTTTTTTTTTTCATTTTATCATATCAGAAGATATATAATGACTGAGTCTACAGGAAAAATTATGGAAACTACTTGGATGTGCACAAATGGTAGCGAAGCCACGAAAGCCCATTCATTCCCTCCTTCTGCTTACTAAGCACTTCCTGTGTGCCAGGCTTTGTACTGGATTCCAGGGATACAGAGGTGGGCAAGATGTGGCCCTGCTCCTGAGAAGTTCACAGTCTAGTGAGGGGAGCTCTCTAGGGAAAAAAAGGATTAGAGAAAATCAGGAAAACTGAGCAAGAAAGAGAAGGCAGAGGATTCTAAAACAGAACCAGTGGGGTTCTTGGAAGATAACTATTCCAAACCTGGCTGCATGACCTGGAGTCACCTGGAGGATTGTTAGAACTAAAAATTTGCAAGTACTCAATTCCCAATTCTACAGATCTGAAATTGGGCCCAGTAATCTGTTCATTTAACAATCATCTCAAGTGATTCGACAGAACTGGTTCACAGGCCAGGTGAGCAAAACCACACTGATCCAACCCTTTCACTCTGTAGGTATGAGAGCAGAGGGGCAGAAAGGGAAAGTGAGCAGCCCAAGGACACACAAGAGTCAATGCTTCAGACCTATGTTTCCACCTCACAGCCAAGTGACTTGAAGTCATTTTTCAAAAATTCAGAATGATTTATTTTTAAGCATGATATATACATTTATAAGTGCACATATGGCATAGTTTATGTACATGCATTAGGTAGTTCTTTGAGAATGATGTTACATGCCTACTGGAAAATTATGTTCTACAAAAGTACAGTGTGGAAAATAATACAGATCAATTTAAGAGACTAAAATTATACATGGATACACAAAATGGATATAGGTTTTCATAATCAAGAACAGTATTCTCATCCTCTGCTCGCCTCTGACCTACATTTGACCTACCCTCCTACCTCTGAGCACCTCCAACCTAGGGAATCATTATAGTGCAGAAAACTTATTAATTAATCAAGTGCTTCAAGGTACTGGTTCCCAGACTGTGATGGAGAGAAGGGTAAAGCCACAGACAAACAGGCACTTTAGGAGCTGGCTACAGCCTTGTCTACCCACAGCATCTTCCCCACCCGGAGTGACATTCTGGTCACTGAAAAAGTGCTGTGCCTCCCAGTGCTGACCTCTCTGCTGTGAACTCAATTCCCTCGCCCCACTAGATCATCAGAAAGATCCTCTCTTCCTCCCCACTTGAGATTCTTTCCACGGGCTAAATGGAGGACACAGGCAAAGGGCAGAGGTACAGAGGGGCTTTGTGGCACGAGGGGAGGCCGGCCCCTCTGCGCGGCTTCTGTGAGCTCACGGCGCAACTGCTCCCCGGCCACCGCCACCGGCTCCCCTTCCCTTCTAGGTTCACCGTGGTTTGTCTGTATCTGCTTGTTTGAGAGCTCAGAGCAAACTCTACCTGCTCTGTTTCCACTCCTTCTCGGCCATCTATTTGGAGGTCTTGGTATAATGAATCCAATTCTATTCACCTTCTGAGGCTCAGCTATCAGGTTAGCTACCTCTGAGGCACAGCTCCTTCCACTCCCAGGCCGCAGGCTCTGAGGCTGGTAAGGGAGCCCAGAAGCAGGGGTTGGCGATGTAGGTAGGAGAGATTCAGGAAAGTTCAGCGTTAGAGAAGCCAGATGTAGAAAGGGTTCTACGAGGGGGTCATCAGTGTGCTGAGAGAGGAGGCAGCCTCTGGAAGGCTGGAGGTGAGGCTTGGGCTCAGCGGGCACTGGCCACCCTAGCCTGGCTCTGCCACTGGGTAAGTCACGCTCTTCTTGTAGCCTCATTTTTCTCATCTGTAAGTGAAGAAATTGAACTAGCTTATGTCCGTGGTTCCCATCTGCTTCTGAAATTCTAGATTTTCATTTTTTTCCCTTTGGCATTGGATACAAATGACTAAGATTGACACTATAATCCAGAATCATAGATTCTGAAATCTTAGAGCTAGAAGAGATTGAGCAATCCACTTTTCTCTTCCCTACCCATTTGATGATAAGTAAACTGAGGCCCAGAGAGGGACTGTAAGTTCTGTGAGGGCAGGAACTGTCTGTTTTGTTCTCTGTGACATGCCTGGCACATTTTCAAAAATATATGTTGAATAAGTGAGTGAACAAATAACCTCCCTCAGAGATTATGCAGCCTGGGGACAGGGGAAATATCCTCACTCCTTGCCTGGAGGGAGGGAGGGAGGATACGGCGGGAGCCTCAGACTGCTTCTGGCCCTGAAGGTATGGTGCTTTCCAGCTGGAGAGCCAGAACAGAGCCAGGAACAAATTCTCAAGGCTGGTGGTGCCAGCAGCCATCGGCCACACAGTGGGCTTCTGCTGTAGTCCTCTGTGCTGTGCATAATGAATCACGATGTGTCAGTTACTGCATTCTGTTAACAAGCTTGTGTCCGCCTGTGCATTGCCAATGAGTGCCCTGCAATTTGCCACAGGTCTGCAGTTAAGATGTGGCAGAGCCAGTGGGACAGAGCATTTTGAGACACTCCAGGCCCAGGGAAATCAAGTGGTTGGTTTGTTTTTGGCAACTACTGGCTTCAATGATTGGGCAGTAGTAGGTAGAAACGTACTTTCTCCTCTCTGGGGAAGACATCTGGTACCCTTTCCTGTCCTGGAAGGAGCAGGTTGTCTGACTCAGATAAGTCCAGCTGGAGAAAGCCATCTCTACTGCTTTCTCTGAAGTACCAAGCAAAATGGGGCAGGGGTAGAGTGGTAATTTAAAAAAATCACCTCCAGCATGGTTTGATGAACTGGTCATCCGGTTATCAGCTTTGAAGTCTCACACAGGATTCAAAATCTGGCTCCACTACACATGAGCTGTGTGCTCTTGCATAAGTCTCAATTTCCCTGTGACTCAGTTTCCACATCTGCAAAATGGGGATAATAATATCTACTTTGCAGAGGTATTTGCAAGGATTAAATGAGATAATGCATACCAAACCCAAAATCGTAGCAGGAGCACAATACATGAGCCTCCTATCATGTTCGAGATGTTCCCTGAAGGGATTCTAATCTCTTGAGGAAGACTGGGGCCAGGACCTAGGCAAACCCAGACAAGAACCTCTGTGTCTTTGATGTATGTGTGTTTCCCCCAAGTGGCTCCGCAGTGACGATTATGACTGCAGTCATGTGAGGATGTCGGGTCTGCCTTCTGCACCTCCACACCGTCTGCGTGAGAAGTGAACAAGCCTCCCGGTGAGAGGGGAGGCTGCTCATTTCTCAGGCAGCACCGCTGCAGCCCCTGACCTACTTTCTTACTAAAAATAGCCCCTCTTAGGTCACTGCCGCAAATTGAATTCCGCTGCTTCACTGCACCCAGTAAACAGGTGGGTGGGTGTCAGAGCACATTTGGTGAGCAGGAGTCCCCACTTCTGTGGCGCATGGCTGCCCAAGCATGCTAATCCCACACGTCTGCACAGAGGGCAGGGGCTCCAGGGCCCACCCACCCCACCTGGCATATCTGCACACAGCAGGGCTGCACCTGGCCCTGCCGGGATACCTTCAGTGGGAGGCAGAGAAGGGGCAGTAAGGGAGGTTCTGGTTCCTGCGCTTTGAAGCCTGACAGAACTGAATTCAAATATGAGCTCCACTGCATTCTTGTTACTTAACCTTGGGCAAGATACAACTTTTCTTTGCCTCTGTTTCCTCGTCTGTAAAATGGAGATAATGAAACTGATTTAGAGTATTGTTGTACAGATAAAACAAGCAGTCCTTGGCACAGAACAGATGCTCAATAAATGCAGCTATTACAGCTATTCTCTGTTGTCTGGCCTGTTGCTCCACAATGCCCTCATGGTGAAGCCTCTCATGGCAGGGGTAGCAAGGGACAGGAGGCCGCTCCAAGAAGGAGAAAGACTCTAAGCTGAAAGCACCTTAGAGGTACTTAGGTCAAGGAGTCCCACACATGGCTAAGCATCACAATAACCAAGTGGCTTGTTAACAATACTGATTCAGGTCCTTGCCCTAGACATTGGGATTCAGGAAGCCTGTCTAGGGATGTGGGAATTTGCATTTTAATAAGCTTTCCTGGTGATTCTGATGCACTGCCAGGTTTGAGAACCTTTGAATTAGGCCAGTCACCTCCTTAAAAATAAATGGATGAATGAATTACTGTTTTTTTCTTCCATTATGAGCGTAAGCGGGGTCATTACAAAATATGCAGAAAACACAGAAAAAGAAAAAGTGAAAAATAATTCAATCAACACGTACTGAATGCCCATTAAATGCCAGGCCCTCTGCTAAGTACTGGGGATATGGCCCTCAAGAGATGTCCAGTTTATGTGTGGAGACAGAAAGACAGAAATAGACACAGAAGACTAACATGATACATAGGTTTTAGAGGCCCCTTAGGAAATGTACAGGAACAGAGATGAGGGAGCAATTGATTCTTTCTAAGAAGTTGGGGAAATCTAAAGCTGGACCAGAAGGAGAACAGGTGTTCACTTGCTGGACAAGGGAGGGAAGGGCATTTCAGGAGGCATGAACAGGACATATAAAAGCATACAAGAAGGCTTCCCTGGTGGCTCAGTGGTTGAGAGTCCGCCTGCCGATGCAGGGGACACAGATTTGTGCCCCGGTCTAGAAGGATCCCACATGCCACGGAGCGGCTGGGCCTGTGAGCCATGGCTGCTGAGCCTGCGCGTCCGGAGCCTGTGCTCCGCAACAGGAGAGGCCAGAACAGTGAGAGGCCCACGTACCGCAAAAAAAAAAAAAAAAAAAGCATACAAAGAGAAAGGCGTTTGTTAGGAAAATGTCCTAAGGTCACCATAGTAAGGTCATCATATATGGTAAATAGCAGTGGCACAGGGATGCTGGTGTGAATGGCTAGAGCCAGATTGTGAAGAATCCCAGAGGACCTCACGAATGTTGCCTGCATTGGGAAGTATGATTTTCCCAGTATTTTTTTTAACATATGCCTTTTTGTTTTCATTTTTATGTGACCAACTTAGTCAAGCAGATGGGCCATAAATTTATCTAATCCCAATTGTTGGACATTTAGGCAACTTCTAATTGTAATAGTTATAAAACACTATGATCGACATCTTTAACCATAAAGCTCTTTCCATATTTAAGATCTTTCCTAAGGAGACAGTTTCAGGATATGAATTAAGAAATGAAAGTGAATGGACATCTTCAAGGCTCCTGATAAATAGTTCCAAAGGATTTTCTGAAAGTGGCTCATTTTTATAAATGAGGAGTAAGGCCCAGGGAGCTTACATGTCTCATCCAAGTCACACTTGGATGGGGGCGGAACCAAGAGCAATTCTGGAATCTCCTAACTCCTGGTCCAGGGCTCTTTCTTCTATATCATATTGCCTTCCCACAGATCAAGGCTGAGTGCAGTAAGATCTATTTGGCCAATGCCTCTGATCACTTCCAACTAAGGACTTTAGGTTAGCAATGTACATGGGTAAGAGATGAGAGGAATATGTGTATGTTTACATGCACATGTGAAGCTCTATATATGAGCCTTTTTTCCCAACCGTATCATGTATGCTCCCCTTATATTACAGTTTCTGTTCTAGTCAAGCATATCTTACACTGTCTTACCTTCATACCTTTGATCCTACATGAAATGTCTCCTGTTCTCCTATTCAAATTCTATGCATATTTTTATATTTATTTTTTATTATTATTTTATATCTATTTTTTATTTTTAAAGACAGACCTACATGATCCAAAAAGCATTTCCAGACTATGAGCATTCACTATCAGTAACATCCATTTATGATACTTTATTGCTTTGCAGCACCGCTTATATTGATGTAAAATTATTTAAGTTTACCTATGAATAAAAATCTGTCTCAGGCTCTGTTACTAGAAAGAGATAAAACAAAAAAAACCTACCCTCCTTAAGCTAATGAGAATATATTTACTTCAGAAAGGCACTTCTAGAGTTTGATGGGCTCAAGACAGGTCAGTCCATTCCCCTGAACCTTCCACATCACAGTAGTGGACATCTTGGTAAAACAGAAAGAGCACTGGACTAGGAGACAGAATAATAACAGTTTCCATGGGCTAAGGGCCGACTCTGACCAGGCACAACGCTAGCTGCTTTACGTGCATTATATACTTGGAATAACCTTAAAATAATTTCAGCAAGGGAACTATTATTCTCCCTGTTTTTACAGATGAGAGATGTTGGGACCTGAGAGATGGAGTAATTTGCTCAAGGTCAATACCATTAGTAAATGTCAAAACTGAGATTTAAACCCAGGTGTGTCTGAGTCAAAAACCATTTTTTTTCTGCTTTACTGCCCTACCTTGGCAAATGTCATTTCAGTTCTAGCTCTGCTACTCTTACGCTATATGATTCCCAATAAAGCATTCGTGCTGAGTCCTGTCTCTTACATGTGAGATGGGGATAATTATGTCCCCATCCTGCTCCTCACTCCCAACATACACAAAGGGCTGTTGCCATGATTAAATGATACAATGAGTGTAAGAGACCCAGACAGATGTACAGATTGTTATTAGAGCCCTGAACATCACGACTTGGTCATTCTAATGATGACTGGAGACTCTGCCAAGATTCTCTGTCATTTAAGGAGGATTTAATTATGCTCACTAGACAGCCCCTTCTAGCATGAGAAAGTGAATGGCTGCAATGCATTTCAAAATGACCCTCAACAACAACTGAAGCCAAGGGGTTAATACTCTGAGAAAATCCATTAACTAAAACATTGTATCCCTTGAACACTCTGGGGAATCATGGTCTCCCAGGACATTTTCCTGCTCCATCATTTAGATGTATGTATTTGTATACAAACGTGTGTGTGCACGCACACGTTTCACCAGCACCCATGTCTAGAGAGAGGGATTCAGCAGAAGGGAGGCTGGGCTGGAGCTCCACCACCAGGGGGCCAGTTATAAACTGGTTTGGGGTATCTATTCCAGTTTTCCAGAGGCTTCTGGTAAAACATCAGGAGATCTGGTTTAAAGTTCAGATTCTGCTGCTTACTAGTTGTATAACCTGGGCAAGATCCTTGACCTCTCAGCCTCAGTTTCCTTTTACATAAAATAGGGACAATGCCTATCTTAGACAAATGAGTTAACCTTCCTGGGCTGCTGTTTCCTCTGCTGTAAAACTGATGCCACAGTTACTTTGTGTTTCGTGCTTACTGTGTACCTGGCCCTGTGCTGAGCTCTACATGCATTCTTTCACTCATCCTCACAGCCCTGTGGGATGAGTACTATTACCTCCAGTTGACAGACAAGGAGACCTATACTCAGAGTTCAGTAATTTGCCCAGGCCACACAGCGTTAAGTTGCAGAGTTAGGATTCAAACTCTGTTCTCTTTGCTTTGAAACCCTGTGCTCTTAGCCACTAAACCATACTCCAGCCTACCAGAGGGGTGCTGCAAGAAAGACATGAAATAACATTTGCTATTATTATTATTCTTATGTGCCCCCTGGGTGCCCAGTAGTCTGCATTCCTTTTCTACGTTGCATGAGCGCCAGGAGGCTCTCCAGAGCTCTGAGGCTGGCGGACTCTGTGGGGCATGTGTGCCTCTGGAGAACAAGACCTGCTGGAAAAATATTTACTGCCGCAACCTAAATTCATGAAGTCAGCCACACTGTGAACATGAGCAGGGGTGATGGATGAAATTCCTCCAAAGTTTTAAGTTGAAGGCCAGTTTGGCAGTGAGAGAACCTAGAGTAAAGACTAGAAGACTGAAGACTAGAGTAAAACACTCGTGTTCAAGCATTTGCACCGATTCCCTTGAAGCTGATGGTAACCAAGGCGACCGTGCTGGATTCCAGTGAGGAAAAAGACAGCATTGCCAAGGCAGGAGATGCTGGGCAACCCCCTCCTCACCCTGACCCTCCACTGCTTACACAGAAAGGAGGAAGGGACACATGAGGAAGACACCACATTTAAAAAAATTTTTTTTTATTAGTTATCTATTTTATACATTTTAGTGTATATGTGTCAATCCCAATCTCCCAATTCATCCCACCACCTCCCCACCACCTTCCCCCCTTGGTGAAGACACCACATTTTTAAACCTTAGGCTGGATGGAACTAAAAATAGAACTGTGATTCAAATGTCTATTACTGAGTCCTCTGCCTTTGCACTCTGGAAACCAGATTGTTTCACCCCTCATTAAATCGACCTCCCCAAGGTGCTCATTCCCACAGCTCAGAGACTCAGGGCAGCAAGAATTACTGAGAGTCTAATGAGCACTTGGTACACACTGGGCCCTTTACACCCATGGTCTCATCTGAGCTGTACAATGACCCTGTGAGGCAGGTATTATCAATCGTATTTTACAGATGTGGAAATTGAGGCCCAGTTGGGCAGTATGACTTGCCCAAGGTCACTTAGCTAGTAGGTGGCAATGTTGGCTCCAGAACCCATGCTCTTTCAAATACATATGCCTGCTACGTTTCAAAGTAAGAAGCTGAGCTTCATTTTAGGCTTAGTGAGTGATGAAAGCAACACTGCTATCCAGTGTGCCTTATGGCTCTGGGAAGGACTCAGCAAAGCAGCCATTTGAATGATTCACTCCTGTGACTGACAAGAAGACTTCTCTTGGTTATAGCTTTAACAGCTGCTAAATCTGCTACACCTCCCTGCCCCCTCCAGCTGGCCCAGGGAGGTGAAATTATTTATATAAGAATTTTAGTGGCCTCCTGCCTCAAGGCATGATTATCAGAGACTTTTAAGTGATAAAAATGTCATAAATCATAATAAAGGATAAGAGGAGTCAGGGTTAGGGAAGATAACAGGCAAGAGGATATTCTGAAAAGCAAGGCAGTAGGTACAGATGCAACAGAATAATCCCCAAAGTTTACAAAAACACTTTCCTAGCAATTTCTTCATCTGATCCTCAGATGTTAGTATGTCTATTTTATAGATGATGAACCTTAACAAAAGGTTAAGGTCTAAGGTCCAAAGTCAGACAGAGGCTGGGACAGGAACCTAAGTGTGTCCTAATCTCCACCCAGTACTTCCTCCAACCCACCTGCTCCTTAAAGTTGTGAAGACAGAAATCTGTAAGAACTATTAGAGAAAGAACCCTGTAGTCTTGCTCCCCTGAATGACAGGACCAGGGAGGGGAGGGTGGCTGTGTCAGTATCAGAGAGAGGCAGCACAGAATCAGAACATTTTTTCAAATCCCACCTTAGATATCTACCAATTGTACGACCCTGGGCAAGTCACTTCATCTCTCTGCCTTGATTTCCTCATTTCTAAAATGTGGTTCATAATGGTACCCATCTTATATGGTTGTTCAGACAATTAAATAGAAGAAAATAAACCATACAAGCCATTTGCACCAAGGCAAATCTTGGTGAGCATTAGTTGTCGCCATTTTAATCGAAGGTGCGCAGCATACTGCATGGCACATGGAAGGTGCTCAGTGAATGTTCATTCCTTCTTCTTCCCCATGTTCCCATACCTCCCAGTGCACAAAACCCCCATCCATTATCTGCAGACCTGTTCAGAGGAGGTCTAGGATTGGAAATTGGGAAAGCAGAGGGTGCTTCTCCCCAGACAGCGTGCCTGGGCTGGCCTTATTTTAGGGGGCTGTGAGCTGGCCCGCAGTCATTAATCATGCTTTGTATATGTGCTTTCAGATCACTCCCCAGAAATTAGTGACTCCATCCTGGATATTCCTCAGGAGACAGAGCTTTCATAGGTATGGGCTCCTCCTGAAGACCTAACCCTCACAACGGCATCTTGACCTCTAGGGAGAAAGTCTTGTAAGACGGGTAGGTCCCTGCAAAAGTCGACCAGGAAAGCAGTCTCTGCTCTGGGCTAACTTACTGCAGCAGCAGGAATAATCACAGAGTGGTTACATTGATGTAACATTATCAAAGGCATCACAACAGCACACCCTGTACCAAAGCCACTTAGCAGAAACATTATCCATATATACATGAAGAAAAAACTACTTAAGTAGATCTGCTTCACTAACCTCTCTTTACAGAAACTCTCTGACCTCTCTAAAGAGCTAAAAGTCTTCATGCCAATCTCCTACCAGGTCCTTCTATTTGGGTGTTCCACAGGCATCTCACACTTTGTTATGTTAAAAAATAAATCCATCACTTTCCCTAAAGCCTACTCTTTCCTCTCCGTGTATGTCCTGTCTCGGTCAATGGCAACCCATCTACCCAGTCTACCAAGCAGAAAACTTGGTGCCACCCCTGATCCTGCCCATTCTTCTCCTTCTCTTCTCAACCCTGTTCATACCAGGTCACTTAGTCCCAACAAGCTGAGCGTGGCCTTTTAAGTAGCTTCTGACTTTCTACCTCAGCTGCCACTACTTAATTCAGGTCCTAATCACCCTTCCCTTAAGGTAATGCTCTGGTTTCTCTATGCGTCTCTCTGCTTCCAGGTTCTCTCTCCTTCAACTCAGCCTTCCTCCCATCCCCAGAATGATTTTCTTAAAATACAAGCTGGACTATGTGATGGTCAGTTTTATGTGTCAATCTGTATCCAGTTATTCAATCAAACACTAAGTGTTGCTGTGAAGGTATTTTGTAGCTGTGATTAACCTCTATAATCAGTTGATTTTATTGATACGTAAAGGAGATTAATTCTAGATAATCTGGGTGAGCCTGAGCCAGTCAGTTGAAAGTCCTTAAGAAGAGAACCGGGGTGTCCCTGAGGAAGAAGTTCTGCTTATTGACTGGAACTTCAGCCTGCCCTTCCTGAAGATCTGCCCTGTGGATTTCAGACTTGCCATCTTCCACAGTTGTACATGTAGATTCTGTGCATTAAATCTCTTAATACATGTCTCCTACTGGGTCTGTTTCTCTGGTTGAACCTGGGCAGTGTTTCTGTCTCTGAAACAAAATCTTTATTTTGATAGGACCTATTAGACTAGTAAAAATTAGTAGCTGGATCAGCCCCGGTTTTGGCAAGGATGTGGAGTTACAGAAATCTTCAAAACTAACAAACCATTGTAAATCAACTATACTCCAATAAAAATTAATTTTTAAAAAAGGGATAATATTTAGCATTGATTAAAAAAAAAGAAATCTGGGCTTCCCTGGTGGCACAGTGAGAGTCCGCCTGCTGATGCAGGGGATGCGGGTTCATGCCCCGGTCCGGGAGGATCCCACATGCCACGGAGAGGCTAGGCCCGTGAGCCATGGCCGCTGAGCCTGCGCGTCAGGAGCCTGTGCTCCGCAGCAACGGCAGAGGCCGCAACAATGAGAGGCCCACGTATCGCAAAAACAAAAAGCAAACAAACAAAAGAAATCTTTATGTACTGCTGGTGTCATGTATCAGGTCCTTTACATATATTATCCTACTTAATTGTCATAATAACGCTTTAAGTATTCTCATTCTCTTTATCCACATAGGAAAACTGAGGCTCAGGAAGGTTGTAATTCACTCAAGGTAACACAGCTAGAAAATGCCAGGGCTGAGATCTGAAACCCAGTCAGGCAACTGTCATGGACTTAGTGTCCCCACTAAATCACACTGAATTCATTTAGGAATTATAATAAAACAATATTTATTAAAACTATGATATTCTATCTTGCTTTTTATGCAAAATGATTACTTTTCCTTTCTAATCAGTTATACATTTTACAACATCAGGAAGCCTTGATGAAGCAAGAAGCGGCGGGGGGTGGGGGGGACCAGATTATTATCTTTATTTTTATAGTTGTTCAATTAAAGCCCTTGAAGGGCAAGCATCTTACTTACTTAAAGTCACAAAAAAACCAGAAGATTAACAAAAGCATCTGAATAGTCTAAAGGGCCAGATTAAAAAGAAATCTTCCTTAGAGTATGGGAAGTCCTGCGTTTGGAAGGTATCAGTTTCAAACACTCCCTTCTGAGAACACAGCCACAGCCACCTCCCCCAGCTTCGCCTCACTAGTGCCAGCTGACCAGGAATCATCGAGGCAGTCAACACCCTCTCTTACATTTATGCCCAATTAAGTGTTACTCTGTTGACTTCAGCTCACATTTCCACCCCTGTTTAGCTTCTGATTTATCATCCTTTGTATATATAAACCCTCCCAGTTTTCTTTATCATAGAAAGTGGAACACTCTTCTTCTTTGCTTTCATGGGGACAGGCTGAGGCTGGAGCTTTTTGGCAGCCATAAGAGATCCCTTTTCATCTCTTATCAATTTATTGATAATTTGGGAGACTATCACTCCCTAATTCTGAATCCACCACTTTGGATACCCAGACCCTTACACTGTAGAGCACCCAGGACAATGTTCTTCTCCTTGAGTTATTTAACCTCTCTGTGCCTTAGTTCCTCTATCTGTGCAACAGGTATAATAACAGTACCTACTTTATGGTTGATGTAAAGAATAAATTAATATTGTGTAAAACTGCATATGGTTCATGGTAAGGACCAATAATGTCAACTATTACTGTTATCATGGTCCCTAAAGATTATCTGAGAGTTGATAATCTCCTCTGTTGGCTTCCTAGGCCCTTATTTCTCCTTACCTTCCCCCCAAAAGCTGAATTATTGAAATCTTTACCTTTTTGTTTTTTCTAATTACAACTGAGCTCATGTAGCAACCCCTGGGAGAGGCTCAAAAGTTAAGAAATAGAAGGAAACAGGTCTAATTTCTGTCTATTACCAGACTGAATTTGCTAAAAACCTGTGAGCTGCTGCAGCAGAGGGAAATGGAGGATATGGTACCTCCGGTGTGGATGTGTAGCAGAAACTACCCAGAAGTGGGCCCAATCAAGGGCTCCTGAGGCCATGGCTGCCAGGTCAGCGTGACAAGGGTGGGGGCCCTGGAGCTCACCTCAGAAGTTGCTGATGCTCTGTCTCCAAAGAGGTGTGGTGGTGCCAGCTAGCATCAGGACCTGGGGGCTGGCATCCTGGGCTCAGCCTCTGACTTGCTGTGTGACTCTGGGCAAATCATTTCTTCACTTAGGCCTTCATTTCCTCTTCTGTGGGGATTAGGTCATTTCTGAAGTCCCCTCCACCTTCAAATTCTGTGATTCTAGGACCCTATGCCTCTTCTTACATTAGATCAGCTAAAATTCTGCTCCCCTCCCTCAGAAAGGCAGTCCCCTCCCATAGTAGAAGCCTATAAGCCTTTGGCCATCCATTCCATTTGGCAAAATTAAATTTTTAAAAAGCATCTGTCCAAGAGTCCCTATCATTTTACTTGTGGGTTTTTTTTTTTTGTCTTCTTGCTATATAATGCCATTTGCTGAAAATTTCTGCAAGTCAGTTCCCAACTGATCACAGTAAATTCTCTTCATGCGCAGAATTTATTTAAGAAGTGCTGCCTGAATAAAGTGAACAGGTTCAAAAAACTGACAAAGCACAAAGGCCACATAAGAGGCTACTGGCATATGCATGCATGCCACACTAGGGTCACACTGCACAGCTTCCTGACTAAGTCAGCATCTTGGCTGCCACGGGGAGAGGGAGGGACTGGCCTTAGGGTGGAACTGGAGTTGCAACTAGTATGGGGCAGAGTCCGAGCCAAGAAGTCTGATGGGGATTCAGGAGCCACAATGCCTAGTCGTAACAATCAGACATCCAGTGTGCTGAGGCCAAAAGGGCAGCAGCATCTTCCTTGCCTCAAGCTGAAAACCACAAACTTATCGAATTAGTTACCTTACAAAGCCACAAAATCAAACCCCCTGCCATTCCTCCAAGATTCCTTTGTTGACCAGCTATTTGCTTCTGAAAACAGATCAGATCAAGTCATTCCCCTGCTTTAAGACCTTTCCTGCTCCTTGTTACCACAGAGGATGAAGTCCTGTCTCCTCAGGCTTCAGGCATCCCCACAGCCTTGTTTCCCACTGCTTTGTTCCCCTCCCAATCCCCTCTTTTCCCCCAATTTGCCATGTCTTCTGCATGCTTTTGTCCATGTTGATCCCCTTCCCTGGAATGTCTTTCTCTTCCTCCTGCTCATCCTTTAAGACCCACCGCAAACATCATGTCTTCTCTTAGAAGTATTCCCTAACCCCATGTTAGGGTGAAGGTGTGAGTTTATGAATTTTATGAACAAGACACTGTCTCAGAAAGTGTCAGAGCTGGAAGAGACCTTGAAGATTATCTTACAGATTTCTTTTATCCATAAAGAAAAGCACGCCCCGAGAAGGAAAGTGCCTGCCCAAGGTGACAGCAGCTAATCTGGTACTCAGGTCCCTTGGCCCAGGACTCTTTCTATTACATGGTGCAGCTTCTTAATGAGTGACTAAATCTGTGAATAATCAAAGGGGCAAACAGAATGCTGCTGAAGCCTTGCCTAGGGAGAGTACTTTGGAATGAATGTCACAGCTGTTCTGCATTTAAGGGCTTCGGTGCACCCGGGAGGAATAGGGGATTCTACAGAGACGAGAGGCAACAGGGACAGCCACTGGGTAGGTGGTATTTAGGGGTCCTGGTGCAAGCTGAGGCCTGTGGGTGCTACACTGAGGCAACACTGAGAGTCTGGGCGTTCATAGGGAGATACCAGGGTGCCACTCAGACTCAGGAAGCTTGCTCCTGTCTAAGGAAGGACAGAGCAGGCTCATGGGCCTGACTCCTTGGCCATTGTTAAAGCTGCCCCACACTGCACATGGTCCCCTAGGTGCTAGGCTCTGAGGATAGACTGCGATACAGGCTGGCCTCTGCCCCTCCAGACAAGTATTGTACTATCAGTTGCTATTGCTTTTTCCTGTCTTCCGAAGAAGTCACGTGCATGCTATAAGCTTAGTATAATAGATGCTGCTTGATATGCTAATTAAGCCAAAGCCTGACCTCTGCAGGGAGCACTTGAGGGGGAAAATGCAGACCTCAGAGTCAGCAGATGTCAGTCTGAATCCAGGGCTTCACCTCTTTGAGTCTCCATTTTCCCATCTGGAAAACCCGTCTACTTTCTACCTTGCATGGTGATGACCTAATGAAATGATATATGCAAAATGCTCAGAGTGGCGCCCACACTTAGTAGGTACCTACTACTGTCAGTTCTCTTTTACTCTGTAAAAAGGTATTATCTTAAAAAAAAAATCCACTGCTGCAATCGTCAACTTTTGAGTGTCTTCCTAAATAACCCTTAATGGCACCACACTGTCTACACGGTAAAGTCAATGCTACCAGAGACGGCCTTAGCTGACCCTCCGCTGTCTTGCTGGCTGACCAGTTGTCTCTCAACCATGATTCACACTTTAAAGCCTTCCTTCCCTTTGCTCATGTTGATCCCTCAGCACAGAACGCTCTTTACCCTTCCTCCACTCAGGAACCCCCTCTGCCATGAGGATTTCCAAAATTAATCATTCCTTCCTCTTCACTTGTTCTTCTAATTCTTGTCACCTTCTGCTTTGCACTCACTCATCTGTTCATTCAGTATTTATTAAGCACATATCACGTGCCAGGCTTAAGTCTCTTTCCCATTAAATGTGAGTTCCATGAGGTAAGACCATTTGCTGTATTCCTTCTCAGCACCCAGAATGCTACAGGGCACATTATCAGTCACTAGCAAGCTGATGGGAGGGAATAAGGAAAATACTGTATATAATATTCATTCAGCTTTTAACAAACATACAAAGCACCTACTGCATGCAAGGCAAGTGTAGACAGTGCAGGTCTATTAAGATGTACAACAGAGTTTGTGCACATGAGGACAGACTTTGAGTGATAGAGGAGACTTTAGAGCTATTTCCCAGATTGGGATTCTAAGGCCTGGAGAGGGAGGGGGCCTGCCCAGGGTCACACAGAGAGTTAGTGGCAGACAGAGCTGGGAGCAGAGCTCAGCCCTTGCACTGCAGAAGGCTGTCTCTGTCTTGCTCTAACTCGTACTTTTTTACTTTGAGCTCACCTTAGTTAGATTTACCTTTGCAAGGCCCGAAGCTTCTTGAGTATTTATAAACCAGTGCACTGGGTCACAATTACAGTTTTTGCTACTGTAAGTTAACTCCAAAAGGACCAGAGCATTATGCCAAAACATGGTGGTTAATCTCGTGCCCAAAAAGGGTGGCATGAGAGAGTGAGTAATTTAGCAAGTTATGTGAGCCTCCTTGACAGCCTGGCACCCTCACCTGTGGTCTCATGTAGAATGACTACTGTGGAGTGACACAAACATTGCTTCTTTAGGAGTAATAGTGAAAAACTTTACTGAGAGCTAAGAAGGCACTTTTTGTGACGTGAGGCTACGCCCTGAAAACAAATGACTCAATAGAAATGTGCCTCGAATGATAACCAATGGTCTGTAAAAATATCTCTGTATTAATTGTGAAACATCTCTCCTGAATGTGAAAGATCTGATCACATTCTGGCCTGGCAAAGAAGAAAATACGGTGTTCTCAAGCAGTGTGATAATGGCAACAAGTATATCACCTCCGCAGCTGAGAGAAGCAGGACCTGGGACAGAGCACTCAGAACCTAGGGAATGACTTAAAAGACGCTGCTCTGCCTTTGCAGTCCCTCTCCACATGGCAAACAGCCCGGGAGATCACAACCACTTAGGAAAGCTCCTTGAGAACCAACCACAAGCCCTGTTTAAGCAACATGAGCTGGCCCCAGCTCTGCCACTGACTAGCTGGGCAATCTTGGGTTAAGTCATTGCTTCTCTCTATGCCTTAGGGCTACTCTGGTAGTGACAGGACTCAGGAAGGCAGCCAAAAAAAGTGAATTCAATAAATAGTGTTGAGACTTTCAATAGCTATCTGGAAAAATAATGAAGTTGAATCCATACCTGACATTGTATATCAGGATAAATTCCAAATGGATTAAAGATTTACTTGTACAATATAAAACCATAATGTACTAGAATAAAATATGAGGAAAGTCCTTTATACCCCGGAGTGGGGAGGGATCCTCTAACTCAAAATGCAGAAGGCATAAAGGAAAAGACTGGTAAATTTCAGCTACGGTGAAAGAAAAAGTTGCATGGTAAAAATAGGACAAAATAAAAACATCAAAAGCAAAAGCAAAAATCTAGGACTGGGAACCAAGATGGCAGAGTAGAAGGATGTGCTCTCACTCTCTCTTGTGAGAACACCAGAATCACAACTAGCTGCTGGACAATCATTGACAGGAAGACATTGGAACTCACCAAAAAAGATACCCCACATCCAAAGACAAAGGAGAAGCCGCAATGAGATGGAAGGAGGGGCGCAATCACAGTAAAATCAAATCCCATAACTGCTGGGTGGGTGACTCACAGACTGGAGAACACTTATACCACAGAAGTCTACCCGATGGAGTGAAGGTTCTGAGCCCCATGTCAGGCTTCCCAACCTGGGGGTCCGGCAACGGGAGGAGGAATTCCTAGAGAATCAGACTTTGAAGCCTAGTGGGATTTGATTGCCGGACTTTGACAGGACTGGGGGAAACAGAGACTGCACTCTTGGAGAGCACACACAAAGTACTGTGCGCATCGGGACCCAGGGGAAGGAGCAGTGACCCCAGGGGACACTGAACCAGACCTACCTGCTAGTGTTGGAGGGTCTCCTGCAGAAGTGGGGGGGTGGCTGTGGCTCACTGTGGGGCCAAGGACACTGGCAGCAGAAGTTCTGGGAAGTACTCCTTGGCATGAGCCCTCCCAGAGTCTGTCATTAGCCCCACCAAAGAGCCCTGGTAGGCTCCAGTGTTGGGTTGCCTCAGGTCAAACAACCAACAGGGAGGGAACCCAGCCCCACCCATCAGCAGTCAAGCAGATTAAAGTTTACTGAGCTCTGCCCACTAGAGCAACAGTCAGCTCTACCCACCACCAGTCCCTCACATCAGGACACTTACACAAGCCTCTTATATGGCCTCATCCACCAGAGGGCAGACAGCAGAAGCAAGAAGAACTACAATCCTGCAGCCTGTGGAACAAGAACCACATTCACAGAAAGACAGACAAGATGAAAAGGCAGAGGGCTATGTATCAGATGAAGGAACAAGATAAAACCCCAGAAAAACAACTAAACAAAGTGGAGATAGGCAACCTTCCAGAAAAAGAATTCAGAATAATGATAGTGAAGATGATCCAGGACCTCGGAAAAAGAATGGAGGCAAAGATTGAGAAGATGCAAGAAATATTTAACAAAGACCTAGAAAAATTAAAGAACAAACAAACAGAGATGAACAATACAATAACTGAAATGAAAACTACACTAGAAGGAATCAATAGCAGAATAACTAAGGCAGAAGAACGGATAAGTGACCTGGAAGACAGAATGGTGGAATTCACTGCTGCAAAACAGAATAAAGAAAAAAGAATGAAAAGAAATGAAGGCAGCCTAAGAGACCTCTGGGACAACATTATACACAACAACCTTCGCATTATAGGGGTCCCAGAAGGAGAAGAGACAGAGAAAGAACCCAAGAAAATATTTGAAGAGACTAGTTGAAAACTTCCCTAACATGGGAAAGGAAATAGCCACCCAAGTCCAGGAAGCGCAGCATGTCCCATACAGAATAAACCCAAGGAGAAACACGCCAAGACACATAGTAATCAAATTGGCAAAAATTAAAGACAAAGAAAAATTATTGAAAGCAGCAAGAGGAAAATGACAAATAGCATACAAGGGAACTCCCATAAAGTTAACAGCTGATTTCTCAGCAGAAACTCTATAAGCCAGAAGGGAGTGGCATGATGATATACTTAAAGTGATGAAAGGGAAGAACCTACAACCAAGATTACTCTACCCGGCAAGGATCTCATTCAGACTGGATGGAGAAATCAAAAGCTTTACAGACAAGCAAAAGCTAAGAGAATTCAGCACCACCAAACCAGCTCTACAACAAATGCTAAAGGAACTTCTCTAAGTGGGAAAGACAAGAGAAGAAAAGGACCTACAAAAACAAACCCAAAACAATTAAGAAAATGGTAATAGGAACATACAAATCGATAATTACCTTAAACGTGAATGGATTAAATGCTCCCACCAAAAGACACAGACTGGCTGAATGGATACAAAAACAAGACCCATATATATGCTGTCTACAAGAGACCCATTTCAGACCTAGGGACACATACAGACTGAAAGTGAGGGGATAGAAAAAGATATTCCATGCAACTGGAAATCAAAACAAAGCTGGAGTAGCAATACTCATATCAGATAAACTAGACTTTAAAATAAAGAATGTGACAAGAGACAAGGAAGGACACTACATAATGATCAAGGGATCAATCCAAGAAGAATGTATAACAATTATAAATATATATGCACCCAACATAGGAGCACCTCAATACATAAGGCAACTGATAACAGCTATAAAAGAGGAAATCGACAGTAACACAATAATAGTGGGGGACTTTAACACCTCACTTACACCAATGGACAGATCATCCAAAATGAAAATAAATAAGGAAACAGAAGCTTTAAATGACACAATAGACCAGATAGACTTAATTGATATTTATAGGACATTCCATCCCAAAACAGCAGATTACACTTTCTTCTCAAGTGCGCATGGAACATTCTCCAGGATAGATCACATCTTGGGTCACAAATTAAGCCTCAGTAAATTTAAGGAAGTTGAAATCATATCAAGCATCTTTTCTGACCACAACGCTATGAGATTAGAAATGAATTACAGGGGAAAAAACATAAAAAACACAAACACATGGAGGCTAAACACTACATTACTAAATAACCAAGAGATCACTGAAGAAATCAAAGAGGAAATAAAAAAATACCTAGAGACAAATGGCAATGAAAACACGACAATCCAAAACCTATGGAATGCAGCAAAAGCAGTTCTAAGAGGGAAGTTTATAGCTATACAAGCCTACCTCAAGAAACAAGAAAAATCTCAAATAAACAATCTAACCTTATACCTAAAGGAACTAGAGAAAGAAGAACAAACAAAACCCAAAGTTAGCAGAAGGAAAGAAATCATAAAGATCAGAGCAGAAATAAATGAAATAGAAAAAAAGAAAACAATAGAAAAGATCAATAAAACTAAAAGCTGGTTCTTTGAGGAGATTAAAAAAAATTGATAAACCATTAGCCAGACTCATCAAGAAAAAGAGGGAGGGCTTCCCTGGTGGCGCAGTGGTTGAGAGTCCGCCTGCTGATGCAGGAGACACGGGTTCGTGCCCCGGTCTGGGAGAATCCCACATGCTGTGGAGCGGCTGGGCCCATGAGCCATGGCCGCTGAGCCAGTGCGTCCGGAGCCTGTGCTCCGCAACAGGAGAGGCCACAACAGTGAGAGGCCTGCGTACTGCAAAAAAAAATAATAATAAAAAATAAAATAAAATTAAGAATATCTATTTATCAAAAGATATCATTAAAAGAGCAAAAGAGTAAGCAACTGCCTAGGAGATGTTCACAATACATATAATCCAACAAAGAATTTGACTCCATAAGATAAAGGATCTCTACAAATCATTAAGAAAAACAGACAAAACCCACTTTAAAACAGTGGGCAAAGTCTTTGCACTAGACAAAAGAAGCTACCCAAGTGGCCTCTAAGCATATGAAAAGGTGCTCCACATCACTGGTTACCAGAGAAATGCAAGTTAAAATCACAGTAAGACTCCATACTACACACTCAGGAGAATGGCCTAAATCAATAAGATTAAAAATACCTAGCAAGGATATGGCACAATTAGAACTCTCATATGTTGCTGGTAAGAGTATAAATTGGTACAACTACTTTGTAAAACCGTTGAGCAGAATCTGTTAATGCTATACATATGACCTAGTAGCATAGAAATCCTACTCTTAGTTATGTATCAAGATAAATAAATGTATATGTTCACCAAAAGGCATGTATAACAATGTTCATAGCAGCTTTATTCACAATTTTCAAACTGGAAACAACTCAAATGCTCTTCAACAGTTAAATGGATAAATAAGTTGTAGCATATTCATAAGAGGAATATTACTGATCAATAAAAAAGAACTACTGCTACATAGAGAATGGATGATTCTTATGGACACAATGTGTTGAACAAAAAAAGCCACAAAAAAGAGTTCACCCTGTATGACATCGTTTATATGAAGCTCAAGAACAGGCAAGAACTCATATCTGGAGACAGAAGTCAAAATAGTGGTTACCTCTGGGGGTGTGGTACTGACTGAGAAGGAGCATGAGGCAGGCTTCTGGGGTGGGTGCTGGAAATGGTCTGTATCTTGTGCTGGGTGGTGGTTTCTTAAGTACATACATACATAAAAACTCATCAGACTGAATCCTTAAGATTTGTGCACTTTTCTCTCCCTCTCTCTCTCTCTCTCTCTCTCTCTCTCTCTCTCTCTCTATATATATATATATACATACTGTACTTCAATTTAAAAAGTAAAATAAACCAAAACCACCCTGAGTAGTTTTTCACCTATTAAATTGGCAAAAATCCAAGTTTCCTAACACACTACTATTAGGGAGGCTGCAGAAACAGGCACTCTTCTACACTGCTGGTGGGAGTGGCAAATGGTATAATTCCTATGGAAGCCAATTTTTGCAGTATCTTGCAAAATAACAAATACACTTTCTCTTTGATACAGTAATTTTACTTCTAGGAATTTATCCTACAGCTACACTGACCCACATATGAAATAACATATATACAAGGTAATTCACTACATCATTACTTGTAATAAGCAAAAGACAGGAAATCACCTAAATGTCCATCAACAGGGCACTGATTAAATAAATCACAGAATATAGGTACACTGGAACATTATGTAGTTGTAATAACAAACTAGAAAGGCTTTTATACTGATATGGAAAGATCTCCCAGATCAATTATTGAAAGAAAAAAAATCAGCACTAAAAAGCATGTAAAGTATACTACAATTTACGTAAAAAGGGGGATAAAAATATATCTTAGTATTCACTTATATTTGCAAAAAGAAACTAGAAAGATACAGAAGAAACTAATAATAGGCATTAGCTGCACATATGGTAGAAGGGTTTTGGCACTCTGGATAGATGGGAGATAAAGCTGGAGGGAAATTTTTCATTTTAAACCTTTTTGCGCTTTTTAAGTTTTAAATAATGTACATGTATTACTCAAAAATTAAATAAGTAAAAAATTTTTTAAAGAGAAGGGACAACAGAAGCGGGAAGAAGAATCCTAAAAGGGGTGGGAATCTCAGAAGGTAGAGAGGGAAGTGTGATGACAACACAATGTCATCAATGTCTCGATTTTATCTGGTTATTATACCGAGAACTGCTTAATCTGAACCAGATTACATATAATCTACATATACAGAAGAACTTGCCAACATGAAGGGGAGCTAAATATTGAAATGAAGAGATGAAATAATCTTATCTGGTGGCCTTAAAAACAGGTCAGACAGGCAGAAGACCACAGGCTCTGGAGATAGAGGCCTGGGTTGAAGACCCAACACACAGATTCCTCCTGATCAGATGACCTGGCGGGGCAAACTGCTCAGCCTAAGCTTCAGCTTCCCCCATCTAGAAAATGGGGTTAACAACAGTGCATCAATGTGGTATGAGGATTAAATGGGACAATATAAGTAAAGCATTTACGCTCTGCCCATCCTACTGTGCATAGGACCGTACAAGTCTGTCCTTGCCTCTAAGCTCTCTACAAGGCTCTGGGTTTGGAGGTATTGCCTCTCAGGGCTATAGCCAGTGTCAAAATGAGTTAGTTCTCGCTATTAAATCCTCACATGACCCCACTTGATGGGTCTCAGGCCATGAAAGGTCAGTTGTTCCACCACACATATTACAAAGGTTCAACAATTGGAAGTCATCAGTGAAATGAAAAAAATTAAAAATAAAAGATCCTTGCATAGATTATAGCTCCAATTTGGTAAAAGAGATGCTTTTGCTTGGAGGAGGACGCTCTACACTTTGCTGCCAAATATCTAACCCTTTAATAATGCCCGTCTGGCAAGCGTGAGTGCTCCAGGAAAAGGCCACCAATAAAATCCCTTCCAAGGGTCTGCGTGGAGCGGAAGAAAGGAAATGTGGTCAGCTCTTTTTTCTCTGCAGGAAGGGAAGGCTGAACAACCGAAAATCAGGAGAGAAGGCAAACAAATCGCCCATTCAAGCCAAAATAAGCTGCTCCTGGGGGGAAGCAAAACAGCTGGAGCCAATTCAACCAGGCATGGAAGTGAGGGCCCCGAAGACAGAGCTGGGCCTGGGGAGCCTGCCCCTGGCAGGCAGGGATCTTCCGAGCAAGTGGTGGCCACATGTCCTCATCTCACCTCTGCTGACCGCCTACGCCCACAAATGGGAGCCAGCCAGCTTCGTCATATATGGAGGGAAATCCTGGGTGAAAAGGAAGGAAGCAAGCAAGCAAATGACCTCAGGAACCTGCCAAGTTCACCTGCTGAGCACCTATTCTGTAGCAGGCAACCAACATACCTATGCCATGTGGAAAAACAACTTTTGGGGTGGGTATTGTGATGTTGGTTTTACAGATGAGGAATCAGGCTCACTGAGGAAGAGGGACCTGGCAGCAAACACAGAACAGGTCAAGAGAAACTTCATTGGAAAACTAAGAAAAGAAGCAAACCAAATTGCAAAAGAAGGGGGGGAAAAAGAAACCTGGAAGCAATGAAGTATCAAAGTCGAATTATTTTGATTTCCTAAGAAGCCTGAAATGTGGCTGCTGCGGGGCTTCCCTCAGGCTGGAACGTGCAGGTCCCGAGTCCCTGCCTGGAACAGCGGATAGCAGAATCCTGACCTGGAGCAAATCTGGGCTGGCACTGTTTCCAGGGCTGCTGGGATTTCCAGATCCCCCAGATCGGGGTACTCAGGCTCCAGTTTACAAATCCGTTCTGCAGCTATGCTGAGGTCCTGCCCTGGACCCTGACATTCTAGGTGGGGGAGACACTTCTCTCTCCAGCTTCTGAGACTCCCACCCTGAGCCTCAGCCTTCTTACAGTCATCTTACAATTACTTCCTTAAATTATATTCTTAACATATAACAACAACACCAACACCAGCTAACATTCACCAAGCCTACTTTTGTGTCAGGCACTGTTAGCACGTTATATAACAACCCTATGAGGTCAATAATATGATCTTCCAGATGAGGCAATCAAGACAGAGAGGTTAAGCCATTTATACAGGGTTACATGGCTCATAAGCGGAGGAGCCAGGATTTGAATCCAGGCGTTATGATCCCAGTCCCTGTGCTCTTCTTAACCACTCCGCATCCTGCAGCCCCAAGGATATGACAGAGTCGAAGGAGCATTCTTAGAAGTCAGGCACACAGCTCTACCATTTACTGGTACTTACCCCTGGGCAACTTGTTTAACTTCTGAGTCTCAGTTTTCTTCCTTATGAAGTGGGTACAACAAAAACACTTCGTGGAGTTGTGTCCGTTCTTAGACAGAGTAGGTCCTGAATTATATCCTTTCACCCATCTCTTTCCCCTCCCTTCCAGTTTGATCTGTCTGCTGTGCATTCATTAGATATTAAGGCCACCTCTACTTTTGAGCAAAGTTTGGCTTCTCTATATTCTGTTCTAGTCTATTCTACAACCATTTTGTGCCTGTCACGTGTGTGACCCAGCACCAGGCCCTGAGGGCCTGCATCTCGGGGATGAGACTGAAGGCAGGGAAATCCACCTAAAGTAGGCAAGGGCAGGAGGGGGGAGCGGGGAGCTGGCTGTGAGAGCCAGGCTTTCAGCTGGTAGGAACTCTCCTCCTCCAGCTTGTCCCCCTCTTGCTGGCCTCTTGCCAGGGCTAACAGGAGGCTTCTCATCGCTTCCTGCTATACAACTTGCACCCTGTAGGGCACCCACTGAGGACCCCCTTCCCCAGGTGTCAGGGAGCCTCTGATCCCGGCTCACATGCAGGCAGGTGGACATGTCCAGAGTCTCGTGACTGGGCCCACCTTTCCTGACTCTGGAACCATTCATTCAGCAGATTGTGAGCCAGGCCCCAGGCACTGGGGACAAAACAGAAAATAAGAGGTCTGCCCTTGAGGAGTTCATCAGCATGCCATGCCCTGCTCTCCCACCGCCTCTGCTGCCTTCCTCACTTGGGTAGTAACGCTAGACACACCTTTCCAGAATGTTATCATTTCTCTCTCCCAACCAAGAATTACTTCACTGGAACAGTTACACTAACAAGTGATTCTCCCTTCTCCCCACCCAGACCAAGAGAAATGAAAAAGAAATGGAATTATGAATTAATTTCTTACACATCCCCTATATAGTAACAGGTGTTTCACACGCCTTATCTCCTCTAATCCTCACAACAATCCTGCAAGGTGGAATTATCCCCATTACATAGATAAGGGGACAACATGGAAGCTCACACAGAGATGGAGCTGGTTTAAACCAAGCTGGCTGCCTGCAGAGTCTATGCTCTTTCTCCAGCCCTAGGCTGCCTGTCGGCTCAGCCTGCCACCCTCCTGGCTCTGGCCTCCTCCTTCAACTGGATTTTGTTTTTTCATGTATTTAGATTCCCTGCAATCTTATTGTTTGTGCCAACCTCTCTCCTAGTCCAGTGACAGCAGCAGCAACATCCTAGGCACCGCCTCTGATTCTTTGATTAGCTTGTCTTAATTACACCCAGGCTGGAGTAGTTCCGGTATAACATATCTGGTGTTGCAAAGCATGCAGGTTTGCTGTTACATTTTCTCACTCCCTCTCTAACTCCAGCGCTTTTTACTCCCCACCCCCTCTGCTGGCTGTCAGCCTACCTCCTCTACTGTCCTTGGTTCCGCCTCCTTGCACATCACATTCGGGCCTACAAAGTAGTGCTTCAAACTGCTGCCAACCCAGGCAGCTGAGCAAGCCAGTCTAGCTTAATTCAGAAAACAGTGCTGGAGTCTCCGCTGAGGGCCAGGCACTGCTCACTGCTCTGGGTGCTGCATATAAGCAGGAAACAAAAGGAGAACACAGGGGTCTCGCCCCTCAGAAGCTGAGAGAGGCTGGGAGAGGGAAGTACACAGGACAGACATCACCTACTCAAGGCAGATAGTGATGGGGCTGTAACAGAGTCCTAAAATGTCGGGGCTGGAGAGAACCTTGGTTTCCTGTTTTTACCCCTCCCTATCACAGATGGGAGACCTAAAGCCCCGAGGCGGGCAATTATTTGAACTAATGATTATCAGAAAATAGCAACGAACACTTCTAAAACCCTTACCAGGAGCTAAGTGCTCTTCTAAGCGCTTTACATGTATCAACTCCTTTAACCCTCACAACAACTGCAACAACCCTATGAGGAAGATGCCACTGCCCTCCCCATTTTAAAAGTGAGAAAAATGAGGCATGGAGGGCTAATCACCTTGTCTGTGTGGGGCCCGACTACCTGAGTTCATACAGCTAGTAAGCAGAAGCCTGCACTGGACTCACGTAGTCGGGCCCTACACTGTCTCTTTATTGTACTGACTGAGTCTACGTGTGGAAGTAATGAGAAGGCTTCTTGAAGGAACTACGCACAGGCCTGATTATAAAAACAGTGAACCTTGGTTATTCAGAGTCAATAAGAGGAAGCCTCAATTTATCAGAGGCTTGGGAGTTCCAGAGTGACATGAAACACATGGCAGCAAGGGCAGTGAGCAGAACCCCCCATCTCCAAAGAAAGAGCCAAGCAAGAGGAAAGAACTCGGTGCAAAGGATTTATTCAAACACCAGGAGCAGCCCAATCCTCCTCCCCTTTTATGTCTGGCTTTCTACACAGGATGCCCCCAGCCTGTAAGATCTTTAATATTCCCAAATGCCACTTCCTGAGGCAGGGAAGCCAGCTCAGGCACCTTTTTGAATAGAAATTTTTAGAAAAAGGGCTTTTGGCAAAGCCTTGATCAACAAAGGCTTCCATTTCCCAGACTCTTCCCCAACATACACAGACGCATGCACCCTGGCCTTTGGTTAACCAAGAGTCCTCCAAATCTGCCCATGAGTTTCAGAATAAACACAGTTATCAGTATACTAATTACTTACCAATCACTGCCAGATTATGCTCTGAGCCACAGGAGACCTGTAAAGAGAAAGAAAATAAGTTACATTAAACAAAAAATATATTTCAGCCATTATATTTTATGATCAGTTATATTTTAATGATAATAACATCTATTTTTTGGCAAATTTTAGGAAGTAAGTAGAAAGGGGCACCATGTACAAAAGACTATAGTTACGATACACTCATGACTACATAAAAAGAAAAAGTGAAAAAACAAAAAACCGTTGAATGGAAATACACCAAGGTGTTAAAGTATTTGTTTTTAGGCAGAGACCATGAGCGATTTTTTTTTTTAATCCTTTCTTCTTTCTACGTTTTTGTATTTTTCAAACTTTCTATAATGAACATGTGTTACTATAGAAATGGAAGTATAAGGGAATACAAATGACAGTTTTGGAAAACTGAGCTAAAAATCCATCACTCTCATCTGGACTGATAAAATGAGCAAAGAATTCAGTGGAAACAGACTTGCCTGAGGAAAAATTCTTGACTTTTCCTCATCTGCTCACTCTCCCTTTCACCTTCCAGCCACACAAACCACCTGCAGTTCTCTGAACACAACACGTTCTCCCCACACCTCCAGGCCTTTGCACATGCTGTTTCTCTGCCGGGAATGCCCTCTCCTCAACTGCCTACCTAAAAAACTTCTACTCATCCTCTAAAATTTCAAAGCATCCAGAGACTCTCTTGCTGTTGCTTCTAGGCAGACTCAAGCACTCCTTGCATTGTGCAACTTATATGTACCCCCACTGCAGCAATCATCTTGTGGTCTTTTACATTTTCTCCTGTCTCCTCACTAGACTGTGTGTGTCTTGAGAACAATGCTGAGACTTGTTCCCCTCTGTATTACACAGATGGACTGTACAAAACCTGGGGCTCAGTTAACACCTGTTAAATGAGAGAATAAGTGAAAGAACAAAGTACATAAAGAACAAATACCTAATACATAAAAGACAATCATTTGGGGTTCTGAATCCTGTGTCTGCACCCAGTGAGAGAGACTTCTTGCCTTTCAATCTCCGCATGTCCCAAATGCTACCAGAAGGAAGTGATTGGGAATATAAGGGTATAAATGGCTCCTCAGGTACTAATTAAAAGGAACTCGAAACTCTGGAGAAGCATCCTGTGACCTTTATCAGGACGCTCACTTTAGCTCCTGGCAAGAAAAAGGCTTCAGGTACACATGGAATGTCAATTGGAAGAGCCCTGGAGGTCATCTAGTCCAATCTTTAACACTACAAGGTGCCAGAGGAAGTGTGAGTCAAAATGAAGACTAGGGGGCTTCCCTGGTGGCGCAGTGGTTGAGAGTCCACCTGCCGATGCAGGGGACACGGGTTCGTGCCCCGGTCCGGGAAGATCCCACATGCCGCGGAGCGGCTGGGCCCGTGAGCCATGGCCGCTGTGCCTGCGCGTCCAGAGCCTGTGCTCCGCAACGAGAGAGGCCACAACAGCGAGAGGCCTGCGTACCGCAAAAAACAAAAAACAAAAAAGAAAAACTAAGACTAGGGTCTCTCTGATTCCCTGATTCTCACACAAGTTCCTTTCTTGGTGCTACAGCTTCTCACTCTTTCCCAGTGAAAAACCACTTGGAAGTGATATTCAAAGGTAATTAGCACAGGCCCCCAACAGTCAAGGTAACAAGCTCAAAAGGCATGTGAGCATTGGAGGCAAAATAACCACTGGTAGGTGAGAAGGGGCAGCAAGGCTTCTGAGGCTTTTTTCTTTGTAAAAGTTATGCGTCCAGGATCTCAGCTTCCACAGGGAAGACGGTTACCCGCATATAGGTGGATTCCCTGACACTGTCTGGCAAAGAAGTACCTGTATATTTTAACCCCAGTAAATAATTCCAGGGTGACTAGTCTCTGAGCTCCTTTGAGGCAGGCTCTGTATCTATCTGAGGGGTCCCCCCCAGGCCTCACCCAGGCCATACACACAGCACAAGTTCATCATATGCTTCCTGGTTATACTGAGGCTGGTTCCCTAGGTTCTGTCATAGGAAGCTGCTTAGATTGAAGAACTGGGAAAAAAACTCAGATGTCTAACAACAGGAGAATTCTATGTAAATTATGGTAGAGCCATCTGATGACTTGGAAATTATGCAGCCTTGGAAAATGACGTTTACAATAAAGGAAAATACTCGTGATATCCTATGAACTGGAAAACCACATAAAAACTGTATATGCAATATGATCTCAAATTTATAATAAAATATGAATAAAAGACTGGAAGGAGTTATTCCAAAAAGTTAACAGTGATAGCCTCTGGGCTAAGCATAAAGGAGGCACTATGAGTATGGTTTTCCTTTTGACCTCTTCTATGGTCTCTAAATTTTACACACTATTTTTATAATCAGAAAAATTATCTATTAAAAATAAGAAAAATAAATATAATGCAGTTCCCACCATAAAGGGGAAAAAAACCCTTCCTGGCTATAAAATAAATATGCTGTAAAATCTGATATACTCTGAAGTAGTGGGGAAAAAAGATTTGAAGGAAACAAATTATAAGGGTAGCTGCGTCATGGTGATGAGATTATAAGATTTTTTTCTTCTATTTTCTATTTTTCAAACATTCTTTAACTGGTGGTAGCAGCAGGATGGCTGGTAGTGGTGGTGGGAACAATAAGAGCAGGAATTAAAGCCACCATATCGAGGACTCATACGTGCCAGGTGTCATGCCAAGGCTCTTTATAAACACTATCTCATCTTCCTCATCACGATCATCTTCTCAGGTAGGTTTGACTTTGCTCATTTTAGAGAGAAGAGAACTGAGGTTCATATACATTACATAACTTTCCTAAGTGGCACAGCCATAGATCTAAAACCCAGGTTTGCCTATCTCCAAGCTCATGTTCTGTACTGCTAGGTCATGCTACCTTTGTGTTTTAAAAAATAAAGTTATTTCATTTTACAAAACGTAGGCGGAAAGGACCTGCCTCTGACTGCCCGGGCTCACCCTGGGGCTGAGGGCTGCAGAGGTGACCAGCCTTGAAGACCAGGGGCTTCCAGAAACAAGCCACTGACAAATGCCAGCGTCAGGCAGGAGACGCTGCTGTGAATTAATGAGCGAGACAGTGATAAATGGATTTTGTCAAGGCAATGTTGCACTTGAAGCTCAAAGCTCCCCGCTGTTTCTTGCTGTCCATGCACTGGCACAGAGGTCAGGAGACTGAACACCACAGGCCACAAAATCCCAGCACGACACTCCTTCAACAAGATTGTATCAATGACCATTTGCTTCACATTGCTTCTGTCAGCATCTACGCACTGCCCCGCTTTCTAGAAGACTCTGTTAACAATGGCAGTGTGCCCATGAGAAAGGGATTCAGATCCAGGAAGCCAGGTGAATCCTAGGTCCTCTGCTTTCGGGTTCTGAGAACTTTGGCAAGGTATTTAACCTCTGGAGCTTCAGCGTTCTCAGGCATAAAAAGTAGAAAACAGTATTTTCCCATCTGCCTTACAGAATTGCTAGAGGACAAATGAGACAACCCATCCCCTCACAGCCATGGGTCTCACCTTCCTTACATACAACTCTGCACATGCCATGCCCCTATAGAAAACCCTCCACAGGATCCCAGCATTGGAAGGGCAAAGTCTAAAGTACACAGTATGGCTCACAAGGCCCTCGAGTGTAGGCCCCTGTTTACCTCTCTGGCCTCACTTCTTCCCCCTGCTACTCATGAGCTCTCAACCCCAAAGAACATATTCCCTTTTTTCTATTCACACTACATTTTCTGTACGAATATCATGTGATTTCAGGCTTTTATGCATGCTAGTCTCCTTGATGTGACTTCCCTTTCTCCCACTGTCCATCTAGCAAAATCCTCTAAGATTGCTTAGGTCACCTCCTGGCACAGTGCCACGCATCATGGCCCTTAGCACACATGAGATGTCTGCTTATGAACTGTGTGTGTTAAGCACCTCTGTCTCTCAGAGATCCCGCAGGGTGCCTGCCCAGTAACATCCCTGCCACACAGCCCAAGTACAGGGCATGAAGGGGGCCAAAGACGATGGCCCAGAGAAGTTAGATGGTCCCAAAACAAGTGTGAGTCGTGGTGTGGAGACTCCAGGCAAATGGAGACAGGCACTGAGATGCACAGTGAGGGCTGCAAGGGCACTAAAAAAATAGAGTGTAGAGATGATGGGGTATCAAAAGCACAGGATTGTTCCAGGAATCCTAGGACAGCAAAGCACAGTGGGCCACCAACAGAGGTCAGTCCTAGGTGACAGAGTCCCACAGTAGAGAAAGTGGGTTCCGGCTTGCTGGATGGGGCCTTCAAGATACGGGGGGCACACCTCCCCAAGGGTGAGGGATGGGGGACAGAGGAGCCTGTGGAAAGTTGTCCTGTCTCAGTGCTGCTCAAGTACTAGAGGGGTCTGCTCTGTTCAGGCAACTGAGCCTGATGAGGCAGAGCTGCAAAAAACAACTTCCAAAGCCCCAACTGCCACAGGGACAAGATCTCCCAGCACCCCTCCTGCCAAGCTAGACTCCATCAGCTCTTGTGAAGGGAGCCGCAACTCCCCTTGGGGCTGCAACCCACTAAATACAGTTGGACAGGGATGAACTGCGGTAAGAATTGACTGGTAGTAGATGCCCAGTAAATATATGCTGAATACATTAATGGGTTAAATGAATGAATAACTAAATGAATAAGCAAAAAGTAGATAAATGTAAAAATATTTGCCAAATGTTGAATGTGAGCACTTCAGTTTCCACCCGTACACTTGTACCACTTCTAAAAACAGCTGACAGGCCCTTACTGAGAGCTTATGGCCAGGTACCTGGCTAACTGCTTTGCTTGTATTATTTCATTTAAACTTATACTAAATCTAAGATTTCTTTGTTACAACTGCTTTACAAATGAGGCAATTGGGGTTCAGAGAGATAAGGTAACTTACCAGTGTGTTACAGCTGGTGGAGGTGCAGAATTCTGTGACGATTCTCGTTCAAACTTTGTCCTGTTAACTGTCTAAATCCTTCCTATTCCCATTCAGCATGGAAATACACCGCCACCCAGTTCTTACATCTGGCAACCCTGTGCCAATTATCAAGGGATCTTATGCTGGGAGAGCCCCAGGTTTACTAGGCTCAAACATCTTCCTGGGGCTAGGAGTACCCACCTCTGGATCTATCAAGGGCTGTTCCAGGGCTTTTTCTTGGGAGAAATGGCTGTAAAACGGCAACAAACATTTGTCCTGTGCCTTCGCTGTGGAAGCTATCACCTCTCGGGGAACTCCACCAGGTTGTTCAACTCTGCACACTTTGAACGGGGAAATCAGACTGGGGCGGGGTGCGACCATGACTCAGGGGAAGAAGCACTGAGATTCCAAGGAGAGGAACCAGGCAGAAGCCAGGACCCGAGACTTGTCCCCATCACCAACCAGGGACCATCCTCAGCTTCATCCCAGCACCGGGGCGGCAGCTCAGGAAGCCCCCATGGCGCGCAGCAGCCTGAGGGGCCTACTGATTGGTTCCGCCTCACGCCAATGGGACTGGGCGCCGGCTGATGCTATGGCAACGACGCGCACGTGTGGAGCCACGTGACGGCGGGGTGGGGCGTCCATTCCGTGGGGGACTCTGCTGGGGAAGTCTTCGGCTGCTCCGCCCAGGCTCCCACCCTCACGGCTAGTCTTTGGCAGGCACCGCCCAGCCCGGGGGGAAAAAGCAGGCTGGGAAGCAGCTTCAGAACGGCAGCGTCTCATTGGCCGGGGTTAACAGGGAAGGGAATGGGCGCTTCAGTGCAGCCTTTGCTGAGCTCTGCCCTAACCCAGTTGCCATCTGCTTAGAACTCTGGGAAGACAAACCAGAATTTCCAAACCTGTTAGAAAAGCAGGCTGGGAGTCTGGACATGTTTTACAGCAAAGTGCAGTCCTGTCAGCCAACGGAGCTTTACCCCTAGGCTCAGAAATAGCCTCAGAGGAGGCCCTGGTGACAGCAGAGAGGCAGCACAGTTGCTTGCTTCCGGAAGCACCTAGCCTTACAAAGACACCTTTAACTCCCTTTGTGAGGGCTTCGGCTTTTGACTGAAGCCTAGATGTCAACGGAGGCCAAAAAATGAGACCTCTGGGCCCAGAGGCTCCATCTTGTCCTCCACCTCAAAGTCCAGGGGCAAAGAACCCATTCTCCCTGCAAAGCAATTTTTTTTTGCACATTCTATATGAAAATAAGTCGTAAACTAGGTAAGTCACACCCGCTATACACCCAGGTCAGCCTTGATCCAAAGCCTGTGAGCTTAACCACTACACATACTGCCCCTCTTCTTCTGATACTGGTTTCAGACTGCCCCAGTCACTAAGGCTCAAACTCTCAAGTGACTAACAGATCTCTGACTCTTTTATCTCCCTCCTACTTTGTCTCAAGATCCTGTTAACTCTGCCTTCTCAATATCTTGATTTTTCAGTTGCTACCATCTTAGTTCAGTCCTTTTCACTCCAACCTGGATGCTTTTAAGAGCTACCTAAAAGCATAGCTTTTGCACAGTTATTTGCACCATTATCCCTTTTCCATACCATTCTAAACCTTACCAACGTTACAAGACCCAGTTCAAAACCCACTGCCTTGAGGAAGTCTCCCAGATCATCTCAGCCCCTAAAAGATCTGCCTTCTCTCAAATCCTATCACTTGCCTTGGCTAAAGTTTGCTTTTGTCAAACCTCCTTTGTACTGTTAATAATTTGAGTGTGGCGGTAGGGTATGTCTCCCCAGGCAGTGTTGGGTAGTGGGAAGCGCTCTAAGTATGGAACCAGAAGACCTGGATTTGAGTCCTTGCCCTGCCACTTCCTAGTCATATGACCTTGGGCAAATCTCTTCACCTCTCTGGACTTCAGTTCCCTCATCTTTAAAATGGGATATTAACAAACAAGTGAATCTCATACATCCTAAAACCCTTTCACACCACCCCCCAACTTCCACAGAATAAAATTCACTTTGAGTTTGACCCTGTTCTGCAGATACATTTCCAGAACATATAAAATACATAATTTGGGAACATGTAAAAGGAAACTATAAGTGTTAGGAACTGGCATAGGTTCACTATGAACAGTTCATTTCCTTTTTCAACAGTTACTCTACTGGCAGATAAGGAGAGGACTTGAGAAATGTCTACTGAATTTGTATTTAATATACACAATTAAACTAAACAGGCACTCGGAATGCTTGCTTTTCCTATAGTGCACTTCTAAGAAAATTCCTTTCTCCTAAGTTATATTGATACTATGTGCACCTGTGGCCTAATTGGTGTGGATGGGCTATGGGTGGATACCTGCCCAAAGCAGGTTAATGCATAAATTGGCCACAGCCTGTGAAGTGGCTTAATGTGGAGATTCTGCCTGAAAAAGGTTGTAGGGTGTGAGTCCTCTAGGTGGTAGCTGGAGCCGTAGCTGGAAGATATAGACCCAAGAAAGGTTAATATACAGAGGAGCTACTGGCAGAAGAGTCAGAAGCAGCAGGAACAAACTAAAGAAGAGTAGCTAGGTCACTGGAATGTGAGTTTTCTAGATCCTATTGCTGACGGTGCAAGAAAGTCTAGATTTTTGAGCTGTCTTGTGTTCTAAGTGACCTTCCAGTTGTTCTTTTATAAGGCATTTGCTTCACCTGTTTCCAGTACTGATGACCATCCTTACAATACTAAAGTAACCTGAGAGTATCTCTGATCCTTACAGACTAAAAGCGCCTAACACAACAATGCATCTGAATTTCAGTAAAGGCAACACCAGTAAGTTACTTATGCCCTTGAGAACAGGATGCAACCATGAGAGCTGAACAGCCAACCTCAAGACAGGTAATTAACAGATTCGGGCCAGCCAAACATCCTACAGCATGCTTCTCAAAAAAACTGAATCCTAAAGTATGGAGATTCCTTAAAAAACTAAAAATAGAACTACCATATGACCCAGCAATCACACTACTGGGCATATACCCTGAGAAAACCATAATTCAAAAAGAGTCATGTACCAAAATGTTCACTGCAGCTCTATTTACAATAGCCAGGAGATGGAAACAACCTAAGTGTCCATCATCAGATGAATGGATAAAGAAGATGTGGCACATATATACAATGGAATATTACTCAGCCGTATAAAGAAACGAAATTGAGTTATTTGTAGTGAGGAGGATGGACCTAGAGTCTGTCACACAGAGTGAAGTAAGTCAGAAAGAGAAAAACAAATACCGTATGCTAATGCATATAAATGGAATCTAAAAAAAAATGGTTCTGATGAACTTAGTGGCAGGACAGGAATAAAGAGCAGATGTAGAGAATGGACTTGAGGACACAGTGGGGGGTGAGGGGGGAGGGGAAGCTGGGACGAAGTGAGAGAGTGGCATGGACATACATACACTACCAAATGTAAAACAGATTGCTAGTGGGAAGCAGCCGCATAGCACAGGGAGATCAGCTGGGTGCTTTGTGACCATCTAGAGGGGTGGGATAGGGAGGGGGTATGGGGATATATGTATACATACAGCTGATTCACTTTGTTATACAGCAGAAACTAACACAACATTGTAAAGCAATTATGCTCCAATAAAGATGTAAAAAACAACAAAAAAAACTGAACCCTTTCCCTAATAGCCAACACAGGCTGAAATTTAAAAAGACTGCCAATACAAAGTGCTGGTGAGGATGTGGAAATCTCTTACATTGCTGGAAGGAATATAAATTCAACAACTGTACTGAAAAATTGTTTGGCAGTATCTACTAAAGGTAAATACATACCTATACATATGCATATATATACACACACACACACACACAAAACAAACGATACTTACTTCCCAAGTACCCAAGTACCCAAAATAAACAATTACTTACTTCCATCAAAAGACATGTACAAGAATGTTCACAGCTGCTTTATTCATAATAAATAAAAACATAAAATTATCCAAATACTGATCATCAGTAGCATGAATAAAGTGTAGTATAATCAGAATACTTTATAACAATGGGGAAAAAACCCTACTGCTATTCAAAACATGGATTAATCTTCAAGAAAGTCGTGAACAAAAGAAACACAGAAGAGTAAATATTGTATGACACTATCTATGTGAAGCTCAAAAATAGGCAAACTTATTTCAAATAAATAATATAATTGTTCTGAAGGAGGGGAAAAAAGAACCAATCCTAGTAACTTTTTTTTTAATAGATCTTTATTGGAGTATAATTGCTTCACAATACGGTGTTAGTTTCTGTTGCACAACAAAGCAAATCAGCCATATGCATACACATGTCCCCATATCCCCTCCCTCTTGCGCCTCCCTCCCATCCTCCCTATCCCACCCCTCTAGGTCATCACAAAGCACCGAGCCAATCTCCCTGTGCTATGCTGCTGCTTCCCACCAGCCAACTATTTTATATTCGGTAGTATATATATGTCGATGCTACTCTCACTTTGCCTCAGCTTCGCCCTCCCACCCATGTCATCAAGTCCATTCTCTATGTCTACCTCTTTATTCCTGCCCTGCAACTAGGTTCATCGGTACCACTTTTTTTTTTTTTAGATTCCATATATATGCGTTAGCGTACGGTATTTGTTTTTCTCTTTCTCACTTCACTCTGTATGACAGACTCTAGGTCCATCCACCTCACTACAAATAACTCAATTTCGTTTCTTTATACGGCTGAGTAATATTCCATTGTACATATGTGCCACATCTTCTTCATCCATTCATCTGTTGATGGACATCTAGGTTGGTTCCATGTCCTGGCTATTATAAATAGTGCTGCAATGAACATTGTGGTGCATATCTCTTTTTGAATTATGGTTTTCTCAGGGTATATACCCAGCAGTGGAATTGCTGGGTCATATGGTAGTTCTATTTTTACTTTTTTAAGGAACCTCCATACTGTTTTCCATAGTGGTTGTATCAATTTACAATCCCACCAACAGTGTAGGAGGGTTCCCTTTTCACCACACCCTTGCAAGCATTTATTGTTTCTAGCTTTTTTGATAATGGCCATTCTGACCGGCGTGAGGTGATACCTCATGGTAGTTTTAATTTGCATTTCTCTAATAATTAGTGATGTTGAGCATCTTTTCATGTGCTTCTTGGCCATCTGTATGTCTTCCTTGGTTAAATGTCTATTTAGGTCTTCTGCCCATTTTTTAACTGGATTGTTTGTTATTTTGATATTGAGCTCCATGAGCTGTTTGTATATTTTGGAGATTAATCCTTCATCTGTTGTCTCATTTGCAAATATTTTCTCCCATTCTGAGGGTTGTCTTTTTGTCTTGTTTATAGTTTCCTTTGTTGTGCAAAAGCTTTTAAGTTGAATTAAGTCCCATTGGTTTATTTTTCTTTTTATTTCTGTTACTCTAGGAAGTGGGTCAAAAAAGATCTTGCTGTGGTTTATGTCAAAGAGTGTTTTTCCTATGTTTTCCTCTAAAAGTTTTATAGTGTCTGGTCTTACATTTAAGTCTTTAATCCATTTGGAGTTTATTTTTGTGTATGGTGTTAGGTAGTGTTCTAATTTCATTCTTTTACATGAACAGCTGTACAGTTTTCCCAGCACCACTTACTGAAGAGGCTGTCTTTTCTCCACTGTATATTCTTGACTCCTTTGTCGTAAATTAAGTTCCCATACATGTGTGGATTTATCTCTGGGCATTCTATCCTGTACCACTGATCTATATTTCTATTTTTGTGCCAGAACCATACTGTCTTGATTACTGTAGCTTTGTGGTATAGTTTGAAGTCGGGGAGCCTGATTCCCCCAACTCTGTTTTTCTTTCTCAAGATTGCTTTGGCTACTTGGGGTCTTTTGTGTTTCCATACAAATTGTAAAATTTTTTGTTCTAATTCCATGAAGAATGCCATTGGTAGCTTGATAGGGATTGCACTGAATCTGTAGATTGCTTTGGGTAGTATAGTCATTTTCACAATATTGATTCTTCCAATCCAAGAACATGATATATTTCTCCACCTGTTTATGTCATCTTTGATTTCTTTCATCAGTGTTTTATAATTTTCTGAGTACAAGTCTTCGCCTCCTTAGGCAGGTTTATTCCTAGGTATTTTATTCTTTTTGTTGCAATGGTAAATGGCAGTATTTCCTTAATTTCTCTTTCTGACTTTTCGTTGTTGGTGTATAGGAATGCAGGAGATTTCTGTGCATTAATTTTGTATCCTGCAACCTTACCAAATTCATTGATTAGTTCTAGTAGTTTTCTGGTGGCATCTTTAGGATTTTCTATGTATAGTATCATGTCATCTACAAAGAGTGACAGTTTTACTTCTTCTTTTCCAATTTGTATTCCTTTTATTTCTTTTTCTTCTGATTGCTGTGGCTAGGACTTCCAAAACTATGTTGAATAACAGTGGCGAGAGTGGACATCCTTGTCTTGTTTCTGATCCTAGTGGAAATGCTTTCAGTTTTTCACCATTGAGGATGATGTTTGCTGTGGGTTTGTCGTATATGGCCTTTATTATGTTGAGATAGGTTCCCTCTATGCCCATTTTCTGGAGAGTTTTTATCATAAATCGGTGTTGAATTTTGTCAAAAGCTTTCTCTGCATCTATTGAGATGATCATATGGTTTTTATTCCTTAATTTGTTAATGTGGTGTATCACACTGATTGATTTGCGTATATTGAAGAATCCTTACATCCCTGGGATAAATCTCACTTGATCATGGTGTATGATCCTTTTAATGTGCTGTTGCATTTTGTTTGCTAGTATTTTGTTCAGGATTTTTGCATCTATGTTCATCAGTGATATTGGTCTATAATTTTCTTTTTTTATGATACCTTTTTCTGGTTTTGGTATCAGGGTGATGGTGGCTTCGTAGAATGAATTTGGGAGTGTTTATCCCTCTGCAATTTTTTGGAAGAGTTTGAGAAGGATAGGTGTTAGCTCTTCTTTAAATGTTTGATAGAATTCGCCTGTGAAGCCATCTGGTCCTGGACTTTTGTTTGTTGGAAGATTTGTAATTATGGTTTCAATTTCATTACTTGTGATACGTCTGTTTATATTTTCTAATTCTTCCTGGTTCAGTCTTGGAAAATTGTACCTTTCCAAGAATTTGTCCATTTCTTCATGGTGGTGCATTTTATTGGCATATAGTTGGCATATTATAAGAGACTAATCTCTTATAATCCTTTGTATTTCTTATAATCCTTTGTATTATAATCCTTTGTATTTCTACAGTGTGAGTTGTGATTTCTCCTTTTTCATTTCTAATTTTATTGATTTGAGTCCTCTCCCTCTTTTTCTTGATGAGTCTGGCTAAGGGTTTATCAATTTTTGTTTATCTTCTCAAAGAACCAGCTTCTAGTTTTACTGATCTTTGCTACTGTTTTCTTCATTTCTATTTCATTTATTTCTGCTCTGATCTTTATGATTTCTTTCCTTCTACTGACTTTGGGTTTTCTTTGTTCTTCTTTCTCTAGTTGTTTTAAGTGTAGGCTTAGATTGTTTATTTGAGGTTTTTCTTGTTTCTTGAGGTGAGGTTGAATTGCTATAAACTTCCCTCTTAAAACTGCTTTTGCTGTGTCCCATAGGTTTTGTGTTGTCGTGTTTTTGCTGTCATTTGTTTCTATGTATTTTTAAAATTTCTTCTTTGATTTCTTTAGTGACCTCTTGGTTATTTAGTAGCACACCGTTTAGCCTCCATGTATTTGTGTTTTTTACAGTTTTCTTCCTGTAATTGATTTCCAGTCTCACAGTGTTGTGGTCAGAAAAGATGCTTGATACGATTTCAATTTTCTTAAATTTTCTGAGGCTTGACTTGTGACCCAAGATGTGATCTATCCTGGAGAATGTTCCATGTGCACTTGAGAATAAAGTGTATTCTGCCACTTTTGGGTGGAATGTTCTATAAATATCTGTTAGATCTATTTGCTCAGTTGTGTCATTTAAAGCTTGTGTTTCCTTATTTATTTTCTTTTTGGATGATCTGTCCATTGGTGTAAGGGGGATGTTAAAGTCCCCTACTATTATTGTATTACTGTCGATTTCTCCTTTCATGGTTGTTAGATTTGCCTTATGTACTGGGATACTCCTGTGTTGGGTGCATCCACATTTATAATTGTTATATCTTCCTTTTGGGTTGATCCTTTGATCATTATGTAGTGTCCCTCCTTATCTTTTGTAACAGTCTTTATTTTAAAGTCTATTTTATCTGATATGAGTATTGCTACTCCAGCTTTCTTTGGATTTCCAATTGCATGGAGTATCTTTTCTATCCCTTCACTTTCAGTCTGTATGTGTCTGAAGTGGGTCTCTTGTAGACAGCATATATATGGGTCTTGTTTTTGTATCCATTCAGCCAGTCTGTGTCTTTTGTTTGGGGCATTTAATCCATTTACATTCAAGGTTATTATAGATATGTATGTTCCTATGACCATTTTCTTAATTGTTTTGGGTTTGTTTTTGTGGGTCTTTTTCTTTCTCTTGTGTTTCCCGCTTAGAGAAGTTTCTTTAGCATTTGTTTTAAAGCTGGTTTGGTGGTGCTGAATTCTCTTAGATTTGTTTGTCTGAAAAGCTTTTGACTTCTCCATCAAATCTGAATGAGATCCTTGCTGGGTAGAGTAATCTTGGTTGTAGATTTTTCTCTTTCATCACTTTAAGTATATCCTGCCACTCCCTTCTGGCCTGCAGAGTTTCCACTGAAAAATCACCTGATAACCTTATGGGGAGTCCTTTGTATGTTGTTTTTCCCTTGCTGCTTTTAATATTTTTTCTTCGAATTTAATTTTTGTTAGTTTGATTAATATGTGTCTTGGTGTGTTTTTCCTAGGGTTTATCCTGTATGGGACTCTCTGTGCTACCTGGACTTGGGTGACTATTTCCTTTCCCATGTTAGGGAAGTTTTCCACTATAATCTCTTCAAATATTTTCTCAGACCCTTTCTTATTCTCTTCTTCTTCTGGGACCCTATAATGCGAATGTTGGTGCATTTAGTGTTGTCACAGAGGTCTCTGAGATTGCCTTGAATTCTTTTCATTCTTTATTCTGCTCCTCAGCAGTTATTTCCACCATTTTGTCTTCCAGCTCACTTATTTGTTCTTCTGCCTCCATTATTCTGTTATTGATTCCTTCTAGTGTATTTTTCATTTCAGTTATGTGTTGTTCATCTCTGTTTGTTGGTTCTTTAGTCCTTCTAGATCTTTGTTAACATTTCTTATATTTTCTCAATCTGTGCTTCCATTCTATTTCCGAGATTCTGGATCATCTTTACTATCATTACTCTGAATTCTTTTTCAGGTAGATTGCCTATTTCCTCTTCATTTATTTGGTCTTGTAGGTTTTTACCTTGCTCCTTCATCTGTGAGATATTTTTTTTGCCTTCTCTCTCTTTTTTTTTTTTTATGAGTGGGATTGTGTTCTGTTTTACTGGTTGTTTGGCCTGAGGCTTCCAACACTGGAGTTTGTAGGCTATTGGGTAGAGCTGGGTCTTGGTGCTGAGATGAGGAACTCTGTGAGACCTCACTCGGATGAATATTCCCTGGGTTCTGAGATTCTCTGTTAGTCCAGTGGTTTGGACTCAGACCTCCCACCGCAGGAGCCTCCCCCCAATCCCCAGCTCACGAATCAAGATCCCGCAAGCTGCATGGGGTGGCAAAAAAAAAAGAGAGAGAAAAATAACAAAGTAAAAAATAAAATTAGACTAGGAAACGAACAGATATGTTAGAAAGAATGTAAAAATAAAAACATAGATGAATCAACAGCCGTAAAGTACATCAGTACCACAATAGTAAAAAAGAGGAGGGAAAAGAAAGAAAAAAAAAGGCAGGGGTTGGGGGGAAGGCCTTGGGCGTGGAGAGCGGGGCCTAAGCAAGGGCGAGATTTGGGCGGTGGGCAGGGCCAATGCTCAGGACCCACAGGGCTGGAAAAGGCCCTGGGGGCTGTGGGGGTGTGTAGCTTAGGCTCAAGGAACAGAAGGGGCCCAGGCGTGCCCCCCACCCTGGTCTCAGAGGGCAGGGGATCTCACCTGGGAGCCTAGCAGGCTTCCTGGGCTCAAGTAGGCAGGGCAAACGCTACTTTGCCCCTCAGTCTGGTCAAACGCCAGACTGCTCCTCCAGTCTGGGGTCTGGGAGGGCCCCTCCCACCTGCCTCTCCTATCTCCTTGCCTCCCTCCTATGCCCCCAGGACCAATGCTGCTGGTGGGGGGAAGGCGGGGCCTTGGAGGGCAGGGGACCAGCCAGGGAGCTCAGCAGGCTCCCCGTGCCCAAGTGGGCAGGGCAATCGCCCTCCGCTCCTCTCTCACTCCTCCCACAGGGCCCCTCCCACCTGCCTCTCCTGATCTCCCTGGCCTCAGGGGCACTGATCTTTTTTCTTTTTTTTGTGGTACACTGGCTTCTCACTGTTGTGGCCTCTCCCGTTGCGGAGCACAGGCTCCGGACGCACAGGCTCATAGGCCATGGCTCACGGGCCCAGCCGCTCCGCGGCATGTGGGATCTTCCCGGACCGGGGCACGAACCCGTGTCCCCTGCATCGGCAGGCGGACTCTCAACCACTGTGCCACCAGGGAAGCCCGAGGGGGGGGCACTGATCTTGTCTGGCCTCCACTGCTCCTCCCCCCTCCGTCCCCCTACGTCCTACCGGTTCACTTTGGGGTTCCTCCCGTTTCCTTGGGGGTCAGAGTTCCCCACCAGCGGCCGGCAGACTCCCTAGTTGTGGGGAGACGCTAACTCCCCTCTTACCACACCCCCTAGTAACTTTTAAACACAGTACTTTGACTAAATAAGGTCTGTTTGAAAACAAAAAGAGCTGTTAAAAACATCCTTAACTCTACTTAGTGGATTCATTTTTTTTTCATAGCAGTATGCATGTATTAATTCTGAAAGTATTTTGTATATATTTTAGGACTGTGCAAATGGGGAAATACATTAATGTTCTTGGGAGCTAGAGTTTTCACTGCAGACAAAGAAAACACAAATATGTAATGAGAGAGGGCAAAGAAGAACCTTGTGGACACAAGAGTTAGAATTAAAGGTATCAGGGGCTTCCCTGGTGGTGCAGGGGTTGAGAGTCCGCCTGCCGATGCAGGGGACACGGGTTCGTGCCCCGGTCCGGGAAGATCCCACATGCCGCAGAGCGGCTGAGCCCGTGAGCCATGGCCTATGAGCCTGCGCGTCCGGAGCCTGTGCTCCGCAATGGGAGAGGCCACAACAGTAAGAGGCCCGCGTACCGCAAAGAATTAGAGGTATCAGTATGAACTCACAGTTTTATACGTGCACACACACACAGGCTGAGTTAAATCAGTATGAAATTGCCCAGAAGCAATGACATCCCAACAGCAATGAGGTCACTTGGTGCACTGATCTTGGCTTTTAAATACTGTTTAACTAAGAAGAATCAGAGCTCCTTGAAGGAATGGCTGATTCCAGGGTTGAGACAGGTAAAGAATAATTTGAGCCTGGAACATCTATTTGGGCCAGGAAGAAAGGAAGTGATTAAAGAATGACAGGGACATGTCAAAAGGACACAGAAGCTTGAAGGATCTCCCACTGGCTAAATCAGGGAAAATTTGGGCATCAAAATGAATAATGACAACAGATTATAACTCACTGAATAAAATAAAAATTCATAAGTACATATTATACTTATGAATAATAAATAGGGGAGCAGGGAAAGCTCTTCATTATAGTACAATGTAAAAAATTATAAATGTAAAAGGAATAATTGGGCAAGAAAATAATTTTGCAATAGTAATAGTGAATTCAGGCAAGAATCATTAATGGATGTTAAAACTACTGGGCAAAAGTATGAAGAGGAACAGGGTATTTACATAGTCACACAGTATCTCTTCACAGATTACTTAATTACAAAGAAAGGAGAAATGGTAGCTTTATGGTAGAGAAAGGAGGCAGACACCACCTTACCCAAGTGATCTAAGTTAGCATCACTGCCAATGGGATAAATCGACATCAGTTGCCTGTTCATGTGATGCATTAAAGAAACATCACTTATTTAGTATTTCTGCTGAAAGTGCCTAATGAAATCTAATCATGAGGAAAAATCAGATAGAACCAAATTGAGGGCCATTATAAAAAACAACTGTCCTGTTCTCTTAAAAATATCAATGTCATAAAAGATAAGGAAAAGCTCTTCCAAATTAAAGGAACCAAAATGACATGACAATTAAATGCAATATATGATCCTGGATTGAATCCTACAAAAAAGTGAAAAATTGTCATAAAAGATATAATTGAGACAACTGGAGAAATTTGAAGACGCTCTGTAGATTAGATAACAGTGTTCTACCAATGTTAAATTTTTAGAAAAGAGAGACAGAGACACACACAAATGCACACAAATGTGGTAAAACGTTAAAACATGCTGTGTCTGGGTGAAGGATTTGGAGAGTTCTTTATGTTATTCTTGCAACTTTTCTATAAATTTGAAATTATTTCAAAATAAAAAATTAAATATTCACTTTGTTATACAGAAGCAACTAACACAACAATGTAAAGCAATTATACTCCAATAAAGGCGTTTAAAAAAATTTAAATAAGCAAAACTAATCTACGGTGAAAGTGTGGAACAGTGGTAATCTTGGGGTGGATGTATCTGAGAAGAGGCATGAGGGAGGCTTGCTGAGGTGCCTAATTTGGGTGATTGCACAGGTATATGCAAATGTAAAAATTCATTGAGTTGAATACATAAGATCTGCACATATTACTGTGTTTGTTATATTTCAACCAAAACAAAGAAAAAGAGAAAAGTAAAGTAAAAAGTATAGCCTTCCTTCCTGAATAATTCAGTCCAAAAGGAAGGAAGGTGACCAAGTAGGGGAGTGGACGACGGGAACCCATGTGAAGCAAGTGGCTCAGCAGGGGCGGCAGCAGCCCAGTGGGGGCTCAGAGCCTGGCTGGACAGCAGTGGCCTGGTGGGGAATGGGATCCTGGGCAAGGAAGGTAGCAGCTGGACTGTGTGTGGGACAGTGGACTGGTCTCATACAGGGGAACTGAGCAAAGAAGTAAAGGTATTGAAGGTAGATGAGAAAATTGAGGCTCATGGAGATTAAGAGCCTGGTCCCAAGTCTGACACTTGTTAAGTCACCTGACCTTGGGCATAAAGACTGCACCTCTGAGCCTTCACTGTATAACAGGTACAGTAATACCTGCATCACAGGATTGCAAAGATTCAGTGAGATCAAGTATGCCAAAGAACCCACCCCAGCTCCTGATACTTAGGCGTAGTTCAATAAATGTTACTTCCATCTCCTGTGATATCCAACTCTTTTTATATTATAAGGCCTCTGGAAAATATGTCTTTATATGAATTTTTGTTGTTGTGATTTTAAATATTATGCTTCTCTTCATAAAAGCTCCCCTGCAATGAGGCTATTTGAGATTTCAGCAGATTCCACAGCTGCCCGGCTCTGTGCAAGCCACTGGTGTCCAAGCACAGGAAGTCTCAGATATATGCTCACCTCACATACAATGCAATGAGTGCAGCTAAGTGGGCAGGAATGTACGGGTGGATCAGCCTTGAGGTCAGAGACTGAACATAATCTTAGAATATTAAAATTTACGGGCTACATGGGACAAACTGTCACTCAAACCAATGTTCCTTCAGCAAGAAACCCACAGGCAGGCACACAGAAACAGAACTAAATCTCTTCCTCAGCCCCTACCACACTAAGGGAATCAAAGTGTCTTACTTCTGGCCTTCACTCTTGCCTGGAATTCTGCAGCGGCTTCTGTGGTGTCCCTCTCTTCCCCAACCTCTCCTTGCTCTGCCAAGATACTCTTCCGAAAGTACACATGGATTAGTTTGCTCTCTGCCGCCCAAACCCACATTCCTTGTCTGGTATTGAAGATCTCCATGGTCTGGACCTAGTGTAGTTCTCTAGTCTCTTTCCCCGTAGAATTATCCACAAGTACTTGCAAGCCAGACTCATCAGACCCCATACACCCATTCTGCCACCCTGCTCCTCATCACACCTCGCTCATGCTGTCCCCTCGGTTCAGGGAAACCTTCACCATTCATCTTTGGGAAGGAGGGAGGTGAAGAGGAGAAGGGAAAGGATTGTTAACATCTATGACTGCTAAATCCCATTCTAGGCGCTTTATGGGAATTAACTCATCATACCTTTATTTGATACATTCACTAAGGAATAGAATGGTTAAATACCTTGACTAAAAGCACATAGCCAGTAAGTAGCCAGGCCACTTCAGAAGTAATTACTCTCTCCTCTGGGCCCTGCTATAGAAATAGTACTTATTCCACTTTTTATTAAGTGGTTCCCGCGTCTCTCTCTTCTCAGATTACCTTAATCATGAAGACTGTGTCTCATTAATCTACTTCCCTAGTGCCTTGCAGAGTGCCCTGAACATAGTAGGTCCTAATCAGATGTTCGTTGAATTAAAGTCACTCACATCTGTGTATCTCCCACAGTTCATGGCTCAGAATCTGACACACAGAGTAGATACTCAGGATATGCTAGATGAATGACACTGGATTTATCTGAATTTCCTCAACTCCTTACCAGGGTCTTGTAAATGCTTTGAGCTCTGTAAGTAATGGTTGAATTCAGAGGCTAGATGATTCTTCAGATGTTCAGAATTTGAGTCACTGGATAAACAGAATGGCCTCCCACAACAAGACAGGTAGATCCCACAAGGCCTGAGGAAAAGCCCCTGGGTGATGCCCCAGGATGGGCACAGTTAGAAAGTGGACCCCTAGTGTGTGGAGGGAGACAACACAGCTCCTTCCTCTCTCAGTTCTATCCCCAGCAACAGTAGCAACAAAAACAAGCCTGCAGGCTGACTCTGAGCCATTGTGCACAGGACGCAAGAATCTTTACCTTTGCTTCAGCAGCTACACAGTAGAGCTTGGCTGGGCCATTGCCAGGCGTAGGGCAGGACCACCTGAACGTGGCCCCTGACCAAGAGGCCCTCTGGTGCCCTGGAGCCCCTCACACTAAGAATCAATTTTGCTTTTTTGATTGGAACAAAACAAAACAAAGTCTAGAGGTCCAGATCCTAAGGCTTTATTCTTTCTGGGATTAAAAAGCCAAGGATGCAGATAAGATGTGACAGAGACATCAAAGCTTATCATAACAAACGTGTGCAGTGTAACAATGAATATGGCACTAAGAGTAACTGTTGTATCTGCTGCAACTGACTATGCCATGTGACCCAGCCAGACAGACTTCCTTCCTAGGGGCAGCCCCATTAGTCAACAGTCTAATGAGTGCTGCCACCCTGTCCCCAGGGGCAGCCTCCTAGAATCCCATGGCCTTCAGGCCAGTTCCCAGCTGAGTGACCATCAGAGGTACTCTCTTGATCTACTGATGTGACTCTGCAACTTTTCTGGTTCATGACAAAGTTGTGGCCTGTCAGGTTCTATTCTAGGCTCCATACATAAAATAATTTTAAAATAAAATTTATTAATTTTTTTCAGATTATAAAAGTTCATAGTTATTACGAAAAAAATATAGTGAGGAAAATAAAGAACACCTATAATCCCACCACTCACTATTAACACATGGCATGTTTCCTTTCAATCCTTTCCCTAACAATATTTGTCTGTATGTGAATAAAATATACATAATTTCAGAAACACAGTTAGGGTCATGCTATATATTCTGTTTTATATTATGACTTTGGCACTTAACAAAATGTTATGTTTCCCATGTCATCACTTTCATTAAAAATGTGATTTTTATGGCTTTATAGCATCATAGGAATGTGCCGTAATTTCATTATTTCCCTATTCTTAGTTACCTAGATTGCTTTCAATATTTTGCCAGTAAAAACTGTGTTGTGACAAACACTGTTGACCAAAAATTTTTGCTTATTTCTGATTATTTCCTTGAGATAAATTTTATAAAAAGTAGAATTACTGGATAAAGGACTTTGAACTTTTTTAAGACACTTGTGTAATTCGAGCAGCATATTTTATTAAGGTCATCGCCAAAATAAATCACATCCAGAAAAAAAAAAGAACAAAATTGGAAAAGGGTAAAAATATGGAAATAATAATAGTGGTTACCATGTATTGGGTGTATATAATGTGACATGGGAAAGTGATTAAGAGCTTTGCATGCATTAGTTCATTTAATCTCTGAATTAATCCTATAACGTATGCATAGATAAGGAAACCAAGGTTCAGAGAAGTTAACTTGTCCAATATCTCAGTTAGTAGGTGGCATAGCTGAATATAATCCAATTATGTGTGATTCCAGAGAGTACACTTACTGCTATGCTACAACATGTCATGTAAAAACTAAAGGGAAAAAAAATAAGTGTTTTCAATCTGGGGAAGAGAAAACTTGAATGGTACAAGGGCCACAGGACAGGAAGAAAAGGAATCAGGTTGCAGAATGAGATGACAGAATGAGGATCAATGGATAGAAATGCTTAAAATGTCAAAGCACAGCTTAAAATCAAAAAGGTCATTCTAAAAATGAAAGTCTACCAAAAGTGGAAGGGCTGTGTCCAGCTGGGCCTAATTGTTTTTTATTTCTTTTTTTACTTTATTTACTTATTTTTTTAACATCTTTATTGGAGTATAATTGCTCTACAATGGTGTGTTAGTTTCTGCTTTATAACAAAGTGAATCAGCTATACACATACATATATCTCCACATCTCCTCCCTCTTGCATCTCCCTCCCACCCTCCCTATCCCACCCCTGTAGGTGGTCACAAAGCACCAAGCTGATCTCCCTGTGCTATGTGGCTGCTTCCCACTAGCTATCGATTTTACATTTGGTAGTGTATATATGTCCACGCCACTCTCTCACTTCGTCCCAGCTTACCCTTCCCCCTCCCCGTGTCCTCAAGTCCATTCTCTATGTCTGCGTCTTTATTCCTGTCCTGCCCCTAGGTTCTTCAGAACCCCTTTTTTTTTTTTTTTTTTTAGATTCCATGTATATGTGTTAGCATACGGTATTTGTTTTTCTCTTTCTGACTTATTTCACTCTGTATGAGTGAAATAAGGTCTAGGTCCATCCACCTCACTACAAATAACTCAATTTTGTCTCTTTTTATGGCTGAGTAATATTCCATTGTATATATGTGCCACATCTTCTTTATCCATTTATCCATCGATGGACACTTAGGTTGCTTCCATGTCCTGGCTATTGTAAATAGAGCTGCAATGAACATTGTGGTACATGACTCTTTTTGAATTACGGTTTTCTCAGGGCATATGCCCAGTAGTGGGATTGCTAGGTTGTACGGTAGTTCTATTTTTAGTTTTTTAAGGAACCTCCATACTGTTCTCCAAAGTGGCTGTATCAATTTACATTCCCACCAGTAGTGCAAGAGGGTTCCCTTTTCTCCACACCCTCTCCAGCATTTACTGTTTGTGGATTTTTTGATGATGGCCATTCTGATCGGTGTGAGGGGATACCTCATTGTAGTTTTGATTTGCATTTCTCCAATGATTAGTGATGTTGAGCATTCTTTCATGTGTTTGTTGGCAAACTGTATATCTTCTTTGGAGAAATGCCTGTTTAGGTCTTCTGCCCATTTTTGGATTGGGTTTTTGTTTTTTTGTTATTGACTGCATGAGCTGCTTGTAAATTTTGGAGATTAATCCTTTGTCAGTTGCTTCGTTTGAAAATATTTTCTCCCATTCTGAGGGTTGTCTTTTCATCTTGTTTATAGTTTCCTTTGCTGTGCAAAAGCTTTTAAGTTTCATTAGGTTCCATTTGTTTATTTTTGTTTTTATTTCCATTTCTCTAGGAGGTGGGTCAAAAAGGATCTTGCTGTGATTTATGTCATAGAGTGTTCTGCCTATGTTTTCCTCTAAAAGTTTTATAGTGTCTGGCCTTACATCTAGGTCTTTAATCCATTTTGAGTTTATTTTTGTGTATGGTGTTAGGGAGTATTCTAATTTCATTCTTTTACATGTAATTAAAGATGATATGAACAGATGGAGAGATATACCATGTTCTTGGATTGGAAGAATCAACATTGTGAAAATGACTATACTACCCAAAGCAATCTACAGATTCAATGCAATCCCTATCAAACTACCACTGGCATTTTTCACAGAACTAGAACAAAAAAATTCACAATTTGTATGGATACACAAAAGACCCTGAATAGCCAAAGCAATCTTGAGAAAGAAAAACGGAGCTGGAGGAATCAGGCTCCCAGACTTCAGACTATACTACAAAGCTACAGTAATCAAGACAGTATGGTACTGGCACAGAAACAGAAATATAGATCAATGGAACAGGATAGAAAGCCCAGAGATAAACCCATGCACATATGGTCACCTTATTTTGATAAAGGAGACAAGAATATACAATGGAGAAAGGCAGCCTCTTCAATAAGTGGTGCTGGGAAAACTGGACAGCTACATGGGCCTAATTTAATCACACCCTTTGGAAGCAGAGAGTTTTCTCTGGCTGATGGCAGGAGGAGAGTTCAGAAAGATTCGAAGCACAAGAAGGACCTGAGGCACCATTGCTGGCTTTGATGATGGAGGGGCAAGGACTGGAGGGCAGCGTCTACTTGCTGAGAACAACCTCAGGCCAACAACCAGCAAGGAAATGGGACCTCAGCCCTGTAGCCACAAGGAACTGATATCTGCCAACAAGCTGAATGAGCTTAGAAGAAGATTTTTCCCTAGAGTCTCCAGATAAGAATCCAGCCCAGCTGATACCTGGATTTTGTGAAATCCTGAGAGAAAACCCAGCGGAGCCCACCCAGACTTCTGACCAACAGAACTAGCAGCTGATAAAGAGGTGCTGTTTTAAGCCACTAAGTTTGTGGTAATTTTTTACTCAGCAAGAGAAAACTAATACACCAGGTAAATGGATAAACAAACTGTGGTACAAATGAATACTATCCATCAATAAAAAAAAGGTAAATACATTGATAAACATAACATGGATGAATCCCAAAAACATTGTGCTCAATGAAAGAAGCCAGACACAAAAAGTACATACTGTATGGTTCCATTAATATGATTCTAGAAAAAAACAAATCTAATTTATAATGATAGAAAGGCTGGGGTTGGTGTGGGTGGGTTGACTGGCCCCATCCCCTCCCGTCTGACTTTTCTGCCTCCACCTGAGCCCTCAGCCCAGCACAGAACACACCACTGCATATTCCTTTCTTTCTCTGCCACTTGAACAAGACTGAGAGCCTCATTAGTCTCTAATGTGGGTAAACATTCTATCAAAAGCACAATCTGAAACCTTAAAACACACATTCCAAAGGCAAGAAACCAAGTTTTCAAAAAGCTATGCTACATAGATTTCTCTTGTCAAGTTCCTTCTTACAATATGCCCCACTTATAGAGGGGCCATACTGGGAGGGCTGAGTATTCACAGTAACGTAACACTACTTTTAAACGTATTTAAAATGAGTAGCAGGCAGCAATGGTGACTGAGGAACTCAAGGATCTGGCCCTGCCTTCAAACAAATCAGAGGTCAAATATTTTTGAATGAGTTACTTGTTCTGGCAGTTCTAACGTGAAGCTGAAACCCTAACATGCCACCCTCTGCCTCACACAGCAGGAAGGTTGCATGGTAGGGGGGAAAGAGTATGAGCTCTTCCATCACAGACTGTCAGGAAGCTACTGCAATAGTCTAGGTGAGAGAGGTCTCACTTCTGGTTCTAGCACCTGTTAGTTCTGTGAACTTGGCCAAGCTACTAAGACTTTCTAAGCCTCAATTTCCTCATCTGCATAGCTGGAATTATAGCAATAATCTCACAGGACTATCACAAGAATTGAATTCAGTTACTTGTATTTAGTACCCTGGACAAAGTAGATACACATGCTAGCTCCCTTTCTGCTTTGTGCATTGAAGATCTGATGACCCAGAGAAACAAAGGGGGAAATGGGAAATTGTTGAAAGATGGGAAGTACTCTTTTTTTCCCCAGACCACTTTTATCTTTCACTAAATATTTAGAAGAGAAAAACAACTCTTCCAAATTTCCTGAATTTGATGCTCTCCAAATGTGTCAGCCAGGATAATTTTAGGAGCAAACAAAACATTTTTATATTCGTCAACTAACAATGATTTTAGACCTCTAAATGGCACTTTAAAAACATTGTATATATTTCCGTATTAATCAAAATGTTGGTCCTATACTAAAAAATGGCTTTTTTTCCATTTTACAGTTTCATATTTTCCATCAGTAATAATATAATCCAGCTTTATTGAGTGCTATATGCAAAGTACAATGCTAAGAGTCTTTGTTCTTAACACACACAAAACATCAATCTCAGCATGGATATCACCTGATATATATTTTTTAATTTGACCATTATTTCTGACAAAGTCTATCTACTTATAGTAGCATCCCAACTTTCCCATTTGATATGTGCTAATGTCTTCAACTGTGTTTATTATTAAACTAAAATTTACCATTTATTCCCTAAAAACCTTTTCAGTTTACTGAGTCAATGGTTCAGTGACCCCACCAGGGGGACTGACAGGAAATGACAACACACTTCTGACCATTCAATGTGTTTCTATAAACTTTCATACAAACATGAACTACAGCTGTGATAATGTCAGTTATAACCACCAGACGCTCATCCCACATGTATCAGGTATATGTATGTGTCTGGCGGCACATGCTGGGGAGATTGGACTTGGGAAATATCCAGTGGCGTGGACAGTATATCAGCGATTCAAAGATAAACAGCCTTCACCAGAGGGCTTTATTCAGCTGGACTATAAAAGACAGCCAAAAGTTTGCTTAGTAAAGAGGAAGGACAGAGGGGATGGCTGCAGTAGTGGTGAAGAGCACTGAACACAGATGTGAAACAGGCAACTCACCAGCACCTAAAATTCCATCTGCACAAAACAGAACAAATCCTCTACCACCACCTCAGCCTTTCCCACCCCCAAATCTGTTTTCCCTTCTGACCCTCCTCTATCCTCACAGTCACCTCGGAATCATCTCTGAGTCCTCCTCTCATGCCCCAAGTCCAGCCAATCACCAAGTTCTGTAATTCTGTCTCCAGGTTCTGCTCTCATGTTGCCCCTTTTCTCCATCCCCATTGTCACTGTGCTATTTCAGGCCCTCAGAACAGCTGTACTGGACAATTGCAATAGCTTCTAATTATTTCCTCTCTCTGTTGTTTCCTCTTCTCTCCAATTTACTGGGTGCCCAAGGTAAGCTTTCTAAATCTCAGCTTTGACTAGCAACTCACCTGCTCGAAATGTGCTAATAGCTCCCCTGTGCCTATAGAACAGACCATGAATCTTTTTTTTTTTTTTTTTTTGGCCACACCGCATGGCTTGTGGGATCTTAGTTCCCTGACCAGGGACTGAACCCAGGCCACAGCAGTGAAAGCTCTGAGTCTTAACCACTGGACCGCCAGGGAATTCCCCAGACCATGAATCTTTTAACCAGATATTTAAGTCCATCTATGAACAGGCTACAGTTCAAGTTTGTAGCCTTACATCCCACCATGTTGTCCCCTACAAGAACTCTGTGTTCCAACCAAAGTGGACCATTCACTGATGATCTCTGTTGACACCAAGGGCATTTCCCTCTCTGTTCCTCTGTCTACACTGGTCCCTCCTTTCCTGGCCTGGCTTCCTACATCCTTCTGTCAAATACTGCCCATCCTTCACACTCGGTGGAACTCTACCTCCTCCATGAAGTCTCCCCTAATCCTCCAGCTAGGAGAAATTTCACCATCCTCAGAATTTCCATAGCACTGTATCTGTAGTTCTCAGGACAACAGGCATCTTTTTCCATGACAGCTGTTTGAGTGCATGCCCTACCCCTCCTGTCAGCCTAGAGACCTTTTAGTTCCTACCTACCACTCCACCTCTAGCACCAGGTCCATGGCACGGCAGAAGAGAATGTGCTTTTTTCCTTGGGGCCTCAGTTTCCACATCTATAAAATGAACATAACCCAACCTAACTCACAGGAATATCAAGAAGATTAAAAAAGGTAAATATATGCAAACTATCAACACACAGTAGGTAAATCACCAAATCCAAAACCCCATTCCTCCCTTTCACACAGCAGTACTTGTTGAACCAATAAAACTGTGCATGCTTTATAGTTATATTTTTTTCAATGAAGGAGGGAGAGAGAGATGGAGGGAATACATGAGCAGAGAATCACTAAATATGTAGGAGACATGAGTAGCCCAGTATGACAGTATGAACAACTCATACTAGAGATGGAAGGTTAGATTATGAAAGAGCTGGAATGTTTGGTCTAATAGCTTCAGGGAGTTTTAAATTCAAAAGTGGGGCAGTGTTTAGAGTCTACCAGTCTGCATGATGGATGAAGGACAAAGGACCAAGAAATCACTAAGAGGCTGGTATAGTGATCCAGGAAAGAGGGCACAGCTACCTGGCCGTGGTAGATGGCGGCCACAAGGGAGCAGACAGGAACAGCTGGCTTTGCAAGGCATGTCCAAGGGAAAAAATGACAGGGTTGGTGAGCACTGACAGACTAAATGACTGGAGAATGCTTATCAAGCTGAGTCACAGAGGACTCCAGGCTCAGGTAATTAGGAGAACAGAAGAACACCCAGAGAACTGAGAGATAGCTGGGAGGTGGGGAGGGCATAAGGCACATGCAGAAAGAACACTCGTTTACTCTTTGGGCTTGAGGTGGAACACAGGCAGAAATGAGGAGGTAGTGCTTGGTGGTCCTGAGGGACTGAGAAACCACCTTAGAAACAAACAAAACCCTCCTTTTGTGCATGAGGGCCTACAGGGATTCACTGAACAAGAATCATGTAGGACAAAGTGTCCCACATGCCTACCCCTTGAGCTCTCTGGGGAACAAGGGACAGGGGATATCTGCCTATCCACCAGACATCACCTGTCTGGGAGGAGGTCACTTCTAGGCTGCCTTTCCTTCCTTACACTGACAAGGCATAGAACTACAAAAAGGGGGTCCCATATTGTTTTATTTGCAAAGAGAAATTCAGAGAGTTGGTGCCTTCTACAAATAGAGAGCTGCCTTACCCAGAGAGGATAAAGTACATTTACAGCCTAAAGTCTAGTCTGGTATTAGGGTCCAGAATTTATGAGCTGGGTGACCATGGCTTAGTCACTTAAACTCTCTGGGTCTCAGGTGTTTTATTTGTTAAGTGTAATGACAGTATCTCATGTGCCAGAAAGGACCAGAAGATTTCAGGAGGTCTCTCAGGTCTAAGATCTATGATCTAGTACCTAATCTAAATCCTGCAGGTCAGACTCCAATCTCTCTGAACCCCTGGGCTGTGACTCACTGCAGAAGCCCACATTGTACAGAGATGCTGAGAAACCTGGCAAAAGCACAGGTTTAGAGTGGGGGCATAAGTTCCAGCTGTCAGGTCCTAGTCACAAGAAGATACAGTGAGAATATTAAAGCTGGCCCAGGGACAAAAGATAATTAATCTTCAAGGCAATAAAAATATTTAATTCATTCATCTGAGAGAAATGACAAGAAAGAAGATAGATATTTGCTTTTCCCCCTCTCTGCTCTGACAAGGTTGCTCTGGATGGATCATAGAACGTTTAACGAACATTTAATATAAGAGCCTGAGATGCAAACAAGTAAATGATGAGGGGCCTTGGCAGCAAGCAGTGGAAGCTGACGTTGTGAAGGCTGCAACCAGGGCAGATGTTTCAGAGAAGAGGTTTAAGAAGAGAAGCTGATTTGCAGTTGTTCACATGACAAGAGAAGTGAGAAGATGGGGATAGATTTGAGGGACATTGCAGGGGTGAAATCATAGGATTTGATAATTGAATGGATATATATGAAAGTGAGGAAGAGACACACTGAAGCTGCTTGAGCTTTCTAACCAGCCCCAGAATCGGGGAGTCACCAAAGTAGGCAAGAGGACAGCCATGGAGAGAGAAGAAAAGGGGAATCTCTATGCCCTGTGGATGGTCTTAAAGGACAAAACAACAGCCATCAGTATCGAACAATCCCTCCTCCACCTCAGCTTTACAAGCTTTGAAGGCATGACCATAAAGCACCAGAGCAGCCAGCCCATACTGCTCAGATATGCCCAGAACAGAGGGGTGGGCATCTAGGGCCAGGGGAGTCCATTCAGGGACGTGTCAGAGGGAAGAAGAGAAAATGTGAGAAACCCACTGCATTAGACCTTATCCTGGTTGTGTCTCATATCCTTTCTTCCTTAAAGAGGGCTAATGAGGGCTCCAAGAAACAGAAAAGCACTGCTAAGGCTGGAAATGGGAGCATGGGCCACAGCCTGTACTAGTGGAGCAGAAAGGAGTCCTCAAGAAGAAGAGCGTGGGTTCTCCAAGTTGCCCTCGGCAGCAGCTAACATGAATAGTTGAGAACTAAGGACCACTCTTAAGCGTCCATGACTAAAGAGGCCGTGGCCAGGGGTGGACAAACTCAGGAAAGACTATCCAGACGGCCCCTGTCAGGCCAGACTGAGCCTGCCCAGGCATTTCACTGTGACTGCAGCCCTGCCTTTCACTTCCTTTATGTAACCCTGTTAAGGAAGATAGGTGGTTCTTGGCAAACTTCAAATTACAGTCTCTCTCCAGCTTTTCTGTCTCTTCCAACCACTTCTATGAACATTCAGATGATGTTCACTCTAGCGACAAGTCCTAATATGACCCCAAAATGAGAATATATGGAAATTTCTATGAATGTGTCAGCCTCAGGGTGGAAACCTGCCAAGTATCAAGAAGCATTTCTTCTTTCCTTCCCTCCCTTCCCTCTCTCCCTTTCTTTCAGCAAATACCAATTAGATGTAAGGCCTACTCATTTGTAAATGAATATAACCTTCCAAAGCCAGGAAAATTATTTACAGGCACTTAAAACCACCTGCTCTGACCTAAAATAAAATAAGATAAAGTAAAATAAAATAAAGGAACCTCTGATTTGAGGAGGACTGGATCTGTTCTGGCCAGCCGACTACCAGGGCCATCAAAGGCTGATCTTCGCAGCCAGAATGTCTGATGACTATTCTAATGGGCTTGTTCTTCTTTTCACTCCACTTAGCTCATGTCAGAGACTACTTGACATTTGAATTATCAACTGTCTTCCAAAAAAAGTTGGCCTTGAAGTTGGCTTTGAAAGATCCTGCACAAATTATTCATTTGATCAGCAAACTTTGGTGGATTTATCCAAAATTGGTATACATTTCTGCATTTCAATTGTGACATCAGTACTTGATCCGAAGACAGAATTTCTCGTATTGAATTGAGACCATCCAAAACATCCAGGGAAAATTACTAGGGAGACTGTTTTATTCCCACCCTCTGATTTCGTCTCAAAAGGGAAAAGAGATGCTGTACAGAATTAAAATGGTCTAGCAAAAGTTGTCTTTAAAGCAAATTTCAGTAAATTTAAGTATAGTTTATTGAAAACAATTTTCAGCCAAAATAAGCCAAATTTTCTCACAAAATAACATAAAAGTACAATGGCCTGGGCTTCCCTGGTGGCGCAGTGGTTGAGAATCTGCCTGCCAATGCAGGGGACACGGGTTCGAGCCCTGGTCTGGGAAGATCCCACATGCCACGGAGCAACTAGGCCCATGAGTCACAACTACTGAGCCTGCGCATCTGGAGCCTGTGCTCCGCAACAATAGAGGCCGCCACAGTGAGAGGCCCGCGCACCGCGAAGAGTGGCCCCCGCTCGCCGCAACTAGAGAAAGCCCTCGTGCAGAAATGAAGACCCAACACACCCAAAAATAAATTAAAAAAAAAAAAGTACAATGGCCTGGATTCCTGCCATGCTCAGCTTTTCTGACTGTGAAAATTTGAGCCCTTGCTCTGAGGCAAGACCCATTCCTACCAAGTATTCTTGGGGAGGCACCAGCCCTTCCGAAAAAGCAGTCCTGGCCTGATCTGGCTTGGCCTAAGGAAGGAAAGGAATACGACTATCCAGCAAGGATCCGAGTGACCTAGAAATCCAATGCCAGCAGGACCCAGGTTCCTTCCCTAATGGATAATTTACAGGTGGAGATCACTGGGCATCTCTGAGTTCACATGATGGGAGTCAAAAGACAATGACAGGGGACTTCCCTGGTGGCGCAGTGGTTAAGAATCCGCCTGCCAATGCACTGGACATGGGTTCGAGCCCTGGTCCGGGACGATCCCACATGCCGCGGAGCAACTAAGCCAGTGTGCCACATCTACTGAGCCTGCGCTCTAGAGCCCGCGTGCCACAACTACTGAAGTCTGCGCGCCTAGAGCCTGTGCTCCGCAACAAGAGAAGCCACTGCAATAAGAAGCCCCCGCTCACTGCAACTAGAGAAAGGCTGCACACAGCAACGAAGACCCAACGCAGACAAAAATAACTAAATAAATTTATAAAAAAAAAAGACAATGACAGGAGTGAAACCCAGAAGAAGGAGTGGATGTTCTCAGAGCTCTGTTAGAAATAAGGACAAGTGCATGACTGGGCATAGTGTGGTTTTAAAAGCACTGGGTTGGTCTACCTTCCAGCCCCATCCTCTTGTACCTTCATTTGCCCATCTACAAAATAAGGAGCCTAGAAGGACAGATCCTTAGGGACCCAGTGAGCTTCGACATGCTGAGATAGATTCTAGCCCCAGATGAGTGGGGAGGTCTCCAGCCTTCACAAGGCAGTTCTGAGGCCAGCATGGCAGAACACCAGCATCCTCCCCTCAGTTCTTCCTGTGCTGATCCACTTCACTGCTCAAAGCCTAGCTCGAATGCAATTGCCTTAAAGAAGTTTCCCCTGAACCTACTGGCGTAATCACTCACTCTTCCCTCTAGGAGACCCTGATTTGTCTTGCTGCTCAGCACTGAGACTTTCAGAGATGAAGTCAATAATCTCTGGGCGGGAGAAAGGAAGGAAACCGGGAGAGAGAGAAATGGCAATATTACCAAGCCTTTCCTCAGCACTGTGCAGGACTCTCAAACCCAGTCGCAGCCCCCTGACAAACCCAGCTCTGGAAAGCGAAAAGACTTGCTCCATGGGCTTCCCTGGTGGCGCAGTGGTTGAGAGTCCGCCTGCCGATGCAGGGGACACGGGTTCGTGCCCCGGTCTGGTAAGATCCCACATGCCGCCTGTGCTCCGCAATGGGAGAGGCCACAACAGTGAGAGGCCCACGTACCGCAAAAAAAAAAAAAAAAAAAGACTTGTTCCATGGTTTGGAATACCAGTGGCTAATGAAGATTCCATCTGAACCAATCTTTGGCTTTTTTTATTGAGGAAAAGCCATTCCTGAGCTGCCAGGTATAATAGCTTTGCAGTCTGTAGAGTAACAGAAGGCAAAATGGCCAGAGGAATAATCACCTGCGAAGGAAAGGGTGGGCCGGGGCTGCAGCACAGAGCTTGGGGGGCGGGGTGCTCTGTGGTGCAGGCCCTGGGAGACAGTGCCATACTGTGGCCACCTGCCGCCTCTGCGTCGCCTTCCGCAGCCGCTGCAGGTATGGGAGGCCTGCTTCCTGACCCAGTTTTCTCCCCAGTCTCTAGTTGTTCGCTAGTGATGCTCCTGGCATGCCAATCAGATACTGCAGCCTGCAGTGCAGTTTGCTACAACAAATTCACAGTTCCTAGTAAACTCAGTGGAAAAGTACCGTGTCAAGCAGCCTAATTAAACTGACGTAATTTCCGTAGCCACACACTTTTATCAAATAAGAAAAACAAAAAAAAGAAACACTCAAGGAAAAAAGAGGAAAGAAGGAAATAGTGTCTTTCAGATCTTACGAAATCGACTGTGGTTGCGATGCATTTGAAGAATGATTCTGTTCCGTGTCTGTGGAGCCCAGCTGTCCAAGTCTTGGGCCCTGGGTGAGACCTTCGGCTGTGCTGGAAAGAGCACTAGAGTACAAGTCTGGAGGCCCCTCTGCCCCTCACTCACCCTGCGACCTTGGACAAGCTATTTCCAGTCCACTGAGAAGGGTGGGGGGTACTATCAAACTAGGTTTACCATTAAAACAGCCTGTAAGTCTGATTCTCCAGACTGTCAAACTGTCAAACTTATGGGAAAAAAAGAATCCTGTACTTTTATGGAGCGAGTGAAACAAGAACTGATTCTGGTCCCGGTTCTGCTTCTAGCTAATAGTGACCTTGGGCAAACCACACCACCCCTAGAAACTTCAAAGTCCTCTTCTGCAAAATGAGGATGATCTCCAAGGCTTCTTCTGATGCTAATGCTGTATTCTATTCCATAAAAGATTAAACCCACTGGCACAGCCACAGAAAGGACAGTTCCGAATGTCACCAACCTGGAGCATTTCAATCTGCCCACACTGAGCTTCCTCTTCTCTTAATGGGAATTAGTGCTTGTGGGATCTTGGTTCCCTGACCGGGGATAGAACCCGGGCCGTCAGCAGCGAAAGCATGGAGTCCTAACCTCTGGACCTCCAGGGAATTCCCCTAAAGATTTTTCTATTCTAAAAATGCAAGACGGCATCTTGCCTTTTTCTCCTTTAGAGGTAACTCAGCAAATAAAGTTACCTTATATCTCACTCCTCCCCAGGTACACTCTTAGAAGAGGCTGGCACTATCCAGGCAGAGGGGGAATGAGGGTTACCCAGACAGAAACCTGAGGGACACCTCTTGGTTGACCCGAAGTGTCACTCAGGTTTCCAAATGCAAATAGAAAGAATGCCCTGGACATTGACCAGACAGATGATAAAGGCAGAGTTAGCCAGAAGGAGAAGGACCTTGCAGGGAGAATAGGGTAACGGAAGGGGGATGGGTAAACAGAGCCAGCTAGGAAACAAACGTCAGGTTTCTCTTCTGACAGCCACAGGGACTGCATGAAGGAGAAGGCAAGACAGACACAGGTAAGGGTGAGACAAAAGAGCGTGCATCCTCTCAACTGCATGGACAGCTAATCAGCTAGTAGCCCCAGAAATTCCACCTCTTGTATATTCTGAATCCATTTACTTCCCTCCACTATGACCTTAGTTCAGGTTCTCATCAACTCAGGCCTCGATCACTGCCACAGTCTTCTGACTCACCTCCTCTCTCTCTCTCTCTCACTCTCCAATCCATCCTTCCCCTGCCACCATAGCGATCTTTCTAAAATGATATGTTAAACAAGTCACTCCTCTACTTAAGAGCTTTCTATGACCCCTCATCACCTTCAGGACAAAATAAGAGCCCTGTACAATCTGGTTCCAGGTTACCTCTCTTGCCTCATCCTCACGACCCCTACAATCTCTGCGCCAATGAGGCCAAAGTGCTTTCAGTTCCCTGAACTCGAAGCTCTGGGTCTTTACATAAGTAGGTCTTTCTGGCTGGCACTCTGCCCTCCCCACAACTCCCCCAACAACCACCACCACTTGCTCTAAGCCGACTCCAACCCATTCCTTAGGACTCAGCTCAGAATGATCTCTTCCAAGAAAACTTCTCCGACTGCCCCTGCCCCACCCCCGATCTGGATCACATGTCCCTTCTCCTATGCTCCAACAAAAACATTTGTTTATGCCCTTACAACCATTACATATTGAAGTGTAAAGGCTCCTGATTCATCATGGTCTCCTCAAGCATGTTTTAACATCTTGGAACCCCCAGTGCCTAAATACAGTGCTTGACATTGGCGTTCAGGAAACGGTTGATGAGTGAGTGAAAGAATAAGTAAATAAATGCAGGAAACTGAGCCTACCTGATAGGAGGGGGAGCCTTAGTCTATCACAGAAGTAAGACTGACAGGAAGAACCTTGAGAAACATGGGACAAATTAGGAGAAAAAAAAAAAAAGGGTCTAAGGTGCAGACCAAGGGTAAACTTGACAGTGGGAAAAATAAAGGCAGAGACCAGTGGGAACTCTAGCTAAGGGAGATGGATGGAGTTCCAGGGTCAGCATGGGAAGTCACAGAAGAATCTCAGGGTCTAATAGGAATAAACTTCTTCCTGCTGGATTCTATGGAACTCTTCCAAGACTAAAAAGACAGAGAAGCTGCAGAGAAAGTAATAAATAGTTTAGCTTAGAATCACAGAAAAAGCCTGGAACTTAAGCCAGAACAAGCCTAAGAGATCAAAGAGAAGATACTGGTAGGAGAAGCCAGGGGGTACAATGGAAAGAGAATAGGGTTTGGAGTTTGGTGGCTCTACCACCTACTAGCTCTGTGACCTTGGGTAAGCCAGGCCTTTTATTTTCTCTAGGAATCTTAGATTCTTCATTGTTAAATGGGAACATAATACCGATTTCATAGAATTCTTTAAAGGAACATATGAGATATAAGATACTTTGTAAGTGAAGACAACAATGTAATTGGTCATCTATTATTATGAATGTTGACCACAGCTGAGCTTCTTCTGTCCCAAGGCATCTGGTGCTTATAAGTTGTTCCACATTCCTTGTGAAGGGGAGGAACACGGTGTTGATAAATGAATGTACTTCAAGATATGAGGGGCCTAATATGTTACCGTTTCCAGTGGGAGATGCTGTTGGAAAAGGCAATGCTTAATCCAAAAGAATGGTGCTAATGAGGGTGACCCTGTAAGCTAGATAGAGCCCAGCAGGGATGGCACAGAATAATGTGTTATTTTGTGCGAGTAACTGTCACAGTATGGATGTCTTACTGATGATATGGCTACGGCATCATCACACTATGAGACTTATATAGAGGACAAGCCAGTACTACATCTGTAAGCAATGGAGTGTCAGGAGTGAAGGAGCCCAAACCTTAACTTCTTCTACTGCAATGTGCATAAATGCCACCTAAAGCAGCCCTGACCAGTGGCCTCTTAGCTCCTGCATGAACAAGTCCTAGCCTTTATGCTTTATATCTACATGACTTTAGAATAAACTACCTAACCCCATCCTAGGCCCAGTTTTATCAGTGAAATGGATCAACTACTCCTGTCCTAATTAAGTCATAGGACTGTTGTGACAATTCCATTGAGATAAAGGGTGTGAAAACTCCTTGCAAACTGTAAAGTCTGTGCATTTCTGAGGGACTGACATTCTGAAACTGACTGTGAATAAGGTCAGCCCTGGCAAAACAGATACAGAGGAGGAAAAAAATATCTGTACTAGCAACTCTTGCTTGCCTGTCCTTTTGAGTAGTATATGACCTTGGGGATGCACCAGCTACTGGCAGCATCTGGCCAAGGGCAGGCAGTACTCTCGGCACAAGCCTGTATCAGCAAACTAGATCCAATCACCGTCCTTTCTCCACCAACCCTGCTTTCCCCAGCCCCACACACATATGGTATCCCTGCCTATGCAGATGTCCTGTGCCCCCAGAAACTTCAGCTCTTTGTACATGAACATTCTGCTATGAGGCTACTGGAAATATACCCCCCGGCCCACGGCTCCTAGCCCTTGCTCAAAGCTGTCTCTGGAAGCAGACTCCCCTCAGTACACCCAGGGCTTAGGAAATTAGCAGTTCCAGATACTGGTAGTCATACCCCATGGTGTCCATGGTGCTGGAATTAGAGATGAAGCAAAGACACACACTGCAGTATTAAAATAACAGAAACCTCTGTCTCAAGGGTAGCCCGGCATGGTACTGAGTTCCACATGTAGACCTGTTTCTCTAGATAAAATGGCCTATCATTTCAGGAAGGAGGCCTAGCTGCACTATCAGTTCATCAGTCATGCATAGGAAAAAACTGGGCTAGGGATGCCAGTGGAGCCTGACTCCCCTGGCTTTATCAAAAGGTACTGATCATTGCAATGCCAGTGATTCCACCAAGAGCCCTCAAAGAAGACCCGCAGTTGGAGGGTGGGCAGGCTTTGCAGCCTAGCTCTACCTCAGCCCTTCTCTCCAACACCAGTGATGCAACCTTAGGCTGAGCCCACATTACATGGACCATGGTACCACCTCCTAACTGGTCTCCCTGTCTGCTTCCAAGCCATCCTCCAAGGGCAGCCAGGGAGAGGTCTGATGACATCACTTCTGTTTAAAAACGATTCACAATTTTCACTGGCTATAAAACCGAATGAAGTTGAAATCTCAAGGCCTAGCATTCAAAGACCTTCTCAAACTGGCCCCAGCCAACCTTTATAATGTTGCTTCAATTATTCCCCTTCATGCTCTTTAGGCTCCAGCCCAAATGAACTACTTCTGATTCCTGAACTCTGCCTGCAATTCTTGTCTCTGCACTTTGTTTATGCTGTGTACTCCATCCGGAATGCTTCCTTCTTATCGAAATCCTACCAGATTTTCAAGTCATCTCAAACCCCACCTCCTCCATGAAGCTTTCCCTGATTATACTAGTTCACATTATTTTAGCTACCATTATCTTTACCTGGGGAGCTCTTATAAAATACTGATGCCCAATCATCACTCAGAGATGCTGATGTAATCAGTATGGAGTAGGACCTGGGCAACTGATTTTTTTTTTTTTTTTTTAAGTTCACAAGGTGCTTCTAATGTGCAGGATTTAAAGACCATTGTCCTAGTTAGAAGTGATCTCTCCCTTCACTGAACTGAAGGGAAGTTTTATACAAATATAAATAGCCATAATTTTATAGAATTTTATATAAATATAGACATAATTTCTAGCTTCTTGTGTAGATATTTTATTTTTAAAAGATTTTATTGAGTGTTTATTCTGTGCATGCACTATTCTAGGTACTAGAATACAGTAGTGATCAAAACAAAGCCCCTGCTCTCATGGAGCTTACATTCTGGTAGAGAGACAGATAGGAAACAGATAATATAAGGTCAGGTGATAAATGCTATTAAAAGTAGGGTAAGGGGATGGAGAACAAAAGGAGAGGGCCTCTTTTAGAGAGAGTAGTTACAAACAGTTTTATTTATGTATATCTTATCTACCTTCAAGACAGCATGTTACCTGACAATGAAACCTGCGTCTAATTCATCTTTGTATCACTCACAGCTTTTTGCACAGTGCTTGGCATATAATAGATGCTCAATAAATAAATGATTGTGTATGCATGAATGAAAGAATGAATGAATGAATGGATTTGTGTGGCTTATCTACGGCTACATCACCCGTAGTGTCCAGGGTAGTACTTGAAATACACTAGATGCTCAACAGATATTGGTTGAGTGGGTGAATCTGACTGTATTTTGGGACAAGTTATTGTGATGGCACATGTTCCTGGGAATAGGTCATCAGAAGATCACAGAATACCAAGCTGATCCTGAGATCCCTGCGCTAGATCTCCAAATTTTAAAGATAGAGGTGATATCCAGAGAGGTGATTATCTAAATGACCTAAGAACACAGAAGTCAGAGGGAGAGCTGACCTGAGTCCCCACCTCTTCTGACTCTGGGTCCAGTGCTCATTCCATCAAACTGAAACACTTCTCCAATTAGCATCAGAAAGTTATTCTGAGGGTTGTTACCTCAACTGGCCCAAGAAGTAACTCAGATTAGCATCCAGAGCATTAAAGAAAGTCTCAATTTTCTTTGGTTTCAGAAAAGTCTCTCCTGATTGCTAAAACGTGGTGCATTTAACAGACAACTTCACCCTTGCTACACCTCACTGCCCCACTCCACCACCCCCATCAAGGCAGACAGACAAGACCCCCCAGAGCAGGCAAGGGGTTGGTGAATTTCCAACTATAAATACAACTCTGAACATTTCCCATTTTCCATCCTTAGCCATAGTTCCAATGAAATATGGAACACACAACCCCCAGCTAAATGGGAAAGCCTATGCAAAGAAGCAGTTTTCCAGTGGCTGGAAAACCAGAGAAGAGCTTAAGGCCCTGGAGAGGTGAGGGAGACCAGCAGGTACTGGGGCTGTTGATGCAGTGATGGGGTATGCATGCTCCAAGCAAGTGGTTGGCCAGCTGGCTTTGGTGTGTGGGCAAGCAAGCTCTGGCCTGTAGAGAAGCAAGTACAGTATTTTCTTTTCATCTTCCTTAAAATCCTGTGGAATCATAGAATCCATCTGGATGCAATGGGGACCAATTTTCTAGAAAAACATTCCAAACAAAATGCTTTTCTTCAAGAGAGCCAAATATTATTCAGTTGGCATGGGTTTCCTTAGCCTTCTAGTAAATAGAATGCTCTATCACCTGGTCTTTCTGCAACTTTACAGTCCAGGGAGGGTCAAAATGAGGGCTCCCAGGCATGTAGGACTCCCAAAGGTTTTCTGAAACATCATAATATTTTTTGACTTAGTGTAACTTTTACTGTCAAATATATTGTGTTATATTGCTAGAGTATTCCTTTGAAATTGGCAATTTTAATATTGGACATAGATGAAAGAGAAGTAGAGAGCTGATTAACTAGAGGAGAGATTTCCAGGCTTACCTGATTGTAAGAATCACCGGGGGCACTGGGCCTCACCAAATTAAATCACCAGGGTAGAGACCTAGAAATGTGTAATTTTAGCAATCACACCAGATGACTGTTACGAATTGGTTAACATGGGAAACGCCAAGCTAGAAAATCACAGTATCCATTTCAGTAGGATTTTTATCAGAATTAAATGGAACTATAAAGTTCTTGGCACAGTGCCTGGCATATAATAAGTGCTCAGAAAGTGCTGCTTGTTGTTGTTATTTAATTATTAATAAGACATTCCAGAGCCTGGTCAGATAATATTGATAGTTATCATATGGACTTCTACAACCAAAAGAGCAGAGAGCACAAGTATCCTGGAGTTCAAGAACTACTATTACTTCCCTCTTTTTTCTTATTAACTTCATCCCTATTATCCCACTAGCACAGTGGTTCTCAGAGTGTGGTACCTGACCAGCAGCATCAGCATCACCTTGGAAATTATTAGAAATGAAAATTCTCAGACCCCACCCCAGACCTACTAAATGAATACATCATTAGAGGTGGGCCCAGAATTCCACTTTAACAAGCTTTCCAGGTGACTTGGAGGCAGGCCATAGCTTGAGAGCCATCACCCTAACCTCTTGCGACTCCAAGTATGGTCCCTGGATCAGCAGCATGGCATATTAGAAACACAGAATCTCAGGCCCCATCCCAGACCTACTAAATCAAATTATGCATTTTAATGAAGTGAGTCACATGCACCATACCACCTGAGCAGCACTGTCCTAGACCACAGGAACTTCAGAGATGCACAAAATAAAGGGGAAATAAATGTACTGTTGTTTTGAGTGTTGTTAAATGGCATTTATAAGTACTTACTAGGCACTGCTCTTTATACAGGTTACCTTGTTCATCCTCATTAAGCCTAGTGGTAGGTATTTTTATTCCTGTTTTACAGATAGGAAAATTGAGGCTCAAATCAGTAAAGTAACCTGCTGAAAGTCACATAGCTGAGAAGTGGTAGAGCTGGTCATCTCTGAGTGACCTAAGACTGTGTCCCTTTCTTCACCTCCTGGTGCCTGTGGAAAGTGGTTGACAGTCTGGCTAAGCAGACACTGCTTGCCTGCCAGTACAAATGGAGCATCTTCAAAAAAAGAGGCCGTTCCCAACTTAAGAACAAGCAAGCTGCCAAAAGCGTGTGTTTCTAAGTCAGATATTTGGAACTGCTGATGGGATTACTCACAGAAACTATTTACGTCACGGCTTCTACAAGAAAATGCATTCTGAGTTATAGCACCAGATGATAGCAGCTCCCTGAAGGGTCGATACACCTGGGCTCCAGAAACTTGTTAGTACTTATATCAGCATAAGAGAAAGAACTGCCAAGGCAAATCCCTCCCCAGATGTTATGGCTTGGGAAACATCCATTCACTCTCTTACTCAAAGATTCACTGAGTGCCTCCTCTGGAAAAGGTCCTGTGCCAGGTGCTATGGGTGGTAAAAGATGAAAATGATCCATGCCTCAGTGAATTCACAGTCCAGTAAGGAAAATAAAGTATACACAGACACACACACGTCCCTACCAATAATCCAAGGTGCAAAGTGATGAGTGACAAGAGAAATGCTGTGGAAGGTCAGAGAAGGGAGAGATCACTTAGGACATAAGGATCAGGGAAGACTTCCCACGGAGGTGCCATGTAAAGCTGAGTCCAAAAGGGTAGGCGGAACATGGATTAGGCAAAACTGGCACTCCTGGCAGATGGAAGAGTGTGAAAAAAGGCATGGAGGTGTGAAAGAGAAGGCCGTGTTGTAGAACTGCAAGTTATCCCCTTGGTTGAAGCAATAGGCTCACTTACCTTGGATGTGGAAGATGAAGGCACGGAAAGGCAGGTCTGCACCAAAGCAGGGGAGATTCTCAATGCCAGGTTGAGAACTTTACTTTGTACATATAGAGAGGGGTGCTTCACGTTGCTCATCATATTACATAATAAATTGCTGAACTCCAAGTCCTTTATGAAACAAGCTAGGGTAAAACCCAAACATTTCTGAATTGGTATTGTACTTTATTTTCTAGTCTGCTTCCTCTGTTAGACTTTACTCAAATAGCTTTGAGTGTTAGTAGATGCTCAAAAGATGCTGAATGTATGAACAAAGGAATGAACAAGTGAGAGCACTACTGAGCAGCTAAGGGGTCATGAGCAGGAGAGAGATGGCTCCATACTGCCTCATGGCCTGGAAAAATTGGGGGTGAGAAGAGGGATGGTGGTGGAGAATCCGAGGCAGCAGATCTAATGGCCAGGAGACTGCTGTGATTGGACAGATGAGAGGTCACCAGCTAAGTTAAGGACAATGGGAATGAGGAAGTAAGGGATGGAAGAGAAAGACACAGCTACAGGACATAGCAAGTGATTGACAATGGGGGCAAAGAGAAGGCATGCATCAAAGTCTCACTAAAGTTTGGATCCTGGGTGGCTGGGAGAGTGACAAGGCCATTGGGAAAATGGGAAGTCTGATGGAACTTTACAGACACCTCTTTATTCAATCCTCACAACCCGAGGGAAATTAACGCCATGACTTCTGTCCTCAGCTTCCCTTATTCTCGCCCATACTCTCTCTGCTTGAGCCACACTGCTGTTTCTCAGACATGCCAGGCCTGCCCCCACTTTAGGGCCTTTGCACTGGGACATTCTTCACCAGATACCTGCACAGCCACCCCCTCACCAGCTCCACATCTTTGCTCAAATGTCACCACTTCAATGAGGCCTACTGAAGACTGCAACCCACACTTGTCCCAGCTTCCCTCCAGAATCCCCAATGTCCCTTACCCTGCTTTCTCTCTCTTTTCTTCTTTTTATTGTACTCATTACCTTCTAACATATGATCTAATTTTCTTATTCACTATGTCTACAGTTTAATCCCTGCCTCCCCTCACTAAAATGTAAATTCCACCAAGACAAGGATTTCTGTCTATTTCCCAAATGCCTTGAACAATGGCTGGCACATAACAAGCACTCAATAAATAATTGTTCAATGAATTACCTCCTTTTATAGATGAGGAAACTGAGGCTCAGAGAGGTCATGCAACTTCCCCTAAATAGCAGTTTTCATTCCGTAGTGGAAGCCTGAATTCAAACACAAATCTAACTCCAGCTTCCACTCTGCCAGGCTGAGTCTTGCTTTAGACCGCTTGGAGGGGGCAATGGTCATCTGGGAGGCAATAATGAGCAGGCAGTGAGAAATGTAAGATTAGAGCCAACAGCAACCAGGCCCACAAGACAGCAGAGTTGGCCTGACTGGGGCAAGTCCATGTATGCAGATCCTGAACTGCCTACAGCATGAGAAACAAGCACTCTGACCAGAGAATCACCAAGAGAACCAATGGCTTCATTTCCCAAGTGCAAGTTTGAAGAATCAGGCCAGCTTCTCCAGCAAAGCAGCTCCTAATTTTTCCAGCTGTCTAACTTGTCAAATTATAAACTCATCTTCAGGAGAATGTATTTAACAAAGGGACGTGTTCTGTTTCCCTTTTACCACCCATCCAGTGGATCTGCCCTTGGTTTCATTGCCACTCTGATCCTCCTGCATAATCCATACATCACAGGCTCAATTTACAGCACAGTACATTAACGCACTGGAGCTGCTCAAAATAAACGGGGTTGGCAAAGTGGAATTATTTCCGGCAAAACAGTTGGTTCTGCATTTTGACAATCATCTGATACATTATTGTACTCAATGCTAAACTGTGAAACTGAAAAATTAAAACAAAGCATTTTTTGTAAAGTTTCAAATGTACTCATTATTAAATTATGAAGCAGGTCATTTATGATGAGTCAGTCCAAAACCAGAAGGATCACAATGAAAGACTGCAGGAAGCTTGATGTCTTCGTGTAACCTCTAGCATCCACCATCCAAGGCCACTGTGAAAATTAAATGAGATAGCACAGCTAGCCCAGTTCCTGGGCCAGAATAGGTCCTCAATAAACATCAATTTTCCTCTTTAATTGTTACTGTGATTTTTCCAGCAGGAGAATTTACAAACTACCTCAATTTGTTCATTTGTTCATGATTCCATCATCCCCAAAGAGCTCTCAGTCCACCGGGGAAAGGCAAGTAAACAGGTAACTCCCACACAAGGAAGGGGATGAGTGCTGAGAAACAGGGAGACACAGAGGGCTGCAGAGATGCAGAGAGATACCCCTCACTCCAGACCCCAGGGAGAGCCAAACCTGACTGAGCCAGAAAGAGGACAGAGGTCAGCAGTGTGGGGAAAGGTGAGGAAGGCGGGGAGGTCTGGAAGCAAGAACAAGTACATGACTTGGAGAAACTGCAATTAGAACCGGCCTAGAATGACCAGTAAACAGATGGTATTCAGACCTGCAATGGCCTCTCTTTTTGTGTGAAAGTGACAAAAGGCACTGACTCCTTTGAACAATGGGAAGTGGCTGAGCATGTCTGCCGTAGCCCACCTTCCTTAGTCCAAATTCCCAGTAAAGAGATCTCCAGCCCCAGCCAATGAGCCTCCCATGCTTGCTTACAAAGGTAAAACATGAGAGATCGCTCTTGAAAAGAGGACTTGACGGAATCTAAGTGACCCAGTGGCCACGTCTGAGCATGCTGAATCAGCTACACTTGAGGAAACACAGCGTCCTTGGGAAACGGGGCATATCACTTACACACAGAAAACTGCTCCCGTCAGCGAAGGACAAACTGTGAAACATTTAACGTTGGCCTTCAATTATTAAACGAGCCCAAATGAGCTCTGGCAGTTAAGACAGATCACACACACTCACAGAAAGGGCTCTGGCAGGCCAGCCTAAATTGTCTTGGGGTTATTCATCAAGATGCCAACAGAACAGGGTGAGATAGAGGGCTCCCTCAGAGACTGCAGGATCATACCCAGAGCTTTTGGAGAACCCTAGGAAGAGACAGTCATGCCCAGAGCAGGGAAGAGAAAGTAAAAAGAACCTGACTCTTTGCGGAAAACGTAGGGGTTTTTTTCCTAGCCCATGCTGACAAATATCGCATTAACAACTTTTTGCTCCTTGGTTGGCACTTTCATACTGGCTAGTTTGGGGCTTCCTGTGTGGTACTTCAAGGTTACTCAATTGTCTCCCCTGGGGATATTTTTCAGTCCTCTGGGAACAAGCAGCAAGCTGAGGTGAAGCTCAGGACTGACCTGGCTTCAAAGGCTACTCTGTTTACCAGCTGCACTACTTCAGTCTCAGTTTCCCCATAGATAACTGTAGACTCAGGTGGCTGTTGTGAACTTAACTAACACACATGTTATTACATAATAACCTGGCACAATGCACACAGGAGGGGCTCCTTCTATTTTGCTCCCCACTCTTGTATTCCTTTTCTTTGTGTCCCTAAAAAATTAGAATGTTTTCCTCTCTAGGCACTGGGTTCACCTCTTTTGTTTGGGATCAAAACAGTTATCCTTTGGAGCCTCTGCCTGATTTGACACTACCTTCCAGATGGGGGTTACTCTAACAGGGAGAAAGGTGGGTAATGATCCCAGCCGGGGCTAGTGCTCTCACATGTCTCCTTACTCTGACCTCGGACAGTCCACTGCACCTCCAATCGCAGCTGACTCATCTATGAGGTCAGCTTATTTCCCTGCCCATGCAAACTTCTCCCCTCACACCTGATTCCTGTCTGTTGGTTCAGCCCTGCCACAGGCCCAGGGATCACCCTCCAGACCTAGACAGGCTTCTGCCCCTTACCTGGTTTGGGCTACTGGATCCCCAGACCCTGGAGAACAGGGGTCACATCTCAGAGCTCTCTGATCTGCAAGAATCCAGCGCATGGCAGAGGCTAGCCAGAGCTGGTGGGGTGAGAAGGACACGGTGCTAGAGGGCCCAATCCTGGGACATGTTCTTAGAAGTTCTGTCTTGAGGCCAAGAAAAATTTTCCTAGCATGGAAATGCTCCAGGAAGCCTAGGCAATGACAAATGAGCTGAGCACAGGCAATCTCCAGAGACTCCTGGTACTCCAGAAACCATCCCACTCTCATGCACATCCTCACACACTTGGATCCGTTTATATGAATGGGGCCTGGACCAGGATGTAGGCAGCACACATTCCAGACTTGATGGAAAGGAAGGCGCTGCGGAAGGACTGATGAGATATAGAAAGTGGAACAAAAGATGACTGAGATGTGGAGTCCTGGTCACAGAGGGAAACAGCTGAACACAGTGCTGGGTGCTGGGGACTCAGAGGTGGGTGTGCACAGCCCCAGTCTGCCCTCCCCCCACCCCGCAAAGCACTCCAAACGCCCTCATCACTGGACTCAGCATCCTGGACTGACAATGACTTATCTGTCTCACCAACTAGACCACAAGCTCCCTGAGGGACGAGACGATGTCATATTGAACGCTGTATCTATGGCATCTATCATAGTGCCTGGCATGACCGCCAGGTCTACTAATTACTAGCTCTGGGATCTTGCCAAGTCACTGAAACTCTCTAAGTCACAATTTCCTAGTCTGTAGAGTGGAGATAATAATAAGCTCTATGCCCAAGGAGGAGGAAAGGAGTGGATGTAAAGCCCTTACTTAGCCCAATGCCTGATTTATTAGAGTCAGAACTCGACAATGGTTAGGTAGTAACAGTAGTACAAAGCAGACCTTTATATTTATATATTTATTTTATAAAGATACCCAAGGGTTCAGCCCGATTTGGTAAAAATGCACACAGAGAGGCACATTTCCTTAAAAAAAAAAAAAGTTTTGCATTTAAAAAATGCTACCTGTCAGGAATTCCCTGGCAGTCCAGTGGTTAGGACTCCACTCTTCCACTGCAGTGGGCCCGGGTTTGATCCTTGGTGGTGTAACTAACATCCCGCAAGCAGTGCGGCCAAAATAAATAAATAAATATGCTATCTGTTTAAAAAGTACCAAAAATCAAATGTACAAGCAAATGCTTGATGAATTTGGGGTAAATAAAGAGGGGTAAACGTTCAAACAAGTGATTACAAAATTATGTCATTAAAAAATATAGCAAGAGGGTTTCCCTGGTGGCGCAGTGGTTGAGAGTCTGCCTGCCGATGCAGGGGACACGGGTTCGGGCCCTGGTCTGGGAAGATCCCACATGCCGCGGAGCAACTAGGCCCGTGAGCCACAACTACTGAGCCTGCGCGTCTGGAGCCTGTGCTCCGCAACGGGAGAGGCCAAGATAGTGAGAGGCCCGCGCTCTGCGATGAAGAGTGGCCCCCAGTTGCCGCAACTGGAGAGGGCCCTCGCACAGAAACGAAGACCCAACGCAGCCAAAAATAAATAAATAAAACAAAACCAATGAACTGACATTAAAAAAATATATATATATAGCAAGAATATGTCTGAATTACCAAGAGGAGAAAGGAGAGAGAAAATTTTGCCTGGGCATATATAGAAAATTTCACAGAGAAGTAGGCAACACTTGAATTAAAAGCTAAAGAACTGGGACTTTACTGGTGGTGCAGTGGTTAAGAACCCACCTGCCAATGCAAGGGACATGGGTTCGATCCCTGGTCTGGAAAGATCCCACATGCCACGGAGCAACTAAGCCCGTGAGCCACAACTACTGAGCCTGTGCTCTAGACCCCGCGAGCCATGACTACTGAGCCTGAACGCCACAAATACTGAAGCCCACGCACCTAGAGCCCGTGCTCTGCAACAAGAGAAGCCACCAAGATGAGAAGTCCATGCACCACAACGAAGAGCAGCCCCCGCTCACCTCAACTAGAGAAAGCCTGCGTGCAGCAACGAAGACCCAAGGCAGCCAAAAATAAATAAATAAAATAAATTAAATTAATTTTAAAAAAAAGCGAAAGAAGTAAAATCTGGTGAAAGGACTGGCAGGTGCAAAGGCACAGAGGCAGGAGAGAGAATTTGGTGTGTCCAGGAACTGGTACAAGTCTGGCTACAAGCAGGGTCCGTGCGAAGAAGCAGTGGTAACACACAGGTTGAAGAGGTCAGGAAGAGCCAGCAATTCCCTGCATGCTCTGCCAAGGAGAACAGACTTCTCCCCGGAGACAGTGAAGAGCCACTGTGGTGTTCTAAGCAGGGAAGGAAGGGCACAGGCACTTCCTGTGTGGAAGGTGGGAAAAGGGGGCAAGACTGGGGGTGAACACAGGGCAGTGGGGGGGGCGGCTGATATGGGTTGGGGGCAAGGGAACAGATGCGGGTAAAGGGAGGGGGAAATGAAGCAAGCCAGCTCAAGGAGCTAGGTAGAAACTAGTCTCAGAAAAACCGCAACTGGCCCTTGGCAGTCCGCAAGGCTCCTTCATATAATGCGTGGGCCTAGGAGTTTGATCAATCGCCTTCTCTCCTCATTTGCTGCCTTACGTTAGTGCAACAACAGAGGAGCATGAATATGGAAAATTCCAGCTGAAAGCTTTGACTCAAGCAAGCAGGCCCAGAGGTCAGAGTCACCACTGAGGACTGGACAAAACCACCTACAACAGGCCTGGGATCAGGGCCAGCACTTTTCTACTCACATGCAAACTTGGGGCCCAAGTTTCAGGGACAAAACCTTTCAGGTGTACTTTTTTTTAAAAAAAAAGCTATTTACAGGAACCCAAGGTCCTTCAAGTACTTCACAGAAATGGCTTATATCTAGTTTGCTCTTAAAGAAAAAACAATAGCCTCTTTGTCCTACACGTCTGGACGCCAACAGAAAGATGCAATGCAATGACTCACCAAATCTCTAGGGTTCCAGAAATCAGTCTGTCTGTCTGTCTCTCTCTCAATCTCTCTCTCTCTCTGTGATGGAAGTATACGATCGTCCTGTGAAAGGAGCCACATCCTAACGGCCTTCTGGAGGGGAGAGGATGGGAGGGAGGGCTCAAGACCACACATGACCATTCCTGCCACAACAAAATGGTTGCCTGTGCCACTTCCACCCTTGGTTTCAATCTAATTAGACAGAGCTAATGAGTAGGCCGCAATGGTGCTTGGTTCAGCTGTTCCAGACCCAAGTGTTTCTTCCTTATTAAAAATAAAGACACCCAAGGGCTCAATTTGGTAAAAATGCACACAGAGAGGCACATTTCCTTTGAATAAAAATGTTTTGCATTAAAAAATGATATCGGGCTTCCCTGGTGGCACAGTGGTTGCGAGTCTGCCTGCCGATGCAGGGGACACGGGTTCGTGCCCCGGTCCGGGAAGATCCCACATGCCACGAAGCGGCTAGGCCCGTGAGCCATGGCCGCTGACCCTGCGCGTCCGGAGCCTGTGCTCCGCAAAAAAAAAAAAAAGATATCTTGGGGCTTCCCTGATGGCGCAGTGGTTGAGAGTCTGTCTGCCGAGGCAGGAGACACGGGTTCGTGCCCCGGTCCGGGAAGATCCCACATGCCGCGGAGCGGCTAGGCCCGTGAGCCATGGCCACTGAGCCTGCGCGTCTGGAGCCTATGCTCCGCAATGGGAGAGGCCACAACAGTGAGAGGCCCGCATACCGCAAAAAAAAAAAAAAAAAAAAAAAGATATCTTTTTAATAAGTACCAAAAATCAAATGTGCAACAGCCAGATCCCTGGCAGTACCTGTGTGCATTTTCAGACGTGTCTTCAAAGACAAAACATTAGAAAGAGACTCAGAAGAGCTGAGTTCTAGTGTCAGCTTGGCCATTTACCAGCTGTGTGATCTTGGGCAAAATACGTAACACCCAGAGCCTTGGCTTCCTCAGTGTCAAATGGTATAGTATAATGCTCTGCCTATCTCACAGAGTCTGGGGGAAGAATGTATTTGGAAGTGTTTTGCATACTGTAAAGCACTTTGTCAATACCTACTCAGTCAACACATATTTACTGAGGGCCTAGCAGGCACCTGCATTGCTCCCCTTCGACTGTCACCACCACTACCAACACTGCACCTCTTCCAGCTTAGTCACTGGATGTCAATTTCAAATGCAGCCTGGTCTGTGGCCTCAAGCCATGTACCCATTCATCCAGTTTTTTCCCCAGTGAAGCATTAGTCACTTGCCTCCATCAGGAGACACCTAATGCCATCTCAACCCTAGGAGATGTTAGTATAAGTGATGATGGGGACGGGGGCCTCCTGGCACCTCTGTTACCCCAGAGGGCCTGATCATGAGAAGCTTCCAGCACCTTACTCTCCATAAGCACAGAATGATTCTTACAATCAAAGTAGCCAAAGGTAGGAAGGGTGAGCAAGTAAACAGACGGTAAGCCTGTACGGTTATGTCCTTCTGGTCACAGAGTGCCAAATTCTCTCTGTGTCCTCACCAGGTGACTTTACCTGCAGGCTCAGTCCCAGCCCAACCTTGAGCAGTCAGTCCTGTCCTCGGTTAGGAAAGGTTTTAAGCATCTGAGGTTAGCAGATCAGAAGCAAGCTCAGGGTGCTTCCATTCCTGTTCTGACCTTTTTCTTGGTTTTCAGCACTGGGCATTTTTCCAGAAACCATGCCCTCCCTGCTTTGTGCTAGAGGTCCAGCAAGTATGACCCTGAATTGTTTCCTCTATCTGAATCACCACCTAGTAAACCATTCCACCAACACCAGAGTCCCACCTTGCTATTACTCCAAGAGATTGTTGTGATCCAGAATCTACCTGGGAGCCTCCTGAAACCAGAGCTCCTAGGAATTCATCTCCACATCCACCAGTGCACAGCTTAGCATCTGGCATGTTGTAGGCATGCAATAAATACTGAATGAAAAGTTTGCCCACTTGCCTAGATGACTGCAAACCGCCTGCGCCTATGTCCCCTTCCCACTCCCAGGACCTTCTTGATGGACAGAAGTGTGGTTGTTATTGCCATGTTCTCTGGCTGCCATGCTCTTCCCACAGCCCCAGACCCCTGGTGGCATCTCTGGGTCAAACCTGCCTACCCCATTCCCAGTATGTGTCCTTTACCACTGGTTTCTACAAGCCAAAGTGCTAAGCAAGTTCTGAAGCCTGATGGCTGGCTCAGTGTCCTATACCACCCTTTTGCTCCTGGAATCTGAGAGTTACCTCAATCTAAACACTCAGTCTGGGCCATCTGGCACCTTCTGGCTCCTGTGTGGAAGGGACTCAAGTTCTGTTCAACAAGCACTGCTGACACCAAGAGTGGTGTGAGGGAGGCTCTGTTTAAAATCCTGAGGTTAACACAGAAAATGTCTCACCAATTCCTTCTTTCACTGAGAAAGAAGGAAGCCAGGTGGGTCTAGATTATAACATATTAGATTTTGGCTCTGTGAGGTTGCTCTAAACCTGATAATGCAAACAGGAAACATTATTTCTACTTCTTTAATTCTTTATTTCTTGTTCTTTCCAAGTCAGCAGATAAAAAAGTATATACAACACAAAGGGAAAGTGATGAGCAGATTTAGTCCTGGTCTCTGCTACTAATTTGCTGTGTGACCTCAGGCAAGCCACTCTCCTTATCTGGGCCTCTATATCCTTCACTTATATGCCTGACTTTCAGCAATTTTCTTTGAGTAAAGGGTAGTTCTCAGACCACAGCATCAGCATCACCTGGGAGCTTGTTAGAGCTGCAGAGCAGACCTACAGAATCAGAATCTGCATTTAAACAAGATCCCTAAGTGATTTGCATGCACACTGCAGTTTGAGAAACACTGTTCTACAGCTCCTCAGAAAGACCCAGGCTGACCTGGAGCATGACATCTGCAAGAAGCTGGAAGAAGAATGAGTCTGTCACAGGACTTTGCTGAATGTGATTAGAAGCAGCTGGCCAGGAGTAAGGGCTGGGGAGAGATGCTGCAAGATCCTTTTACACTCAGCTGTGATCCATAAAATATCTCTCAAGTGCTTAGAGTCTCTAAATTTGAAGTCTTTAGATAAAATGACTTAAAAATACTAATTATGCACAGAAGTCTAACCATGAACCAAGCATTAGTGAATCAAGAGTTCCTTCTGTACTGGCAGGTGGCCAGCAAGCACTAAACAGAGCTCTAAAATCAGCAAAGAGGTCACCTCTGAAACCACAGCACTCCTCCCAGCCCCAACTGTCTCCTGACTTGTCCTCACCTACCAGAAGACTTTAGTCTCAGTTGGAATTCCACAGGTAAGACCATACTCAAAGGAACACTGCCTGAGCCTACAAGCAGGACAGAGGTGGGAGACGGCCACAACCTTTGGGGTCATAGACCCACATGGAGTCAGTCCCACGGGGCAGAAAGAGGAGAGAAGCAAAAACTGGAAGCAGCATAGACTAAACAAACCTTGTTCTTGCTTCCAGATCCAGGCAGAAGACCAGCTTCAGGCTTGGTGACCATCCAGCTGAGAAAGTCTCATTCAGCCAACAAGGCTTTGAGACAAGCAGAGAAAACATCCTAAGCCCTAAGTTCTATGTGTCCCTGGGAGGCAGCTTCCCTGTCCATCCCCCATTCCTGCTCCTCTGACATGGGATTCTATTCCACGCTGTAGAATTATTCATCTCTGTTTGCAGAGCTACATCACCCACTATGCAAAGGCTATATCTCAACTGCCTGTTTCCCCAGCAATGGAGGGGACAGGAGGAGGAAGGATGGGAGGGGAGGGGAGGGGAGGCTCAGACTTGATGACTGTGCAGGTCATCAGCAAGTTAGAAAGGGACTCCTTTCTTGAGGCACTCTCAATGTCACAGTGCCCATTTTTCATCCTAAGGACATGGAAAAAATAACTTATAACCCTCAGAACCCAGCTCCAAAACCCCTCATTGCACCTGCCAAAGGGCCCTCTTCCACCTTATGGTTTCAGGATCACACAATAACTACATACATTGTCCGGGAGGATTTCTGACCACCTGATTTCCCCAACTCTGATAGAAATCTAAAGTGGAGATCTGACTATAAAATTCTTCATAAGCCATTAGCTACAGTTGTACTCTGCCTCCAAAAATCAATCTTCAAGACCTCCAAACCTCACACAGAACCTAAAGGAGCAAGGTAATACGACTCCTGATTACTTCCTGATTATCCTTCTTAAATAATCCTACTCTTACTGTGGTGGGGAACGTGGACAAGATTACTCTGAGTACTTACTGAATGGACTCTGGCCAGCCCCATCCTCACTTAGTGAATCATCACTGAGAGCAGACCCCTGGTGGACCTCTAGGAGTCACCTTCTCCTAGGATGCCTTCTCTGACTATCAATGTTGCATTAAATGCCACCCCAACACTCCCCCCTCATCTTGTATGGCATGCTCCTATCTGTCTTACCCAGGCACTGCAAGCTTTGTGAGGATAGGACTGTAAAACTTGTCTCTGTATCTATGGTGGTCTAGACATAGGAGTCATTCAGCAAATGTTTTATGAGTGAATGAATGAATGGACCAACCAGTGAAAAACAAACAAGGACCAAAGATCATTTCCTCATTTTTGTCATCGTCAGTCAAGACTACCCTTCAAATTCACTGAGTTAGGCCTACTCCTCAGCCCAGAATCTAGAACAGAAAGAGAAGACCCAGGAGGTTAAATCTGGAAAAAACTGGGATTCAAATTGGCTTGGAATTTTTTCTGGACCAAGGTATACTAACAAGTAGGCTATTCTCACCTATTTCAGGTTCTGCAATGTTGTGCTACTCCTGCCAGAATTGTTAAGTTGAAAATTTATTCTTTAGAAACAGGATACTGTTTATATTTTAGATATTAAATGCAATGTGAAAGTACCCAGCACACATTCACTGTTTAAATTAACATTTGTTGAACCTCAATCTACAGATTTCTATTTCTCTATGCCATGAACTAGGAATTTGCAAATAGAGTTACAGAACCACTCTGGGCCACCCACTTTTGTGAATATAAAAGCACTTAAGTAAGGCAAGCTGACTTTGATGGAATAGCCTCTATTTTTCATCTACTTATATAACTCTGCATTGTCAAAGTGCACCAATAACTGGTGCTGTCATCTCTCATGCCCCCAAGAAAAACCTCCTTTGGGGCTCCTTCTACATTTATTTTCAATTGCCAGATCCCCAGAGGAAAAAATCAAATCACTGACGCTATTTCAAACTTCATGCTCAAGGCAGCCACTAAGAGGATAATAGGGCAGCTCAGCTTTTGCTCTCTTTGAGGCAGGAAGACACCCCATGGCTGTGAGAGAAAGGCAGAACACGTGTAAGGACATTCAAAATATAGCGAGGAAACCCAAAACAACAGAAAGAGGAGTTGGAGGAACCATTCCACCAAGGTAACTTATCATATAAGAAACAAAATGAGCTTTCAGAACTGCCATTCATTTGTTTCATCCATCATGCTTTCACTCAGCAAGCATTCACTGGGCACCCATTATATGCTAGGCACTGTGCTAGGCAGGCAGGCAGCATAAGCAGATTTCTTTTTTTTTAAATAAAGTTATTTATTTGTTTGTTTATTTATTTATTTTTGGCTGCATTGGGTCTTCGTTGTGGCACGCAGGCTTTCTCTACTTGCTGTAAGCGGGGGTTACTCTTCGTTGTGGTGCGCGGGCTACTCATTACAGTGGCTTCTCTTGTTGCAGAGCACGGGCTCTAGGCGCTCGGGCTTCAGTAGTTGTGGCTCGCAGGCTCTAGAGGGCAGGCTCAGCAGTTGTGGTGCAAGGGCTTAGTTGCTCCACGGCATGTGGGATCTTCCCGGACCAGGGCTCGAACCCGTGTCCCCTGCATTGGCAGGCGGATTCTTAACCACTGTGCCACCAGGGAAGTCCCCATAAGCGGATTTCTAGTAAGTAGCAGAATATCAGTCCACAACTGCTCACTATGTTCCTGCCTCACTAGCTTTCCTTCAGGTTGTTGTGCAAGGTCCTTTCATGCTTCAGCACAGGCCTCAGCTTAAATGTTTCTCCTCCAGGAGGTCTTGCTTGATTTCTACCCTCACCCCACCCAGGACTAGATTAGGCATGTCATAGCATCTCCTTTCTAACACGCTATCTACTCATCATTACTTGGTCTTCCCCAATAGATGGTAAGCTCCACGTGGGCAGGGATTGCCTCTCTAGTGACTAGCATAGAGGCTGAAATACAACAGAACTCCATAAATATTCCCTAAACGAACTGGGAGTTATGGGTGAACCATTGGCCCTGACAGGTATATTGGGAAAAATATGCGATTTGGAGCTCAAAAGACTCAAACGTGAACCCCAGTTCCAGCACTCATTAGCTGTGACACCCTAAGCGAGTCCCATGATCTCTCTGCACCTCAGTTTCCTCATCTATAAAATGAAATAAAACTTCATGAAGATGCAGTTAAGATTAAATAATATGTGAGTAAAGTCACTGGCACAAAATAGATGCTTAACAAATAATACTTCCCTACCCCCACCCCCACCTCGACTCTTCTACAGTGAAAAAAGAATTCATAACAGCAAGGCAGGGTCCCAATCCTACAGGAACTTATCAACTTATCAAGACAGGAATCAGGCACAGAGTGACAAGATTGGAACTGGGTAAGTCAGGACAGGGGTAGCAGCAGCCCAGATGACATCTTACTGACTCCCAGGCTGTGAACTTGAGCTTCTTAAATCTACCTGATCAAGGTACAACACTGGGCCTGGGACCAAGCCTGCAATTGGCGATCAAATGGCTGTGGCTTTGGGAGAAGGTAGCAGAGACTGAGCTCATTCCTCAGGCCAGAAAATGGCCTTTGAAGCATTCGGAAAAAAGCACACATAACTCTCTTCCCCAAACCTGCTGTCTGTAGGTAACTGGAGGGAACCCAAAAGTCTACAATGGGCTACAGTTACTTTGTAAGACCGGTGAGGGGAAAGCAGTGCAGTGCAATGGGAGGAGCGCTAGTAGGCCTAGACTCCAGGCAGGATGCAAGTCCAGACTCTGCCATCTACCAGATGTGTGCTTTGGGGCAAGTCTTTCCCTTATCTAGGCCTCATTTCACCATCTGTAAATGGACGGGACTGGACTAGGATGATTTCTAAGGGCTCTTTCAGCACTAAAGAGCTGAGATTCCAGATGCATGTCTACCACCTGTGACCAGTGGGCAGAGGGGGGGCTCCTCAATCGCTCACACCACTGACCTGACGCTCTGCTGCACCTTCAATTGCACAGCAGATGAAATGGTCAGAAGGAAAAGCTAATTTAGTATTTCCTCAGCCTTTTTTTTTTTTTGCAGTACACGGGCCTCTCACCGTTGCGCCCTCTCCCGTTGCAGAGCACAGGCTCCGGACGCGCAGGCTCAACGGCCATGGCTCACGGGCCCAGCCGCTCTGCGGCACGTGGGATCCTCCTGGACGGGGCACGAACCCGTGTCCCCTGCAGTCCTCCCAACCACTGCGCCACCAGGGAAGCCCTCCTGAGCCTATTTACTCTCCTGATTCAGCCCTGCACCTGTTCCTTCTGCGCTTGCAATTTACTAGACAGTATCATCACAGGCACTCCCCGTAACAGCTACCATTTGCCACTTGCTTGGATATTTCAGGTCTTTTTTTTTAAAGACTAACTAGAGTATTATAAAGACTAATCAATAAAATTGCTAAATAAAATTGACCCAGAAAACAATCTTCTCCTTACTTTGTTTCCATCACAAAAGCAATACCTTTAATGAATTGTTGACCTGCACTGGAAATCAGACTACTATCAGAAGAGACATGGGGGCAAATATATAATGCCTATCTCAAAACAAGCAATGCTACACAGCGTAATGTAATCCATTCATAACCCAGAGCCTTTCTCTTATGGAAACAATACTATAAATGTTGCTCAATACCCCAGGCCTGCTGCCTTGCAACAATATCCACTCTTACCACCAAACACATACCCAACTAAGTACCTTTTAATATATACTAGCCATTCTTCTTAGGGCTGGAGAAACAGTGGTAGAACACAAATTCTGTCCTTAAACAAAGTCTGAGGTTACAGGTTAAGTGGTCTCAGCTGTGGAAGAAAACGTGGCAGATGGGAACCAGGTCTATATGCAGGAAAATGGTCTCTGCACTCTCCACTCTTTGGCACTCAGGCCAAAGAATGGATTGCAAAACACTGCCTGATATCCACACCAGAGAGGCCACATAACGCTGGGGCAGTGAGTTTTCAAAGTGTGGTCCCAGGCCATCAACATCAATACCACCTGAGAACTTGCTAGAAATCAAATTCTCAGCCTCCATCCCAGACCTACTCAATCAGAAACTCTTGGGTTGGGCCTTGCAGTCTGTTTTAACAAGTCCTCCAGGTGATTCCGATGCATGCTCAAGTTTGAGAATCACTGCCTTAGAGCATCCCAAACGCTGAATATTTGCAGTAAAAAAAAATGGTAGAAAACTAAGTTGTCCATTAAACCTAAGAGAAAAACCAGGTAAGAAATAGGTTTTTAAAATTATCTTAAGGGTTCGTATTTTGGAAAAAGCATGTTTATTAGAAGAGGAAGGAAGAGACAGAAATGCTGGTTCTGATGCAGAAGGGAATGTCTTCGCATATTCAGGAGCCTCTGAGGCATAAGGCCCCAGGCCTTTTCCTGTGCGGTACTTCACTACCAAATATAAACCTTTTCTGTCCCTTCAGCTGAGAACTCGTCACTTTAGAGGGTGTTCCCACACATTCACTAGCAGGGCTCTCAGCAACCACAAATAAGGTCACTTTTTTTTTTTTGGACTCATAAATAGGATGATGAAAAGTAAAAAAGGAAGGAGCAATGAATGTTGTGACGTCACTAAATTTAAAAAATGAAGGGAGAATTAAAAGAGGGAGAAAGAAATATGTGAGTACGTATGAGAAGGAAATTGTTTAAGGTAGGATTTGCTGAGCTCTGAATAACAAACAAAAGAGGGGACTAGGACCAGCCCAAGAAAGAGAGAAGAGGTAATGAAAGAATGTTGATATATATATATATATATATATATATATATATATATATATATATATATATATATATTTTTTTTTTTTTTTTTTTTTTTTGTGGTATGCGGGCCCCTCACTGCTGTGGCCTCTCCCGTTGCGGAGCACAGGCTCCGGATGCGCAGGCTCAGCAGCCGTGGCTCACGGGCCCAGTCGCTCCACAGCATGTGGGAGCCTCCCGGACCAGGGCACAAACCCCTGTCCCCTGCATCAGCAGGCGGACTCTCAACCACTGCGCCACCAGGGAAGCCCGAGATGTATATTTTTTAATTGGAGTATAGTTGATATACAATGTTGCGTTGGTTTTGGGTGTGTAGCAAAGTGATTCAGCTATACAGACATATATATTTTTTTCAGATTCTTTTCCCTTATAGGTTATTACAAAATATTGAGTAGAGTTCCCTGTGCTAGGTCCATGTTGGTTATCTATTTTATATATAGCAGTGTGTATATGTTAATCCCAAACTCGTAATGTGTCCCTTCCCCACCCCCACTTCCCCTTTGGTAACCATAAGTTTGTTTTCTATGTTTGTGGGCCTATTTCTGTTTTGTGTATAAGTTCATTTGTATCATTTTTTTGGATTCAACATATAAGCAATATCATATAATAATTGGTCTTTGTCTGCCTTACTTCACTTAGTACGATAATCTCTAGGTCCATCCATGTTGCTGCAAACGTCATTATTTCATTCTCTTTTATGGCTGAGTAATAAATCCATTGTATAAATATACCACATCTTCTTTATCCATTCATCTGTTGATGGACACTTAGGTTGCTTGCATGTCTTGGCTAATAAATAGTGTAAATAGTGCTGCAATGAACATTGGGGTGCATGTATCTTTTTGAATTATGGTTTTCTCTGGATATATGCCCAGAAGTGGGATTGTAGGATCATATGGTAAGCCATATTTTTAGCTTTTTAAGGAACCTCCATACTGTTCTCTGTAGTGGTTGTACCAATTTACATTCCCATCAACAATGTAAGACAGTTCCTTTTTCTCCACACCCTCTCCAGCATTTATTATTTGTAGACTTTTTGATGATGGTCATTCTGACTGGTGTGAGGTGATACCTCAGTCTACTTTTGATTTGCATTTCTCTAATAATTAGCTATATTAAGCATCTTTTCATGTGCCTTCTTTGGAGAACTGTTCTTGGTCTCTGCCACCAGATGGTGAAATAAACCCAGCACAGTTTAGTTGCGGTCCAAAAGCTTTTATTTTGATTTGTCTTTTCTTGTTTTTATTGCTTTGTGGTGGGAATGGTGATGCAGAGCAACTTGCAGTTGGGTCACTGAGGGAAGGGAGAGCATTATGAGCAATGGATTGCTTTTATGCATGTTAATTCAGTCAGTGAATTAACTCTTAATTAAAGAGTATCATAACATTTTAAAATGTAATAAAAAATGCCCATGATGATAAAGGCTATACTGAGTTATACATTAATATTTTAGTGCAACTAAATTTTAAGATAGTACATTTGATTTTAAAATATCTATTTTCCTGGAATGAAACTCAATGTCAAGTTAGATCTAATTTTATGATCCAAACGCAATTTTCCTCCAGCACACCACAGAATGTTAAATACTGAGGAAGACAATAATAACGAAAAGTCAGCTGTACTGTAACAGCGAATTTCCTGTAGAAATGATCTGAGTTTCTACAGGTCACAAAGGAAAAGATATACATGGTTAATCATAAATCCATCTAAAGATAGTTTATTTCTAACATCTTTCATTTTAAATGGAAGCTTAAAAAACTCTCTGGGCTTGGAGGGTTGTAAATTTAATGAAGTTGTTCCAATTCACTACTGGCTCCCATTCATTTTCTCTCATTTTAATCTGTATTGATTGATTAATGTCATCTTGTGACAGCCAAATGGCAGACTAAGGAACAAAAATGATGTGCATTGAGTTGGACCTCTATTAGAAAAAGCACTAAACTGGGAATCGAGAGACCTGGGTTCTGGTATTTGCTCGCTTCTACTGGCTGTCACCCGGGGAAAGCCACTTCATCTCTCTGGGCTTCAGCTTCCTCGTATATTAAATGAAACAATAATCTTTGCCAAAATTCACCAAATTTTTGTGATGAGCAGCTGAGAAAACAAGGAGTTGTTATAGTGAGATAGTACCTAGATTTCCCTAAATTCAAACCAAACAAGCAAACAAAGCATCCACTGAAGAATAAACTACTTTGAAAAGATTTCAAAATTAGATAAAGAAAAATATGCTGCTTTAAGGATCACAGATATCAAGATAGGCAGGTAGGAAAACTAGAAAATGGTTTTCAGTGTTGTTAGATACTCAGATTTTGGATCATCAAAATAAGTGTCTTTGGAAAAATTGAGTTTGAATAATCCCAAATATGATGTTAGAGTTACCATAGCAACAAATGGGACCATTCAGTTGGGGCAATCAGTAAGAGGCTCTGCTTTTCCTATGATCACAGCTACAAGAAAGTTTCTACTAAAGGTGGTACCTCTATGCTTACACATACAGTTTCAAAATGCTCACAGAATTAAAAAGACTCAAGTGATTTTTAGAATAAATTGAATAATGAAATACACTAGGATTTTTTAAAAGTGTTGAGATCCTTGAATGAAAGGTATTATCTGGGTATTTTTATCACTGCTATTATCCAGGAAGGAATACCAACCAATGAGTCCATAGACAATTTACTCTGAATGTTTCTTGAGCTGCCATATTAATAAAAGGTAATATAATACATGGTAAATATGTACTCAACAAAACAAGAGCTTTCAACCTCTCTTAATTATTAGTGGATACTCAAATCTAAACAAGCCAAACCATCCCTCAAACAATTCAGATCACAGAGCTAGACAAATATTAGCTTAGTTGCCTCCCAGCTGGTGCCCAGACAGAGTTCAATCCAGTTACAGAGACAAGAAACTGCCTGTTCCTTGTCCTGTTAAACCCATATGTCTGATAGCTCTCCTCCACGTAAGACCCATGGCTTAGACATTAGCTCTACTATTAACTATAAAAAATGGTCCACTTCATCTTGATGGGACTAGTGGTAGGGGAATCTTAAGGTTAAAAACTTCATAAAGATGCTTAATCCTCTGACAATTCCAAAAGAAACAGACCTCTAGGCCTCAGGCTATATGAGATTTGTAGCCCTGGAAGAAAAAGGAACTAGAGACCAAGATGTATTAAGAAACCTCAACCAGGGCTTCCCTGGTGGCGCAGTGGTTGAAGAGTCCGCCTGCCGATGCAGGGGACACGGGTTCATGCCCTGGTCCAGGAGGATCCCACATGCCGTGGAGCGGCTGGGCCCGTGAGCCATGGCCGCTGAGCCTGCGCATCCGGAGCCTGTGCTCCACAACGGGAGAGGCCACAGCGGTGAGAGGCCCGCGTACCACAAAAAAAAAAAAGGAAAGAAAAGAAACCTCAACCAAATGAGTTTCTAATAAAATCACAGAACCAAAAAAAGTTTATCCTAATTTTATTTTTGTATAACAATAAATAAAATTATTTGCAGAAAGAAAACTCCATCTACAATTCCACCATCTAAACCACACCTTTTTTCATTTATTCAACATCTCCTTCAAATCCATATCTGAGCACAAACAGAATTTTACTCAGATGTATGACTACGTCCCATTTCTCACTTAACCTAGAGAAAGTGTTTTCAAACTGTGTCCTAGAGAGACCTTGTGTTTCTTAGACACACCTCTGGAGCTCCCATGAAGAGCAGGCAGCCAAGATGTAAGGCCTCTTTCTCCCGCTCCCCACATTCCTACCCCTATGCCCAATTCATTCAGAATAGTTCCATTTTTATCTGTTTTAGGTTTTGAGATTCTGTATAAAATTTTACTTGAAAATAAAATAAAAAATTGTTCTATTACTACTAAGCATTTAAAAACTAAGGACGCATAGAGTCATGAAATGTTAGAGCTAGAAAGAACCTTACAGATCCACTGATTGTATTTTACAGATGCTAAAAGGAGACCCCAAAAGAAGAAAGACTTGCCCAAGCTCATACAGATGATTAGGAACTAGAATTAGATCCCAGGTCTCCATCCCAAACCAATTTGGGAATTATTCATTCACTCCTACAATAAATATTTATCAAATGTTACTGTGTGCCAGGCACTGATTTAAGCATTGAGAAGTTAAAAGGTACAAAAAAAAAATCCTGCCCTCACGGCACTTAGAATTTAGTAGAGGAACACAGAAGAAAAACAAAACAAATGAGTACAGTGTATAGTATATTAGAAGGCAATAAAGTAAAGAAGGGGGATGAAGGCACCAGGGTGGGAGGTTAGAGGTTGCAACTGGTACATTTCCTCAGAGACTAGTCATTAGGTCTTTATGTACCTGATAAGAATATGTATGTATGTGCTATCATTCTTGCTACTTCAGGCTCACTAACTCGGAAGAAGAAATAATCTAATGGTAAGTCTATCTGAAATTTTCCAGGACTCTATCTACTTTTTTAAATGGCATACAAAGCAAATAAGTGTAATATAACAAGCAGAGTGTTAAAACTCTTTGGTAAAAATGTTAAACAGGAAAATGACGATGTAGGAAGATCCTGAACTCAACTCCTCCCATTGACACACTGAATCCACAGCGATATATGAAACAATTTCCTCCGAAGAAAACCTAAATACTGGCAGAGCAACCCCTTCACATTGGGCAAATGAGAGGGAAAACAGGTAGGAAAGGCACAACCCTGCCATAATTTTCATGCCTGGCACAGCAACCCACAATCGGGAGGGAACTCAAAACCCAGAGCTTCTCCCAGAGGAGCAAAGGGTTTGTGCCCCACATCAAACACCCCAAATTTTAATACTGCCACCTGAGAGACGAGCCCCCAGAACATCTAGCTTTGAAGACCAACAAGGCTTACATGGGGCTGTGGTAAATTGAGGAAGGTCTCCTAAAGGGCCTGGGCACAGACTCACCTGCCCCAGGGACCAATGCAGAAGCAGCAATCTGAAAAATGCCCACTTTATGTGAATGAGACTCATTCCCTAATTTTAAATGTTGGTCTGAGGGGCAGAGGCCTGCTGGGATACTCTCCAGGGACTGAGGCTGTTGGGAGCTCTCTCTCTGCCTTGCTAAAGCCGGTAGGTACTATCTTTTTTTTTTTTTCTTTGTACTCTCCTTTTTTCTTTTTCTTTTTTTCTCTAAATTTTCTTTTTCTTTTTCTCTTTTCCTTTTCTTTTCTGTTTTTTCTTTTTTTTTTTTTTTTGGTGAGTGCCATCTTCACACTCTCCCTCTGCCTTGCCCCAGAGCACCAGTATCTTAGAGAGGGGAGCTTCAACACACCTGTGGTGATTCGGTTTTTATGTTTGGTGACCCAGTTTTTGTGGCTGCCACCCAGGGGAAGCCCTCTGATCACCTGGCTCTGGAGGCTGGGGGCCTTGTGTTACTGGGTCCCATGGGATTAACAATTGGAGAGACAGTCCTTGGCAGACTACCACTCCCAGGGCACTGCACAGACAGCAAACTGAAACATACCCCCAGACTTTCTGAGAAAGAGGCCTATATGCTTTGTCCAGGAACTTTGGACTGAGGGGCAGGTTTCTAGTTTGGTCAACAGAGGGGCTCTCAGGGAATGGAGGCTGAAGAACGCAATTTTTTTTCTTTTTTTTTTTTGAGTACAGTTATAAAGCAGAAACTAGCACACCATTGTAAAGCAATTATACTCCAATAAAGATGTAAAAAAAGGAAAAAAAAGAAATCTTGCCATTTGTGACAACACGGATGCATGGATAAACCTTGAGGGCATTATGCTAATTGAAATATATCAGAGAAAGACAAATACCATATGATCTCATTTATATGTGGAATCTTAAAATTAAAAAAATTTTTAAATAATAAAAAGATAACATATATGCAGAGAACAAATTGGTGGCTGCCAAAGGAGAGGGGTAGAGGGGTGGGCAAAATGGGTGAAGGTATACTAACTTCCAGTTATAAAATAAGTAAGTCATGGGGATGTAGTGTCTAGCATGGCAACTACAGTTAATAATACTGTACTGCATATTTGAAAGTTGCTAAGAGAGTAAACCTTAAAAGTTCTCATCACAAGAAAAAAACGTTCTGTAACTATGTGTGGTGACAGATGTTAACTAAACTAATTATAGTGATGATTTCACAATATATACAAATATCGAATCATTATGTTGTACACCTGAAACTAATATAATGTTGTATGTCAATTATACCTCAATTAAAAATAATAAAAAATAAAATTAAAATGTTAAATGGTACTTTAGAAGCACACATGAGCAAGATATTAATTGTTGCACTTGGCTCTAGAAGTCAAGAATGTTGCCAAAAAAAAGAAGAGAGAGAGAGAGAAGTAAGGAGACCTGGCTGCCAGGCTTATTCTGCTATGGGACGTTGGATAAGATGATTAAGTTCTCTGAACCTCAGTTGCCTTACAGCTGCCTTATCTATAAAATAAGGGGGTCAGAGTAAATATTCTCTGAAGTTCCATGCTATCATTCAAATCTCAACACACTTTAATATGCCAAAAGCATTATATATCTCAGTAATCATATTAGCATTATTATTTGAATCCAAAATAACCCTGATAATAACACATCACATTTATAGAGTTCGTTGCAGGTTTCAATGTGTTTTCACATGCATTATTCTCATCTGACGAGTAACAGAACAGCATTTTTTTCATGTTCTAATAGGGAAGGCTGACCCCTCATTCAATCCAAGGTAAAAAAGAGGCTTCCTGCTCTCCAGGGCCTGCACTCTGGTATGGGTGTGGCTCTGACCAAGGAAACAAGCGAGCCCCTCACAGAGAGACTCGCAAATTAGGGGTGTCATTCAATAGGGTTGAGGATGGGAAGAGCACTTTGAAGTCCCTTTAAAATCCCTTCCCCACTTGAGGGGTACAGGAAATTTTCAAATGAGATGCTTTAGACACTCAGGCATCTACCACTAGAGCAGTGATCAGCATAGGGATCAAGGAATGAAATGCAAACTTTAATAACTCTTGCCTTACTAAATATGTGTCAAGATTGTTGGTGGGAATGTAAATTGGTACAGCTACTATGGAGAACAGGATAGAGGTTCCTTAAAGAACTAAAAACAGAGCTACCATACAATCCAGCAACCCCACTCCTGGGTATATATCCGGAAAAGATGAAAACTCTAATTCGAAAAGATATACGCACCCCAATGTTCGTAGCAGCACTGTTTACAATAGCCAAGACATGGAAGCAAGCTAAATGTCCATTAACAGATGAATGGATAAAGTGGTGTGTGTGTATACACACACACACACACACACACACACAATGGAATGTTACTCAGCCATAGAAAAAGAATGAAATAACGTCATTTGCAGCAACATGGATGGACCTAAAGATTATCATAGTAAGTGAAGTAAGTCAGAAAGAGAAAGACAAATATCCCATGATATCACTTATATGTGGAATATTAAAAAAATGATACAAATTAACTTATTTACAAAACAGAAACAGACTCACAGACACAGAAAACAAATTTATGGTTACCAAAGGGGAAAGATCGGGGGGGGGGAGGGATAAATTAGGAGCTTGGGATTAACAGACACACATTACTATATATAAAATAGATAAACAACAATTTCCTATTTATAGCACAGGGAACTATATTCTACCTTGTAGTAACCTATAATGGAAAAGAATCTGAAAAATAGTATATAGTTATATATAACTGAATCACTCTGCTGTACACCAGAAACTAATACAACATTGTAAATCAACTATACTTCAATTAAAAAAAATAAAATTTAAAAAAATAGTTTTTTAAAATATCTGTCAAAGCAAACACTCAAGGGCTCCTTCTGTTTGTGTTTTGCAAAATAACAGTTTTATTGGCAATAAATCTGAGAAATGCTAAATATGTGTGTGTGTGTATATGTGTGTGTGTGTGTGTGTGTGTGTGTGTGTGTGCGCGCGTTCAGAGTCCTTAAAGGACTTCCCTGTGGCGCAGTGGTTAAGAATCCGCCTGCCAATGCAGGGGACACGAGTTCAAGCCCTGGTCTGGGAAGGTCCCACATGCTGCGGAGCAACTAAGCCCACGAGCCACAACTACTGAGCCCGCATGCCAAAACTACTGAAGCCCACGTGCCTAGAGCCCATGCTCTACAACAAGAGAAGCCACCGCAATGAGAAGCCCGCGCACCACAACAAAGAGTAGCCCCCACTCACCACAACTAGAGAAGCCTGCACGCAGCAACGAAGACCCAACGCAGCCTAAATAAATAAATAAATAAAAGCACATGTTGTTTAAAAAAAAAAAAAAAAAGAGTCCTTAAAAATTCTATATCCTTTGTTCCAGGAATCCTATTCCTAGAAATCCTTCTTGAGAAAATAATCAGAGATTTGACCAAATTTTTAAGTTCAAAGATGCTGATCACAGCATAATTTTCAGTAGCAAAAAACTGGAAACAACCTACACTTCCATAAACAGCCACATAAATTGTGGCATATCGAAATAATAAAATGTTATTTTTAATGTTAAATAATTTTTTTAAAGAATATTTAACGATATGGGGTAAATGTTCCCAATATAATTGCAGGTGGAAAATCTGTATATAAAGCAAACATAAAATATGCATATCTTGTGGTGTTTTTTGTGTTTTTTAATACATGTAGAAAAAAACGGAAAAATGCATTAGAATGTTACAAGTCATTTTTGCTAAACTGTGAAATTATGGGTGATCTTGGTGTTCTGTAATTCTGCAATGAGCACGCACTATTTTTACAACAAGAAATTAAAAATTACTTTTAAAAAATCCTTGTCCTACCTACCTCCCAGAGTAGTGATAAACACAAATATGAAGGCTGAGCTTTCTAACAGTAAGAACTATCCTAAAACGGAATACCCAGGGAGAGGGTTCAAGCATTGCCCAGTGACCATACGGCCCTTGATTAGGTCAGACTTTCAGAACTTGGGATTCTACAGCCTTCTGTGAAATCCCTCCACCTTCAGCATGTGTCTTGCATTGTTGGCAGGGCAGAGCTGGGTTGGACTGGTCCCACCCTTCCTGCCTAGTACCCTGATGCTTAGCTGTGCTAAGCATGTGCTTGTATGTGCTATGAGGAGTAAAGCAAGCAGTCAGTGGCCAAGAAAGAGAGACCCTCTAGGGGACCAATCTTAGCAGCCAGTGGCCACTGTGCCCTTACCAGCTTCCAACACCCCAAGTGGTAAAGGCCCTTCTGCCCAGCAAACATGTCGCTAGGACCCCTGCTACTGACTCTCAGATACAGTCCTCATGCTAACTTCCCTGAGGATCTAAACTGGTCCTAAGGCTTTGCTCTGCAGCTGTGGTCCAGATATGGCATGGAGGAAAGGACAAGTGAGAGTGTCAAATACAACCCTCAGATGTTTTTCGTTTGTCCCACCATTTGTTTGGTCCACCAAGTGTTTTAAAAAACAATATACCTGAGTACTCGTATGGCTTGGTCAAAATACAGAATGCCCCTGCAGGCAACAAAGCTTGTGAAAAACGGGAAAACTAAGACTCAAAGAAGGACAGTGATTTGTTGAAGTCCATGCAGCAAGTTACTGGCTAGAATACCGGGTTACAGGGTCTAAGCCTGGGTGTCCTGACTTCTTCCAGTTCAATGTGTGACATTACAGAATCCCTGACTCTCCAGGGACTCTAGGACCCCTGATACCATGAGGAGCCCCAGAACCTCCCACCTCCTGTGGGTTCAAGATTGCAGGAGACTTTAGTCATTATTTTAAGTTGTCAGTGACTGCAACATGGGGATATATGAAGTTCATACTTGGGACTCAGGAGTAATTGACAGTGGGCAAACAGGAAATGACAGCACATACTAGGAAGGAGGGTATGAGGAGACAGGAGAGGCCCTGCTCCCCCTGGATGGCTGATACAGAACCAAGTTAAACAAAGTGAACAAATAGCATCTTAATGCTAAGGAGATGCATAAACAAAGCTACAATCATCCACACTGCTCCCCAGAGGAGACAGGCAGGGATACTCGTGGCTATCAAAGGAGACTGAATTGATGAAACAGATGAGTGTGAGGGAAACATGTTCCATTTTCACCTTGGTTTCTTGGTCCTCCTTAGCTTGGCTGTAGCCTTGCTCTCATCAGACAGTTCACTGTGTGGGGCAGAGTCTAACAAATGTGATAAACTCTGAATGAGGGAATGTCATATTCTTGACTCCCTCTTTAAGGTGGTGCCTCTATTACCTGGGGAAGGGGCAGGAATTCGGTGATGTGCTGTATTCTCCCTACCATTCCATATTTTCATATTCTCAGAAAATAAATGATACAAGAGAAGGTGGGGCAGGGCTGAGAGGAAGAGAGAGTGGCAGGATAAGAAGAAAGAGGAAGGAAGATTAGGGTAGAGGAAAGAAGTGAGAGTAGAAAAGTATATATTCATAGTAAACAAGTTGGATGACAAGGCAGGAAACATAAGGGTTTTTTCTTCCTAACATAAAAGGGATGGTGGACTTCATTACTCTGATTTTTATCCACCCACTGACCTGTCTCCACCTCCCTCCCTAGCCTGTCGGCTTCTAGGGTAATGAAGTATCAAGGTAAATCAGGCAAGAGCATTTGAGTGTGGACAGAAAAATCCACCTCAGCGTGCTGCTGAGGTGAATACAGCGTGCTGCTGCTGGCTTCCGCTGGATCATCCGGGTTTGCCTAGACATCACAGGCAGCAGGACTCCTGAGGGCCCGGGCAGCCTGGGTGGGGAAGGGGGAGTCAATGAGTCAGCAGGAAGCAAAGACACAAGGTGTATCCCCAAAGTGCAAACACAAGGAAAAGGCCAGCCCCTGGGTCAAATTCATAGCTCAGTGGCGCCCTGTCCATCTGGCAGCAGATGGCTGTTCTATTCTAGATTCAGTCATTCCCCTTGAGAAAACCTCTTTGGTAATGACGTTCTCAGTCCCTTTCTCAATTTGCACTTAGTGCTTAGACATCATCAGGACATGCAACCAAGAACAACGCCACAAAGATTCTCAGCAATATTTGGAAAGGAGAAGGAACACAGTTGTTTGTTCATTTTATTTTTAATTAAAGGTGTTAACTGCAGAGGAAAGAGACCTATGAAAACCTTTCTAATAATGCAGACAGTATACTCTCCACCCGGGCCGCTCCTTCCCTCTTCCAGTCTAGCAAAGAAGAGGAAAGCAGAATGGGATCTAGTAAATCAACTGAGTCCATTCTAGTAGGCTCCACACGGAAGCTGGAAGACCACTTTTCAGACCAAAAAGAGGAGTCAGAGGAAAACTGAGCCACCTCGCACCCTTGGCACTCTTCTCAATGTACTAATATCCCAGAAAGCTAACAAGGCCACCTGGGATAGTGGAAGAGACTGGGAATCTGGGTGGCAGGCCCAGCTCTGCCACTGACCTGCTGTGCAGCCTTGAGCCAGGTGCTTATCTTCTCTGAGTTCTAGTGTCCCCATGTGTAAGACAGAGACGATAATATGTACCTAATTGAATATATATTATTGATTTTAGTTTTGTCTGTTAGAATTTCATATTTATGGAATCATGCAGGATGTAGTCTTTTGTATAAGGCTTCTTTCACTCAGAACTTTTTTGAGATTTCATCCATGTTGTTGGATGTATCACTTCGCTCCTTCTGAATTGCATGAATATACTACATTTCTTTATCCATTCTCCTACTGTTGGATGCTTGGACTGGTCCCAGTTTGGGGCCATAGTGAATAAAGATTCTACTTTCAGTCTATTCTAATTACTCTAGATACCTCATATAAGTGGAATCGCACACTATTTACCTTTTTGTGATTGGCTTATTTCATTTAGCATAATGTCCTCAAGGTTCATCCTTGCTGTAGCACGTGTCAGGATTTCCTTTCTTCTTCAGGCTCAGTAATAATTCCATTGTATGGATATACCACATTTTGCTCATCCACTCATCTGTCAGTGAACACTTGGGTGGCTTCCACCTTTTGGCTATTGTAAGTAAGGCTGCTATGAACATTCTTCAAGATCCCATTTCCAATTCTTTTGACTACATATCCATATGTGGAATTGCTGGATTATATAGCAGTTTTACTTTTAATATTTTGAGGAACCACCATACTGTTTTCCACAGCAGCTGCACCATTTTACATTTCCATGAACAGTGCCCGAGGGTTCCAATTTCTCTACATCCTAGCCAACACTTGTTATTTTTTTTCTTTTCTTTTCTTTTCCATAGTAGCTATCCTAATGGGTATGAGGTAGTATCTTATTGTGGTTTTAATTTCCATTTCCCTAATGATTAGTGATGCTGAGCATCTTTTCATATGCTATTGGCCATTTGTATATCATCTCTGAAGACATGCCTATTCAAGTTCTTTTGTTCATTTCTAAATCAAGTTATTTTTATTTTTGTTGTTGACATACTGTAGTTTTATAGCAAATCTTCAAGTTAGGTATGTGAATCCTCCAACTTTTCTTCCTTTTTAAGACTGCTTTGGACATTCAAGGTCCTTTACATTTCCATATAAATGTTAGAATTAGCTTGTCGATGTCTACCAGAAGAAAAGCCTCTTAGGATTTTGACTGGGATTGCTTTAAATCTATAAGTCAATTTGGGGAGGACTGACAACACTGAGTCTTTCCATCCATGAATGTGATTTATCTTTCCATTTATTTAGGTCTTCTTTAACTTCTCACAGCACTGTTTTACAGTTTTTATGTAGTCTTTTCAGATTTTTTTTAAGTTTATACCTAAATATTTTATTATGCTTTGTAACATAATTGTAAAATAATTTTTTAAGATCTTCCAATTTTTTGTTGTTGCTGTATAAAAAATGTAATCAATTTCTGACCGTTGACTCTGTACTCTGTTAAATTCACTTCTTGGTTCTATCTAAAGTTATCTTATAGATTCCTTAAGATTTTCTATGTCAACAATTATGTCATCTGTGAATAAAAACAGGTTTATTACTTTCTCATTTTTAAGCCTATTATTGCTTTTTCTTACTTTATGGAACTCACTAGGAACCTCCTTCCAGTATAATGTTGAATAAAAATGGTGATAGAGGGCACACTTGCCTTAGTCTGATCTTAAAAGGAACACTTTCAATTTTTCATTATTGATTATGACATTTGCTTTCTATAAATGCCCTTTATTAGATTGCAGAAGTTCCATTCTATTTCTAATTTGCCAGAATTAGATTTATTATCACAAATGGATGTTAAAACTTTTTCCAACTTCATTGAGGTATAATTGACAAATAAAAATTGTATGTATTTAAGATGTGCAATGGAATTTGATCTACGTATACACTGTAAATGATTACTACAATCAAGCTAATTAGCACATCTATCACTTCACATAATTACTGTGTGTGTGTCTTAAGAACACTTAAGATACACTACTCTCTTAGCAGATCGCAAGTATAGTATACAATACAGTATTATTAACTATACTTACCATACTATACGTTAATCTCCAGAACTTATTCATCCCATATAACTGAACCCTTTGACAAACATCTCCCCATTTCTCCCACCCGGCAACTACCATTCTACTCTGTTTTTTTTTTTTTGGATTCCATATATATATATATATATATATATACACCTACTTTCACTTCTGATACTGGTATTTTGTGATCTCTTTCTCTTTTTTCTTGATCAGTCCAGCTAGATACTTGTTGATATTTTCAAAGAATTGTTTTGGGTTTATTATTTTTCTCTATTTTTTGTTTCCTATTTCATTAATTTCTGCTCCTATCTTTATAGTTTCCTTCATGCTACTTATTTTGGGCTTACTTTTCTTTTTCCACCTTCTAAAGGTGGAATCTTAAGTCACTGAATCTAGTCCTTTCAAATATATGCACTTAAGTATATAAATTTTCCTAAAAGCACTGCTTTATCTGCATCCCACAAATTTTCATTATTATTCAGCCAATAAAATGGACAACCTAGAAGAAATGGACAAATTCTTAGAAATGTACAATCTCCCAAGACTGAATCAGGAAGAAATAGAAAATATGAGCAGGCCAATTACCAGTAATAAAATCGAATCAGGAACAAAAAACCTCCCAACAAACAGAAGTCCAGGACCAGACAACTTCACAGGTGAATTCTACCAAACATAATTCTACCAAACCTATCTTCTTAAACTATTCCCAAAAATTGCAGAAAAAGGAACACTTCCGAACTCATTCTATAAGGCCAGCATCACCCTGATACCAAAACCAGACAAAGACACTACACAAAAAAAGAAAATTACAGGCCAGTATCATTGATGAACACAGATGCAAAATCCTCAACAAAATATTAACAAACTGAATTCAACAACACATTAAAAGGATCATACATCATGATCAAGTGGGGTCTCAAGGATGGTTCAATATCTGCAAATCAATGTGATATGTAATATTAACACATTGAAGAATAAAAATCATCGATCATCTCAATAGATGCAGAAAAAGCTTTTGATGAAATTCAGCATGAAGTCTTAAAATCTTTTTATTTTGAAATGAATTCAAGCAGAGAAAAGTTGCAGTACTATATAAAGAAAACTCATATTCCCAAATATTAACATTTTACCATCTTTGCTCTATATTTCCTTTCCTCTCTTTCTCCATTTTCTTTCTGAACTATCTCTGAGCCAGTTACCAAACTGATGCCCTATCACTCCAAAACATGTTAGTGTATTTGTGACCAAAACCATCAACACTCTCGACATAACAATTCAACCATCAAAACTAAAAAATTGGGACTTCCCTGGCGGTCCAGTGGTTGGGACTCTGAGCTTCCAATGCAGCGGGCGCAGGTTCGATCCCTGGTCAGGGAACGAAGATCCCAAATGCTATGCGGCGTGGCCAAAAACAAAAAACAAAAACAAACTAAAAAATTAACACTGGTATGTGAGTACCAACACAACTTCAGACTCCATTGAGATTTCACCAATTGTTCCATTAGTGTCCTGTGCAACAAAAGGATCCAGTTCACAACTGTATGTTTCATTTAGTTGCCACACCTCTTTAGAATCTTTCAGTTTGGAACAGTTCCTCAGTCTGTCCCTGACTTTCAGGACCTTGACACTTGGGAAGAATGGGCCTGCTTTTGGTCACTCTCCACTTCCTTCAGGTGGTTATTTTTTTACATTTTATCTGAGTTCACAGTTGCTTTCTGTGGGGTTTGGTTCAAAAGAACTACTCCACCATTACCAGAAATGGAATCAAGATGGGATTCCCCTCTTCTGACCACAGATGACACATGGAAAACCTGCCTTTCTGTTTGACTAGCATGACAGTTCTCACATCTACAAAATAGGAACAGCTCCAATATGCAGTCTCATAGCATTTCATATAATTTTTCCAAATATCTATTTTATTATTATAATTAAGATGATGCCTATATGGAGTTAAAAATCAAATAGTACAGAAAAATATCAAATGAAAAGAAAAAGTGCCCCACCTAACATTAAAAGATTTATCTCTAATGAGCAGAATCTCTCCATGCTTGGCCCACCAGTGATACGAAAACTAAAGAAAACTCTGACTGAGAATCAGAAGACCTAAGTTTCCAATTCTGGTTCTACTGCTCCAAAACTGGCTTTAGGTAAGTCACCTATTCATGCAAAAAGTATTTACTTAGCTCCTGGTAGCATATTTAACCCTCTGTACCTCAGTTTCCTTATCTGTGAAATGCATAACACTATCCATCTTTTCCATATGCCTCACAGGCAGGAAAAAAATGATGCAATACTGTATGTTTGGGTATGCTGAAAGTTGAAAGCATAATACAAATGTAATAATATATCAAGTGTTAGACCTCTGGAAAAATCAACATGAAAATCATAAGACTTAGTTGGAATATAGGAGACAAATTAAAGATGAGATGTGAATGGAAGAATCTATATTTTATTTGGTTTTATATTATTATACTATCTATACCTGTACTGTCCAATACAGTAGCTACTAGCCACATGTGGGTATTTAAATTTGAATTCATTAAAATAAAATAAAATTTAAAATCAATTCCTCTGTCACACTAACTACATTTCAAGCGCTCAGCAGCCAGCTGTGGTTACCAGCTACTGTATTGGACCAATACAGACCATTTCCATCATCATATAAAGTTCTACTGGAGAGTACTGATCCATACTATTTTATATAATGTATACTCTTAACTGCCTGATATTAATGTTGTTACTGTGGAATTAATGCATAGCAACTAGCCTGCCACTATGAAACAAAACAAACAGAAAAATCTTAAAGCTAAAAAGAAATCTGGATAGGGAAGAGTTCTAACTAAACCAGAATGTTAGTGGCCTTAGAGCTTTGGAAGAACCCTTGGAATTGCTTGTCATTACACAGATTGGAAAGCTGAGGCCCAGGAAGCAGAGTCTCTGACCCCAGGTCCCACAGAGAGTTAACATTCGAGTTGGAAATGGAATCCTGGTATTTCACAGCATAGGCTTTGCAGTAGGATCTGGATTTTAATCACAACTCTAGCCATGTGGCCTTGGACAAGTGACCACCCCCAAGCCTCACTCTCCTCATCTAAAAACTGAGGAATAATAATCCCAATGCTGCTCAGTTGTCCCGAGGATTAAAGGGACGATGTCTAGCATCGTCTAGCAGAGACCCCGGCACCCCAGCACCCCACTGGGACTTGGTGGATGCTACCCGCTATCATTATTAGCTGAGACACTGCTCTTTCCACTACACCGCAAACTCCGATCGGGAAGGCTTTGGCCACCACACGCATCATCACCATGGAGCTGGTGAGTATAGGAAAGAACGGGGAAATTATGCAGCTTGGCAAAATGTGCCAGGGGAGCAGAATGATAAATGCATTGTACAGCAGTAACTACGGAACTGCTCCCACAAGTCCCCAAACAGTAGCAGAAATTTCACCTTGAGGGGTGCAAAGGGAAATGTACCGTTTTCTTGCCTCTGTGCTCTTCCCCTTAAATAGGCATCTGAGGAATGGAGCACTGCGGACTGAGAAAGATGTTTATATTTCTATGACCCTCAAGCTGAGACAACTGGAGGAGTCAGCATTCTGTTTCCATTCCTCTCCTTCCAGAACGAATATATCACAACTCTGTCAGCAACCTACAGCTATCCCCACCGCCGGCAGACCTCTCCAAGCCTGCTTCTGAGTAGGTGGAGCTCAAATCCCCGAGGCTTCTTCAAGTGCCCGCTGTGTCACCTAGCCCCTTGCCCCATGCCCTTCAGGGTATGACATTCCCCCCAAATCCTAAAATACAGTGCCCACTCTCCAGCACCATATGCTATCCTCTGGAAGATGACCACACACAAGGTGCTCAGATGCTAGAGCAAAATCAAATAGTAACAGGGGAGGAGAGGTTTCCATTCAATTCTGCAATAAATCTCAACCACCTGCTTTAAGACAGGCACTGTGCCACGCACAAAAGATACAACCGCAACCAAGACATGGTACCTGCCCTCAAGTAGTTTATACTTGAAATGGCAACTGGAGTTGTCCAAAGTAGAATCAACTAGGGAAGCTCTAATCTGAGCCTTGTAAAGTGGTACAACTTGGATTTGCAGGTAAGGGGGCTGGGATTGAGATACTACGAAACTCATCCCTGTTGCCAGTATGAATGGAAACAGAAGCCCAAGAAAGGACCATGAGGAACTAAAATATCCTTTCTCAACTCTTCAAAGGCACACTTCACTGTCCTAGCTTTAAAGTGGGAGTTTCTGGTGAAGGAAAACCATTCACCTCCCCTAGTCTGTGCCCAGACACCAAAGAGGGGAGAAGGAACTGTCACAGGCTCTACCTCTTTGCGCACCATCTGGATGTCTAGGAGGGGGTGGTGAGCAGCATTCTCAGTCACCTCTTTGCCCTCCAGCCTGAACAACCACCATCCAGTCACCTGGATGTCCATTAGTCCAGGACACTGCCACTGTGTTATCTCTGCCACTCCCTAGCTGTGTCCTCAGACAAGTTACTTCCCCAAGTTTTGGTTTCCTCATCTACAAAATGGGGATGTACCCTGCTCCATGGAAATGAGGTAAGAATTGAAAGTGATGTTTATACAGTGCACAATGTGTGGTACATAGTCAATGTTCAACAAATAGGAGCTATCATTATTATTATTTCTTAAAAATCCTAATGTTCCCCATCAAGTCTTTCTTAATTGCCAACCTCTGTGCTCATACCCAAGCCTGCCAATACCATCACCAGGTTTATCATCTCAGAAGGAACCAGCCTCTTCCTATAGATCCTTCAGAAGACTGAAAAGCCTTGATCTTCTCACCCACCAAACTCAGTCTCCCTCAGCCTTTAAATTTCAACTTCTCTAAGAAGCTCTGCCAAAGACTCAAGAAACCTGGCCAACAACTCTTTTCCCTGACACTGCCCCTAGATCTCTCTGCTCCCAAGTCCTCAGCTCTTACCTGTAGGAGATTTATACCATCAGTCACATCCCATTCAGAAAGCTGTAGGACTCTAGATGTCCTCCCTGTTGTCACTTTCCAAGTTCAATGCTCAAATGCACTGACAGGTAATAATGGATAAAGAGGAACACAAGAACCATGGAAATTATTCATATCAAACTCCAGCTCTTTAATAACTGACAACAATTTGCAAAGAGCTACAAGAAATGGAAGTTTCCTGAAAACCCACAGAAGACTGCATATGACAGAGAAGTCAACCAACTTAACTTACATTTGTTTGTTGCTTCATGGTTATAAAATGCTTTCATATTCATAATCATTTTGACAACAACTTGCAGAGGCAAGCCTAGTAAGCAGTATCATATCTGACAGTTGCAAAATCAGAGGTTCAGAGAAGTAAAGCAGTTTGTCCAAGAATCAAAAGACAATGTAAAGTCACTTGATTCTCCCAAGTCCTTCTTCTATTGGTTGCTCCTTCACACAGACTCTATCATCAAATGATGTGCATGCTCCAGGCTAGTAAAAAAAAAAAAAACTTACACAAAAAGGATCACATGGAAATAAAACTACAGAGAAGATACTCAAGAATGACTAAATTATTATTCTAAAGTGAGGAACTTTCCTCACTCAATCCTGGGAGTGCTAGCTACAACAACACATACATTTTGTTCAGCAACCATGAGCAGTTGTCCCCAGGCAGCTCAGTCTCCTGAAGTGGCCCATGGAAGGTCCTCATGGCAGCTACAAGCAGCCTCCCAGCATCTATTAGTGGCTCCCACGCTGCCTCCTGCTTTCCTTTCTCCTTACATTTCTGGCCCCTCTGAAAAGCCAGAAGCTTCACTGTTGATTGATTGTCATAGCAGCTGCTATTTTCACATCTCTGATTCCTTCCATTTCTGCTACCCACAGCCAGTACCCCCCATCTTGGATGACACCAGGCATCCAGTAAAAACAGCTCTCATCCAAAGAGCAATCTGCAGATGCAGGAGGTGGCCACCAGCACTGACAGCGTTCCCACAGAGAGAACCACTACATCACAGAAGGGAATTACACAATCATACAAAGACTAACTTCTTCCTTCTAGTCATAATTTGGTGGCCCCACTACCAAACAGCCTGGGGTCTTCGGGTTCTGAAGGTTACATGCCAAAAGCATGGCCTGGTTTGCTTCCTTAGAAGTGACAAGAGCAATGTTTTCTCTTTATCTACCTCGTGGGGTGCCTACCAGCCAAGGCCTCAGAGGCTCAGGACACTGCAGGCCAAGAAGAGGCTGGAACTGGATGGGATTACCTTTGGGGAAGAGGGGTGACTACAGGCTTGGTTCCTAAGGCAGCCATTCAATATAACGTACCCAAAGGGGTCTGGCAGAGAGAGGCTTGATTCAGGCCCTTGCCAATATCAAAGAAGGCCTCCAAGCAGGAAGCTCTGAGCAGCAATAATCCTTGGAATCAAACACTTGGCACTCTACTGGGGAATTCAGAACAAGGTCCTGAACAGTGACCAGGGGTCCAGAACACAGAGTCCAGGCCCCGGGCAATGAGACTGGCAAAATCCAGGCTCTGCTCAGGGTAGGGTTCCTGTGCTAGTGGAACTGGAAGAGAGGTCCAGCTGTCTGGACGGGGTCAGTGTGGGAGGGAGAAAGCATTTAAGAAAGGCAAAAGGAAGGCCAGGGTTCATCACAGCCAAGGAGCCAGGCCTCCAGCAGCCCACCAAATGCCAGATCTGGAATCGCAAGAGGTCTCAGGGACAAGGGAGGTTGAGGAAAGGTGGAAAAGGGCTTCAGGGACAGCAGTCCAACAAGAGTCAAGGAAGGGGGGTAACGGCACCAAGCAAAGAAAAACTGAGAAAGAAAGAAGAGGCAGGTCTGTTAGGCTGAATGGCAGGAATACTGAGATGAATATAAGACATTGTCCTTGTTATCCATTGTTGCGGGGGGGGGGGGGGGGGCGGGGAGTAGTTGTCCAAGCAGCCAAGGGCAAAGGAAAGCAGAAGAACCAGAAGAATCAAAGACCCAGAAGTATCAAACAACGTGACGATTTCGTTGGTTTGACACAGATGTATTGCAAGGTGCAAGGGAGAGACTGGTAGAAGGTGAGCCTGGATATTGACAGGGGCGGTATCAAGAAGAGCTTTTTATGACAAGCCCGAGATTATAGACATCATCCTAGATGGGAGGCCAAAAAGCAAAGGTAATTATTTGTTGAGTACCTACTGTGTGCTGGGCACTAATTAAGGTGATGGAGACACAGTGGTGAACAAGGCCTACAGTCACACTCTAATAACCGCATTCTTTGCACAACTAGCTGTGGAGATTAGGGATTGTGTGTTTCTCCTACCTCTTGAGGGCAGAGGTTGGGTCTTATTCTCCTCTATTTCCAGAAGACTCAGCTAAGTTTCTTCCATATAGTACCTTTCCAATAAGTGTTTGTTGTGGGAATAAATGCTTCCTGTATTTTCTTTTTTTTCCAATTGAAGTATAGTTGATTTACAATGTTGTTAATTACTGCTTACAGCAAAGTGACTCAGTTATACATATATACATTCTCTTTCATATTCTTTTCCATTATGGCTTATCATAGAGTATTGAATATAGTTTCTGTGCTATACAGTAGGACCTTGCTGTTTATCAATCTTATACATACCAGTTTGCATCTGCTAATCCCAAACTCCCAATCCATCCCTCTCCCACCTCCCTCCATATTTTTTAAAATCTTTTTTTTTAAATAAGAGCATAATATGATCAGATTTATATTTTAGTACATCATTTTGGCAGCTGGGTGGGGGCACCTAGAAGGTGCACAAACTAGAGACAAGGGGTTCTCAACTAAGGGGTTCTCAACTGTCACTAGGCAATAGATAATGGGGGTCCAAGCTAGAGGAACAGTGTTGTAGATGGAGGTAGTTTTAGTGCCCTGGCCAATCGATTCACTTAGAGCTCACTCAGCCTTCACAGACTTTGTATTTCTCTCATCAAACCACTGCAGCCTCCTCTGAAGCCTCTGTTGGCTTCTGTTTTCACTCTAAACCTTGGCATGATTTACTTTCACCCTGGGACAGCCCTGTTTTCAAGGTCAAAGCCAACAAAAGACAGCTGGTCAACTCCAGGGTGACCCCGGGCACGGCCTGGGGCAGTCGTAATGCTGCAGAGCATGGTGGTGACACACGAGGTCACTGGAGTTTAAATCAGCGCTGATGAATTTCCTCTGCCGCTGAGAGGAAGCACCGGAGACATCCTTGCTGTTGATGCTGATGGCTACCTCAAAAGACAGGAATTCACCCTCCCCGGCCCTGCATGGAGATTGGATGTGGGTTACCAAGCACCTGGCCTCCGATATTTTCACTGGTTCTGATTCTAAGAAGTATTTACCACAAAATCCAGGACAGTTCTTTGTAGCTCCTAAGATCTCAAGTGATTAAGACAGAAGAGCAGCTCTGATTCAGACTTATAATAAAACCTGTGTCCGAAGCATAGAGGGGCTCACTTGTCATGAATCCAACAGTAACTCTTTTGTACAGACCTTCAGAGTTTATAAAAGCCCTTTTATAGCTTATTTGCATCTTTCAATAGCTCTGTAGGCAACGTAAAGCAGATATTATTACTCCCATTTTGTAGACGAGAAAACTAAGGCTTGGAGAGGTTTTGACTGGCCCAAAGTCATATGAGTTGTCGGTGACAGAGCAGAAATTCCAACCCGGGTCTCACTCCACATTCAAGCCTCTGTCCATCACACCTCCAACTCTAGCAAGCACTAGGGTTTACCACAATCATGAGTTAATGTCTCTGTCCCAGTCCTCACTGACACCAGTCCTTTCCTGGCTGCTTTTCCTCATAAGACAGTGACCCAGATTACGAGTCTGGAGAGTGCTACCAGGTCTCCGTCAGACCCAACTACCATGCAGCGATAGCCAAAGCCAGGGCCACATTCTGATCAGAACTGTCCAGAGAGGAAGCTGTTGGTGCACAGGGCTAGCTATGAGAAGAAGGAGGGCTCTGAGAGCCAGATTCAAGTCCCTGTTCTGCCATGTGGTATATAACCTTAAGCTCATGACAGCTTTCTCTTTGAACCTCCATAGAATAAGGGCAGCAACATCTGCTCTACCCACCACTCAGGGATCAGAGCCAGTAATGGAATATTTCTTCTCCCGTTTCCAGGCAGTTACCAGATTGTGCTGGATGCACCCACTACAGAGTAAAGCAAACTAGCCCCTCCATGGAGGCCTCCCTGCAGTAACCTCAACACGCAGGCAGACAATCTGTCTTTCAATCTAAGCAGGAAGATTTAAGCCACCCAACAGGCGCTTTCACACGGTTTCAGCACACTTCTGCTGATCATTTACTTTGTACCGAGCCTGGCCCTAATTATACAAAGATAAATAAGACAGTGTGGGCCTTCAAAAGACTGTAGGTTTGATTTAGAGACGGACATGTTAATAAGTACTGTATTACTAATAAACACGGTATTCCAGCATTGGGCAGCAACTCTGTCTTTTTGTTGTGAATTCTTGGCACACTGTACGGTGCTGCCCACAGTAGGATGCAGTAAACATTTACTGAATAAATAAATAAAACTAACATAAAACATGACGACAAAGGGTACACACACTTCAATAAAAGAATTGCTCTTCTCCACCTGGAAGCTTCCATCTTCCCATATCCCCTTTTCTCTTTACTCCTGTCCTGAAAGAAAAGGATCCTTCCTTCTTGTCAGAACTAACCCCTTCACGGTGATTTCCCTCCTCTCCCTCATCTCCTTGGAGGCCTTGCTCCAGCCATCCTGCCTCCCTCTTGCATCTGTCCTCAGAAGCTTTCTCTCTCTTTCTTTCCCTCTCTCTAATCCTTGCTTTCAGCCTTCTGACCCACGTCAGGTTCCCCGAGCTTACAAAACTAACTTGAACCAAGCTCTCCTTTCGAGTTCCTGAGCTCGTCCCCATCCTCCTTTGACCACCGAATCTCTCGATTCTGTTGTTTGCACCTGCAGCCTGTATTTCTCCTCACCCTTTCATTCACCCCATGTCCTTCGAAGCTGCTCTCAGAAGCGTCACCACCCCTCCCCAACACCAAGGCCAGTGGTCTTGTCTCAGTCTCCAAGCTCCCTGACCTCCCTGCTGAAATCCCCTTGGCTTCTGCGACACTGCAGCTCCTGGCTTGCTTTCTCCCTCTCTTGTCAATACTCAGTCTCTATCTGGCTGCTCTTCCTCTGCTTTCCTCTCAATGCAAGTTCTTGCCAAGATTGCCTTGTTACTTCACATTAGCTCCCTTGAGAACTAATTTAATGTCAAAGCTTCCAACTCAGGAAGGCTTTCCAGTCACCACCTCCACCACAACCGCCCTGAGCCCAACCCTGCAGAGTCCAACAGAACCATAGGGACTAAAAGTGCAAGAAAGAAAAGGTCCCCAAGGATAGGGGAAGGGATGGGATCAACATGGTTTCAATGTCAGACTCTCTCACAGCCTCTGTCACATTCTGCTTGTCCTGCAATGAACTTATCTTAGTTCTGCCACCAGCTCACAAGCTCCTAAGACAGGATCCGTCCCACTCTTCTCTGCTCCCCACATTCGGCGAATGTCGTGCTCGGACAGACGGGCACACATAAGCATTTTCCAGATAAAAGAAGAAAAAGTGAAGATGAATAGGCGTGAAAGCACTTGGTAAATTGGAAAGCACTAAAGGACTAGAAGCCTCACCATCAACAGACTTCGTAAGAAACTTCCGGGTTGTTCGGGCACATTGCAGCGTCGGTGCCTGTCCTCTGGCTCTGCATGACATTTGATGCCCAAATGCCTAAGAACATGGAAATGCCTATTCCGGAACTGGTCTGGGATTGAGAGGCACAGACTACAGCGACAGAGAGAGAGAAGAGGAGCTGTAAAGGATCTCACCCTCTGAGACCACCTCCTTCTCATGTGCTCAGTCAGTAAACATCCACTAAGCACCTATGAGGTGCCGGGAGCTATTCCAGACACTGGGAACACAGCTTTGAACAAGATGACGAGGGCCCGTGCCCTCCTGGATATTATATTTCAGTGAGAAGAGATGATAAATACAAATAAAAGAAAACAGCAGGTAGTAAATAAATGCTTCTGTATCAGATGCTTTACCATCTCTTTCAAACAAAACAGCCCTGGCTGGTGGCTCTTTCTCTCTCCTGAGTGTTCACACGGACAAATCCAGTCCTCTGCTTTGAGGTTTGTTTTGTGTTTTTCTCCCCGTTAGGTCAGCAGCTACAGCACAGATGTGCTAGCTTCTCTAATCTCCAGCAAAACCGTGTTTGGATGAACACTGCCACCCCATTTGAGGAGGCCTCTGAAACCACTACACCTGGAAGGTTTGGGCAGCCTGGCTGCCATGGTCTCAGAGACCTACTGCCCCTCTGAGAAGAGCGATGATGCTGCTGATACTTACCAGAGAGCTACTTGGGGAGGCTTTTTCAGGTTGTGTTCATCTGTCAGAGCCCTCCGGACTCAGCTGATCGCTGGTGGTAGATTTTTGTGTTATTTAGGGCACTGAAGTCCCACAGTCTTGACACAAACTTAAAATTAGAAATGCATTAAATATAGGAAAGGAGGAAGGTCATTCAGGAAAGGCAGCCTTCCGAGGGAGCTGCAGGACAAAGACACCCTGGAAACTTCCAGGTTCATTAATGTGTTTTACACAGCATTCCAGTCGTATTTCTCCTTCAGAAATAACACTGTGGAAAGCGTAGGGGACTGGCTCAAACCTCAGCTAACACAGCGGAGTGAGTGACTCTGCAAACTAAAAATAGCTTCTTTCCCACTCATTCTGACAGATTTCACTTAGACCCTGTGCACAGGCTGATTCTCCAACAAACAGTTTTAGTCCTGCAGCAAAATGAGGGCTGGTGGCATTTGGGCTTGACAATTACCCAATCCCTGGTTCGACTCTAGTTTATTTCCACGTTTCCTGCTGTTGCTCCAATGGCTGCGTGTATGCACACACGTGCACGTGTGCACTGAGCTCCCTGCCTGGGATTTGGTGCTCCTCAACCAAACTTGGGCAGAATTCAAACCAGGAACATGACTCAGGACCATGGCTGCAGACTGAGCCCAGAGCAAGGTTCTCAGAAACACCGGGAAGGCTCTTTGTCTCAGGTCTTCTCCTAATTCCCAGCTAGCCTCTCTGGGCCTCAGTTTCCTCAATTATAAAATAAGGGTAATCATTCCTATTCTGGCCTATTTCACAGCATCACCCTGGGATCAAAAGAGATAACGTATGCAAGAGTTATTTTCCTTTAGACGTACTCCTATCAGAAGGATGGATGGCAGTGATGGGGTAGGTGAAACAGGCAGCCAGACTACAAAACTAGGCTGGACCACTGGAAGGGACAGGCATCCCAACTGTACCAGGAGCTAAAAGCAGATCCAGATTCACAGCCTTAGCTCGTGTTGTCCCCTCTGCCTGGAATGTCCTTCTCCCTTTGCTAAACTCCTACTCATTTTTAAGAACCTAGTCCAAACACTTCTTTTTGTTAGTGTCTTCAGAATAAATTATTCCACCTTCACTGCTCCCTTAGCCTTTCGTACACACCTCTAACAGCACTTTTCACTCTACAGGGTAAGGAATTTATTTACATACGTGGAAGTTCTTTGAGGGCAAAGATTATTCTTTATCTTTGTATCCACTTCCCCACCCACCACCACTGTGTGGTCAAAGCAAGTGTATGGTAAGTGTCATCCAATGTTCACTGGGTTGACAAGGAATGGACAAGAACCCAAAGCCAAGAAGGGGGTAAACCCAGGAGACATGCACACAGGTGGGACAGCCGGCACAGAGCCAGTGGAGGGGGTGGCGGGAGGAGAATCCAGGAAGGTAGAGTCACCAAGGTCTGCCTGTTCCCGGCAATAAGGTCACAGCCACAGGGACGGGAGTCAAAGCCAAACTGCAAGTCCTGGGAGGGCCAGGTGGGAGCATCATACTAAGTCCCAGTGACCTAAGATGGAACAGGAAGCCCTGGGGACAAGGAACAAGGGCAGAGAACAGAGCCAAGGCGAAGAGGCAGAGCAAGGCTCAAGCGGTACTGAAGTCTGGAACTTCTAGATTAGTTAACATTCCCAGGTCTGCCAAAGTTGAGCCAGCAGCTTGGGGTTGAGTGATCTTGGCTATGACACCAAGGGACTCTAGAGGCAGGAGTCATTACAAATGTAAGTAGTGATCGTTTCCATAAAATAAGAATCAGAGATGGAAGGGACTCTTAGATCTATGAGAAACTTTATAGGAATCGCCTGGTCTAACAACCTCAAGCTACGTATCGGGGAACTAAGGGTAAGGAGGAAAGGGGCTTGCCCAAGTTCACCCAGTCAGGACAGAACCATGGCTAGAACCCAGGCCTTCTGACCCCCAATCCAGACCTTGTCCCCCAGAGGCTGTTGACCTCCTGATGGTCCCACTAACACACCAGATACCCTGCTATAGCTGCTTCAGAATCTTAGGGGAGCCCCACTGTACCCACTAAGTGAGTACAGGCACTTCTTCCTGTGAAGTGCAGGCTTCCACCTTTGAGTGGACTTCGGAGCCAATGTTCCACAGGAAATGGCCAGGGAGCACCCCACCAGGAGCTTGGAAAGCAAAAAGCTGCTGGTGTGTATGTTTGCTGTCAGAGAGCAAACGAACAGTGCGTTCACACGCACCCTGCCCTGACATGCCCTGACATGCACATGGGGGTAATCCCAACCACGGTGCTCTCCCTGGAATTTTCCAAGAGGGGCTAGAGAGGGCCAGTACCTAAGGCAAAGCTGACAGTGCACAAAACATACAATCTTCAGTCTTTAGCACTGTAAGAACATTGAACAAAGGCCCGTCTGGTTTAAAATCTCAGTCTTTCTCAGGCTAGAGATGAGACATGGCTCAGAAGAAAAGAACTGAGACTCTCAGGGAATCAGAGACCCTGAGTCCCGGAACTTTCGTGCAGGTGAGGGTACATATGCACCGTTACTTCATCCATACAGAAAGTATGTGAGCTTCAAGTTCCTCAAGTCCAAGCTCCAGCCCCACTGTTTACCTACTATGTGATCCAAGGCCAGTGACTTACCCATTAGTCTCCTTATTCTTAAAGCAGTGATTATAACACCTGTGCCCAAGTTTATTGTGAAAAGGAAAGAATATATGTAAAGCATTTAGCATGCTGCCTGGACCATAATAACCACCAGGTAACATTGTGTTTATTTTCTTTCTTTTGTTCATGGGAAGGGCTGGTCATACCACAGTCCAGCTCTGTCTACCTGTGCTTTCCCCTCCCACTTGGCTGTCTCTCTGGACCCTTCTGGGCAGACATCCTACCTGAGGCCTCAGCCCAGACAGCTCACTCCTCCCTCTGCTTATCCCTGGATATAGAAGAAGGTAACTGGCCAGCTATGGGACACTCAGGTCCTTGAAGGTCAGGTTACCAGTTTAGTCCAAGGCTGTTCCTGTCTCCCCAGGTGTCTGTGCACCTCCCTGGCCAAGCTCCTGCCAGGGTATCACACAGTTTAGCACAGCTCTTGTCTTTTCCAAGGTGAACGCACCCCTAGCAGCTTATAGCTCTGGCCCTCCAGCAAATAGATGCCTGACAGGCCAGACCGGGACATGAACAGCAGAGAGAATTCCCAGACCCAATCTACCAGCAGGAGACAGCCTGGGGTCTGAACCTGCAGTGAGACCAGTGAGAACACACATGAGCACCAGCTCCCCACAGACCAGAGCACAGATGGAGGGGAGCACGAAAATGAAGCTGCCATAGGGCTCGGGGCTCAAGCCGACTCCTCACATTGTCCTGCCAAGAAGCTAAATAATTTAAGTCACATCAGTGTGAGGCTCTTTGGCTATATGCTTACACTGGCCATGTCTGTTACAGCGCTGCACAGCGTGGCCACCACACAGCATTCAAAGGTTCCAAAGGGAAGAAGAGAAAGGACCCAAGAGTTACTGAGTGCCTGGAGAGTGCCAAGAACTTGGCATGTAATCCTCATCGATGACCTTCTGTGGTAGGTATTATTACCCTCATCTTACCAATAAAACCAGAGACTCAGAAAAACCCATGAAGCCTCTATGCCTCTGCTGTGCTACCTGACCACAAAGTCTTAAGTGTTCTGGGAAAGAGAAGGAAAGCTAAAGAGTCTAAAGCACCATGTATCAAGCTCTCAGCACCTTCCCTCACTAAGCAGACGGTACTAGCTTAAGTACTGCATTCCCTCTTTCACTGGAGTCAACTTCTTTCCAACAGAATCTAGAGAAATACAGCAAAAGCCATGAAGATGCTCATGGCCTTTGCCCCTGCAATTTCATTCCCAAGATTTTGCCTTAAAGAAACAGTTCAACAGGGTATTCACTGCAGAGTTCACTATAGTGACCAAAAAAAAGGGAAATGATCTAAATGTCCAACATTCACAGAATGACTTGGAAAATCCCAGAATCTTCAAATCATATATTATACAGCCATTTTAAATGAGCTTTAAAGACCAAGACAAAACAAAGCAAAGCATTTGTGATAAAATAAATTACCACTGAATAGAAAACATTATAAATGCCACCACTATAACTTTGCAAAGTATGTACACGTGTATACGCAGAAAAGGAACATAGTTGTGTTAGGGTGGTAAGATTATGGGTGGTTTTATTACTAGTATTACCATGTCTAAATTGTCCTTGTGGTGTTGTTCAGTGCCTTTACAATTAAAGAAAAAGAGACAGACAGACTGACAGACTCAACCCAGCACCAAGGAAAGGCCCAGGAGGACCAGGGCTGGGATGTAAGGCAGAAATTGAGAACCGTCCTACATACCCGGAAGGAGGAGGCCAGGCAGGCCCCAGGGGAAGGGAAGCCCTCTAGGTATGGAGAGGGTTGTAATTAGTCTGATGCTAATTACAGAAGTCTCACTAGTTTATTAATTTTTTTTTTTTTTTTGCGGTACGCGGGCCTCTCACTGTCGTGGCCTCTCCCATTGCGGAGCACAGGCTCCAGACGCGCAGGCCCAGCGGCCAAGGCTCACGGGCCCAGCCGCTCCGCGGCATGTGGGATCTTCCCGGACCGGGGCATGAACCCTTGTTCCCTGCATCGGCAGGCGGACTCTCAACCACTGCGCCACCAGGGAAGCTCTAATTTTTTTTTGACAGACCGAATGAAGACTGAATTCCTTCATTAAGCCAACTTGGGTTCAGAGACACATTTCCTGAGTGGTCATCCCCATTCTTCTCAAAAACCTAGCCCTTTCTTTTTCTTTTTTTTTTTAAGGACAGCAGTAAAGTAAAATTTAGTAACAGAAACACATACCCTGGAGAAATTAAGACTCCTGCCTTAAATACAGAAATTCAAGACATTTCAGGGAACTAAAGGGGCTTGAATAAACAACTGAACTACCATGTTTTCTACACTGGGAAGTATAAACGGAAGAGCAAAATACTCAGCTTAGTATTAACGGCCCCTCTGATCAGGTTCCAACCTTCTGATATTACTTCATATTCAGCCCCACAGACACACCGTGCTCCAGCCAGACAGAACTACCAGTGCTCCCCAAACACTTTCTTCCCTTTCCCACTCCCGTGACTTTGCTCCAGCTGCTGTGCCCACTGGAAAGTCCTCCTCTCTCTCACAGTGCCTGCTCAAGTCTCCCCATCCTCCAAGGCACAGCTCAAAGCCGTGTCCTCCACAAAGCCGAACCCAGTCCTGTACCCTGAACTCATCTCTCACTCTCTGAAGTGGATCCAGAGCCCCTGGAACCTTTGAAGGAGTCACACACGGTCTGCCCTGCGGCACAGGTATCCAGGTAACTGCCTTTTCTACCATATTAAACCCGAGCAACTTGAAGCAAGGACCCCTTCAGGCTTCTGCATGGAACCCACCATAAGGCCTAAACTATAAGCACACAGGTAGGCTCTCAGTGAATGCTCCCCTGAAAGATAAGGAAAAGAAATGCATCACCTCTGCGGAAAGAGGTCACTTCCTACCTCAGTTGCTCCCGTTAAGCAATGCAGAGAGGAAGGTGTGCTCTTTGATGGCCTGGAGCAGCGGACGGATGGATCCTGCTTCTTTGGTTTCCAGCCTTCATGAGACTCCAATGTCCTCCCCAGTTGACCGTAGTCTGCTCGGCCCCAGGTAAACACCTTGCCAGTTTCTAAAAAAAGAAAAAAAAATTATTTGAATTAAGGCTATATTCCACAGCTGTGCTCTCATGGGTAAGCGAAGAATTACAAGAGAAAGTATGATCATTAATTTTGGTACCAACTACTATGTAGCAGGAGCCTTCTGATCTTCCTGTAAAGAAAGTGTGCATATTCACGTGTTTATAGATGTGGGAACTGAAGTTCAGAGAGATGAGATGTATGACTTAACCAAGATCAAACAAGGGCTGAGTGCCAAAGTTGGATTCCAACAGAGGCTACTTCTACGGCTTGGGTTCCTGCATTTTAGCAGATATGGACATGGCCACAGAGAACACCTCAAGGGCATTGTATGGCCTATGCACCCTCTCCCCTCCCCCACACCCTCCTTGTACTTTGCAGGGACAGAGGATGTCTGTTCTCAGGCTCCCCTCCCTCTCACCCAATCCAGAGCCCTCTGTCAGCCACCTTGAGGTTCCCCAGGCTCCTGACTTGCCCCAGGCCACAGTCTCTCAGGGCCTTACTCTGAGCTCAATTAATGGCCAGTTTCATGTGTTTTTCCCTCCACGTAACATCGAGGACCTTTCAGAGTCTATGCTCTTACCCACAGGAGCAATTCTAATAGTCCCAAGGTGAGTGCCTATGTGTGCTAGAGGGAAGGGAGTGAGAGAAGGAAAAAAAAAGACAAAATCATTTACAGCCAGAAAAGCATTCAGTCCCCCAGATGCACCATCTGGGAAGCTGGCCAGTGCTAAAGACGAATGAAGAAAATGAAGTTTGAAAAAAAGAAATGGCCTTTTTTCTCCCAGATAAGAGAGAATTCACCAAACTTATTCAGCTGTACCAAGTGCCACATTTGTTATTTCAACAGAAATGCAAAATCTGATGAGGCATAGATTATTAACAGATTCTCTGCAATAAATATGCATAACCATGTGCGCTGTATAAATTCTTTATCCATGTTTATTTTAACAAAGGGAAACTTTGCTTAAGAGACAAAACACCAAGTAATGCATATTAAATTCTAGACAAATCTACTACATACTCTGTGTTTAGTATCAAAGCTTCATCTGGTCCCACATTCAACATATGGTTTATAGTGTCAGTTAAAAAACAACCAGAGACTCATAGGGGAAATGTCAGAATTTTGAAGGGGTACAGGGCTCTGCAGGGATACAGTTCTCAGGATCAATCTGCTCACGGACACCAAAATAGACACCAAGAAGTTCTTCCAGGCTTCCTCGAAGAGGGAACAAAGTCTGTGCAACCCATGGGGTACCATATATATTACAAGAACAGGGAGAGGGTCCATTCAGATGTGTTATTTCATGGCCTCACAAGTGCTATTCCTTTTGCCATGGATGCCCTTTCCTTACATCATTCATTTGATAAACTATGGCTCAACCTTCAGAGTCCAGCTCATGGACCACCAGTTTTGCAAAACCTTTCTTGACTTCTTAATTCTCCACAGAACGGGTGAAACCCTCCCTCCTCTGATCTACCTTTACTACTGTACTCATCAACTACTAGGATCCCACTTAACAGGTGGGAAAATTAAGGTTCAAAGGAGTGACCAGCCCAGGGTCACACAGTTAAGCTACACTCCTTCTACTAGCTCATGGTACCACTCTGTATTGGTTAATCACACTGGCCCAAATCACTGCATAAACACACTTGCTTCACTTCTGTAGGATTAGCCTCCAAAAAAGCTCATGTGCCCAGGACCCACAAAGCATCCCAAGCTGGCAAACTGTCCCTCTGCTTGAGCTGGCTGGGATTTACAACCAGACTGCCTTAGCAGAGAGATTCCCAAGAAGCCAGAGGATGAGACTGTTACTTCTTAAAGGATCCTAGCATTCCTCTGCTGAGAAGAACTGGCAAGTTGCTAACTGCAAGACTACAGAAAGAATTATGTTATCACAAACCCCACCGTGAATCCTTTCTTATCAAGTAAAACATCTTAGAACCTCCTCTGCTATTGATTATTGATGTCCAAGACAGGCAAGACTGCCAGAATATGGTGCTACCATGATTACATTTCCAATAACAATTCAACCATTCCACTTATGTAGCACTTTTCACCTTCAAAGCACTTTACAAAGATGAACTAATTAATCTTCATGCTCCCTGGGGAGGCCACAGACATTTTATTACAGACAACCAGGCTGACTGGATGGCCAGCCTTTGGGTTCCGACCTAAGTTTGTGCAGTCAGGTAGGTACACTCCCTGAAGCTGTCTGTCTGCTTCTCCCCAAAATATACTCTGCATCAGAAGGCTCACAGGGACAGAGGAGGCTCTTTTCTTTTTCCTTTAAACAGACATTTATTGACCACCTCCCAGGAGCTCAGCACGTTAACAGACAATATCTCAATTAATCCTCATAAAAATTCTGTGAAGTATAGATTATTAAGCTTATTTTACAGAGGAGATTTGAGAGGTTAAGTGACTTGATCAAGTCCAGAAAAACCCAGCCAGTGGTAAAAGCAAATTATAAATCCTCTGTCTTCTGATTCCAAGACCAATGGCAGATCCAATGATTGTACAGCTGCTGTCACAAACTGATGAAACCTGGCTGATGAAACAGCCATTCTGACAGTGTTTGAGGGGGGGGGAAACTCAGATTAAATGGATATGTTCTGTGTACCATCCAGCTTTCCTCACTAGAATGGCCTCCTTCCCAAGAGACCATGCAGACCTCAGAACTATAAGCAGTGAAATAAAGGCATTAAACACAAGGATTACGATTTTTAGGTCACCTGGAGCAAAAGAAAACAATGAATCCACATACAAAAGATGTCCATTAATGCACTGTAGATAAATGTCTGCCTCGAGCTGAAGCAAGCTGGCAAATCCAAGGACATTCAGATCCCAAATGTATGACAAATGAATCTACCTTAGATTAAATAATAATTATATATTACTGTGCCAAAAAATAGATACATTAATGCCATCCAACGAGTATAGGTATGTGTCTCCAGATAAATGGGAGAAATGACAAACAGCTCAAAATAAAGTCAGCAAGTAAAATATAATTTAAAGGCACACGCATGCGAAAATTAACAGAATAACTAGGGAGCCAAGAAATATACATGGCCAAGGGTCCCAACGCAATGGAGAAAACAACGGGGCCAGATGAGTGGTATTGACAAAGACTGTCTAGGGAGCTTGGAGGGAGCATTCCAAGCTGGAATTGCCCCGGCAGGCTTGATGGAACAAGTGGCGTTAAGGTGAACTTCTGGAAAGGAAAAGAAAATGGGAAGATCAGGGAGAACGTTCCAGGAGTGGGGAGAGGGGATAAGCAACGACAGAAATCCAAAGGCACAAGGTGGGGCAGGTGGAGAGAGGGAGGGTCACGAGGCAGGGCGGCGGAGGTGAGTCGGGGCTGCCAGGCTGGGGCCACCTCAGGGCAACGCCAGGCTCACGGTCTGGACCTCACCTTCCAGACTCGTTTGCTTGCACTCCCTTATCAGCAAAATATTTTTAACATACCTCTAATACATGTATATTCATTTATTTATTAAAGTATACACTTACATTATACACATATGGGAATTATAAAGGTACCTTTATTCAAAACTATATAGTGAAAACACACTCCAAAAGTAGAAAATTTAAAACAATGAGATAAAAACATAAAAGAAGCCAGAATTTTCTCTTCCCACACCCTGGCAATTCATCTTGCATGCTCACTTTAGGAACTACTGCTACATAGACCATGGGGAGACTGCAAACTTTTGGGCAGGGGTGGGGCCTGATGAAATGAGTGTTTGGGGGATGGTACACTTGGCAAAGGATTGCAGGGGGCCAGTAATAATACTACTCACACCTACCACTTCCCTCCCCAGCACTACTATGTGCCTAAGCATTCTGTTGTAGGAACTCTCTATATACTGTTCTAAGCTTTCTCTATGCAGTATTCTGTTTACCCCTCCCAACAACCCCGTGAGACAGGTATTCTTACCAGCCCCATCTTACTGACAGGGAGAAGGTTCTAGGAGTGGGAGAGGGGACAAGCAAAGTCACAGGAGTAAGTGAAAAGGGAAGGAAGGCAGGAAGCCACTACAGTGTCACAAGCCTAAGAGGCATCAGCTAAAGCCAAGGTTGAAGTTGTTGCAGGGGGGTAAGAATTTGCAAGGCTTGGCACCCCATTTGACGTAAGAGAAAGGGAACGGGAGGAGATACACAGCACTCTGAGATTTCTGGATTTCAAGGTTAGTGGGAAGGTGGGGGTGTGCCATTAAAATATAAAAAGGCGCAGAGGGTGCTAGATCAGGGGTTCCATTGACAGGAGTCATGCGTTACCAAATGATTTAAATCACTTGGGGCCCTGTGCAAACATCTTATCAAACAGTTAAATACAAATAAAGGGGGAGTGAATGAGGAGAAAGAAAATGAGGTGCAAAGCCCTGGGTGCTCTGGGATCAGAGAAGACCCAAAAGTGGGGGTGGATGGGGAATGGTCGGGGAGCCAGCTTCCTTCACCAGCCAGAGGGCTGCCCAGGATGCTGGTAGGGGCAGGTGCTGCAGCCACAGCAACGGGCACAGTGAGAAGCTGCTTCAGCAGTATCTGGGTCCTCAGGGGAAGAGGTATTTCTATGCTGTTCTGGGAAAAGGGGTCCTGAAGGTGATAAGAAGATAGATTACAGTGTGATATAAGGAACATCCATATTTTCCTAACATAATCTGTCCCAGAAGGAAACAGAATGCCATTGAAGATATCAAAATGGAGCTATAGCAAATAGAGGTAGATGTTGTAAAAAGAATCCCACGGGTCAGGCAGAAAAAAGGCCACGCAACCTCTTTAGTCCCTCCCACCTCAAATGCTTCTGGAGTACACACACACACACACACACACACACACACACACACACACACACACGAGGAGGCCTCTCTGCACCTATGAGTTATATTTATTATATAATGTATCCGTTTACAAACACTTGTTACTCTCTGGGTTAGTAATTCTAAGTCCTTGGAGTGTAAGAACCTCATTTCTATAACCCATCCTTTGTTCTGCCATGTGGACAGAGACTTTATAAAAAGACACTTGATAAAAACCAAGAACTTCGAACACCGAACTAACGGCCCGAGAGTCACCAAGCTTAGTCTTCCCGTGCAAGGAGGAGGAGAGGGGAGAGCTCAGAGCACAGGGGCCGGACACAGGCACACCAGGCTGCTTCCCCCACGCAGATGTGCTATCCTGCTCTTCCTCGAGGCTTCCACACCCCTTCCCTCCGCCCCCGCTGTCTCCTCTACCCCTGAGCCCATTCACCTAGTCAACTTGTATTCATTCACTCTTCAACTCTGCTCAGTCCTCAACCCAGATCAGACTCTTCTGTGCGACAATCTCAGAGAACCATGTTCCTCATCTTGGGAGAACTTGTCTCAGTTTATAACTGTATGCTCATTAGGAGGACTGTTGATTAAAGTCTGTCTCGTCCTCCAGAGAATCAGCTCTGTGATAGCAGGGACTGTTTCTGCCCATCCCTGTATCCTAGAAAAATGCCCACCACAGAGTAGATGCTCAATAAAGTATTTGTTGCTGGAATGAACAAATGAACAATGTAACCATCTCTTCCTACCTACTTCGTACTCCCAACTACTAAACTTTATCATTTGCTGGCTCCATAATCTTAAGCAAATTACTCAACGTCTGAAAGATGGAAAAATAACACCTTCCTTGTAGGGCTGCTGCAAGGATACTTTTTCATATAGTGCATGACACATAATAGTAAATGTTAGCCACTATTACTACTATACTCCCAAACTGAACACCACGGCCTTACCAAGGATTTCCATCGTTCCACCCCCAATTTCTACCAATTTGTCAAATCTTCTCTGCCAGCTGCCAACTACCGACATGTTAGGTAAGTCTTAGTTGAGTCATCATCTTTATCTTACTGATAAAGAAGAGGAAGAACACTGAAGCCTTCACCATTGGATTTGGGGATTTTTGTAAGATACAAGCATAGTATATGGCACATCGCATCACACAACACAAATAAATTTAAACCAGGGGGTAAAAAGGAAGAGAGTGGAAGAGAGCAACGGAAAAGAGATGAAGCAAGGTGAGCTGGAGAAGATAAGAAGCTTTAACCAGAGGCTCAGAAGACCTGGATCCTAATCCTGGCTTCTCTCCAAGGCTACGTGATCTTGAACACATCCCTTCCCTCCAGGGGCCCTATTTTTCCCATCCATACAACAAGAGGACTGGGATCGATGACCTCTGAGACACCTTCTTGGTCTAAACTTTAATAATGATGTCTAAAAATCCTCAGGGTCAAAATGAGTGGTGTACAAGTTAATTTTCTTGGCACCTTTTGAATATTTAGTCTGACCAGTGTCCTTGAATAAAACATCCACTCTAATATCAAAGATCACTAATATGATTAACAATTTTTATTGAAGTCTAGTTGATTTACAATGCTGTGCCAATCTCTGCTGTACAGCAAAGTGACTCAGTTTTACATATATATGCTTTTTTTTTTTAACTGAAGTACAGTTGATTTACAATGTTATGGTTACCAATTTTAAAATTTGGGAACTTGGTTGTATATCTTGTTTGTTTGTTTGTTTTTGTAAAATTTCCCAAGTCTCCAAAGTTGTATCATGAATAATATCACATAACAAAAGGTCTGGAATTTTTTTAAGTTAATACAGGAATAAAATTTCCAAACATGAGATGTCCAACTAAAAAGAAGAGAAGAAGCAGCCTGCAAAGAGATTGAATAAAAACATAAGGGCCTGGGGAGAATTATTTATTGAGAGTCGACTCTGTGTAAAACTCTATTTTAGGCACTGCCATGAAGTTATATAATTTAATCAACACTGAATGATTAGTGTGAATTCCATTTTACAGAAAAAGAAACAGGTCACAGAGGTTAAATGACCTGCTCAAGATCACACAGCTTGGAAGTGGCAAAGCTGCAATAATGATGATGATAATAACAATAACTAATGTTTTGAGAGCACTTACTTCATGCCAAACTCTTTACATGGATTGTCCCGTTTAGTCCACAAAAACACCCCGTGAGAAGGCATTATTATAATCCTCACATTACAGGGGAGGAAACTGAAGCATAGAGGGAGGTAAAGTCTCAAGCTCAGAGCCTCCAGCTGCCCCCAGTCGGTGCCCCCAGTCACTGCCCTGCAGGGGGCCCACCAGTCCGTGTGACCCCAGCTCCACTTTCCATTGGCCCACACTGCCTCTTTAAAAGTGGACAGTCCCAAGGACTTCTGGAGGTTGTTCAGAGTCACAGGGACACCTGTGTGGGCTAGGGGCACAAAGACAGCCCGGCCAGATCACTAAGGGAGCATCACCCTCGGCCTATACAGCAAAGATCAGAGTCCTAAGACGTGCCAGGCACTCCACACGGCTGCTCCATTTTCACCACTCACTTTATTAGCTGTCAAATCAGGGGCACTGGCGAGAGAAGTCCAGGCAGACTGCACCTGAGGAGCCCCTGGACCAGCTGTAGGACTGTCTGTATCACGCAGGATGGGGGCTTCCCAGACAAAAGCAGGGAGGACTGGCTTCTTCTTCAAACCTGGGGAGGGCATCTCAGGAAGCCCTGGTCCTAGATTGTTTGTGTATTTGGCTCCCTCGCCCTCCACAAGCCCCTCCCTCCAAGCACCTCGGTTCTCTTAGCGCTGGGTGACTGCCCCTTTGCCAAGGGCCTGCTCCACTTCCTCCCTCCCAGGCCTCAGGGTTGTGCTGTGCCCCAGCCTGCACTGCTGGTCGGCCTGCTTGTTCCACCCACAGAATTCCTTCTCATCCTCGGGGCCTGGCTCAAAAGCCACTGCCTCCCTGAAGTATTCTATTATCCCCTAGTCAGAATAGGCCGTCCGTTCCTTAGGAGCCACTGGCATGGTGCTTGTACCCCTGTTCTAACTACTATTCTATGCCACCAAATATAAGTTCATTTGATGACATGTCTTACGTTGCCCACTGTCTTAGTCAAGGTTCTCCAGAGAAACAGAACCAGTAGGTTCTATAGAGCAAGATTTATTATAAGGAATTGGCTCACATGATTATGGAGGCTGGCAAGTCCAAAACCTGCAGAGCCGATGTCCAAGTTCAAATGCTGTCAGGCAGGAGAATCCTCTCTTACTCAGAAAAGGGTCAGCTTTTGTTCTATTCAGGTCTTCAACTGATTGAATGGGGCGCACCCACATTAGGGAGGGCAATCTGCTTTACTCAGTCTACTGATGTAAATGTTAATCTCCAAAAACACCCTCACAGAAACACGCAGAACAACATTTACTAAATATCTGGGCACCCGTGGCTCAGTCAAGGTGACACATAAAATTAACCATCATATCCACTGAGGGGTAGAGAACAGTGATCCTTCCTTATGTTGTCTGTATTCCTCACAGCACCTAGCATAGGGCCTGACCCAGAGCAGGTGCTCAGTGTTTGCTGGAAGGAAAAAGAGTCACAGGCATTGCTCTTACCACAAATTTTTATGTGCCATCAAGGATGTCAGAGACCATCCCCTCCAACTACCCAAAGAGAATACAAAACTAAGGAAAACAAATGACTCTTCACACAGACGACTCCGAAACAGAGCCAGGCACTCTCAATATTCAACAAATAGTTACTGAGTACTTTCTATAGGCCAGGTGCTGTCCCAGGTGCCAGGGGCCACAACAGCGAATGAAACAGACAAAACTCCCTTCCTTGGCGAAGCTTACATTCTAGCAGGGGGAAGACAGACAATGGACAAAAATCACATAAAACATATCCCCTGGCAAACGACTTCTAGTGCTATAAAGACAAAGTAGGAAAAGGAGACAGGAAGAGCTGGGGAGGGAGGTGGAGGCCCAGGACAGGTGCCCAGCTCCCCACTTCCTGTCCAGGGCTTTTTGTCTATAGCACACCACATTTCTTAAAGGAAGAAACTTAAATTGAAGAGCCCTCACCCGACTCCTGAAGGGACAGTGAGACTTGTTCTAACTACCTCTCAGGACTATGATGAAAAGGGAGACAATAAACATGAAAGCACTTTATAAACTCTAAATAGAGGTGCTGGAAATATCATGACTATCACTCTTTCTCTAAAGCCAGTTTGCAAAGAACCATCATGAGAGGCTGGACCGTGAGCCCCTGACCTGAGGGGCTCTGGCCCCTGCTCTGGCCCAGTGCTTGGGCTTCCTGCTCCTCCAGGAGCCCAGCGGCACATCAGGCTGCCAGTCACACCTAGCAGTCACTTGGCACCCAGAGAAAAAACATCCCTGATTGAGGCCGGTGCCTCTGCAGATGTTTCCCAACTCATTTCACATTCCAACTCCCAAGCTTCTTCGCACACTTTTAGACTCTTATTAATAACACTTTAAAATGTAGATTGCTGCCTAATCTTAGCTGCGTAATTAAAAAAATAATCTTGCTTCTCTCCCTCCCGGCAAGAAAGGAAACCATACCCCAGGGCCTCTGCAGCTAAGAATCACACCCTGCAGAAAAGCTAGCAGGAGGCTGCAGGTGGGGGTGGGGAGGACGGCGGGAGGGAATGGGGGGGAGTTGAAGCCAAGAAGCAAGTCTAATCCTTGATTTTGGAGAAAATGAAAACGAGGCTGAAGGAGGCGAGGGGTTTGCCCGAGGACACACAATGTATTTTGGCAAAGCCAGAACCCGAATCCCAGTTTCCTGCTTCCCAGGAACCTCTGTCCACTGCTTCGTGGGGGGAGGAGAGGAAGAAGGCAGATGTGAAGTCCTTGAAGAGTAGGAACCTGTACTTGTGTCATTCTCCGTGAGCACTGCTCACTGCACAAGGAGAAACAGCTACAGGTCTCAGATGTTCAAGATGATTATGGGAACAAGGCTCAAAATTCTTGACATTCAGTTCAGACTCACAGACCACCAGAGCAGGAAGGGACCTCAGAGTACTTTAACCCTACCGTCTGCTTCTGCTTCAGCTGGGAAAAGTGCAGCCCAGTAAGGAAAGTAACTGACTTACACAAGGTAAGGTAGCAGTGGGTTAGAAGCAAAGCAAGACTAGAACCCAGGTCACCCTGACTTCTAACACATTCTACTCACAGCTTCTTAGAAAAATATGTCAACCTCTCAAAGCTTCAACTGCCACCTGCATTAGCTAATTACCAAAGGCCTCCTGGGCTCCTTGGCATAAAAGAGCAGAGACAGGCAAGGTCCACACGGCTCCTCACTGCCTGCTTCTCTAGCATGGCTTCTTGGAAGGCCCAAGAGCAGGGTAATGGAAAGATACACATCTCTACCCCCATCGCCTCAGGGTTCTCCTCTCCCCACCTAGTCCTGGACTTTGCCTTCAATTGCTGTCTCTTGCAAAAGATCATCAGCAGTTTCCATCTCTGTGAAGTTACAAAAAAAGAAGAAAAAAGGCCAAGCACTGAGCCCAGCTGTTGGTGAAGCTGCGTTTTCCACTGATGACTATGACTCACAGTGCCCGAGCTGGAGGCTGGAGCTGGGAATGAGACTTGGGTGATTGGGCACAGCCAAGGGAAAGCCGCAGTTCCTAAGCACGCCTGGGCCTGCAGAGATGCGCTGCCTGAGTCCCTTGGGTAAAGTCCCAGCACCTGGCTGTGGGCACACAGCGCCCCCTGCAGACCATCCTGAGGTCCAGCAGGACCAGGAGCAGGGCCAGTGCATTCTGCAAAGCTCACCATGGTATCCAAGCTGTCATGTTAGGAAACCAGGGTCCCACCTCCAAAACCCCAAGAGATCCCCCAATACTCTTTGCATCCTTGGCTTCCAAAGAGAAACTGGCTGTTAGTTAACGGGAGGCCCAGATTAAGATCTTCAAGCAGGGAGACAGAGGTTGCCCCCATCCTTGGGTGGGCAAATAATTCACCCAGGGGTAGGAGCAAGGAGGGGAGGGAGCCTGTCCCGGATGCCAGTTTGTGGTCAACCAGTGAGAATGTCTTGGGACATGACTCTGGATGGTGCCTCTCAAATTTCCTCTAACCCCACCCCTGGGAACTGTCCCAAGTTCTTCAGCAGAGTTGAGTATAAAAGACCTATTGGGGCCTTAAGAGAGCTGCACTCACAGATGGGGGGAACTCTCCCACCCCCACCTGTAAGGACCCTGCGAGAGCGAGAACAGAGCAGCAGGACAAGGTCAGGAGGAGCCTGTGGAAGTGACGCCCACCCACTGTCAGTGGTCTGGGGACTTGCCACTTGCCTCAAGCAGTGGCAGTAAGGGGCACCACCAGAAGAGGCCATAAGGAGAACCTGTTATGATCAAGCACCCATCAGGAAAGGGAAGATAATCAGACCTGGAGTCCCAGTAATTTCAGTGAAAGGGGCCCTGCAGGTTACATTCAAATTGCTCATCTGGAGGTCCAAGGCCTCGTGGTGTGAAGGGCCATCAGGCCAGATCCACAGTGAGACAGCCTGTATTTCCTTCCCTTCCACATCTGATCTCTCTCCCACTCTGCTCCCGGATCCCATCTGTCCCTCAGGCCCCAGAAAAAACACACTTTACCAGCACCCCACCCACCAAGAAATTCCACCAATGCGACCTTCTATAAAAACCTGACTGGGTTTAAGATGACCTCCGAGGCATTCACGTTGAGTCCCACTAGAGATGGTGAGCCTTCCCTGGAGAGGCTGACTTTTCCATGGCCAGGGACTGGGAAAGGCATCTGCTACACAGGATTTTTCATTTCATAGGATCAGCTCCAACCAAATCAGCAAAGCACTGTTACTATGGACCATCTGCCAGGACCCGGAAACAGCCCTGTTACATAAAGGGGCTGGTGTAATGAAATTTATTAAACTGGATTCTTCCTTCCTCCATAAAGGAGACGAAGCAATTACAGTCTCTCTTAGGAGAGGCACTGCAGGGCAGTGGAGGAGCCCTGGGCTAGAGACCCCTGGGTTCTAATCCTGGCCCTGCCTCCATTAGCTATGGGACCGTCTCCCTGGGCTTCTGGTTCCTCAAATTTCAAATAAGGATGAGACGGTCCCTTCCAGCATTAAAAGTCCATGACTTCTTCTTGTTTTCACCAAAATGGCAAACAAAGTAAGCATACTTTGATATTAATTTTGTACTGTAGAGTTAATTTTCTGAAGAAGAGCAGTGCCTTCATACTTGCAGGCTAAAGGAGAAAAGTGCTAAGCGGAGCCCCCGACCCAGGGGCTGGCTGGAGGAAGATACACAGAGGAGGAACCAGAGGTTAGTACCTTCTATCACCCAGGCAGGAAAGGCCCAAGCGCATCACAGAGAGCTCTCTGGGAAGCAGTACAGTATTGCCAATGATCCCATTCGTGCACACAGTACTTTGCATGCACAAAGTGCTCTCACATCCAGGATCTTACTTGATCCTCACAATGTCCTCCGGTAGACAAGGTGACACTGCTGACCCCATTTCACTCTGAGCAAGGTAAGGCCAAGTAACTAGGCGGGCTGAGTCCATGTCTCTCAAGCTCTCTGCAGTTTCCTCACACGTAAAATCGGGAAGGAGCCTTGCTCGGCAAACTTTGTGTAAGGATTAAAGAGATGATTTTGCAAATCCCTGGCAGAACGTCTGGCACACAAGTGCGTCCTTGGTAAACATGAATAACCCTTCCCCACACCCTCCATCTCCTCGGGGAGGTGTGGGAGAAACCCTGAAGCTGCTCATCTTCAGGCCCTTATGAAACGCTTCAAGACGGAAGGAAACGCAACCTTCCCTGTGGCCTGAGACAGCTCCCCAGAGGGTGGACCAGTGAGCCAGGTAACTCCAGTCCCTACCAGTCTCGGCCTTTCTAATGGTTGCCCAGGTCATGGGGGAGAGGGTCCTCCTGGGAATCCAGAGTACCTCAAAATCAGCCACAGAGAGACCTGAGTAGAAAGCAGCCTGTAAGAGCTGCCCCGAGGCAGGGCCCCCCCTCCCTTGTTCAAATATATCACCTCTACCCCGAAACCTTCAGCTGCTCCTTGCACTGCTCACAGAATAAAGCCTGAATAAGGACCCATGCCTGTTATTCTTGAGGGATTCCAGTCCCTTCCGATCCTCTCTGGCACCATGTTAAGCAAACCACGCCAGGGTGCACTTCCCACTTCTATACCTTTGTTTCCAGGATTCCTTCTGCCTGGAATGCCCTGCCCTCACCTCAGCTATTCAATAAATATTTGTTGAATAATAGAGTGAAGGCATTAAGGAAGGAATGTGTGAATGAGTGAATGACATGAAATATACCCCCACTGAGGCAGCCAAATTAGGGATTATGATTCTCGTTTAACAGATGAGGAAATTCAGGCCCAGAGAGGTTACTGACTTGCCTAAGATCACACAGCCAACAAGCAGCCAAATTAGAACTTGAACCTGGCTCTTCAGGGCTCTTTTGGCTACCTCAGGCTTCCTCCTAAGGTAAAAAGTCACACTTAGATTAGGAAAAAGCTGATCCAAGATTCCTCAAAATGGGCCGCTTTCATCTTGGCACACGTCCGAGAGCACTTTAAGGCACTGGCTGTCACTATGATTATTGAGAGTTCCCGTGAGACAGGCAAGGTCCCCTGAGAAAGGGCAAGCACAGTGCCATCTGTCAAGAACCTAAAAATGATGGCGCAATTACAGGCCGGTCACTTAATGCTCACTTTTAGAGAGCTCCTGGAACAAATCAATCCCCACCAGGAAAGAGGAGGAGGGTTCTTTGAATGGAAACTCAGCCCTCTTGCCAGGGACCTCCGAGCCCTTACCAGAACCACCCTGTGAACTCGCAGCATGGCCGGTGCTCCAACCCCCTGCCCCAGGGACAGATGGGGCAGCCGAGACCCCACAACCCTAGGGCACCAGGCATCACTGTCAGCCTCAGGGAGCTGAAGCTCTCTCTGCCCTGGACCTCTCCAAGAAGGTGGGAAGAGGGCAGGGCCACAGGCCGATCTCCTGAGTACAGCCACTGAAAACGGCATCGCTCCCACATCCGAAAACTGCAGCCACTCCATGCAGCTAACCCTCATGGAGCCCTTCTTCTATACCAGGGGAGATCCAGGGGGGATGAAACAGACCAAGTCCCTAACCCGTGGAGCTCGCACCTGGTGAGGGGAGAACGACGACAAAAGAGTAAACAAACAATGATACTGTAGTTTCAGGCAGTGAAAACTGCTCTGGTGGAAAATAAAGCTGGGCGCGGAGTCGAGTGGGTCCGAGACAGGTGGAGGTAGTCACTTTCAGTGGGGTGCACAGCGAGGGCCTCTATGGGAGGCCCTCTATGGGCAGAGTGACGGGAATGTGGCAGTCGCTACATGGGTGGGGCTCAGGGAGACCAGCACTCCTGGCAGAGGGAACTGCTGTGGTCCAGATGCAGAGAGGAAAGGTAATTGACCTCTTCTCAGAAGGCCTTCTACCGCCAGACACCACCCCCGAACCTGCTCCACAAATACCTGCCCTTTACTGCTTCACAGGCCTCCTCCCCGCAGCAGCCCACCACAAGCTTTCTCCACAGAAGAGAGAAACATATGTGTTCCTCCCTGCCCTCCAGTCTGGGAGTCGCTTGCTACATTTCCAGTGCGGTTGCTTTGAGGGGAGGTGGCATGAGGAAGTGAAATGAGTCTGACCTTTGACATCAAACAGAGCATGGTTCGAGTGTCTACTTGGTTAACTAGCTGTGTTACTTTAGACAAGCCACTCAGCCTCTCTGAGCCTCAATTTCCTCACCTGGACTGCAGGGGAAATGAACCCTACCTCAGAGAGTTATGAGAGTACGTAAGTGGCAGCACCTGGCAGAGCACCCGGTACACGGTAAGTGCTTGGCAAAGATTGGTTCCCTGCCCTACTCTGACCCCCTTGGAAATTAAAAACAAAATTTTTTTTGTTCAACCAACTGTGCTAACTTACTGCAATGTACCTCTGGCAAGGCCCATCTGTTGGGTGTGGGGACTCCGAGATGACCCTTGACGAAGAGGAGGGCCCTGAACCAGAGGACAACTGGGCAGACGGGAGGGGAGCAGAAAAGACAAAGGACACCATCCTTACTGCAGGTGGGAGGGTGGAGATCATTAGGACCAGACGCTCAAAGAAACCACAATCAAGGCAGACAGTTAACTACTGTCCCCTTCCCTTCCCACCTCCAGCTCACTGGCCCAGGGCCCAGGCTCTTGCCTCCTGACTCCTCCTGTGGGGCAGCCAGCTAGAGGCCAAACCCATCTCAGTTCTTCTAACAAGCGAGGAGATTAACTCACAGGGAGACCTTAGGTAACCTCCTTCCTTCTCTGGGCCTGGTAGTGACCTCTGGGGTCCTTTCAGCTCTGACCTTGCTAATTCTGACTCTGGATGCTGGCCATACCGGCCTCACCCGTAAGGCTATCTGCCTGCCCACTGCTGCCATCTGGTGGCTCTCCAGGCCCAGCTGCACTCGGCTTTGGCCAGGCTCTCTGCAAGCCCCTTATTCGAGCGCACCTACTTCAAAGGGTGAATCTTGCTTCTGCTGCAGCTGGACACACACTGCACTCCTCTGGACCACAGATCAATGGGTATTTGTTGCCAAACACGAAAACCAAAAATAACCCCAGAACTTCATCTCTCTAGCAGAGATGACACAGCTGCAGCTGAGAGCCTGACCTCCCTGCCCAAACAGAGGAAGTAACCTGCCCAAGGTCGCACAGCTGCCTGGCTCCCAGACCAGTGCCCAATTCTGCTTTACCACAATGCTTAGGGCTGGTGGGCACCCTGGAAACCAAAAGTACAGTCAGCCCAGGGTCAAGTAAACAAAACCTTTGGAAGGTGGGAATCAAACTGTCAGGATTCCTTGCAAACCTCAAGAAATGGTAAGATAAGACATGTGAATATGTGAGCAGTCCCTGCAGAAATTCACTGGAAATAACAAACTGGAGGTGGCCAGGGTACCTCCTGACCTTGGAGGGCATCATTCACGAGGGCGCCTGCAGGTCTTCTGTAAACCAGTCTCCAAGCACCACCACAGCCTGGATCCTAGGCTAGGCAGACCGCCAGAGGGCGACAGAGGGTGAGGAAAACACACACGTAGCATCAATGGGTTTGCATGGGCTTCCCCCACCAGACACTGCTCCTCAGGGTCGAGTTCTATCTTTTCTTCTCTATCTCCAGGCCTCTTGGCACCTGGCCAGAGGAGCTGGGTAAACCTGTATACAGGCAGATCCCTCAGATTCCTGCACAACCATGGGAACTGTCCACGCTCTGTGGATTCAACTGATCACACTCTTGGCTCTGTCTGCAGCCTTCTTCTAAACTCTGTAGTACAGACCCTGAAAAAAATACTGTGTGACTTCAAGTAGGTCACTTGCCTTTTCTGGACTCTATTATCTCACATCTGCATAACTGAGTTCTGCTGGATGATCTTCAAAGTCCTTTTAAATCTAAAATTCTAGAATTTGAAACCAAATTGAGGCAAATCAAAGCCACTCTTCACCTGCTGAGCAAATAGGACAGTGAGAAAGGGGGAAGTAGCCAAACAATGCTTCCCTCTAGTGGTGTAACACTGTCACTACACCCTCTCAGCTCGGCCCTATAACTCAACTCCACTCCATCCTACCCTGAACTCTGAACCGGAGAAAGCATCTTACAGCTAGGCAGCTAAGCGCAGGTACAGCGGAGCGAGACAGAAAGAAAGGACGCCAGGCTCAAGGAACCAATGAGGCCTCTGAGCTGGTTCCACAACAGTGGAGAAATTCTCCATCTTTAGGAATGAGTGTATCTTGGAGCTCAAAGGACCTTTTGTGACCTCCAATTCCCCTCTCCAGATGAGGAAACCAAGGCTCAGGGATGTTCAGAAGGGACTTGCCTGAGGTCACAAAGCTGACTCATGACTGAGCCAAAAATAGATCCCCGCTTTCCTGCCTCCTTCAGCCTCTTGCCTCTTTTCCATGCAAACTCCCAGATGAGGTCCATGGAAGTGATGTGTCAAGGGCGTATATATACACAGGAATACACCAGCAAAGAGGCCAGTTCCCTGCACTGAGAAAGTTTATTCATTAACTCTTATGGGGGATATAATCAGACTGCAAATTACATATTCAGCATAGAAAATATAAAAGAAAATAAAATTCACTCATAATCCCACCAATCAGAGATAATACTCTGCCATATTTCCTCCTGGTCTTTCTAGGTAAACATTCTTTTTGGAAAAAAAAAAATTAGAAGTTGTAGTGTAGTACCTTATTGTAACCTACTCTTTTTACTTACCTTATCATGAGCACATTCCTCTGTCATTAAATATCCTCCTAAAACATTCTATTTAGGGGCTATATATTCCAACATACCATATATTCCAAATTTGTACCATAATTTATTTAACCAGTTCCCCCTACAATTTCATTTGTTTCCATGTATTTGTTTTTGTCATTATAAATTAGGCTGCAATGAATGGTATTATACTTAATCTCCCAATGCACCCATAATAATTTCCTTAGGCCCGTTTTACTTTTTTTTATAGGATGAAATTTCAGAGCTGGAATGGCCTTTGGGTATCATTATGTCCACAACCTCCTATTGTCCAGATGGGAAGAAGGGGACCAGAGAGTTCTGTGTCTTGCCAGAGGACAAAGAAAGCAACAGAACCAAGTCCCAAACTCTCCACCCATTAAAATGGGACCTTCCCAAAGGATTTCACACCCTTTCCTGACTACCCTCTCCCACACTGACTTCCCCTTCCCCTGAAACCCTAGAGCCTTCAGAGTCTAGGCCACTCCTCTGGCTCTGCCATATTTTTTCATTCTTCGACTAAATATTTCTTTTGTTCATCCAACTATAAACTTCCTGAAGGTAGTTCTGGATTTTATGTTTCCTTGTAGTCTGTAGCATAGTGCTATATGTATCTAGGTAAGCATTCCACAGATACCTTCTGAAGGATCAAGGATAACTAGGAATTTTCTTCCTTACTGCTTGGGAGAATCACTGGTAAAAGCTGGAAAAAAATGTTTCTTTGAAAAGCAAAAGTTTAGTTCATGGGTTAGAGCATTCTGAGATACATACTACTTGGACTCAGAGTAGCAGGCTTGGGGACAAAAGACCAGGTTGAAGTTTTAACTCTGCCCAACTATGTGAACCAAGGCAGTGCAGTTAACCAATTAGGGACTTGTCTGGAAAACAAGGATAATAACACCCATCTTGCCACCTTCAGATGAGAAAATGGAGATGAAAGCACTTTACAGTGATGAAAGTGGTCCGCAAGAGCTATGGCTGCTATTGTATTATCATAAATGGAAATGTGGCTGCCTCTGTGAATCCTGGGATGGCCTCCAGACCCACGCTCCTGGAGCACCATCTCGTAATTTCTACTCCGCACACAACTCCATTAAGGGAATCTCTGGCTACACGTTTCAGGTAAGAATTAGTGTTTTCTTGAAGCAGAATTTCACATACAGAAGGAACTATTATTCCTGGTTCAAGTCGCTGGGTGTGAGCAGTTAAGCCATCCACATTTCCTCCTCATCTCTGGAGAGAAAGTGACAAGGCGGAAAGAGCACTAGACCGAGGCCATGAGACCCGAGTTTTGTCCTCCCTCCTTCCCTCACGCTCTGTGCTTCCCCCTCTTCAGTCCTCAGTTTCTCCATCTCTAAGCTGAGGGGGTCAGGCCAGACGAGCTCTAAGTTCTCATCCATTCCTGACATTCTAAGGATTCTAGTATAAAAATTAATGGCTTAATAAAAAGAAATGAAATTGAGTTATTTGTAGTGAGGTGGATGGACCCAGAGTCTGTCATACAGAGTGAAGTAAGTCAGAAAGAGAAAAACAAATACCGTATGCTAACACATATACATGGAATCTAAAAAAAAATGGTTCTGAAGAACCTAGGGGCAGGACAGGAATAAAGATGCAGACGTAGAGAATGGACCTGAGGACATGGGGAGGGGGAAGGGTAAGCTGGGACGAAGTGAGAGAGTGGCATGGACATATATACACTACCAAACGTAAAATAGAGAGCTAGTGGGAAGCAGCCGCATAGCACAGGGAGATCTCAATGCTGACATAAAGGCACTGTCTTGCCTCTTTGCTTCAGTTTTCTCATTTGCCAAGTAAGGAAGTTTCTCTTTCCATTTCTGATTCTCTAAAACTTATAAGACTTCAGGACTTTTTAAGGTGACACTGAAGAGAGTGAAGAATGTCAGGAACTCTGTATTGGGGCCCACTTTTTCAATCCATAGCCTCTGTGAGACCACAAGGCTACTTTGCGATACTGCGTGGCCCAGGGAAAGCATCCAGCATCCCCAAGGCAACCGGGCTGTAAACATTCTGACCAACCCCATGTTAAGGTTTGGATCATGTGTAAATCATTCCCCTTGAAATTCTAATAAATCACCAGCAACCAGCACTTAGCATTTGTAAGCATTGATCTTTCTGCACTGGCCAGGAGAGTCCTGAATCAACCTGTTACTGATCCAGAGACATTCAGATCCAGGCCTACGGAGACCTCTGCTGGAAAGAGAAGATATGGGACATCTGACCTCCTGATCGCTCCAGAGTTTCAAAGGGCAGAGGAAGCCACCGTATACTGAACTGACATGAGCCCTGTCCTGTGCTGGATGCTGGAAGCTGGAAGCTTTGATACACCATCTCATTTAATCCTCATCCAAGGTCAGCAATATTTCCCCATTTTCCTAACGAAGAAATAAGCTCAGAGAAATGAGGCTTATTCATTTGTCCAGCATGCACTGAGTACCTACCTCGGATGTGCCAAGTACTTTGCTAAGCACAGAGGACACGATGCTGAGCAAAACAGACATGGCTCTTTCCCAGATGGAGCTTACAGTCTAGTGGGATGGGAATTAGTTAAAGAACCCTGTAGAAAATAGCGCAGGACTTCCCTGGTGGTGCAGTGGTTAAGAATCCACTTGGGGCTTCCCTGGTGGCACAGTGGTTGAGAGTCCGCCTGCCGATCCAGGGGACACGGGTTCGTGCCCCGGTCCGGGAAGATCCCACATGCCGTGGAGCGGCTGGGCCCGTGAGCCATGGCCATTGAGCCTGCGCATCCAAAGCCTGTGCTCCGCAACGGGAGAGGCCACAACAGTGAGAGGCCCACATACCGCAAAAAAAAAATAATAAGAAGAATCCACCTGTTGAGACTTCCCTGGTGGCGCAATGGTTAGGAATTCGCCTGCCAGTGAGGGGGACACGGGTTCAATCCCTGGTCCGGGAATATCCCATGTGCCGCGGAGCAGCTAGGTCCATGTGCCACAACTACTGAGCCTGCACGCCACAACTACTGAAGCCTGTGAGCCCTAGAGCCCACGTGCCACAACTACTGAGTCTGAGCACCTAGAGCCTGTGCTCTGCAACAAGAGAAGCCACTGCAATGAGAAGCCCGTGCACCGCAATGAGAAGCCCGCACACCACGATGAAAGGTAGCTCCCACTCACCGCAACTAGAGAAAGACCACTCGGCAACTAAGACCCAACGCAGCCAAAAATAAATTTAAAAAAAAAAAAAAGAAGTAGTAATGTGTTTAAAAAAAAAAGAATCCGCCTGCCAATGCAGGGAACATGGGTTCGAGCCCTGGTCCAGGAAGATCCCATGTGCCGCAGAGCAACTAAGCCTGTGCGCCACAACTACTGAGCCTGCGCTCTAGAGCCCGCGAGCCGCAACTACTGAAGCCTGTGCACCTAAAGCCTGTGCTCCACAACAAGAGAAGCCACCACAATGAGAAGGCCACGCACCACAACAAAAAGTAGCCCCTGCTCGCTGCGACTAGAGAAAGCCCGTGCGCAGCAACGAAGACCCAAGGCAGCCAAAAATAAATAATTAATTAATTTTTAAAAAAAGAAAATAGCACAAAGGAGAGGCTGTAGTGCCCTAAGAGATAAAAGGGAAAAGTGATGAGTCAGGGATGTCAAGGGAAGGCCTCCCTGAGGAGGTGATGACTAAGTTGAGGTCTAGGGGAAAACAAAAAAAGGACGTAACTAAGTCAAAATGAAGAAGGAGAGCAGGGTAAGTGTGGCAAATAGAGGGAACATCAGCTGCAAAAGCACTATAGTGGGAAATCCAGGATCCATTCCAGGTACCAAGGCCAGAGTAGAGGTCAGCCAGAGATCAAGAGCTAGCTCAGTTAGAAACAGGGCTGGAAAGGCAGGCAGAGGGCAGACCACGCAGTGCCTGGTGACCACTAAGGACTATGTCTTTATTGTAAGAGCAATGGGAAGCCACTGGAATGTGACACATGGGTTTGAAAAGATCTTCCAACTGAGGCATGGAGAACAGACTGGGGGGAGAGGGAGCGATGTGGGAAGCTGAGGACACCAGGCAGAGGCCACTGCAGGATCCAGCAAGAAGGTGACAGTGGCCTGCACCACGGTGGTGATGGAGAGGAACTGGCACAATCAGGAGGCTGGCAGAGCTGAGTCACACCTCGGCCTGTCTGACTTCAAAGCCACGCTTCTCTCTACCTTGCCATCTATTCATTCGTTCAGCAATTAGTTACAAATCATCTACTATGTGCCGGGCCTGTGCTGGGGATATAGCCGTGAACAACACAGACACTGCTCTCGTGGAATTTACAGTCTAGACATTAAACAAATAAGAATGCAAGTGGATGTATACAATCCATTTTGTAGGAAGAATACAGTTTCGTAGTATGTATACAATCCATTGAAGGAAGAATAGTGTGATCAGAGATTTTAACAGGAAATATTACCTGTAAGGCCATGATGATCTTATATTGATAATATAAAAGAGCTACGTGCTGGCTGCATGTAAGTGAAAGACCTCAGGAAACTTTGCCCGTCAGACCTGGCCAGTTCATGAGCCCTGAGGGGAGAAGCTGGTGTGTCTCAAGCCCTGCACAGACCCTGCCGAAATAGAAGCCTTTCTAAAAGCAACTGCTAACTCCTTAATGTACTCACACATCCCAAGTATGGGCACCCCCTATACAGGTATGTACAGCATTTTACAGTTAGTTAGGATCTTTCACACAGATTCATTCATTTGAAACTCACAGCAGCTGTCTGTAGAATGGAGGTAGGTTTTAATACCCTGCATGAGAGAGGAGGAAATTGAGGCCTAGACAGGTGAAGTGACTCAACTAAGGTCACCCAGCTAAGAAGGCACACAGATCCACCACCCAGTTCTCACTAGAAGCACTTTGGGCCAGGAACTCATGAATCTCAGAGGAGACAGCTGCAGGTCACCGAGCCTGGATAAAGTCACACAGGAGTCCCATGAAGCTCCCGAGAACAATGATCGGGGACATTAAGCAGCTTGGGAAAGGTTTCTTGAATGCAGCTCCACCAGTCTGAGACACAGGTACCTTGCCAGCTTTCCCAGATTAGAACAGGTTCTCTTGGACTCTTTCCAAGTGCCTCTAATGGAGAAAAGTATTTTTCCATCACAAGCACTGCAGGTAGGCACCAGACTCCTGAAGAGGGAGGACAGAGACTGCATCCCAGATTCCCACATAGACGAACTAAAGTAATCTTGATATCATGTGAACTGCCCTCGCTAAGCACCTACCACTGGGGATGGCAGTCTTGGGCAGCATTTCTTGATCATGGTACCACTAACATTTGGGGCTGGGTATTTCTGTGTCGGGCAGGGGGGGGCTGCCCTTGCATTGTAGGACATTTAGCAGCATCCCTGGCCTCTACCAACTAGATGCCAGTAGCACGCCCACCCCCAGTTGTGACAACCAAATATGGCTCCAGACACTGCAAATGTCCCCCAAGGAACAAAGTTGGTGTAGGGATTATGAGAAGGGAGAAAGCACAGTCTACTCCCCGTCTCCATCCTAACCCAGCCCAGCCCAGCCCACCTTACTGGACGGATCTATGGTCACTGCACATAAGCTGTTTTTAATCAATAATACACCCCTAATGTCTTCCAGAACGAGACTGGGGGCAGCCTCTGTGCTGATGTGGCTGCAGGTAGGTCCCAGGAACAATTCTCCACTGGAGCTTATGAAAACAACTAGAGTCAAATAACTCCTTGGCCCAATAATGAGCTGATTTGACCCTGTGAGCAAATCTTGTTCCCATTAAAATGAGCAACTGGGTCTGATTAAACTGGAAGCCCTGGCTGTTTCTTCTCAATGACACCGCGCCAGGGCAAAGGCTTCCACAGCTACTAGGAGGAGGGCAAAACTGGTGAACCAAACAGCAGGAGACTCTCTTCTACCCAAAACTCAGCGCAACAGCCAGGACGCTCAAACATCCCAGCTTTTAACCACTCTGGACTCAGGAGAAAGGGGAAAATAACAAAGTGCATAAACAAGAGATCTGAATTAACAAGTTAATCAAACAGCTGAAACATTACCCAAAGATCACGCTCTCAAGTGGAGGTGGAGACCTGAAGCTGAGCCCCAGAGCAGCTGGGGTGACTCAGACAGTGTCAGGGACATAGGTTCCAACCTCCCACTCTGAGTGCTGGGCTGTTGGCCCAGACGTGGAAATCAGCATGAGTTACAGTGCTGCAAAGCTAGAATCAAAGCAGCAACATCTTTATGTCTTTCATTAGTCAGCTGCCTAACCAGTTAACGGATTTACTGACAGACTCAACTAAACCCACTATGGTTTGGTAGTAAGTGTATTTTACTGCACTGCAATTCTTTGAAGACTGACTAAGCATGAAACGCCTACCTGTTAACACCCAGTGACTCAGACTACTGCTAGTGTCTGTGCCATTCCTGCACACTGACTTAGCTCCACTGCTGCACTGAAATCTGATAACAGGTCTGTCTCCCGTAGTGACAGTGGGCTCCCTGAGGGCAGGATTAGGATCTAGTACAAGGCATGGTACATAAACAGATCCTCACCATCTGTATGATGGACAGATGGATGATAAAGTCTTCTGTTTCTGTACTCTTAGACTTAAGCCTGTCCACACATTGCAGTGGGAAGGCACGGCCCACATCTTTTCTGTTTCTTCAAGGCTTAGAACACTGCTCAAAAGGTTTACAATAAACAAGAACCGATTTGGTTGGACTCTTGAATCCAGAGAGACAAACTGAAGCCTTCTGATCATGGACCAGCGAGTCCAAGGAAAGAAGAAATCCTCGCAGTCTACCCTGCCTCCTATGCATTTGAATATGTTTAGTCTCTTTTAACTAGAAACAGTTTAATGTAAGCAAAGAATACTTTCTCTGCTAGGCACTGGAGATACAGACGTGAGCAAGATGAATACCGTGCCTCCTATCACAGAGCTCACTGTCTGGAGGAGAAGAGAGAGAGTAACAATTATACAAATAAGCGGCTATTATGCTCAGGGTCTCTTTAAGAAAAATTTCTGTCGATGGTCCCAATCTTCAAGCAGTCTGGACTTCTTTGAGGAAAGTCATGATTTTCCTCCAAATGAATGACATCATTAGAGCATCCTCTGAAGCGGTAAATATGGAACGTTTATTATACACCTTTGTTATATAGGCCTCTGTACCAAAACAATCTTAAAAAAAATTTTAAGAACCAATTAAAAGCACCATGGATATAAATACTCATAAGTCTATGTGTTCAAACGTGTAGTATGTGTGACTTACCCAGGATAACTGAAGCTGACCTGAAAACCTACAAAAGTATTGGATTAAGTCACCAGGCATTTGAGAGTCTACAGATCTGTGTGTCACTAACGAGCAGGCCAAGAGCAGGCAAGAGGACTCCTGAGAACCCCTGAAGTTCAGAAGGCCTTGACACGATAATGGTTCTTAAGAATTACAAACTGCTGGTCTGGGAAACTGTGTCAGTCAGCAAGAGCTCTAGGAAGGCTGGGAAGAAGGGAGGCCATGAAAAAACAAACCCCGAGAACAGTGTCAGGAATATGAAGACCAGGCAAGGAGAACTGCCCTAAGATGAGAAATCAACGAAGATATTATCAAGAAAAGATAAAGACGCCAAAAGCTGGATGGCATGGCCTGGTAAGGTAACATCTGAAGGAATATGTGGGATGCTTGAATCAATGTACAAAGTTTGTTAGGGTTAATAAAAATTTAAATCAAAATACCATGCCAGCTATGACTCAAAGTAATGCTTTTGCCTCCATCTTAAAATATTTAACTTAATAGTTTCTGACACCTTTAATTTAGACTCAAGTGAAAATGCAAATACAGTCATCCCTTTAGCTATGACAAGGCAAAGACTCCCCAACCACCTGGACAAATTTCTAGGTGATGTTTGTTGCAGTGGGTTCCTTCACAAAACCTCATGGACTCTTAGGGCCAGAAGGAGTTAACCTAAGCCAGCTTTGCCTTTTTGCGTGTAAACCTGTGATCCAGAGAGGAAAAGCCATATATCTGGCTGATTGCAGAACTAGATCCCAGGTCCTTCCCTTCCCAACCCTTAAAGCATTTCATCAGTAAGAACCAAACTACCTAATCCCAAGCATTCATAGCTACTTAGACAGCTGTCCCCCAGCTGCTCCTCCCAACCACAAGCTCTCTGCCACTCTCACCTGTCTGAGCAACTAGGTGTGTCCACCCATTCCAGACAGCAGCGATCTTTTCATTCTGAAAACAATGTGCTTCTATCTTCTGGGGCACAGGAAGGAAAGCAGCATGGGAAGCCAGTTGCCCATGCTTGTTGCTTCCCCAAACAAACAGCTCTCCTGCATCTTAAACAAACAAAAGGGGGACAAAAGAGGTGAAGGAACATTAGTCCAAAATGATGGAAAATAACCTGTTTGAAAAAAAAAAAGTGGTTAAAAGAAGTTGTATTACTCTTAATCCTACAATGTTGAATAGAGCAAAACAAGATACCAAATTCATGTATAGCATAATTATACACAAGATTTTTTTAAATAGGAAAAAAGGCCAAATGGTCTTAGCAGTTTGTCAAGGAATAGGAATGTGAGTTTATTTTTTCATTAATTCATTCAGCCAAATATTTGTTCAACATCTACCATGTGCAAGACATATGTTTCTCTATTTTCTACATTTTTAAAATAAACGCTTGCATTACCTTTTGTTAGGAAAAATATATATTCGCTTTTTTAAATAACAGGTTAAAAGATGAATTGTTTAAAGCTTAAACTTTATAAACATAAGATGATTTCACTACATGCCCTGTCCAGAAGAAAATATAATGTTATCATATCACATCCACATAGCATTTAAGCTCATTTGAACCTCACAATAATCCTGTGATATAAGCAGGAATGTGACTGACTGACACTGTGATTTAATAGAAAAAGAACAATTTCAGAGTCAAGTGATTCTGGCTTCTATTCTTGGATCTGCTAACTAGCTACTGACCTTGGACAAACCACTTCCTCTCCAAGCCTTAGTTTCACCAGCTGAAGACTGGAGGGGAGGGCGGTTAGTCAAGAAGGGCAGACGATATAACTGATGACACTGTTAACAGGAGAGACTTGTGGGTGACGGCAGCAAACCAGAGGGCACATGCTTGTCCAAAAGGCATTCACATTCAACAAATGTTTAACTGGAAGTCAAACAAAATGGGGCCATAGACCATAATTTGGCTTATAAATCTACAGTTTGTGACTCCTTGGATGATTTCTAAGCACTTTCCCAACCCTAACATTCCAAGGTTCTACACTGCACAGTAAGCACATGGCACACACATGTGGCTACTGAACACTTGAAATGTGGCTAGTCCAAATGAGACATGTTGAAGACAAACAAAGCACAATGGATTGTAAAGACGTAGTGCAAAAAAAACCCAAAAGGAGTGTGCCTCATTAATAAGTTTCATACTGATTACATATTGAAATAATATTTTGGATATACTGGGTTAAGTAAAATAAATTATTAAAATTAATTCACCTTTTTCTTTTTACTTTTTGCAATACGGCTCACATTGTATTTCTCCTAGACAGCACTCTTCTAGAAGATAAATTAACCAAGGCTCGGAGATGTTAAGTGACTTTCAAGATCACATAGCTAATGAGGGATCAAGTGGGACCAGAAGCCAGGTTTTTTGCTTCCACAGCATTCTGTGACCTCCCAGTAAAGGTTTACAGTATTGCTTGCCCTGAGGCAGTCTGGTGTATTCTCCAAAACTGATCAGAAGCCAAACAGTATCATTAAAGGATATTAGACCAAGATTCAGGCTTCAAGTCCCAAATCTGCTACTGGATCACTCTGACACGGGGCACATCACTTCACATTCTGGGTCTCTGTTTCATAGAGCCTGAGGGTCTATAAATCAGTGGAGCCTTTTTGTCACCCAGGTGACCTTGCAGCACTGACATTCTGCAGTGCTATACAACGAATTTGGTATATTTCGTGCCTAGAGAGAGGGCAACCTCCCTGGACCTCACCAGGGTGTATGAAGTATGAGGATCCTTTACAAGAGGGCAGAGGACCCCTCAGCAAAGCTTCAACCCATTAAATGGAGTGCTTACCACTGACAATAAGCCTGTGTCTGTAATAAGCCTTCATTTATCTTAGTAAGTCTAAACCATCTTTTTTGCAAAGACGAACTGTCTTCCACAGTAATGTAATGCGGATCATTACACTGTTGCATCAGCAGGCAAAACTAAATTCTGCTGCAATGTCAAATAGTTACATAATCTACAACTCCAGAGAGAAGGTCTAAAGAACACTGAACAAAATCCAATGTGTAACAGCTTGAACTAGACCAGGAAAGACGGATATTAATCTTGACCCTTTTTAATTCACTTTCACAATATCCAAAACCAATTCACTTTGTGAATATACTTTAAAAATCACTAAACTGCACATTTAAAGGAGTGAATTTCATATATGAATTATATCACAATAAAAAATCCAACATCTATGTTTTAAAAACACCATAGTAAAAATGCTCCACATATGAAATAAAAAATAGCTTTACTGATTACAAGAGTTTTTAAGAAATCGATGTTAGCAAGCAACTAGAAGAATCTCTAGGTTTACAAAATACCAACCATTTCAAATGAATTAGAACAGGGTAGAAATCTCTCAGGACTTCCCTGGTGGTCCAGTGGTTAAGACTCCGTGCTCCCAACGCAGGGGGCATGGGTTTGATCCCTGGTCAGAGAAGATCCCACATGCCGCGTGGCATGGCCGAAAAAAAAAAAAAAAAGAAACCTCTCTTAGTCTGTTCTTATACTCAGAAAAGAATGCCTTCCTCCAATGCTAGTGAGGACTGTGGGGGATGAACTAGTCAATTCTTGTCCTGGGGCCCTCTGCCCCCCTCCCCATAAAAGGAGAGGTGGGACCACATGCCGAGAGGAGTCCCTTAGAGCTGGCATTCTTTTTTTTTTTTTTTAATAAATTTATTTATTTATTTATTTTTGGCTGCATTGGGTCTTCGTCGCCGCATGCGGGTCCTCTCTAGTTGTGGCGAGCGGGCTTCTCACTGTGGTGGCCTCTCCTGCCGCGAAGCACGGGCTCCAGGCGCACGGGCTTCAGTAGCTGTGGCTCATGGGCTCCAGAGCGCAGGCTCAGCAGTTGTGGCGCACGGGCTCAGCCACTCCGCAGCATGTGGGATCTTCCCAGACCAGGGCCCGAACCCATGTTCCCTGCACTGGCAGGCGGACTCCCAACCACTGAGCCACCAGGGAAGCCCTGGCATTCATTTTAACTCAACTCTTTTAACATATCTATAAATCTACTTAACATGAGACACAGGCTAAAAGCAGCTAGTTCTTTCATTAGTTAGTTGTTTTTAATTCATTAAATATCAAATTATCTGTAGTTCAGAATCTGTTAAGTATTTAAAATCTCACATTACGGCTCTTGTGCTTTGGAAACAGTAACAGCTCCTCAGTTGGACTGCATTACAAATTTGATGTTGAAGAATGCATGCCTCCATTAATTTACAGATACTGTGTACACATCTTAATTTCCACATGAAACACGGGAAACACTGTGTATGAAAGTCATTTCCCTTTGCTTAAAAAATGTAATGCATTCAACTCTGGGTGAGAGGTCTTACCAACATAAATCTCTCGGAGCTAGAGTATCCAGTCTACCAGCAGGGGTCAGGGCAATCTGGGCTTTGAAAAAAACCATTAGGAGAGATGGATAACCTTCACTTTCAAGAAAATGCTGCATTATCTCTAGAAAGTTTATACGATATTGGCTGGGTGTGTCAAATGGATGGATGGACAGATACATGGCCAAGACAGAGAGACATACACACTGTGTGAGAGAAAAAAGACTAGATAGACAGATTAAAGAGATGGAATAGAGAGATCAACTAGAGAAAAACATAAAAATATAAACTAGATTACAGAAACATATACACAACTAGACTTAGAGATGATGGAGACTTGGGTTAGATAGGAAGACACTAAGATGGAAGATAAATAAAAATAGAGATGTATAGTTAAATAAAATAGAGTAGATAAATAGAGAGAGCAGACAGGGTGACAGATAAATGGAGAAGAAAGATATAGGTAGATAAAATAGGATAGTCTGAGATTAAACAGCTAGAGAAAATAGACAGCTAGAGAGCTTAGTTATATTAGACATCAAAATAGATTAGGTGGATAAGATAACAACATATTATACATAAGTTTACTGTTGGTTATATGATGTGACAATCACAATTACCCTAAAGGAAGATACTTTTATCCCTATTGTACAGCTAAGAAAACAAACTCAGAGGAAAGGAAGTGAGCCTCTGTTTCACATGAGTGTTTTACCTGTATTATCATATGTAATTCTCAAAACTATCCACAAAGTACTTTATAGAAGAGGAAATGGTCTCAGGAAGGTAAAACGACTTGCCTAAGATCATACCAGTGGTGGCATCAGAATTCTGACTCCAAAGTCTATGGTTTTCCCTCTGTACCCCAATAGCATCACTTGAGGCAGAAACACCCAGAATTCTGAATGGCGTGTTACCTACCTGTCAGTGAAGCTGAGTGGTCTGAGCCAGCAAGAACACATACTGCTTGAGAATTCTCTAGGCCTACAAAAAAAAAAAAAAAAATTCTTTTGAAATCACATTTGTAACAGAACAAATTGGGCACAGGAGGCCCATAGGCAGTGACCACAGCACCTGGAGAGAAACTCTCAGCCAGTGCAGGAAGGTCTGAGTCAGCGGCACTGGCCAAGAAGACGGCTGGCATGGTAGGGAGACTGCTTATATCCAGGAGGTTGAACAAATAAATACTTTGAAGATAAAGGAGTCAGATTTCTTACTATCAGAAAGGAGAAGAAAGGTACAGATATGAAAAGGTTAAAGGCTAGAATTGACCATGTGATACTGCATTGTAATTGAAGTCAGTGTAGACTTGTGGTTTCTACTAGAGATAAACAGACATAGGTGTACATATGTATAAATGTGTGTGTACATGTATATTTCCTAGCTCTGTCCACGGAGTGGGCCTAGAAGCAATGACATCTCATACATTCAGCTGCTATCACATGCAGACGCTGAAACACAACCCCAGGCCTCCTAACAACACACAGGCAGAGCTAGAATTTGAACTTGCCTCCCATATCCAAATCCAGCACTTTTCCACCCGTAAACACACTGCCTTCAACAACAGTGTAAACCTTAATCAACTCTGCTCCATGCTGTGGTCACCTGGTCTGGCATGCAGAGAAATGGGAGTCTTATTCTGTAACTCTTTCTTCTTACACTTCTGTTCAATTTACTAGTGTCTTAATAAAATGCCCCTCATGCCTTCAAGTATCCTGTGGAATGACAAAGGGACAAAGATGTTTCTGCCACTTTCACCAGAGAGGAAGCACTGGTCTCCTAGTGGCCAGGTCGGGAGAAGACATCCAGGGTTCCAGCTCCAGAACAGATGGCAATGAGGTGAAGAGGGGACAATGAAAAATGAAAGACTTTGAGGGCAGGAAGCTGATATCTCCTCTAACATCTCATCAGAAAATTCCCCCAAGTTAACTCTGAATCTAAGCTGTGCCCCAAGCAGATCCCAACCAGGTCATTTAAATCAAATAAAATAAAAACACTTCTGATTCCTTTTAGATACAAAACTTGTGCTAAAACAGACAGTAGACATAATCCCTACCCTTAAAAAGCTCATCACCTTTGGCATTTGGGAAAACATGTAAACAGCTCATAAGAATACAATAAGTTGTGCTATCCATGCACATAAAGAAAATGCGGACTTCCCTGATGGCGCAGTGGTTAAGAATCTGCCTGCCAATGCAGGGGACACAGGTTCGATCCCTGGTCTGGGGAAGATCCCACATGCCGCAGAGCTACTAAGCCTGTGTGCCACAACTACTGAGCCTGAGCTCTAGAGCCCATGAGCCACAACTACTGAGCCCACGTGCCACAACTACTGAAGCTCGCATGCCTAGAGCCCATGCTCCACAACAAGAGGGGCCACTGCAATGAGAAGCCCGCGCACCACAACGAAGAGTAGCCCCTGCTCGCCGCAACTAGAGAAAGCCTGCGCGCAGCAATGAAGACCCAACACAGCCATAAATAAATAAATCTATTTAAAAAAAAAAAGAAAATGCAATGGAGGTGAGAAGAAGGAAGAGTCTTTCCTGAGAAAGCTGTAGCTGAGCTAGGACCTGAAAAATGATCAGGATTTTCCCAAGGGAAAGAGGAAGGAAAAGGCATCCTGGGAAGAGGTAACAGTCTGCCCACAGGCACAGAGGAATAAGAACACAGCGCATGCCCAGGGAGCAGTGAATACCTTGGTGAGGCAGGAAAGATGTTTGGGAAGTATGAGTTTATATTACAAATGCTTTCAATGTGAAGTAGACTGTCCTGTGTTCAGTGGCCCCTTCTCCTTCTCTAAGAGAACCCTCCCCAACTCAACACATGGGCTTCAGGGCACTAACCTCACCCCTGCAACAGGGGAAAGCCTCGGGGACTTAAGAGAATCAGAACGATCCCAACAACTTGTACGACACTTCCACTGCGGCTCACCCTTCCCTTTCCTCTCCCCACTTCCTACTGCCCTCAAAAATCCCTCCCTTATTCTGAGCTAGAGGAGAGTAGAGGTTTCCTGACAGGTTTTTCCTACAGCTAACCCTCAGTAAACTGGGTCACAAAGTCAGAGCGAGAGAGGAAGAAGAGGAGGAGGTGGAGACATGGTGCTACAAACAGAGAGATAAAGGCCCACGAAGAGAGTGTAGAGCAGACAGAGACAGAGAGACAGAGAAAGAAAGTCCTAGAGACCAAGAGCCCTGTGGGCAGCACCCTTCCTACCTACTCCTCGTGTGCCCATGAAGAGAGATTTCCCTCGGGGAACGCTCCTAGCCCCTCTCTCCACATCCTCACTCGCTCCTGCTTTCCTTTCGGGAGAAGGAGCTGGGCAGGCAGGCACATTCCTTGTGGGTTCTCCCTCTGGGATGTGCCTGCCTGCAGAGGGCACCTCCTCCGTGGTCTCAGCTGCACCACGAGCTTAGCAGGACTGAATGCATACAGCTGCTCAGGTGCCTGGTGGGTAAATTCAATCTGGGATTCAGAACCCGGAGGCTCACTATTGCTACACGTTATTTGCAAACACCTAAGCCATGCCTTCCAACCTAACTTGTAACAGCTCTAGAGCTACCATTTTGATTTCCACCCACCTGACTCGCATCTACTTCTCAATGGATTCCAAACTCTGGCAGCAAAGAGGAGTACTTTTACTGGGCCCACAAAAATTCCAGCAAATTAGTAGACCAGCCAACGGAGACAGTTAAGACAGAGAGACCAAGAAATAGCAAACGCAGAACTCCATTTACCCATTTTCTGCATGCCTGTGTCTCCATTTCCAAACAAAGAATAAATACAGGATTCAGAAGAAGTAAGGACCTTACCTGTCACTCTGCTTGGTTCCTTTGCTGTCAAAAACAGTGGGAGAGTCTGCCCAGGGCACAACCGCCGTCCAGATGATGCCAAACCAGTTCCCCACTGGAACACAATGCCACTAGCTTCCCAGCGGAGCAGGAAAGAAAAAAGAAAATCTTTATCTGGATTAAGACCAGATTGCTCTTTGAACCTCAATGCCATGAGAGATTCCCAATTCATGCTCAGTTAACATGCATATTATGGAAAAGCTTATTGCCTCAAGAGGCCCTATGGCTGGTCATAGGGATTACCACCAAGTCAATCACAAATCCAATCTTCAGAGCAATCTAAGACCATCAAAGGAAATTCCAACATAGTAAAACTCCCTCCAGAAAGTTCTAGGACACTCCTCCAGAGTCAAATTACTGGAATGGCATTTTTTTCATGATTAACTTGAAAGGACAACTGAGACTCCAGATGGAGCAGGAAAGAACCTTGAAGCTTACCACGTCCATTCCTCACATTTACTGCATGAGAAACTGAGGCCCTGTAGAGGAGCTGTGATTTGTCCAAGGTCATACAGGGAGCTAGTAGCAGAGAAAACACCAGGACTTAACTCTCCTACACCTAATGTAGTGTCTTTTCTACTACACCAAGATGAATTCAAAGATTCCTAATCACCAAATAAATACATATTTACGACTGCAAGATAGCTTCTTAATAGCCACTACTTCAATGGAATGGCCTTTTATTTCCATATTCACTGACTCTAATTCATGTACCCATGTTCTGAACCTCATACAAATGCATAGATGAAATATTGTTATTTTGTCTACAGTCAGATGTGTGTAACTAGGATTCACTATCCAACAGCAACATTAAGGTACTGCTCCTCCAGAAGTATCCTATACCCAATGGTCCTTTAGGCTGTAAACAGACAAGCATGCTTTGTGAAATATAAGTGATGATGATTGAGCACAATGTGAGCAAAACACAGTATTGAAATAAAACAAAACTTACCATCTCTTCAACAAATAAATTGCAAGAGGATAAAAAGAGAGGAAAAGGTACATAAAGATTAAAAGAGACTGGAGATGCCTGATAAAGGATTAATATTTAAAATATACAGTGATCTCCTAAAACTCAACAACAACAACAAAAATTCAAAAATGAGCAAAGGACTTGAAAAGACTTTTCTCCAAAGAAAATATACAAATGGCCAATAAGCACATAAAAAGATGCTCAACATCACTAATCATTAGGGAAATATAAATCAAAACTACAATGAGATGCCACTTTACACTCATTAGGATGACTACTATTAAAAAAAAGAAGAAAATAACATGGGTTGGCAAGGATGTGAAGAAATCTGAAACCTTGTGACTACTGGTGGGAATGTAAAATGGTACAGCCACTATGGAAAACAGTATGGCAATTCCCCCCAAAATTAAAAATAGAATTACTATATGATCCAGCAATCCTACTTCTGGGTACATATCCTAAAGAACTGAAAGCAAGATCTCAAAGTGATATTTGTATACCCATGTTCATAGCAGTATTATTCACAATAGCTAAAATGTGGTCACAACCCAAGTGTCTATCAATAGAAGAATGGATAAGCAAAATGTGGTATATACATACAGTGGAATATCATTGTCTTAAAAAGGAAGGAAATTCTGACATTTGCTACAACATGAATAGACCTTGAGGATATTATGTTGAGTGAAATAAGCCACAAAAAGACAAAGACTGTATGATTCCACTTATATGAGGTACCTGTATGAGTGGCCAAAATCATGGAAATAGACAGTAGAATGGTGGTTGCCAGGGACTGGGAGAAGGGGGAATGGGGAGTTATTGTTTAATGGGTATAGAGTTTCAGTTTTGCAAGATGAGAAAACCTCTGGAGACAGATTTTGGTAATAGTTGCACAATAATGTGAATGTACTTAATCCCACTCAACTGTACATTTAAAAATGGGTAAGATGATAAATTTTATGTGTATTTTATCACAGTAAAAAACTAAAAGGAATAAATAAACTTTAAAAAAGAGAGAAAGAGACTTGAGATACATATCAACCAATTGCAATGATAAACCTAATTTGGATCCTGATTCAAACAAACTATAAAAAAATATTTTTGAGATAATCAGGGCAATTTAAACACTGACTAGATGCTTGATGAAATTACAGAATTACTGATAATTTTTTGTAGGTATGATGATGGTATTTTTGGGTAATGTTTTCAGAAAAATTCCTTATCTTTTAGAGATGTGGGCAGAAATATTTACAGATTAAGTGGGGGAGGGGAGGACTTACAATTAAATTAATCAAACACATAATGGGAACTGTGCTGCTTTGTTAACTGGACAAAAATGTACACATAAGACTAGCAATCACAAAATGTTGGTAGGAAAGGGGCAAGGAAACCAATGACAGGCAATTCTTTGGTCCTTCTAATTTCTAAGAGAAGAAGCTGCTTATAAAAGCATAATCACTACCATACAACTCAGTAATCACACTCCTGGTCATTTATCCCAGAGAAATGAAAATTTATGTTCACAGAAAAGCTTGTCCACAAATGATTATAGCTTTATTCTTAATAGCTAAAAACCAGAAATAACCAAATGTTCTTCAATGGGTGACTGGTTAAACAAATCGTGGTTGTTATAGACTGAATTGTGTTCCCTGTAAATTCATATATTGAAGTCCTAAACTCCAGTGTAACTGTATTTGGAGATAGGGCCTATAGGAGGTGATAAAAGTTAAATGGGTCATAATAGTGAGGCCTTAATCTGACAGAACTGGTGTCCTTTTAAAAAGAGGAAGAGACACTGGAGATCTCTCTCTGTTTCCATGCATGCATAGAGGAAGAACCGTGTGAAGAGACAGCAAGAAGGCAGCATCTACAAGCCAGGAAGAGAAGCCAACCCTCATGGTATCTTGGTCTTGGACTTCTAGCCTCCTGAACTGTGAGAAAATAAATTCCTGTTGTTTAAGCCACCCACTCTGTGGCATTTTGTTATGGCAGCCCCAGCAAACTAATACAGTGGTACCTCTATACCATGGAATATTAGTAATAAAAAGGAACAAATTATTCATACTCCCAACTTGGATGAATCTCCAGGGAATCGTGCTGAGCAAAAAAGCCAACCCCAAAAGGCTAAATACTGTATGATACCATTTATATAACATTCTTAAGATGACAACATTACTGTGGGAGAACGAAAGAGCTAAGTGGTGAGAGTAGGTAGGAAGTGGGTGCGGCTACAAAAGAGCCATAAGAGGGATCCTTGTGATGGAACTGTTCTGTATCTTGACTGTGTCAAGACATCCTGGTTGTGCTATTACACTATACTTTCACAAGATGTTACCACTGAGAGAAACTGGGCAAAGAGTGAGTGTGATCTGTTTCATTTCTTACAACTGCACGTGAATCTACAATTACCTTAAAATAAAAAGCTTAGTTTTTCAAAAAGTATAATCACACTAAGCGCCAAGTGACCGCCAGCACCATGATGCACCGAATCCTTCCTCGTCTCCACTCTTCTCCCCATTCCACAACTGGACTCACCAACGCTTGAGCCTCGGCTGCCATAGCCAGTTTGGGCTGTCCTTCAGCCCAAAGAAGTGGCAACAGAAAGCAGAAAAATGAGCAAGAGAGAAAAAAGGGTCACCGCCTCCTCCACTTTCCACCCTCAGCCTCACACACACCGTCAGCCCTATGTGCATCACCCTCTCACAGTACAGGAGACAAGCTCACTTGAAGCATTCAAATTAATAAACATTTACATCCACTAGGAAAGTAATGCAGTTCATGGCAAAGAATGTGGGTCTTGGAATCCAGCCCGTCCTAGACTCTGATCCCAGCTCACCTTTTATTTCCTAACTCCCTGTATAACTGTAGACAAACACTTTAGCCTCTCTGGACCTCAGTTTCTTCATATGTAAGAGGTACAAACTACCATGTATAAAATAAATAAGCCATAAGAATATATTATACAGGAAATACGGCCAATATTTTCTAACAACTATAAATGGAGTATAATCTTTAAAAACTGTGAATCACTATGTTATACACCTAAAACTTAACACAATATTGTAAATCGGGCTTCCCTGGTGGCGCAGTGGTTGAGAGTCCACCTGCCGACGCAGGGGACACGGGTTCGTGCCCCGGTCTGGGAAGATCCCACATGCTGTGGAGCAGCTGGGCCCGTGAGCCATGGCCGCTGAGCCTGTGCGTCCAGAGCCTGTGCTCCGCAACGGGAGAGGCCACAACAGTGAGAGGCCCGCGTACCACAAAAAAAAAATATATATATATATATATATTGTAAATCAACTATACCTCAATACAAAAAATTTTTAACTCACATCACTGCGTGCCTATGAGGATTAAATGAGGTACTAACTAAATCAAGAGAACCTAGCACCATGCCTAAGAACATAACAAAGAGCTAGACAACTTCATTTCCTTCCTCCCTACCTGCTAAAGGCTTTCCCACATGACTTCTGCCTTATGTCACCTCCTTTTAATCAGACTGCAGCACAGCAGGACACTCTGAATTACTCCTTAAAGTTTATTTCTTCCAAATCTCCGTGTCTCCTTATTACATGCTTATCAAGAAAATAAAAGCAAAATGATCACCTGTTGCAGCTAAAGCATGCCTGAGTCCAGCAGCAATACTAACAACCTTCTCTCTCAGGGGCTGTCAAAACAAAGAAAAGGACGGCAATCTCAGAATTATCCATCTACAAAATTTTATGTAATTTATGCCCAAACACAACACAGCATGATCCTCATTATGTGTCTGATTGGTTTGGAGCTCCCAATTCCCAACATTTCCACTCATAAACGCCTCTGTATGTATCCCTAAAAGGCAAAATCTTTTTAAAATACCATATTACAATGCCACTCAGGGCTAGGAGGCACCTGCAAGGTCATCCAGTCCAGGGGTTAGCAAACATTTTCTGTAAAGGACCTGATAGTAAATATTTTAGATTTTGCAGGCCACATGGTTTCTGTCACACTACTCAACTCTGCCATTGTAACATAAAAGCAACATACACAATAAATACATGAATGGGCATGGCTGTGTTCCAATAAAACTTTACCAAGGGTTCTAGTGTGCTGACCTCTGATCTAGTCTAATCCCCATTCAATGCTAGAAACCTGTCTACAACACCCCACCAAGTGGTCATACAACCCCTGTCAAATACCTACTTCCAGTGACATGGGCTCACCACCTCCCCAGGTGCCTGCTCATCTTTGCACGGTTCCATCTGTCTCCTTGGGTGGAACCAAACCTATCTGCCTACTGCTTCTGACAAGGCTTCCCAAACATTTGAAGACAGTTGTCATGTCCTAAGACACCTTGTGGTTCCCAAATTCTTTAAGACTTCGCCCTTCAAGATGTGCAGCTTAATTCCCCTCCCTTTCACTGTGGGCTGGACTTAGTGACTTGCTTCTAATGAATAGGATAAGGAAGTGATAAGTGGCTCCGAGACTAGCTGATGAAAGGCATTGAGGCTTCTTGTTTGACCAGCCTGCCTCCCTCCCTCCCTCCCTCTCTCTCTCTCTCTCTCTCTCATCACTCTTCGGGGAAGTCAGACACCATGTCTAAACAGTCTTATAGAGAGGCCCATATGGCAAGGAACTAAAGCCTCCTGTCCATTAGAGAGCGTGGAAGTGGAACCAGCCCAGTTGAGCCTCCAGCAGACCTCGTGCAGCCTGGCTGACTGCAAAGTCATGAGACCAGCTAAGCTGTTCCCAGATTCCTGACCCTCCAAAACTGTGAGATAATACATGCTTGTTGCTTTAAGCTGCTGAATTTTGGGGTAACTTATTACACAGCTATAGATAACTAATACACATCTCTTCTTTAGGAAAAACATCCCCAATTCCATCAGCCATCACCTAGTTTCAAATTCCCTCCCCCTCTTGGTTTCTCTCCTCTATGCTCTGGTTACTCAGTCTCTCTCTCTTAAGGGACTGTATATGCACCAATCACAGCCCCTATGGGACCTTACCATATTTGCTTATTTACAGATCCACAGTGTCTTTCTAAACTTTAGAGTCCTCAAGGGCAGGGTCTGAGTCTTATTCACCTCAGTGCCCAGGGCCTAAGAACCAAACCCACACCAGGACACAACATCCTAGATGCAGTGTGACCAGCACAAAGAAGGACAGAGCTCTGGCCTCCCTTCTTCTGGAGACTATATTTCTATCAATTCAGCCCACAATCACATTAGCTTTGTGGAAGATCAAATCTTACTGCTCATACAATTTGAATATACCACCCTTAAATTTTTTTTTTCCTTTTCAAAGCTAACTGAAGGGCTTTACATGCGGAGTCACTCTCTTCAAACCAACTTACCTCAATTCCTTCTTCTCCATCCCCACTACTGCTGCTTTCATTTGGGGCAGGATCATCTCTCATCTGGATTATTAGCAAGAGTTTTCTGAGTAATCTTCCTTCAATCCACCCCCCACACTATCCCATGAGGCCCCTCTCTAACTCACTGTTAGAGACACTACCTCCCTGCCTGCCCGATCCCTACTGGCACTTCTACCACTTCCTTATATTCCAATCATACTAAACTGCTTGCAGTATCCCAAGCCCTCCTGTTTTATGCTCTATACCCTAGTTCACAAAGTTCCTTCTGTTTGTAATGTGCTTCTTTTGTACCTACTCTGCACATCCTTCTATCCCAAGCCAGGGAAATTTCTACTCAACTTTCAAGATTCAGCGTAAGTCTGTTCTCACCCCACCTTCCCCTAAAAAGAGTCCAGTACTCTCTTTCGAGGCTATACATGCATCTATCATAGTTCTAACATGGTAATGCATCTAGGTACTTCTGTATCTAACATGTACTACTAAACTACAGGCCCTCGAACGCTAGGATTGGGTCTTACTCACCTTTGTCCCCCCTGCCTAAATACAGCACCTACACACAATAGTTGCTATTAAATAAATGAATGAATTTCTCTTATACTTCACTTTGGCACATTCCTCCCATTGTTCTATAAGATACAGTGCGTCAAAATGTTTTTACCTTCTGATTCTGTCATCCAACATATTTAACCATTGCTCCTCTCTGTCTTCTTTAACCATGTGACTTAAGCTAAATTAATTATAACTTATACATAGTGTTCTTAAAAAGCTACCTATTTGCAACTAGAAGCTGTAGCACTTCTTACAACAGGGACTACAGAGTCTAGACTTCCATGCATACCATGTGCTACAGACTCAGTGTCTGTGTTCTTAGGAAATGCATGTTGAGACCTAATCCCCAACACATAATAGTATTTGGAGGTGGGTCCTTTGGAAGGTGAGTAGGTCATGAGAGCAGAGCCCTTATGAATGGGATTAATGCCCTTATAAAAGAGACCCCAGAGAGCGCCTTTCCCCTTCTGGTGGCATGTAAGGACACAGAAAAAAGATGGTTGTCTATGAACCAGAAAGTGAGCCCTCACCAAATATCAAAAATGCCAGTGCCTTGATTTTGGACTTCCCACCCTCTGGAGCTGTGAAAATTAAATGTTTGCTGTTTAAGCCATCCAGTCTATAATATTTTTGTTAGAACAGCCCAAACCATGACCCCAAATAATACCCCACAATACCAGCAATTAGAATTCAGCAAAGTGATAGGAGCAGACCTAAGCTCTCTCCAGTGAAAACAGATCTCCCACTCTTAGTCACTGTTTAAGGAAATTAGATATGAGTGGAGCAGCTTAGGTGGTGAAACTCATTTTAGATTCCAGCATAATTCCTCTAAAAGTTCGCTTACAATATAATCTTCACAAAAATGTGTACATTTTAAGTATGATGCAGTGAAAAGAGCTCTGAACTAAAACCAGGCATCCTATCTTACACTTGTGCTGTCCAATATGGTAGCCTCTAACTACACATGGCTGTTGAACACTTGAAATGTGACTAGACTGAATTGAGATATACTCTAAGTAAAACATGTACACCAGAAAAAAGTCTACATATAAATGAAAAAATATAAAATATCTCATTAATAAAGTTTTATATTGGTGACATATAAAATGAAATAATAATAGTTTGGCTACATTATAGTAGTTTAAAAGTTGTTAAAATTAATTTTACCATGTCATACCATGACTTGGGTGAAACTTAAAAACATCATGTGAAGTAAAAGAAGCCATCCACAAAAGGCTACATATTGTATGATTCCATTTATGTGAAATGCCCAGAATAGGCAAATCCACAGATACAGATTAGCAGTCATCAGGGGCTGGTGGGAGGGGAAAATGGGAGTTAACTGCTATTGGGTACGCAGTTTCTTTTGTGATAATGAAAATGGTCTAAAATTAGATGATGGTGGTAGCTGCACATCTCTGTGAGTATACTAAAAACCACTGAAACATACATTTTTAAAGGGTAAATTTTATGGTATACGACTTATATCTCAATAAAGCTGTTATTTTAAAAATTAATTTCACCTTTTTTTTTTACTTTTTTGAATGGCACTGCTAGACACTTTTAAGTTACATATGTGGCTCACATGACATTCCCACTGGACAGTGCAGGCCTATGCCATCTGCCTCACTTACTGTCTTTAGGCGAGTCAATTCCCACTGGACCTGTTTCTAACACAGTTTCCACTATGACGACTTTTAGAATTGTAAAATGTCATTAATGTCATTATAAGACATATTACTTTTATTGTTTTATTTCACAAAAAATTATAACATGTATGAGAGCTAACAGAGGCTTTTCACTCACAATATCCATCCCTCCAACCTAATTTTTCCCAGGAGAACCTGAGTTTTTCAACTTAAATTCTAACTACCCCATGGGTTTTCAGGGACCCAGCCAGTCTTTAGTCCAGGGAGGGATAACTGATACCTGGAGACACTTTCACAGTACACAGGCAAGCTCAATATTAGGGGCTGTCCTTACCTCAATGGCCTGGGGGACCACACATCTTCGAGGCCCATGAGGAATTCCTAATTGGCCAAAGGAATTGGATCCACATGATAGAACTTGACCATTTTCTGCAAAATAGAAATACTTGAATTGCAAATCTAAGAAGTAAGACATCTGTGACAAATGGGTAAATGCTGAAGGATGAGAAGAGCAAAAGGAATGAGAGGAGTGAGTGGGGCCCTGGGCTCCAGCACATTCAGTCCATACGCCCTGCTCTATCCCCCTAGGAACAAAAACAGTGGGCACTGGGCTAAGCGTTTTACACAGGCTATCCACTACACCACCTAATTAATGACAAGTTAGCTGTGGAGAATGCTTAGCCATGTGCCTAGTGTTGGGATGGAGGATACTTATCTCCCACTTTTCATACTTCCATGAGATGGAATTTCCATAATTTTAATATACTCCAGGCCTTTCTCCCTGCCCTTCCCCATTCTCACTGCTTTCTAGGGGAGGAGGGGTAACCTAGCCAGTTGGTGAGTTTGGGAGAAGGAACAGGACAGTATGGCTTTGGCACCTTCCTCTCAGGCACTCTGGGCTGACACATAGTAAGGGCTTCCCCTACGGGGGAGGCCTAGAGTTTGGGGAGTGGGTTTGGATCAGAGGAGTATTAGCAGAACCTCTTGGCCTGACAATTAACCTTGCCCTCCAATTTAGCCTTTATCAGTAAAAAGCTGATAATTTGATCTCTACCTGTCTGACTGCTCTGTGATTGTCTCACAACTGATCCCAAATGTGAGCAAGAAACAGAGTGTTACCTACTGACTCCCTACAACTCTGACACAGGCCCACACTAAGTACTTCATAAATGAGAGCTATTGTTTAGATTCTAATAATTACAGTCCAGATTTTCCAGCCCTATCTCCTTTACTGTTAAAACCCTCCTTGCAAAATGCACCCTGCAACTTTCCTTGACAACCAGAGACAACACATGTGTGTGTTTTTAAATACAACGAGGATTTCATTTAATCAGGGCCCAACATCATGCTCTTCTCACCCAAAGCCTTTGTGGTGATAAAGATTTACCTAGGAGTACACTCACCTGTAAGTATAATGGTAAAATCCCAGCCACAGGCCACCTGTTGGATGGGACATCCAAGGAGGGATTTGCAGGGGGTAAAGTACAGGACATCCTCGGTGTGACCAAGCCCCAGTTGCCCATCTTTGTTCAGGCCACAGACAAAAAGGCTTCCTTCATCTGCAAAATATAAAGGTTTTAGGGGTAGTGTGAACAGGGGAAATTACAACTGCTAAGATGAGCAAAAGGATTTCATTAATTATTTGGAGTCATGGACCCAACTAACTTTTTTCCCACCCAAGTTAATAAGCCATGCATGTTAATGTGTTCTGGACCAAATGGCACAAGTCCAAGGGGCTCCAATCTAACATCTAAATGGAAACTCCAAGTCCTACAGCAGTGGCCAATCAATTACCAAATTGAGCATCTGCCATAACAATAAAAGCCAACGTTTATTCAGGATGCAGAATGTGCCAAGTACTCTTCTGAGGGCCTCAGGCGTGGGGCTGACTTATCCTTCAGGCACAGTGCCTGGGGCCGACCATACTTGTAGAAGCCCACAAAAAGGTTTTAATCTAATTTTTAATAAAAAAATATATGTAATAGGAATATGTAATACTAAATCTAGCCTGGATTATATTAATCTTTATGTCAGTGCAGCTGTAAACATAATTTTAAATATTTCTTTATGGAAGGAGGTGTCCACAAAGGCAAAAGTGTCAAGGACTCATGAAAGTCATAATACAGCCCTGTTAACTCATTGTTTCTCATCATTATTATCACCATGTAACAGAGAGGCAACTGTGGCACAGAGAAATTAAGTAATCTGCCCAAGGCCACACAGTTAACAATTAAGAGAACCAGGATTTAAACCCACACGGTTTGATTCCAGAGTTCATGTTCTTAACCAGGATGCAATATGCCCTCCTTTGCAATATTATAGCGCTTGTAGTACTTATTAAGTACTATCCTAGGTACTCTGAGGGAAGATTATGGAAAATATAAAATTCTTGCTCTCAAGGAATATTCGACTTAACTGCCAAGACTTCTAACTCATATATGAAAGTTAAATATCAATCTATGGTATAAAATGTAATATATGTTGCAACTCGGCCACTACTTGTCTTGTAACCTTAAGCAATTTTCCTCTCTGAGGCTCATTTGGAGAGCGGGCGAGGGGAAAAGAGGGGTGGCCTTGATCTCTGAAATCCTTTCAGCTCTGACAATCTGCCATTCTCTGATGGTAGCGTGATTCCTTCACAAAAAAGTTGTCCTCTGCAAAATACAAAAGGTTGAAAGATAGTAATATAACACCCTAGGGGAGAATGTCTAAATAAGAAAATGAGAGAAAATATATTCTTGAAGGAAGTTACCTGTGACAACAGCAGAGTGACCCCCTCCTCCCGTGATCCTCTTGACACATCCAGGATTACAGAAGTCGCTCAGCTGCTGGGGCAAAAGCACATCTTCCTTGTGGCCAAGGCCAAGTTGCCCATAGCTATTTGCACCCTAGGGATAAAATAAGCCAAGGACGAAAAACTATGGGAACCCCAACTGTCAATTTGAATTTACCTGTCCCTATCTTTCTCACCCTCACGTTCCTCTCAGAGCTTATAACAGATGAGATTTCATAGACTTTTTCTTAAGAAGTTGTTATACGCAACCCACACTTGGACGGTGGCCCCATCCCCAGAACACCACAATTTCCATGTGAGAGGAGCTCTCAGCATCCACAACTCATCCAGTGATACTCTTCGCCTTCCCCTTCCAATGCCCCAGCCTACATGTGTTGCCTTTAGCGGACAGCATAGGAGTTCCTTCTGATAAACGGTAATTATCTAGGGAAGCCACGGAAAGAAATAATCAAGAAAAATAGGAACGAAGTGGGTGGGAAATACGCTAGGACTAGTTCTTGTCCCATCTCCCCACACCCTCACTGGGAAAACTGGCAATGACTTTCTGGAATCAAAGTTAGCTGAGGATTTTGTGCCCTCAAGCAAGGCACACCATTGTTATTTCATTTGAAACAGGTGAAAGAGGTTGGCAACAACCTCTAAGGGCCTTTCCAAGTACAATGTTTTGTTACTGTAAGATTCACGTGGTGAGATTCCTCTAAGGAAACAGATTTCCCCTTGATGGGCAATATGTTTGTTGTCGTTATTATATGATAAAGGTCCAGAATCCCTAATCTGGAACCCTTGCAGCCAGATGTACTTCAGACTCAGAATTTTATAGACTTTAGAAAAGTAATACAGTATATAAATCATATACACTGCTGCAAGGTCTGGGAGCAGCACCCCATAAGTAAAACAGCATTATTTCTGCAGTAAACAGTACAAATAGTTAGTGGGCAAAGACTATAAACAGCCTCATGTCAGGTCAGTTCTGGGTTTACAGAGCTTTTTGTATTCAAAATTGAAGATAAGGGATTATGGACCTGCAGGGAAAATCTTATTAAGATTCTGGAAATCCTTATAATTTCTCCAACCACCAACTGCTGGTTGGTTCTTGAGTAGTAAAATTTTTAAAATGTGTTTGTTTTTGAAGACACCTGAATGAAAAAAAGTGATTTATAATAACTACCAAAAAATGCATACATATATACAAACTCCTGCCCCTTGTGGTCTATTCCACAGCCATCTGGGCTGCAAAGGACTCCATGCTGGACGAGGGAGCCATGCAGGGACACAGGTCCCAGAGGCCCTCAGGGCAATATTAGCAACCAACTACTGAGTGCTTCTCTGTGTGCTGGGCATTCCCCTTTAATTCCACAGGGTGGGGGGCATTATCATTCATTTCATAGATGAAGAAACTAAGGCTCAGAGAGTTAAGTAACTCCATGATGGCAGGAGCTTTGTTCTGCTCACTGCTACTTCCCCCACACCTGAAATGGTGCTGGCCCAAAGAAGGTGTGCATATATTTTACAGTGAATTAATGTAAGACCCTATGAGTCCCTCAGGAAAGAGCAAATGAAAGACTTGCACGGTGTGAAGTGGAAAGCATGTGCAGAGGATTTCTCTGTTAGCCATGAGATCTCCATGGCTGCCCCATTACCAGGGCTACAGGTTGCTGAGCCAGCATTATGAGATTCAAACAATGGCACCAAATTTTTGTAATGCAGCAAGAGGCCCTAAATCCATCATAAAGCAAAACAAAAGGAAATTTTAATACAATCTATTACAGCTGTATTTGCCTTCCTTACAAACACTCCAGACATAAGACACACACACACACACACACACACACACACACATATCCAAAAAGGTAAATCCCCTTGTTATGAACTGAATTGTGTTCTGCTGAAATTCATTTGTTGAAACCCTAACGTCCAGTACCTCAGACTGTGACTGTTTTTCGAGATACGGCCTTTAAAAAGGTAGTTAAGCTTCCATGAGGTCATAAGGATGGGACCCTAATCCAATATGACTGGTATCCTTATAAGAAGAAACACATGAATGCTCCCACCCACAGAAAAAGCCACATGAGGACACAGCAAGAAGGAGGCCATCTATAAGCCAAAGAGGCCCCAGATGAAACTAAACCTGCTGACACCTTGATCTTAGACTTCTACCCTCCAGAACTGCGAGAAAATAAATTTCCATTGTTTGAGCCTCCCAGTCTGTGGTATTTTGTTATGGCAGCCCAACAAACTAATACACCCCTCCACACAGATAATGCCTCAGGAAGAAAATACCAGCAAGCCTCCAAGCACAGCAACGAAGTTAGGTTCAACAGTATTTTTGCTTCAGTACTGACGAGGCCATATATGAAAGGCTTTTTCTGTCAGATGTTTCCTCTGTCTACACAGACCCCAGTCCCTGGCCTGGGATAAGCACCCACCCAGGCACACATTCAATCCCTAATTCCACCCCCAGCTCCAGTACCACCCCAAAGACACAGCCAGACCACCTCGGGCCACACCACGCTCTCCCTTCTGCCGGTCTGCAGCAGTCTTGCACTCAATAAATGCTGCCTGGTACTGATAATCGCCCTTTTGCAAATTAGTCTATACATACTGGTTGTAACAGCAGTAAAGGTCTTATTCTCTTCCCCCCACCGCCCCCAACACGAGAGCTGGAAGTCTTTCACTCTTTTGTTGTTCCCAAAAGACCAGCACATAGCTCGGCACACAACAGGTACTCATTCATCCATTAGTCAACAAATATGTACTGAGCACCTTACAACGTGCCAGGCACAAGCCAGGCACCATACAAGACATGCACGGCACCCACCCTCATGACGCCTACATTCTGGCCAAGGAGACCGACATTAACAAGTTATACGTTTCATTACAAGCATGTGCTATGAAGAACTACAAGACTATGTTTGTTCCCGTGCATCTGGTCGGCTGCCTGCCACACACTCCTGTGCACAGACTCTCCTCTCTTCCAGCCACGACACATAAAGATGACCCTGTCTCTCAATGCTCCCGTCAAATCGACACCAGCGCAGACTCCCACACCCTCCGTGCAGGCAAGACCCGGTCACAGCCGAGTATCAGTAACTATGCAGGGTCTCCGCCTTGTGCACGGCCCAACACCGCCGGCCCCACACCAAAGGCTGCTCCGGCCAGGCTGGGGTGGGGCTGGGGAAAGGCCTTCATCCTCCTGGCAATGGGAGGGTGAAGGGCACAGGTGGCCCCACGGGGCTCTGGGACGGGGAGATCCTCTCTCCACAGAGCCCTCCGCTCCGCCTCTCCCGGCGCTATCCGGGCCTGAAGTCTGTCGCGGACCCAGACGCTCTGTCCTGGAGGCAGGTTCTTCCCACTGCGCCGCCGCCCCTCCGGTCTGGACCCCACCAGCCAGAAGCCTTAAGTCACCCCATGAAAACCCTTCCCTCCCCGCCCTCTCCTCCTCAGCCCCCAGCCCAGGATCCTCCAACCCGGAGCGCCTCTCGGACCTCGGCTGCCTGGCCCCAGGACCGCCCACGCCGAGGCCGGGCGCTCCCAGCGTCTGTGCACCCCTCAGTCCCAGCGGCCACGGCCCGGAGGCGGAGTCACGTACCCAGGCGAAGAGCGCGGCCGCAGCAGGGGCGGCTGCCGTGGCGCTCGGCTCGCGCTCCATGCTGGAACGCTCCGACGGCACTTCCGGTGGCGGGGGGGGGGTGGTGGCTGGCGCGGGGGCGGGCTCTCAGGGGGAGGGGCGGGCACGGGGGAGGGATTGGTGTCTGAGGTGTGGGGCAAGCGCGGAGGCGGAGCGGGGGCGGGGCCCGCCTGGGGAGAGGCTTGCCAAGGGACGGGCCGGCCTGGGGAGGGATTGGTGACTTGGGTGTGGGGCCGGCACTGGGAAGGGTCTGTGGTTGGAAGGGGGCCGCGCAGTGGGCGGGGCCGCGGACCGCTCCCTCTTGCTGCCGCTAACCTGGCGCCGGCGGGAGAGAGTAAGTACCTCACGGAGCCGCCCCCCAGTCACCCAGTCCCGGCGCGCTCTGAGCGTCTCCGCCCGCGGCCTCCGGTCTCGCTGGGACGCTCTGCCTCTCTTTCCCTCCTCCCCTCGAACTCCTTGTGTTGAGTGAAAATTCTATACGAGTGCACTACGCTCAAAAGCTCACAAAGCTCCCTCAGGTTAGAGTCCCACGACAGCCCAGAATGGCTGACAGGACGGGGATTGCATCACCCTTTGATGGGGAAGAACTTGAGCCTGGGAGGGGGTGGAAAGAGTCCTGACCCAGTGTCTTAGGGCGAACTGTCTTTGGGCCCGCTTTGGTGTGCAGTTTGCAAAATCGGAGGGAGCTTCCTGGTGGGCGAGTGTAGTGTCTTGCATCGTTGCCGTCGCCCTCAGCGCCTGGCACGGAGCGAGAACACACATCCGACACAACTAAGGAGGCTGGTTCTCACTGACTCCTTCCCGGGGCGGCCTTCTAACCGTCAGCGCTCCCAGCATGGCCCTGGCCCGGATTCCGATCATCAAGATAATAACTTGGATAATAACTGGATAATTTTCACCCACCAAAAATTTTCATATAAAATGGCTTTTATCAGACACCCTCATACACTACCGGTAGGAGCTAAATAAGCACAATTTTTCTGAAGGAAAATGTGGCAAAGCATATTAGGAATATGAAAATAGATACTTAGATATTTAGCTAGTAATTCCACTTCTATTCCCCTATCACAAGAAAAAAATGGAACTATGCACAAACCCTTAGACTGCAAGTTATTCATTATGGGGTTACATATAATAGTAAAGAACTTAGAAACTACCTTAAAATCCAAAATCAGATTGATTAAATTATATAGCCATGCAATTGAATACTAGGCTGCCATTAAAAACATGTTCTGGAAGATAATAAATAAGGGAAATATTCATGATATGTCATTAAAGTAAATATTATACCAATTTTACACACACACGCACACGCTGGGTGGTGGATTACAGGTCATTTTTATTTTCTTTTTTGTACTTTTTGTACATAACCCACATTTTCCAAGCCACACATTATCTGTGGGTACAAATGGGGTCACATTAAAGAAGATAATCCATATTCAGTAGTTCTTGACCCTTCTACTGACACAAGCCTCCAGTACTCATCACCGTTTATGCCTGGAGGCCCTGAGAAGTGTCTCCCCGAGCTCTTACAGTCCTTCCCATTCTTCCACTCCACCCACTCCTTGGTGTTTCTGCCTTAAGACCACTTAAGGGCAGCACCTCACCTTTACCTCTCCAGCCTGTGGCATCTTGAGAACAGGGAGGACCATGCTAATAAACATGCAAACTTTAGAAAGGCAAAGCAGCTCTTCATTCTCAAGAGAACTTGATGTGCAAAAACTGTACTGTTTGCTGACTGTTTTATGAGTGGCCTTTTTTATTCTGACCATTTTTTTTTACATCTTTATTGGAGTATAATTGCTTTACAATGGTGTGTTAGTTTCTGCTTTATAACAAAGTGAATCAGTTATACATATACATATGTTCCCATATCTCATCCCTCTTGCCTGACCATTCCTTTTAAGCATGTGTGATAGTGTAAAAATGGGACCCTTCCCATCTCCATTTTGGCTAAGACCCTAAGGTATTAAGTGCCAATACCTCCCACATAATAAAGTGAGGTACAAAACCACCAAAGCAGAACCTGAGAATGAGGTGTCTAGAAATCAGTGTATGGCTCCCAGGCTATGAAAGAGGTTGGAGAGGCTGAGAGAGCATTCTGATAGGATGTGTGGTGGTAGTCATCAATGTGCTGTGAGTCTTGCCCATCTCGTGTCTAAGGAAAGGCCTGCGTCAGCAGGGCCACTAAGAGAGCTTGGCATGTATCCCTCCTGATTGGGGCCGGGCAGGTTGCTGTCCAGTTCGTGCTGAGAAATGTCCAATGGCTTGTGGCCAGATAACTGCTCTGAGAGTTCAGCAAAGAGATTGATGCTTTGGAGAGGTCTTTCATGCCCAGAGGTCTTTTATGTCTTTTTTAAGACAAAGAATGTCTGAGTATCTCCCATGTGAGTGTTTCCCAAGCATGAGCAAATTGGCCAGGGGATGGTTTTAGACCCAGTCCAAGGGAATTTCTGGAGAGCTGAAGGGACACCCACAGGAGAGTTGACTACTAGATTCCTAGAGGCTGAGCGAGATGAATTCAACAGCCCAGTCAGAGAGGTGTGTTTACCCACATCAAGAGATCCCAAGAAATAAGAAGCGGGAAGGTGTTTCAAAACACCCACAGAGAATGAGTCAGCATTAAATACTTACCAAGTACAGAAAGCACATATGCCAACTCACAACAGTATCAGACCAAAAAGAACTTGCTACTCCTTACCTCTCCTCCCCACCACCATCCCCAAACCCTGGAGAAGCCAGAGGCACCCTTGTGAGCAAGAAAAAAGGAGCGAGAAAATAAAGACACAAAGCACACCTCTTCCTTTCTCAGTTCTAGAGAAGAAGAAAAACTTTAACCTTAAAATCTAATGTTTTGAACTTGTACAGAACACTGGAATTTGAAAATACTGAAATGGGGGGGGCGTGGAGAGGGAGATTAGAAGCTAAGGACTTAGAGTGAGCAGAAAATTCAAGACAGGGACCTGAGATTTCATCCAAAGGGGCAAGAAGGAACTACCCAGAGTCAGTTTTCATAGAGAGAGGGTCTGGAAGGATACAGTTTTTTTCCAATTTCATCCCTTGAATATACATGCATCAATTTATATTAACTGTAACTTTAACTTACAGTTATATTATGATGTTATATCCCATAATACAATTCCTTGGAAGTGTTGAGATGGGTTGAAATGCAGCTACGATTTCACCTATGTACGTACCACTGAGTAGCTCTTCCCATTAGCAGCTTGGTTGAGTTGCAGTTCTTGAATGGAGCTAGATTTAAATTGGTATCACTTTCAGGTGATTTGTCTCCCCATAAGAGGAAAATATAAAGTATTTCAAGTATACAGAGTATCTCTCTATACTATACAGGTTAGGGAATTTTTTCTTTCAGATGATCTTATTTGATCCTCTCAATATTACTGGTATGATAAGTATTGTTGGAATCGTTATTTTATAGATGAGAAAACTAAGGCTCAAAGAAGTTAAATGAGTTACTCCAAGGTCAGATTTCCACTATAAATGCAGATTAGTTAGCTACAGACCAGTTCTCTCACCAAAAACAATTAGAAAAACTGGGGGGAAATATTTTTAAAATCTGTTTCAAGTCATCGGAGAGCTATCAAAGCAGCCAGAACTTGGAGGGCCAAGATCTAAAAGCTGAGAGATTATATTTGGCACTACTTTTCTGCTTGAAGCATTTGCTAATTAGCAAGCAGTGACTTGGAGGCTAAGAAACTGGGCTGAAAGCAGCAGCTGAGAAGCTGAGAAACTGAACAGTACTTTTAGCAATTTTATGGTGTCGGGAGGTGGGGTGGAATGAGAGTAAAGAAAAGTAGGAGTCCAGGGTCCCCAAGGAGAAGCCCTGGTACACACACGTAGCTTTCCTTTGAGATCCCTAAAGGGCTGCACCGTAAGAGTAGAGGTGAACTGGAAATAAACCAGCCCTCACAAAGACTGAAACGCAGCTTCAAGTTGGCTTAATCCCTGCTAGGACTAAGGTAAGCTTCCCCTGCCATTATATGCTATCTGCTCGACGCAAAAGTTAATTCCCTCCGAAGGAAGATAAAAATCATCCAGAAGCTATGGGGATCTCTGATTAGGAGATTAATGATTCTTTACATATGGCTAATGTTTCTTTTTACAAGTCCTCTCACAACATAATTCTTACAATAACCCAGTAAAGTAGATTTAGCTCACTTTACAGATGAGAAACATGAGACTGAGACTTTATCAAGAATTCCAAAAAGTGGTTTCTAGGTTCCAGGTGTGTTTGGCTTCCCTTACATCACATATTTGTAGGCTTTTTAAAGAAGTATAAGGAACTTACAGATTTCTGAAACTAATGAAATTGTTAATATACATTTAAATCAGTTTTTAACATACATTTGACAAAAAAAATGCTTAGTGAGAACATGAATTTTGTGTCCTTTTATTATCCAGTTGAATAACAAACTTGCAAGTCATAAGTGTATATCATATAGTAAAATAAAGACGAACTGAAATAAGACCACAGTATCTTTATACATTTCCTAGAAATTAATATATGAACTCTATTATGTGTTCCTTTAGACAATTCCAGGATTTTTAATTTTTTCAGTTTGGAAGGCAATTTAATGATGAACTATAATTCTGTACACTTTGGCATGTCATAACCACTGTATAACTCCAAATGACAGAATTGGCAGATTAAGAAATACAGGCAACTGACAACCAGATTTTGGAGCATTCTTCAAAAAGTCAGGAACATACCATCTATGTCTCTGAGTAATAACTCACTGATTAAGAATTATGAACCACACTTTTGGTTCAATTCTGTTCTCATATATTTGAAGAAATATATTTAAAATGCATGAAAACTCTAAGACTCTCAGAACTCCTCATTTACCAAATATCATAAATTCAGAGGTTAGAAGAAAGAACTGAAACCAATCATTAAATATTTCCATTATTCTGAAGATGTGAATTATAATCGTTGTGTCTTTAACATTTACTTTAGTGTGCTTTTGTCATAGAGTGATTTGAAATACCATCATTTAAAAATTCAATAACTACGATTCTTTGCAATGATCAAAGTTGTATGAAAATAACCAAACCAGATACAGTATACATGATTTGTTGTTATTTGCTATCTATCATAGTTTGCTTCATAGATTTCCTTGCAACCAAATACACTAACTATAAACGACCTAACCAATATTTCAAAAGGTTTTAGATTAGCTGACTTAGATCTATTACTATCAAAAGTATACTTAACAGTTGATCAGCTATTAAAATGTATAAGTAATGTAAAAATCTGAAGTAGCATGAATTATTCTTCCTAATTCTATTTCCTTGTATAACATAAAATGAAATAAATTTTTAAGAGTTTTTAAAATAATTTCCTTTGAGGCCTAAAAAGGATTAAAATATCTAGTTGTCTGTTGAAATAAAACATGTTAAATGGTATTCAATTTGACTATTAATGTGAAAAAATTAAGGACGCGGTCTTTAAATAGCTCATTAAGAATGGGAAATTGGCTGAAAATATGACCCTTAATACAATCAATAGAAATGAGATCACTGGGAGAGGAAACTGATGGGGCACAAAATTCTGGTGATTCTGAGTTTCTTTTTGGACCTATAGAGTTTAAGATATTTGGCAGGGCTGCCATGTTGCACAACCCCATTTCATTCTAATGAATGGTGCCACAAGAAGTTACACAACATTGGCCTAATTCATGGGACATCTAGATGGAAATATCTGGCAGGAAGCTGGATATAAGAGGCAAAAACTCAAGACAGATGTCAGGGTTAGAATTGCAAATATGGGAGACATATGAAATAAGAAAGTCATGGACACGGATGACATCTCCCATGAACAGAGAGCAGAGAGAGAAGAGGGCTAAAGACAGAAACTTGAGGAAAGTCTTCCTTTAGTGGGTGGGGGGAGGAAAGGAGCAAACTGAAGAGACACAAGCCTATCCTGGGGATTCCAGCTTTACTGCTTTATACCAAGCCTGCTCCCTGTACTACACCACTAACACCACATAAAAGCCAGTGCTTGCAGCCTTCATTATTACAGTGTCAGTCCTAAAATGCTCTTCTTGACTTTTCTTACACCATCTCCTCCCCATTTCCCCACACTCGACTGTCACGCCTGACCTTCCTATTTATGGTCTCACCTTATACCTTGGAAATAAAGTGCTTGGCACTGCTTTTCCAACTTAAACTTTGCATGCTTCTCATCTGTCTCAGTTTGAACTCTCCCTTGGACAACACTGTCTCCTGCTAACCTGAGGATATTCTCTGGGGCTGCATGTCGGAGTTCAGGGCCTTGCAAGTTCCCTTTGGCCTCTTGAGTAGGACAGATAATGTAAAACATATGCAATGCCACAGAAAGAAAAGAGTTTCAAGGAGGATGGTCACTCGGGCAGGGGCTCCCTAGTGCCTTCAAAATAAAGTCACAAATTCTTCACCTGGACTTAAGGATTATACTCCAATCAACCTTTCTAGACTTAGATACTCCTTTTTCACTACAAGACACTACACTTGAAAATAGACTATTTGCTCTTTACCAGGTATGTTTCATATGCAAAGGCCTCTCTGCTTTTGCTCAGGCTAGCAGCAGAGACAGCTGATCCCCTATTAAATTTGGGCACGTGAATGTGACCAAGCTTGGCACAAATTCAGTTATAAGTAAGCTATTGTAGAAATAAGAGAATCTTAAGTAACAATATGGATCAGTTCCATAATAACCACCAAGGTATTGTAAGTGGTCATCGAAGTCATTTTACTCAAGAACTGGGGAAAATAAAATTAGGCTATACTTCACTAAAGCTGTTACCAAAAGAAAAAAAAACGTAGTGGCTAGAGTATCCAGGTACACATTTTCAAAGACTAATGGTCCATTAAGGAATGGGAATAGAGAAGATTGTTTGGCTGCTGTTCCTCCACAACCAGGTCATCAAGCAAAGCCACAGTTGGCCCACAGGCCTCTGAATGCTCAGATGCTTTCGGGATTAGGACTGGCAACTGTCAGATGCTCAGCTGCCTGCTGACTTTAGCAAGGGCATCACTGACAACATCAAGCTCATGCTGCAGCTCGTTCATGGCACTGGTTATGCTCTTGGTGTCCTTCAAGATCTGAATACTCCGTGTATACGGATTATACTTCACTCCAAATGGACGCCTGATTGTTTTGGTAAATTCTCTATTTAAGAAAAAAAATATGAGGCAATCAGTTTCTAGGGAGAAAATGATAAAAACCAAATACTGTCCGTTAGTCTAAAAATTAACATATCTAAATCTTGTGTATTCTTCAAGTCCTTTCTCAAATGCCATTAGGCTTTCCCTGTTCCCCTAGCTGGAATGAATTGCTCCTGAATAAAATGCAGAACAGTGTTTCATCTGTATCTCTTTAAGGCTTCCTAGTTGTTATATAGTAATTTGCATACAGTTTATTTTTCCTATTAGATTATAAACTCTCTGATAGGAAGGAATAGGAAGTAACCAATTTCTCAGTGTATCTGATTTATATTTGCAACACTGAACATCATTATAAACAATACACCCTAAATATTTACTGTGAAAGAGAGATGTGTTACAGGCAAAAGGTGCCTAGTGGGCTTCTAATTATCCAGCTGCTTGCTTCTGTGACTTGTTACCATTATTGGACCTATCTTTTACAGAGGAAAATTAAGGCATGAGGAAGATATACTTTACCTCATCTTCTCCTTTGCATCTTCAAAGCTTTCAGATACAAAGTAGACATCCTGAAAAGTTGTGATGAGACACTCCTGTTTGCAGGTAATCTTAGGATCAAAGGGCTTTACTTTGGCATGTCCAGAAAGTGCGTGCTAGAGGATGAAGAGTCAGTGAATCAAAGGATACTATCTATTTTCATGATCACATTCTACACACAACTGCCAGAGCCAGCAAAACAAATGGTTTGCTATCTCTATAAACGCCCCAAGACCACTCCATTGTTCTAACACTCTTCTCCATTTAGGAGGTACCCAAGGATCTTTATTTATTTATTCCTGCATTATGGCATCTGCTTTCTACCCTACACTAGTTATTCCTATACATGACTTGTACCCACCAGCAGGTGGTAGGCTCCTTGAGAGAAAGACTGTACCTTGGACAATATTTCATGCACATCCACCACTCAACAAACATAAGTTCATTCTTTTATTGGATAAATAATACATCTCAAAGAATTCCCTAGAAATTACTGAAGCTGTTGCTAGCACACCAAAAATGGTGAGGCAACAGCAAGACTTTGTTTTAAAATACATTTTTATTTAAAAGATATAACTATATTCTGAATAGTTATCTATATCTATTCAGAAAACTTAGGAAATAGAGAAAAATGCCTCTTAGGTAATGTTTACTGCCACCCCAAGTATTTTCCACAGTAAGCTCTTATTGAGAGCCAAAAACTAGGGCTTCCCTGGTGGCACAGTGGTTAAGAATCCGCCTGCCAATGCAGGGGACATGGGTTCAAGCCGTGGTCTGGGAAGATCCCACATGCCGCGGAGCAACTAAGCCCGTACACCACAACTACTGAGCCTGCGCTCTAGAGCCCGCGTGCCACAACTACTAAAGCCCACACACCTAGAGCCTGTGTTCTACAACAAGAGAAGCCACCACAATGAGAAGCCTGCGTACCACAACAAGGAGTAGCCCCCACTCGCCACAACTAGAGAAAGCCCACGCGCAGCAACAAAGACCCAAGGCAGCCAAAAATAATAAATAAATAAATAATAAAAATAAATAAATTAAAATCCAGAAACTATTTCAGGTCATATCAATTACATTAAGTGAATATGGTTATGTGCAAAGATTTACAGCTCTTACTTTGAGTTCACTGATGGAAGAAAGTAAGCCAGCACCGAAGACTCTTAGCTGCCCCTCTTGTTTACATAGACCAAACTCCACAGTGAAGAAGTAGCACTGCAAAATGACATCAATATTACTTTCACATCCTGAAGGACTCAATTTAAAACAAATTACAACTCTTAGTCACTGACCCAAAGTACCCTGGAATAAAATCCAAGACCCCCAGCATAGCTCACAAGTATTTCTACAATCTGACCTCGTTCCAAACCAGACTTCTCAAACTTTTGTTCCCAGAACTCTTATATACTCTTAAAAATTACTGAGGAGGGACTTCCCTGGTGGTCCAGTAGGTAAGACTCCACACTCTCAATGCAGGGGCCCGGGTTCGATCCCTGGTAGGGGAACTAGATCCTGCATGCATGCCTCAACTAAGAAGTCTGCATGCCACAACTAAAGATCCCACATGGAGAAATGAAGAGCCCGTGTGTGGCAACTAAGACTCAACACCGCCAAAATAAATAAGTAAATAAATAAATAAATAAATATTTTAAATTACTGAGGACCCCAAAGACCTTTTGTTTATGTGGGATAGAGCTAGCTATATTTACCATATTAAAAATGTAAACTGAGAAAAATTTAAATGTTTACTAATTAATGTTAAAATTATAATAAACCATTTTATGGTAACACAAATAACATTTTAATCAAAAGTAACTATATTGTACAAAAAAACGGTGAGAGGGCTTCCCTGGTGGCGCAGTGGTTGGGAGTCCGCCTGCCGATGCAGGGGACGCAGGTTTGTGCCCCAGTCCGGGAGGATCCCACGTGCCGCGGAGCGGCTGGGCCCGTGGGCCGTGGTCGCTGGGCCTGCGCGTCCGGAACCTGTGCTCCGCAACGGGAGAGGCCACAGCAGTGAGGGGCCCGCGTACCGCAAAAAAAAAAAAGAAAGAAAAAAACGGTGAGAAAAGTTGCATTGTTTTATATTGTCACAAATCTTTTTAGTGTCCGGATTGATATTATTTAATGTCTGGCTGGAAAACAGATGGATTCTCACATCTGCTTCTGTATTAAACCTGTCACAATAGATTGTTTTGGTTCAAGCATGTGGAGAGAAGTCAGCCTCAAACAGATAAGTAGTTGGAAGACGGTTGAATATTGTAATAGCCTTCTCAGATAATTGTGGCTATTCTTCTTTGACACAACATCAAAACTCAACAAGTGGTAATTTCTTAAAGTACAGCTGTAATGTGGAATCTGAAACCATATCAATGAACTCTGTCCCTCACATTAAAATTCACTCTGCATTTTGAATGGATCTTTTACTCAAGGACCTGTGGGGTCCCCAAACCACAATTTGAGAGCACTGTTCTAACCATCTAGCCTATTTCACACCACCTCCCCAAACCTCACACACTCTGCTCCAGCTTCTTGTCATTTCCTCAGATACACCAAGCACCTCCTGTCTTTCCTTCTGTGTCCTCATCCTGAGATACTCTTCCTTCCTTTCCTGGCAGGTGAAAACATTACTCATCTTCCCAGGGCTGGTCCAGATGTTCATCTTCCATGAAACCTTCCACAGGCAGTTCTCTGCACTCCCAGAGCACCCTGCCTGAGCTTCTCTACAGACCTCCTTTCATTCTAACATAAGTGTCTGTGTATAAGTTCCTTGAAGGTGGGAACCAGGCCTTATTCATCTTTCTATTTCCAGCATGTTTTGTACCTAGTGCTCAAAAATATTTTTAGCATCATTTTTAAGGAACCTATCATTTTTACTAAAAAAAGAAGGTATACCAACTGTTAACATTATTGTATTCTAGTGTTCTCTGTCTCTCTGCCTTTTTTTTTTTTTTTTTAAAGCTCAGGTCTTCTTTGGATAAGCCTTAAATTTTTACATCTTCCTTTAATGTTTTTTTAAATTATTTAAATTAAATTAAATATGAGCAAAGACAAATTTTCTAATGCTCATCTTGAGTAGGTACTTTTAAACTACACAAATACCCACAGCCCACCCCAGTTAAAGATTACTGATCCATACAGCTATTTCCAGATTTATACCGTTGCTAGTTTTTGAACAGCCTCTTCTGAAGCTCCAAGAGAAGCCAGGCCAATTTCTTGGGAGAACTGAGCAAAACTAGGTTCAGCCAAAAGGGGGACATGACCCAAGAGTTCATGGCAGGTATCTCTGAAAAAGAGGTACAAGTTGTCACACTGTGCCATTTAACATAAATGCATAATCAACCATTCAATCAAATCAAAACCTGATCTTACTTTTATTCAAATTGATCAGGTGGTATTACTTTGGAAATGGACCACAAAGGACACTATTACAAAACCTTGGCCACTCACAAACACACATATGTAAGTTCATACAAATACGCACAGACATCCACATGTCAACCCCCCAACCCCCAAACCAGGTCTCTACTCAAATGTGACCTTCTCAGTCAGTCCTTTTCTGATCACCCTTTTCAAAGTAGAAACACCCACCCACACGCAACTCTGTCCCCTTTCCCTACTTTATTTTTCTCCATGGCACTTATAACCATCTGAATTTTATATATATATATATTTACTTGTTTGTTTATTATCTATATCTCCCATTGGAATATAAGCTCTATGAAGGCAGGAAACTTTGATTTTTTTCAGTCTTACATCCCCTATGCTTAGGACAGCACTTGGCACCTAATAGGTTGTCAATTAATAATGGTAATAATAATGGTTAACACGTATAGAGCATGGATCATGTATTACATGCCAGGCACCATTCAAAATGCTTTACATGTGCTAATTCGCTTGATCCTCACAAAAAATCATGACGTAGGTACCATATCGATGGATGGATGCTGCAGTAGAAGTACTTACGGCTCTGGGGTATAGAGGGGATCTGAACTGTGTCTCACATACTGTGTGCAGTGAAAAACTCGAAAGGCTAAACCTGATAAGAAATCTCTTGGTGATAAGTAACCAGCCACAGGACGGATGGAAAAACCTGTGCGCTCTGCAAAGCAAAGGAGAAAATCTTCACTAGAATAGACAATCTTACTTTTCTTTTTTAAAAAAACTCACTAACAAGATCTATTAATTTAGATCAGAACCATTTTTGAAACTACGTCATTTTTAGGCAGTACTACCTCTTGTAGTTTCTTTGTTATCTAAACTGGATGGTGCTCTTTCATTCCCCAATACCTGAGTCTGCATGCCCACTGTAAAAGTCACCTTCCACTAGGCTGCAGTGGCTCTGGGGACCTCTATAAGCTCTGATCTTGTCCTTCATTTCAAACTCTCACACTCTGGTAATTCCAGTTCCACCCCAATGCTTTGTACTTGGATTCTCCCACTCCGATGGGCAAAAGAATTTTTCACAAAGATGGAAATGTTCAACATCTAGCCTATTGCTAGCCACTAGCCACATGTGGCTATTGAGCCCTTGAAATGTGGCTAATGTGGCTGGGGAACTAACATTTTGATTTACATTCATTTTATTTTTTTTAACTTTATTTTATTTATTTATTTATTTTTGGCCATACCACGCAGCATGTGGGATCTCAGTTCCCCAACCAGGGATGGAACCCATGCCCCCTGCATTGGAAGGCAGAGTCTTAACCACTGGACCACCGGGAAGTCCCTACATTCATTTTAATTATTTAAACAACCACGGTTGTCTAGTGGCCACCGTATTTGCCAGGGCAGGTAGCCCCTTCCAATTCATGTTTTGTTTGAACTGTCTTTTAATATTGGTTTCTCTCTTTGACACGTTCCCTTGAAACACCTTTAGCAACAAGCTCTGCAGCCTGCTCAAGCTCCAGACCCCAAGTGATCAGCTTTCAGTTTTGCATCTATAACAAAATATTGCCTCCAGATCTCATGCAAGTGTGATTTGATAACAACTTCTGTAGCATATGCTAGTCCATCGTTGTTAAGTCACACAAGGTCATGTGCTTTGGTTCTCTGCCATTCTTAATCACTATTTTTTTTAAATCTAGTTTTTGTAGGAACCACTTATATGAGTTCTTCCCTTGTAAAAACTATATTGCCCTCTCCTGTTTAGTTCTTAGTTTTGTGTATAGTGGTTGAGGAATGAGAATTATGGAGTTGAATAAATATGTATATTTTTATAACAGTCTATATAATAAATTCAAAGATAGTAATTTCAGATCATGATGGAAATAAGATAAACTCCCTTTGGGTCAAAAACATAATGCCTATTTTTTTCCCTAAGGTTCTAATCTGCTGAGATCAAAGGAGGATATTTATTTTTCTTACATATTGTAGATCCTGGAGATCACTGATCATTTTACTTCCTATACTAGTGAGAAAAAATAAGGAAGCCTGGACCAAGTAAGCATGATGAACTAAAAGGAGCAAAATTGTCCTTAGTCTTTGTTTATGACACATCTTCTTCTTTGAGAAAATGATAGAATCTTAGTGTGGAAAGGGGCTTCAGCGATCATTTACTCCAACCTTCCCAAAGGTGCTTGAATCTCCTCTATCACATCCCTCTAGTGGGTGTGGAACTTTTGCATGAACATCTCCATGGATGTGGAACTAACCATCTCATGAGCCTGTCCCATTTTCAAATGGCTCTTTTAACAGGATCTTGTCTGTTTCGAACTAAAATTTGCTGTTTCTATCCGACTGTCCTTTACTTCAGAGCCACATAGGAATTCCTCTATAACATAAGATGACCTTCAAATATTTAAATAAATCTATAAAGTCCCCTAAATTTCCAGGTTAAACACCCTGAGAATCCTTCAAATTTTATTTATATGATACATTTTCCAATCCTCTTACAATTCTGCTCACTTTCCTCTACATTTGCTCCAGGTTATGAACGTCCCTCTTCAAATGTGGTGCCTGGAGAATTGCCAGGACAGAATACAGAAAAATTCTGACCTCCCAAATAACTGGACTTTAGTCCTCTATTAAAAATTCTATTGTGATTGAAATGGAGTTCAATATTCCCCTTACAAAAAATTAATCATTTCATTACCTTTTAAAAAGTTTGAGACATCTTCCAATTGTGGGATATTATCTTCCCGGTATCCACAGTATTTAGAAAGCAAAGGTAAGTTTTTGAGATACTCTCTGCAGGCATGGGTTGGGTAAAGTTTGTTGAGCTCTCGGAACACAGTTCCCCAGGTCTTAATCTCCTCCTCAGTGAATTCAACGTTAGGAATGGGGTCTCCACTAATGAGATAAAGAGAAGTTATCTTGAATTAGCATCCAATAAACAGTAGCACGTATCTTGTTTTCTATTTACTATATAGGCATAATTTACTCCATTTATTTCATTAGTTCAAAGTTGAATAAGTTATTTTTATAGTACACTTACTGTTTATAGTTCATAGACAAGTCTGCAAAATACTTTCGTCTTTTACGATAGACATTGTCTTTGAAGCCCTGATAATTAAAGAAAAGTTTTTAAATATGCATACTAAAAAATACTTAACAAATGACTTAGAAAACATTTCATTATTATTCAAGTGACTATACTGAAGGGCTATATAACTGTTATTTTGAGCAAGCACTGTTTAGAAATTTATGATCATTTTTCTTTTAAAGTCAACATTATATGACAGATTCATACGATAGTGGCTGCAAAGATAAAAGATACTATAGATTCAAAAATACTACAGTAGCTACAAAAATAAAGTAGTTTGAGGAAAAAGAAAAGCACCACCCTAGTTAAAATACATGGCTCTTTTCCAAGGGTGAGTTTTTTCTTAATCATTTGACTACATCTTCAGTTATATTTTCCTGTAATTAGTAACAAAGTAGTAATTACTAATATTTGAAATCATGGCAACTGAATCTAGCTTCAGATTTTATTGCAAAATGCAGACATATTAATCATTTGTAGAAGCAATTAATGATGAAAAGATAGAAGAGATAGTAACACTAGAATTTATACCTATGAAAAATATTTAAGAAAAAAATAGACAAAATAAGGCATCAAAAAGCAAATCTTAGGAGGAAATAGCCAATAATACAAAATAGGAAAGAAGGGGAGGACACTTGAAAGGAAAGAATGAGACTTGTGTGTTTAACACAGATTTACAAGTCCCTACTATGCACCTGGCCTTGTGCTGAAATTCAGAGAAACACAGCACAATCTGGGTCTTCAAGGAGTTTACTTTAACCAATTGTTTTGAAACAATATGGTAAGTGCCTTATTACAGACAGGCACAAAATACCACTTGAACTCAGAAAGAAACTCATAATCCAGAGTATGCGAAGAGGGTAGTGGGGGTCAGGGAAGGGTCCCTAGCAATGACTCCTAAGCTAAAAGAGGAGTGGGGAGAGCCAGGGGGAGAAGGACAGAAAGCACAGCACCAAGGACAGCGCAGAAATGAAAAACAGCATGTTGCACCTAAGAAAGTACAGGTAATCCAAAGTTACTGGAGCCTGGAGAGTGAGGTGGAGCACGGTGAAGACTAGTTATGGGTCTGCTAGTAAAGGTCTGTTTGAGAGCTTGGATTTTAGTCTTGGGGTAATTGGAAGCCATTGGGTTTTTTTTTTTAAAAAAAAAATAACATCTTTATCAAGATATAACTCACATACCTTAAAACTGACATTTTAAAGTGTACAATTTAGGGGGGTTTAGGATATTCACAGTGTTGTGCAACCACCTCCACCATAATTTCAGAACATTTTATCACACTGAAAAAAAACACCCTACTCATTCGCAGTCTATCCTCATTTTCCCTCACCCCCAGCCCTGGCAAACAGTAATCTACTTCCTGTTGCTATGAATTTGCCACTTCTGGATATTTCATGTAAAAGAAATCACACAATGTATGGCCTTTTGTGACTGGCTTCTTTCACTATCACAGTGTTTTCAAGGTTCACCCCTGTTGTAGCATGTTGAGTAATTCATGCTTTTTTATGGCCATTAATATCCATGTTGGGGACATACCATGCTTTACTTATCCATTCACCAGTGGATGGATATTTGGGTTGTTTCCACTTTTTTGCTACTATGAATAATGCTTCTATGAACATTTGTGTACAAGTTTTTGCGTGGGCTTATGTTTTCAGTTTTCTTAGATCTGTACTGAGGTAACATTGGTGATTTTTAGGCACAAGAGGGATAACGGTTATACTGAGGCTTTAGATCGTTCTAGTGACTATGAGGACAGGTTTGAGGCGGCAAGGCTGGAGGCAGGAAGACCAGTTAAGGGATGTGGTAGTAAGAATAAACAAGGAACAAATTAAAGAAATATCTTGGAGGTGAAAATCAGCAGGACTTGGTAGTAGGTCAGTAAAACTGATTTACACACCTTTCCGTAAACATGCCCCAGATTTTCTTGCCTCTGAACCTTTGCTCATTTTGCAATGAACTGTCCTTCCTCTCCATCTCTTTCCTGCCAAAATTCTTTAAGGTCAAGTTAACAAGGTTAACAAGGTTGCCTTTCTCTGACCTCTTCAGCTAGAAGTGTTTACTCTCTTGTGTATATCTCAAAGCAGTCTGTTCATGCCACTTAGCACACTTTTCATACTTAAATCTTGTATTGTGTTTATATATATGTGTGTGTGTGCTTTACTTTGTCAACTTGACTGGAAGCTCCCAGAGTGCAGGTACAGCAAATTATTAATTCCAATACTTACTCAATGAGATATTATAGAATAAATGGATGGATCGGCTGGGGTTGTCTAAGGCAGTATACGGTCACATTCACACAGCTTATAAGTGATAGAAGCTAGATTAAATCCCTGGTCTGTGCAACTCTACTGCTGACTCTCTTCTCTCCTCCCCTCCTAGGATCCTAGAGCTACATAAGAAGTCCTAATGCTCTAGACTTGCTAATTCTCCAACTCATGCCTGTACTGTATCCCATATGATTTTCCAAGGAAACAGCTTCCTAATTCATCAACTGCATAATAAACCAATTATGCTGGGCAGTGTGGGTGATGATTTCCCCCTTCCTATCTTTACTCCCCTCTCCAATAGCCCATGCCCATTTTGATAGAAACCGACTGCAGATACGGTGTTCATTGTAGTGTAATTCTTGGAATAGCTCTTAGTGATACGAATTCCAGGCATGACACAGATGTTTTGGAGCCAATGAAATTGGATGCTCTTCAGTCACTTGGTTTCAAGTCCACCAACATGAAGGACTAATAACACTTCCTGAAACCCAGATTAATCAAGATCCTATTTAGTCTAGAATAAGCACTTTCTCCAGAAAAGAAAAATAATACCCTTAATTTTTTAGTTTGCTTTAACTTATTTTCATGAAAATATTTATTTAAAATATTTACAGGATGGTCAGCATCCAGTTCAGATCCATACATCAGAACTCTGTTAGCACAATGGTCCAGGTCAGAAATCTTCTTTGGAAACCAAGGAACAGTTTCCATACCTGAAAAATACAAAAAACACTAACAGTTGAAGAGACCATCTTAAATTAGTCAATAAAGAAAAAGAAATTAAGAAAGTCATAAATGCATTTGGATGAGATTTTTAATTTTAGCTTGTACGTTGAGGCACAATGTATACAAGTAAATTGGTCTAGTTTAAATAAGTAAATCTTATTCAAAGTTTTTGAGTTTAAAAATATTTTAAGCCTTAATTTCCTAAGCATTGCAGAAATGATGCACTTTAGTAATAGACCAAAGGTTCAAAAAAATTTAAGCTACATATTTAGCTAGTCTTAAAGAGTAAGGCTAATTTTTTTTTTTTTTTTTTTTTTTGGCAGTACGCGGGCCTCTCACTGTTGTGGCCCCTCCCGTTGCGGAGCACAGGCTACGGACGCGCAGGCTCAGCGGCCATGGCTCACGGGCCCAGCCTCTCCGCGGCATGTGGGATCTTCCCGGACGGGGGCACGAACCCGTGTCCCCTGCATTGGCAGGCGGACTCTCAACCACTGCGCCACCAGGGAAACCCCAAGGCTAATTTTTAATTAGCAAATTTAATTAAAACTCTGAATGTTTATTTTTGTTGATTAAAAGGATCTTAGAGATCATTTATGTCTTTGCCACTTTGATCTTCTCACTATCCCTCATACATACACGCTCTCCTAAAACTCTGAGATTTGTGAATGCTGGTCTTCTCCCTGGAATACCTATCCCATTCCACATCCTGCTGCACCTCATCCTTCTGTTTTCTTGAGAATATCCTTCTCCTTCAGGACCCAAATCAAATGAGCTTTCCCTGACCCTGTAGGTGGCGCTAATTCTCTATCATCTGGGTTCCCATGACTATGACTCCAATTCTCTGAAAGCTTTTACTATGTTTTACTATAATGTATCTGCATATGGCTGTCTTACAGAAAAGAATGGGAACGACTCCAGGGTAGGACTATTTCTTTTTGTATCCCCATTTCTTAGTAGAAATATCTGATACAAGTTGGTGTTCCCTAAAAATCAGCTGAACTAGTTAGACTCTGTAAAACTCTTCATTTGCCAGAGAGGTGAAGTAACTTATCCAAGATCATTCATCTCTAATGGAACAGAGAGGACTAGGACTCAATTCTTCTTGCTCCAGTTTAATGCTCTAACATACCCAGAAGTGATATTCAAGAGATTCAGCAACAAAACAACAGGGGCACCAATCACTCAAAATAGACACAAGCAGAGTCCCAGGCTCCTGCTCTATCAGGTGTTAATCTTCTAGTTGTTTGTGGTGGCCACAGGACTCCTAGGGGAGAACTGGGGGCACATGGGCTTCAGGCATGGTGAGGAGCACTTAAGGGACTCAGGGGAAAAGCTATCTGCCAGGCAGACATGGACGTAGAATCTTGATATTTTGATACCTTATACAGCCATATGAATACATAACAGATGAATATCAGCCTGATTACACCCAAATATTGTGACATAATCTGAAGGGATTATTTTAAATTTAGTACCATATATAAAATGTGACTGATTTATCCATTTGTCTCTTGCCCCAAGTAAACTGCAAGGATTTTTTCACAGTAGAAGATTTTAGATTATCTCTGTGCTACCTGAGTATCTGAAAACTTAGAAGCTTTCCATTTAGTTTTGGTGGAAGTGAAGACAAGGAAGAATATTGTATTTCATATATAGAGTATTTCACATCATAGTTGTCAGTAATTGTCAGCATTCTCAACAAATTCAAATATTCACTTAATATCTGCTAGGTATCTGCCCTCTAAGAGTTACTAAGTGCTCAGGGATTGTGAACTGGAGGTTTGTGAAATCAAGAAATGCCTGATGGGGCTTCCCCAGTGGCACAGTGGTTGAGAGTACGCCTGCCGATGCAGGGGACACGGGTTCGTGCCCCGGTCCGGGAAGATCCCACATGCCGCGGAGCGGCTGGGCTCGTGAGCCATGGCCACTGGACCTGCGCGTCCAGAACCTGTGCTCCGCAACAGGACAGGCCACAGCAGTGAGAGGCCCACGTACCGAAAAAAAAAAAGACATGCCTGATGATTTGGAAACTGAGAAAACAATGGATTTCTAACTATTCTAAATTCTTTCTTGTACTCAAGTTTTCCTTTCCACTTCTCTCGCCCTTGATAAAATGTTGCTTTATAATTTTTCTTTAGCATTTTGAGCAATTACATTTTGTATCTTCTTCATTATCAGATTGTAAGCAATTTGAATAGACAGTGTTTTACTTTTACTTTCATGCCTTCAAGCTAAACATAAGATAGGACACACATTATGCACTTAATCTTCTGAGTAGTATTTTCACTTTTCAAACTTACCATCTTCCTTCACAGTAAAATTATCTGGTAGATTCACAGAGAGAACATTAGTATGAGACTTCAACAGATGAAAAATATCATTCAATTGTTCTCTATTGATATCACAATCAACAAAAATCTCAAACTCTGAGTTTCTTCTCTTTGATTTTCGGGACTCAATGTGTAATAGGTTCACATGCTTCTCCTGTGGAAAGCAGAGGATGAAGATTACACATGACTGCCTCAAATGGTTATAGTCTCTGAGAAGATTACTTCCATTACCACTAAAACTCAGTCTCATCACTTGTCATAATAGCCAAAGGGAAAAAAGGCTGTTTTTAGTGCCATCAACAGCAAAATAATTCCCCCTAAATATTAGGTACTATTCCAAAAAAGTTTGAAAAATTCATCACACCCTCCAGAATCTAATTAAATTAACACCCAGTAGAAAGTCCCTCAGATTGCCAGAACTGATTGGCCTTCAAATCAAAAGACTTAGTCTCCTAGATAAAAAGAACCCTTTGAAAATTCTCACAAATAAAGGCTAGGTTTTTTTTTAAGTGATCTAGTGTTAGTCCTTTCAAAAGAAAAGTCTCCTTTGCAATAATGTATTTAATACAATTAGATGAACAGCTTGAACATGGAATATTTAATACCTCCAATATCTTAAGCTACAAACTCAGTAACCAGCTGAATCAGATTGCTGCTTCTGATCTCTTCGCGTGCCAGCCTGAGCTGTGGGGTCCATATGTGTAAACCTGTGGGGGGAAGGTATCTTCTCTTACCAATCTGGGTGCTGAGGAAAAGCCCTGGTGACATAATCATGAAACATAAGAACCAGTCACCCAACAGTTTTCTTCATCTAAAAAACGAGAAAGTTAGAGTAGATGATCTCCAATACTAACCAGTTGAATCTAAATTAACTTAGTGAACACCTGTGTAGCCAAGTAATGGCTGTGAAGCATACAAAGGAGGGCAAGACGTACAAGGAGTTTACAATCTAGTTGACTAACACATGAAAGACTAAGAGAAAATACAAATAGTGAGTGTTCAGGCGCAGAAGATGTTCAGAAACGGAAAAAAACATCAGGAGTTTGAGGAGGTAGAAGGTTCTATGGAGCAGATAGGAGCTGAGATGAGTCTTAAAAAATAGATAGAATAGGAAGACAGAAGGGAAGAAGTAAGATTCCAAACAGGAGGAATTGTATGAGCAAAGGTAGGGATGAGATAATTATCAGGGAACATTAACTTGATAAATAAGAAAGGAGAGTGAATGTCAGGGATGTTGGGAAATTGGAATAGGCAGGGTTTATCCTGTAACGTAGAATCTATCATGGAATCAATACAAGAGAGCCAGTTACAAAATATATTGGAATTGATCAGGAGTAAAGGAGAGTTTTATTGAATCTATTTCTTATGAATTTTTAGAATAAGAGTACATTCATAAATATTTTCCGAATGATGACTTGAATAAATATAAAGCTATAAATTATGTTTTGGAGAAGAAGACACAAAATGTCAATTCTTCCTAAAGTAATCTAAAATTGAGTGCTATCAAAATGAAAAACTTGATGGAATTTGGTGAGGAAATGTAACTAAATAACTTAAAAGTTATTTAGTTTCTTTTCTTCTTACCTGGAAGAAAAGTTTAGTCAAGAAGGTCTAGGAAAATTCAGGTAGAGTTAAAGTAATAAGTGAGACATTCCTTATCAGATATTTCAATTACAGCAACAGAGGCACAGAGAGGTTAAGCAGTTTGCCCAAATGCACACAGCTAATCAGTGTAAGAGCTAGAATTCAAACTCAAGCTGTCTAGCTCCATAGTCTATGCCCTTAAAAACTATGCTGTAATCCTGTTGTACAAGAAAAGAAGAGTCAGAATAATGGATAATATAGCTCTTCTTTGAACAAGATTTACATCATCTTTATAATGAAAACACTGAAGACAGATACAGCCAAAAATTGGGGCATAACTACGTTGTGAAGATGGGGGGAAGGGAAGTTGAGGGGCCTCTGGAAAGGGAGCTGTGCCAACGAAGCTAACCCTTCACTTCCGCTGGAGAAAATCAATAGGTAATATCTACAAATGGAAAAAACAAGGAATAGCAGCAGAATAAGCATATTGCTTATAAATATGGACGCTACTATGAGAAAATATAGTTAAAAGCGTTGAAGATGCTTGCCCCCTATAGGCAGAGGATAAGTAAAAATAGGTGGATTCATGCCCACAACACCATTGCAGCAGTCAGAAGAACGAATGAGATGGATACGTAGCTGCACGGGTAGGTCTTCAAAACACAGTGCTGAGTAAAAGAAAAAGTGTATGTACAATAACATTTATATAAATTACCAGTCCATGCACATGCAGAAACTCAACATAGATTCTAAGTAACATAAAAAACAATTCAGTGTGTAGATCAAACGTATCAGAGCAGTTGTCTATCAGAAGAGAGAAATGGAGATGGAATAAAACAGGAGGAGGCTGTATACATCAGTGATGACAGTGTCCACGTGATTTAAGGAGTGTGATTAGCTCAACCCTCTGCACCTAGGTCAACATAAAAATTAAATGGAATTTAGGAATGAAGAGAGATGAAGCAGAAAACTACTATTTTCTTTATAAGCTTTATAGTGTGGGGTTGACTTTTTAAACCATGCACAAGTATTATTTGATTAAAGACAAAATAAAAAAGAAAGTTGATGGAAGAAACATAGGTATACTATTTAAAAACTCCAAGGTAATCAAAAGAAGAGCTTGCAGTAATCACGTAATTATCAAATATGGGGAGGAGAAGGAGGAAGAAGGGATGGAAGTATCAGTATCAGTATCATTCACAATAGAGAGTAAATAAATATCATGTAAATTGATAACTCAGAGAGATCAGGACAATATTTAGACATTATAAATTCACCGCTAAAAGAACTAAGAACAGAAATAGTTAAAAGAGATTGCCTCTAGGGAGTGGAACTAAGGTGCTGGGTAAAAAGTGGTGCTTTTTATCACAAACTCTTCTAGACTATTTGTTATATTTAGAATTTTAAATTCTTTGAAATATTATTTTCAAACTGCTGTTTAATAGTATATCATATGGATATAAATCTGATTTCTAAACAGCTAACATTTATTGATAATTTACTTTGAACTATCCTAAGCACTTGAAATATATTAATTTTATTAGTTCTCACAGTGACCCTGTGAGGTAGGTAGGGTTCTCATTTTATAGATGCTAAGATGAAATGCAGAGAGACTAATTAATTTGCCCACCATCACACAGCCAATAAGTGACAGAGCAAGGACTTGAACTCAGGTGGCCTGCCTTCAGGGGCTACAAGCTTAATACCGATGATGTTCTAGTAGTATAATTTAACCTGTCCCATACCTTAGGACAAATAGTTTGTTTATAATTTTTTAATTCCTATAAATAAATCTTTGTGTCTCTTAAACTGGGTTAGGTCTCCCAGTTCAATGCTATCATAGTACCTGGTACTTCTCTTTCAGGTCAGTTTACACACATGTAATCATTTGTTTACTGAAATTATTTGTTTAGTGTCTGTCTTCTCCACTAGATTATACACAACTGTGAGGGCTGGAACTGTGTCTGCTTTGTTAGGGTACACACCTTCATATCTAGCAGGACGTGCTGTACCTAGTAAGTACTCAGTAAAAATTCCTGTTCTAACTGACTGACCCTGATTTCCTCAGGATAGATTTATGGAAGTAAAATTACTGGGTCAAAATATGTGAACATTTTAAGACTCAAAATACATATTACCAGATTGTTTCCCTACACATCACATCAATTTTCCCTCACACCAAAGGTGTATTTAAATGCCAAATGCATTGAAGCTTTAACAGTAGGGAGTAGTATAATTGTAGAATCTTTGTTATTTTGCTATATAAAAAATAGCATTTAATATATTATTAATGTATCATTAAATAATATTATTAAAATTTCAATATTTCATTTAATTAAAATAAAATTAAAATTTGCTTCTTCAGAATCTATAAAGTGAATCTTTCCTCCCCCATTTCTTTATTAGTTATTTGTACCTCCTCTTCTATAAATTGTTTGTATCCTTTGCCTATTTGATAGAATCGAGCGGTATTTTAGAAATTTAAGTGTTTAAAACATTTCTGTAGTCCACCTCTGAAGAATTTACAAATAATCTTACAGACCCATTTTATAAGAGTTTTATGCAGAAATACAGAGACTGCTTACCTGGAAGATTTTCAGTGCTTTTATAAGTCCTCCAACTTCATTCTTTAAGGAAAAAATGAGAGTTGCTCTTCCCTTTTCTAAGGAATGATCTTTGTTTTCCTTATTGTCTTCAATCATGATGAATCTGGTGTACGTCTCTAAAAATCAAGTATGAAAATAGAAAGTTCTAAAAAAAAAGTTGTACAATGTAGACAATATTTGGTAGCATAGATAATATTTGAAACAGACAATATCTGATAACATTAACCAAGTTTTAGTTTCCTCACCTGTAAAACATGGATGTACATATATACTTTGCAAAACTGTAATGAGACCACAATAAGCTAAAACATTGCCTAGCACAGTGCCTAGAATATAAAAGGCAAACAATACATGTTAGTAATCTGTTTTTTTTTCTAATCCAATCCTTTCAGGGCATGACTCAAGCCCATGGGTTGCTTGCAGTCTTCCTGACTGTTGTGGCCTGAACTGGGTACTCTTTCTCTATGAAAGCCTACCTCCTCTCCCCTTACAATTTTAGCAATTTATTGTACTGGGTTTTATTGTAGTTTCAGATGTACAACATAGTGATTCAATATTTTTATAGATTATATTCCATTTAAAGTTATTATAAAATATTGGCTATATTCCCTGAGCTGTACAATATAATCCTTGTAGCTTATCCATTTTATACATAGTAATTTGTACCTCTTAATCTCCTACCCCTATTTTGCCCCTTCATCCTCCTCTCTCCCCACTGGTAACCACCAGTTTGTTTTCTATATCTGTAAGTCTGGTTCTTCTTGTTATATTCATTCACTTGTTTCATTTTTTAGATTCCACATATAAGTGATAACATACAGCATTTGTCTTTCTCTGTCTGACTTATTTCACTAAGCATAATACCCTCTGGGTCCATCCATGTTACAAATGGCAGAATTTCATTCTTTTTTCATTATTTTTTATGGCTGTGTGATATTCCATTGTGTGTGTGTGTGTATATATATGTATGCATATATATGCATGTATACATACATACCACATTTTCTTTATCCATTCATCTGTTGATGGACACTTAGGTTGCTTCCATATCTTGGCTATTAAAAATAATATGAACATTGGGATGCATGTATCTTTTTGAATTAGTGTTTTCACTTTCTTTGGGTATGAACCCAAGAGGAATTTCTGGATCATATGGTAAGTCTATTTTTAGTTTTTTGAGGAACATCCATACTGTTTTCCATAGTGGCTGCACCACTTTACATTCCCACCAACAGTGCAGAAGGGTTACCTTTTCTCCACATCCTTGCCATTTGTTCATTGTGTTTACACTGGGTCTTGAATGGCTTCCTCAAATGTGTCACTCATATATGTGACATGTCTTCTAACAAGACAGCAAGCTTCTTCAGAACAGGGACAAGGCCTCCTATTTCATTTGTAAATTTAAAAGCCTGGACAGCTCTGGACACAGGTAGACTAGAAGAATAGCTGGTAGCCCAGAGAATTCTGGTTCCATATAAGTATCTACTTTCTCTCTGACTGTGGAATCCCCAAGGCCATTGGCCCTGAAGTCTTTTTAGTATTGGCCTACAAGTGCCAAGTGTGTGTGTGTGTGTGTGTGTGTTGGGGGAAGTGAGGATTTTTTTCCTTTTTTTAATTTTTTATTTATTTTTTTATTGGAGTATAATTGCTTTACAATGTTGTGTTAGTTTCTGCTGTACAGTGAAGTGAATCAGCTATATGTATTCATCTAACCCCTCCCTCTTGGACCTCCCTCCCCACCGCCATCCCACCCATCTAGGTCAACCCAGAGCACTGAGCTGAGCTCCCTGTGCTATACAGCAGGTTCCCACTAGCTATCTATTTTACACGTGGTACTGTATTTATGTCAAACCTAATCTCCCAATTCATCCCACCCTCTCCTTCCCCCCATGTCCACACGTCCATTCTCTATGTCTGCATTTCTATTCCTGCCCTGCAAATAGATTCATCTGTACCATTTTTCTAGATTCCATATATATGCATTAATATATGATATTTGTTTTTCTCTTTCTGACTTACTTCACTCTATATGACAGACTCTAGGTCCATCCACATCTCTACAAATGACCCATTTTGTTCCTCTTTATGGCTGGGTAATATTCCATTATACATATGTATCACATCTTCTTTATAGGGGAGGTGAGGATATTGTGGAGGATAGATGTAGGGTACGGTAACTTTGTACTGGTGACTCTCAGTTGAGAAATAGACACTTGAGAAGTAAGATTTGGATTAATAAATGGAAACAGCATATTGAAGATTTATGGTTATTAGTTTTCTTTGGGTTATTAATTCTCCCTAATTGCCCAGTCTCATGCTGTTGTTCTAGTGGAGTTAACCTTTAACAACTTAAATTGACATAACCGATCTCACTGCCTTTCACCTGCTCTCATGCGTTGATCCAAGCCTGTAGAGCAGGTATAGTAGGATGGCGAGGGCTTGAAGCCAGATAGACTGTGTTCCAGTCCCCCGCAGTTCAAATTTCCCTTACTCGTGGAAGCCTTCCCTGACTCCCCCAAGTCAACCCCTAGTGTTGCTTCTCATGGCACCAGATACTTCCCATTCATAACAACAGTCGCAGGTGCAGCTGTAGCTCTGTATATGGTTGTGTCTGTCTCTTCAACTAGCCTGTGTGCTCTGTGGGGGCAGAGATCACGTATGCTTTCATGCACCATTGTGAGTACCTAACACAGTCTCTGCACGTAACAGGGACTGGATAGATGTCACTGAATGAATAAATGAAGGAAAGATTGATTACAGACATGGTCCCTACCCTCAGGGAACTAAAAGTCTCATAGAAAGAGAATGAAGGATAAGCACTGTAACAGGAACACAGATGGTGGCGTGATGGCAGTGGCTAGATTAATTATTCTGGTACGTGTTCAGAGGTGCTTCACTGAAGATGTGTTTGAATTAGGTCTTAAAGAAAAAAGAGGAAAGAGTCCATGAGGAGGTAAAGACAAAGGATGAGAAGGTGACCAACCACAGATCAATGAGGGATCATGTAGGCAAGGTAAGTGGGGCCAGATCCTTCAAAAGGCTCTGCAGTTAATGCAGAGGAGTTTGGACTTGATCTTCTATGCACATCCAAATACCCATCTCAGGACCATGGCAAGTCTGATCAAAGGCTAAATGAGAAAAGTTAGGACAAGGTAGTTTTCCATTCAGCTAAATTCCTGGCTTTGAAATGCTTTTTATAGGATGATCAAAATGAGGAGCTTCATGAATTTCTGTCCTTCTGACCGGAGAACTATTGTGAGTTTTCTCTTTCTGCCATAAAGCCTTTTTCTTAACCCATACTGTGTAACATTTGGGGTACCTTGTAAGAGGCATCCCCAAGAGCCCTATCTGGCTTGATAGAGGGTATAAAGTACCAAATATGGCTCAGTAATTTTCAACTGTATGGTAATAAACAATAGTCTGCTACTAATCTGCCAATGGAATACAATTTTCTGTTTCAGAATTCGGTCTTTCTGATAGCTTTGGAATTGTTTAACAAATATTTATCAGGCACATACTAAGTTGAAGGACTTCTACATATAAGTTCAGAGAGTATGGAGATAAGAAAGAAAATCCCACTCTATGCTAACAAGATTCCATCCATTCTTAGCAACCCAAGAGGTGGGTAAGGGAACTGATATTTGTCAAATGTCTATATATATCATGCACTAATATTATCCCATGTAATTCTCATAAAATCTTGGTGGAGGGGGATGGGAATTATATTCATTTTATAAATGAGAAAACTGAAGCTCAGAGAAACTAACTAACCTGTCCATGGTGACACAGCTAGAGAATATAAGAACACATATTTAAAACTGTGTCCTTCGGGGTTGGGGGAAGGGTAAGCTGGGACGAAGTGAGAGAGTGGCGTGGACATATATACACTACCAAACGTAAAATAGATAGCTAGTGGGAAGCAGCAGCATAGCACAGGGAGATCAGCTCACTGCTTTGCGACGACCTAGAGGGGTGGGATAGGGACAGTGGGAGGGAGGCTTAAGAGGAAGGGCATTTGGGGACATATGTATGCATATGGCTGATTCACTTTAACACAGAATTGTGAAGCAATTATACTCCAATAAAGATGTATTAAAAAAATAAAAAATAAATTAAAAAATAAAACTGTGTCCTTGGAAATATGAATGTTAACATATGGATCTAATTTCACAAGAATTACCCTAAAAATGTTCAGAAAGTAGAACAAAATTCCTGGGATCTAGTTGAAAGCTGACTTCTCAGATGAACTAGACATCTACTTTGGCATCTCTCAATCACTTATTTACACTGCAAAACAGTGTAAGGAAATATCTAATCACTGTCTAACACTTGTCAGTGTATTACCTTGGGCACACTACCTAACTTTTCTAATACAGCAAAGTAACCAAACAGTTAACCGAAACTCATGGCATCCAAAAACTCCCTTATACATTTTTTTTTTTTTTTTTTTTTTGCGGTATGTGGGCCTCTCACTGTTGTGGCCTCTCCCGTTGCAGAGCACAGACTCCGGACGCGCAGGCGCAGCGGCCATGGCTCATGGGCCCAGCCGCTCTGCGGCATGTGGGATCTTCCCGGACCAGGGCACGAACCCGTGTCCCCTGCATCAGCAGGTGGACTCTCAACCACTGCGCCACCAGGGAAGCCCCCTTATACATTTTAAAACACATAATGTGACTTGGTATTCTGGTGTTTTCCCCACAGAGGAAACTAGGCTATTTCAGGCACCAAGAAGAGACTGAGATATATAATTCAAAATTTAACAAATACTTATTGATTCATTGAGTTTAAAATCAAAACTGCTTAGATATTTCTAATTGTGTCAATTTATTCTCTACAACTAAAACAATCTCTATGTCAAATGCTTTAAAACCAAATGACCAGTTAAACTTAATAATGATGTGGATTTTTCTGTGATTCGAATGATTACTAATGGTAAAACAAATGAAATTTCAACCCAAGCACATGTACATACCATAGTCAGTGTTAGGGCAGTAAAGATTAAAAAACAAAGAAGACCGTCTGCCTCCAAGGAATTCACAGATTTATCATGAGGGAAGGGGAGGAGGAGAGGCTGACTTTCCAGTAAGACCAAATAAGGAGAAGAGAACGGTATCCTGAGATCCCAGCTATGATAGCTGAGGAGCACACGAAACCCCACCTACTTTCCAACCCCATGACCAATATCCCATGAGATTCTGAAGATGATTGGAGATGACTTCTGGCCCGTCCCTAAGTCTCTGAACAGAAAAGATTTATGGATGGGAAGCAAGACATCCTAAGAGAGATTTTCAGCTTCAAAGGAATTGACCGTTTCTTAAGGTAAACTTAATTATACACAGGAAATTCTGAATTGGTGGCTCTGGGGCTAAAAATTCAGGGATGGTCTCAGATACGCATTCTTAAAACGCTTTTGGAGATGTGAAAACTTTTGGAAACATTTCTTACGTGTCTAACCATCACTCAAAGACCATGCACTTTTTTTTCTTCCAGAGTATGGGTGACTTTGTCCTATAGTATACAGTTGCCAACAATAAGAGAGATGTAAAATAATAAAGCAAATTGCTAGTAATAAATCCAACTACAAATCCATGTAGGCAAGCTATAATTTCTATGTGCATTAATTTCCTTATTTGCAAAATTAAGGATGGAGGCTAATTAGCACCAATTTCGTGGCTATAAGGAGGAGGAGTATAGTATATGAAACCCTTAGAACAGATGCTGACCTACACTAAGTACTCAATAAATATTAGCTCTAATAATGGGAAGTGCATCCCAAATTTCCCAATCTTCAAAAATCTTCATAAAAAGAAAATGTTAAAAAAAAAAAAAAAAGAAAATGTTAAATGTAATAAAGTGGACATTCTAAACTTTCCTGGCTAAAAATTTTTCTTACCCTGGGAATTAAGCATTCACAAGATAGTTATAAACCTATTTCTTATAGTAATTTCTTATAGTAACAAGCACATGGAAAGGTTGTGTTATGACTTAACATTTAAGTATTCTTTTGTCTTAAGGTGATTTTCAGTTTCATTAGTTTATTTATTTTGAAACGCAAGTGTATTAAGTTCCAAATCTCAAGTGAATAATTTAGCAATTCTTTTGCAAACAAACAGATGAAGACTCCAAAGTACAATTTACTGAATCAGCTTATATTTACTGAGTCCCCATTTTCCCTCATATTGTCACCATAACCCGCTGGAGTAAAAGGATTCTGCAAATATAACCTATTTCCTGGTCTACCACTATTTTCATAATGTAAGCAAACTTTAACAACTGGGAGCAAGGATCAGAGAACAGGAAAGAAAAGTGATTTTTGCCAGTCGGTGGTAACAGAATTTACCAGACAGAATTTCAGATCTCCTGATAGGTCATCCTTCAACGATCCCTCAGAGCTTAGAATGCTCTTCATATAAAACTATATCAAGATTTTCTTTCACATTTCAAAACCGACCCTTAAGCTCCCCTGGCAGGAGCCATTATAAGAAGGTACTAATAGTCATGGCTAATCTAACTCCAACCTTTTGGGGTTCATAATTCTTTTTTTCCCCTGGTTCTAAAATGGATCTAGTTTTGCCACCAACATTTCCCTAATGGGTGGGGGCAAAGGAAGGTGAAGGATACATGAACGGAATATTTATGATGAGTAAGGCATTTTACATTGAGATTTGGAAATATTCCTATCCCTCTTGTTAAGTCAATGTAAGAATGAAGTTTCTCAAAAGGAACTTCTGCTTAGAAACTAGAAGAAAAGAATTCTCACCCCTCCCCCACACCCACCCCAAAATAAGCTTAAGAGCACAAGGCTTTGACCTTTACTAAAATTTGGCCACAGCTTGGCCTGATAGACAGAACTTATTAAGCGTCTTTATTCTGTCTTTATCGTTACTCCCAAACCCCTTTCAGAACCTCATTATTTCCTCCATCACTTTTTTTCCTTTCCCTCTTCTGGCTACCTACCCCCTCCTACTCCTTCACGGGCAAACCCCACAGTACTAGCCTGGTAAGATAAAAGGCTATGAAGTGTCCAATGGGTCACACTTGTTTGGATCCATGTCTCATGAAGAAGTATATATTTTACTTTTAAAGCAATACTCTAATAAGCCAATGCCAACTGGTACTTCCCCTTTTTCTGTGAGAGGCCGGAAGTCATTCTCCTATCGAGCTTCCTGACCTGACTAAAGATGCACTGGTGTGCAGGACCTGCCATTGGAAATAAGGAACACATACCAAGAAGTCTGTCAGAAGATCAACAGCCCCTTAGTATAGTAGAGGTCAATTGACTAACTCTTTTCTCCCCTTAGTTTAATCAGTAACAGTGTAATTTAAATTTCTATGATCTAGGAAGCACAAAGCACTATCGAATTGAAGTATTTTGAAAGCATGGATGCTGTTTGAAGACAGAACTAAAAGCTTTGGGAAAGACTGGTGTGTAAGGAGAGAATCCTCCAGAGAATCTTGATTTTCTTTTCTGAATGGGGGAAGGGAAAGAGGATGAAAGTAAAGATGAAATATAAAAGAAAACATGAAAAGCATTATTTCAGGAAATAATGGCACCAGCAAAGAAAATGGAAATAGAAGATACATCCCTGCCTGAAGATAATCTAATGATAATAATACGTGTACAAATGAACTCCAGTGATCAGATTCACAGGCCACAGATTATAGCTTTACAGAACCATTTATAGTTAATTTAAGCTGTGCTCACTTCTACTTTTAAACCAAATAAGTGAATTCCATCCTTCTTTGAGAACTGACAGGCACAAACTTTCACTGGGCTAGAAAGTTCGACTCTAGTCTTCTTCCCCCAAGTCAACTAGAGTAGAGCATCAGTGGGGAGTTAATTTGAAACTCCTGAAAACCAAATGGTCAGAGGCAAGGTTAAACTTACCTGGACTATTAACAGGCTCTGAACTACTAGGTCCTATGCTTCTTTGTCAGTTGTAACCTTGCACCCCAGCTCTTAGTCCCATGTTGGGGTGGAGGTGAGGAGATGTGATGTTGAAAGGCTTTGCCTCAGAGACTCCCTTTTCTTTGAGGGTGTCTAAGGGAAGGTTCCCTTTATAGGAGGAGAAGGAAAAATGAGATGTTGCCATTTGACGGAGAAGAGAAAGAAGAATGTGTCTGTTTCTGCTAGCATAGAGGAATCACACTGACTTGGGTTCAACTCTGAACCTCAGTTTCCTCATCTGTAAAATTCAAGAACTATCTACCTCACAGGGTTTGCTGGGGAGGTGAAATCAGATGACATTTAAAGAGCCTGTTTCTGGCACAGGGGAAGCCCTCAAAATTAGTGTCTTTTCTCCCCAAAGAGGGTAAGAGGAAAGGAGAAGAGTGAGTGACCACAGGAGTACGACTTTGATTTCCCAGGCCCAGCTCCCCACGGGCATTTACCTCCTCGAGGATGACCCTGCCTCTTCCTCGAGCCAGCCCAGTGCCCCCAAATCCGCGACGGTGGTCCCTGGTCCCAGTGAGAAGGGGCCAACCCCACTCACCTCGGGCGCCGCTAGCAGTGAGCTGGGTCAGCCCACAGCCTCGCGCTGCCCGCCTCTTATAGAAGCAGGCGTCGGGGCCGGCCAATGGGCGCCCGAGGTGGCCAGGCAGTGGCCAATAAGAAAGGGGTTCGCCTGCCGGGTTGGGGGAGCGCCCAGGGAGCTGACCTCCTCTGGGCGCTGACGGTCCCAGCCAGCCTGAGCCGAGAGTCGCACGTCTTTGCCTTCACGTGTATCTGACTGGTGTTTTAATTAAGCTAATGTTAGGCCGTCCTTAACTACAGAAGTCTGACTAATATTAAACGACGGAGCTGGAAATTCCCTCCAAAACAAGATAACATCCGCTATTGACATATGACATCTCGTAGGCTTGTACTGCTTCTCCCGTTTGGCGACCAAAGCAGGAATCCCCTCAACCCCCCTCCACTTCCCAGATATCTCTGTGCTTCTAGGTTATTTGATAGTCCAGCCCTGCCTCATCATTCTCTTGGTGACCTCCCTTGTTCCTTAAGGCAAAGCAATACTTGACGTTTTTAGAAGGGAAATGCTCAGTACCTTTCCAATTAAAGAAACTTTAAAGCTGCAAATGGATGAGCGTGCTATATTAACAGAAAATCATATGTGAACAACATGGCACTGAAGCCAAAAATCTGGACTAGCGTATTTATTGATTGAGTGCTCAGTCCATAAGCTCCTGTCCTAAAGGACTATATATGTAACATATTATATTGTAGAACATTTTTTGCTTCGAGTTTTTAAAAGTCAACTTTGTTGATGTATAATTTACTCACAGTAAAATTCACCCTTTTGAGATGTACATTCCTGTGAGTTTTGACAAACATATACAGTTGTGTAACCATCAAGCAATAAGAATATAGAACATTTCCATCATCTCAAAAAAGCTCCCTTGTTTCAATTCTCTCCCCCAACATCCAATCCTTGGCAACCACTGATGTTATGTCCCTCTAGTTTTTCCTTTTCAGGAATGTCATATAAATGGAATCATATGGTGTGTGGTTTTTGGCTCCTGGCACTTAACATGATGCTTTTGAACATCATTCATCCTGTTGCATGTCTGTAAGTAATTTGTTCCTTTTCACTGCTGAATATGTATATATTTTTAAATGCAGGGGCTTCCCTGGTGGCGTAGTGGTTAAGAAGCCACCTGCCAATGCAGGGGACATGGGTTCGAGCCCTGGTCCGGGATGATCCCACATGCCGTGGAGCAACTAAGCCCATGTGCTACAACTACTGGGCCTGCGCTCTAGAGCCTGTAAGCCACAACTACTGAAGCCTGCGCACCTACAGCCCATGTTCCGCAACAAAAGACGCTACTGCAATGAAAAGCCCGCTCGCTGCAACAAAGACCCAACACAGCCAAAAATAAAATAAATACATTTATAAATAAATAAAATGCAGGACATCTACTGCTTTCAAACGCATTTTTCTTTATCTGCATAATAATTCTATGAGGTAAATATTATCCTCATTTTACAGATAAGGAAACTCGGGCTCAGGGAGGCTCTATGACCCTTTTCTGGCACAGACTAGTAAACAGAATCAAGAATCAAGCAAAAGTATTCTGACTTTAAATCTGGTGTTCTTACTACAATACCATGAAAATCACTGGCCAGGTAGAGAGACCTTTCAGAACCAAGCTGGGGTGAAAGATGGCTTTCCTAAAGTTGGGTCTATGAGAGGGCGTGAACCACCTCTGTTAAAGAAGAGAGATTGGGCCAAGTAATTCAGTGAATCCATTGCCAAGGAAATCAGAATAGGTTGGGCACTGGCCCTGAGGTGGAGACACTTGAGTAGTTGATATAAATGAATCCCATCTAAGGTCACTTTGAAGGACTGAGCAAAGCAGGAATCTTTTCTGAGCCTCTCTGAGCATACTCAACTCCCACAACCCTGGAGAGACTCCAGGCATCTGGGTGTGCTTTCCCACTTCTCTGACAGAATTCTAACATGACCTTGACCCTTCCCAAAACCTCTCCAGCATGGTGCCTGGAATTCCACCAATTAAGAATTTTCACTGGACTCAATGATACAATTTAAATTAAATTCACATACTCTGACAAGGCACAGAGAAAGAACTATCAGTGGAGAAATATATATATTTGCCTAATTAGAAGCATTTCATTACTTCTTAATTCCAAACCGATACCACAGAGTGAAAAAATGACATTTCCATGGAAGTTTAGAAAGAGGTAAATTAATCAAGACACTTGAAGAAGCAGTCTTAGTGAATGTATTCATTTTCCATTGTTGCTGTAGCAAATTGCCATAAATTTAGTGGTTTAAAACAACACAACTTTATTATCTTACAGTTCTGGAGGTCAGAAATCCAAAATGGATTTCACTGATCTAAAATCAAGGTGTCAATTTGGATTTTATATTCAAGTGCATACTAATTACTTGAGTCATGAGAAGACTGAGAGAGGTCCAAGTGTCCTATTAATTCCTTTCAGTCCGAAAATTTCTCATAATTGGTTTGGCAAGAAGAGTGAGATTAGTTGCTAATGAGGAGATACGTATGTAATTTTAGCATGATATAAAGCTGTGATTGTCAGTAAGTGGTATTAGGAATCTAGATTATTTTTATTAGACCTTGTTTCTCTCTACAAAATCATTATCATCTCCTGATATTGTAAATGGGGTTACTTCACACTTATTTTTAATATCTGTTAATCCTCAAACTACAGGTACTTAAAGCCTTGCTAATTAAGGAGTCATTAATAAAGTTAACAATATAAGCAGTCAATTTAGATTCTCCAACTAATTCAGATGAAATTCAATTTTACATATTCACACTGTTTTCAATTTGCCTGAAATGTTTGAAGTAAGTCAAGAATAAGAAATGTTCTCAACTGGGCTTCCCTGGTGGCGCAGTGGTTGAGAGTTCGCCTGCCGATGCAGGGGACACGGGTTCGTGCCCCGGTCCGGGAAGATCCCACATGCCGCGGAGAGGCTAGGCCCGTGAGCCATGGCCGCTGAGCCTGCGCGTCCGGAGCCTGTGCTCCACAACGGGAGAGGCCACAACAGTGAGAGGCCCACGTACCGCAAAAAAAAAAAAAAAGAAATGTTATCAACTTACTTACACAGACCAATTTCGTTTGTGTTCAAGTGAAGGACTGGTAACATTGTTAAGAATCAGATAAAATACTACTTTTACTAACCGAGAACAAAATGAGTGTTGTGTGGTTTTACTTTTTATAGTCCATTTGGCTTTGTTTTTAACATAAAACTTCCTGATTATATTATACTAGTTTGAAACACTCTGGGACTTTCAACTTCAATTATAATGTGAAATTTCTCTGAAACAAACATTGAAGTGTTTTGCATTTCTGAAAAAGGCTTTTTTTCCTCTTTAAAAAAATCAAGCTCTTCAAATTATTCATAACCACAATCACTTTCACTTGAAGCATGTGTTGTAGTCTTGAGCATTTTTTCAGTTTTTCACTTGTAATCTTTATATCCTTCTTTTGCATTTTGGCTTATGTAAAAGTAGTGTTACAGTGAACATGAGTGCTTTCTTATCCTTTATCCATGTCTCCTTCTCTGTGTTTTGAGTTAGTAAATTCATACTTCCCTCCACTACTTTTTGTTGGCAAAAAGGATTATAAAAATATTTGCATCTCTTGTTTTTTAGATATCCACAAAATTCCATTTTTAGCTATTGTGTTTTCACAATTTTGAAACACCTTTTGCTGAGGGAGGAAGGATTGTAAAGAACAGTTGAGTTTCTACATGTTACACATCTTGTGTAAATTTTACTGAGTGTCTGGCATCTTCCCAGTGTGTTGCTAGGTACCGTGAAGGAAATGAGGAGAATTAATAATCTTTCTTGCCTGAAGAGCTTTTTATTATGTAAGTAGAGGGACAAGGTTAATAAGTTAGAAAACAATACAAGCTAAAGATAATATATATGTTTTGAAAGAACAAATAAGGTTATTTTTATATCTTAGCAGAATTTAAAAAACAAAAATAAAATCAAAGTGTCAGCTAGGCTATGTTCCTTTTGGAGGCTCCAGGATTGAATCTGTTCTCTTGCCTTTCCTAGCTTCTAGAGGTCACCTGCATTCCTTGGCTCATGACCCCTTCAGCCATCTTCAAAGCAAGCAGTGTAGCATCTTTGAATCTCTCTCTGGCTCTCCTGCCTTCCTCTATCACATGTGACTTTTGTGAATACTTTGTGGTTACCCAGATAATCCAGGAAAATCTCCCCATCTCCAAGTCCTTAATTTAATTACATCAGCAAAGTCCCTTTTGCCACGTAAAATAACAGTCACAGGTTCCAGAAATTAGGACATGAACATCTTTGTACCAAAATGAGAAGCTTTGGGTGGTACCCAGATGGGATACTGTGTATCTCCTTATGTTGCTCCTATCATCTTGATCTGTAGAATCTATGGCAAAAGTTTTCTGACCCTGAGATGTGGCTTTTGAGATATTAGAAGTACTGACTCCACGGATGGTAAAAAAAACAAACAAAACAAAAAAACCTCACTACACTGCCTGGATCTTCAGCAGAACATGTTTGACAGGTGATGCATCCTAATCTCCAGTTTCTCACGTGCTAAGCTGGCTTGATGGTACCTTTAAATTGATCCTTCTATCTTCTTTGCCAGCTCCTCCTTTCTTTCCTCCAGATATTCAGGGTTCCTCTACGCAAGGATCTAGGCCCACTTCTCCTCTCAGTCCATACGCTTTTCCTTGTCAGTGTCATCCCCTCTCATGTCTTTAAGCATCCTTGATATGCTAACAACATCAAAATGTATATTTCAAGCCCAAATCTCCCTTCTAAACTCCAGACCTTTATATCCAATAACTTATTTTATATCTCCACTTCCATGACACACTGTCATCTTAACATATTCAAAAGTGAACTTGGGAAAATGACAAGTGTTGGTGAGGATGTGGGGAAATTTGAACCCTTGTAGATTGCTGGTAGTAATGAAAAATGGTTCAGCCGCTATGGAAAGCAGTTTGGTGGTTCCTCAAAAAGTGAAACAGAGAATTGACATATGACCCAGCAATTCCCCTTATAGGTATATGCCCAAAAGAATTGAAAGCAGGCACTCAAACAAGTCCTTATACACAAATGTTCACAGCAGCAATAATCACAATAGTAAAAAAAAATGGAAACAATCCAAATGTCCAAAAATGGATGAATGGATAAAAAAGCTGGTAGATACATACAATGGAATACTATTCGGCCATAAAAAAGAAAGAAGTACTGACACATGCTACAGCTTGGATGAACCTGGAAAATGTTATGCTATGTGAAAGAAAACAGACACAAAAGGTCACATGTTATATAACTCAATTTATATGAAATATCCAGGATAGGTAAATCCATACAAACAGAATACAGTGTAGTGGTTGCCAAGGGCAGAGTGTTGGGTGGGTGGGCGGAGCTGGCAGGGGAAAATGAGAAGTAACTGCTTAATGGGTATGGGGTTTTATTTTGAAGATGTGGTACATATATACAATGGAATACTACTCAGCCATAAAAAAGAATGAAATAATGCCATCTGCAGCAACATGGGTGGACCTAGAGATTATCATACTAAGTGAAGTGGGTCAGAAAGAGAAAGACAAATACCATATGACACCACTTATATGTGGAATCTAAAATATGATACAAATGAACATTTTTTTTTTTTTTTTGGCCGTACCACATGGCTTGCAAGATCTTAGTTCCCCAACCAGGGATTGAACCCAGATCACCACAGTGAAAGTGCCAAGTCCTAACCACTGGACCACCAGGGAACTCCCCAATACAAATGAACTTATTTACAAAACAGAAACAGACTCACAGACAAAGAAAACAAACTTATGGCTACCAAAGAGGAAGGGCAGGTGGAGGGATAAATCAGGAGTTTGGGATTAGCAGATACAAACTACTATACAAACAAGGTCCTACTGTATAGCACAGGGACCTATATTCAGTATCCTGTAATAAACCATAATGGAAAAGAATATGAAAAAGAATATAACTGAGGGGCTTTCCTGGTGGCATAGTGGTTAAGAATCCGCCTGCCAATGCAGGCCCTGGTCCAGGAAGATCCCAAATGCTGCAGAGCAACTAAGCCCATGCACCACAACTACTGAGCTTGCACTCTAGAGCCCACAAGCCACAACTACTGTGCCCACGTGCTGCAACTACTGAAGCCTGCATGCCTAGAGCCCGTGCTCTGCAATGAGAAGCCACAATGAGAAGCCTGCACACTGCAATGAAGAGTAGCCCCCACTCGCCACAACTAGAGAAAGCCCATGCGCAGCAACCAAGACCCAAAGCAGCCAAAAATAAATAAATTAAAAAAAAAGAATATAACTGAATCACTTTACTGTACATTGGAAACCAAAACAACATTGTAAATCAACTCTACTTCAATCAAAATTAAAATTTTTTTAAAAAGAAGAGAACTTCATATGGGAAAAGAATCTAAAAAAAAAAAGAGTGGGGCCTCCCTGGTGGCGCAGTGGTTAAGAATCCGCCTGCCAATGCAGGGGACACAGGTTCAAGCCCTGGTCCAGGAAGATCCCACATGCTGCAGAGCAACTAAGCCCGTGCGCCACAACTACTGAGCCTGTGTTCTAGAGCCCGTGAGCCACAACTACTGAGCCCACGTGCCACAATTACTGAAGCCCACGCGCCTAGAGCCCATGCTCTGCAACAAGAGAAGCCACCGCAATGAGAAGCCCATGCACCGCAATGAAGAGTAGCCCCCGCTCGCTGCAACTAGAGAAAGCCCGTGCACAGCAACGAAGACACAACACAGCCCCAAATAAAATATATATATATATTTATTTTTTTAAAAAAGAAAGCATATCGTGCAAGTTCTGGGTCACTCCTTTGAAAAAAAAAAAAGCCGATATATGTCTATGTATAACTGATTCACTTTGCTGTACACCCGAAACTAACACAACACTGTAAATCAACTATACTCCAATAAAAATTTTGTTTAAAAAGACCTTCAATTGCCTTTAATGCTACTCCAAGTTGAGGACAGAAGTGTCACCACTGGATTCAGCAACAGGGAAGTCATTGGGATCCTTGACAAGAGTAATGTCAGTGATGTGGGGCAGAGGGAATCCAGTTTACATGTGCAGAGGTGATATTAGGCCACAGAAATAATGTCAGCTCTTTCAGGAGTTTTGTTGTAGAGAGGAGCATAAAAATGTGGTAGCAGCTGAGGGGAATGTGAGGTAAAGGGAGGGATTTTTTTGTTTTTTAAACAGGAGATACTAGAGAAAGAATGATCCAACAGGGCAGAAGAAATGGATGACTAAGGAAACTGAGAAGGTAATTGTAGGAGCAAAGTCCATCCCGCTGACCTCATTAGTTCTAATAGGTCAGTCAGGTGAGTCTCTTGACTTCTTAGGTATATAATCATATCCATTGAAAGGGAACCCGAAAAAAATTATAGCACTTTTTAAGTAAGTGATCGTCATAAAAGTCAGTACAGTGGTTGGAGGGCATATAGAGGGGCAACTGGTCGACTGACAAAAGTTCTACTTCTTGAGCTGGGTGATGGAAACAGGATTATTTGCTTTTTAATAATTCAATAAGATTCAGTTTTCTGCTTCTGTGTGCTACTTGACAAGAAAAAGACTGATGAAAAACAAGGGAAATTATGAAAAAATAAAATTTTGAGCCTTTCTTTTTAATATTTAAACCTTATACCTATTTGTTTTTCATCCCATTCTATTAGTAGGGCTGTCAGAACAATTTTCAATAATAACATCCTGTTTTGTTCCAGACTTTAATGGGAATGCTTCTAATGTTTCAATTAAGAATCGCATCTGCTATAGGTATTATGTTAATGAAATTTTCTTTTATTTCAGACTATAAAGGGCTTTTTCTTAGAAACATGTAAAATTTTATCAAGTGAATTGTTGGCATTTACTGAAATGATCACAGCTCTTCTTTTTTTGGTCCATTAATGTAATGAATTACATGAAAATATTTCCTAATGTTAAATTATCCTTGCATCCATGAGATAAACTCACCTTGATCATGATGGGTTTTTTAAATATATATTTTTATATATCTTTTAATATGGTGCTGAATTTTATTTGCTGGTATTTTGTTTAGAACTTTTGCATCCATATTAATAAGATTGGCTGATAGTTTCCTTTTGTGAGTGTGTGACTGTTCTTATCCAGTTTTGCTATCTCTGTAGAAATAATTCAGAAATTTCCCACCATTTTCTGTTGCCTTGAGGTAGAGATGGCATAGTTCTTTTATTACCTTTTCAATGTGAATATTAGTCTTTTAAGGTTTTCTGCCTCTTTCTGGGTTTAGTTTTGAGTCTTTTCCTAGAAAAAAATTTTTTCAGTTTCCATGTGGTTATGTTCTTCTGGTTTTCCTCCGTTCTAAATTCTTTCCTTTACTGCTCCTGAGTCAAAAAATGTGTATGATTTCTACTTATGGAAATGTATTAGGATGTCTGTGGCTCACCACATTATCTATTGTTATGGATGTTATATTAAATTTGAAGAGAACGTAAATTCTTCATTTGGGGGTATGTGATAATCAGGACAGAGTAAGCAATCCTACAGTAATGAATCCCTTTACTATGTCAACACAATAAAAGTTTACATCTTTCTCACTCTAAGTCCAACATGTATTGGGTGACTCCAGGGAAGCTCCTCTGCATGTGGTTCTCTGTGTGGTTACTCAGGGATTTGAGCAACTTCATCCAGTGGCTCTGCCACCTCAAGCTATGGCTGTCACACAAAGAGAAGGAAGAGTGTCATAATGGTATGTCAGCTCTTAAATGCTTTGGCCCAGAATTGATACTTGTCATCGCTGTTATCATTTCATTGGCTATAACTAATCACATTGCTCTTCCTTACAACAAGAGAGCTTTGAAGTCTAGTCTTCTGTTAAGTCCAGGAAGAAGATAAGAACGAAATATGGAGAGCCTAAATATTCTGCTTTTTTTAATTTATCTTTGGCTGCATTGGGTCTTCGTTGCCGTGCGCAGGCTTTCTCTAGTTGTGGTGAGCAGGGGCTACTCTTCATTGCAGTGCGTGGGCTTCTCACTGCGGTGGCTTCTCTTGTTGCGGAGCACGGGGTCTAGGCTTGCGGGCTTCAGTAGTTGTGGCGCATGGGCTCAGTAGTTATGGCACATGGGCTTAGTTGCTCCGCAGCATGTGGGATCTTCCAGGACCAGGGCTCGAACCCGTGACCCGAACTGGCAGGCGGATTCTTAACCACTGCACCACCAGGGAAGTCCCCCAAATATTCTTCACTGTAGAGTACAAAGGTCTATACATGTGTGCATTCAGAGCATAGGAGTTAAAAGCTGGACTGTTGAGCCATACACAGTCTTGCCATTTACTCAGCTGTGTGACCCGAGGCAAGTTACTTACATTTTCCATGACTTGGTTTTCCCATCTGTAAAATGAAGATAGTAACATGGCTGTGCCAGAGGACTGTTACAAGGATTAAATGAGTTCATACTTATAAAGTATTTAGAATAATGCCTGGCACATAGATTTGATAAATAATTAAAATATATAAAATCAACATTTAAAAATATTGTTATTCACATTCTCTGTCTTTACTTTTAATTTACTTTGATTTTTTTAATTTGGTTTGTCCATTTCTGAGAGGTAAGTTTAAGTTTCCTACAATAAAAAAATTCTCCTTGTATTTCTAATAAAATTTGCATTATATTTGTTCCCACTACTATTTGGTATTCTAAAGTTTATGATTGTTACATCTTATTAATTGTATCACTTATAGTTTATAAAATAGCCCAAGTGTCTTTTCTTTTTTGCTGTTAATTTTATTCTTAGTTTTTCAATTCCTGCTTTCTATTTTATCACCTACCTAGTTTATCTTTATCCACCCCTTTATTGAGTGTTGTTTGTTTTAGGTTTGTCTCTCGTAAACAACATAAAACTTGATCTTGTCTCTGAGAAAAATCTTTATCTTTTAATGATGGGATTTAACTCATTCATATCATGGGTATATTTAGTCCTAAAATGTATATTTATTTTTCTTTCCTAACCTGATTTTGCTGGACAGATCAAATTTTCTTTGATCCTTTTTTTTTTTAAACTAGTGGTTTAGCAATTCCACATCTTTTTTTTTATTTCAATAGTAACCATCTTTGAATGCTTGACATACTTAAATGTATATAATCCTAACAACACCAAGATTAGTCAGTATCTATAACCTTTCTCCTTAATAAGACAAGGCACTTGGAATGCTCTACTTCTGTTTTACTCTGCCCACTCCACCCTGAACCTCCTAATGTCTCATTCATTCGTTCAACAATTCTTTACTGAGCTTCAACTATGTGTTGCAATCATCTGGAATTTTATTCACAAGTTGTTAGTACATTAACATTTAACGATTGCATCAAATGCCCCATTAACTTCATCACTGACTATTTGAGATTTTTTTTTTTTTTGGCTGCACCACGCAGCATGCTGCAGGATCCTAGTTTCCCAACCAGGGATCGAACGTGTGCCCCTGCAGTGGAAGAACAGAGTCCCAACCACCGGACCACCAGGGGAGTCCCGGTGATTATTTGATCTTAACTGATACATTTCCTGATTTATTGGTTCATTGCTTGTAGAGGATATTACTGTTTTTATGCTTTGCATCTATTTCTTCTTCTTCCATTAACTGAACCCCGGTTTTCCTCTGGAGACCCACAGCTCTCCCAGTCTCAGTCTATTTGCTTTGGGTGGACCTCATTCTACCTGCTCCCTACCCAGTCCTAGGGTAGCCACATGACTAAACAGCAGATCAGAGTACTGTAAGCCGTTAGCCAGATTAATTGGTTCAGTGATGGTCAATATGAGTCAATGAGAATCAGGCCTAAGACTTGTTTCTAATTTAGAAGAAGATTCTATTTCTTATCTTTAACCTTGGAGGATAAAAGCCTGGAGTTAATGGAAGTTAGCCAGTGGAAAATGACACCAACATGAAGAAGAGTACTCCTGAAACATGAAGAGAAACTAGGACTAATGACTTTGTTTGAATGTCTGGAACCAGCCATACCCAAAGCTTGCCCCCTTTTTTTTTAATTAAACCAAAGGCTATGTTACCATGAATTTATTTTTTATCTTCGTGAAGTAAATCCTTGACTTTTTTTTTTTTTTCCCAGAAAGACGGCATGGGTATTATACTTTCAGAATACTCACACAAGGGAAAGTGCTCCAATTCTGGAGACTTGCTGTCTTTGTCATCTCATGTGTCTCCTTGGGAAAAATAAGTAAAACTGATACAGCATTTCACATGATGGCAGTTCAATGTTCGATATGATAGATGTAGGAAAGGAAGAATTTTTAGGTAAGAAAATAGACAAATTTCAATTCAAATTCCAATTCTTCCACTTACTATCTCTGTGATCATCAAAAAATTTCTCAACCTCTCTGAACCTTTCTTCATCCAGAAAACAGAGATGATATTATCTCCCTTGTGAGACTGTTGTATTAATAAGACTATGTATGTAAATTCCCCAGATCAGGTCCTAGCATACACTAAGCACTCAATAATTGGAAGTTTCCTTCTTCTTCCTCTCCTTATGGCTCTTCAATATAAACTAGAATATCACCACAGACAGGAACATTTATTTTAATACATGTCTTAACCCTAAAACCTTAATACAAAACCTTATCAGAGTTTGAAAAGTAACAATAGCATTCGTGATCTGCACAATTATTTTTAAAAGTTGTAGTCCCAAGATGCCACACTTCTAAGATAGCCAAAGTCATGTTGAATTTTTAGTTTTGAGTCATTAAATAATATATCAAATGTGGGTGTATACTGTATGGAATGTACAGAGGACTTTCTCTTTTTTGTGCAGTAAGACCTCAGATGTTAGAAGCCATATGGGGTTCTATCCATTTTCAAATGGAATTAATTTGATGATGCAAAGGGATGAGGAGAGAGATCAGGTCACACATAATCTCCTGAGTCCTCAAGATCTAAATCCACTAAATCTCCCTCCAAAAACACACTAATCTTTACAACATGGTGCCTTCAGTGATCACTCATCTCTGATAACATCCAAATGACTCACATGTAAGAGTCTGTTTACATACAGCTTTACACAAATCTGCTTCATTCCAAATCTGCTTCAATTCTCAATTCCACTTTTAAAAGTTACAATTGGGGCTTCCCTGGTGGAGCAAAGGTTAAGAATCCGTCTGCCAATGCAGGGGACACGGGTTCGTGCCCTGAGTCGGGAAGATCCCACATGCCGCGGAGCAACTAAGCCCGTGCATCACAACTCCTGAGCCTGCGCTCTAGAGCCCGCGAACCACAAGTACTGAAGCCCTGAAGCATGCGCGCCTAGAGCCCGAGCTCCGCAACAAGAGAAGCCACCGCAATGAGAAGCGTGCACACCACAATGAAGAGTAGCCCCCGCTCGCTGCAACTACAGAAAGCCCACATGCAGCAACGAAGACCCAACGCAGCCATAAATAAATAAATAAAAATTTAAAAAAAAACTTACAATTGGAAACTCTGTTTATCATTTGAACATCTTTGCTTCAACACGTTACTCCAAAAAACGCTGGCTTATGGTCATTTCAAACACATTGAGCAAAACAAGCCCAGTTAGTATTGGTCATGACAAAGCCTTCTACTTGCTGTGCATTATAACTTGCCTGAAGTCACACAGGCAGTGACAGAGGGGGGCCAGAATCCAAGACCTCACTTAACCCAGAGAATTTTTCATCTCCACGTACCACAAAATTTCAAAAAAAAAAAATGGACTAAGGAACCCAAAGGATTTATTCCTTTTTTTAGTTTCTTCAGGTTTCTAGACTTCTTTGACTTTGGGCTCTGAGTCATATGGAAACCTCCTAGTCCATTATTGAGAAGTAATTATGAAAGCACCCAATACCATCTGAAGGACCCAAGACATTCTAAACCCAGGGAGCATGATTTACAAAAGACAATGCGAATGCTGCTCCCTGGAGTTGTGCACTATAGCATTCCTGCTCAAGTTAATAAAGCAAACAGTGTGAGAAAATGCCACTATTAGGAAGTGCTGGCTATTCAGATTTTTAGGACGAGAGAGACTACCTTACAGCATGAGAAACAACTGTGCTTGAAGAAACAGGGCCCATTGCCTGGGCACACTTGGTTTTCCCCCGGTGTCTGCTGTCTTAATGTTTGCTCTGTACTGTTTAAACAGGCGTTATCACCCCTCTCATTCAATGCAACTAGTCATTCCTCCTACAAGTCAAATAGCATTTGCTGGGGCTGCAGAAAGCAAAGCCAGTACCATTTGTCTAATTAATGATCTCTGAAGCTTCTATGAAAGGGTATCACTGAGTCTGCATCAGGGAAAGTAGGCAAACTTGATGATTAACATCCCTTCTCCTTTGTTTCTCCAACTGAGCTCAAGATAGTGTGGCCAAGCTTTCACAATCATCAGGAAGATTCTGAAAGACTCTAAGTGACCACTTGGAAGAGTCAAGAGAGGAAGGTATACCATTCAGACAGACAAGGAATGCCACTCCTGGAGTTCCACAGAGTCAGAAAGGAGAGATAGAAAAATCCTATCTACGTGGCATTAATACCCCAGACCCCACCCCGGAAGAGGTTAGTTGGGGGCACATTTTCTTAGGTGCCAGATATTAGAAGACTTTATAGACTCTATTACGACAGAAGTTAATCCAAAAAGTCCCAGTCCTTCCCTAGAGAGAGAGGGGCAGCCATGCCCTTAATCTACCTTTAGTCATCACCGGGGGCTCTGGTTTATGTGTTACACAACATTTTCCTCAGAGGGCAACAAAGCCACTGATAATCAGATGCATTAATAACTTGGATGTGACCTGCTAAGTAGGTGTTTGATACACAGAAGAGGCCAAGAGGACTCACACCAAAGCATGGCCAGGAAAAGGAAGCCTCAGAGAACCCCGAGCAGCCTTTGTACTCCGTGGATGATATGGGTAAATACAGGTCACACAGCCACTTAGCAAGTTCAAAGCCACTTCAAAACACCACTGAGAGCCTCTCTCTCATCAGCTCCTGCACAGCGAGCTGCTCCACTCCTTCCTCTACAGACTGTGGTCGTGCTCACCCTATTGAGAGTCATGGAGATACACTCCCAGGTGTGCACCTGGACAAAGGCAAAGAAGAGGAAGTTCCACACGTGGCCCTCCTCTCTGCCAGCTGGCCCACATGTGCAGCAGACATGGTTATTGTTTGCCTCTGTAATAAAGTCATTGAATAAATTTTGTAGAGCTTTAAATCAGCTTCATATAAGTGTCACCAGGCAACTCCTCCAAGAAAGGTAGGGGGGATGGTGACGTACAGAATTCCAGGGACACAGTAAAAAGACCAGTGTGTTGCTTGAAAAGGCCTTGCACTGGAAATGCTATGAAGTCTCAATCTTTGCACTAACCTTGAAATCCATTCAATACAACAGTCTTGGAAGAGGCCTAAGCAAGTGAGGGGTCCTTAAGCCAGTGGTCCCCGAACTTTGCTCTTCATGAGAACCACTTGGGAAGCTTTAAACATCCTGATGCCCAGTGTGCACCCCATACCAATCGGAATGTCTGGAGGTGAGAGCCGGGCATCAGTGTTTTTTTTTAAAGATTTAAAGATCCCTAGGTGATTCCTATGTGCATCAAAGTTTGGGAACCACTGCTTTAAGTTTAAGCTTTATTAGCTTCAGGTAAGGCTGCCTCTGGAAATGGAGCATAGTTTTCATTCACTTATTTAACATTTGTGGAACAACTGCCACATTCCAAGCACTGTATCCCCAGCACTTGGCATTGTGCCTGACACGTAGCTGGCGATCACTAAATGCTTGCTGAATGTATCAATGAACACTACATAGGCAGCCTCTCCTGTTTCACAGAGGAGACTGGTTGTACACTAGATCTGGAATTCTCCAGTTTTTCTTTTCCTTTACATGTGTCAGCTTTTAAAGGAACACTGGTTTTAACCCCAAGATAAAGATCCTTCATGGCTCCACCATATATATTAGGTGGTCCCTATGGATTCTAGATACAAAAGATGTCAGCCAGCAGGCCTCCTGAAATGTAATGAAATATCTTTTTCATCTATTGTCCTCTTTGTTTTCTTGGAAATGAATCTATGTGGAGAAATACTGAGTACACCTGACTATAGAAATTTCAAAAGCAATCTGTAAGGATTCTCACTTACCTGCTAAAACTTTGGCAACTTCATCTCCTCTGACTCTTTCCCCATGTTACAGGGTCTCAAAATTCAACTCACACTGTGGGATGAATTGGGAGATTAGGATTGACATATACACACTAATATGTATAAAATAGATAACTAATAAGAACTGCTGTATAAAAAAATAAATAAAATTCAAAAAAAAGAAGGTACCTTATAATAAATTCAGGTTTAACTAAAATTATATTTGACCTTAAAAAAAAAAATTCAACTCACACGGTTAGTCAGATGTGGAGAGAAAAAGTAACAACTTCATTTTGTTACCATAACAAATCTGATATTTCTGTGGATCCCCATCTGTTAGTAGCAGGAAAATTAAAAAAACCAAAGATCCAATTCTGTTTAAATTCACTCTGGTCCAATAATTTAAATAGGCCCTTCAAGACTGTGCAATCTTTCACTAAAAAAAAAATTTTAAAGGCTGGGTGTCTTACAAACTGCCTCCTAAGATGTTGTCCAGGTGTGGAGAGGAGGGGTGTAGCTGAGACCTCATGGTGGATGTGAAGATTATGTTCTTTCCAACTCTGACCTCTTAGCTTCTGGAGTGCTTGTGCTTCACCATCATTTGAGGTTGTGTCCTACAGCTTCTGTAAATTCAGGATTTTGTCTCTTTGGGCTTGGGTCAGGCTCCATAGTGCTCCCTGAGTGACTTGGCCTCATCTCAGCTCCCACTGGCAACAAACCCTTGAGTCTCCTACATGCACATCATTCCTCCAGCCTCCTGGACCAGGGCCTCCCCTCCCTGGTCATCACCATGTTCTGCTACAGCAGGCCTGTTAGCATCTCCACTTGCTCTCAGAGCCTCCCTCTGCAGGTGGGATGTAGCCAAGCCCTCAGCTGGAGGTGCTTTCCTTACAAGGTCCCATAAGAAGAGTGGGGACAAGCATTTATCTGATGTCCTTAATCGTCACGGGGGATGGGCAACAGTGGAAGGGAGCTTGCTGTTGGGCCTGCCTTTAACTGCAAGGAGCTATCTACCCACAGAGGGACCTATACACCTCTTATAGTTATGTAAGTCTCAAGAGAGCCCCAAATCTCTGACTAGCATGTAACTTGGAGAAGTGAAAATATATCATTTCAGGAGAAGTGACATGGACTCTGACTTTTGGAAATTAATGGAATAAACGTCTATTAACTAGCTCTGTTTTCCTCCTGTCTTGAATTGTCAACTTTTTAGTCCCACTGAGCACAGTGCTTAACACATGGCAAGTTCAACACATTACAACGTAACAGGGCATGAATGAATGAGAAGTGTTCATCCACAATTCAGTTTCTCTCTTACTGGTTCAGTAAACTCCAACAAAGCACTTACTGATCATATACTGGACGTTTATCCCTGAGTAAAGATGTGACAAGAGACCTGTGTTTTATAAACATCCATTTTCTCTCACAGAAGACTAAATCCTCTGCCACTAAATTACTTCAAGGCTCAACAGCAATGTTAACAGAAATCAACATGAGCACGTAGGGTAAGAGAACTGGTCCAGAGTGATGGTACCGGGTAAAAAGAATTGAGCTCAAATTTCAGAGCCAGAAAAGAAACAGATTTTAACCAAAGGTAAGTATTTCCCAAACTCAGGAGGTGGCAAATAAACTCATGGCAGCTCCTCTGTGGTAGAAGTAGACACAGATAAAAATCACTAGACCAGGGCTTCCCTGGTGGCGCAGTGGTTAAGAATCCGCCTGCCAATGCAGGGCACACAGGTCGAGCCCTGGTCTGGGAAGATCCCACATGCTGCGGAGCAACTAAGCCCGTGCGCCAAAACTACTGAGCCTGCGCTCTAAAGCCTGTGAGCCACAACTACTGAGCCCACGTGCCACAACTACTGAAGCCCGGGCGCCTAGAGCCCGTGCTCCGCAACAAGAGAAGCCACCGCAACGAGTAGCCCCAGCTCGCTGCAACCAGAGAAAAGCCCACGCGCAGCAACAAGACCCAACACAGCAAAAAATAAAATTAATAAAAATTTTTAAAAAATCACTAGACCAACTCAATTCAACTGATGACAATCACAGCAGCTAAAAAAAAACCCTTTCTGCTCCCTCTGCATTTATTTCCAGGAGCAGATGCTCATGGCTTCACAGACAACCCTCTGTGTGTATCCTGCTTCCAATGCCCAGTGTTTCTGTTCTGTTTGGAATTATTTAGGCCTTTAGGCATTAGACTCTCTTCCCATACCTGCCTCCTCCCCACTGTCCAATTGCTTTCTTCTGGTCCTTTATATGCAGAATTGCAAAAGAAAATAAATATCTCAGCTCCCACTGGCTACAAACCCTTGAATCTTTTTCTCATCACTTTTCCAGATGAGAGGTTTGGAGGGGAGGCAAGAGAGGAAGAATTTTTTTTTTTTTCCTTTTCAATTAATTTCCATTTCTTTCAAGTCTGAGTAAACTCGGGGCACAGAGCAACCAGGATGATATGATTATGGAAACTATTAATCTTTCCATCAAAGGAGAGCCAACTCGTGGCTACGGAGCAGCTGGCACGTTCCTCCAAAGGGCTTCTGCAGCATGATCCTCCTGGTTTCCTTTGGGCCGTTTAAGTGCTCAGGGCACAATCTGTGGCAACTTCCTAAAAAGATAAAATAATCCTTGAGTGCTTTGTGAGTTGTTCTGGAAAACTGTGTGTTTTCCAGCAACTGCCCTAAAGAAATTGCAAAACCACATTAAAACATGTCCAAATAGAAAAGAAAGAGAAAAGTCTACTAAGATTTTCAGATCACTCAAGACTCATCCAAAAATGTGAAATTTGGATTTTTAAAGACCATTCAGATATCACTTGACGTGGGCAACAAGCAAAGGGGTGCATTTGGCGCAGGAAGTCTCCAAACTGCTTTAAATATTGAATACTATAATCATAAAAATTAAAGTAACTTCTATAAGTCACTTAGGACACACAGGACAGGTACCTGCTTTGTCCAAACGTAAAAAGAAATTAAAGGATTCAATTTGGGGACTTTGTTCCAGGGTCCACAACATCAGCAGATTTTTTTATTTTCCTACCAGTGGTGACAGAATACAGGCTTCTCTGTGATGGAGAAGTTAAAGGACATAAGTTTGCTCCAGTAGAAGTGCTTGCTGACTGGCCATGTGACTGCTTGTTCCTGGGTAGCACCAGTTGCATTGTGAAAAAAGCACACTCATAGGTTTACAAATGCCACCAGCCTTCCCAAATACAGTTCCTAGGAGAGTTAATTTCCAAAGATGCCAAATTCCTCAAATGGTATGGGGTCAGTAGGAGCCATTCAAAACAAAACTACATGATCCTACATCGACTGAGTGACTTTTATATGCACTCCCTTGAACTGTGGACTATGATAAATATCAGTTCCCCACCAACCCACACACCTTGCTTTCAACATACACTCCTTCGCGGAAGCAAGCCCATACTTCAGGAAGTCAAACTCCTCCAGAATACAGAAAGCCTCCTTGTCCTTTCTTCTCACTATCTCGTTGTTGGAGTTTCAATGCACAATGGGCCTGAGCAGGAAATTGTCAGTTCTGTGAAGGGACTATTCCCCAAAATGCTTCAATTTCTCATGTAATCATATAAACCCTGAATGGTAAGGGGGAAAACCCATAAAAGTAATTATAAACAGATCCCGTGATGTCAAAGGAAAAGCAGCTAGAGTTTAATAAGGCTTTCTTTTATTACAATAGACTTGACGTCATTATTTATTATTTCCAATACTAAAACACAAAGACACTTGCTACATTGTAGACTAGGATGAAAAGGACATGTGGACTTTCCTGAGTATTTTAATATCCTCTTATTGACAATAGATAGAAGATCTGAACAAGGACTGGAAACAGGAAATGATTTTAGTGATTTCATTACAGTAATAGAGAAAAGCACTTCCAATGGCAGAGATTGGCAGATGGTCTCCTAAGGCTCCAACTTCTAAACAGCTTGCAGGTCAACAAGCCCAGTATTGATACAAGCTCAGTATGTAATTAACTAGGCGTCCTAGTGAGCAGAAATGTTTTTATAAATATATGCTGTAGCCTTAGCAGTGGAACACAGGAAGCTGGTGTTTAAAAGTTAATTTAAAACCATTGCACAGGGAAAGTATTTAGAGGCAGCAAGAGGCATACAGTAAGACTGCAGCTAGAGATGTTGATATGATTTGTACTTGATGTTCTAGTACAAATCACATTTACAATGAAGTATCAAATATGGTGTATTTCACTTAATTTATCTCTAGTGCAAAATAAATGTGGTTGTAGAATTTTCAGATTTTTGAGACTTTTCAGACCTCATTCAAGAAAACCTAAAAAGCTTTGTAATATATTTTGAAATCATAAGTGCGATGCGTCCAGCTTTGTTCTTTTTGCTCAAAATCGCTTTGGCTGGAGTCTTTTATGGTTCCATAGAAATTTTAGGATTTTTTTTTCTATTTCTGTAAAAAACTATCTTTGGGATTTTGATAGGGATTGCACTGAATCTGTAGATTACTTTGGGTAGTATGGCCAATTTAACAATATTAATTCCTACGATTCACGATCATGGATGTCATTCCATTTGTGTTTGCCTTAATTTCTTTCATCAGTGTTTTATAAGTCTTTAGTGTACAAGTCTTTCACCTCCTTAGTTAAGCTTATTCCTAAGTATTTTATTCTTTTTGATGCTATTGTAAGTGGGATTGTTTTAAAAACAGACATATAGACCAATGGAACAGAATAGAGAGCCCAGAAGTAAACCCATACACATACAACCAGTCTTTGACAAAGGTGTCAAGAATATACCGTGGGGGAAGGATAGTCTCTTCAGTCAGTGGCATTGGGGAAAACTGGATATCCATGTGTATAAGAATGAAAATGAACCTTTCTCTTACATCATACACAAAAATTAACTCAAAATGGATAAAAACATAAATGTAAAACCTAGACTGTAAAAACTCTGAGAAGAAAACATGGAGGAAAGCTTCTTGACCGTGGTCTTACCAATCATTTCTTAGATATGACACCAAGAGCACAGGCTAAAATAGTCAAGTGGGACTACATCAAACTAAAAATCTTCTGCACAGCAAAGGAAACAATCAACAAAATGAAAAGGCAACCTACGGAATGGGAAAAAAATATTTCCAAACCATATATCTGAGAAAGAATTAATATTCAAATAGGGAAATCCTGCAACTCACTAGAAAAAACCCCCACAAATAACCTGATTAAAAATTTGACAAAGGAATTGAATAGACGTTTCTCCAAAGAAGACGTATAAATGGCCGACAGGAATATGAAAAGGTACTCAACATCATTAATCATCAGGGAAATGCAAATCAAAACCAAAATGAGATATCACTTCACACTAGTTAGGGTGGCTATTATACAAGTGTTAGTAACAAAACATAAGGGTTAGTGAGGATGTGGAGAAAAAGGAACCCTTGTACACTGTTGGTGAGAACGTAAACTGGTGCAGCCACTGTGGAAAACAGTATGGAGGTTCCTCAAAAAATGAAAAATAAAACCTAGTCATACCTAGTCAGAATGCTGCACAAATGGAGAGTTTACACTGTTTGCAAACAGAAAGTGACATCTCAATAATATTGGGACAAGTCAATCAGGGTTACTGTGCTCCAGATCAGTCTTATCCTGACAAAGATGGAAAAAAATCATTATTTTAGGAGAAGAGTTGGGGGGGTGGGGGATGAATTAACTATTCTCTTAGCTAAGTTACTTATGCTTCAGCAATCTCACTTCTGGGTATCTAACCAAAGGAACTGAAATCAGGATCTCAAAGAGGTTATCTTCACTCTCATGTTAATTGCAGCATTCTTCACAAAGCCAGGACACAGAGGCAACCTAAATGCCCACTGACAGATGAAGAAAATGTAGCATATACATACAGTGGAATACTACTCAGCCTCTAAAAAGACTGGCATACTGAGATACTGCTTACATCAACTTCACTAACATTCCATTAGCCAAAGCAAAATGACTTTGCCGAGCTCAAAATCAAAGGACAGGGAAGTATACTCCATTCACCAAGAAGCCATGGCAAGAGAATAGATACACAGAGGTGAAGAACTGAGAACAATGATCTAATCTGCTATAAGCTGCATGACCTCCTCTGTTCTATGCAGACCAGATTCTTCCCCTGTTACTCTGCAGAGACTTTAGAATGCAAGCTCCATTTGGCAAGATTCTTGTCTTTGTCCACTACAATATTTCCAGTATGCAAATCCTGTCTGTTTAGTTGGCTGCTGTCTTCCTAGTATTTAGAACAATACTCGGTACACAGTAGACAATAAACAGGACTGGCTGCCCCCAAATAGGGTCTTCAGCCTTGCAAGTCACATGATCTTTAGAGTCCAATGTTCCTGAACCAGTGTGATTTGCCCAGCTTGGATCAGGAATCAACCATAAACTGTAACCGGACGAAAAATGCAGGTAGGTCAGGGACAATTTTCAGAGAAGGGGGCATGGATAAGCAGATATCCCAGATGTCTACCCCACAGGATACATATGATGACCCTTCATGATCTGGTCCATGTCTACCTACAGGATGCAAGCATAATACAGTGGTTAAAAGAAAATGTTTTAGGGTCAGGCAGCCTGGATTCAAACCCTGGGTCAACTACTTACTGTCTATATAACTTTGGCCAAGTTACTTAGTCACTCTGAATCTTCATTTCCCTACCTGTAAAATGGAAACAATTACCTTTTGAGATTGTTTCAGAGTTAAATAAGAAAATATATGTAAAGATATTATAGAGTGCCTGGCACACACGAAACTCTCAATAAATGGTGGCTACTTCTACCAAGCATGTAGGTCTGGTGTCTACTACATCGTTCTGTATCCTCATACAAACTTTGTATCACACTCATTTTAATATCCACTTTACTTGACTGTATTAGGAGTGCACACTTAGCACAAAATAGCCAATCCACAGGCTGGTCAGTGACCCACAACTACCTGATGTACAGATCCTCTCCCTTTCAGGTCTGGTTTCAGTGTGGCATGGCCCCTTTCCAGAACTTTGTTTCTGGCCAGGGCCCTGAAGCATGGAAAATTAGAGTAAAATGAGAATGGCCTACTCCATGATGCTGCTAAATTATGTTAAGTCTTTTTTTTTTTGGCCACGCCGTGCGGATTGCAGGATCTTATTTCCCCGACCAGGGATCTGGGCCACAGCAGTGAAAGTACCAAGTCCTGACCACTGAACCACCAGGGAATTCCCAAAATTAGGTTAAGTCTTGCAGGCCTAGACTTCTAAGGAAAACACAGCTGTTAAAAAAGGGCAGTCACATGGGCACAATAATTATGATATTAGGAGTAGCCTAATAAAATCTTTGGCTTTGAAAACTAACTAGAAACCTATGGAGGCTCTTCAGCTTTTATATTATAGATGCTCCCTGACTTGCACAAAATTTGATTTATGCAAGTTTGATTTTATGCATATCAACCTAAGGCACATCATATTTTAGCAACGCAGGCTTTGAATTCTACACAGAGATACAGAGCAGTCTGGCTGACAAACAAAAACCATGAGGTAGAATGGAAGGCTGGAAGCATCCACCACAAGGTCTCCTCTTGCTTCTAGTCTTAATCTGATATCTTGGGCTGCTGCTTTAGGTCTGGCCTGGCCGTCAGAACTACACTGACCCAGTCTCTTGTAGGCTTGACTAGCCCAATGAATAAGCACTTGACATAGGGAGTGTCTAATAATCTGTCCATCTCTAAAATTCTATGATTCTGCTTCTCTCTCTTAGTCTCCTCTACCCACAAAATATACCATTAAAGATCACCAATAAGAACTTTTGTTAGTGGGACTTCCCTGGTGGCGCAGTGGTTAAGAATCCGCCTGCCAATGGAGGGGACACAGGTTCGAGTCCTGGTCCGGGAAGATCCCACATGCCACAGAGCAACTAAGCCTGTGTGCCACAACTACTGAGCCTGCACTCTAGAGCCCATGTTCCACAGCGAGAGAAGCCACCATAATGAGAGTACCTAGCACCGCAATGAAAAGTAGCCCCCATTCAACACAAAGAGAGGGCTAGACTAGAGAGAGCCCGTGCACAGTAACAAAGACCCAACACAGCCATAAATAAATACTTAAAAAAAAGAACTTTTGTTAGTAAAAGTACCCCACTGTGGTGCTAAGACATATATGACCTCAGTTCCTGACTGGTTAATAGTCACTCACATTCCTCATGATAAAAGTCTCATTGTCGGGGCTTCCCTGGTGGTGCAGTGGTTGAGAGTCTGCCTGCTGGTGCAGGGGACACGAGTTTGAGCCCTGGTCTGGGAGGATCCCACATGCCGCGGAGCAACTGGGCTCGTGAGCCACAACTACTGAGCCTGCGCGTCTGGAGCCTGTGCTCCACAACAAGAAAGGCCACGACAGTGAGAGGCCTGCGCACCGCGATGAAGAGTGGTCCCCGCTCGCCACAACTAGAGAAAGCCCTCGCACAGAAACAAAGACCCAACACAGCCAAAATTAAATAAATAAATAAATTAAAAAAACAAACACAAAAAACCCTCATTCACTTTTTTAAAAAAAAAGTCTCATTGTCAAGTCAGTTAAAACAGTGAAGATAATAAATTTTACATAATTGGTTATATATTGATGATAATCTTTTCTATCAAGTATTTGTGGTTTCAACTGTGCTGAATTCAATAGTATTTAATGCTAATACAATAGTGTGAGTTTTACTTAGACATAAAAGAAACAAGCATCATTTGTAATTAAATTCAGGTTTAAAATTATGTGTATGGTTTACTTGTTTTTAAAAAACATTAATAGGAAACCTCAAACATATACAAACATAGAATAGTATAACGGATCCCCATGCCATCATAACCCACCTTCAGCAATTCCAATTCATGGCCAATCTTGTTTCATCTACTCCCTTAACCCACTTCCTTCCCCTCATCCCAGACTACTCTGAAGAAAATTCAAGACATCATACCACTTCACTATAAATATATAACTTTTAATAATGGTTCTCAGATTAAATCTCATCCCAGCAATAAAAATAAAAATACTGATATGGACTAATTCAAGAGGGGTGTTTACCTATTTTTTCCTTCTTAAAACTTTTGCCAGGAGCAGAGAAGAGGAGTTGCAAAGTGGTAAAACGACAACATATTCTCAAGGAGAATACAGAGATGAGTTCTAAATTAATATAGATCTATTTTTTTCTAAAAAAGGATATTGATGAGCTTTTTAAAAAATACTATTTAAAACAGGCAAGATAATCTATAACCCCAATATTCTTTTTCTTCAATTTATTCAAATTCACAGTTAACTGTCAGAACCAGCATCACTATAACCCAGTCCTGCAGCATAGAAAATGTTGTTCAACAGTTCATGCACTTAAGATTTTCTGAACCCTAAACACAGGTTGCTTCTTAATGTCTATGGTTGGTTTCTACATATGCTTCATTTAAGAAGTATACAAGAGAAATGGTTTTCAAACTTTTTTCCACTTACATGCCAAAGTTATTCAGGGGAACTAATTCAAAGCAAGGCAAGAGAAATGTTCGAGAGAGAGTGGAAAACGTCTTTTGATCTTGAAAGTCGGATCAGCCAAGAGAACAATTTAGCTATATCCCATTAACCGCAGGGAATTTAAAAAAAGGCAGAGAGAAAACATATCTTCTGTGTCTGTCTTAAGTGGTTTAAATACCTCAAAAATCAAACTCAAATTTAATTAGAAATAGATTGACACATTTAACAAATGCTCACTGAATTTCCTCTTGTAATTTCTTCCCTCCTCTGCAAAAAAGTATGGGGGAAGAATAAGTTTCAATTTCATTTGTACATAAAATTCCAAATTTCATATTTCTGCTTCTGGAGAAAGCACCATTTTAAAATATCACTGTAACTGATGCAAACACTAAAATATTTTGGTAAATTCTTCAAACCGTGTAGCATTAAAAAAATTTTAATACTGCTCACTTTTTTTAAAAAAACTATTTATTATAATTCATAGATTTAGGAAGTTTTCAAACATATCAAAGTACTATGAAAATATGTACCACCTCATAATGTTACAATAGCAAGAAGTAACAAGTAAATAAGGCAGGTTCAAGACAGAAGTGGGAAGTAGAAAATAACCTGGACATCCCTAGCCTCCCCATGATGTATCCTTTTTCTCCCTCTGTAACTCACCCACTCTGCGAGGCACTCTTGCTCAGAAACTCAAGATCCTTGTGCTCCCCCTTTTAGAATGTGCTCTCAGGAAAACAGAATGTGAATTTATGCACTGAGGTAAACATGACAATAACTTGGAGTGTTACTCTTATGGGGTTATTTGCATCTTAACCTTAAGCTTCAAGAGATAACAAGAGTGGAATTTTTAGCACTGGCTAGCAGGTAGGAGTGATTTCATCGGTGCCTTTGAAAGCTCACATTAAAGTCACGTTCAACCTGTGGATAAGGTCATCACCAAAGACATACAAATACACGTAAAGTAAACCTACCAATTAGAGTTTAATCGGTACGATTTTAATTTTATAGTTCAATTCTTTTCAGCAGGGATACTTTCAAAAAAATCAAATTAAAAAATCAAATTAAGAGTTACAAAGAAAATCCTCACCAACCCCTCAAATATTAAAAAAAGAACCTCAATGATAAGCTTGTATTTTGTCTTCTTTACCTGAAGAAGACAAAACACTGCACAACCAATACAAAAAAGAAGCGGGGTGGGGGGACATGATGTTTGATGGTAGTGAAACTAGATTCCAATGCCAAACAAAAATGCTGGAGGAGAAGGGCATGAGTATAATACCGAACAATTATGGTCTAATATTTCCTGTTTGTCAATTTCAACTGTCAGCAAGGAAAATAGAGTTCATTTCTTCAGCAGAGGAATTCCAATAGTTTTTAAGTCTGAACCTTCAAACTTGGGAAGCTTTCCTCCAGGTTGCCAGCAAGGGTCTTATCAACTTCACGTAGGATTTTGAGGAAGTCTTCTACCTGTGAGTCAAACAAAAGAACCAAATAAACATAAGTAGAGGAAAAGATGTTTTAAGATACTGACTATTGTCTGTAAAAATGCTCTACCTATGTTTTCTAAACAGTCCAATGGAAAAGAAATGTGGACAGCTTGTCAGATGACAATAATAGTACTTCCTGGATGGTCTCTGAAACCTCAAGGAAATGATTAGCCCTTTCCATTTGTTTTCTTTTAAAGTAGTATTTATCCTCCTACTGATTCCCCTTGAGGGTCCATTACCCGAGTTGTATTATCATCCTCCTTGGTGACCCACCCCCTCATTCAACCCACCCCCATACTTCATTTTCCTAAGAAAAGTTATTTTGAAATTGCCTCTAATGGTAGCAAATGCAATGTAATCTGAAGGACCATAAAAACCTACTGACTGTACCTACCTAAGAATCTTATTTTTGGTTAATATATATGCTATAACACAAAGGGGTACTATAAATTCAGTGTTGATTCCTTTCTCTTAAAATTTAAACTGTTACTCAGGCTAGTGCCACGAATCATCCAACAGTCATCTACCTGACAAAGGCATTAAGTCATGCGCATTATACACACTATCTTTTTTGACAAAGCCCTCAAAGATCAAGTGCTTACTTAAAACATTTTACTCAGTAATCTCCTGAAACTCAGCCACCTATACATTTACTCATACTCACCACAGGGTTATAGAGAGGAAGAAGGTTTTCAAATGCACAGGAACACTTCTGTTTGCTTAATTGGCCCTCCTTTAGTCCCTGAGCTACAGTCTCCTAAAACAAACAAACAAAAAGATGTGATGTCAAAAAGGAAAATTTCTAAAGCTATACCTAGTGAGTAAATACAAACCAGTATTTACAATTCCCTACTGATCCTACATGAGTTTCAAATGTCCCAAACTAAACCCACCATCATTCCTCCTTGTGTAACCCCAACATGTGCTCCACTGCAGCCCTTATTTTGGTGAAGGCACCACCAGCCACCCAGCCTGCTGCACAAACCAAAAATGTGGGGTACAGCCAAGACTTCCTCCTCTGCTGCTAGCCGCTCCCCCTAAGTGTTTAATTCTACTCTACTAAATCTCTCTCATCCCACTCCTCCTCTCCATCCACTCTTCCACTGTCTAAGCTTTCATTCTTCTTCAGATTATTCTTGAAGATCACCAGCCACAAGAGCCTGTTGGTTGGTCTCCTGACTTCTAGCCTCAACTCGCTCTAATCCTCTCTCTCCATTGCTTTTGGAGTAATCTTTCTAAACAGATCACATCACTTGATGCTTAAAAAAAATCTCTAGTAGCTCCTCAGTTTCCTCAAGATTAAGTCCAAATTCCAATGAGTGGCATATCAGAATTTTCAAGACATATCTCTGGTTTATTCTCAGCCCACTTTCCACCTATATTCCTACCACATAAATATTAAGAAACATCTACATCCCTCCCTCCAAAACAACAAAAGCAACAACAAGCAATGGGAAAAATACTTGCAATGAATATGCAAAAGATACAGATATAGAATTACCCAAGGAATTCATATAAACAATCAAAATGGGTAAGTTTATAAAGCAGGAAACACAAATAATATACAAATATATGGAAATATATTCAATCTCACTAATAATAAAAATGCAAATCAAAATAAGGCACAATTTGGGGCTTCCGTGGTGGCACAGTGGCTAAGAATCCACCTGCCAATGCAAGGGACACGGGTTCAAGCCCTGGTCCAGGAAGGTCCCACATGCCGTGGAGCAACTAAGGCCGTGTGCCACAACTACTAAACCTGCACTCTAGAACCCATGAGCAACTACTGAGCCCGCGTGCCACAACTACTGAAGCCCACACGCCTAGAGCCTGTGCTCCGCAACAAAAAAAGCCACCGCAATGAGAAGCCCACGCACCTCAACAAAGAGTAGCCCCCACTTGCTGAAGCTAGAGGAAGCCCACACGCAGCAACGAAGACCCAACACAGCCAAAAATAAATAAATAAAACATCAAAAAATTAAATAAAAAAAACAAGGCACAATTTATCACCTGTTGAATTTTACTTGATATAAAAATTATAATATACAATAATAAGGATCAAGTAAAACCAATATTTTCACATGTCAAAAGCATTCTGGCAATATGTAGCCATTTATGCCTCAGTCAGCTTCACAATTATCATGTCGAAACCAGCAATCTAACTTCTGAAAACCTAGGCTAAGGTAATAATCCCAAATCAGGAGAAGGGAAGCAAGATAATTCACCAAAAATACAAATCACCAGAATAACTGAAGCTTGTTTTAAGGAATATTCTTCTTAAAAAAGTCAATGAATATGAATATATTCTTCATAGTTGTAGTCATAAATATATTTTTCCTAAAATATATGGATAGAAAGAATATGCTCGAAGAAAGAATATGTTAATAATCCTGCACATATTCAGGAAGAATACTCCTTATAACAAGTTTACAGTAAATTTTGAAAATTGATTTTTTGGCAAATTGGGTATTAAACAAACTGGCTCTCAGTGAAAAATCTTTCAGTGTATTGATCAGGAGTCAGGAAAAGTGCTTGTAATGTTACATGAAAAGAGCAGCCTCCAAAAATTGTATATACTGGTGATAAGTATATGAAAAACACAAAAATAAATATACCAAACTACATCAGCTGTTAGTTTAAGAGTATAAACTTATGATAAGTTTTTTCTTTCTCTATTTTCCCAAATTTATGTAAAATTAAAAAATAAAAACACTAATAATAAAATTTGGAGCAGTAAGCAATCCATACTTTCTTTTACTGAAGAAAGCATTAGTACTTCTTTCCTACCTTTGTTAAAACTTGGAAAATATTAGACAGAAATTCACATGAAATATCCTTCAAGATTTTCAAGTGGAAGTCACCCTGGGTTAAATCAGACTTTTTAGTTTCTTCTGCGTTAGACTCTGCTGAGTTCTCTGGTTTCTTCTGACAATGTTTCATATTTTGTAAGACACGAATCAGGCTGTCAATTAGAGGAAGACCTACTGTACAAACAAATCAAGAGGGGTTAAATCAGACTTTTTAGTTTCTTCTGTGTTAGACTCTGCTGAGTTCTCTGGTTTCTTCTGACAATGTTTCATATTTTGTAAGACACGAATCAGGCTGTCAATTAGAGGAAGATCTACTGTACAAACAAATCAAGAGGCATGGCATCAGCCAGTTAAATTTGGTTACCATTCATTCATTCATTCATTCCTGCACATGTACTGAACACCTACTATTGCTAGACACTGTATTTTAGGTATTGCAGATATGGTGGTAAACAAGATCATCAAGGCCTCAGACTTCAAGAGGCTTACACTTTTATACTCCCAAATAAGCAAATAAATAACAGATTGAAGAAGAAACCCAAAATGATGAAAAAGAATAAATATCTGAAAATATAATTCTGGAACAGCCCCTCATCCCCCAAGACTTAAATTTGAAAGTACCAGGGAAAATTGATAAGGAATAGTCAACACTGAGATATATGTTTTAAGTTATCAGATATTAAGGATTAAAAAAATGGGGGAGGGGCAGTTATAATTATATTTTGAGCCAGTTATAAAGGTAACCACTAGACCCAAAATACAACCCTTACTAAATGCCAGAAATACTCACAAAGCAAATAAATTATATATTGAGGTATTTCAATATAAATATACATAATGAAAAATATAATACGACAGCATTCAGATCAAACATAACTATAACTACATTTAAATGAGTTTAACTCATCTATTAAAAAGAAATCAAAACACCTAAAACAAAGTATTTAGAAAGGTTGAAAAGAGTAAGATAGACAAAGGTATTAGGGGCAAATGCAAACAAAAGGAAAACAGGGGATGTGGCCTTTGTATCTGATATAAAAGGATTTAAGCCAAAAAAAAAAAAAGCATTATGGGCAAACTATAATGAATGCCTATATACCAAATAACATGCCATCAACATTCATTAAGAACTACAAATGATAAAAAGAAAAGGACAAAATATTGGCAGTAAAAAATATTAATTTTCCTCTCTTTCCACATCAAATCAAATCGATAGAAATAACTAAGGTTATGGAAGAAGTAATCAGCATAACAACTGACACCTCCAACATTTATAGTCTAGCTCAGGCCTCTCTCCTCAGCTCCAGACTAAGACTGTAAGCTCAACAGCTCCAGCTGAACACTGAGTAGACATCTCAAACTTGTCATGTTTAAAACACCACTCTTTCCTATCTTAGTAAATGGCAACTCTCCTGGACAAAAGTGCCAGACATAGCTTGACTTTTCTCACCCTCCTCATCCTATCAGTCAGCAAATCCTGTTGGCATTACTTAAAAGTGATCAGAATCTGATTATTTTTCCCCACAACGGCCCCTGTTACCACCTTAATCCAAGTTATACTATCTCTTGCCTCAAGGTCACAGCAGCCTCCTAACTAGTCTCCCTTTTGTACCCTTGCCCTCCCCCTGCATTTCTCATCAACATGTCTGCCAAAGAGAGCCTATTAAAGTTGGCTCCTGTCTGTCCATCCTCTGCTTAAAACCCTCCACAGCTCCCTAACTCATTCCAAGTAAAAGGCAAAACCAGGCCCTCTACACTCTAGCCCCTGTTGCCTCTCTGGCCCCAGGTTACATTCCTCTTATCCAGGCTGAAACCGCCCCAGCCATACAGGGCTTCACTGCTCTTCCTCAAATATACCAGGCACACTTCTAATTCAGGGCTTTTACACTCGTCGTTCTCTCTGTCTGGAATGCTTTTCTCCCCAAGTATTCACATGACTCACTCCATTACTTCCCTCAGGTTTGTACTCAATGTCACCTTCTCAGTGAGGTAACATCCATAAATGCAGAGAAGACACTTGAAAACAGTCATCATTTTTTTGATTAAAAAACTCTTTATAAAATAGAAATAGATTAATATCTCCTCAAATGGTACAACATAAATAGCTTAAGCCCAAAATAGAATCATGACTAATGATGAACCTCTAGAATCATGGCCAGTAAAGTCAGGAAAAAGGCAAGGATCACCATTATTACTTAACCCCAGAGGTCCAAGGCAACCCATTAAATAAAAGAAGAGGTAAAAAAGTGATAAGACATATCTAAGTTAAACCCAAAGTAGTATTAGATAAAGTCCAAGATTACCACTGGAACAACCATTAAAAACAGTAAGAGAATTCAGTAAGGTTACTAGATGCAACATTAACATAATACACAGAAACCAACAGTCTTCACATATTCCAACAAGAATAATCAATGGAAGAAAAGATACCATAGACAACAGCAATCCATAAGATAAAATATCTAGCAATAAACCTAACAAGAAATATGTAAGATCTGTATGAAGAAAATCATAAAACATTGCTGAGAGACATAAAATAAGACTTGAACAAATGGAAAAGCACATGTTCTTGGATACTCTACAAATTTAACATGATGTCAATAAAAAAATCAGGAAGATTTTTTGGTTTTGTTTTTGGAAACTGTCAATCTAATTCAGTGTTAAAAAAAAGAATAATAACAGTCAAAAACATTCTGAAAAAGTAGAATGCAGGAGTACTAGCCCTACTAGGTATCAAAATATAAAGCTTTAATAATTAAAACACTGTGGCTACTGATACATGAATAGAGCAATGGAACTGAATAAAATATATAGGGAAATATAAAACATAGTAATGATGAAAATTCAAATCTGTGTCGGTAAACTGGTTTACTTACTCAGTAACGTTGAGACAGCTGGGTATCTGGAAAAAACTTGAAACCATACCTCACGTGTAACACCAGAATAAATTCTAGATGGTTCACGGATTTAACTGTATTAGTCATAAAAATCATTGTGAAAGACCATTTGTTTACATAGGAAAATATTCATTTATACTTATAAATGAAAAAAGTTGCCTAAAAAACAGGCAAAAAAATACGTACGGATGTGAGTGTGTAGTAGTTATCTCTGAAGGATCAGATTACAAGCACTAGGCTTCCTTTTATAATTTTTTTTGTATTGGGCATGTGATGTTTTTGTATTCAAGGGGCTAAAATAGCACTAAAAAAATGGGAGAAAGAAATAAAATGAACAGCAAACACATCTGATAGACTAAAATTTAATTTAGTGAACTAAAATTATACTTGCCTTTTCCTATCTTTAGATACTCCTGTTCAGCCTGTGAGGCATAGATGGCGGACAACACTGAAAAAACAGAGGCTAGCACTGTTTTCTGTTCTTGAAGTATGATGGGTGGATCATCAGACTGGCAGAATTCATGGCACACCAGGTCAAAAAGTAAATTCCAAGTGTCTTTTCCAGCATCAGGACACCGTACTTAATAAAAATGATGAAGGAAGTAGTAATTCAAAAACAGAAAACAATTAAATGAGTAACTATCATGTTTCCCCATACAACATCTTACCAATTGCTTGAATTCCATCATCCACTGTAGTCAGCAGCTGTAAGATATGCATGTAAACATCGAGCCCTTCTGGATTTTCAGAACTAAATACAAAAAGCAAAAACTCAATCAACTTTACTGTCTATGGGACTGTAATCAATCATTTATTCAACAAATATTTATCACTCTGTACTAGGCACTGCCCTATATGCTAAGGATAAAACAGGGAACAGAACAAAGTCTCTGTGTTCACCAGAGCTTACATTCTGATGGGGAAATCAGTCAAAAAACAAATATTGTGTAGTACAATCAACACACACAGGACAAGAAGTAAAAATTCTTTTTGGCCCTGTCCCATGAAAGTAACAATGCAGAAACCTATCAAGTGATACTTCACCATTCTGGCTTACTTGCATAAGCAGGACAAAAAATGACTGAGACTTTTATAGAATGAATGTAAGGCTCACTGCACCAAGCACTGACAATAATGATGTTCTTAAAACTTCATAGGATTATCTTAGCTCCCACGTTGAGAATACTAAAACCAGATAAGTATAATTTTTGTGATCAACAGTTTGGATTCCTAGAAACTCACAATCTTAGTTCTTCAACCACACAATTAAGTGAAAAAGATAGTGAACAATTAAAAGATGGTTCAGCAAATATTTAAATGCCTATAGTTTGCAGGCACTATGTTAGGGGCTGGGAAAACAGAGATGTATAAAACGTCCATACCTTCATGAAATTTACTGTCTAAAATGAAAGACAATAATTAAAGGGGTAATAACAGTAAAGTAATATGAATGTAGCACTAGCAGAAGTCCAAGGTGCTAGAGGACCACAAAGCAAGCAGATTTAATTTAGTTTGGAGAATCAGGGAATGTATCATAAGAGAAATGGCTACACAGAAACCCAAAGGGGCAAAGAAATGCTGGAGGCAGAGACAACGTGGTGTGCAATGGCTTGGTTTCGAGAGAGCTTGGTTCAGTTGAAGAAATGAAGGAAATTTCATACAGTTGAAACAGAAGACAAGGAATAAGGATGGAGAATCACAGTACAGGGCCTTATAAGCCATAAAAATCTGGACCTCATCCTAAGGAAGGCAACTGAAGTGTTTGAAGCATGAAAGTGAGATGACCAGCGTACGTTCTAGAAAAACAGCTCTACAGTCTAGGCTTGGAAGGAGCTAGTCTTGAGGCTGGGAACTCAGAGAATGTTGTAGCCGTCCAGGTAAGAGACAGTGGCCTGGTGGTGGCACAGATGGAGTCCCAGAAAAAGTCAGGAAGAAGGATTGGAGGTTGACTAGCCATGGGAAAAGACTGGGATGGGGAAGTATCGGTAATGGCTTCCACGTTTCTCCCACATTATCCAAATGGAATAATGATTACATCATTTACTGAGATTGAGAATACGGAAGAAGCAGGTTTGGGGGAAAGATGATGAGTTTAATGCTCACTTGGATAAAGGACATAAAATTAAAAGGTTTTAATATGAGTTATAGGGAATTCTCTGGTGGTCCAGTGGTTAGGACTCCATGCTTCCACTGCTGAGGGCCCAGGTTCAATCCGTGGTTGGGGAACTAAGATGCCACAAGCCGCGCAGCACAGCCAAAAAAAAAAAAAAAAAGTGGATTATAAAGCACTAAGAATGCACAGTTGACCAATAAGCAGATCAATTCATAAATTAATGTTCTAGTGACTAGCAATAAACAGCTTCAATGACCTACAACACCTAGTAATCACTCTTGGGAAGACATCAGAGCCCAAAAGCCAGTCACTTATCCAAGACTGGCACATACACACAAGGAGCAAGAAAAGAAGTGATGTCTGACATTAACTGAAGAAGTTGTCACATGACCAGTGGAAAATAAAGCACAAAGAAAATCTTTTCCATTTGATATAAATTATACGAAACTGCAGAAGATTTTAAAACAGTAACCATAATTAATGCTGAACAATAGCCTACTGCTAAGTAATATTAGAACAAGTATTTTGCAACCATTATGATTCTTGCAAAGAGCAAATATATTGTTACCAATATCAGTAGTGAATCAAACCTGACACAGATCAGCTATGTGCTACTCATCCTATTGAAAGGAAACTAAAAGGACATATCTGGGCTTCCCTGGTGGTGCAGTGGTTGAGAGTCCGCCTGCCGATGCAGGGGACGCGGGTTCGTGCCCCGGTCCAGGAAGACCCCACATGCCGCAGAGCGGCTAGTCCCGTGAGCCATGGCCGCTGAGCCTGCCCGTCCGGAGCTTGTGCTCCGCAACGGGAGAGGCCACAACAGTGAGAGGCCCACGTACCGCAAAAAAAAAAAAAAAAAAAAAAAAAAAAAAAGACATATCTAAGGATACTTCTAGCAACTGGATTTTCCCAGAACATTTTGCACAAAAGAGTTCACCTACCGTACTTGTTTGGCAGCTTCAAGTACACAGGGCACAATTCGAAACACTGGCTGCTGTTCAGAATCTTCCTGGGGTTGGTCCAGAGGCTGAACAGCCCCATTTCTAATCCATTCCAACATTAGCTTCTCATCCAAATCAAAGAGCTTGTCCACAACCTCCCCGACCTTCACCAGCAAGTCAACTGCAGAGAATAAAAGAGATATTGAAATAAGAAACAAAATTTTTCAAGTAGTAAGTCTAATTGAAATTCTTAAAACTATTCCAAGAAAGCCAAATCTTGCCAAAGCATTACTTATTCCAAGGGCAATTTGCTTACCTCCTCTGTTTAAATTTGCTTGGCTTCCGTCATTTTTACGTGGGGGATTTATCAGTATCCTGAGAGTTTGAGAAACTTCATATCCTGCATTGAAATACCTTCTCACCTAACACTTAGTCTTTAATTGACCTCCATAAATAGTTAACCTGGTTTCCTAACAATTAAATATAATTTAAAAAATATTTTTTTCTACATTACATGGTGACTTACCATTTGTTGAACTTGACATGATGAAGCAAATGCTATCATAAATAGCTGGATGTTCTCGGATTCTTTCAACCCAGACAACGGCCACTTCTGTCTGGGAAAGGCAAGTAAGCAACAACCTACGTGATAAATGTGAGCTTAGTATCTATCTTTCTAAAACAGTGAAGGAAATTCAAGAGTGAAAGAGCAACTCTATTTTCCGAGTTTCCCTTAGGGGTAAGTATATAGAATCCATAAAAAGAAGAGAGCATACCTGCTTGTTTCCAGCAGAGTAGGAGGGTCTGAGTCACACAAACAGTACAATAGTACCTGGCTACAAAAAACAAAATGTCAACCCAATATGCCTCACTTCTCTCATTTCAAATATCCAAGCCAAAAAATCTGGACCTCAACCTTAACTTTTATTTATAAAAACTTAAATAAGTTTTTATTTAACTTTTTAAACATTTTAATTGTGAAATATAGCATATACACATAAAAACCTGTAAGATACAAATCTATACTTAGTGAATCATTATAAAGCAAGAAAAAGAACAGAGCTGCGTCTCTGTAGCCCTTGTGTGTCCCTTACAAATCACAATTCTCTTTCCCACCTAGAAATGACCAGACTTATCCAGCAATCATTTTCTTGGCTTACTCTATAGTTCATTTTATATATCTTGGTTTTGAACTTTGTATGAAAGAAATTATATTGTATGTATTCTTTTGAGTCTGAGTTCTTTGGCCCAACACCATGTCTTTAAGATCTACCCATCTTGTTCCAGTAGCTGCAGATTCATTGCTGCAGAACATTTCATTGTATGAATATAACACCATTTATTCTTCCAGCCTACTACTGATGAACATTTGGGTTGATTCCAATTTGGGGGTTTCAAGCAATAGTCTTATAATACTTTTCATATGAGTATACTGATATATGTGTGCATGGTTTCTCTTACCATATACCTATGAGTGACATCACTGGGTCACCGCATATGTGTACCTTCTGATATGACTAGGTAATGCCCAACTGTTCCAAAGTGGTTGAGCAAATTTATATCTCATCAGCAATGTATACTGTTTCATATTAATTTTAAGATATGCATTTAATTAAGTTCATAAAACTTGTCAATATTACTCATTCACAGATTTTTAATAGGGATCACTAGAGACCAAACATAATCCTGAGTCACTTATTGCATGAATGATTATACGTTACGGAAGAATAAATACTTTAAACTAGGATCTTAAAGTCCTTCCACACCTAGAAGAGGTAATAACCTCTATTTTAGAGCCCCAGGTACTTGAATCCTGTGTTAAACCCTACAGCCCTTGTTGAAAATAACCGCCTAGAAGAGTTTTCTTAACCTATTGTGGACACAAATTTCTTTGACATTCTGATTAACAGCCATAAACCCTCTGCCTAGAAAATGAATATACTCATAAAATGTAGCATATAATTCCAGGGTGTTCTCAGACCTCTTAAAATAACCACCGGGGTTTCCACCTTAGAAATCCTCTGCCCAAAACTTCCTACATGTAGAAGAGAACTGGCCTCCAAGCAGAAGTATGAGAGCGTTTGAATCACAAGGGCCACGCTGTACCCTCTAGTCTCTTGGCAAGTCCCCCATCACCACCATCTAAGTCAGAACTGACTTGTTGACCAGTGTCAGGGTGACACTGGTCAACAAGTCTAGTTTTTCCAGACTCTAGCTCTGAGACTTTGGATTCCCCGAGCCTAAACTATTTTGGACTCTGGTCAGGTGCCTCCATCTCCAAGTTCTGCCCCACTGGTTCTTATCCCATGTGGTTTACCACCTGCTGACGATTCAGGCCCCTTGGCAAGCAATACAGAAAACAGGCCTAAATCCTGAACCATGTCCATAAATAGCACACAAGTCCCCAGCCATCATCAACACACAATGAAGTTCCTGGAGACTGCTCATCAGGAGAAAGGAAGTACTACATTTCATAATGTTTCCCTATCTGTCCTATGTATTAGGATTTCCTTAGGGATATAAAATATGAACCTATTTTTTAAAAACATAATTATTATGTAATAAAACTTACCCAAGATTTTTATCACTGCTGATGGACACACATATCTCCTGGAAACAGGCCATATTACCTAAAATTCCCACACAGATTTCCTGCCAAATCAAATTTCACAGGTCACAGTCGCTCTGAGGTAAAAGACACATACACAAAAATAACAACTTGAAAAAAAGACTTTCACTGAGCCAAGTTTGGGGAGAGAAAAGAAGGAGAGGCAGCATACAGAAGTATACTGTCTGCATCCTAATTTGCCAAGTTTCCAGTAGTATTTGAGAGGAGATGAAAGACATAAGAAAAAGAAAGATCCAAGGCAGGCAGGAGTTACGGAATAAGAAATCTGACGGATGAACTGAGTCATAAATGATTGGTAGGATTTAGATATACAAACAAGAAGACAGACATTCAAACACGGGGGAAAGTATCAGCAAAGGCAGGAAGGGACTAATGTAGAGTGGACAAAGGCTAATACAGAAAGCTGCCCGTATCAGTACACAGTTATTAGTAGCACACAGTGGGAGGAGAGCATGAGATAAAGACAGCAGGTAAAAAGGATCAGGATTAAGGGCCCTAAATGCCTACTTAATTTAGTAGGTTATTTGGAGACATGAAGGTCCTCAAGGAAGGGGTCAACATACTGCAATGTTATTTTAGGTAGATTATTCTGGAAGCAAAATGGTAGTGAAAAAACTTTAAAAGAAGTTCATAACCTCAGTAGTAACAGCTAATGTTTATTTAGCACTTACTACACCCAGGCACTACCCTAAGCACTTTCCACATAACATTTCATACAATAATTTATGAGGTATGTACCATTATTATCCCCATTTTTCAGATGAGGAAACCAAATCACAGAGAAGTTAAACAACTTGCTGAAGATCTCCAACTAGGAAATAACACAGCTCCAGAGCCTGAGCGTTTCACCATATCACACTGCATCTCTGAAATCAAGTAAAGGAAGATGAGGGTGGTGATGGCAGGCATGGAAAGGAATGACGCTGAGAAAGACTCAAGGTGAAAGCAGAATAATTTGATGGGAGTAAAGGGAGAAAGCAGTTGAACATAACTCCTAGGTTTCCAGTTGTTTCATTTCTCCAGTAGGAGAGATTGGTTCCATTGACAAAAAAATTGGAAAAGAAAGCATAGGAAAGAACACAATGAGTTCAGTTAGGATAGTGTTTCCAAACTTGCTCGAACACAAATATCACTCAGGGGGTGTGTTAAAAATACCAATTTCCAAGTCCCATCTCAGAGCTACTGAATCAGAATCTCCAGGGTACAGTCCGGGAAGTTGTTTACCAAGCACATCATATGATTTATATGATTGGATAAGTGCGACAAACACTGAGTTAGGACATACGGACTTCTGGATTGGAAAATGCAACATGCAAATAAAGAATGCCTCAAGAAAGTTAGAGATATAGCACCTGAAATCAGAAAGGAGGTCGTAGCTTTGATTCCACAGGGAAGATTTACCCCCAAAGGTGTAAAGAGTGGATGAACTCACCAAGGAAGTGAATATAAAGAGGACAAGGGATCTGAGTCTACACCTTAAAAGGAGTCCACACTCAGCACAGGAAGAAAGTATCAATAAAAAGTCAAAAAAAGTAACAGAGAAGTGACTGGACAGGTTAGAGACCAGGAGAGTGAGGTGGCACCAAAGCTATAGGAGTAAAGAGTTTCAGTAAAATGTGGGTGGTCAAATGTTGGGAAAAGAGTAAAAGAGAATAGGGCCAGAAGAGATACATTTCCCCTAAAAACTAAAGAGGGAATAATTGAACTTCCAATCAAAGATCAAGTTTTTCAGTCTCAGCTACTCACTGAAATAACCTGGGGGGACTTTAAAAGCTGTCTGGAGTCCCATACTTGGAGAGACTATTTTAATCGATCTGAGAATGGCCTGACTTGGGATTTATAAAAGTTCCCTAGGGCAAAGCTTCTCAAAGCTTCTCAAAGTTTGGGCCTTGGTGCTGGTCAAAACCATATGGTCAAAACCATAACATCACTGCAAACTTGTTAGAACTCCTCAATCCTACCCCATCAGAAACTCTGGGGGTGGACTCAGTAATCAGTGATTCTGGGACACACTGAAGTTGGAAAGCCCACATCCTAGGTGATTCTAAGTTGTGGCCACGGCTGAGAATCGCTGTCATAGACAGGCTATGGTTCACAGACATATATAATAATAGGACTAACTCCTGAAAGAAGCAATTCTTATTTTCTTAAAATTAGCTTATTATTTTTAAGTACTAATCATGAGTCAGTGTACCTAAGTTAGAAAACTCCAGGAGAAAATCATATAACTGTCAAATCTTTATATTAACATAACAACTCAAGGAAAAAGTGGTTCATTGGTTCATGAGGCCCCAACTCAGGTGGAGCATTGTACTTAAATAAAATTTTAATTCAACATTCAATTTGTAAAAATATACTACAGAATTCTTCACTTCATAATTTCAAACAAAGAGAGACACTACAGTACAGTGGTTACACTGAAGTAAGGCAGGCTAGGCTCAAATCCCAGCTCCATTCTTTCCTAGTTGTATGACCCTGGACAAATTTCTTAACCTGAGACTTAGTTTGTTTACTTACAAAGTAGAGATAAATGCTTACCTCATAGAGTAGTAAAATGAAATACTAAGTAAATAGCAGTTATTCATGATTATAATTACTTAATACATATTTGCTATTTATTATTTGTATATTGTAATCACTCACAATATACCTAGCAGATGTCAACCTAAATGGCACTAAAGCATAGAAGACTTAATGAGAAGTACAGAATTGTTTTGGTGCATTCACTATCATCACTGGCCACTGAGAGCTTACTTATTTAGGAAGGCTTGGAAGTAAAGTATCATCTTGGGAAAATAGATGTGAATATTGAGAGGGGATGGAAGGCATACAAAGGAAGGCACAGAGATGGCAACGATCATAGTAAGCTCCTGAGGTGAGGAGTAGACAGGCCATGCTAAATTAGAAGACTATCTGGAGGGTACATTTTATGCTAGAAAGACGAACTGGATTCAGATTGTGGAGAGTCTTGAGCAATAGGCTGAGCTTAAGCAATAGAGGATTTTATGACTTTAAAAAAAAAAAAAGCAATAAACTGAGAAATGGGTGGTCTGGGCACTGTTCCCTGTTCAGCCACATATTAGTGGCATAATGATGATTAGGACTATCTAGTGTCCATAGCTGTTAAATTAAAGTATTGATCTCCCTGGTCCAGCCCAAATCTAAAATTCTATGACTGTAATAATTTTAAATAGTATATTACTTAGTACCTGGTAATGTTCAATAAACATCTGCAGACTCATTTGTAGCCATCAAGAACATTAAAGTGAGAAAAATGAAAGACTATCCAGCACTATCTGCTGTTACTGCTCCAAAGAGGCAGCTTTAGAAATGCACGTACTTACTCTTAATCGAGGACATTTGGATTTGGCCAATATTCCCATAAATATGTCAGGAACATTAAATTCGTGGAGAAACAAAGCCACATCCTGAAAATAAAAATGATTATTAACTTGGATGCTGAATATTCCTCCTTAAACACCATAGCTCAGGCAACCATAAAAAAATAATAATAATTCCATATATACCTCCTTTCAAGCACAAGGAAAAAAATCCCACAAGGTTAGGAATTGTGTCAATAGACAAAAGTAATGTTAGTGCTGTGGTATCTGGTCTCAAGGCAATGGAACAATCCCATAAACAAATCTGAACTAACTGTGATATTCCAAAGGACTGTCCTCCTTTTACTGCCTTGTATGTATTTATCTTAATGATCTTTCTACCCACCAGGAATTCTCTTTAACTCATTCAAGCACATTTGCTGATTACCAGGTATCATGCTAGAAGATAGGATAAGGGAAAAAAGTAAAAGTCATAATTTCTGTCTTCTAAGAGCTTAAAACTTGATAGAGAAAACAGATTAAAAACCCCTATTGGGTTATGTCCAAAACCAGAACTTTTGTTTTCAAAATCCTCAACAGAAAAAAATTCTGATCACAATGTAACTGTGACAGCTTCACATCTTCCTAGAGAGTTTGCCCGGTCCCCAGTGCCTAAAGGGACACACCACACAGGTGAATGAACCTGGAGTGGACATGTGGCCCAATCTCGCTAGAAATGTGGGCTCCAAAACTAAATCAATTAGCTGTGGAGATTTGCATTGTAAAATGTCTAGATAAAATTAAGTTTCTGGCTGTCTACTGCCTCGTATTTTCACCAAAGTTGAGGTGTGTATTCGCAATACCTTAACTTAGAACACAGGCTATATGTCTCACGTGAAAAATGCCCTTCGAAGGGCTCTCAAAGAGAGAGAAAGTAATCCTTCAGAGCAGCTGAAATTGGGGTAACCTGCATGACTGTTGACTGGAAGAGATATACTGCACTTATTAAGAGATCATGGTCAGAGAGAATATTTCAAAGACACACTCCAAATTAAAAGTCAAAGCAGCAGGTGCTCTCCACTCTAAGTGATCAAGCTGTCTGTCATGTGGGCAACTCTTTGTAGCATGCAGCGATTTATTTATTTAATGACAGTTAATAATTCCTGGAGTAGCAGGAATAATATCAATAATTAGGTAGCCTAATAATACCAATGCCAATAATAACAATAATGGCAATTAACATTTATTGAACAAGTATTAAATGCCAGGGCCAGTGAAGTGGTTTGCATGCTATCTCACTTAATTCTCAAACAACCCTATGAAGTAATTATTATTAACCCCATTACACACTGCAGTTTTAAAAGGTTAGGCAACCTGCCCAAGACTGTACAATCAGTAGGAGAACACAGCCAGAATTTGAACCCAGATGAGTCTGATCAAATCCACACTCTTAACCAGCACACCATAGTAACTGTCAGGTATTCATCCATTGATTACCTCTTCATAAAACATTTACTGAAAAACCTGAGTAATAAGCACTGTTTCAGGCTCTGGGGACACATCAGTGAATGAGATAGGTAAAGTCTCAGTGGAGTTTTCATTCTAGAGGGATGAACAAACAAACATATATACAACTAAACTACATAAATCCTAAGTGCTACAAAGAAGATAAACAAGATGGTGTGTGCTAGAAATGAAGACTAGGGGGGCTACTCTAGATATATCAGAGAAAGTATCTCTGAAGACGTGACATTAAACTTTTAAGAGGAGGAACTTAAATCCATCAGAGGACACAGGCTCAAAACAATCACTGAATAACAGGATAAGTGTTATGTAATAGAATGAACAGGTTCCATGAGAGCACAGAAAAGAGAGGAATCCTGCCTGGAGTGTCTGGGGAGGCATCACAGGGGAGGTGACATTTGAGGTGGGCCATAAAAGGTGGGAAAGATCTTGCAGGTGGAGGACATTCCATGCAGAGTGGCATGAACAGAGCATGAGTACGTGAAAATGCAGGAAGCACCTGGAAGTCTCTGGTCCTGCTGAAGCACTGAGTGGCAGGTGATGTGTGAGATGTAGTCTCATTGGAGGGAATTTATGCCAGTGAATCAGTGGGCAGCTCAGTTCTCTAGAGGTGCTTCAAGAGCTACCATAAGAGGACAAAGAGGAAGCCAAGAGCATGACCCTGCCTCCATGGACAATCTCATTCAAACAGCAGCTCTAGTTTACCTATTTGATATTTGAGGATTTCACACTAAGATTTCATTTGAAAAACAGGTTGTTTCCTTTAAAAAATGTTTTAAAACCACAGCTTCTTAATAACTGTAGAAAAAGTATAGAGAAGATGAACAATACTCTCAACCAACTTGATCAAATTGACATTTACAGGACACTCCCACCAGCAGCAGGAGCACACACGTTCTTTTTAAGTGAACACGGAACATTTACCAAGACAGACCAAGGTCTATAAAATCAATTGTATACTATATACTACCTATATACTATCAATGTATATCTATATACTGAAATTTTTAAAAAATACTATTTACAATAGCTCCCCAAAATATGAAATACTGACAAAAGATGTGAAAGACCTAAATACTAAAAACTACATAACTTTGCTGAAGAAATTAGAGAAGACCTAAACAAATGGAGCGACAGAACTTGTTCATGGGTCAAAAGACTCATTATTGTTAATTTATCAATTCTTTTCCTAAATGATCAATAAATTGAACTCAATCTCAGTCAAAATCCAAGAAGGCTTTTTGTAGAAATTGACAAATTGATTCTAAAATTAATTTGGAAATACAAAGGACATAGGACAACCAAAACAACTTTGAAAAAGAACAGAGTTGGAGATTAACACTACCTAATTTCAAGATTTATTACAAAGCTACAGTAATCAAAACAATGTGGTATTGGCAAAAAGATACAAATAGATCAATGGAACAGAACAGAGTCCAGAAATAGACTCATGTGTATATGTACGGATAACTGATTTTTGACAAAGGTGCAAAGGTAATTCAGTGGAGAAAGAATAGTCTTTTAAACACACTAACTAGAACTGGTTATCCGTAGGCAAAAAAAAGTGAAATTCAGTTCATACCTTGCATCAAACACAAAAATTAAGTCAAAATGGATCACAGACCTATAAGTAAAACCTAAAATCATAAAACTTACAGGAAAAAAAAACACAACACAATTAAAAAGTGGGCAAAAGATTTAAACAGCCCCTTGCACTAAAGAAAATACACAGATTGCAAATAAGCACAGGAAAATATGGTCACTGTTATTAGTAATTAGGGAGATCTAAATCATAATTACAGTGAGAATCACAACACTCTTATTAGAATGGCTGAAATTAAAAAGACTAACCATACCAAGTGTTGCTAAGGATGAGAAGAAATTGGAACTGGACTGTATCTCATACACCGCTGGTGGCAACGTGAAGTGTAAAAAACACTTTGGAAAATAATTTGATCTTTTCTTTATAAGTTAAACATACACCTACCATATAATCCAGCCACACTACTCTAGGTACTCACCCAAGAGAAAGGAAAACATCTATCCATACATACTTATACACAGACATTCACAGAAGCTTTATTTGTAGTAAACTGTAAACAACTCAAATATCCATCAAAGAATCAATCATGGTATACACATATAATGGAATACCATTCAGCAATAAAAAATAATAAACTATAAATATACACAACAACATGGATGAATCTAAAATACTGATGCTGAGTGAAAGAGCCAGACTCATCCGAAAAAAGAATGCAATCCCATTTATACAAAACTCTAGAAAATGCAAACTACTCTGAAGTGACAGAAAGCCCATCAGTAGTTGCCTGGAGAGGGTAGAAGCAGGGAGGGGTGAGATACTGGGATTACCCTTAAGGGGCATAAAGAAACTTTTTGGGGCTGACAGACATGCTCTCTGTCTTAATTATGGTGATGGTTTCATGCGCAAATACATACATTAAAATTTTTCTAATTGTACACTTTAAAGATGTGCAGTTTTTATACTTCAATTATACCTCAAAATATATGCAGGATTTTTTGTGTCAATAATATCTCATAAAGCTGCTTTAAAAAATGGTTGAAGACAATGAGCAGCCATTGACAAATTTTAAGAGAGAATTTTAATATGAGTAAATCTGTTTTAGGAAAAAGATACCTTGGGTAGCAATGTGGAGGACAGAGGGAGGTGAAAGAGACTAACACAAGGATTTTAATCAGAAATCTACTGCAAAAGTCCAAGTAATAAAATGAGAGATTATATAAGTCAACCTCTTTTTTTGCCCCTTTTCTTACCTGTAAAATAAGGATACTACCTATATCACAGGGTTACTGTGAAAGCAGGTAGAATGCTTTCAAGCTACAGAGTACAACACAAAATGTTAAAATATTATTGCAATTATATACATGTAATTCCTTCTTGTCCCTTTCTTCTAGCTTAATTGTGGTACCTCAGTGGTCTCCTAACTCCTAACCTGCTCTCAAATATAAGGCCAGTGTTCTTTTTAGGTAGATAAGTATCAGAACTTTCCTGGGCTACAAGCATTCCAGCATTCATAAGAACTATCTACATAGCCCAAATCTAATGACACTCAGATTTTCTGCCTTCAAAGACAAAAGTTGAGCATTTACAGCTCCTGGGACCTCATCCCTGTACCATAAATAGGAGTGACTACAGACATTAAAGTTTTTCCCCAGAGACTTAAGGACTGAACCTAAAAAAAAAAAAAAAAAAATCCATTCACTACCTCCTTACCCAACAGTCTTTTCACTTCCATTTCCAACCCCATACCTCATCCATTGACATATCCCACACTCTGCAAATTTCATTCTCCATTTCTTCATCAAGCTCCATCTGCTGCTCCTCATGATCTGAGCTGGATTTGGAGTTTTCAGGGCTAACAATCTTCAGAAACACAAAGGAAGGAGATGAATAAAGGCTGTCCACAGTACTCCTCAAGTAATATTACCCCATAATCATTTAGAGGTCACAACAAAAAAAAGGGGGAATTCCCTGGAGGTCCAGTGGTTAGGACTCCAAGTTTCCACTGCAGCAGCCACGGGTTCATTCCCTGGTCGGGGAACTAAGACCCCACATGTCACCCGGTGCCGCCAAAAAAAAAAAAAAAAAAGGAAATTAGTACCTTGGGTACCTTGGGTAAACACTACTGCTAGGCACTGGGTAGAAATACAAAGATAAACAAGATTTAATCCCTTACTTCCAAGTAGTTTAGGATCCAGTGGGGAAAAGACATATAAACTGATAATCACAACAGAAAAAGCTAAGTGATCCACCTGAATTGTGGACAAAGAGCCGTGAGAACAAAAATGATGGACCCATGACCTACATCTGGGAGAAATTTTCCCCAACTTCTCTTAGGAGGTGATACTGAAGCTAAATCTTTGAGAAGTAATCGAAGTTTGTCATGTGAAGAAGGGAGAAGAGCATACAGAAGAAAATACAAGTGTTCAGAGTTAAGAAAGGGCCTAGCATGTGTGCGGAATGGTAAGCAGTTTAGCGTGTCATGGGCAGATGAAGCTGGAAAAGTTGCAAAGATTCCTGGATTCCGAGCTAAGAAATATGTATTTTTCTCCTGTAGGCAAAGGTAACTCTGAGGAGTTCCCATAGACGGCTTTTTTTTTTTTTTAAGATTATTCTCGCAGCTGTGTAGAAGGTGGAGTGGAGAGGACAGTGATTGGAAGTAGGAAAAAAGTTAGGGAAACATAAGAACGTTCATATTTACTGAGAGGCTCCTATGAGGCAAACACTATAGTAAGCACTCTATGGCTATTATAATCTTATACAATCTACGCAATAACTCTATATACAATAATATAAATATTATCCCACTTTATAGAAACTGAGAAAGAAATCGGTTAGGCGATTTGCCCAAAGTCACGCTGGGCAAGCCGCGCTGTTGACAACAGGGCTGTTTGACTGCAAAATCACCATTTATTCTACTACAACGAAAGTCCTCGAAACAGATCAATTAGGACCTGGGCTTCAGAAACGAAAGTGGGAATGAGGGGCAGAAACTGGTCACGTATTTTTGGAAAATTTTCAAAAGTAAAACATTTTAATTAGAAGCATTCCAGCATCCCTGCCATTACACTTCCCTCTGTGTTGAGGGGCACAGGGAGCGGCGCACGGCAGTTTTAGGGTCCGGGAGACAGCAAGGACGCAAAGGGTGAGACCTGGCCGCTGGGGCCTGGGGAGGGGGTCGCCGTGGGGACGGCGGCTCCCCCGGCAGTAGAGGGCTGCCAGAGGCGGGGTGGGGGTCTGGGGGAACGTACAGGGAGCCCACGCGAGGCACGAGTTTCCGCACCTGCATGAGCCCGGTGAGGACGCCGAAGAGCCAGTGCTTGCTGTAGACCGTGCTGCCTATGCAGTCCCCCACGGCCGCCGCCTCCTCCTCCTCCTCCTCCCGACTCCGCAGCGGCGGAGAGGGATTGCGGTCCATGACTTGGCCTCCTCCGGCGCGCGAGAGCAGCTCCGGAAGCCGCCGGAGGAGAAGAGAGGCCTCCAGGCGCCAAGAGGGCACGGCGCGGCTCCCGCCACAGCGCCCCCTGCTGCCCGGAGCCCTGCCAGCCCGAGCGCCCGAGCAATTTGCCCATCAGACTAGGGAGCCCAGTTGTCTTGACTTACCCAACGCTCTACCCAGGACCGCAGCGCGGTTATATTCATAATTGTTATTTGTCACCCTCACTGGACCAGATATTCCATCTCTCCAAGAGCCCTTAGTCTGATTGGAAGGGACAGGGGGTGCGGGCATGGAACAGGACAATGTCTCTAGTACAGACGTGAAGCTATCGGACCTCTGACCTCTGGGCACACTTGCCATTCTTAAAGGCATCATTTCTCTCCCAGGTGTAGTCGGAATCCTGGAAAAGACGAAAGTCACCAGGAAGAACGTCAGTATTACTGTGTTTTCAGTTCCTGTGTTTTCAGTTCCTGCTTCTATTTAGTTTGATGACACTCAACATCAGACCCAACGCTCCACCAAACCCCACAGCAAAAATTTTAGAACACCACTTTAATGAAATGAAATTTATAGATGATATAACTTACCTCAACATGTAATTCCGATAATACCAATATGATTCCCTTACAGAAAGGAAAAATAAAATATGTATTTTAATGTTTTAAATGCTCCGGCACAACTGTACTAGAAGATATAACAAAGATCTCCGATTTTGGCACATACACATCAAATTACTGTGAGCCCCACATTTACAAATGCAGAACGACATAGGTGTGGTTCCTCAGGGACCTTGCTTCTCAAAATCATGAACAGATGATGGTAAAATTTCTAACAAAATAAAGTTCCAATTGACACAGCAATTGCACTTATGGAAATTTTTAAGGTATATTAAAACAGGACAAAAAATACTGTGTGTTAACACATAGAATACAACTAGACCCTAGGCTCAAATAATTATAAACATTTTTTCACCATTTGTGCAGGGGCAGACCCAGGTTTTGTGGGACCTGAATTATGCAATTTCAGAAGCCCCTTTTAGGGGAAACGGTACAAAATTACAAATATTAAATTTGTTACAATAGGAAATATTTATTTAGAATGGGAAAAAAGAAATCACAGTAAATCACCAATTTTAAGAAACCAACAAATACCTTAAAATGAAATCCAGAAAAATATGCAACTTACTTTTATTAGTAAGTAGCCTGACACACTTCTACAATCCTTTTTCTTTTTTTAGTAGACTTTATTTTTGGAGCAGTTTTAGCCACAGCAGTATTAAGCAGAAGGTACAGAGATTTCCCTTAGAACCCTTGCCCCCATTCATACATAGCCTCTACCATTATCAACATTCCCCACCAGATACAATGTACAACATTTGATGCAACTCACAAACCTACATTGGTGCATCATTATCACCCAGAGTCCATAGTTTACATTAGGGTTACTCTTGGTGTTGTACATTCTATGGCTCTGGAAATTTATAATGGCAGATATCTACCATTATAGTATCATACAGAGTAGTTAGTTTCACTGCCCTAAAAAATCCTCTGTGCTCTGCCTATTTACAACCCTTTTTTAATATACTTTTTGCTGACGTTTCTTTGATCATTTTTTTATATAACAGTGACCTTGTAAGAACATTTTCTGTAACAAAAAATAAGTAATTCTGTCTTTAGCATAGTTTAAATTTTAAAAAATTATAATTGGTAGTTTAGGAAATTATCGGTGGCTGAAAGTTTCTTTCAGCTTCACAACTTGTTATTGGTAATATTCTGTAAAGTTATTATTTTTTTTAGCTACCTAGTTTTTAAAATTTATTTATTTATTTATTTTTGGCTGTGTTGGGTCTTCGTTGCTGTGCATGGGCTTTCTCTAGTTGTGGTGAGTGGGGGCTACTCTTTGTTGCAGTGCGTGGGCTTCTCATTGCAGTGGCTTCTCTTGTTGCAGAGCATGGGCTCTAGGCGTGCGGGCTTCAGTAGTTCTGGCGTGTGGGCTCAGTAGTTGTGGCTCACAGGCTCCAGAGCACGGCTCAGTAGTTGTGGCACATGGGCTTAGTTGCTCCGGGGCATGTGAGATCTTCCCAGACCAGGGCTTGAACCCGTGTCCCCTTCATTGGCAGGCAGATTCTTAACCACTGTACCACCAGGCAAGTCTTGTAAAGTTCTGACTGCTTGAATTTTCCTTCGATTTTCATGGTGTCAAATTTTCCTACCCTCACAGAAAGGATGGGGATATTTTCTACTGGGCAGAATTGTTTGTATAAAAAAACAATCATTTCTTTTCTTGAAGGGTTAAATTGTCTATAGAACCATCTGGGACTGTTGTTTTCTCTGGGGGAAGAGTTGATCTTTTACAATAATTATAGAATAATCCAAGTTTTCATTTCTTCTTGAGTCAGTTTTTGTAAGTTGTATTTTTCTAAGAATTTGTTGATTTTTATCAAGTTTTAAGCTTTATTGCCAAAGTTGTTCATGGTATTCTTATTATCTTTTCCATGATTTGGAACAGGGAGTTATGGACTGATAATTGGTCCATATAATAGTCCATATATGGTTTATACAGTATAGTCTGTGTTCTGGACATACAGCTGGCCTGCTCTCCACATGGGTGGTTTCCACTCAGCGGATGTGGAGGGTCAACTATACTATGGCATTTTATATGAGGCACTTAGTACTTGCGGATTTTGGTATCTGCAGGCATCCTGAAACCAATCCCCTGCAGATACCAGTGGATGACTGTGAAGTTTTACCCCAAATTATTACTATTGTTTATTAGTGCGTTATCTCCTCTTTAAAAACTATGATGTTTATTGATCATCCCCATGGTATTAAATAGGCTCATGTTCCCAAGAAGACTGTCATATGCTGTTTCCAAATGCCAAGGACAAATTGGATTTCACAAGCATTTGTTCAACATTTTTATGTGCTCTTTATCAACTATCAAGAACTACAGATACAGAATACAGCAACCTAGCTCAGCACTGTCTCCACTCGCTTGAGCCCTGTCTCCTGAGCAGAGTGAGAGGCAGCTCAGTACTTGTCGGGCAGGCCAGGAGGTCTGAAGCGATTGGGGTCTTTGCCACTCCGGCCCCATTCATTGGCAAACTGGTCGGCCTTCGAGTCCTCCCGTCCGTGACCACTGTCTCCATGCTTGAAAAGGTCTGTAAGTCTCGGAATACTCTCTCTGGCATCGCTGGAATGGAAAAAGGCAGGTAGGGGATTACTCCAGGGCTGACGAGCAACAGCCCACCCTCCCCATCTCTCCTCTTTCCAAGGAATCAAGGACTCTGACAGGAGCTAGGAAAGAGGGAATGAAGCCTGAGGCTGCCCGGGCTCAGCCCACCTCAGCCCTGCGGGTCCCCTTATGCTGGGTGAACAGCACCCATGGGGGAGGCTTGGGAATCGTCTGTCCCACCAGCCTTGCTCTGCTCTTCAGCCACTCAGACCCCACACAGGACACAGAGGGTGAGGGTGGATAAGAGGAGGAGAGGCCACAGCCCTACAGGAAGTTCTCCAGGGCTTGGCCCCTCCTGGCTCTCCGAGGCTCTCACACCCATCCCTGCATCCTCAGGGCCCCTGGTACCTGATCACTTTAGCAGCCCAGGCGCCCCCAGGTCCCCTTTTGGCAGCGTCATAGTTGCCCCGGGCGTGGAAGTACTTGTCGGAATTTTTGTAATTGGCTTCTCTCATGTCAGAGTAGGCTCGCCACATGTCTTTAGCCCCTGGCAGGAAAAGAAAGTGATGATATGAACATGATCACGTCTGAGCAAAATAGAGAAAGAAAACATTTTCCTCCCACTGGGTCCAGATTTCAGCCTTTGACTAAGCCCTTGGAGATTATTATATTGGCTTGAAATGAATATTCCTTTACTTTTCACTTCCCTGGGTTAATGTTATGAGAATCATACGTGGTGCAAGTTTTACTCTGTTTGATTCCATCCTAAGTCTGTTGGTACTTCGTTTTTGGTTGTGTGTGAAGAGGAGGTCGGATGCTCTTTAAGGGATGTTTGGTTGTACAATGGACCTCTACCTGGAAAGATACAGGAAACCCTCTGACCAGAGGTTGAGAACAAAGGCGATTCTGAGGGAGGTTGCAGACATAGGATGCTCCCAACCTAGTCAAGGGGAGAAATCCATCCCTGTGGACAAAGTGAGGACAACTCGGTCCTGAGTACATCTGAAAGTCCGGGGCATATTTGGCCAACTGTCAAAATTCAATCAGCAGGTGATAAACGTGAGTTCCTTAAGACAGCTTTGAAGAAACAGGGTAATCAGATGCAGAAAAAGGGCAACTGACACACCAGCTCTAAATAAAGTTCAGTGTCCTCTCCAATAAAATAGAGGAGTATTGCCTCCCTCAGAGTGGTTACACAGAAGAACTGAGGAAATACAGGTTTAACGGCTAAAACTTTGTAGGTGCTCAGTATACTATGCCCTCTCTACTCCTTAGGAAGAGTGGGACAAAAAAAAGAAAAAGAATGAAGATGCGGAGCAGGGAGTTATGGACAGAAGGACTCTGATCAGCTAGAATTAAATGGCAAAGTTAAAAAAAAAAAAACTTATCAGGACAAAGAGAAAAATCCAATGTAGAGTTATAATCAGGGTTTATACGATGACTCTATGAGAAAACTTATCTTCATATTATATATTTGTCATGTTTGGCATTTGGAAAGATAGTTTTGTTGAGAGTTATGACATTCCTACTATACTTATTCCCACTGAGTTACTGATTTAAATAGATCCTTGAAGTCCAGACTTTCTTAAAAAGTATTTCCAAAATGCCTGGCATATCTTCTCACCTAAGGTCAGCAAAACCAGAGGTACTGTGCACACGTCAGTGTGCATAAAAATCAACTGGGGTGCTTAATAAAGGCCAGATTTCCAGTCTCAACCCCTGGGATTGTGATTCAAGGGAAGGGTTGTGTGTGGCCCCAGGCACCTGCATTCCACAAAGCACCCCAGACCACGGGTGGTTCTCATGCACGTGGCCCTAGAACAGCCCTTTGAAAAACACTGACCTAAGGGATGAAAAAATATTTTTAGCTGGGTCTGTGAGAATTTAGATAGAATGGCCAGCAAACTCTTAAAACAATTATTCAGTAACTATCACAGAAAAATAATAACACAAAATAATTTTGTGAAATAAACAAATTTTTGCTACTTCACTCTGGCTAGTGAGGTACATATCTCTTGCTATCAGTTTCTGGCCAGGTCTCAGCCTCAGTAGAACCATTGTCAAGGTAACTCATTGTGCCATTTATGGTGGGGAGAGGAGCTCTATCAAGTTGCCTTCTAGAGGCACCACATCCCCACTATTTGCCATTTGCTCAGATACAGAGCAGGACATGTGTTCACAAATCCCTCACTCTCCCACGTGTACTCTTGTCTGGGAGGCATATAATACCTCGGTTAATAGCAAGGTCTGGGGGAGCTCAGTGTCTTGGGTTAAATCCCGCTCTGCTGGAGGACTTTGTTAGGTGTCTTAATTTCTTGGTGCCTCAGTTTCTCTGGTAAGGGATAATGGTACCAACATTGCAGGACTAAAGGATTAAAACCTGAGGATGACAAGGAGTTCACTCATGCATGCGAAGCTCTTAGAACAGTGCCTAGCAGGTATTAAAAGCTCAGGTATTTTAGTTATAATTATTAAGTGGATGGGGAGGGTGAACATTCCCCACCCATTTAATGCACCCATTTCATGGTACCTGAGACTTGGAAATGAGCCATCCCTAGTTGCCCACGAGGGGGCAGCAGAGCCCCACTTGTATTTAGGGAACATGCACCTCCTGAATCCAGATCTCTTCCTCACTCCTGCTGAAAGTTGGGGCCCAAACTCTATGTGACCTCGGGCTTGGGAATCCCAAGGGTGCAAAGCTTGTCAGAAAAACCTGGGGAAGTGCTACCACGGAAACCAAGCTCCTTTTTTTCCCTCTTATGGTCTTTGCCCTGTGGGGATGTGACCTCTGCTCCAGTGAATCCTGGGAGCTGCAGATGCATCCTTCCCCTGACCCATCCTTTGATCCTTACCTTGACCAGCTTCCTTGAGGAATGTACCCCATCTCTGGCTGCTGACGCCCAGGATCAGGAAGCAGAAAATGATGCCCGTGGAAAGCTTCATCCTGCTGCAGGGAGATGAGCAGACACAAACAAGGATGACAGGTCTGGGTTTTTGTTCTTGTTTTTGTTTTGTAATGTGGATACACCCTTGCATTCCAAAAATAAACTCCACTGCATTTTATCTCAATATATAGCCGATAGACAGATAGCATTACAGAGGATCCAGTTCTCATTTCCGTGTGTCTCATTGGAATCCCAATGATTTCCTGTGTGAGGGATTGCAACGGGCTTTTAGTATAAACCATTTCCAGTCCGGTCATCCCCTATCAGCCCTGAAACCCAGCTGCACAGCAAGTTTCCCAAAGGCATGAGGAGTCTGGGCACTATACCTCTCTGTAATATGAGATGAGGTAAACAAGGCACAAGCATTTACAAATGCTTGCTCTGCCTATCACTGACTTCACACAGAAGCAGCATATGGAACCCCTACCCCCCCCCCAAAGTATTCACAGCTGGTGAATTCTGATTGTCAGAATAGTGGATTCAGGAAGGAAGCAGAGGGCTGGGCTGCAGCACAAGAATGCTGGTGAAGAGAGAGAATCTCCAAAGAGGAAAAGTTTGGAAATTTCTAGCACCTCACCTTTGGCTGTGCCTGCCTGCTGAGGCTCCTGGCAAAGCTGAGCTGCCTGTGCTGCCTGCCTGGGAGATGGAGCTGGTGCTTTATATATTGACACTTGGCTAGAGGAGCAAATGAGAAGACAGGTTTGAACCAAAAGAAAAAAAACCAAACAGGAAAGAAAGAGATTTGGGAAATTCCTCTTGACAGCATTTCAAAACAGCAGCGTTATTCTTCACACACATCTAATTCTCCTGGATTGTGCAATCTGGCAGGTTTCAAGAGTGTAGCAAGTTGGGCTGCTTCTGTCTGTTTCCAGTATCACTCCTGGTGGGGAAGGGTGTTTTTCCCCACACAATAATGTACTGACATTTGCTATGAAGGGTAATCAATATTAGAAAAAGAGAGTTGATTGCCTAAAGAATGTGAGGATACAGGGCAAAAGGAAGAGCAGTACGGGGCCATTGCAAGGGACAGCTCAGGATGAAGCTGGGACCCCAGGGTACAGGAGTCAGAAAGGAAGGAGATAGAAACCCAGGAAACCTGCGGGTGTAAGTCATCAGGAGGCAGAAGCGCATCGGGGGCGGGAAGGTGGTAGAATGCTCATCGAGCTCGGTTTGCCGGTCTTTAAGTGGTCGCGCCCCCTTGGAGAACGCGACCAGAAGGCAAGGCGGTCCCGGGCTCTCTAGCTTCGTGGTGATTGTAAAGTGCAGACCACTTGCCACGGAACATAGTTGAAACAGAAAATAGGAAGATGGCAGCAAACCCTTCAGGACAAGAGCATTAAAAATTAACCCCAGAGATAGCCTCATCTACCAGAGGGCAGACAGCAGAAGCAAGAAGAACTACAATCCTGTAGCCTGTGGAACAAAAACCACATTCACAGAAATATAGACAAGATGAAAAGGCAGAGGGCTATGTACCAGATGAAGGAACAAGATAAAACCCCAGAAAAACAACTAAATGAAGTAGAGACAGGCAACTTTCCAAAAAAAGAATGCAGAATAATGATAGTGAAGATGATCCAGGACCTCAGAAAAAGAATGGAGGCAAAGATTGAGAAGATGCAAGAAATGTTTAACAAAGACCTAGAAGAATTAAAGAACAAAGAAACAGAGATGAACAATATAATAACTGAAATGAAAACTACACTAGAAGGAATCAATAGCAGAATAACTGAGGCAGAAGAACAGATAAGTGACCTGGAAGACAGAATGGTGGAATTCACTGCTGCAAAACAGAATAAAGAAAAAAGAATGAAAAGAAATGAAGGCAGCCTAAGAGACCTCTGGGACAACATTGAACACAACAACATTTGCATTATAGGGGTCCCAGAAGGAGAAGAGAGAGAGAAAGGACCTGAGAAAATATTTGAAGAGATTATAGTCAAAAACTTCCCTAACATGGGAAAGGAAATAGCCACCTAAGTCCAGGAAGCGCAGTGAGTCCCATACAGGATAAACCCAAGGAGAAACACGCCGAGACACACAGTAATCAAATTGGCAAAATTAAAGACAAAGAAAAATTATTGAAAGCAGCAAGGGAAAAACGACAAATAACATACAAGGGAACTCCCATAAGGTTAACAGCTGATTTCTCAGCAGAAATTCTACAAGCCAGAAGGGAGTGGCATGATATACTTAAAGTGATGAAAGGGAAGAACCTACAACCAAGATTACTCTACCCAGCAAGGATATCATTCAGATTGGATGGAGAAATCAAAAGCTTTACAGACAAGCAAAAGCTAAGAGAATTCAGCACCACCAAACCAGCTCTACAACAAATGCTAAAGGAACTTCTCTAAGTGGGAAAGACAAGAGAAGAAAAGGATCTACAGAAACAAACCCAAAACAATTAATAAAATGGTCATAGGAACATACATATCCATAATTACCTTAAACGTGAATGGATTAAATGCTCCCACCAAAAGACACAGGCTTGCTGAATGGATACAAAAACAAGACCCATATATATGCTGTCTACAAGAGACCCACTTCAGACCTAGGGACACATACAGACTGAAAGTGAGGGGATGGAAAAAGATATTCCATGCAAATGGAAATCAAAACAAAGCTGGAGTAGCAATACTCATATCAGATAAAATAGACTTTAAATTAAAGAATGTGACAAGAGACAAGGAAGGACACTACATAATGATCAAGGGATCAATCCAAGAAGAAGATATAACAATTATAAATATATATGCACCCAACATAGGAGCACGTCAATACATAAGGCAACTGCTGACAGCTGTAAAAGAGGAAATCAACAGTAACACAATATAGTTGGGGACTTTAACACCTCACTTACACCAATGGACAGATCATCCAAAATGAAAATAAATAAGGAAACAGAAGCTTTAAATGACACAATAGACCAGATAGATTTAATTGATATTTATAGGACATTCCATCCCCAAACAGCAGATTACACTTTCTTCTCAAGTCCGCACGGAACACTCTCCAGGACTGATCACATCTTGAGTCACAAATCAAGCCTCAGTAAATTTAAGAAAATTGAAAAAACAAATACCACATGATCTCACTTATATGCTGAATCTAAAAAAAATCAAAAGCTGAACTCATGGATACAGAGAACAGATTAATGGTTGCCAGAGGCAGGGAGTGGGAGATGAGTAAAAGGAGTGAAGGGCGTCAAAAGGTACGGACTTCCAGTTATAAAATAATTAAGTCCTGGGGATGTAATGTACAGCATGGCGACTGTAGTTAATAATACTGTATTGTGTATTTGAAAGTTGCTAAGAGAATAAATCTTAAAAGTTCTCACCACAAGAAAAAAATTGTAACTATGTGTGGTGATGGATGTTATCTATACTTCTTGTGGTGATCATTTCACAATACAGTTGTCCCACAGTATCTGCAGAGGATCCATTCCAAGACCCCTGTGGATACCAAAATGCTCAGACGCTGAAGTCCCTTATATAAAATGGCATAGTATTCGCACACAACCTAAGCACTTCCTCCCATGTACTTTAAATCATCTCTAGTTTACTTATAATATCTAATACAATGTAAATGCTATGTAAATAGTTGCCAGAGAACAACAAATTCAAGTTCTGCTTTTTGGAACTTTCTGGAAATTTTGGTTTTCAAATATTTTAGATCCAAGTTTGGTTAAGTCCTCCGATATGAAACTCATGGATATGGAGGGCCGACTCTATATACAAATATCGAATCATTATGTTGTACACATGAAACTAATATAATGTTCTATGTCAATTATATCCCAGCATTAATTAATTGAACATGTTACCTTACAGGGTACAGAAAGAATTCGGCACCATGGACCCTTTCTTTCTCCACTTATTGAGACTACACATCATACAACAACTTCAATTTGATGGGTGAGTATTGAAGAGTACACTGCTACCCCATATCAAATCATGGCACAGAAAGGGCATCACTTGACTAGTCTCAGCTGTGTCAGACAATACACACACCAACTAAAAAATCAACAAATTATTTGGAAATTACTAGAATGATTTAGGAAACAATGTGTGTATAACCAATTCACTTTGCTGTACACCTGAAACTAACACCACATTGTAAATCAACTATACTTCAATAAAAATTAAAAAAAAAAAAACAATGTGTGCTATGACCATATCTTTTGTTGAGCAGTTTTAGAATTTATGAATTTTGTTCATTTGAAGGATCAGTGGCAGAATAATTAAACTTAATATATGACTTTACCATCTAAAACTTTTAAAGTATCCCCCCTCTGGAAGCCCCCCACAAGCAACCCAGGAAACAGGATATTACTAATACCGCAGAAGCCCCTTGTGTCCCACTCTCTGCTGCATGCTTCTCCCTGCCCTTTCTCCAAAGGTAAACTCCTTCCCAAACTTTGTGTTATCATTCCCTTGCTTTTTTTTAAATTGTTTTTTTTAATCACATATGCATATCCATAAACAATATATTTTTAAGGTTTTTCCAGTTTTTGAACTTTCTGTAAATAGATTTCTATTGTATGGATTCACTAGTCATTTGCTTATTTTGGTCAACAATATGTTCTTTAGACATAGGCATGTTGATGACTGTTGCAGTAGTTCTTCCATTTTCAATGCTGAAGACTATTGCCAAGCATGAATGTAACACAGCTTATTTCAACATTTGGGTTTTTTCTGTTTCGCTATTACAGTGTTGCTTCTGGTAATCTTGTGCAAATATTCCAGTACAAGAGTTCAAATGGTAGAGACCTAGAAGTGAAATAGAATATGATTATGTTGAACCTTAGTTGGTAATACCAAATTATCTTTCCAAAATGGTTATATATATATATTTACAATACATATTTCTATATTTTATATATTTATATTCCCACAAGTAGTGGATACATGGCCCCCTTGCTCCACATCCTAGGCCATATTTGTTTTTTATGTCAAGTTGGTGAGTGATAAATAGTATCACATTGTAGTTTAAATTTGTGTTTTCCTGATTGTCAATGAGATTGCCCATTTTTACATATTGATGAGCCATTTGTACTTTCTCTTCTGTGAAATTTATATTTATTTCCTTTTCCTTTTTTATTGATTAGTAGGAGCTCTTTATATACTTCATATAAAGCCTTTTTGATTATGTATGTTACAAATATCTTCCCCCAGCTTGTGGCTTTTATTTTCATGTTTTCAGTCATCTTCATGGGAGTAATGTATTTGGTTTTATATTTAACAAACTTACGATTCAACAAAATTATAATGTACAGCTATGCACTAATTCTTTTAAAATGCTTTCTTTCCCTTTATTTATCAATGTTTAGAGTAATAAGTTTAATCCCAGCAACTGCAAAGTTGTCTAATAAATTTGCTTTTTTAAAAAGTTTCTTTATGGTATCTTTTGATGAACACTAATGCTTACCTTTGTTGTAGCTTTTTTTCAATTAAGAACCATCTTTTAAAGTGGAAAATTATCTTATTCATTCTCTGACAACCAACTTCTATAACTTATTAATGTATTTGCTCAAGGTACAGAATATATATCACCTATGACGTAGCTATCTTTGCAAGCACTGTGGGAAGTAAACTTTAATTTTTCTCTCAAGAGAGTTTTCCTAAAAAGCCAGTACTTTTTATTTTTTATTTATTTATTTATTTTTAGGCCATGCTGTGCGTCATGCAGGATGCTAGTTCCCCAACCAGGGATCAGACCCGTGCCCCCTGCATTGGGAGCTGAGAATCTTAACCACTGGACTGCCAGGGAAGTCCAAAGCCAGTGCTTTTTAAAAGAGTTTGGTTTGCTTCTTATTTTCACCTGGGAAATCTTTGAAACTTTCAACTTAGTTTCAAAGGTATAGCTAGTAGTCTCTACCCTTTGGAAGTGGATTACCTTCTGGTGTGCTGGAATCAGCTCATACTAGCTCAGGAGAGCTAACTGTTACATTTTCAGGGATTTTGCAAGCCAACTGTTAAGTCTTCGTCCTTTGAAATTAGCCGTGGTGGCAGTATTTACACCATGGAAATTGACAAACACTTAAGTCAGGGTTTTTTTGTTTTGTTTTTTTGTTTTGCGGTACGCGGGCCTCTCACTGTTGTGGCCTCTCCTGTTGCGGAGCACAGGCTCCGGACGCGCAGGCTCAGCGGCCATGGCTCACGGGCCTAGCCGCTCCGCGGCATGTGGGATCTTCCCGGACCGGGGCACGAACCCGTGTCCCCTGAATGGGCAGGCGGACTCTCAACCACTGCGCCACTAGGGAAGCCCAAGTCAGTGTTTTTGTTTTTTCTTCCAGAGAGCCATCTCTTGATTCCCAGCACATGCCTGGGACTACTTCTAATTCCAAGTTCCACAGGTCCTTTCCTTTGTTCTTCTAGGCACTGACAAACCAATCCTTGAGGCAAGGGCAGCTTCTGCAGATACACAGCTTCAGCACCAGAAAGGCTGGATTCCCCATTCCCTATCCTTCAGTTCACTCAGGGAGATTAAAAGAGATATTACATTCAAACAACTTAAGAAATATGAAATTCTTGTGTACACTCTTGATTATATGACTGCATTTTCTCCCCAAGAAAACAAACATGGGGGGCAAATGCATACATCAGAAAAGGAAACATTTTTTACACAGCTGCTCTGAGCTTCCTGAGACCAGGACCTACACTTGCCTATATGTTTATCTGGTAGAGGGCAGCAGCTCCCTAATACTGAGGCGAGGCAACCTGCTAGGAGGTGGGTGGTTTCTGCTCTGGGGGGCTTCTCACTCTTCCCATGCTCCAAGAGTGCGGGAAAACACCCTCCACTGGACTGCAAGTGTCATAAAGAAATGACCGACTTCCTAGAATCACACACAAGTCTAACACAACTCACTATCAAACCTAGAAACAGCCATTTAAGAGAACAGATCTACCGTGTTTCTCCTCTCAGTCAACCACTGGTGGCTCACACGTAAGACTGCACCTGCATTCTTCTGGCAGAAGCCACAAGACAGCATTCAACAACAACAATGACTGGACTTCCCTGGTGGTCCGGTGGTTAAGACTCCATTTTTCCAATGCGGGGGACGTGGGTTTGATCCCTGGTGGGGGAATTGGGATCCTACATGTCACATGGCGCGGCAAGAAAACCCAACAACAATAACTGCAACAAAACCAAACCCAATAATTATCCTACCTTTAAACGACTATAGCATTTCTCAGCATAAAAGCTCTTCAGCAGCATTATTCTGAGCTGGTTAGAACCAGTTCACAGAGACAGAGATTCCCTATATAGACCCAAATGAGATTAATCTGAGTTCCCCTTTCCTTGTTCAAATTTGGGCTTAATACAGAGTCACTGTTCTCAGATATTCATATAATCAACTTACTGGTGACACACCGTTTGTTAATTTAGATGAACCAACACCCTCAAGCGTTATTTGTTTAAGTAAGCATCCTTTTGATGCAAAGAGACATAGACATCTTTAGGAAAACAAATAAGTATTAGATAAGTAGAAGTGGTTGTCAAAGATCTCTCCTCCCAGTATCCTCCACTAAAGCCAGATGGTTTTTCAAGACAGTCTGCTAAAATCTCAGGGGACAGTTAATTCTAAGTTACACAGATAGTTGTAGAAAACCGATAAAGAATGAAGTTGGACAGCCATTTTAAAGAAGCTAGAGTAACTTGGTTCTAAAACAAGAGTGGACAGTACAAGAAAACAATAGTCCCATTTCAATTCCAAAGGTGCAAAAAATTCAAAACACAGCATAGTGTTACCAAACCAAATATGAGTATTAAAGGTGCCTCGTAATTGAGTGCGGTTTATTCTTGGAATGCCAACATTACAGAATCAATGTAATTCACCACAATGATAGCTTAAAGGAGAAAATAATATTATCTCAACTGATTTTTAAAAAGCATTTGATAAAGCTGAAGGCATATTTATGGCTGCTTTTTAAAAATCCTTTAGAAAACTACGTATCAAAGTGAAATTTCTTAATTTTATAAGGTTATTTGCCAAAAAGCTACAGCACATATTTTATTTAATGGAAAAACCTTTAATTCATTGCCGTTCAGGATCTGGAATGAGAAAAGGAATGCTACTATCACCACTGTTGTGTAACACAGCTCTGGAAGCCCTGGCCAATGCCACAGAAAATTTCGAAAGTAAGAGATACAAGGATTGGAAAGGCAGAGATGAAACCGTCATATTTGCAGTTAGTATAATCTTCAACCTCAAAAAGCACACAAAATCAACAAACTATAGAATTACTAAGGAAATTTAATAAGGTTGCCCAACACTTGATCCAAAAGCCAAATCATTTCTCCATAGCAGAAATAACAAAATGGAAAATATGATTAATAATAATAAACAATTCATGGTAACAACATAACTATAAAATTCCTAAGGACTGGTTTCACCAGTAATACACAGCACCACAATGGAGATTTCAAACCTCTAACAAACACCTTAAAAGATGATTCAAACAAATGGAGAGAAGTTGCTGGCTCACTGATGGGATGACTTAATATTGTAGACATGTTGATTCTACCACAAATTAATCCACAAATTTAATGCAATTCTAATGAAAATTCCAGTTGAATTTTCCCAGAACTGAAGAAAATTACTCCAAAATTCATATCAAGAAGTAAAGGTTCATGCATACAAAAGACAATCCTAAAAAAGGAGACTATTAAGAAGAGGCACTTACCATATGAGGTGTTAAGATGTACAGAAGAGCACAGTAAAAAACAGTAGTATTTGCTCAACAAAAGATATATTGACCAATGGAATAGGATAGAGAGTACAGAGCTAGGGTCACACATATAGGACATTAGTATACGATCAAGGAGACATCACAAATCATTGAAGACAGGATGGGTTACTTAATAGTTTTGGAAAGAGAAAAATAAAACTGGATCCTTACCTAATACGTATACAAATGTTCACTCCAGAAGTATTAAATACATAAACATGAAGGTAAAACTATAAAGTTAATAGAAAAGAATATCAAATAATATATTTGTAATGTAGAGATGAGGAAAAAATTCTTAAACAAAACTTCAAAAGCGGGCTTCCCTGGTGGCGCAGTGGTTGAGAGTCCGCCTGCCGATGCAGGGGACACAGGTTCGTGCCCCGGTCTGGGAAGATCCCACATGCCGCGGAGCGGCTGGGCCCGTGAGCCATGGCCGCTGAGCCTGCGCGTCCGGAGCCTGTGCTCCGCAACGGGAGAGGCCACAACAGTGAGAGGCCCGCGTACCACAAAAAAAAAAAAGGAAAAGAAAAAGAAAAAAATAAAACTTCAAAAGCACAAAACACAAGACATAAAATGGTATTTCATTACATGAAAATTAAGAATTTATTTTCAGATAGAGAATGGGAAAAGACAACGTCTAAATTACGGCAAGGGATTAATATTTCAAATATACAAGGAACTTCTGTGAATCATTAAGAAAAAGACGGCAACCCCAATAGAAAAATGGGTGAAAGGTACACAAAAAATAGTTTACAGACAACACACTAGAAGTAATAAGCTCACAGAGGGATGCACAAATCATTAGTAACCAGAAAAATGCAAATGAAACAAGCAGACGTTACATGCATTAGACCAGAAAAAAGATGACATCCGCAATGTGCCATGTATATCAAAAGAGTGATATTGCTGGCGTGCACATCCTTGTTTTCACTGTGAAGTGTCACTCTGCTGTCCAGGAGGGCAGCCCGCCCATATGCCCTCCAACAGTTTTGAGGGTTTCTATAGCTCAGTGCCGTTGCCTTGGCATGACCCAGCTATCCACTTTTCCAGTCTAAAAGCTTCCATCAAAAAAGAATTTTGCTTCAAATACACAGATTAGTGTCTAAATAATAAATAAAGTATTACAGGGTTGCTCTCACAGGACACAGTGACAATCTCTGATGTCTCTTTTGTTGTTGTTGTTGTTTTAAAAAACTCCTCTGTTAGAAATAACTTTTCTGGATACAGTTTTTGTGATCCTATCTGCTGTTCTTGCAGCTCCAGGAGAGAGGGAACATTTTCTATTTCTTATCTTGAGGAGACTTCTTTTGCCAGAGACGAGTAGGGCCTATAGTTTTCAAGGTCAAGTGCTGGAAACACATGGTTTAACACTGAAAGAGATGCAGTCCTGAGAGAAAAAGAAATCATATGGAAAAGAAAAGGTCAGAATAGGATTATTAACAGATGGAATATGGCACATAAAGATTAGGGACATCTGGGCTTCCCTGGTGGCGCAGTGGTTGAGAGTCCGCCTGCCGATGCAGGGGACGCGGGTTCCTGCCCTGCTCAGGGAGGATCCCACATGCCGCGGAGCGGCTGGGCCCGTGAGCCATGGCTGCTGAGCATGCGCGTCGGGAGCCTGTGCTCGGCAACGGGAGAGGCCGCAGCAGAAACAAGATTAGGGACATCTTTTTTCCTCTTATCTTCCATTATAAATTTTTTATGTGACTCTGACAGGTTTATCGATTCTTATTTTATAATCGTTGTTCATTTCGGTGCGTTATTTATGTGTACGTATGTGTTTGCACATTTAGTGGTGTTGTGGGGAGGTGTGTGTGTAAAGAGAGAGAGGCATATACAAGTCAACTATATTATAAATGGACATTTGCTGTTTTTCCTTATCTCATCCTTGGAATCCCGATCAGGACAGGAACTGGGTTGTTGGTTTTCTTCATCATCATACTCAGTACCTAGGAAAATGCCTAGACACAGGCAGACTTAATGAATCTTATCGGACAAACATGTCCACTGAAGAAAATCGAAAAATTTAAAATAAGTATAAAAATGAAAATAAAAGCAATACGAATTTCATCAGCCTAGACGGGGCGGGCGCGGTGGTGGGGGTGGGGGACCGGTGTGCAGGAAGAACCTCTGTAGAAACGTCATGTTTCCAATCTGTTGTCTCAGTGCATGTAGACATATAAACCCATAAACAAAAACAGGGTGATATAACACTATCGTTTTATGTTCTGCTTTTTCACTCCATAGCTTATCATAATCATTTTTGCATGTTACTACCCTTACCTACCACAGTCAGTGGCAAAGCCGAAATTCAAATCCAGCCTGTGAAGCCTGGGCGTTTGGATTCTTAGCCGTAGGTTATAGAGTTGACACCTGAACTTGGCAGCCGTTATTAGCATATAAACAAGTAACTGGACAATATATTTTAATTCAATTTCATTAAATACTGATTAGCTTAATAATACCTCTCCAGTGGAATGTTACCCGCATGAGAGCACTGATCTTGTCTATCTCAGATTCCCAGCGCCCAGAACAGTTCCTGCCACATTCTGGGGGGATCATTAAACAGGTGTTGAATAGTGAATAAAAGGACGAATGAGTTCTGTAGGCATCTTTACTGGAAGGATAAATTGAGGTTTTTAGAGACTCTTTGTTAGACTATTTTGGACAGTCCCAAGTCCACCCTGCAGAGAATAAAGGATGATCTCAGTGCACTGGCTCCCTCCCAGGTCAGATCGTCCAGGAACTAGGCACGCTGGCCAGCCTGAGTTATTGCCCATTTGTCCAACTCTTTCAGGAAACGTATCAGTGGGTCATTGACGGGCGATTTTGCAACTATGGTTTAAACAGAGTGGTTTGACAGGACTCCACAGGTAATAACTGTGTGTATAAACAAAGCACACTATCCTCAGAGAGGACCTGGGTCTTCTTTCCCATAATTACAGATTTCAAAAAGCAAACCTGGGAAACTAGAGAATGGTGAAAGGGCTCCCTATGCACCCGAGAGTGAAAAACAGGCTGTTGAGTGATGCTTCTTTTCTATCACCCACAGCTGAGGACACAGCGGCTCCAAGTACCCCACATCCTAGAGAGGGCATCCAGGAAGCAGGGCCAGACCTCAGTAAACTCCCAAGGCTGACAAAGAGGCAGCAGTGCCGGCCTCTGCAATCAACACCTCTCCAACCCATTCCACCTCTGGTCCACTTAGGAAACGCCAGAGGAAAGGGAGGGAGAGACGGCAGTGTCGTCAGTCTTGTGGGGAGTGCAGTATTTGTGGAGATAGGTGATTTCCTCAAATTGGTTCAGGGTGCCAAGAAGAATAGAAGAATGCCTGTTCAGTTCTCAGCTGGGTGCATGCTCACTGCAAACACTCCCAGCTCATTCTGGTGCCCCTATCAAAGCAGAAGGGAGTACGGTGAGGGAGTTCTTGAGAGAGTTGACATGTGTAGGAGCCGGTGACTGTTCTGGGGATTTCTAAAAGGTTGGAGCACCCATGCCAGCAGAGCTTAAAGAGGCAGTGGTGGAGTGTGACTAGGAAGGAGATGGGGTGAGCTCTTTCCCATCTGCCATCTCTGCAGGAAGAGAAGAGGCCCTCAGTCATTCTGGGGTTAGAATAAAGGCAGTGCTGTGCCAGGTGAGGTGACACCTCAGCTAAGGAGGGAGCTTGGAACATGGACCATCATCAGGACCAGTTGTGGATAACCTGCTCCTCTCTGGGGAGGCCCTCCATAGCTGAGGGGCTGGTATGAAGCTGAACCTCACCTCAGGAGCACCCCCATCACACCTGATGATTAATAATAGCTCAAAGCTTATTATTATTTCTTCTCAGTAAATATAGTGAGAGAGAGAGAACTTGCATAGGTTTACATTTATATCTCATATTTCATCATTTCTAGGACACACATTTCTTGATTATACATTTCTGAAATTAGGATGTGTCTTACATTCACTAATGACCAGGCAGCACTCATGAAATTGTTGTCATTGCTTTAGGATTAATTTTGTGTATGCTTTCCTTTTTGTTTATACACAAGAGTGATGTAAGATTAAAATCTATGTCTAAGTTTAAAAGAACTCTCTCAGTACGTGTAAAGTAAAAATTCAGAGTGATAAGAAAACATTATGTCTGAATCTAAATGGTAGCATCTTTTTTCTTGGTGGTGTATAAATAGTAACACATCTTTCAGTCTAGGGGCCTTAGACTCAGAGAAATACAGTGTGTCCTTTTTCCCCTCCTCTAGTCTCACAGAGTGTTCTCTGCTAACTTGCCCCTCTGATAATCAGCACAGTACTTTGGAAATTCAAAATATTCATTTATTTCTCCCAAGGCTTCTCATCAGCTACCACAACGACTAACAGTTTATTTGCACATGGCGTTCCTCATTTTCATTTCTATGAGGGAGTGGGCACAGTATCGTTGGAGAAAACTGAATATTTTCTATGATGAAGTAAAATTATATCCTTTTGGCTGGTGTGAGTATGATATTTGTACAGATTTAGTAGTCACCTCAAAGTGACTCATTACCACATTCTGCAGATCCAAACCACATCCATACTTTCTACAACTCCCAAACCCTCCCCCCAGTTCTGTCCACTTCTGAACAATACTCTTCTCAGACCTTATTCATTCATTTCAACAAATATGTATAAAGCAGCTACTATTTGTGAGGCCCTATGACAGGCACTGTGGATACAATGACAACACACAATAAAAGAGACAGGCCTTTGCCCTTGGGTTCCCTACCTACTGGCTCTAAAGACAGACAAGAAAACGGGCGAACGCACTGGAGTGTGACGAGTCCTGGGGACACTCACCTACAGCAAGAGCAGGTACAACCAGATTCCCGCAGGTCCCTGTCGTCCATCTCAAATGTGCTGCGTCCCCTGACCCCACTCTCTTCACCCTCGTTCCTTTCTCAGAGCCAGAGAAGTTTCTGCTCCCCTTGGGGTTAACCATCCTTTGTGGGTTTGATCCCTCTGCCTCTTGCTTCCCCTTGACTCTGCTCTTATTCCTTCTTCTTTACCTTTCTTATCTCCCTCTTCCTTAGCGACTTCCTGTTCCTTATAACTAGTCTGACCTTCTTTGAAAGAAAACGTTTCTTGTATTAGTAAAATAAAAGATTAGGTCAATTATTCATTTTCAATAAGCATTTGTTGAGATGCCATTATATGCCAGGTACTGGATATTAGGGGTGAACAAGAGAGAAATGGTCACTTCTCTCACTGATTTTATAATACAAGGGAGGAAGATGGACCAAAAGAAAACCCAAACAAAAATTAGAAGAATAAACCAAAAATTGAGTAAAAGAATCCCACATGTTAAAAATTGGTAAACTGTAAAGAATAACCAGAGTGAGCCAGCCAGGATGACCAGGAAGGCCTCTCTCAAGAAAGAGTGAATTCGGGAGAGCCCCACAGGTGAGACATTCCCATCCTTGTGAAAAGCGAGCAGAGGAGTATGTGGGCAGAGAAAATGTCACCTGCAAACGTCCTGTGCCAAAGAAAATCTTGGTTTGTTGGTGATACTGGAGAGTGGGGAGCTTGGGAAGGGGTGGCATGAGATGCTGCTGCAGGGTGGCCAGGGACAGATCACACTGGGCTTTGTAAGCCATGATAAGCACCTGAATTATATTTTAAGGGACATGGGAATCCATTGAAGGATTTTAAGCAGGGGAGAGACATGATCTGAGTATAGTTTGTATGCTAGACTGAGAGGTAGGGTAACTACATGCTCTCTTTTGCCCAGGACAGTTCCAGCTTATTCCTGTCACCCAGGTATAATTATCAATAATGTCCCTTTCACAATGGAAAGTGACTTGGCTTAGATGATAAACTATACAGTCACACTTAAGCAGAGGCGGAAGCCATGAAGATGGGGAGACTACTGAGACAGCTGTTGCACGAACCCAGGTGAGAACAGGTGTGGCCAGGAGCGTGGAGGTGCACGTGAGACCAAGCTGATGGGCTAGAGATGAATTTTGGAAGTAGAATCACAGGCCTTGCTAGTGGATTGGATGTGGAGGTAAAGGCAAGGGAAGCATCAAGCACATTTCCCAATATCTGGGGTGAGCCACAGAGGGAAGAGTCGTGTCATTTGCTGAATTGGAGTGGCCTGGGGGTGAAGAGTTCTGGACGGAGATGAGCGTTTCCTTTGGACAAGCAGAGTGTGAGATCTCTGGAAGCCATCCAATCAGAGGTTTCAGGAGGCCAATCAGATAAACAAGCATGGAGCTTGGAAACCAGGTTCTGAGGGGGAGATATAAGTTTCAGAGGCGTCAGCATGTAGATACTATTAGCTGCGCTTGTTGGGGAGAATACAGAGAAATAAAAAGTGCGAGCCCAGAACCAAGTCTGAGGGACACTTAGAGTTTGGGGAGATGAAAAGACCCAGCTAAGGAGATAAAGGAAAACTGAAGGGAAGCAAAAGGAGAGTGTGGTACTATGAAGCCAAGAGAGAACCTTCCAGGAAGGAGGGAGAGGACAACTGTGCTGAGCATGGCTCAGAGGCCTCCTGATAGGAGGAGAGAAACATGTCAGTTGTTTTGGCAACATGGAGGTCAGTGGTGACCAGAGCTGTTTTGCTGAGTGGTGGGGACAGAGGACAGGCTGGTGTGGGTTCAAGTGTGAGTCAGAAGCGAGGAATCAGAAAGTGCAGATGGGCAGGTTTTCAACAAGTCTGACTATAAAGAGGAAGAGGAAAACGTGCAAGAGTGAAGAGTGATGTGGATTGAACTCAGGGTTTTCAATGTGGTGATTTATTGGGAAAGCTGTTACTGACTGTCTGGACTCTGCAAGGTTTTGCCCATGTGAGGAACAAGCACATTTTCCTCCCTGGCGTGAGTGTCACTGCGTGTCCTGTGCAAGAGAAGAGCACCACAGGAGCTGGGCAGAAGGAAAGCACAAACCAGGAAGTGTTTGTGTCCTACAACGTCCCTCCTGCGCCCTGAAAGGACAGAGATTAACACTGTGCCCAGCTGGCACGGGAGAAATGTTTACCAGTTCCAGTATCACAAGCGGGCAAAAGAAGGGTGGACGTGGAGCTCAGAGTAAATAAACTGATAACCGGCACACACTTCTACTCTGAAAGTGGGATTCAGGAGCACTCCTAAGGGGAGACGATTCATGATGAAATGATCCCTGTAGGGGAAAGACAAGTTTAACTTCCTTGTCAAGGAGGAAGAAAAAGTGTGTCTGTAAGGTAGTTAGTCACAGGAGAACTTTCTCATACAGTTCCCATCAGAAGGCACTGTCAGAGGTGTACGTAGAGGCTGTGTCTCAGAAAAGTGAGTCTGACAAAATAAAGCAGGAGCAGGGTAACCGGGATTAGGGAGAGTGTGGTGGCAGATTGGCTGGCAAGAACAGGCTCAAAGCACTGCTGAGTTTAGGGCTCTAGTGGTAAAGTCTCAACAGACCCCAGGTTGTAAGGAGACTCCTATTATGAGAATGTTCACTATTAGATTTCTATCCCAGGAACTGAAGGTATAGAATTTGCAAAATGAGGGGAAAGAAAGGAAAAGTAGGAGAAAGGATGACTTGAAAGTTTAGATAAAGCAAGTTCTCCAAATTATTGTAAATAGGAAAAATTTAATAATCAGCCTTTTTATTACTTGAAATAAAAGTTGGATACAGAAGTCTATTCACCATTCTTTTTTCTTTTTTTGGGGGGGGCTGCTTTGGGTCTTCGTTGTTGCACGCGGGCTTTCTCTAGTTGCGGCGAGCGGGGGCTACTCTTCGTTGCGGTGCGTGGGCTTCTCATTGCGGTGGCTTCTCTTGCTGTGGAGCACGGGCTCTAGGCGCACGGGCTTCTGTAGTTGTGGCGTGTGGGATCAGCAGTTGTGGCTCGTGGGCTCTAGAGCGCAGGCTCGGTAGTTGTGGTGCACAGGCTTAGTTGCTTTGCGACATGTGGGATCTTCCCGGACTAGGGCTCGAACCCGTGTCCCCTGCATTGGCAGGTGGATTCTTAACCACTGTGCCACCACAGAAGCCCCTGTTCCCCACTCTTTAAAGTGTTAGATCATTTTACTTCTTGGAATCTGTAATCTGAAAAAACCAAACACCAAAACCAAATTTTTATCCAAGGAAGAAGGTTATTGGTTTCTCTAGGAATTTGTGATTTATAGAGTCACTCATAATTCCTCTAACAGGCCCAAACCCCTTTTATTAGACACTGTTTTCCTCAGTAAGAAGTAACATGCTGGGACTTCCGTGGCAGTCCAGTGGTTAAGACTTGGAGCTCTCACTGCCGTGGGCCTGGGTTCAATCCCTGGGGGGAGAACTAAGATCCCACAAGCCATGCGGCATGACTGGAAAAAGAGTAACATGCTGCTGGCTTTCCTCTGTTGGGAAGGGTCCAGGGAGGGAAAATGACTTCTTCTCAAGGACCTGATACATATCCAATGCAATACAAAACCTCCTGATACTTAATCTTGATGGCGTCCCTATGCCTCCGTTTCTGGACATGTTTATTCCTGGACACTTGCATCAGGCAAGGAATATAGAGTGAAGGGAGACAGCGTTGGAGGCACTTCTGGACGGCACAGACAGAAATTGGTTCATAGATGGATTTGTAGGTGTTGCTGAGAGATGAACAGAAGATCAAGGTGCAGCTGCTGGAGCAGGATTCCACGATCCAGTCGTCCCGAGGCTGTGTCCCCTGCCCGCACACAGACACAACTGAGGACGCACTAAGGGCACTAGACCCCAGGGCAGAGAAGCTGACAGGACCCAACTGCCAGGGAGTGAAGAGGCCTGAATACAGAAGGGCCTAGAAAGAGCACCACTGTAACCAGAGGGGCCTGGAGGGGAGCGGGTCTGATTAGGGGAAGGGGTGGAGCAGGGTGTCTGCCCTGTATGATGCTGAGATTGTGGCCCCGACACCCAAGACACAGGCACAGACTCGGTCTTCATGTGGGTGTCCAGCCATCACCCCTTGGGAACAAACAGGCTGTCCTTATATCAAAGAATAATACACGGTTTTCAACATTCAATCTCTTAAGCATTTATTAGATCTGCTGGCTTCCGTGGACAGAGAACTCACAAGCTCAGCGTTCCTGCCCTTGGGGACTCACAGCCCCGTCGTCTCCTGAGCAGAGTGAGAGGCAGCTCAGTACTTGTCGGGCAGGCCAGGAGGTCGGAAGTAATTGGGGTCTTTGCCGCTCCGGCCCCATCTATTGGCAAACTGGTCGGCCTCCGAGTCCTCCCGTCCGTGGCCACTGTCTCCATGCTTAAAAAGGTCTGTGATTCTCTGACTATTCTCCCTGGCATCGCTGGAATGGAGGAGGGCAGGTAGGGGATTACTCCAGGGCTGACGAGCAACAGCCCACCCTCCCCATCTCTCCTCTTTCCAAGGAATCGAGGACTCTGACAGGAGCTAGGAAAGAGGGAATGAAGCCTGAGGCTGCCCGGGCTCAGCCCACCTCAGCCCTGCGGGTCCCCTTATGCTGGGTGAACAGCACCCATGGGGGAGGCTTGGGAATCGTCTGTCCCACCAGCCTTGCTCTGCTCTTCAGCCACTCAGACCCCACACAGGACACAGAGGGTGAGGGTGGATAAGAGGAGGAGAGGCCACAGCCCTACAGGAAGTTCTCCAGGGCTTGGCCCCTCCTGGCTGTCCGAGGCTCTCACACCCATCCCTGCATCCTCAGGGCCCCTGGTACCTGATCACTTCAGCAGCCCAGACGCCCCCAGGTCCCCTTTGGGCAGCGTCATAGTTGCCCCGGGCGTGAAAGTACTTGTCTGCATCTTTGTACCCAGCTTCTTTCATGTCAGAGTAGGCTCGCCACATGTCTTTAGCCCCTGGGAGGAAAGCACATAGAGAAAGGATTATCAGGTGGACAGAAAACTGTGACACACCTTAGGGAAGAATCAAGGAATGAAAAATCTTCCACTGACTCAGTTTCATCCTGTGGCTATAGCACCGTGAGTGCCATAGATTGAGCAGAGCATTCTTTGTGTCTAGTTTCCTGCTCCTGGTAACTCCAATGAGAGTCGTTATGGGGGGGAGGGGCACAGCTGCGTTGGACCTGGCTGTCGGGCCCCTACGATGCTGTCTCTGGACTGCATCTCACTTAGGGCTCTATGTGATACGTTTAAGGAGAGAAGGGAGCTATCTTTATAGGGCAGGATTCCTCAGCTTCATACTATTGACATTTTAAGCCAGATAATTCTTTGCTGTTCAGGGCTGTCCTGGGTATTGTAACACGTTTAACAGCATCCCTCACTTTTACCCACTAACGGGCAACCTATTCCCCAAGTGGGACAACCAAAAGTGTTTCCAAACATTGCCAGATATCTCCAGGACGCAAAATTGCCCTTGGCCCCGAACCACTGTTATAAAAGGAAGATGCATAGGATGAGATCCAGGGGATTGGGGTGAGTGAGGAGGTGACATGGAGGACAGATTCTGAGAAAGGGGCAGACATGCAGCACCTCTGCCCTGACGCCTAAGAAATGTATCCCTGCTGCGCGAATGCGCTCAATGTGACTTGATTCCCCTGCCTGTTAGGCACGTGAATGGCATCCTGAGGACTTTCTAGTGGACGGTATTGATGACGTGGGCTGCCTGAGGAAGCAAGCCCTCGAGCAGTGGGTCTTTGCCTCAGCCTGGTTACACCTTCCAATCAGCTGGGGAGGTACTGAAAGTCCCCTGAGACATACCTCACAGCCCAGGCCAGTTACCTCACACTCTCTGGGGTGGGTCTCAGGCATCAATAGTTTTCACTGCTCCCCAGGTGAATCCAACATGCAGCTGAGATTGATAAGCCCCCAGCTTGAGGGAGTGGCACTGGGACAAGTCTGCCCAGCAAGAGCTGTGGCCTCGTGCACAGCTGGGTTCAAACTTCTGTCCTGCCACCTGCTGACTGGCCCTTAGTCCCTGGGCAGCAGACTCGGCTGCTCTCAGCCTCGGTTTTCTCCCCTTCAGATGGGGGGAGATGCCTCCCTCACGGAGGTATTCTGCAGGTAAGTAGGTGACCACCTGTCCCAGCCTAACCAGAACTGCACCTGTTTTCCTGGAACTGCCCCAGTTAGCGTTGAAAGTGTCCTGGAAAAGTCCTCAGACCTGGGCAAAGCAGGAGAGTTGGTCACCCTGAAGTGCATGTAAGGGCCGAGTTCCTACCGGAAGCTTGAGATATGTTATTAGGTTCCCCACCCCGGTCGCACACGGCTTTTTTTGTCAGTTAAAAGGCTATAAAAGGGTAGGAAACAGACTGAACCAGGGACAGTGTCACTGAGTATAGGAAGCAGGAGCAAGAGCTAAGCTGAAGGTCCCTGAATTATCCAATTAGGAAATGGAAGGTAAGAAGGAAGAGAAGAAGAAGAGAGGAAGGAAGGAAGGAAGAGGGAAAGGGAGGGAGGAAGGGAGAAATGAGTGGAGGGAGAGAAGAAGAGAGGAGAAATAGATGGATAGCTTTCATCCTCCTTCATGCAATTGGTCTGAGGGAAATGCTGTACCATTTCAAGACTTATTTTATGTCTTCCATTCAAACTTCCATTTCAGCTGGGAATGATGACTGTTCTTTCTCTAGTGACTGATCGACATAAATCCTGTGGTTTTCAATCTGTCTGAAAAAAAGCTCCCCAAACACCTGGCACATTCTACCACATAGGGCAGCACCGCCTAAGACAGAGCTCCAACCCTTAAGAGCGCTCATGGTGAATCCCAGAGGCCCATGGGTGTCATCCCCCCTCCACCAGCCTTACCTTCATAAGCCTCGCCAAGGAAGGAAAACCATCGGCTGTGGACTCCCAGCACCAAGGAGCAGAGAATGAGGCCTGTGAAAAGCTTCATTGTGCTGAAATGAAAGGAGAGGGTCAGGGAGACACGGACAAGCCTTGTACACCCACTTGGGGATTTGTATGTCGAGGAGAGCCCGGCTGTTCTTTCCACTTGTTCTCATTAGACTCTCAGTGGTCCACCTAGGCAATATTGCAGTAGGACCTCACTCGGAGCCACTAGCCCTCAGCTCTGAACCCACCAACCCTGAACCCAAGCCTGTCTAAGAGGTCACCAAGGTGTCTATGGTGGAAGAAGAGAGCAGCTGGGACGTAGCTGTGTCTTGCTAAAGCAGCCTGTAATTAATCAAAAAGCATTTCCCATGCGCCACGCTGCCAGCACTGACCTCATTCAGCACAAATACAGAAGAGAAGATTTAAAGTAAGTGTTTTCAAAGAAATCACTCCTTGGAGAACTTTCTCACCTGAACCCGGTGGAGCAGACCTGCTGGGGACAGGTGGCTGCATTTATACTGAGCCATCCCTGCTGGGGTCATGGGGTGAGAAGGAAAGCTGGACTGGTGCCTGGGGGAGAGTCCCTGCAGGTCATTTCTCCTACAAAACTGCAAAGGGTAACTTACTGGAGACCAGTGGCTGTCCTCATCCACAGGTCATATTCCGCATTGTGCAACCCTGAGAAAACAGCAAGGCCTGTTCTGCCTGGTGGCCACTGTCAGGGGTGGAGGGGCTGAGGCCTGGGCCACCTGGGCTGTGGAGAAGAGGGTGTGGAGCTCTAGGAAGGAGGCCCCCAGGCTGCTGGCAGGTGTGTGGTTAGAGGATACTCCTCCAGCCTGGACCTTGCTTTCCTGGTCGTTTCCTCAGGATGGTCCCTTCTGGACCAGACAGCCCATGTGTCAGAAATTAAATCCTTTGAACTCACGTGTAAAGCCCTTGAGCTTCAAAATTGACAGGCCACCCCACCGAATGTCGTGGGTGCCCCGAGCACTTTCCACCACTCTGTGTACCTGTGCTGAGCTCTCCGCTCCAGGGCAGAGAAAGCCCTCTCAGCCTCTCAGGCATGCCTTTCATATGGGTCAGCACCTATCATGACGACAAAAAAGGGAGGTATTATAAAATAATGAGAGGCTTTTTGACTTGATAAAGGTTAAATACCAATAATCTATAGCAGCAGTTCTCACAGTGTGTTCTAGGGAAACCAGAGGGTCTCTTAAGACCCTTTCAGGGGAGTCTGTGGGATCAAAACTATTTTCACAGTAGCACTAAGAAATTCTTTTCCTTTTTCATTCCCATTTTTTTCATGAGTGTACTGGGTATGAAATGTTCATTGATATGGTTTGAGATTTCTACATTGCAACTGACCTTTAAGAAACTACCACTTGTCAAGTTTTGGTATCATATCAAAGAATTGCCTGAATTATCATAAAATGCTATTAAAATGCTCTCCTGTTTTCTACCTATATGTTATATCTGTGTGATGTTGAATTTTTTTGTATACTTCAACCCAAATAATGTATTGTGACAGATTGAGTGCAGGATCAGACATGAGAATCCAGCTATCTTCTATTAAGCTAGATATTTAAAACATTTCAAAAATGTAAAGCTACTATTTTTGTTATTAATCTTTTTGTTTTGGAAAAAGATTATTTTCATTAAAATATATTATTTATGTTAACATAATGGATTTATTATTGTGTTTTTATTTATTCATTTATTTATTTGACCACTTTTTAGATACTCTGCAAAGGGTTTTTCATAAATTAACTCAGTCCTCATAAAACTTCATAACAGCACAATATATTATTGTGTTTTTAAATGCTCAAACATTTTTTCTTTCCAGTGTGTTAAATCCTGACAGAGTCAGGATAAATTAAATTTCTTTGAGGTCCTCAATAAAGTTTCAGAGTATAATGGGACCCTGAGACACAAAAGCTTGAGAATCATTGCTCTATAGCAAATCTTATGTATAAAGAAGACACTTTAGGTGCATTCTCAAGAAGGCCAAGAAGGAGACATGGGTGTCCTCTTCTGATCACCTCAGTTTCACATTCTCCTGGAGGACCTGCCCGTTGCTAAGACAAGAAACATGAGGAGGATAAGAAATGGAAGAGAAGAAATGAAACTATCATTATTTCTAAGTGATGCAAGCTTTTACGAAGAGAGCCCATCAGAATCAAATGGCACACTAATGAAGCCATTAAGAGAATTCAGTGAGATTGCCATGTTTCACATAAAAATTCAATTGTGTTTCTCTACACCAATTCTTTTTTTGTCGTGTTTTTGGCTGCGTTGGGTCTTCGTTGCTGCCCGCGGGCTTTCTCTAGTTGCAGCGAACGGGGGATGCTCTTCAACGCGGTGCACAGGCTTCTCACTGCGGTGGCTTCTCTTGTTGCGGAGCACAGGCTCTAGGTGTGCAGGCTTCAGTAGCTGTGGCTTGCGGGCTCAGTAGTTGTAGCTCGAGGGCTCTAGAGCACAGGCTCAGTAGTTGTGGCACACGGGCTTAGTTGCTCCACAGCATGTGGGATCTTCCCGGACCAGGGCTCAAACCCGTGTCTCCTGCACTGGCAGGCGGATTACTGACCACTGCGCCACCAGGGAAGTCCCAACACCAATTCTTAACAGTTAAAAAATTACAATACAAAATACTACCAAAAACATTAACTATCTAGGGAAAACTTTAAAAATACACAAATATTTACAGAGAAAATTTAAGTTTGTTAAAGGATAAAAAGTGGGGGATGTTTGTCATGTTCATGGAGAGGATGTTTTGACTTAGTAAAGATATCAGTTCTCCTTGGAGTAATTTATAAATTCAGTGCAATGCTAATCAAAATTCCCCGTGGAATTCAATTAGGGACACAACAGATTTGTTTTCTATAGATGAATAAAAGTCCATGAATAAGTAAATTAAAAAAAATAAGGACCAAGAGGAGACATGCACTGGTCTCTAAGATGCGTGATCTTGGGATTTACCTCAAGGGGGGAGACAACTGTGACTGCTGTCTGTGTCTTTGGGCCAGAGGGCATCCCCAGGGACCAAGAGAACTGAGAGATGTTTGCAGCACCAGTTATGTCCAGAATAGGCACCAGAGAAGTAGAGCCACACAGCTTTGAAGATCGTCCTCAACCCAGATGTGGATGAAACAATTTCACATCAAGCAATGGGTACCCATGGAGAAGTGTGTGTACCATCCTCCGTCTCACCATCCTACAGGCAATGTTAAAATGGTGTTGGACTGCACCCGGGAACGGTTCATGAGAGATGTGGCAGAGATGGTGAGGACCCAGTGGGCGCCCGATCTCATCCTCCCTGCACAGGCACAAGTAGTGCAGCCAGTGCTCTGTGGCATCAAGGTGACCGGATTGTTCCTTGAGGTGTGGTGCAGACTGGGGAAAGAAGAGTGTGAACAGTGGATGGAACACACTGGGGATGTAGGAATGGAAGCTTCCGTGGGATGGATGCAGGCAGGTGGCGGAGGACAGAGAGAGTGCACTTTTTGGGTTGTGATTGTGGAGTGGCAGGCTGGGGACAAAAATGTGTAAAAGCCGAGAAGAGGAGGCACTTGCACTCTGACTGACAAGAACTCTAGAACATAGTTGAACCTGCCGTTGAGGAGTTCACTAGGTCCTTGACCATTCTGCAGACGAGGAAGAGTGGACCGCTGGGTGTGGATTGAGACCGGAGACATTTAGGTAGAAGAGTAGAGATTACGGGGATTTACAACAAGATAAAGCAAGCCAGGCAAGGATCCCACATCCACTGACAAGAGCTTCATACAGCCTGGCTCATCTGACAGCAGCGAGATGCCCGAGCCACTCCAAGGATGCCTCGGAAGTTGTGTTAAACATGGTTTTCCATTCTGTATCTGTGTTTTTGATGCTTTCACATCCTGGGGCCTCCCTGCCCCTGGAGGGACTGCTTCTCCCAGAGGCAGCCAATTCTTACAGATTAGTAAACTAACCTGTGATAGTAAAGTAACCTGTGAGTGAGCCTTTCAAATACAAACCAGCCAATCCAGAGCTCACACTTCCACCACCTCCTTCATTGCGCCCTCACGCTCTGGGCCACTATCCACCTGCCCTGACCACAGCAGAGCCAGGCACCAGACAACTAGGAACCAGCCCCTATGCCGAGCGAGAGCTGAAAGTATTCACATGAGCCAGTCCTTAACCCGCTCACTGTGCCTCACTGGTCCTCCCACAGAGACCACAATAAAGGCGTTTCTCACGTTTTCTGCCCCTCTCTCTGTCCCCTGGCCCACCCTGGGTGCTTCCTCGTGTGGCCACCCCTTGGTGTGATGTGCCCCCTTCTTTGGGGATCTGTGAGTAACAAACTTCTTTTTCATGGCAGTTGTCTCCCGATCTGTTGGCCTTACCATCACAGTTGTCTCCCCCCTTGGGGTAAATCCCAAGATCACGCATCTTAGAGACCAGCGTATGTCTCCCCTAGGCCCTTATTTTTTTTAACTTACTTATTCATGGACCTTTATTCATCCATAAAACATAAATCTGTTGTGTCCCTAAAAGATTTCCATGGGGAATATTGATTAGCATTGCACTGAATTTATAAATTAATCCAAGGAGAACTGATATCTTTACTAAGTCAAAACATCCTCTCCATCAACATGACATACATCCCCCACTTTTTATCCTTTAACAAACTTAAATTTTCTCTGTAAATATTTGTGTATTATTAAAGTTTTCCCTAGATAGTTAATGTTTTTGGTAGTATTTTGTATTGTATTTTTTTAACTGTTAAGAATTGGTGTTGGGACTTCCCTGGTGGCGCAGTGGTCAGTAATCCGCCTGCCAATGCAGGAGACACGGGTTTGAGCCCTGGTCCGGGAAGATCCCATATGCTGTGGAGCAGCTAAGCCCGTGTGCCACAGCTACTGAGCCTGTGCTCTAGAGCCCGTGAGCCACAACTACTGAGCCCGCGAGCCACAGCTACTGAAGCCTGCACACCTAGAGCCTGTGCTCTGCAACAAGAGAAGCCACCGCAGTGAGAAGCCTGTGCACCGCGTTGAAGAGTAGCCTCAGCTCGCTGCAACTAGAGAAAGCCTGCGGGCAGCAACGAAGACCCAACGCAGCCAAAAAAACAACACAAAAAGAATTGGTGTAGAGACACACAATTGAATTTTTATGCGAAACACGGCAATCTCACTGAATTCTCTTAATGGCTTCATTAGTGTGCCATTTGATCCTGATGGGTTTTCTACGTAAAAGCTTGCATCATTTAGAAATAATGATAGTTTCATTTCTTCTCTTCCATTTCTTATCCTCCTCATGTTTCTTGTCTTAGCAACGGGCAGGTCCTCCAGGAGAATGTGAAACTGAGGTGATCAGAAGAGGACACCCATGTCTCCTTCTTGGCCTTCTTGAGAATGCACCTAAAGTGTCTTCTTTACACATACGATTTGCTGTAGAGCAATGATTCTCAAGCTTTTGTGTCTCAGGGTCCCATTATACTCTGAAAAATTATTGAGGACCTCAAAGAAATTTAATTTATCCTGACTCTATCAGGATTTAACACACTGGAAAGAAAAAATGTTTGAGCATTTAAAAACACAATAATATATTGTGCTGTTATGAAGTTTTATGAGGACTGAGTTAATTTATGAAAAATCCTTTGCAGAGTATCTAAAAAATGGTCAAATAAATAAATGAATAAATAAAAACACAATAATAAATCCATTATGTTAACATAAATAATATATTTTAATGAAAATAATCTTTTTCCAAAACAAAAAGATTAATAACAAAAATAGTAGCTTTACATTTTTGAAAAGTTTTAAATATCTAGCTTAATAGAAGATAGCTGGATTCTCACGTCTGATCCTGCACTCAATCTGTCACAGTACATCATTTGGGTTGAAGTATACAAAAAAATTCAACATCACACAGATATAACATATAGGTAGAAAACAGGAGAGCATTTTAATAGCATTTTAAGATAATTCAGGCAATTCTTTGATACGATACCAAAACTTGACAAGTGGTAGTTTCTTAAAGGTCAGTTGCAATGTAGAAATCTCAAACCATATCAATGAACATTTCATACCCAGTACACTCATGAAAAAAATGAGAATGAAAAAGGAAAAGAATATCTTAGTGCTACTGTGAAAATAGTTTTGATCCCACAGACTCCCCTGAAAGGGTCTTAAGAGACCCTCTGGTTTCCCTAGAACACACTGTGAGAACTGCTGCTATAGATTATTGGTATTTAACCTTTATCAAGTCAAAAAGCCTCTCATTATTTTATAATACCTCTCTTTTTTGTTGTCATGATAGGTGCTGACCCATATGAAATGCGTGGCTGAGAGGCTGAGAGGGCTTTCTCTGCCCTGGAGCGGAGAGCTCAGCACAGGTACACAGAGTGGTGGAAAGTGCTCAGGGCACCCACGACATTCGGTGGGGTGGCCTGTCAATTTTGAAGCTCATGGGCTTTACACGTGAGTTCAAAGGATTTAATTTCTGACACATCTGCTGTCTGGTCCAGAAGGGACCATCCTGAGGAAACGACCAGGAAGGCAACGTCCAGGCTGGAGGAGTATCCTCTAACCACACACCTGCCAGCAGCCTGGGGGCCTCCTTCCTGGAGCTCCACACCCTCTTCTCCACAGCCCAGGTGGCCCAGGCCTCAGCCCCTCCACCCCTGACAGTGGCCACCAGGCAGAACAGGCCTTGCTGTTTTCTCAGGGTTGCACAATGCGGAATATGACCTGTGGATGAGGACGGCCACTGGTCTCCAGTAAGTTACCCTTTGCAGTTTTGTAGGAGAAATGACCTGCAGGGACTCTCCCCCAGGCACCAGTCCAGCTTTCCTTCTCACCCCATGACCCCAGCAGGGATGGCTCAGTACAATTACAGCCACGTGTCCCCAGCAGGTCTGCTCCACCGGGTTTTATGTGAAACATTACCATGTTTCACATAAAAAATCAATTGTGTTTCTCTACACCAATTCTTTTTTTGTCGTGTTTTTGGCTGCGTTGGGTCTTCGTTGCTGCCCGCGGGCTTTCTCTAGTTGCAGCGAACGGGGGATGCTCTTCAACGCGGTGCACAGGCTTCTCACTGCGGTGGCTTCTCTTGTTGCGGAGCACAGGCTCTAGGTGTGCAGGCTTCAGTAGCTGTGGCTTGCGGGCTCAGTAGTTGTAGCTCGAGGGCTCTAGAGCACAGGCTCAGTAGTTGTGGCACACGGGCTTAGTTGCTCCACAGCATGTGGGATCTTCCCGGACCAGGGCTCAAACCCGTGTCTCCTGCACTGGCAGGCGGATTACTGACCACTGCGCCACCAGGGAAGTCCCAACACCAATTCTTAACAGTTAAAAAATTACAATACAAAATACTACCAAAAACATTAACTATCTAGGGAAAACTTTAAAAATACACAAATATTTACAGAGAAAATTTAAGTTTGTTAAAGGATAAAAAGTGGGGGATGTTTGTCATGTTCATGGAGAGGATGTTTTGACTTAGTAAAGATATCAGTTCTCCTTGGAGTAATTTATAAATTCAGTGCAATGCTAATCAAAATTCCCCGTGGAATTCAATTAGGGACACAACAGATTTGTTTTCTATAGATGAATAAAAGTCCATGAATAAGTAAATTAAAAAAAATAAGGACCAAGAGGAGACATGCACTGGTCTCTAAGATGCGTGATCTTGGGATTTACCTCAAGGGGGGAGACAACTGTGACTGCTGTCTGTGTCTTTGGGCCAGAGGGCATCCCCAGGGACCAAGAGAACTGAGAGATGTTTGCAGCACCAGTTATGTCCAGAATAGGCACCAGAGAAGTAGAGCCACACAGCTTTGAAGATCGTCCTCAACCCAGATGTGGATGAAACAATTTCACATCAAGCAATGGGTACCCATGGAGAAGTGTGTGTACCATCCTCCGTCTCACCATCCTACAGGCAATGTTAAAATGGTGTTGGACTGCACCCGGGAACGGTTCATGAGAGATGTGGCAGAGATGGTGAGGACCCAGTGGGCGCCCGATCTCATCCTCCCTGCACAGGCACAAGTAGTGCAGCCAGTGCTCTGTGGCATCAAGGTGACCGGATTGTTCCTTGAGGTGTGGTGCAGACCGGGGAAAGAAGAGTGTGAACAGTGGATGGAACACACTGGGGATGTAGGAATGGAAACTTCCGTGGGATGGATGCAGGCAGGTGGCGGAGGACAGAGAGAGTGCACTTTTTGGGTTGTGATTGTGGAGTGGCAGGCTGGGGACAAAAATGTGTAAAAGCCGAGAAGAGGAGGCACTTGCACTCTGACTGACAAGAACTCTAGAACATAGTTGAACCTGCCGTTGAGGAGTTCACTAGGTCCTTGACCATTCTGCAGACGAGGAAGAGTGGACCGCTGGGTGTGGATTGAGACCGGAGACATTTAGGTAGAAGAGTAGAGATTACGGGGATTTACAACAAGATAAAGCAAGCCAGGCAAGGATCCCACATCCACTGACAAGAGCTTCATACAGCCTGGCTCATCTGACAGCAGCGAGATGCCCGAGCCACTCCAAGGATGCCTCGGAAGTTGTGTTAAACATGTTTTTCCATTCTGTATCTGTGTTTTTGATGCTTTCACATCCTGGGGCCTCCCTGCCCCTGGAGGGACTGCTTCTCCCAGAGGCAGCCAATTCTTACAGATTAGTAAACTAACCTGTGATAGTAAAGTAACCTGTGAGTGAGCCTTTCAAATACAAACCAGCCAATCCAGAGCTCACACTTCCACCACCTCCTTCATTGCGCCCTCACGCTCTGGGCCACTATCCACCTGCCCTGACCACAGCAGAGCCAGGCACCAGACAACTAGGAACCAGCCCCGATGCCGAGCGAGAGCTGAAAGTATTCACATGAGCCAGTCCTTAACCCGCTCACTGTGCCTCACTGGTCCTCCCACAGAGACCACAATAAAGGCGTTTCTCACGTTTTCTGCCCCTCTCTCTGTCCCCTGGCCCACCCTGGGTGCTTCCTCGTGTGGCCACCCCTTGGTGTGATGTGCCCCCTTCTTTGGGGATCTGTGAGTAACAAACTTCTTTTTCATGGCAGTTGTCTCCCGATCTGTTGGCCTTACCATCACAGTTGTCTCCCCCCTTGGGGTAAATCCCAAGATCACGCATCTTAGAGACCAGCGTATGTCTCCCCTAGGCCCTTATTTTTTTTAACTTACTTATTCATGGACCTTTATTCATCCATAAAACATAAATCTGTTGTGTCCCTAAAGGAATTCCACGGGGAATTTTTGATTAGCATTGCACTGAATTTATAAATTAATCCAAGGAGAACTGATATCTTTACTAAGTCAAAACATCCTCTCCATCAACATGACATACATCCCCCACTTTTTATCCTTTAACAAACTTAAATTTTCTCTGTAAATATTTGTGTATTATTAAAGTTTTCCCTAGATAGTTAATGTTTTTGGTAGTATTTTGTATTGTATTTTTTTAACTGTTAAGAATTGGTGTTGGGACTTCCCTGGTGGCGCAGTGGTCAGTAATCCGCCTGCCAATGCAGGAGACACGGGTTTGAGCCCTGGTCCGGGAAGATCCCATATGCTGTGGAGCAGCTAAGCCCGTGTGCCACAGCTACTGAGCCTGTGCTCTAGAGCCCGCGAGATACAATTACTGAGCCCGCGAGCCACAGCTACTGAAGCCTGCACACCTAGAGCCTGTGCTCTGCAACAAGAGAAGCCACCGCAGTGAGAAGCCTGTGCACCGCGTTGAAGAGTAGCCTCAGCTCGCTGCAACTAGAGAAAGCCTGCGGGCAGCAACGAAGACCCAACGCAGCCAAAAAAACAACACAAAAAGAATTGGTGTAGAGACACACAATTGAATTTTTATGCGAAACACGGCAATCTCACTGAATTCTCTTAATGGCTTCATTAGTGTGCCATTTGATCCTGATGGGTTTTCTACGTAAAAGCTTGCATCATTTAGAAATAATGATAGTTTCATTTCTTCTCTTCCATTTCTTATCCTCCTCATGTTTCTTGTCTTAGCAACGGGCAGGTCCTCCAGGAGAATGTGAAACTGAGGTGATCAGAAGAGGACACCCATGTCTCCTTCTTGGCCTTCTTGAGAATGCACCTAAAGTGTCTTCTTTACACATACGATTTGCTGTAGAGCAATGATTCTCAAGCTTTTGTGTCTCAGGGTCCCATTATACTCTGAAAAATTATTGAGGACCTCAAAGAAATTTAATTTATCCTGACTCTATCAGGATTTAACACACTGGAAAGAAAAAATGTTTGAGCATTTAAAAACACAATAATATATTGTGCTGTTATGAAGTTTTATGAGGACTGAGTTAATTTATGAAAAACCCTTTGCAGAGTATCTAAAAAGTGGTCAAATAAATAAATGAATAAATAAAAACACAATAATAAATCCATTATGTTAACATAAATAATATATTTTAATGAAAATAATCTTTTTCCAAAACAAAAAGATTAATAACAAAAATAGTAGCTTTACATTTTTGAAAAGTTTTAAATATCTAGCTTAATAGAAGATAGCTGGATTCTCATGTCTGATCCTGCACTCAATCTGTCACAGTACATCATTTGGGTTGAAGTATACAAAAAAATTCAACATCACACAGATATAACATATAGGTAGAAAACAGGAGAGCATTTTAATAGCATTTTAAGATAATTCAGGCAATTCTTTGATACGATACCAAAACTTGACAAGTGGTAGTTTCTTAAAGGTCAGTTGCAATGTAGAAATCTCAAACCATATCAATGAACATTTCATACCCAGTACACTCATGAAAAAAATGAGAATGAAAAAGGAAAAGAATATCTTAGTGCTACTGTGAAAATAGTTTTGATCCCACAGACTCCCCTGAAAGGGTCTTAAGAGACCCTCTGGTTTCCCTAGAACACACTGTGAGAACTGCTGCTATAGATTATTGGTATTTAACCTTTATCAAGTCAAAAAGCCTCTCATTATTTTATAATACCTCTCTTTTTTGTTGTCATGATAGGTGCTGACCCATATGAAATGCGTGGCTGAGAGGCTGAGAGGGCTTTCTCTGCCCTGGAGCGGAGAGCTCAGCACAGGTACACAGAGTGGTGGAAAGTGCTCAGGGCACCCACGACATTCGGTGGGGTGGCCTGTCAATTTTGAAGCTCATGGGCTTTACACGTGAGTTCAAAGGATTTAATTCCTGACACATCTGCTGTCTGGTCCAGAAGGGACCATCCTGAGGAAACGACCAGGAAGGCAACGTCCAGGCTGGAGGAGTATCCTCTAACCACACACCTGCCAGCAGCCTGGGGGCCTCCTTCCTGGAGCTCCACACCCTCTTCTCCACAGCCCAGGTGGCCCAGGCCTCAGCCCCTCCACCCCTGACAGTGGCCACCAGGCAGAACAGGCCTTGCTGTTTTCTCAGGGTTGCACAATGCAGAATATGACCTGTGGATGAGGACGGCCACTGGTCTCCAGTAAGTTACCCTTTGCAGTTTTGTAGGAGAAATGACCTGCAGGGACTCTCCCCCAGGCACCAGTCCAGCTTTCCTTCTCACCCCATGACCCCAGCAGGGATGGCTCAGTATAAATGCAGCCACCTGTCCCCAGCAGGTCTGCTCCACCGGGTTCAGGTGAGAAAGTTCTCCAAGGAGTGATTTCTTTGAAAACACTTACTTTAAATCTTCTCTTCTGTATTTGTGCTGAATGAGGTCAGTGCTGGCAGCGTGGTGTATGAGAAACCCTTTTTGATTAATTACAGGCTGCTTTAGCAAGACACAGCTACGTCCCAGCTGCTCTCTTCTTCCACCATAGACACCTTGGTGACCTCTTAGACAGGCTTGGGTTCAGGGTTGGTGGGTTCAGAGCTGAGGGCTAGTGGCTCCGAGTGAGGTCCTACTGCAATATTGCCTAGGTGGACCACTGAGAGTCTAATGAGAACAAGTGGAAAGAACAGCCGGGCTCTCCTCGACATACAAATCCCCAAGTGGGTGTACAAGGCTTGTCCGTGTCTCCCTGACCCTCTCCTTTCATTTCAGCACAATGAAGCTTTTCACAGGCCTCATTCTCTGCTCCTTGGTGCTGGGAGTCCACAGCCGATGGTTTTCCTTCCTTGGCGAGGCTTATGAAGGTAAGGCTGGTGGAGGGGGGATGACACCCATGGGCCTCTGGGATTCACCATGAGCGCTCTTAAGGGTTGGAGCTCTGTCTTAGGCGGTGCTGCCCTATGTGGTAGAATGTGCCAGGTGTTTGGGGAGCTTTTTTTCAGACAGATTGAAAACCACAGGATTTATGTCGATCAGTCACTAGAGAAAGAACAGTCATCATTCCCAGCTGAAATGGAAGTTTGAATGGAAGACATAAAATAAGTCTTGAAATGGTACAGCATTTCCCTCAGACCAATTGCATGAAGGAGGATGAAAGCTATCCATCTATTTCCCCTCTCTTCTTCTCTCCCTCCACTCATTTCTCCCTTCCTCCCTCCCTTTCCCTCTTCCTTCCTTCCTTCCTCTCTTCTTCTTCTCTTCCTTCTTACCTTCCATTTCCTAATTGGATAATTCAGGGACCTTCAGCTTAGCTCTTGCTCCTGCTTCCTATACTCAGTGACACTGTCCCTGGTTCAGTCTGTTTCCTACCCTTTTATAGCCTTTTAACTGACAAAAAAAGCCGTGTGCGACCGGGGTGGGGAACCTAATAACATATCTCAAGCTTCCGGTAGGAACTCGGCCCTTACATGCACTTCAGGGTGACCAACTCTCCTGCTTTGCCCAGGTCTGAGGACTTTTCCAGGACACTTTCAACGCTAACTGGGGCAGTTCCAGGAAAACAGGTGCAGTTCTGGTTAGGCTGGGACAGGTGGTCACCTACTTACCTGCAGAATACCTCCGTGAGGGAGGCATCTCCCCCCATCTGAAGGGGAGAAAACCGAGGCTGAGAGCAGCCGAGTCTGCTGCCCAGGGACTAAGTGCCAGTCAGCAGGTGGCAGGACAGAAGTTTGAACCCAGCTGTGCACGAGGCCACAGCTCTTGCTGGGCAGACTTGTCCCAGTGCCACTCCCTCAAGCTGGGGGCTTATCAATCTCAGCTGCATGTTGGATTCACCTGGGGAGCAGTGAAAACTATTGATGCCTGAGACCCACCCCAGAGAGTGTGAGGTAACTGGCCTGGGCTGTGAGGTAGGTCTCAGGGGACTTTCAGTACCTCCCCAGCTGATTGGAAGGTGTAACCAGGCTGAGGCAAAGACCCACTGCTCGAGGGCTTGCTTCCTCAGGCAGCCCACATCATCAATACCGTCCACTAGAAAGTCCTCAGGATGCCATTCACGTGCCTAACAGGCAGGGGAATCAAGTCACATTGAGCGCATTCGCGCAGCAGGGATACATTTCTTAGGCGTCAGGGCAGAGGTGCTGCATGTCTGCCCCTTTCTCAGAATCTGTCCTCCATGTCACCTCCTCACTCACCCCAATCCCCTGGATCTCATCCTATGCATCTTCCTTTTATAACAGTGGTTCGGGGCCAAGGGCAATTTTGCGTCCTGGAGATATCTGGCAATGTTTGGAAACACTTTTGGTTGTCCCACTTGGGGAATAGGTTGCCCGTTAGTGGGTAAAAGTGAGGGATGCTGTTAAACGTGTTACAATACCCAGGACAGCCCTGAACAGCAAAGAATTATCTGGCTTAAAATGTCAATAGTATGAAGCTGAGGAATCCTGCCCTATAAAGATAGCTCCCTTCTCTCCTTAAACGTATCACATAGAGCCCTAAGTGAGATGCAGTCCAGAGACAGCATCGTAGGGGCCCGACAGCCAGGTCCAACGCAGCTGTGCCCCTCCCCCCCATAACGACTCTCATTCGAGTTACCAGGAGCAGGAAACTAGACACAAAGAATGCTCTGCTCAATCTATGGCACTCACGGTGCTATAGCCACAGGATGAAACTGAGTCAGTGGAAGATTTTTCATTCCTTGATTCTTCCCTAAGGTGTGTCACAGTTTTCTGTCCACCTGATAATCCTTTCTCTATGTGCTTTCCTCCCAGGGGCTAAAGACATGTGGCGAGCGTACTCTGACATGAAAGAAGCCGGGTACAAAGATGCAGACAAGTACTTTCACGCCCGGGGCAACTATGACGCTGCCCAAAGGGGACCTGGGGGCGTCTGGGCTGCTGAAGTGATCAGGTACCAGGGGCCCTGAGGATGCAGGGATGGGTGTGAGAGCCTCGGACAGCCAGGAGGGGCCAAGCCCTGGAGAACTTCCTGTAGGGCTGTGGCCTCTCCTCCTCTTATCCACCCTCACCCTCTATGTCCTGTGTGGGGTCTGAGTGGCTGAAGAGCAGAGCAAGGCTGGTGGGACAGACGATTCCCAAGCCTCCCCCATGGGTGCTGTTCACCCAGCATAAGGGGACCCGCAGGGCTGAGGTGGGCTGAGCCCGGGCAGCCTCAGGCTTCATTCCCTCTTTCCTAGCTCCTGTCAGAGTCCTCGATTCCTTGGAAAGAGGAGAGATGGGGAGGGTGGGCTGTTGCTCGTCAGCCCTGGAGTAATCCCCTACCTGCCCTCCTCCATTCCAGCGATGCCAGGGAGAATAGTCAGAGAATCACAGACCTTTTTAAGCATGGAGACAGTGGCCACGGACGGGAGGACTCGGAGGCCGACCAGTTTGCCAATAGATGGGGCCGGAGCGGCAAAGACCCCAATTACTTCCGACCTCCTGGCCTGCCCGACAAGTACTGAGCTGCCTCTCACTCTGCTCAGGAGACGACGGGGCTGTGAGTCCCCAAGGGCAGGAACGCTGAGCTTGTGAGTTCTCTGTCCACGGAAGCCAGCAGATCTAATAAATGCTTAAGAGATTGAATGTTGAAAACCGTGTATTATTCTTTGATATAAGGACAGCCTGTTTGTTCCCAAGGGGTGATGGCTGGACACCCACATGAAGACCGAGTCTGTGCCTGTGTCTTGGGTGTCGGGGCCACAATCTCAGCATCATACAGGGCAGACACCCTGCTCCACCCCTTCCCCTAATCAGACCCGCTCCCCTCCAGGCCCCTCTGGTTACAGTGGTGCTCTTTCTAGGCCCTTCTGTATTCAGGCCTCTTCACTCCCTGGCAGTTGGGTCCTGTCAGCTTCTCTGCCCTGGGGTCTAGTGCCCTTAGTGCGTCCTCAGTGGTGTGTGTGTGCGGGCAGGGGACACAGCCTCGGGACGACTGGATCGTGGAATCCTGCTCCAGCAGCTGCACCTTGATCTTCTGTTCATCTCTCAGCAACACCTACAAATCCATCTATGAACCAATTTCTGTCTGTGCCATCCAGAAGTGCCTCCAACGCTGTCTCCCTTCACTCTATATTCCTTGCCTGATGCAAGTGTCCAGGAATAAACATGTCCAGAAACGGAGGCATAGGGACGCCATCAAGATTAAGTATCAGGAGGTTTTGTATTGCATTGGATATGTATCAGGTCCTTGAGAAGAAGTCATTTTCCCTCCCTGGACCCTTCCCAACAGAGGAAAGCCAGCAGCATGTTACTCTTTTTCCAGTCATGCCGCATGGCTTGTGGGATCTTAGTTCTCCCCCCAGGGATTGAACCCAGGCCCACGGCAGTGAGAGCTCCAAGTCTTAACCACTGGACTGCCACGGAAGTCCCAGCATGTTACTTCTTACTGAGGAAAACAGTGTCTAATAAAAGGGGTTTGGGCCTGTTAGAGTACAGGAATTATGAGTGACTCTATAAATCACAAATTCCTAGAGAAACCAATAACCTTCTTCCTTGGATAAAAATTTGGTTTTGGTGTTTGGTTTTTTCAGATTACAGATTCCAAGAAGTAAAATGATCTAACACTTTAAAGAGTGGGGAACAGGGGCTTCTGTGGTGGCACAGTGGTTAAGAATCCACCTGCCAATGCAGGGGACACGGGTTCGAGCCCTAGTCCGGGAAGATCCCACATGTCGCAAAGCAACTAAGCCTGTGCACCACAACTACCGAGCCTGCGCTCTAGAGCCCGCGAGCCACAACTACTGATCCCACACGCCACAACTACAGAAGCCCGCGCGCCTAGAGCCCGTGCTCCGCAGCAAGAGAAGCCACCGCAATGAGAAGCCCACGCACCGCAACGAAGAGTAGCCCCCGCTCGCCGCAACTAGAGAAAGCCCGCGTGCAACAACGAAGACCCAATGCAGCCCAAAAAAAAAAGAATGGTGAACAGACTTCTGTATCCAACTTTTATTTCAAGTAATAAAAAGGCTGATTATTAAATTTTTCCTATTTACAATAATTTGGAGAACTTGCTTTATCTAAACTTTCAAGTCATCCTTTCTCCTACTTCTCCTTTCTTTCCCCTCATTTTGCAAATTCTATACCTTCAGTACCTGGGATAGAAATCTAATAGTGAACATTCTCATAACAGGAGTCTCCTTACAACCTGGGGTCTGTTGAGACTTTACCACTAGAGCCCTAAACTCAGCAGTGCTTTGAGCCTGTTCTTGCCAGCCAATCTGCTACCACACTCTCCCTAATCCCGGTTACCCTGCTCCTGCTTTATTTTGTCAGACTCACTTTTCTGAGACACAGCCTCTACGTACACCTCTGACAGTGCCTTCTGATGGGAACTGTATGAGAAAGTTCTCCTGTGACTAACTACCTTACAGACACACTTTTTCTTCCTCCTTGACAAGGAAGTTAAACTTGTCTTTCCCCTACAGGGATCGTTTCATCATGAATCGTCTCCCCTTAGGAGTGCTCCTGAATCCCACTTTCAGAGTAGAAGTGTGTGCCGGTTATCAGTTTATTTACTCTGAGCTCCACGTCCACCCTTCTTTGCCCCGCTTGTGATACTGGAACTGGTAAACATTTCTCCCGTGCCAGCTGGGCACGGTGTTAATCTCTGTCCTTTCAGAGCTCAGGAGGGACGTTGTAGGACACAAACACTTCCTGGTTTGTGCTTTCCTTCTGCCCAGCTCCTGTGGTGCTCTTCTCTTGCACAGGACACGCAGTGACACTCACACCAGGGAGGAAAATGTGCTTGTTCCTCACATGGGCAAAACCTTGCAGAGTCCAGACAGTCAGTAACAGCTTTCCCAATAAATCACCACATTGAAAACCCTGAGTTCAATCCACATCACTCTTCACTCTTGCACGTTTTCCTCTTCCTCTTTATAGTCAGACTTGTTGAAAACCTGCCCATCTGCACTTTCTGATTCCTCGCTTCTGACTCACACTTGAACCCACACCAGCCTGTCCTCTGTCCCCACCACTCAGCAAAACAGCTCTGGTCACCACTGACCTCCATGTTGCCAAAACAACTGACATGTTTCTCTCCTCCTATCAGGAGGCCTCTGAGCCATGCTCAGCACAGTTGTCCTCTCCCTCCTTCCTGGAAGGTTCTCTCTTGGCTTCATAGTACCACACTCTCCTTTTGCTTCCCTTCAGTTTTCCTTTATCTCCTTAGCTGGGTCTTTTCATCTCCCCAAACTCTAAGTGTCCCTCAGACTTGGTTCTGGGCTCGCACTTTTTATTTCTCTGTATTCTCCCCAACAAGCGCAGCTAATAGTATCTACATGCTGACGCCTCTGAAACTTATATCTCCCCCTCAGAACCTGGTTTCCAAGCTCCATGCTTGTTTATCTGATTGGCCTCCTGAAACCTCTGATTGGATGGCTTCCAGAGATCTCACACTCTGCTTGTCCAAAGGAAACGCTCATCTCCGTCCAGAACTCTTCACCCCCAGGCCACTCCAATTCAGCAAATGACACGACTCTTCCCTCTGTGGCTCACCCCAGATATTGGGGAATGTGCTTGATGCTTCCCTTGCCTTTACCTCCACATCCAATCCACTAGCAAGCCCTGTGATTCTACTTCCAAAATTCATCTCTAGCCCATCAGCTTGGTCTCACGTGCACCTCCACGCTCCTGGCCACACCTGTTCTCACCTGGGTTCGTGCAACAGCTGTCTCAGTAGTCTCCCCATCTTCATGGCTTCCGCCTCTGCTTAAGTGTGACTGTATAGTTTATCATCTAAGCCAAGTCACTTTCCATTGTGAAAGGGACATTATTGATAATTATACCTGGGTGACAGGAATAAGCTGGAACTGTCCTGGGCAAAAGAGAGCATGTAGTTACCCTACCTCTCAGTCTAGCATACAAACTATACTCAGATCATGTCTCTCCCCTGCTTAAAATACTTCAATGGATTCCCATGTCCCTTAAAATACAATCCAGGTGCTTATCATGGCTTACAAAGCCCAGTGTGATCTGTCCCTGGCCACCCTGCAGCAGCATCTCATGCCACCCCTTCCCAAGCTCCCCACTCTCCAGTATCACCAACAAACCAAGATTTTCTTTGGCACAGGACGTTTGCAGGTGACATTTTCTCTGCCCACATACTCCTCTGCTCGCTTTTCACAAGGATGGGAATATCTCACCTGTGGGGCTCTCCCGAATTCACTCTTTCTTGAGAGAGGCCTTCCTGGTCATCCTGGCTGGCTCACTCTGGTTATTCTTTACAGTTTACCAATTTTTAACATGTGGGATTCTTTTACTCAATTTTTGGTTTATTCTTCTAATTTTTGTTTGGGTTTTCTTTTGGTCCATCTTCCTCCCTTGTATTATAAAATCAGTGAGAGAAGTGACCATTTCTCTCTTGTTCACCCCTAATATCCAGTACCTGGCATATAATGGCATCTCAACAAATGCTTATTGAAAATGAATAATTGACCTAATCTTTTATTTTACTAATACAAGAAACGTTTTCTTTCAAAGAAGGTCAGACTAGTTATAAGGAACAGGAAGTCGCTAAGGAAGAGGGAGATAAGAAAGGTAAAGAAGAAGGAATAAGAGCAGAGTCAAGGGGAAGCAAGAGGCAGAGGGATCAAACCCACAAAGGATGGTTAACCCCAAGGGGAGCAGAAACTTCTCTGGCTCTGAGAAAGGAACGAGGGTGAAGAGAGTGGGGTCAGGGGACGCAGCACATTTGAGATGGACGACAGGGACCTGCGGGAATCTGGTTGTACCTGCTCTTGCTGTAGGTGAGTGTCCCCAGGACTCGTCACACTCCAGTGCGTTCGCCCGTTTTCTTGTCTGTCTTTAGAGCCAGTAGGTAGGGAACCCAAGGGCAAAGGCCTGTCTCTTTTATTGTGTGTTGTCATTGTATCCACAGTGCCTGTCATAGGGCCTCACAAATAGTAGCTGCTTTATACATATTTGTTGAAATGAATGAATAAGGTCTGAGAAGAGTATTGTTCAGAAGTGGACAGAACTGGGGGGAGGGTTTGGGAGTTGTAGAAAGTATGGATGTGGTTTGGATCTGCAGAATGTGGTAATGAGTCACTTTGAGGTGACTACTAAATCTGTACAAATATCATACTCACACCAGCCAAAAGGATATAATTTTACTTCATCATAGAAAATATTCAGTTTTCTCCAACGATACTGTGCCCACTCCCTCATAGAAATGAAAATGAGGAACGCCATGTGCAAATAAACTGTTAGTCGTTGTGGTAGCTGATGAGAAGCCTTGGGAGAAATAAATGAATATTTTGAATTTCCAAAGTACTGTGCTGATTATCAGAGGGGCAAGTTAGCAGAGAACACTCTGTGAGACTAGAGGAGGGGAAAAAGGACACACTGTATTTCTCTGAGTCTAAGGCCCCTAGACTGAAAGATGTGTTACTATTTATACACCACCAAGAAAAAAGATGCTACCATTTAGATTCAGACATAATGTTTTCTTATCACTCTGAATTTTTACTTTACACGTACTGAGAGAGTTCTTTTAAACTTAGACATAGATTTTAATCTTACATCACTCTTGTGTATAAACAAAAAGGAAAGCATACACAAAATTAATCCTAAAGCAATGACAACAATTTCATGAGTGCTGCCTGGTCATTAGTGAATGTAAGACACATCCTAATTTCAGAAATGTATAATCAAGAAATGTGTGTCCTAGAAATGATGAAATATGAGATATAAATGTAAACCTATGCAAGTTCTCTCTCTCTCACTATATTTACTGAGAAGAAATAATAATAAGCTTTGAGCTATTATTAATCATCAGGTGTGATGGGGGTGCTCCTGAGGTGAGGTTCAGCTTCATACCAGCCCCTCAGCTATGGAGGGCCTCCCCAGAGAGGAGCAGGTTATCCACAACTGGTCCTGATGATGGTCCATGTTCCAAGCTCCCTCCTTAGCTGAGGTGTCACCTCACCTGGCACAGCACTGCCTTTATTCTAACCCCAGAATGACTGAGGGCCTCTTCTCTTCCTGCAGAGATGGCAGATGGGAAAGAGCTCACCCCATCTCCTTCCTAGTCACACTCCACCACTGCCTCTTTAAGCTCTGCTGGCATGGGTGCTCCAACCTTTTAGAAATCCCCAGAACAGTCACCGGCTCCTACACATGTCAACTCTCTCAAGAACTCCCTCACCGTACTCCCTTCTGCTTTGATAGGGGCACCAGAATGAGCTGGGAGTGTTTGCAGTGAGCATGCACCCAGCTGAGAACTGAACAGGCATTCTTCTATTCTTCTTGGCACCCTGAACCAATTTGAGGAAATCACCTATCTCCACAAATACTGCACTCCCCACAAGACTGACGACACTGCCGTCTCTCCCTCCCTTTCCTCTGGCGTTTCCTAAGTGGACCAGAGGTGGAATGGGTTGGAGAGGTGTTGATTGCAGAGGCCGGCACTGCTGCCTCTTTGTCAGCCTTGGGAGTTTACTGAGGTCTGGCCCTGCTTCCTGGATGCCCTCTCTAGGATGTGGGGTACTTGGAGCCGCTGTGTCCTCAGCTGTGGGTGATAGAAAAGAAGCATCACTCAACAGCCTGTTTTTCACTCTCGGGTGCATAGGGAGCCCTTTCACCATTCTCTAGTTTCCCAGGTTTGCTTTTTGAAATCTGTAATTATGGGAAAGAAGACCCAGGTCCTCTCTGAGGATAGTGTGCTTTGTTTATACACACAGTTATTACCTGTGGAGTCCTGTCAAACCACTCTGTTTAAACCATAGTTGCAAAATCGCCCGTCAATGACCCACTGATACGTTTCCTGAAAGAGTTGGACAAATGGGCAATAACTCAGGCTGGCCAGCGTGCCTAGTTCCTGGACGATCTGACCTGGGAGGGAGCCAGTGCACTGAGATCATCCTTTATTCTCTGCAGGGTGGACTTGGGACTGTCCAAAATAGTCTAACAAAGAGTCTCTAAAAACCTCAATTTATCCTTCCAGTAAAGATGCCTACAGAACTCATTCGTCCTTTTATTCACTATTCAACACCTGTTTAATGATCCCCCCAGAATGTGGCAGGAACTGTTCTGGGCGCTGGGAATCTGAGATAGACAAGATCAGTGCTCTCATGCGGGTAACATTCCACTGGAGAGGTATTATTAAGCTAATCAGTATTTAATGAAATTGAATTAAAATATATTGTCCAGTTACTTGTTTATATGCTAATAACGGCTGCCAAGTTCAGGTGTCAACTCTATAACCTACGGCTAAGAATCCAAACGCCCAGGCTTCACAGGCTGGATTTGAATTTCGGCTTTGCCACTGACTGTGGTAGGTAAGGGTAGTAACATGCAAAAATGATTATGATAAGCTATGGAGTGAAAAAGCAGAACATAAAACGATAGTGTTATATCACCCTGTTTTTGTTTATGGGTTTATATGTCTACATGCACTGAGACAACAGATTGGAAACATGACGTTTCTACAGAGGTTCTTCCTGCACACCGGTCCCCCACCCCCACCACCGCGCCCGCCCCGTCTAGGCTGATGAAATTCGTATTGCTTTTATTTTCATTTTTATACTTATTTTAAATTTTTCGATTTTCTTCAGTGGACATGTTTGTCCAATAAGATTCATTAAGTCTGCCTGTGTCTAGGCATTTTCCTAGGTACTGAGTATGATGATGAAGAAAACCAACAACCCAGTTCCTGTCCTGATCGGGATTCCAAGGATGAGATAAGGAAAAACAGCAAATGTCCATTTATAATATAGTTGACTTGTATATGCCTCTCTCTCTTTACACACACACCTCCCCACAACACCACTAAATGTGCAAACACATACGTACACATAAATAACGCACCGAAATGAACAACGATTATAAAATAAGAATCGATAAACCTGTCAGAGTCACATAAAAAATTTATAATGGAAGATAAGAGGAAAAAAGATGTCCCTAATCTTGTTTCTGCTGCGGCCTCTCCCGTTGCCGAGCACAGGCTCCCGACGCGCATGCTCAGCAGCCATGGCTCACGGGCCCAGCCGCTCCGCGGCATGTGGGATCCTCCCTGAGCAGGGCAGGAACCCGCGTCCCCTGCATCGGCAGGCGGACTCTCAACCACTGCGCCACCAGGGAAGCCCAGATGTCCCTAATCTTTATGTGCCATATTCCATCTGTTAATAATCCTATTCTGACCTTTTCTTTTCCATATGATTTCTTTTTCTCTCAGGACTGCATCTCTTTCAGTGTTAAACCATGTGTTTCCAGCACTTGACCTTGAAAACTATAGGCCCTACTCGTCTCTGGCAAAAGAAGTCTCCTCAAGATAAGAAATAGAAAATGTTCCCTCTCTCCTGGAGCTGCAAGAACAGCAGATAGGATCACAAAAACTGTATCCAGAAAAGTTATTTCTAACAGAGGAGTTTTTTAAAACAACAACAACAACAAAAGAGACATCAGAGATTGTCACTGTGTCCTGTGAGAGCAACCCTGTAATACTTTATTTATTATTTAGACACTAATCTGTGTATTTGAAGCAAAATTCTTTTTTGATGGAAGCTTTTAGACTGGAAAAGTGGATAGCTGGGTCATGCCAAGGCAACGGCACTGAGCTATAGAAACCCTCAAAACTGTTGGAGGGCATATGGGCGGGCTGCCCTCCTGGACAGCAGAGTGACACTTCACAGTGAAAACAAGGATGTGCACGCCAGCAATATCACTCTTTTGATATACATGGCACATTGCGGATGTCATCTTTTTTCTGGTCTAATGCATGTAACGTCTGCTTGTTTCATTTGCATTTTTCTGGTTACTAATGATTTGTGCATCCCTCTGTGAGCTTATTACTTCTAGTGTGTTGTCTGTAAACTATTTTTTGTGTACCTTTCACCCATTTTTCTATTGGGGTTGCCGTCTTTTTCTTAATGATTCACAGAAGTTCCTTGTATATTTGAAATATTAATCCCTTGCCGTAATTTAGACGTTGTCTTTTCCCATTCTCTATCTGAAAATAAATTCTTAATTTTCATGTAATGAAATACCATTTTATGTCTTGTGTTTTGTGCTTTTGAAGTTTTATTTTTTTCTTTTTCTTTTCCTTTTTTTTTTTTGTGGTACGCGGGCCTCTCACTGTTGTGGCCTCTCCCGTTGCGGAGCACAGGCTCCGGACGCGCAGGCTCAGCGGCCATGGCTCACGGGCCCAGCCGCTCCGCGGCATGTGGGATCTTCCCAGACCGGGGCACGAACCTGTGTCCCCTGCATCGGCAGGCGGACTCTCAACCACTGCGCCACCAGGGAAGCCCGCTTTTGAAGTTTTGTTTAAGAATTTTTTCCTCATCTCTACATTACAAATATATTATTTGATATTCTTTTCTATTAACTTTATAGTTTTACCTTCATGTTTATGTATTTAATACTTCTGGAGTGAACATTTGTATACGTATTAGGTAAGGATCCAGTTTTATTTTTCTCTTTCCAAAACTATTAAGTAACCCATCCTGTCTTCAATGATTTGTGATGTCTCCTTGATCGTATACTAATGTCCTATATGTGTGACCCTAGCTCTGTACTCTCTATCCTATTCCATTGGTCAATATATCTTTTGTTGAGCAAATACTACTGTTTTTTACTGTGCTCTTCTGTACATCTTAACACCTCATATGGTAAGTGCCTCTTCTTAATAGTCTCCTTTTTTAGGATTGTCTTTTGTATGCATGAACCTTTACTTCTTGATATGAATTTTGGAGTAATTTTCTTCAGTTCTGGGAAAATTCAACTGGAATTTTCATTAGAATTGCATTAAATTTGTGGATTAATTTGTGGTAGAATCAACATGTCTACAATATTAAGTCATCCCATCAGTGAGCCAGCAACTTCTCTCCATTTGTTTGAATCATCTTTTAAGGTGTTTGTTAGAGGTTTGAAATCTCCATTGTGGTGCTGTGTATTACTGGTGAAACCAGTCCTTAGGAATTTTATAGTTATGTTGTTACCATGAATTGTTTATTATTATTAATCATATTTTCCATTTTGTTATTTCTGCTATGGAGAAATGATTTGGCTTTTGGATCAAGTGTTGGGCAACCTTATTAAATTTCCTTAGTAATTCTATAGTTTGTTGATTTTGTGTGCTTTTTGAGGTTGAAGATTATACTAACTGCAAATATGACGGTTTCATCTCTGCCTTTCCAATCCTTGTATCTCTTACTTTCGAAATTTTCTGTGGCATTGGCCAGGGCTTCCAGAGCTGTGTTACACAACAGTGGTGATAGTAGCATTCCTTTTCTCATTCCAGATCCTGAACGGCAATGAATTAAAGGTTTTTCCATTAAATAAAATATGTGCTGTAGCTTTTTGGCAAATAACCTTATAAAATTAAGAAATTTCACTTTGATACGTAGTTTTCTAAAGGATTTTTAAAAAGCAGCCATAAATATGCCTTCAGCTTTATCAAATGCTTTTTAAAAATCAGTTGAGATAATATTATTTTCTCCTTTAAGCTATCATTGTGGTGAATTACATTGATTCTGTAATGTTGGCATTCCAAGAATAAACCGCACTCAATTACGAGGCACCTTTAATACTCATATTTGGTTTGGTAACACTATGCTGTGTTTTGAATTTTTTGCACCTTTGGAATTGAAATGGGACTATTGTTTTCTTGTACTGTCCACTCTTGTTTTAGAACCAAGTTACTCTAGCTTCTTTAAAATGGCTGTCCAACTTCATTCTTTATCGGTTTTCTACAACTATCTGTGTAACTTAGAATTAACTGTCCCCTGAGATTTTAGCAGACTGTCTTGAAAAACCATCTGGCTTTAGTGGAGGATACTGGGAGGAGAGATCTTTGACAACCACTTCTACTTATCTAATACTTATTTGTTTTCCTAAAGATGTCTATGTCTCTTTGCATCAAAAGGATGCTTACTTAAACAAATAACGCTTGAGGGTGTTGGTTCATCTAAATTAACAAACGGTGTGTCACCAGTAAGTTGATTATATGAATATCTGAGAACAGTGACTCTGTATTAAGCCCAAATTTGAACAAGGAAAGGGGAACTCAGATTAATCTCATTTGGGTCTATATAGGGAATCTCTGTCTCTGTGAACTGGTTCTAACCAGCTCAGAATAATGCTGCTGAAGAGCTTTTATGCTGAGAAATGCTATAGTCGTTTAAAGGTAGGATAATTATTGGGTTTGGTTTTGTTGCAGTTATTGTTGTTGGGTTTTCTTGCCGCGCCATGTGACATGTAGGATCCCAATTCCCCCACCAGGGATCAAACCCACGTCCCCCGCATTGGAAAAATGGAGTCTTAACCACCGGACCACCAGGGAAGTCCAGTCATTGTTGTTGTTGAATGCTGTCTTGTGGCTTCTGCCAGAAGAATGCAGGTGCAGTCTTACGTGTGAGCCACCAGTGGTTGACTGAGAGGAGAAACACGGTAGATCTGTTCTCTTAAATGGCTGTTTCTAGGTTTGATAGTGAGTTGTGTTAGACTTGTGTGTGATTCTAGGAAGTCGGTCATTTCTTTATGACACTTGCAGTCCAGTGGAGGGTGTTTTCCCGCACTCTTGGAGCATGGGAAGAGTGAGAAGCCCCCCAGAGCAGAAACCACCCACCTCCTAGCAGGTTGCCTCGCCTCAGTATTAGGGAGCTGCTGCCCTCTACCAGATAAACATATAGGCAAGTGTAGGTCCTGGTCTCAGGAAGCTCAGAGCAGCTGTGTAAAAAATGTTTCCTTTTCTGATGTATGCATTTGCCCCCCATGTTTGTTTTCTTGGGGAGAAAATGCAGTCATATAATCAAGAGTGTACACAAGAATTTCATATTTCTTAAGTTGTTTGAATGTAATATCTCTTTTAATCTCCCTGAGTGAACTGAAGGATAGGGAATGGGGAATCCAGCCTTTCTGGTGCTGAAGCTGTGTATCTGCAGAAGCTGCCCTTGACTCAAGGATTGGTTTGTCAGTGCCTAGAAGAACAAAGGAAAGGACCTGTGGAACTTGGAATTAGAAGTAGTCCCAGGCATGTGCTGGGAATCAAGAGATGGCTCTCTGGAAGAAAAAACAAAAACACTGACTTGGGCTTCCCTAGTGGCGCAGTGGTTGAGAGTCCGCCTGCCCATTCAGGGGACACGGGTTCGTGCCCCGGTCCGGGAAGATCCCACATGCCGCGGAGCGGCTAGGCCCGTGAGCCATGGCCGCTGAGCCTGCGCGTCCGGAGCCTGTGCTCCGCAACAGGAGAGGCCACAACAGTGAGAGGCCCGCGTACCGCAAAACAAAAAAACAAAACAAAAAAACCCTGACTTAAGTGTTTGTCAATTTCCATGGTGTAAATACTGCCACCACGGCTAATTTCAAAGGACGAAGACTTAACAGTTGGCTTGCAAAATCCCTGAAAATGTAACAGTTAGCTCTCCTGAGCTAGTATGAGCTGATTCCAGCACACCAGAAGGTAATCCACTTCCAAAGGGTAGAGACTACTAGCTATACCTTTGAAACTAAGTTGAAAGTTTCAAAGATTTCCCAGGTGAAAATAAGAAGCAAACCAAACTCTTTTAAAAAGCACTGGCTTTGGACTTCCCTGGCAGTCCAGTGGTTAAGATTCTCAGCTCCCAATGCAGGGGGCACGGGTCTGATCCCTGGTTGGGGAACTAGCATCCTGCATGACGCACAGCATGGCCTAAAAATAAATAAATAAATAAAAAATAAAAAGTACTGGCTTTTTAAGAAAACTCTCTTGAGAGAAAAATTAAAGTTTACTTCCCACAGTGCTTGCAAAGATAGCTACGTCATAGGTTATATATATTCTGTACCTTGAGCAAATACATTAATAAGTTATAGAAGTTGGTTGTCAGAGAATGAATAAGATAATTTTCCACTTTAAAAGATGGTTCTTAATTGAAAAAAAGCTACAACAAAGGTAAGCATTAGTGTTCATCAAAAGATACCATAAAGAAACTTTTTAAAAAAGCAAATTTATTAGACAACTTTGCAGTTGCTGGGATTAAACTTATTACTCTAAACATTGATAAATAAAGGGAAAGAAAGCATTTTAAAAGAATTAGTGCATAGCTGTACATTATAATTTTGTTGAATCGTAAGTTTGTTAAATATAAAACCAAATACATTACTCCCATGAAGATGACTGAAAACATGAAAATAAAAGCCACAAGCTGGGGGAAGATATTTGTAACATACATAATCAAAAAGGCTTTATATGAAGTATATAAAGAGCTCCTACTAATCAATAAAAAAGGAAAAGGAAATAAATATAAATTTCACAGAAGAGAAAGTACAAATGGCTCATCAATATGTAAAAATGGGCAATCTCATCGACAATCAGGAAAACACAAATTTAAACTACAATGTGATACTATTTATCACTCACCAACTTGACATAAAAAACAAATATGGCCTAGGATGTGGAGCAAGGGGGCCATGTATCCACTACTTGTGGGAATATAAATATATAAAATATAGAAATATGTATTGTAAATATATATATATAACCATTTTGGAAAGATAATTTGGTATTACCAACTAAGGTTCAACATAATCATATTCTATTTCACTTCTAGGTCTCTACCATTTGAACTCTTGTACTGGAATATTTGCACAAGATTACCAGAAGCAACACTGTAATAGCGAAACAGAAAAAACCCAAATGTTGAAATAAGCTGTGTTACATTCATGCTTGGCAATAGTCTTCAGCATTGAAAATGGAAGAACTACTGCAACAGTCATCAACATGCCTATGTCTAAAGAACATATTGTTGACCAAAATAAGCAAATGACTAGAGAATCCATACAATAGAAATCTATTTACAGAAAGTTCAAAAACTGGAAAAACCTTAAAAATATATTAATATATTATTATTATATTATTAATATAAAATATATTAATTTTGTGTATGCTTTCCTTTTTGTTTATACACAAGAGTGATGTAAGATTAAAATCTATGTCTAAGTTTAAAAGAACACTCTCAGTACGTGTAAAGTAAAAATTCAGAGTGATAAGAAAACATTATGTCTGAATCTAAATGGTAGCATCTTTTTTCTTGGTGGTGTATAAATAGTAACACATCTTTCAGTCTAGGGGCCTTAGACTCAGAGAAATACAGTGTGTCCTTTTTCCCCTCCTCTAGTCTCACAGAGTGTTCTCTGCTAACTTGCCCCTCTGATAATCAGCACAGTACTTTGGAAATTCAAAATATTCATTTATTTCTCCCAAGGCTTCTCATCAGCTACCACAACGACTAACAGTTTATTTGCACATGGCGTTCCTCATTTTCATTTCTATGAGGGAGTGGGCACAGTATCGTTGGAGAAAACTGAATATTTTCTATGATGAAGTAAAATTATATCCTTTTGGCTGGTGTGAGTATGATATTTGTACAGATTTAGTAGTCACCTCAAAGTGACTCATTACCACATTCTGCAGATCCAAACCACATCCATACTTTCTACAACTCCCAAACCCTCCCCCCAGTTCTGTCCACTTCTGAACAATACTCTTCTCAGACCTTATTCATTCATTTCAACAAATATGTATAAAGCAGCTACTATTTGTGAGGCCCTATGACAGGCACTGTGGATACAATGACAACACACAATAAAAGAGACAGGCCTTTGCCCTTGGGTTCCCTACCTACTGGCTCTAAAGACAGACAAGAAAACGGGCGAACGCACTGGAGTGTGACGAGTCCTGGGGACACTCACCTACAGCAAGAGCAGGTACAACCAGATTCCCGCAGGTCCCTGTCGTCCATCTCAAATGTGCTGCGTCCCCTGACCCCACTCTCTTCACCCTCGTTCCTTTCTCAGAGCCAGAGAAGTTTCTGCTCCCCTTGGGGTTAACCATCCTTTGTGGGTTTGATCCCTCTGCCTCTTGCTTCCCCTTGACTCTGCTCTTATTCCTTCTTCTTTACCTTTCTTATCTCCCTCTTCCTTAGCGACTTCCTGTTCCTTATAACTAGTCTGACCTTCTTTGAAAGAAAACGTTTCTTGTATTAGTAAAATAAAAGATTAGGTCAATTATTCATTTTCAATAAGCATTTGTTGAGATGCCATTATATGCCAGGTACTGGATATTAGGGGTGAACAAGAGAGAAATGGTCACTTCTCTCACTGATTTTATAATACAAGGGAGGAAGATGGACCAAAAGAAAACCCAAACAAAAATTAGAAGAATAAACCAAAAATTGAGTAAAAGAATCCCACATGTTAAAAATTGGTAAACTGTAAAGAATAACCAGAGTGAGCCAGCCAGGATGACCAGGAAGGCCTCTCTCAAGAAAGAGTGAATTCGGGAGAGCCCCACAGGTGAGATATTCCCATCCTTGTGAAAAGCGAGCAGAGGAGTATGTGGGCAGAGAAAATGTCACCTGCAAACGTCCTGTGCCAAAGAAAATCTTGGTTTGTTGGTGATACTGGAGAGTGGGGAGCTTGGGAAGGGGTGGCATGAGATGCTGCTGCAGGGTGGCCAGGGACAGATCACACTGGGCTTTGTAAGCCATGATAAGCACCTGGATTGTATTTTAAGGGACATGGGAATCCATTGAAGTATTTTAAGCAGGGGAGAGACATGATCTGAGTATAGTTTGTATGCTAGACTGAGAGGTAGGGTAACTACATGCTCTCTTTTGCCCAGGACAGTTCCAGCTTATTCCTGTCACCCAGGTATAATTATCAATAATGTCCCTTTCACAATGGAAAGTGACTTGGCTTAGATGATAAACTATACAGTCACACTTAAGCAGAGGCGGAAGCCATGAAGATGGGGAGACTACTGAGACAGCTGTTGCACGAACCCAGGTGAGAACAGGTGTGGCCAGGAGCGTGGAGGTGCACGTGAGACCAAGCTGATGGGCTAGAGATGAATTTTGGAAGTAGAATCACAGGGCTTGCTAGTGGATTGGATGTGGAGGTAAAGGCAAGGGAAGCATCAAGCACATTCCCCAATATCTGGGGTGAGCCACAGAGGGAAGAGTCGTGTCATTTGCTGAATTGGAGTGGCCTGGGGGTGAAGAGTTCTGGACGGAGATGAGCGTTTCCTTTGGACAAGCAGAGTGTGAGATCTCTGGAAGCCATCCAATCAGAGGTTTCAGGAGGCCAATCAGATAAACAAGCATGGAGCTTGGAAACCAGGTTCTGAGGGGGAGATATAAGTTTCAGAGGCGTCAGCATGTAGATACTATTAGCTGCGCTTGTTGGGGAGAATACAGAGAAATAAAAAGTGCGAGCCCAGAACCAAGTCTGAGGGACACTTAGAGTTTGGGGAGATGAAAAGACCCAGCTAAGGAGATAAAGGAAAACTGAAGGGAAGCAAAAGGAGAGTGTGGTACTATGAAGCCAAGAGAGAACCTTCCAGGAAGGAGGGAGAGGACAACTGTGCTGAGCATGGCTCAGAGGCCTCCTGATAGGAGGAGAGAAACATGTCAGTTGTTTTGGCAACATGGAGGTCAGTGGTGACCAGAGCTGTTTTGCTGAGTGGTGGGGACAGAGGACAGGCTGGTGTGGGTTCAAGTGTGAGTCAGAAGCGAGGAATCAGAAAGTGCAGATGGGCAGGTTTTCAACAAGTCTGACTATAAAGAGGAAGAGGAAAACGTGCAAGAGTGAAGAGTGATGTGGATTGAACTCAGGGTTTTCAATGTGGTGATTTATTGGGAAAGCTGTTACTGACTGTCTGGACTCTGCAAGGTTTTGCCCATGTGAGGAACAAGCACATTTTCCTCCCTGGTGTGAGTGTCACTGCGTGTCCTGTGCAAGCGAAGAGCACCACAGGAGCTGGGCAGAAGGAAAGCACAAACCAGGAAGTGTTTGTGTCCTACAACGTCCCTCCTGCGCCCTGAAAGGACAGAGATTAACACTGTGCCCAGCTGGCACAGGAGAAATGTTTACCAGTTCCAGTATCACAAGCGGGCAAAAGAAGGGTGGACGTGGAGCTCAGAGTAAATAAACTGATAACCGGCACACACTTCTACTCTGAAAGTGGGATTCAGGAGCACTCCTAAGGGGAGACGATTCATGATGAAATGATCCCTGTAGGGGAAAGACAAGTTTAACTTCCTTGTCAAGGAGGAAGAAAAAGTGTGTCTGTAAGGTAGTTAGTCACAGGAGAACTTTCTCATACAGTTCCCATCAGAAGGCACTGTCAGAGGTGTACGTAGAGGCTGTGTCTCAGAAAAGTGAGTCTGACAAAATAAAGCAGGAGCAGGGTAACCGGGATTAGGGAGAGTGTGGTGGCAGATTGGCTGGCAAGAACAGGCTCAAAGCACTGCTGAGTTTAGGGCTCTAGTGGTAAAGTCTCAACAGACCCCAGGTTGTAAGGAGACTCCTATTATGAGAATGTTCACTGTTAGATTTCTATCCCAGGAACTGAAGGTATAGAATTTGCAAAATGAGGGGAAAGAAAGGAAAAGTAGGAGAAAGGATGACTTGAAAGTTTAGATAAAGCAAGTTCTCCAAATTATTGTAAATAGGAAAAATTTAATAATCAGCCTTTTTATTACTTGAAATAAAAGTTGGATACAGAAGTCTATTCACCATTCTTTTTTCTTTTTTTGGGGGGGGCTGCTTTGGGTCTTCGTTGTTGCACGCGGGCTTTCTCTAGTTGCGGCGAGCGGGGGCTACTCTTCGTTGCGGTGCGTGGGCTTCTCATTGCAGTGGCTTCTCTTGCTGTGGAGCACGGGCTCTAGGCGCACGGGCTTCTGTAGTTGTGGCGTGTGGGATCAGCAGTTGTGGCTCGTGGGCTCTAGAGCGCAGGCTCGGTAGTTGTGGTGCACAGGCTTAGTTGCTTTGCGACATGTGGGATCTTCCCGGACTAGGGCTCGAACCCGTGTCCCCTGCATTGGCAGGTGGATTCTTAACCACTGTGCCACCACAGAAGCCCCTGTTCCCCACTCTTTAAAGTGTTAGATCATTTTACTTCTTGGAATCTGTAATCTGAAAAAACCAAACACCAAAACCAAATTTTTATCCAAGGAAGAAGGTTATTGGTTTCTCTAGGAATTTGTGATTTATAGAGTCACTCATAATTCCTCTAACAGGCCCAAACCCCTTTTATTAGACACTGTTTTCCTCAGTAAGAAGTAACATGCTGGGACTTCCGTGGCAGTCCAGTGGTTAAGACTTGGAGCTCTCACTGCCGTGGGCCTGGGTTCAATCCCTGGGGGGAGAACTAAGATCCCACAAGCCATGCGGCATGACTGGAAAAAGAGTAACATGCTGCTGGCTTTCCTCTGTTGGGAAGGGTCCAGGGAGGGAAAATGACTTCTTCTCAAGGACCTGATACATATCCAATGCAATACAAAACCTCCTGATACTTAATCTTGATGGCGTCCCTATGCCTCCGTTTCTGGACATGTTTATTCCTGGACACTTGCATCAGGCAAGGAATATAGAGTGAAGGGAGACAGCGTTGGAGGCACTTCTGGATGGCACAGACAGAAATTGGTTCATAGATGGATTTGTAGGTGTTGCTGAGAGATGAACAGAAGATCAAGGTGCAGCTGCTGGAGCAGGATTCCACGATCCAGTCGTCCCGAGGCTGTGTCCCCTGCCCGCACACACACACCACTGAGGACGCACTAAGGGCACTAGACCCCAGGGCAGAGAAGCTGACAGGACCCAACTGCCAGGGAGTGAAGAGGCCTGAATACAGAAGGGCCTAGAAAGAGCACCACTGTAACCAGAGGGGCCTGGAGGGGAGCGGGTCTGATTAGGGGAAGGGGTGGAGCAGGGTGTCTGCCCTGTATGATGCTGAGATTGTGGCCCCGACACCCAAGACACAGGCACAGACTCGGTCTTCATGTGGGTGTCCAGCCATCACCCCTTGGGAACAAACAGGCTGTCCTTATATCAAAGAATAATACACGGTTTTCAACATTCAATCTCTTAAGCATTTATTAGATCTGCTGGCTTCCGTGGACAGAGAACTCACAAGCTCAGCGTTCCTGCCCTTGGGGACTCACAGCCCCGTCGTCTCCTGAGCAGAGTGAGAGGCAGCTCAGTACTTGTCGGGCAGGCCAGGAGGTCGGAAGTAATTGGGGTCTTTGCCGCTCCGGCCCCATCTATTGGCAAACTGGTCGGCCTCCGAGTCCTCCCGTCCGTGGCCACTGTCTCCATGCTTAAAAAGGTCTGTGATTCTCTGACTATTCTCCCTGGCATCGCTGGAATGGAGGAGGGCAGGTAGGGGATTACTCCAGGGCTGACGAGCAACAGCCCACCCTCCCCATCTCTCCTCTTTCCAAGGAATCGAGGACTCTGACAGGAGCTAGGAAAGAGGGAATGAAGCCTGAGGCTGCCCGGGCTCAGCCCACCTCAGCCCTGCGGGTCCCCTTATGCTGGGTGAACAGCACCCATGGGGGAGGCTTGGGAATCGTCTGTCCCACCAGCCTTGCTCTGCTCTTCAGCCACTCAGACCCCACACAGGACATAGAGGGTGAGGGTGGATAAGAGGAGGAGAGGCCACAGCCCTACAGGAAGTTCTCCAGGGCTTGGCCCCTCCTGGCTGTCCGAGGCTCTCACACCCATCCCTGCATCCTCAGGGCCCCTGGTACCTGATCACTTCAGCAGCCCAGACGCCCCCAGGTCCCCTTTTGGCAGCGTCATAGTTGCCCCGGGCGTGGAAGTACTTGTCTGCATCTTTGTACCCGGCTTCTTTCATGTCAGAGTACGCTCGCCACATGTCTTTAGCCCCTGGGAGGAAAGCACATAGAGAAAGGATTATCAGGTGGACAGAAAACTGTGACACACCTTAGGGAAGAATCAAGGAATGAAAAATCTTCCACTGACTCAGTTTCATCCTGTGGCTATAGCACCGTGAGTGCCATAGATTGAGCAGAGCATTCTTTGTGTCTAGTTTCCTGCTCCTGGTAACTCGAATGAGAGTCGTTATGGGGGGAGGGGCACAGCTGCGTTGGACCTGGTTGTCGGGCCCCTACGATGCTGTCTCTGGACTGCATCTCACTTAGGGCTCCATGTGATACGTTTAAGGAGAGAAGGGAGCTATCTTTATAGGGCAGGATTCCTCAGCTTCATACTATTGACATTTTAAGCCAGATAATTCTTTGCTGTTCAGGGCTGTCCTGGGTATTGTAACACGTTTAACAGCATCCCTCACTTTTACCCACTAACGGGCAACCTATTCCCCAAGTGGGACAACCAAAAGTGTTTCCAAACATTGCCCGATATCTCCAGGACACAAAATTGCCCTTGGCCCCGAACCACTGTTATAAAAGGAAGCCGCATAGGATGAGATCCAGGGGATTTGGGTGAGTGAGGAGGTGACATGGAGGACAGATTCTGAGAAAGGGGCAGACATGCAGCACCTCTGCCCTGACGCCTAAGAAATGTATCCCTGCTGCGCGAATGCGCTCAATGTGACTTGATTCCCCTGCCTGTTAGGCACGTGAATGGCATCCTGAGGACTTTCTAGTGGACGGTATTGATGACGTGGGCTGCCTGAGGAAGCAAGCCCTCGAGCAGTGGGTCTTTGCCTCAGCCTGGTTACACCTTCCAATCAGCTGGGGAGGTACTGAAAGTCCCCTGAGACCTACCTCACAGCCCAGGCCAGTTACCTCACACTCTCTGGGGTGGGTCTCAGGCATCAATAGTTTTCACTGCTCCCCAGGTGAATCCAACATGCAGCTGAGATTGATAAGCCCCCAGCTTGAGGGAGTGGCACTGGGACAAGTCTGCCCAGCAAGAGCTGTGGCCTCGTGCACAGCTGGGTTCAAACTTCTGTCCTGCCACCTGCTGACTGGCACTTAGTCCCTGGGCAGCAGACTCGGCTGCTCTCAGCCTCGGTTTTCTCCCCTTCAGATGGGGGGAGATGCCTCCCTCACGGAGGTATTCTGCAGGTAAGTAGGTGACCACCTGTCCCAGCCTAACCAGAACTGCACCTGTTTTCCTGGAACTGCCCCAGTTAGCGTTGAAAGTGTCCTGGAAAAGTCCTCAGACCTGGGCAAAGCAGGAGAGTTGGTCACCCTGAAGTGCATATAAGGGCCGAGTTCCTACCGGAAGCTTGAGATATGTTATTAGGTTCCCCACCCCGGTCGCACACGGCTTTTTTTGTCAGTTAAAAGGCTATAAAAGGGTAGGAAACAGACTGAACCAGGGACAGTGTCACTGAGTATAGGAAGCAGGAGCAAGAGCTAAGCTGAAGGTCCCTGAATTATCCAATTAGGAAATGGAAGGTAAGAAGGAAGAGAAGAAGAAGAGAGGAAGGAAGGAAGGAAGAGGGAAAGGGAGGGAGGAAGGGAGAAATGAGTGGAGGGAGAGAAGAAGAGAGGGGAAATAGATGGATAGCTTTCATCCTCCTTCATGCAATTGGTCTGAGGGAAATGCTGTACCATTTCAAGACTTATTTTATGTCTTCCATTCAAACTTCCATTTCAGCTGGGAATGATGACTGTTCTTTCTCTAGTGACTGATCGACATAAATCCTGTGGTTTTCAATCTGTCTGAAAAAAAGCTCCCCAAACACCTGGCACATTCTACCACATAGGGCAGCACCGCCTAAGACAGAGCTCCAACCCTTAAGAGCGCTCATGGTGAATCCCAGAGGCCCATGGGTGTCATCCCCCCTCCACCAGCCTTACCTTCATAAGCCTCGCCAAGGAAGGAAAACCATCGGCTGTGGACTCCCAGCACCAAGGAGCAGAGAATGAGGCCTGTGAAAAGCTTCATTGTGCTGAAATGAAAGGAGAGGGTCAGGGAGACACGGACAAGCCTTGTACACCCACTTGGGGATTTGTATGTCGAGGAGAGCCCGGCTGTTCTTTCCACTTGTTCTCATTAGACTCTCAGTGGTCCACCTAGGCAATATTGCAGTAGGACCTCACTCGGAGCCACTAGCCCTCAGCTCTGAACCCACCAACCCTGAACCCAAGCCTGTCTAAGAGGTCACCAAGGTGTCTATGGTGGAAGAAGAGAGCAGCTGGGACGTAGCTGTGTCTTGCTAAAGCAGCCTGTAATTAATCAAAAAGCATTTCCCATGCGCCACGCTGCCAGCACTGACCTCATTCAGCACAAATACAGAAGAGAAGATTTAAAGTAAGTGTTTTCAAAGAAATCACTCCTTGGAGAACTTTCTCACCTGAACCCGGTGGAGCAGACCTGCTGGGGACAGGTGGCTGCATTTATACTGAGCCATCCCTGCTGGGGTCATGGGGTGAGAAGGAAAGCTGGACTGGTGCCTGGGGGAGAGTCCCTGCAGGTCATTTCTCCTACAAAACTGCAAAGGGTAACTTACTGGAGACCAGTGGCTGTCCTCATCCACAGGTCATATTCCGCATTGTGCAACCCTGAGAAAACAGCAAGGCCTGTTCTGCCTGGTGGCCACTGTCAGGGGTGGAGGGGCTGAGGCCTGGGCCACCTGGGCTGTGGAGAAGAGGGTGTGGAGCTCCAGGAAGGAGGCCCCCAGGCTGCTGGCAGGTGTGTGGTTAGAGGATACTCCTCCAGCCTGGACCTTGCTTTCCTGGTCGTTTCCTCAGGATGGTCCCTTCTGGACCAGACAGCCCATGTGTCAGAAATTAAATCCTTTGAACTCACGTGTAAAGCCCTTGAGCTTCAAAATTGACAGGCCACCCCACCGAATGTCGTGGGTGCCCCGAGCACTTTCCACCACTCTGTGTACCTGTGCTGAGCTCTCCGCTCCAGGGCAGAGAAAGCCCTCTCAGCCTCTCAGGCATGCCTTTCATATGGGTCAGCACCTATCATGACGACAAAAAAGGGAGGTATTATAAAATAATGAGAGGCTTTTTGACTTGATAAAGGTTAAATACCAATAATCTATAGCAGCAGTTCTCACAGTGTGTTCTAGGGAAACCAGAGGGTCTCTTAAGACCCTTTCAGGGGAGTCTGTGGGATCAAAACTATTTTCACAGTAGCACTAAGAAATTCTTTTCCTTTTTCATTCCCATTTTTTTCATGAGTGTACTGGGTATGAAATGTTCATTGATATGGTTTGAGATTTCTACATTGCAACTGACCTTTAAGAAACTACCACTTGTCAAGTTTTGGTATCATATCAAAGAATTGCCTGAATTATCATAAAATGCTATTAAAATGCTCTCCTGTTTTCTACCTATATGTTATATCTGTGTGATGTTGAATTTTTTTGTATACTTCAAACCAAATAATGTATTGTGACAGATTGAGTGCAGGATCAGACATGAGAATCCAGCTATCTTCTATTAAGCTAGATATTTAAAACATTTCAAAAATGTAAAGCTACTATTTTTGTTATTAATCTTTTTGTTTTGGAAAAAGATTATTTTCATTAAAATATATTATTTATGTTAACATAATGGATTTATTATTGTGTTTTTATTTATTCATTTATTTATTTGACCACTTTTTAGATACTCTGCAAAGGGTTTTTCATAAATTAACTCAGTCCTCATAAAACTTCATAACAGCACAATATATTATTGTGTTTTTAAATGCTCAAACATTTTTTCTTTCCAGTGTGTTAAATCCTGACAGAGTCAGGATAAATTAAATTTCTTTGAGGTCCTCAATAAAGTTTCAGAGTATAATGGGACCCTGAGACACAAAAGCTTGAGAATCATTGCTCTACAGCAAATCTTATGTGTAAAGAAGACACTTTAGGTGCATTCTCAAGAAGGCCAAGAAGGAGACATGGGTGTCCTCTTCTGATCACCTCAGTTTCACATTCTCCTGGAGGACCTGCCCGTTGCTAAGACAAGAAACATGAGGAGGATAAGAAATGGAAGAGAAGAAATGAAACTATCATTATTTCTAAGTGATGCAAGCTTTTACGAAGAGAGCCCATCAGAATCAAATGGCACACTAATGAAGCCATTAAGAGAATTCAGTGAGATTGCCATGTTTCACATAAAAATTCAATTGTGTTTCTCTACACCAATTCTTTTTTTGTCGTGTTTTTGGCTGCGTTGGGTCTTCGTTGCTGCCCGCGGGCTTTCTCTAGTTGCAGCGAACGGGGGATGCTCTTCAACGCGGTGCACAGGCTTCTCACTGCGGTGGCTTCTCTTGTTGCGGAGCACAGGCTCTAGGTGTGCAGGCTTCAGTAGCTGTGGCTTGCGGGCTCAGTAGTTGTAGCTCGAGGGCTCTAGAGCACAGGCTCAGTAGTTGTGGCACACGGGCTTAGTTGCTCCACAGCATGTGGGATCTTCCCGGACCAGGGCTCAAACCCGTGTCTCCTGCATTGGCAGGCGGATTACTGACCACTGCGCCACCAGGGAAGTCCCAAAACCAATCCTTAACAGTTAAAAAAATACAATACAAAATAGTACCAAAAACATTAACTATCTAGGGAAAACTTTAATAATACACAAATATTTACAGAGAAAATTTAAGTTTGTTAAAGGACAAAAAGTGGGGGATGTATGTCATGTTCATGGAGAGGATGTTTTGACTTAGTAAAGATATCAGTTCTCCTTGGAGTAATTTATAAATTCAGTGCAATGCTAATCAAAATTCCTCATGGAATTCCTTTAGGGACACAACAGATTTGTTTTCTATAGATGAATAAAAGTCCATGAATAAGTAAATTAAAAAAAATAAGGACCAAGAGGAGACATGCGCTGGTCTCTAACATGCATGATCTTGGGATTTACCTCAAGGGGGGAGACAACTGTGACTGCTGTCTCTGTCTTTGGGCCAGAGGGCATCCCCAGGGACCAAGAGAACTGAGAGATGTTTGCAGCACCAGTTATGTCCAGAATAGGCACCAGAGAAGTAGAGCCACACAGCTTTGAAGAAGTGTGTGTACCATCCTCCGTCTCACCATCCTACAGGCAATGTTAAAATGGTGTTGGACTGCACCCGGGAACGGTTCATGAGAGATGTGGCAGAGATGGTGAGGACCCAGTGGGCGCCCGATCTCATCCTCCCTGCACAGGCACAAGTAGTGCAGCCAGTGCTCTGTGGCATCAAGGTGACCGGATTGTTCCTTGAGGTGTGGTGCAGACTGGGGAAAGAAGAGTGTGAACAGTGGATGGAACACACTGGGGATGTAGGAATGGAAGCTTCCGTGGGATGGATGCAGGCAGGTGGCAGAGGACAGAGAGAGTGCACTTTTTGGGTTGTGATTGTGGAGTGGCAGGCTGGGGACAAAAATGTGTAAAAGCCGAGAAGAGGAGGCACTTGCACTCTGACTGACAAGAACTCTAGAACATAGTTGAACCTGCCGTTGAGGAGTTCACTAGGTCCTTGACCATTCTGCAGACGAGGAAGAGTGGACCGCTGGGTGTGGATTGAGACCGGAGACATTTAGGTAGAAGAGTAGAGATTACGGGGATTTACAACAAGATAAAGCAAGCCAGGCAAGGATCCCACATCCACTGACAAGAGCTTCATACAGCCTGGCTCATCTGACAGCAGCGAGATGCCCGAGCCACTCCAAGGATGCCTCAGAAGTTGTGTTAAACATGTTTTTCCATTCTGTATCTGTGTTTTTGATGCTTTCACATCCTGGGGCCTCCCTGCCCCTGGAGGGACTGCTTCTCCCAGAGGCAGCCAATTCTTACAGATTAGTAAACTAACCTGTGATAGTAAAGTAACCTGTGAGTGAGCCTTTCAAATACAAACCAGCCAATCCAGAGCTCACACTTCCACCACCTCCTTCATTGCGCCCTCACGCTCTGGGCCACTATCCACCTGCCCTGACCACAGCAGAGCCAGGCACCAGACAACTAGGAACCAGCCCCGATGCCGAGCGAGAGCTGAAAGTATTCACATGAGCCAGTCCTTAACCCGCTCACTGTGCCTCACTGGTCCTCCCACAGAGACCACAATAAAGGCGTTTCTCACGTTTTCTGCCCCTCTCTCTGTCCCCTGGCCCACCCTGGGTGCTTCCTCGTGTGGCCACCCCTTGGTGTGATGTGCCCCCTTCTTTGGGGATCTGTGAGTAACAAACTTCTTTTTCATGGCAGTTGTCTCCCGATCTGTTGGCCTTACCATCACAGTTGTCTCCCCCCTTGGGGTAAATCCCAAGATCACGCATCTTAGAGACCAGCGTATGTCTCCCCTAGGCCCTTATTTTTTTTAACTTACTTATTCATGGACCTTTATTCATCCATAAAACATAAATCTGTTGTGTCCCTAAAGGAATTCCACGGGGAATTTTTGATTAGCATTGCACTGAATTTATAAATTAATCCAAGGAGAACTGATATCTTTACTAAGTCAAAACATCCTCTCCATCAACATGACATACATCCCCCACTTTTTATCCTTTAACAAACTTAAATTTTCTCTGTAAATATTTGTGTATTATTAAAGTTTTCCCTAGATAGTTAATGTTTTTGGTAGTATTTTGTATTGTATTTTTTTAACTGTTAAGAATTGGTGTTGGGACTTCCCTGGTGGCGCAGTGGTCAGTAATCCGCCTGCCAATGCAGGAGACACGGGTTTGAGCCCTGGTCCGGGAAGATCCCATATGCTGTGGAGCAGCTAAGCCCGTGTGCCACAGCTACTGAGCCTGTGCTCTAGAGCCCGCGAGATACAATTACTGAGCCCGCGAGCCACAGCTACTGAAGCCTGCACACCTAGAGCCTGTGCTCTGCAACAAGAGAAGCCACCGCAGTGAGAAGCCTGTGCACCGCGTTGAAGAGTAGCCTCAGCTCGCTGCAACTAGAGAAAGCCTGCGGGCAGCAACGAAGACCCAACGCAGCCAAAAAAACAACACAAAAAGAATTGGTGTAGAGACACACAATTGAATTTTTATGCGAAACACGGCAATCTCACTGAATTCTCTTAATGGCTTCATTAGTGTGCCATTTGATCCTGATGGGTTTTCTACGTAAAAGCTTGCATCATTTAGAAATAATGATAGTTTCATTTCTTCTCTTCCATTTCTTATCCTCCTCATGTTTCTTGTCTTAGCAACGGGCAGGTCCTCCAGGAGAATGTGAAACTGAGGTGATCAGAAGAGGACACCCATGTCTCCTTCTTGGCCTTCTTGAGAATGCACCTAAAGTGTCTTCTTTACACATACGATTTGCTGTAGAGCAATGATTCTCAAGCTTTTGTGTCTCAGGGTCCCATTATACTCTGAAAAATTATTGAGGACCTCAAAGAAATTTAATTTATCCTGACTCTATCAGGATTTAACACACTGGAAAGAAAAAATGTTTGAGCATTTAAAAACACAATAATATATTGTGCTGTTATGAAGTTTTATGAGGACTGAGTTAATTTATGAAAAATCCTTTGCAGAGTATCTAAAAAATGGTCAAATAAATAAATGAATAAATAAAAACACAATAATAAATCCATTATGTTAACATAAATAATATATTTTAATGAAAATAATCTTTTTCCAAAACAAAAAGATTAATAACAAAAATAGTAGCTTTACATTTTTGAAAAGTTTTAAATATCTAGCTTAATAGAAGATAGCTGGATTCTCACGTCTGATCCTGCACTCAATCTGTCACAGTACATCATTTGGGTTGAAGTATACAAAAAAATTCAACATCACACAGATATAACATATAGGTAGAAAACAGGAGAGCATTTTAATAGCATTTTAAGATAATTCAGGCAATTCTTTGATACGATACCAAAACTTGACAAGTGGTAGTTTCTTAAAGGTCAGTTGCAATGTAGAAATCTCAAACCATATCAATGAACATTTCATACCCAGTACACTCATGAAAAAAATGAGAATGAAAAAGGAAAAGAATATCTTAGTGCTACTGTGAAAATAGTTTTGATCCCACAGACTCCCCTGAAAGGGTCTTAAGAGACCCTCTGGTTTCCCTAGAACACACTGTGAGAACTGCTGCTATAGATTATTGGTATTTAACCTTTATCAAGTCAAAAAGCCTCTCATTATTTTATAATACCTCTCTTTTTTGTTGTCATGATAGGTGCTGACCCATATGAAATGCGTGGCTGAGAGGCTGAGAGGGCTTTCTCTGCCCTGGAGCGGAGAGCTCAGCACAGGTACACAGAGTGGTGGAAAGTGCTCAGGGCACCCACGACATTCGGTGGGGTGGCCTGTCAATTTTGAAGCTCATGGGCTTTACACGTGAGTTCAAAGGATTTAATTTCTGACACATCTGCTGTCTGGTCCAGAAGGGACCATCCTGAGGAAACGACCAGGAAGGCAACGTCCAGGCTGGAGGAGTATCCTCTAACCACACACCTGCCAGCAGCCTGGGGGCCTCCTTCCTGGAGCTCCACACCCTCTTCTCCACAGCCCAGGTGGCCCAGGCCTCAGCCCCTCCACCCCTGACAGTGGCCACCAGGCAGAACAGGCCTTGCTGTTTTCTCAGGGTTGCACAATGCGGAATATGACCTGTGGATGAGGACGGCCACTGGTCTCCAGTAAGTTACCCTTTGCAGTTTTGTAGGAGAAATGACCTGCAGGGACTCTCCCCCAGGCACCAGTCCAGCTTTCCTTCTCACCCCATGACCCCAGCAGGGATGGCTCAGTACAATTACAGCCACGTGTCCCCAGCAGGTCTGCTCCACCGGGTTTTATGTGAAACATTACCATGTTTCACATAAAAAATCAATTGTGTTTCTCTACACCAATTCTTTTTTTGTCGTGTTTTTGGCTGCGTTGGGTCTTCGTTGCTGCCCGCGGGCTTTCTCTAGTTGCAGCGAACGGGGGATGCTCTTCAACGCGGTGCACAGGCTTCTCACTGCGGTGGCTTCTCTTGTTGCGGAGCACAGGCTCTAGGTGTGCAGGCTTCAGTAGCTGTGGCTTGCGGGCTCAGTAGTTGTAGCTCGAGGGCTCTAGAGCACAGGCTCAGTAGTTGTGGCACACGGGCTTAGTTGCTCCACAGCATGTGGGATCTTCCCGGACCAGGGCTCAAACCCGTGTCTCCTGCACTGGCAGGCGGATTACTGACCACTGCGCCACCAGGGAAGTCCCAACACCAATTCTTAACAGTTAAAAAATTACAATACAAAATACTACCAAAAACATTAACTATCTAGGGAAAACTTTAAAAATACACAAATATTTACAGAGAAAATTTAAGTTTGTTAAAGGATAAAAAGTGGGGGATGTTTGTCATGTTCATGGAGAGGATGTTTTGACTTAGTAAAGATATCAGTTCTCCTTGGAGTAATTTATAAATTCAGTGCAATGCTAATCAAAATTCCCCGTGGAATTCAATTAGGGACACAACAGATTTGTTTTCTATAGATGAATAAAAGTCCATGAATAAGTAAATTAAAAAAAATAAGGACCAAGAGGAGACATGCACTGGTCTCTAAGATGCGTGATCTTGGGATTTACCTCAAGGGGGGAGACAACTGTGACTGCTGTCTGTGTCTTTGGGCCAGAGGGCATCCCCAGGGACCAAGAGAACTGAGAGATGTTTGCAGCACCAGTTATGTCCAGAATAGGCACCAGAGAAGTAGAGCCACACAGCTTTGAAGATCGTCCTCAACCCAGATGTGGATGAAACAATTTCACATCAAGCAATGGGTACCCATGGAGAAGTGTGTGTACCATCCTCCGTCTCACCATCCTACAGGCAATGTTAAAATGGTGTTGGACTGCACCCGGGAACGGTTCATGAGAGATGTGGCAGAGATGGTGAGGACCCAGTGGGCGCCCGATCTCATCCTCCCTGCACAGGCACAAGTAGTGCAGCCAGTGCTCTGTGGCATCAAGGTGACCGGATTGTTCCTTGAGGTGTGGTGCAGACCGGGGAAAGAAGAGTGTGAACAGTGGATGGAACACACTGGGGATGTAGGAATGGAAACTTCCGTGGGATGGATGCAGGCAGGTGGCGGAGGACAGAGAGAGTGCACTTTTTGGGTTGTGATTGTGGAGTGGCAGGCTGGGGACAAAAATGTGTAAAAGCCGAGAAGAGGAGGCACTTGCACTCTGACTGACAAGAACTCTAGAACATAGTTGAACCTGCCGTTGAGGAGTTCACTAGGTCCTTGACCATTCTGCAGACGAGGAAGAGTGGACCGCTGGGTGTGGATTGAGACCGGAGACATTTAGGTAGAAGAGTAGAGATTACGGGGATTTACAACAAGATAAAGCAAGCCAGGCAAGGATCCCACATCCACTGACAAGAGCTTCATACAGCCTGGCTCATCTGACAGCAGCGAGATGCCCGAGCCACTCCAAGGATGCCTCGGAAGTTGTGTTAAACATGTTTTTCCATTCTGTATCTGTGTTTTTGATGCTTTCACATCCTGGGGCCTCCCTGCCCCTGGAGGGACTGCTTCTCCCAGAGGCAGCCAATTCTTACAGATTAGTAAACTAACCTGTGATAGTAAAGTAACCTGTGAGTGAGCCTTTCAAATACAAACCAGCCAATCCAGAGCTCACACTTCCACCACCTCCTTCATTGCGCCCTCACGCTCTGGGCCACTATCCACCTGCCCTGACCACAGCAGAGCCAGGCACCAGACAACTAGGAACCAGCCCCGATGCCGAGCGAGAGCTGAAAGTATTCACATGAGCCAGTCCTTAACCCGCTCACTGTGCCTCACTGGTCCTCCCACAGAGACCACAATAAAGGCGTTTCTCACGTTTTCTGCCCCTCTCTCTGTCCCCTGGCCCACCCTGGGTGCTTCCTCGTGTGGCCACCCCTTGGTGTGATGTGCCCCCTTCTTTGGGGATCTGTGAGTAACAAACTTCTTTTTCATGGCAGTTGTCTCCCGATCTGTTGGCCTTACCATCACAGTTGTCTCCCCCCTTGGGGTAAATCCCAAGATCACGCATCTTAGAGACCAGCGTATGTCTCCCCTAGGCCCTTATTTTTTTTAACTTACTTATTCATGGACCTTTATTCATCCATAAAACATAAATCTGTTGTGTCCCTAAAGGAATTCCACGGGGAATTTTTGATTAGCATTGCACTGAATTTATAAATTAATCCAAGGAGAACTGATATCTTTACTAAGTCAAAACATCCTCTCCATCAACATGACATACATCCCCCACTTTTTATCCTTTAACAAACTTAAATTTTCTCTGTAAATATTTGTGTATTATTAAAGTTTTCCCTAGATAGTTAATGTTTTTGGTAGTATTTTGTATTGTATTTTTTTAACTGTTAAGAATTGGTGTTGGGACTTCCCTGGTGGCGCAGTGGTCAGTAATCCGCCTGCCAATGCAGGAGACACGGGTTTGAGCCCTGGTCCGGGAAGATCCCATATGCTGTGGAGCAGCTAAGCCCGTGTGCCACAGCTACTGAGCCTGTGCTCTAGAGCCCGCGAGATACAATTACTGAGCCCGCGAGCCACAGCTACTGAAGCCTGCACACCTAGAGCCTGTGCTCTGCAACAAGAGAAGCCACCGCAGTGAGAAGCCTGTGCACCGCGTTGAAGAGTAGCCTCAGCTCGCTGCAACTAGAGAAAGCCTGCGGGCAGCAACGAAGACCCAACGCAGCCAAAAAAACAACACAAAAAGAATTGGTGTAGAGACACACAATTGAATTTTTATGCGAAACACGGCAATCTCACTGAATTCTCTTAATGGCTTCATTAGTGTGCCATTTGATCCTGATGGGTTTTCTACGTAAAAGCTTGCATCATTTAGAAATAATGATAGTTTCATTTCTTCTCTTCCATTTCTTATCCTCCTCATGTTTCTTGTCTTAGCAACGGGCAGGTCCTCCAGGAGAATGTGAAACTGAGGTGATCAGAAGAGGACACCCATGTCTCCTTCTTGGCCTTCTTGAGAATGCACCTAAAGTGTCTTCTTTACACATACGATTTGCTGTAGAGCAATGATTCTCAAGCTTTTGTGTCTCAGGGTCCCATTATACTCTGAAAAATTATTGAGGACCTCAAAGAAATTTAATTTATCCTGACTCTATCAGGATTTAACACACTGGAAAGAAAAAATGTTTGAGCATTTAAAAACACAATAATATATTGTGCTGTTATGAAGTTTTATGAGGACTGAGTTAATTTATGAAAAATCCTTTGCAGAGTATCTAAAAAATGGTCAAATAAATAAATGAATAAATAAAAACACAATAATAAATCCATTATGTTAACATAAATAATATATTTTAATGAAAATAATCTTTTTCCAAAACAAAAAGATTAATAACAAAAATAGTAGCTTTACATTTTTGAAAAGTTTTAAATATCTAGCTTAATAGAAGATAGCTGGATTCTCATGTCTGATCCTGCACTCAATCTGTCACAGTACATCATTTGGGTTGAAGTATACAAAAAAATTCAACATCACACAGATATAACATATAGGTAGAAAACAGGAGAGCATTTTAATAGCATTTTAAGATAATTCAGGCAATTCTTTGATACGATACCAAAACTTGACAAGTGGTAGTTTCTTAAAGGTCAGTTGCAATGTAGAAATCTCAAACCATATCAATGAACATTTCATACCCAGTACACTCATGAAAAAAATGAGAATGAAAAAGGAAAAGAATATCTTAGTGCTACTGTGAAAATAGTTTTGATCCCACAGACTCCCCTGAAAGGGTCTTAAGAGACCCTCTGGTTTCCCTAGAACACACTGTGAGAACTGCTGCTATAGATTATTGGTATTTAACCTTTATCAAGTCAAAAAGCCTCTCATTATTTTATAATACCTCTCTTTTTTGTTGTCATGATAGGTGCTGACCCATATGAAATGCGTGGCTGAGAGGCTGAGAGGGCTTTCTCTGCCCTGGAGCGGAGAGCTCAGCACAGGTACACAGAGTGGTGGAAAGTGCTCAGGGCACCCACGACATTCGGTGGGGTGGCCTGTCAATTTTGAAGCTCATGGGCTTTACACGTGAGTTCAAAGGATTTAATTCCTGACACATCTGCTGTCTGGTCCAGAAGGGACCATCCTGAGGAAACGACCAGGAAGGCAACGTCCAGGCTGGAGGAGTATCCTCTAACCACACACCTGCCAGCAGCCTGGGGGCCTCCTTCCTGGAGCTCCACACCCTCTTCTCCACAGCCCAGGTGGCCCAGGCCTCAGCCCCTCCACCCCTGACAGTGGCCACCAGGCAGAACAGGCCTTGCTGTTTTCTCAGGGTTGCACAATGCAGAATATGACCTGTGGATGAGGACGGCCACTGGTCTCCAGTAAGTTACCCTTTGCAGTTTTGTAGGAGAAATGACCTGCAGGGACTCTCCCCCAGGCACCAGTCCAGCTTTCCTTCTCACCCCATGACCCCAGCAGGGATGGCTCAGTATAAATGCAGCCACCTGTCCCCAGCAGGTCTGCTCCACCGGGTTCAGGTGAGAAAGTTCTCCAAGGAGTGATTTCTTTGAAAACACTTACTTTAAATCTTCTCTTCTGTATTTGTGCTGAATGAGGTCAGTGCTGGCAGCGTGGTGTATGAGAAACCCTTTTTGATTAATTACAGGCTGCTTTAGCAAGACACAGCTACGTCCCAGCTGCTCTCTTCTTCCACCATAGACACCTTGGTGACCTCTTAGACAGGCTTGGGTTCAGGGTTGGTGGGTTCAGAGCTGAGGGCTAGTGGCTCCGAGTGAGGTCCTACTGCAATATTGCCTAGGTGGACCACTGAGAGTCTAATGAGAACAAGTGGAAAGAACAGCCGGGCTCTCCTCGACATACAAATCCCCAAGTGGGTGTACAAGGCTTGTCCGTGTCTCCCTGACCCTCTCCTTTCATTTCAGCACAATGAAGCTTTTCACAGGCCTCATTCTCTGCTCCTTGGTGCTGGGAGTCCACAGCCGATGGTTTTCCTTCCTTGGCGAGGCTTATGAAGGTAAGGCTGGTGGAGGGGGGATGACACCCATGGGCCTCTGGGATTCACCATGAGCGCTCTTAAGGGTTGGAGCTCTGTCTTAGGCGGTGCTGCCCTATGTGGTAGAATGTGCCAGGTGTTTGGGGAGCTTTTTTTCAGACAGATTGAAAACCACAGGATTTATGTCAATCAGTCACTAGAGAAAGAACAGTCATCATTCCCAGCTGAAATGGAAGTTTGAATGGAAGACATAAAATAAGTCTTGAAATGGTACAGCATTTCCCTCAGACCAATTGCATGAAGGAGGATGAAAGCTATCCATCTATTTCCCCTCTCTTCTTCTCTCCCTCCACTCATTTCTCCCTTCCTCCCTCCCTTTCCCTCTTCCTTCCTTCCTTCCTCTCTTCTTCTTCTCTTCCTTCTTACCTTCCATTTCCTAATTGGATAATTCAGGGACCTTCAGCTTAGCTCTTGCTCCTGCTTCCTATACTCAGTGACACTGTCCCTGGTTCAGTCTGTTTCCTACCCTTTTATAGCCTTTTAACTGACAAAAAAAGCCGTGTGCGACCGGGGTGGGGAACCTAATAACATATCTCAAGCTTCCGGTAGGAACTCGGCCCTTACATGCACTTCAGGGTGACCAACTCTCCTGCTTTGCCCAGGTCTGAGGACTTTTCCAGGACACTTTCAACACTAACTGGGGCAGTTCCAGGAAAACAGGTGCAGTTCTGGTTAGGCTGGGACAGGTGGTCACCTACTTACCTGCAGAATACCTCCGTGAGGGAGGCATCTCCCCCCATCTGAAGGGGAGAAAACCGAGGCTGAGAGCAGCCGAGTCTGCTGCCCAGGGACTAAGTGCCAGTCAGCAGGTGGCAGGACAGAAGTTTGAACCCAGCTGTGCACGAGGCCACAGCTCTTGCTGGGCAGACTTGTCCCAGTGCCACTCCCTCAAGCTGGGGGCTTATCAATCTCAGCTGCATGTTGGATTCACCTGGGGAGCAGTGAAAACTATTGATGCCTGAGACCCACCCCAGAGAGTGTGAGGTAACTGGCCTGGGCTGTGAGGTAGGTCTCAGGGGACTTTCAGTACCTCCCCAGCTGATTGGAAGGTGTAACCAGGCTGAGGCAAAGACCCACTGCTCGAGGGCTTGCTTCCTCAGGCAGCCCACGTCATCAATACCGTCCACTAGAAAGTCCTCAGGATGCCATTCACGTGCCTAACAGGCAGGGGAATCAAGTCACATTGAGCGCATTCGCGCAGCAGGGATACATTTCTTAGGCGTCAGGGCAGAGGTGCTGCATGTCTGCCCCTTTCTCAGAATCTGTCCTCCATGTCACCTCCTCACTCACCCCAATCCCCTGGATCTCATCCTATGCATCTTCCTTTTATAACAGTGGTTCGGGGCCAAGGGCAATTTTGCGTCCTGGAGATATCTGGCAATGTTTGGAAACACTTTTGGTTGTCCCACTTGGGGAATAGGTTGCCCGTTAGTGGGTAAAAGTGAGGGATGCTGTTAAACGTGTTACAATACCCAGGACAGCCCTGAACAGCAAAGAATTATCTGGCTTAAAATGTCAATAGTATGAAGCTGAGGAATCCTGCCCTATAAAGATAGCTCCCTTCTCTCCTTAAACGTATCACATAGAGCCCTAAGTGAGATGCAGTCCAGAGACAGCATCGTAGGGGCCCGACAGCCAGGTCCAACGCAGCTGTGCCCCTCCCCCCCATAACGACTCTCATTCGAGTTACCAGGAGCAGGAAACTAGACACAAAGAATGCTCTGCTCAATCTATGGCACTCACGGTGCTATAGCCACAGGATGAAACTGAGTCAGTGGAAGATTTTTCATTCCTTGATTCTTCCCTAAGGTGTGTCACAGTTTTCTGTCCACCTGATAATCCTTTCTCTATGTGCTTTCCTCCCAGGGGCTAAAGACATGTGGCGAGCGTACTCTGACATGAAAGAAGCCGGGTACAAAGATGCAGACAAGTACTTCCACGCCCGGGGCAACTATGACGCTGCCAAAAGGGGACCTGGGGGCGTCTGGGCTGCTGAAGTGATCAGGTACCAGGGGCCCTGAGGATGCAGGGATGGGTGTGAGAGCCTCGGACAGCCAGGAGGGGCCAAGCCCTGGAGAACTTCCTGTAGGGCTGTGGCCTCTCCTCCTCTTATCCACCCTCACCCTCTATGTCCTGTGTGGGGTCTGAGTGGCTGAAGAGCAGAGCAAGGCTGGTGGGACAGACGATTCCCAAGCCTCCCCCATGGGTGCTGTTCACCCAGCATAAGGGGACCCGCAGGGCTGAGGTGGGCTGAGCCCGGGCAGCCTCAGGCTTCATTCCCTCTTTCCTAGCTCCTGTCAGAGTCCTCGATTCCTTGGAAAGAGGAGAGATGGGGAGGGTGGGCTGTTGCTCGTCAGCCCTGGAGTAATCCCCTACCTGCCCTCCTCCATTCCAGCGATGCCAGGGAGAATAGTCAGAGAATCACAGACCTTTTTAAGCATGGAGACAGTGGCCACGGACGGGAGGACTCGGAGGCCGACCAGTTTGCCAATAGATGGGGCCGGAGCGGCAAAGACCCCAATTACTTCCGACCTCCTGGCCTGCCCGACAAGTACTGAGCTGCCTCTCACTCTGCTCAGGAGACGACGGGGCTGTGAGTCCCCAAGGGCAGGAACGCTGAGCTTGTGAGTTCTCTGTCCACGGAAGCCAGCAGATCTAATAAATGCTTAAGAGATTGAATGTTGAAAACCGTGTATTATTCTTTGATATAAGGACAGCCTGTTTGTTCCCAAGGGGTGATGGCTGGACACCCACATGAAGACCGAGTCTGTGCCTGTGTCTTGGGTGTCGGGGCCACAATCTCAGCATCATACAGGGCAGACACCCTGCTCCACCCCTTCCCCTAATCAGACCCGCTCCCCTCCAGGCCCCTCTGGTTACAGTGGTGCTCTTTCTAGGCCCTTCTGTATTCAGGCCTCTTCACTCCCTGGCAGTTGGGTCCTGTCAGCTTCTCTGCCCTGGGGTCTAGTGCCCTTAGTGCGTCCTCAGTGGTGTGTGTGTGCGGGCAGGGGACACAGCCTCGGGACGACTGGATCGTGGAATCCTGCTCCAGCAGCTGCACCTTGATCTTCTGTTCATCTCTCAGCAACACCTACAAATCCATCTATGAACCAATTTCTGTCTGTGCCATCCAGAAGTGCCTCCAACGCTGTCTCCCTTCACTCTATATTCCTTGCCTGATGCAAGTGTCCAGGAATAAACATGTCCAGAAACGGAGGCATAGGGACGCCATCAAGATTAAGTATCAGGAGGTTTTGTATTGCATTGGATATGTATCAGGTCCTTGAGAAGAAGTCATTTTCCCTCCCTGGACCCTTCCCAACAGAGGAAAGCCAGCAGCATGTTACTCTTTTTCCAGTCATGCCGCATGGCTTGTGGGATCTTAGTTCTCCCCCCAGGGATTGAACCCAGGCCCACGGCAGTGAGAGCTCCAAGTCTTAACCACTGGACTGCCACGGAAGTCCCAGCATGTTACTTCTTACTGAGGAAAACAGTGTCTAATAAAAGGGGTTTGGGCCTGTTAGAGTACAGGAATTATGAGTGACTCTATAAATCACAAATTCCTAGAGAAACCAATAACCTTCTTCCTTGGATAAAAATTTGGTTTTGGTGTTTGGTTTTTTCAGATTACAGATTCCAAGAAGTAAAATGATCTAACACTTTAAAGAGTGGGGAACAGGGGCTTCTGTGGTGGCACAGTGGTTAAGAATCCACCTGCCAATGCAGGGGACACGGGTTCGAGCCCTAGTCCGGGAAGATCCCACATGTCGCAAAGCAACTAAGCCTGTGCACCACAACTACCGAGCCTGCGCTCTAGAGCCCGCGAGCCACAACTACTGATCCCACACGCCACAACTACAGAAGCCCGCGCGCCTAGAGCCCGTGCTCCGCAGCAAGAGAAGCCACCGCAATGAGAAGCCCACGCACCGCAACGAAGAGTAGCCCCCGCTCGCCGCAACTAGAGAAAGCCCGCGTGCAACAACGAAGACCCAATGCAGCCCAAAAAAAAAAGAATGGTGAACAGACTTCTGTATCCAACTTTTATTTCAAGTAATAAAAAGGCTGATTATTAAATTTTTCCTATTTACAATAATTTGGAGAACTTGCTTTATCTAAACTTTCAAGTCATCCTTTCTCCTACTTCTCCTTTCTTTCCCCTCATTTTGCAAATTCTATACCTTCAGTACCTGGGATAGAAATCTAATAGTGAACATTCTCATAACAGGAGTCTCCTTACAACCTGGGGTCTGTTGAGACTTTACCACTAGAGCCCTAAACTCAGCAGTGCTTTGAGCCTGTTCTTGCCAGCCAATCTGCTACCACACTCTCCCTAATCCCGGTTACCCTGCTCCTGCTTTATTTTGTCAGACTCACTTTTCTGAGACACAGCCTCTACGTACACCTCTGACAGTGCCTTCTGATGGGAACTGTATGAGAAAGTTCTCCTGTGACTAACTACCTTACAGACACACTTTTTCTTCCTCCTTGACAAGGAAGTTAAACTTGTCTTTCCCCTACAGGGATCGTTTCATCATGAATCGTCTCCCCTTAGGAGTGCTCCTGAATCCCACTTTCAGAGTAGAAGTGTGTGCCGGTTATCAGTTTATTTACTCTGAGCTCCACGTCCACCCTTCTTTGCCCCGCTTGTGATACTGGAACTGGTAAACATTTCTCCCGTGCCAGCTGGGCACGGTGTTAATCTCTGTCCTTTCAGAGCTCAGGAGGGACGTTGTAGGACACAAACACTTCCTGGTTTGTGCTTTCCTTCTGCCCAGCTCCTGTGGTGCTCTTCTCTTGCACAGGACACGCAGTGACACTCACACCAGGGAGGAAAATGTGCTTGTTCCTCACATGGGCAAAACCTTGCAGAGTCCAGACAGTCAGTAACAGCTTTCCCAATAAAGCACCACATTGAAAACCCTGAGTTCAATCCACATCACTCTTCACTCTTGCACGTTTTCCTCTTCCTCTTTATAGTCAGACTTGTTGAAAACCTGCCCATCTGCACTTTCTGATTCCTCGCTTCTGACTCACACTTGAACCCACACCAGCCTGTCCTCTGTCCCCACCACTCAGCAAAACAGCTCTGGTCACCACTGACCTCCATGTTGCCAAAACAACTGACATGTTTCTCTCCTCCTATCAGGAGGCCTCTGAGCCATGCTCAGCACAGTTGTCCTCTCCCTCCTTCCTGGAAGGTTCTCTCTTGGCTTCATAGTACCACACTCTCCTTTTGCTTCCCTTCAGTTTTCCTTTATCTCCTTAGCTGGGTCTTTTCATCTCCCCAAACTCTAAGTGTCCCTCAGACTTGGTTCTGGGCTCGCACTTTTTATTTCTCTGTATTCTCCCCAACAAGCGCAGCTAATAGTATCTACATGCTGACGCCTCTGAAACTTATATCTCCCCCTCAGAACCTGGTTTCCAAGCTCCATGCTTGTTTATCTGATTGGCCTCCTGAAACCTCTGATTGGATGGCTTCCAGAGATCTCACACTCTGCTTGTCCAAAGGAAACGCTCATCTCCGTCCAGAACTCTTCACCCCCAGGCCACTCCAATTCAGCAAATGACACGACTCTTCCCTCTGTGGCTCACCCCAGATATTGGGAAATGTGCTTGATGCTTCCCTTGCCTTTACCTCCACATCCAATCCACTAGCAAGCCCTGTGATTCTACTTCCAAAATTCATCTCTAGCCCATCAGCTTGGTCTCACGTGCACCTCCACGCTCCTGGCCACACCTGTTCTCACCTGGGTTCGTGCAACAGCTGTCTCAGTGGTCTCCCCATCTTCATGGCTTCCGCCTCTGCTTAAGTGTGACTGTATAGTTTATCATCTAAGCCAAGTCACTTTCCATTGTGAAAGGGACATTATTGATAATTATACCTGGGTGACAGGAATAAGCTGGAACTGTCCTGGGCAAAAGAGAGCATGTAGTTACCCTACCTCTCAGTCTAGCATACAAACTATACTCAGATCATGTCTCTCCCCTGCTTAAAATCCTTCAATGGATTCCCATGTCCCTTAAAATACAATCCAGGTGCTTATCACGGCTTACAAAGCCCAGTGTGATCTGTCCCTGGCCACCCTGCAGCAGCATCTCATGCCACCCCTTCCTAAGCTCCCCACTCTCCAGTATCACCAACAAACCAAGATTTTCTTTGGCACAGGACGTTTGCAGGTGACATTTTCTCTGCCCACATACTCCTCTGCTCGCTTTTCACAAGGATGGGAATGTCGCACCTGTAGGGCTCTCCCGAATTCACTCTTTCTTGAGAGAGGCCTTCCTGGTCATCCTGGCTGACTCACTCTGGTTATTCTTTACAGTTTACCAATTTTTAACATGTGGGATTCTTTTACTCAATTTTTGGTTTATTCTTCTAATTTTTGTTTGGGTTTTCTTTTGGTCCATCTTCCTCCCTTGTATTATAAAATCAGTGAGAGAAGTGACCATTTCTCTCTTGTTCACCCCTAATATCCAGTACCTGGCATATAATGGCATCTCAACAAGTGCTTATTGAAAATGAATAATTGACCTAATCTTTTATTTTACTAATACAAGAAAGGTTTTCTTTCAAAGAAGGTCAGACTAGTTATAAGGAACAGGAAGGAGCTAAGGAAGAGGGAGATAAGAAAGGTAAAGAAGAAGGAATAAGAGCAGAGTCAAGGGGAAGCAAGAGGCAGAGGGATCAAACCCACAAAGGATGGTTAACCCCAAGGGGAGCAGAAACTTCTCTGGCTCTGAGAAAGGAACGAGGGTGAAGAGAGTGGGGTCAGGGGATGCAGCACATTTGAGATGGACGACAGGGACCTGCGGGAATCTGGTTGTACCTGCTCTTGCTGTAGGTGAGTGTCCCCAGGACTCGTCACACTCCAGTGCGTTCGCCCGTTTTCTTGTCTGTCTTTAGAGCCAGTAGGTAGGGAACCCAAGGGCAAAGGCCTGTCTCTTTTATTGTGTGTTGTCATTGTATCCACAGTGCCTGTCATAGGGCCTCACAAATAGTAGCTGCTTTATACATATTTGTTGAAATGAATGAATAAGGTCTGAGAAGAGTATTGTTCAGAAGTGGACAGAACTGGGGGGAGGGTTTGGGAGTTGTAGAAAGTATGGATGTGGTTTGGATCTGCAGAATGTGGTAATGAGTCACTTTGAGGTGACTGCTAAATCTGTACAAATATCATACTCACACCAGCCAAAAGGATATAATTTTACTTCATCATAGAAAATATTCAGTTTTCTCCAACGATACTGTGCCCACTCCCTCATAGAAATGAAAATGAGGAACGCCATGTGCAAATAAACTGTTAGTCGTTGTGGTAGCTGATGAGAAGCCTTGGGAGAAATAAATGAATATTTTGAATTTCCAAAGTACTGTGCTGATTATCAGAGGGGCAAGTTAGCAGAGAACACTCTGTGAGACTAGAGGAGGGGAAAAAGGACACACTGTATTTCTCTGAGTCTAAGACCCCTAGACTGAAAGATGTGTTACTATTTATACACCACCAAGAAAAAAGATGCTACCATTTAGATTCAGACATAATGTTTTCTTATCACTCTGAATTTTTACTTTACACGTACTGAGAGTGTTCTTTTAAACTTAGACATAGATTTTAATCTTACATCACTCTTGTGTATAAACAAAAAGGAAAGCATACACAAAATTAATATATTTTATATTAATAATATAATAATAATATATTAATATATTTTTAAGGTTTTTCCAGTTTTTGAACTTTCTGTAAATAGATTTCTATTGTATGGATTCTCTAGTCATTTGCTTATTTTGGTCAACAATATGTTCTTTAGACATAGGCATGTTGATGACTGTTGCAGTAGTTCTTCCATTTTCAATGCTGAAGACTATTGCCAAGCATGAATGTAACACAGCTTATTTCAACATTTGGGTTTTTTCTGTTTCGCTATTACAGTGTTGCTTCTGGTAATCTTGTGCAAATATTCCAGTACAAGAGTTCAAATGGTAGAGACCTAGAAGTGAAATAGAATATGATTATGTTGAACCTTAGTTGGTAATACCAAATTATCTTTCCAAAATGGTTATATATATATATTTACAATACATATTTCTATATTTTATATATTTATATTCCCACAAGTAGTGGATACATGGCCCCCTTGCTCCACATCCTAGGCCATATTTGTTTTTTATGTCAAGTTGGTGAGTGATAAATAGTATCACATTGTAGTTTAAATTTGTGTTTTCCTGATTGTCGATGAGATTGCCCATTTTTACATATTGATGAGCCATTTGTACTTTCTCTTCTGTGAAATTTATATTTATTTCCTTTTCCTTTTTTATTGATTAGTAGGAGCTCTTTATATACTTCATATAAAGCCTTTTTGATTATGTATGTTACAAATATCTTCCCCCAGCTTGTGGCTTTTATTTTCATGTTTTCAGTCATCTTCATGGGAGTAATGTATTTGGTTTTATATTTAACAAACTTACGATTCAACAAAATTATAATGTACAGCTATGCACTAATTCTTTTAAAATGCTTTCTTTCCCTTTATTTATCAATGTTTAGAGTAATAAGTTTAATCCCAGCAACTGCAAAGTTGTCTAATAAATTTGCTTTTTTAAAAAGTTTCTTTATGGTATCTTTTGATGAACACTAATGCTTACCTTTGTTGTAGCTTTTTTTCAATTAAGAACCATCTTTTAAAGTGGAAAATTATCTTATTCATTCTCTGACAACCAACTTCTATAACTTATTAATGTATTTGCTCAAGGTACAGAATATATATAACCTATGACGTAGCTATCTTTGCAAGCACTGTGGGAAGTAAACTTTAATTTTTCTCTCAAGAGAGTTTTCCTAAAAAGCCAGTACTTTTTATTTTTTATTTATTTATTTATTTTTAGGCCATGCTGTGCGTCATGCAGGATGCTAGTTCCCCAACCAGGGATCAGACCCGTGCCCCCTGCATTGGGAGCTGAGAATCTTAACCACTGGACTGCCAGGGAAGTCCAAAGCCAGTGCTTTTTAAAAGAGTTTGGTTTGCTTCTTATTTTCACCTGGGAAATCTTTGAAACTTTCAACTTAGTTTCAAAGGTATAGCTAGTAGTCTCTACCCTTTGGAAGTGGATTACCTTCTGGTGTGCTGGAATCAGCTCATACTAGCTCAGGAGAGCTAACTGTTACATTTTCAGGGATTTTGCAAGCCAACTGTTAAGTCTTCGTCCTTTGAAATTAGCCGTGGTGGCAGTATTTACACCATGGAAATTGACAAACACTTAAGTCAGGGTTTTTTTGTTTTGTTTTTTTGTTTTGCGGTACGCGGGCCTCTCACTGTTGTGGCCTCTCCTGTTGCGGAGCACAGGCTCCGGACGCGCAGGCTCAGCGGCCATGGCTCACGGGCCTAGCCGCTCCGCGGCATGTGGGATCTTCCCGGACCGGGGCACGAACCCGTGTCCCCTGAATGGGCAGGCGGACTCTCAACCACTGCGCCACTAGGGAAGCCCAAGTCAGTGTTTTTGTTTTTTCTTCCAGAGAGCCATCTCTTGATTCCCAGCACATGCCTGGGACTACTTCTAATTCCAAGTTCCACAGGTCCTTTCCTTTGTTCTTCTAGGCACTGACAAACCAATCCTTGAGTCAAGGGCAGCTTCTGCAGATACACAGCTTCAGCACCAGAAAGGCTGGATTCCCCATTCCCTATCCTTCAGTTCACTCAGGGAGATTAAAAGAGATATTACATTCAAACAACTTAAGAAATATGAAATTCTTGTGTACACTCTTGATTATATGACTGCATTTTCTCCCCAAGAAAACAAACATGGGGGGCAAATGCATACATCAGAAAAGGAAACATTTTTTACACAGCTGCTCTGAGCTTCCTGAGACCAGGACCTACACTTGCCTATATGTTTATCTGGTAGAGGGCAGCAGCTCCCTAATACTGAGGCGAGGCAACCTGCTAGGAGGTGGGTGGTTTCTGCTCTGGGGGGCTTCTCACTCTTCCCATGCTCCAAGAGTGCGGGAAAACACCCTCCACTGGACTGCAAGTGTCATAAAGAAATGACCGACTTCCTAGAATCACACACAAGTCTAACACAACTCACTATCAAACCTAGAAACAGCCATTTAAGAGAACAGATCTACCGTGTTTCTCCTCTCAGTCAACCACTGGTGGCTCACACGTAAGACTGCACCTGCATTCTTCTGGCAGAAGCCACAAGACAGCATTCAACAACAACAATGACTGGACTTCCCTGGTGGTCCGGTGGTTAAGACTCCATTTTTCCAATGCGGGGGACGTGGGTTTGATCCCTGGTGGGGGAATTGGGATCCTACATGTCACATGGCGCGGCAAGAAAACCCAACAACAATAACTGCAACAAAACCAAACCCAATAATTATCCTACCTTTAAACGACTATAGCATTTCTCAGCATAAAAGCTCTTCAGCAGCATTATTCTGAGCTGGTTAGAACCAGTTCACAGAGACAGAGATTCCCTATATAGACCCAAATGAGATTAATCTGAGTTCCCCTTTCCTTGTTCAAATTTGGGCTTAATACAGAGTCACTGTTCTCAGATATTCATATAATCAACTTACTGGTGACACACCGTTTGTTAATTTAGATGAACCAACACCCTCAAGCGTTATTTGTTTAAGTAAGCATCCTTTTGATGCAAAGAGACATAGACATCTTTAGGAAAACAAATAAGTATTAGATAAGTAGAAGTGGTTGTCAAAGATCTCTCCTCCCAGTATCCTCCACTAAAGCCAGATGGTTTTTCAAGACAGTCTGCTAAAATCTCAGGGGACAGTTAATTCTAAGTTACACAGATAGTTGTAGAAAACCGATAAAGAATGAAGTTGGACAGCCATTTTAAAGAAGCTAGAGTAACTTGGTTCTAAAACAAGAGTGGACAGTACAAGAAAACAATAGTCCCATTTCAATTCCAAAGGTGCAAAAAATTCAAAACACAGCATAGTGTTACCAAACCAAATATGAGTATTAAAGGTGCCTCGTAATTGAGTGTGGTTTATTCTTGGAATGCCAACATTACAGAATCAATGTAATTCACCACAATGATAGCTTAAAGGAGAAAATAATATTATCTCAACTGATTTTTAAAAAGCATTTGATAAAGCTGAAGGCATATTTATGGCTGCTTTTTAAAAATCCTTTAGAAAACTACGTATCAAAGTGAAATTTCTTAATTTTATAAGGTTATTTGCCAAAAAGCTACAGCACATATTTTATTTAATGGAAAAACCTTTAATTCATTGCCGTTCAGGATCTGGAATGAGAAAAGGAATGCTACTATCACCACTGTTGTGTAACACAGCTCTGGAAGCCCTGGCCAATGCCACAGAAAATTTCGAAAGTAAGAGATACAAGGATTGGAAAGGCAGAGATGAAACCATCATATTTGCAGTTAGTATAATCTTCAACCTCAAAAAGCACACAAAATCAACAAACTATAGAATTACTAAGGAAATTTAATAAGGTTGCCCAACACTTGATCCAAAAGCCAAATCATTTCTCCATAGCAGAAATAACAAAATGGAAAATATGATTAATAATAATAAACAATTCATGGTAACAACATAACTATAAAATTCCTAAGGACTGGTTTCACCAGTAATACACAGCACCACAATGGAGATTTCAAACCTCTAACAAACACCTTAAAAGATGATTCAAACAAATGGAGAGAAGTTGCTGGCTCACTGATGGGATGACTTAATATTGTAGACATGTTGATTCTACCACAAATTAATCCACAAATTTAATGCAATTCTAATGAAAATTCCAGTTGAATTTTCCCAGAACTGAAGAAAATTACTCCAAAATTCATATCAAGAAGTAAAGGTTCATGCATACAAAAGTCAATCCTAAAAAAGGAGACTATTAAGAAGAGACACTTACCATATGAGGTGTTAAGATGTACAGAAGAGCACAGTAAAAAACAGTAGTATTTGCTCAACAAAAGATATATTGACCAATGGAATAGGATAGAGAGTACAGAGCTAGGGTCACACATATAGGACATTAGTATACGATCAAGGAGACATCACAAATCATTGAAGACAGGATGGGTTACTTAATAGTTTTGGAAAGAGAAAAATAAAACTGGATCCTTACCTAATACGTATACAAATGTTCACTCCAGAAGTATTAAATACATAAACATGAAGGTAAAACTATAAAGTTAATAGAAAAGAATATCAAATAATATATTTGTGATGTAGAGATGAGGAAAAAATTCTTAAACAAAACTTCAAAAGCGGGCTTCCCTGGTGGCGCAGTGGTTGAGAGTCCGCCTGCCGATGCAGGGGACACAGGTTCGTGCCCCGGTCTGGGAAGATCCCACATGCCGCGGAGCGGCTGGGCCCGTGAGCCATGGCCGCTGAGCCTGCGCGTCCGGAGCCTGTGCTCCGCAACGGGAGAGGCCACAACAGTGAGAGGCCCGCGTACCACAAAAAAAAAAAAGGAAAAGAAAAAGAAAAAAATAAAACTTCAAAAGCACAAAACACAAGACATAAAATGGTATTTCATTACATGAAAATTAAGAATTTATTTTCAGATAGAGAATGGGAAAAGACAACGTCTAAATTACGGCAAGGGATTAATATTTCAAATATACAAGGAACTTCTGTGAATCATTAAGAAAAAGACGGCAACCCCAATAGAAAAATGGGTGAAAGGTACACAAAAAATAGTTTACAGACAACACACTAGAAGTAATAAGCTCACAGAGGGATGCACAAATCATTAGTAACCAGAAAAATGCAAATGAAACAAGCAGACGTTACATGCATTAGACCAGAAAAAAGATGACATCCGCAATGTGCCATGTATATCAAAAGAGTGATATTGCTGGCGTGCACATCCTTGTTTTCACTGTGAAGTGTCACTCTGCTGTCCAGGAGGGCAGCCCGCCCATATGCCCTCCAACAGTTTTGAGGGTTTCTATAGCTCAGTGCCGTTGCCTTGGCATGACCCAGCTATCCACTTTTCCAGTCTAAAAGCTTCCATCAAAAAAGAATTTTGCTTCAAATACACAGATTAGTGTCTAAATAATAAATAAAGTATTACAGGGTTGCTCTCACAGGACACAGTGACAATCTCTGATGTCTCTTTTGTTGTTGTTGTTGTTTTAAAAAACTCCTCTGTTAGAAATAACTTTTCTGGATACAGTTTTTGTGATCCTATCTGCTGTTCTTGCAGCTCCAGGAGAGAGGGAACATTTTCTATTTCTTATCTTGAGGAGACTTCTTTTGCCAGAGACGAGTAGGGCCTATAGTTTTCAAGGTCAAGTGCTGGAAACACATGGTTTAACACTGAAAGAGATGCAGTCCTGAGAGAAAAAGAAATCATATGGAAAAGAAAAGGTCAGAATAGGATTATTAACAGATGGAATATGGCACATAAAGATTAGGGACATCTGGGCTTCCCTGGTGGCGCAGTGGTTGAGAGTCCGCCTGCCGATGCAGGGGACGCGGGTTCCTGCCCTGCTCAGGGAGGATCCCACATGCCGCGGAGCGGCTGGGCCCGTGAGCCATGGCTGCTGAGCATGCGCGTCGGGAGCCTGTGCTCGGCAACGGGAGAGGCCGCAGCAGAAACAAGATTAGGGACATCTTTTTTCCTCTTATCTTCCATTATAAATTTTTTATGTGACTCTGACAGGTTTATCGATTCTTATTTTATAATCGTTGTTCATTTCGGTGCGTTATTTATGTGTACGTATGTGTTTGCACATTTAGTGGTGTTGTGGGGAGGTGTGTGTGTAAAGAGAGAGAGGCATATACAAGTCAACTATATTATAAATGGACATTTGCTGTTTTTCCTTATCTCATCCTTGGAATCCCGATCAGGACAGGAACTGGGTTGTTGGTTTTCTTCATCATCATACTCAGTACCTAGGAAAATGCCTAGACACAGGCAGACTTAATGAATCTTATTGGACAAACATGTCCACTGAAGAAAATCGAAAAATTTAAAATAAGTATAAAAATGAAAATAAAAGCAATACGAATTTCATCAGCCTAGACGGGGCGGGCGCGGTGGTGGGGGTGGGGGACCGGTGTGCAGGAAGAACCTCTGTAGAAACGTCATGTTTCCAATCTGTTGTCTCAGTGCATGTAGACATATAAACCCATAAACAAAAACAGGGTGATATAACACTATCGTTTTATGTTCTGCTTTTTCACTCCACAGCTTATCATAATCATTTTTGCATGTTACTACCCTTACCTACCACAGTCAGTGGCAAAGCCGAAATTCAAATCCAGCCTGTGAAGCCTGGGCGTTTGGATTCTTAGCCGTAGGTTATAGAGTTGACACCTGAACTTGGCAGCCGTTATTAGCATATAAACAAGTAACTGGACAATATATTTTAATTCAATTTCATTAAATACTGATTAGCTTAATAATACCTCTCCAGTGGAATGTTACCCGCATGAGAGCACTGATCTTGTCTATCTCAGATTCCCAGCGCCCAGAACAGTTCCTGCCACATTCTGGGGGGATCATTAAACAGGTGTTGAATAGTGAATAAAAGGACGAATGAGTTCTGTAGGCATCTTTACTGGAAGGATAAATTGAGGTTTTTAGAGACTCTTTGTTAGACTATTTTGGACAGTCCCAAGTCCACCCTGCAGAGAATAAAGGATGATCTCAGTGCACTGGCTCCCTCCCAGGTCAGATCGTCCAGGAACTAGGCACGCTGGCCAGCCTGAGTTATTGCCCATTTGTCCAACTCTTTCAGGAAACGTATCAGTGGGTCATTGACGGGCGATTTTGCAACTATGGTTTAAACAGAGTGGTTTGACAGGACTCCACAGGTAATAACTGTGTGTATAAACAAAGCACACTATCCTCAGAGAGGACCTGGGTCTTCTTTCCCATAATTACAGATTTCAAAAACCAAACCTGGGAAACTAGAGAATGGTGAAAGGGCTCCCTATGCACCCGAGAGTGAAAAACAGGCTGTTGAGTGATGCTTCTTTTCTATCACCCACAGCTGAGGACACAGCGGCTCCAAGTACCCCACATCCTAGAGAGGGCATCCAGGAAGCAGGGCCAGACCTCAGTAAACTCCCAAGGCTGACAAAGAGGCAGCAGTGCCGGCCTCTGCAATCAACACCTCTCCAACCCATTCCACCTCTGGTCCACTTAGGAAACGCCAGAGGAAAGGGAGGGAGAGACGGCAGTGTCGTCAGTCTTGTGGGGAGTGCAGTATTTGTGGAGATAGGTGATTTCCTCAAATTGGTTCAGGGTGCCAAGAAGAATAGAAGAATGCCTGTTCAGTTCTCAGCTGGGTGCATGCTCACTGCAAACACTCCCAGCTCATTCTGGTGCCCCTATCAAAGCAGAAGGGAGTACGGTGAGGGAGTTCTTGAGAGAGTTGACATGTGTAGGAGCCGGTGACTGTTCTGGGGATTTCTAAAAGGTTGGAGCACCCATGCCAGCAGAGCTTAAAGAGGCAGTGGTGGAGTGTGACTAGGAAGGAGATGGGGTGAGCTCTTTCCCATCTGCCATCTCTGCAGGAAGAGAAGAGGCCCTCAGTCATTCTGGGGTTAGAATAAAGGCAGTGCTGTGCCAGGTGAGGTGACACCTCAGCTAAGGAGGGAGCTTGGAACATGGACCATCATCAGGACCAGTTGTGGATAACCTGCTCCTCTCTGGGGAGGCCCTCCATAGCTGAGGGGCTGGTATGAAGCTGAACCTCACCTCAGGAGCACCCCCATCACACCTGATGATTAATAATAGCTCAAAGCTTATTATTATTTCTTCTCAGTAAATATAGTGAGAGAGAGAGAACTTGCATAGGTTTACATTTATATCTCATATTTCATCATTTCTAGGACACACATTTCTTGATTATACATTTCTGAAATTAGGATGTGTCTTACATTCACTAATGACCAGGCAGCACTCATGAAATTGTTGTCATTGCTTTAGGATTAATTTTGTGTATGCTTTCCTTTTTGTTTATACACAAGAGTGATGTAAGATTAAAATCTATGTCTAAGTTTAAAAGAACTCTCTCAGTACGTGTAAAGTAAAAATTCAGAGTGATAAGAAAACATTATGTCTGAATCTAAATGGTAGCATCTTTTTTCTTGGTGGTGTATAAATAGTAACACATCTTTCAGTCTAGGGGCCTTAGACTCAGAGAAATACAGTGTGTCCTTTTTCCCCTCCTCTAGTCTCACAGAGTGTTCTCTGCTAACTTGCCCCTCTGATAATCAGCACAGTACTTTGGAAATTCAAAATATTCATTTATTTCTCCCAAGGCTTCTCATCAGCTACCACAACGACTAACAGTTTATTTGCACATGGCGTTCCTCATTTTCATTTCTATGAGGGAGTGGGCACAGTATCGTTGGAGAAAACTGAATATTTTCTATGATGAAGTAAAATTATATCCTTTTGGCTGGTGTGAGTATGATATTTGTACAGATTTAGTAGTCACCTCAAAGTGACTCATTACCACATTCTGCAGATCCAAACCACATCCATACTTTCTACAACTCCCAAACCCTCCCCCCAGTTCTGTCCACTTCTGAACAATACTCTTCTCAGACCTTATTCATTCATTTCAACAAATATGTATAAAGCAGCTACTATTTGTGAGGCCCTATGACAGGCACTGTGGATACAATGACAACACACAATAAAAGAGACAGGCCTTTGCCCTTGGGTTCCCTACCTACTGGCTCTAAAGACAGACAAGAAAACGGGCGAACGCACTGGAGTGTGACGAGTCCTGGGGACACTCACCTACAGCAAGAGCAGGTACAACCAGATTCCCGCAGGTCCCTGTCGTCCATCTCAAATGTGCTGCGTCCCCTGACCCCACTCTCTTCACCCTCGTTCCTTTCTCAGAGCCAGAGAAGTTTCTGCTCCCCTTGGGGTTAACCATCCTTTGTGGGTTTGATCCCTCTGCCTCTTGCTTCCCCTTGACTCTGCTCTTATTCCTTCTTCTTTACCTTTCTTATCTCCCTCTTCCTTAGCGACTTCCTGTTCCTTATAACTAGTCTGACCTTCTTTGAAAGAAAACGTTTCTTGTATTAGTAAAATAAAAGATTAGGTCAATTATTCATTTTCAATAAGCATTTGTTGAGATGCCATTATATGCCAGGTACTGGATATTAGGGGTGAACAAGAGAGAAATGGTCACTTCTCTCACTGATTTTATAATACAAGGGAGGAAGATGGACCAAAAGAAAACCCAAACAAAAATTAGAAGAATAAACCAAAAATTGAGTAAAAGAATCCCACATGTTAAAAATTGGTAAACTGTAAAGAATAACCAGAGTGAGCCAGCCAGGATGACCAGGAAGGCCTCTCTCAAGAAAGAGTGAATTCGGGAGAGCCCCACAGGTGAGATATTCCCATCCTTGTGAAAAGCGAGCAGAGGAGTATGTGGGCAGAGAAAATGTCACCTGCAAACGTCCTGTGCCAAAGAAAATCTTGGTTTGTTGGTGATACTGGAGAGTGGGGAGCTTGGGAAGGGGTGGCATGAGATGCTGCTGCAGGGTGGCCAGGGACAGATCACACTGGGCTTTGTAAGCCATGATAAGCACCTGGATTGTATTTTAAGGGACATGGGAATCCATTGAAGTATTTTAAGCAGGGGAGAGACATGATCTGAGTATAGTTTGTATGCTAGACTGAGAGGTAGGGTAACTACATGCTCTCTTTTGCCCAGGACAGTTCCAGCTTATTCCTGTCACCCAGGTATAATTATCAATAATGTCCCTTTCACAATGGAAAGTGACTTGGCTTAGATGATAAACTATACAGTCACACTTAAGCAGAGGCGGAAGCCATGAAGATGGGGAGACTACTGAGACAGCTGTTGCACGAACCCAGGTGAGAACAGGTGTGGCCAGGAGCGTGGAGGTGCACGTGAGACCAAGCTGATGGGCTAGAGATGAATTTTGGAAGTAGAATCACAGGGCTTGCTAGTGGATTGGATGTGGAGGTAAAGGCAAGGGAAGCATCAAGCACATTCCCCAATATCTGGGGTGAGCCACAGAGGGAAGAGTCGTGTCATTTGCTGAATTGGAGTGGCCTGGGGGTGAAGAGTTCTGGACGGAGATGAGCGTTTCCTTTGGACAAGCAGAGTGTGAGATCTCTGGAAGCCATCCAATCAGAGGTTTCAGGAGGCCAATCAGATAAACAAGCATGGAGCTTGGAAACCAGGTTCTGAGGGGGAGATATAAGTTTCAGAGGCGTCAGCATGTAGATACTATTAGCTGCGCTTGTTGGGGAGAATACAGAGAAATAAAAAGTGCGAGCCCAGAACCAAGTCTGAGGGACACTTAGAGTTTGGGGAGATGAAAAGACCCAGCTAAGGAGATAAAGGAAAACTGAAGGGAAGCAAAAGGAGAGTGTGGTACTATGAAGCCAAGAGAGAACCTTCCAGGAAGGAGGGAGAGGACAACTGTGCTGAGCATGGCTCAGAGGCCTCCTGATAGGAGGAGAGAAACATGTCAGTTGTTTTGGCAACATGGAGGTCAGTGGTGACCAGAGCTGTTTTGCTGAGTGGTGGGGACAGAGGACAGGCTGGTGTGGGTTCAAGTGTGAGTCAGAAGCGAGGAATCAGAAAGTGCAGATGGGCAGGTTTTCAACAAGTCTGACTATAAAGAGGAAGAGGAAAACGTGCAAGAGTGAAGAGTGATGTGGATTGAACTCAGGGTTTTCAATGTGGTGATTTATTGGGAAAGCTGTTACTGACTGTCTGGACTCTGCAAGGTTTTGCCCATGTGAGGAACAAGCACATTTTCCTCCCTGGTGTGAGTGTCACTGCGTGTCCTGTGCAAGAGAAGAGCACCACAGGAGCTGGGCAGAAGGAAAGCACAAACCAGGAAGTGTTTGTGTCCTACAACGTCCCTCCTGCGCCCTGAAAGGACAGAGATTAACACTGTGCCCAGCTGGCACGGGAGAAATGTTTACCAGTTCCAGTATCACAAGCGGGCAAAAGAAGGGTGGACGTGGAGCTCAGAGTAAATAAACTGATAACCGGCACACACTTCTACTCTGAAAGTGGGATTCAGGAGCACTCCTAAGGGGAGACGATTCATGATGAAATGATCCCTGTAGGGGAAAGACAAGTTTAACTTCCTTGTCAAGGAGGAAGAAAAAGTGTGTCTGTAAGGTAGTTAGTCACAGGAGAACTTTCTCATACAGTTCCCATCAGAAGGCACTGTCAGAGGTGTACGTAGAGGCTGTGTCTCAGAAAAGTGAGTCTGACAAAATAAAGCAGGAGCAGGGTAACCGGGATTAGGGAGAGTGTGGTGGCAGATTGGCTGGCAAGAACAGGCTCAAAGCACTGCTGAGTTTAGGGCTCTAGTGGTAAAGTCTCAACAGACCCCAGGTTGTAAGGAGACTCCTATTATGAGAATGTTCACTATTAGATTTCTATCCCAGGAACTGAAGGTATAGAATTTGCAAAATGAGGGGAAAGAAAGGAAAAGTAGGAGAAAGGATGACTTGAAAGTTTAGATAAAGCAAGTTCTCCAAATTATTGTAAATAGGAAAAATTTAATAATCAGCCTTTTTATTACTTGAAATAAAAGTTGGATACAGAAGTCTATTCACCATTCTTTTTTCTTTTTTTGGGGGGGGCTGCTTTGGGTCTTCGTTGTTGCACGCGGGCTTTCTCTAGTTGCGGCGAGCGGGGGCTACTCTTCGTTGCGGTGCGTGGGCTTCTCATTGCGGTGGCTTCTCTTGCTGTGGAGCACGGGCTCTAGGCGCACGGGCTTCTGTAGTTGTGGCGTGTGGGATCAGCAGTTGTGGCTCGTGGGCTCTAGAGCGCAGGCTCGGTAGTTGTGGTGCACAGGCTTAGTTGCTTTGCGACATGTGGGATCTTCCCGGACTAGGGCTCGAACCCGTGTCCCCTGCATTGGCAGGTGGATTCTTAACCACTGTGCCACCACAGAAGCCCCTGTTCCCCACTCTTTAAAGTGTTAGATCATTTTACTTCTTGGAATCTGTAATCTGAAAAAACCAAACACCAAAACCAAATTTTTATCCAAGGAAGAAGGTTATTGGTTTCTCTAGGAATTTGTGATTTATAGAGTCATTCATAATTCCTCTAACAGGCCCAAACCCCTTTTATTAGACACTGTTTTCCTCAGTAAGAAGTAACATGCTGGGACTTCCGTGGCAGTCCAGTGGTTAAGACTTGGAGCTCTCACTGCCGTGGGCCTGGGTTCAATCCCTGGGGGGAGAACTAAGATCCCACAAGCCATGCGGCATGACTGGAAAAAGAGTAACATGCTGCTGGCTTTCCTCTGTTGGGAAGGGTCCAGGGAGGGAAAATGACTTCTTCTCAAGGACCTGATACATATCCAATGCAATACAAAACCTCCTGATACTTAATCTTGATGGCGTCCCTATGCCTCCGTTTCTGGACATGTTTATTCCTGGACACTTGCATCAGGCAAGGAATATAGAGTGAAGGGAGACAGCGTTGGAGGCACTTCTGGATGGCACAGACAGAAATTGGTTCATAGATGGATTTGTAGGTGTTGCTGAGAGATGAACAGAAGATCAAGGTGCAGCTGCTGGAGCAGGATTCCACGATCCAGTCGTCCCGAGGCTGTGTCCCCTGCCCGCACACAGACACCACTGAGGACGCACTAAGGGCACTAGACCCCAGGGCAGAGAAGCTGACAGGACCCAACTGCCAGGGAGTGAAGAGGCCTGAATACAGAAGGGCCTAGAAAGAGCACCACTGTAACCAGAGGGGCCTGGAGGGGAGCGGGTCTGATTAGGGGAAGGGGTGGAGCAGGGTGTCTGCCCTGTATGATGCTGAGATTGTGGCCCCGACACCCAAGACACAGGCACAGACTCGGTCTTCATGTGGGTGTCCAGCCATCACCCCTTGGGAACAAACAGGCTGTCCTTATATCAAAGAATAATACACGGTTTTCAACATTCAATCTCTTAAGCATTTATTAGATCTGCTGGCTTCCGTGGACAGAGAACTCACAAGCTCAGCGTTCCTGCCCTTGGGGACTCACAGCCCCGTCGTCTCCTGAGCAGAGTGAGAGGCAGCTCAGTACTTGTCGGGCAGGCCAGGAGGTCGGAAGTAATTGGGGTCTTTGCCGCTCCGGCCCCATCTATTGGCAAACTGGTCGGCCTCCGAGTCCTCCCGTCCGTGGCCACTGTCTCCATGCTTAAAAAGGTCTGTGATTCTCTGACTATTCTCCCTGGCATCGCTGGAATGGAGGAGGGCAGGTAGGGGATTACTCCAGGGCTGACGAGCAACAGCCCACCCTCCCCATCTCTCCTCTTTCCAAGGAATCGAGGACTCTGACAGGAGCTAGGAAAGAGGGAATGAAGCCTGAGGCTGCCCGGGCTCAGCCCACCTCAGCCCTGCGGGTCCCCTTATGCTGGGTGAACAGCACCCATGGGGGAGGCTTGGGAATCGTCTGTCCCACCAGCCTTGCTCTGCTCTTCAGCCACTCAGACCCCACACAGGACATAGAGGGTGAGGGTGGATAAGAGGAGGAGAGGCCACAGCCCTACAGGAAGTTCTCCAGGGCTTGGCCCCTCCTGGCTGTCCGAGGCTCTCACACCCATCCCTGCATCCTCAGGGCCCCTGGTACCTGATCACTTCAGCAGCCCAGACGCCCCCAGGTCCCCTTTTGGCAGCGTCATAGTTGCCCCGGGCGTGGAAGTACTTGTCTGCATCTTTGTACCCGGCTTCTTTCATGTCAGAGTACGCTCGCCACATGTCTTTAGCCCCTGGGAGGAAAGCACATAGAGAAAGGATTATCAGGTGGACAGAAAACTGTGACACACCTTAGGGAAGAATCAAGGAATGAAAAATCTTCCACTGACTCAGTTTCATCCTGTGGCTATAGCACCGTGAGTGCCATAGATTGAGCAGAGCATTCTTTGTGTCTAGTTTCCTGCTCCTGGTAACTCGAATGAGAGTCGTTATGGGGGGAGGGGCACAGCTGCGTTGGACCTGGTTGTCGGGCCCCTACGATGCTGTCTCTGGACTGCATCTCACTTAGGGCTCCATGTGATACGTTTAAGGAGAGAAGGGAGCTATCTTTATAGGGCAGGATTCCTCAGCTTCATACTATTGACATTTTAAGCCAGATAATTCTTTGCTGTTCAGGGCTGTCCTGGGTATTGTAACACGTTTAACAGCATCCCTCACTTTTACCCACTAACGGGCAACCTATTCCCCAAGTGGGACAACCAAAAGTGTTTCCAAACATTGCCCGATATCTCCAGGACACAAAATTGCCCTTGGCCCCGAACCACTGTTATAAAAGGAAGCCGCATAGGATGAGATCCAGGGGATTTGGGTGAGTGAGGAGGTGACATGGAGGACAGATTCTGAGAAAGGGGCAGACATGCAGCACCTCTGCCCTGACGCCTAAGAAATGTATCCCTGCTGCGCGAATGCGCTCAATGTGACTTGATTCCCCTGCCTGTTAGGCACGTGAATGGCATCCTGAGGACTTTCTAGTGGACGGTATTGATGACGTGGGCTGCCTGAGGAAGCAAGCCCTCGAGCAGTGGGTCTTTGCCTCAGCCTGGTTACACCTTCCAATCAGCTGGGGAGGTACTGAAAGTCCCCTGAGACCTACCTCACAGCCCAGGCCAGTTACCTCACACTCTCTGGGGTGGGTCTCAGGCATCAATAGTTTTCACTGCTCCCCAGGTGAATCCAACATGCAGCTGAGATTGATAAGCCCCCAGCTTGAGGGAGTGGCACTGGGACAAGTCTGCCCAGCAAGAGCTGTGGCCTCGTGCACAGCTGGGTTCAAACTTCTGTCCTGCCACCTGCTGACTGGCACTTAGTCCCTGGGCAGCAGACTCGGCTGCTCTCAGCCTCGGTTTTCTCCCCTTCAGATGGGGGGAGATGCCTCCCTCACGGAGGTATTCTGCAGGTAAGTAGGTGACCACCTGTCCCAGCCTAACCAGAACTGCACCTGTTTTCCTGGAACTGCCCCAGTTAGCGTTGAAAGTGTCCTGGAAAAGTCCTCAGACCTGGGCAAAGCAGGAGAGTTGGTCACCCTGAAGTGCATATAAGGGCCGAGTTCCTACCGGAAGCTTGAGATATGTTATTAGGTTCCCCACCCCGGTCGCACACGGCTTTTTTTGTCAGTTAAAAGGCTATAAAAGGGTAGGAAACAGACTGAACCAGGGACAGTGTCACTGAGTATAGGAAGCAGGAGCAAGAGCTAAGCTGAAGGTCCCTGAATTATCCAATTAGGAAATGGAAGGTAAGAAGGAAGAGAAGAAGAAGAGAGGAAGGAAGGAAGGAAGAGGGAAAGGGAGGGAGGAAGGGAGAAATGAGTGGAGGGAGAGAAGAAGAGAGGGGAAATAGATGGATAGCTTTCATCCTCCTTCATGCAATTGGTCTGAGGGAAATGCTGTACCATTTCAAGACTTATTTTATGTCTTCCATTCAAACTTCCATTTCAGCTGGGAATGATGACTGTTCTTTCTCTAGTGACTGATCGACATAAATCCTGTGGTTTTCAATCTGTCTGAAAAAAAGCTCCCCAAACACCTGGCACATTCTACCACATAGGGCAGCACCGCCTAAGACAGAGCTCCAACCCTTAAGAGCGCTCATGGTGAATCCCAGAGGCCCATGGGTGTCATCCCCCCTCCACCAGCCTTACCTTCATAAGCCTCGCCAAGGAAGGAAAACCATCGGCTGTGGACTCCCAGCACCAAGGAGCAGAGAATGAGGCCTGTGAAAAGCTTCATTGTGCTGAAATGAAAGGAGAGGGTCAGGGAGACACGGACAAGCCTTGTACACCCACTTGGGGATTTGTATGTCGAGGAGAGCCCGGCTGTTCTTTCCACTTGTTCTCATTAGACTCTCAGTGGTCCACCTAGGCAATATTGCAGTAGGACCTCACTCGGAGCCACTAGCCCTCAGCTCTGAACCCACCAACCCTGAACCCAAGCCTGTCTAAGAGGTCACCAAGGTGTCTATGGTGGAAGAAGAGAGCAGCTGGGACGTAGCTGTGTCTTGCTAAAGCAGCCTGTAATTAATCAAAAAGCATTTCCCATGCGCCACGCTGCCAGCACTGACCTCATTCAGCACAAATACAGAAGAGAAGATTTAAAGTAAGTGTTTTCAAAGAAATCACTCCTTGGAGAACTTTCTCACCTGAACCCGGTGGAGCAGACCTGCTGGGGACAGGTGGCTGCATTTATACTGAGCCATCCCTGCTGGGGTCATGGGGTGAGAAGGAAAGCTGGACTGGTGCCTGGGGGAGAGTCCCTGCAGGTCATTTCTCCTACAAAACTGCAAAGGGTAACTTACTGGAGACCAGTGGCTGTCCTCATCCACAGGTCATATTCCGCATTGTGCAACCCTGAGAAAACAGCAAGGCCTGTTCTGCCTGGTGGCCACTGTCAGGGGTGGAGGGGCTGAGGCCTGGGCCACCTGGGCTGTGGAGAAGAGGGTGTGGAGCTCCAGGAAGGAGGCCCCCAGGCTGCTGGCAGGTGTGTGGTTAGAGGATACTCCTCCAGCCTGGACCTTGCTTTCCTGGTCGTTTCCTCAGGATGGTCCCTTCTGGACCAGACAGCCCATGTGTCAGAAATTAAATCCTTTGAACTCACGTGTAAAGCCCTTGAGCTTCAAAATTGACAGGCCACCCCACCGAATGTCGTGGGTGCCCCGAGCACTTTCCACCACTCTGTGTACCTGTGCTGAGCTCTCCGCTCCAGGGCAGAGAAAGCCCTCTCAGCCTCTCAGGCATGCCTTTCATATGGGTCAGCACCTATCATGACGACAAAAAAGGGAGGTATTATAAAATAATGAGAGGCTTTTTGACTTGATAAAGGTTAAATACCAATAATCTATAGCAGCAGTTCTCACAGTGTGTTCTAGGGAAACCAGAGGGTCTCTTAAGACCCTTTCAGGGGAGTCTGTGGGATCAAAACTATTTTCACAGTAGCACTAAGAAATTCTTTTCCTTTTTCATTCCCATTTTTTTCATGAGTGTACTGGGTATGAAATGTTCATTGATATGGTTTGAGATTTCTACATTGCAACTGACCTTTAAGAAACTACCACTTGTCAAGTTTTGGTATCATATCAAAGAATTGCCTGAATTATCATAAAATGCTATTAAAATGCTCTCCTGTTTTCTACCTATATGTTATATCTGTGTGATGTTGAATTTTTTTGTATACTTCAAACCAAATAATGTATTGTGACAGATTGAGTGCAGGATCAGACATGAGAATCCAGCTATCTTCTATTAAGCTAGATATTTAAAACATTTCAAAAATGTAAAGCTACTATTTTTGTTATTAATCTTTTTGTTTTGGAAAAAGATTATTTTCATTAAAATATATTATTTATGTTAACATAATGGATTTATTATTGTGTTTTTATTTATTCATTTATTTATTTGACCACTTTTTAGATACTCTGCAAAGGGTTTTTCATAAATTAACTCAGTCCTCATAAAACTTCATAACAGCACAATATATTATTGTGTTTTTAAATGCTCAAACATTTTTTCTTTCCAGTGTGTTAAATCCTGACAGAGTCAGGATAAATTAAATTTCTTTGAGGTCCTCAATAAAGTTTCAGAGTATAATGGGACCCTGAGACACAAAAGCTTGAGAATCATTGCTCTACAGCAAATCTTATGTGTAAAGAAGACACTTTAGGTGCATTCTCAAGAAGGCCAAGAAGGAGACATGGGTGTCCTCTTCTGATCACCTCAGTTTCACATTCTCCTGGAGGACCTGCCCGTTGCTAAGACAAGAAACATGAGGAGGATAAGAAATGGAAGAGAAGAAATGAAACTATCATTATTTCTAAGTGATGCAAGCTTTTACGAAGAGAGCCCATCAGAATCAAATGGCACACTAATGAAGCCATTAAGAGAATTCAGTGAGATTGCCATGTTTCACATAAAAATTCAATTGTGTTTCTCTACACCAATTCTTTTTTTGTCGTGTTTTTGGCTGCGTTGGGTCTTCGTTGCTGCCCGCGGGCTTTCTCTAGTTGCAGCGAACGGGGGATGCTCTTCAACGCGGTGCACAGGCTTCTCACTGCGGTGGCTTCTCTTGTTGCGGAGCACAGGCTCTAGGTGTGCAGGCTTCAGTAGCTGTGGCTTGCGGGCTCAGTAGTTGTAGCTCGAGGGCTCTAGAGCACAGGCTCAGTAGTTGTGGCACACGGGCTTAGTTGCTCCACAGCATGTGGGATCTTCCCGGACCAGGGCTCAAACCCGTGTCTCCTGCATTGGCAGGCGGATTACTGACCACTGCGCCACCAGGGAAGTCCCAAAACCAATCCTTAACAGTTAAAAAAATACAATACAAAATAGTACCAAAAACATTAACTATCTAGGGAAAACTTTAATAATACACAAATATTTACAGAGAAAATTTAAGTTTGTTAAAGGACAAAAAGTGGGGGATGTATGTCATGTTCATGGAGAGGATGTTTTGACTTAGTAAAGATATCAGTTCTCCTTGGAGTAATTTATAAATTCAGTGCAATGCTAATCAAAATTCCTCATGGAATTCCTTTAGGGACACAACAGATTTATTTTCTATAGATGAATAAAAGTCCATGAATAAGTAAATTAAAAAAAATAAGGACCAAGAGGAGACATGCGCTGGTCTCTAACATGCATGATCTTGGGATTTACCTCAAGGGGGGAGACAACTGTGACTGCTGTCTCTGTCTTTGGGCCAGAGGGCATCCCCAGGGACCAAGAGAACTGAGAGATGTTTGCAGCACCAGTTATGTCCAGAATAGGCACCAGAGAAGTAGAGCCACACAGCTTTGAAGATCGTCCTTAACCCAGATGTGCATGAAACAATTTCACATCAAGCAATGGGTACCCATGGAGAAGTGTGTGTACCATCCTCCGTCTCACCATCCTACAGGCAATGTTAAAATGGTGTTGGACTGCACCCGGGAACGGTCATGAGAGATGTGGCAGAGATGGTGAGGACACAATGGGCGCCCGATCTCATCCTCCCTGCACAGGCACAAGTAGTGCAGCCAGTGCTCTGTGGTATCAAGGTGACCGGATTGTTCCTTGAGGTGTGGTGCAGACTGGGGAAAGAAGAGTGTGAACAGTGGATGGAACACACTGGGGATGTAGGAATGGAAGCTTCCGTGGGATGGATGCAGGCAGGTGGCGGAGGACAGAGAGAGTGCACTTTTTGGGTTGTGATTGTGGAGTGGCAGGCTGGGGACAAAAATGTGTAAAAGCCGAGAAGAGGAGGCACTTGCACTCTGACTGACAAGAACTCTAGAACATAGTTGAACCTGCCGTTGAGGAGTTCACTAGGTCCTTGACCATTCTGCAGACGAGGAAGAGTGGACCGCTGGGTGTGGATTGAGACCGGAGACATTTAGGTAGAAGAGTAGAGATTACAGGGATTTACAACAAGATAAAGCAAGCCAGGCAAGGATCCCACATCCACTGACAAGAGCTTCATACAGCCTGGCTCATCTGACAGCAGCGAGATGCCCGAGCCACTCCAAGGATGCCTCGGAAGTTGTGTTAAACATGTTTTTCCATTCTGTATCTGTGTTTTTGATGCTTTCACATCCTGGGGCCTCCCTGCCCCTGGAGGGACTGCTTCTCCCAGAGGCAGCCAATTCTTACAGATTAGTAAACTAACCTGTGATAGTAAAGTAACCTGTGAGTGAGCCTTTCAAATACAAACCAACCAATCCAGAGCTCACACTTCCACCACCTCTTTCATTGCGCCCTCACGCTCTGGGCCACTGTCCACCTGCCCTGATCACAGCAGAGCCAGGTACCAGACAACTAGGAACCAGCCCCTATGCCGAGCGAGAGCTGAAAGTATTCACATGAGCCAGTCCTTAACCCGCTCACTGTGCCTCACTAGTCCTCCCACAGAAACCACAATAAAGGCGTTTGTCACGTTTTCTGCCCCTCTCTCTGTCCCCTGGCCCACCCTGAGTGCTTCCTCGTGTGGCCACACCTTGGTGTGATGTGCCCCCTTCTTTGGGGATCTGTGAGTAACAAACTTCTTTTTCATGGCAGTTGTCTCCCGATCTGTTGGCCTTACCATCACAGTTGTCTCCCCCCTTGGGGTAAATCCCAAGATCACGCATCTTAGAGACCAGCGTATGTCTCCCCTAGGCCCTTATTTTTTTTAACTTACTTATTCATGGACCTTTATTCATCCATAAAACATAAATCTGTTGTGTCCCTAAAAGATTTCCATGGGGAATATTGATTAGCATTGCACTGAATTTATAAATTAATCCAAGGAGAACTGATATCTTTACTAAGTCAAAACATCCTCTCCATCAACATGACATACATCCCCCACTTTTTATCCTTTAACAAACTTAAATTTTCTCTGTAAATATTTGTGTATTATTAAAGTTTTCCCTAGATAGTTAATGTTTTTGGTAGTATTTTGTATTGTATTTTTTTAACTGTTAAGAATTGGTGTTGGGACTTCCCTGGTGGCGCAGTGGTCAGTAATCCGCCTGCCAATGCAGGAGACACGGGTTTGAGCCCTGGTCCGGGAAGATCCCATATGCTGTGGAGCAGCTAAGCCCGTGTGCCACAACTACTGAGCCTGTGCTCTAGAGCCCGTGAGCCACAACTACTGAGCCCGCGAGCCACAGCTACTGAAGCCTGCACACCTAGAGCCTGTGCTCTGCAACAAGATAAGCCACCGCAGTGAGAAGCCTATGCACCGCATTGAAGAGTAGCCTCAGCTCGCTGCAACTAGAGGAAGCCCGCGGGCAGCAACGAAGACCCAACGCAGACAAAAAAACAACACAAAAAGAATTGGTGTAGAGAAACACAATTGATTTTTTATGTGAAACATGGCAATCTCACTGAATTCTCTTAATGGCTTCATTAGTGTGCCATTTGATCCTGATGGGTTTTCTACGTAAAAGCTTGCATCACTTAGAAATAATGATAGTTTCATTTCTTCTCTTCCATTTCTTATCCTCCTCATGTTTCTTGTCTTAGCAACGGGCAGGTCCTCCAGGAGAATGTGAAACTGAGGTGATCAGAAGAGGACATCCATGTCTCCTTCTTGGCCTTCTTGAGAATGCACCTAAAGTGTCTTCTTTACACATAAGATTTGCTGTAGAGCAATGATTCTCAAGCTTTTGTGTCTCAGGGTCCCATTATACTCTGAAAACTTATTGAGGACCTCAAAGAAATTTAATTTATCCTGACTCTATCAGGATTTAACTCACTGGAAAGAAAAAATGTTTGAGCATTTAAAAACACAATTATATATTGTACTGTTATGAAGTTTTATGAGGACTGAGTTAATTTATGAAAAACCCTTTGCAGAGTATCTAAAAAATGGTCAAATAAATAAATGAATAAATAAAAACACAATAATAAATCCATTATGTTAACATAAATAATATATTTTAATGAAAATAATCTTTTTCCAAAACAAAAAGATTAATAACAAAAATAGTAGCTTTACATTTTTGAAAAGTTTTAAATATCTAGCTTAATAGAAGATAGCTGGATTCTCACGTCTGATCCTGCACTCAATCTGTCACAATACATTATTTGGGTTGAAGTATACAAAAAAATTCAACATCACACAGATATAACATATAGGTAGAAAACAGGAGAGCATTTTAATAGCATTTTATGATAATTCAGGCAATTCTTTGATACGATACCAAAACTTGACAAGTGGTAGTTTCTTAAAGGTCAGTTGCAATGTAGAAATCTCAAACCATATCAATGAACATTTCATACCCAGTACACTCATGAAAAAAATGAGAATGAAAAAGGAAAAGAATATCTTAGTGCTACTGTGAAAATAGTTTTGATCCCACAGACTCCCCTGAAAGGGTCTTAAGAGACCCTCAGGTTTCCCTAGAACATACTGTGAGAACTGCTGCTATAGATTATTGGTATTTAACCTTTATCAAGTCAAAAAGCCTCTCATTATTTTATAATACCTCCCTTTTTTGTTGTCATAATAGGTGTTGACCTTTATGAAACGCGTGGCTGAGAGGCTGAGAGGGCTTTCTCTGCCCTGGAGCGGAGAGCTCAGCACAGGTACACAGAGTGGTGGAAAGTGCTCAGGGCACCCACGACATTCGGTGGGGTGGCCTGTCAATTTTGAAGCTCATGGGCTTTACACGTGAGTTCAAAGGATTTAATTTCTGACACATCTGCTGTCTGGTCCAGAAGGGACCATCCTGAGGAAACGACCAGGAAGGCAACGTCCAGGCTGGAGGAGTATCCTCTAACCACACACCTGCCAGCAGCCTGGGGGCCTCCTTCCTGGAGCTCCACACCCTCTTCTCCACAGCCCAGGTGGCCCAGGCCTCAGCCCCTCCACCCCTGACAGTGGCCACCAGGCAGAACAGGCCTTGCTGTTTTCTCAGGGTTGCACAATGCAGAATATGACCTGTGGATGAGGACGGCCACTGGTCTCCAGTAAGTTACCCTTTGCAGTTTTGTAGGAGAAATGACCTGCAGGGACTCTCCCCCAGGCACCAGTCCAGCTTTCCTTCTCACCCCATGACCCCAGCAGGGATGGCTCAGTACAATTACAGCCACGTGTCCCCAGCAGGTCTGCTCCACCGGGTTTTATGTGAAACATTACCATGTTTCACATAAAAAATCAATTGTGTTTCTCTACACCAATTCTTTTTTTGTCGTGTTTTTGGCTGCGTTGGGTCTTCGTTGCTGCCCGCGGGCTTTCTCTAGTTGCAGCGAACGGGGGATGCTCTTCAACGCGGTGCACAGGCTTCTCACTGCGGTGGCTTCTCTTGTTGCGGAGCACAGGCTCTAGGTGTGCAGGCTTCAGTAGCTGTGGCTTGCGGGCTCAGTAGTTGTAGCTCGAGGGCTCTAGAGCACAGGCTCAGTAGTTGTGGCACACGGGCTTAGTTGCTCCACAGCATGTGGGATCTTCCCGGACCAGGGCTCAAACCCGTGTCTCCTGCACTGGCAGGCGGATTACTGACCACTGCGCCACCAGGGAAGTCCCAACACCAATTCTTAACAGTTAAAAAATTACAATACAAAATACTACCAAAAACATTAACTATCTAGGGAAAACTTTAAAAATACACAAATATTTACAGAGAAAATTTAAGTTTGTTAAAGGATAAAAAGTGGGGGATGTTTGTCATGTTCATGGAGAGGATGTTTTGACTTAGTAAAGATATCAGTTCTCCTTGGAGTAATTTATAAATTCAGTGCAATGCTAATCAAAATTCCCCGTGGAATTCAATTAGGGACACAACAGATTTGTTTTCTATAGATGAATAAAAGTCCATGAATAAGTAAATTAAAAAAAATAAGGACCAAGAGGAGACATGCACTGGTCTCTAAGATGCGTGATCTTGGGATTTACCTCAAGGGGGGAGACAACTGTGACTGCTGTCTGTGTCTTTGGGCCAGAGGGCATCCCCAGGGACCAAGAGAACTGAGAGATGTTTGCAGCACCAGTTATGTCCAGAATAGGCACCAGAGAAGTAGAGCCACACAGCTTTGAAGATCGTCCTCAACCCAGATGTGGATGAAACAATTTCACATCAAGCAATGGGTACCCATGGAGAAGTGTGTGTACCATCCTCCGTCTCACCATCCTACAGGCAATGTTAAAATGGTGTTGGACTGCACCCGGGAACGGTTCATGAGAGATGTGGCAGAGATGGTGAGGACCCAGTGGGCGCCCGATCTCATCCTCCCTGCACAGGCACAAGTAGTGCAGCCAGTGCTCTGTGGCATCAAGGTGACCGGATTGTTCCTTGAGGTGTGGTGCAGACCGGGGAAAGAAGAGTGTGAACAGTGGATGGAACACACTGGGGATGTAGGAATGGAAACTTCCGTGGGATGGATGCAGGCAGGTGGCGGAGGACAGAGAGAGTGCACTTTTTGGGTTGTGATTGTGGAGTGGCAGGCTGGGGACAAAAATGTGTAAAAGCCGAGAAGAGGAGGCACTTGCACTCTGACTGACAAGAACTCTAGAACATAGTTGAACCTGCCGTTGAGGAGTTCACTAGGTCCTTGACCATTCTGCAGACGAGGAAGAGTGGACCGCTGGGTGTGGATTGAGACCGGAGACATTTAGGTAGAAGAGTAGAGATTACGGGGATTTACAACAAGATAAAGCAAGCCAGGCAAGGATCCCACATCCACTGACAAGAGCTTCATACAGCCTGGCTCATCTGACAGCAGCGAGATGCCCGAGCCACTCCAAGGATGCCTCGGAAGTTGTGTTAAACATGTTTTTCCATTCTGTATCTGTGTTTTTGATGCTTTCACATCCTGGGGCCTCCCTGCCCCTGGAGGGACTGCTTCTCCCAGAGGCAGCCAATTCTTACAGATTAGTAAACTAACCTGTGATAGTAAAGTAACCTGTGAGTGAGCCTTTCAAATACAAACCAGCCAATCCAGAGCTCACACTTCCACCACCTCCTTCATTGCGCCCTCACGCTCTGGGCCACTATCCACCTGCCCTGACCACAGCAGAGCCAGGCACCAGACAACTAGGAACCAGCCCCGATGCCGAGCGAGAGCTGAAAGTATTCACATGAGCCAGTCCTTAACCCGCTCACTGTGCCTCACTGGTCCTCCCACAGAGACCACAATAAAGGCGTTTCTCACGTTTTCTGCCCCTCTCTCTGTCCCCTGGCCCACCCTGGGTGCTTCCTCGTGTGGCCACCCCTTGGTGTGATGTGCCCCCTTCTTTGGGGATCTGTGAGTAACAAACTTCTTTTTCATGGCAGTTGTCTCCCGATCTGTTGGCCTTACCATCACAGTTGTCTCCCCCCTTGGGGTAAATCCCAAGATCACGCATCTTAGAGACCAGCGTATGTCTCCCCTAGGCCCTTATTTTTTTTAACTTACTTATTCATGGACCTTTATTCATCCATAAAACATAAATCTGTTGTGTCCCTAAAGGAATTCCACGGGGAATTTTTGATTAGCATTGCACTGAATTTATAAATTAATCCAAGGAGAACTGATATCTTTACTAAGTCAAAACATCCTCTCCATCAACATGACATACATCCCCCACTTTTTATCCTTTAACAAACTTAAATTTTCTCTGTAAATATTTGTGTATTATTAAAGTTTTCCCTAGATAGTTAATGTTTTTGGTAGTATTTTGTATTGTATTTTTTTAACTGTTAAGAATTGGTGTTGGGACTTCCCTGGTGGCGCAGTGGTCAGTAATCCGCCTGCCAATGCAGGAGACACGGGTTTGAGCCCTGGTCCGGGAAGATCCCATATGCTGTGGAGCAGCTAAGCCCGTGTGCCACAGCTACTGAGCCTGTGCTCTAGAGCCCGCGAGATACAATTACTGAGCCCGCGAGCCACAGCTACTGAAGCCTGCACACCTAGAGCCTGTGCTCTGCAACAAGAGAAGCCACCGCAGTGAGAAGCCTGTGCACCGCGTTGAAGAGTAGCCTCAGCTCGCTGCAACTAGAGAAAGCCTGCGGGCAGCAACGAAGACCCAACGCAGCCAAAAAAACAACACAAAAAGAATTGGTGTAGAGACACACAATTGAATTTTTATGCGAAACACGGCAATCTCACTGAATTCTCTTAATGGCTTCATTAGTGTGCCATTTGATCCTGATGGGTTTTCTACGTAAAAGCTTGCATCATTTAGAAATAATGATAGTTTCATTTCTTCTCTTCCATTTCTTATCCTCCTCATGTTTCTTGTCTTAGCAACGGGCAGGTCCTCCAGGAGAATGTGAAACTGAGGTGATCAGAAGAGGACACCCATGTCTCCTTCTTGGCCTTCTTGAGAATGCACCTAAAGTGTCTTCTTTACACATACGATTTGCTGTAGAGCAATGATTCTCAAGCTTTTGTGTCTCAGGGTCCCATTATACTCTGAAAAATTATTGAGGACCTCAAAGAAATTTAATTTATCCTGACTCTATCAGGATTTAACACACTGGAAAGAAAAAATGTTTGAGCATTTAAAAACACAATAATATATTGTGCTGTTATGAAGTTTTATGAGGACTGAGTTAATTTATGAAAAATCCTTTGCAGAGTATCTAAAAAATGGTCAAATAAATAAATGAATAAATAAAAACACAATAATAAATCCATTATGTTAACATAAATAATATATTTTAATGAAAATAATCTTTTTCCAAAACAAAAAGATTAATAACAAAAATAGTAGCTTTACATTTTTGAAAAGTTTTAAATATCTAGCTTAATAGAAGATAGCTGGATTCTCACGTCTGATCCTGCACTCAATCTGTCACAGTACATCATTTGGGTTGAAGTATACAAAAAAATTCAACATCACACAGATATAACATATAGGTAGAAAACAGGAGAGCATTTTAATAGCATTTTAAGATAATTCAGGCAATTCTTTGATACGATACCAAAACTTGACAAGTGGTAGTTTCTTAAAGGTCAGTTGCAATGTAGAAATCTCAAACCATATCAATGAACATTTCATACCCAGTACACTCATGAAAAAAATGAGAATGAAAAAGGAAAAGAATATCTTAGTGCTACTGTGAAAATAGTTTTGATCCCACAGACTCCCCTGAAAGGGTCTTAAGAGACCCTCTGGTTTCCCTAGAACACACTGTGAGAACTGCTGCTATAGATTATTGGTATTTAACCTTTATCAAGTCAAAAAGCCTCTCATTATTTTATAATACCTCTCTTTTTTGTTGTCATGATAGGTGCTGACCCATATGAAATGCGTGGCTGAGAGGCTGAGAGGGCTTTCTCTGCCCTGGAGCGGAGAGCTCAGCACAGGTACACAGAGTGGTGGAAAGTGCTCAGGGCACCCACGACATTCGGTGGGGTGGCCTGTCAATTTTGAAGCTCATGGGCTTTACACGTGAGTTCAAAGGATTTAATTCCTGACACATCTGCTGTCTGGTCCAGAAGGGACCATCCTGAGGAAACGACCAGGAAGGCAACGTCCAGGCTGGAGGAGTATCCTCTAACCACACACCTGCCAGCAGCCTGGGGGCCTCCTTCCTGGAGCTCCACACCCTCTTCTCCACAGCCCAGGTGGCCCAGGCCTCAGCCCCTCCACCCCTGACAGTGGCCACCAGGCAGAACAGGCCTTGCTGTTTTCTCAGGGTTGCACAATGCAGAATATGACCTGTGGATGAGGACGGCCACTGGTCTCCAGTAAGTTACCCTTTGCAGTTTTGTAGGAGAAATGACCTGCAGGGACTCTCCCCCAGGCACCAGTCCAGCTTTCCTTCTCACCCCATGACCCCAGCAGGGATGGCTCAGTATAAATGCAGCCACCTGTCCCCAGCAGGTCTGCTCCACCGGGTTCAGGTGAGAAAGTTCTCCAAGGAGTGATTTCTTTGAAAACACTTACTTTAAATCTTCTCTTCTGTATTTGTGCTGAATGAGGTCAGTGCTGGCAGCGTGGTGTATGAGAAACCCTTTTTGATTAATTACAGGCTGCTTTAGCAAGACACAGCTACGTCCCAGCTGCTCTCTTCTTCCACCATAGACACCTTGGTGACCTCTTAGACAGGCTTGGGTTCAGGGTTGGTGGGTTCAGAGCTGAGGGCTAGTGGCTCCGAGTGAGGTCCTACTGCAATATTGCCTAGGTGGACCACTGAGAGTCTAATGAGAACAAGTGGAAAGAACAGCCGGGCTCTCCTCGACATACAAATCCCCAAGTGGGTGTACAAGGCTTGTCCGTGTCTCCCTGACCCTCTCCTTTCATTTCAGCACAATGAAGCTTTTCACAGGCCTCATTCTCTGCTCCTTGGTGCTGGGAGTCCACAGCCGATGGTTTTCCTTCCTTGGCGAGGCTTATGAAGGTAAGGCTGGTGGAGGGGGGATGACACCCATGGGCCTCTGGGATTCACCATGAGCGCTCTTAAGGGTTGGAGCTCTGTCTTAGGCGGTGCTGCCCTATGTGGTAGAATGTGCCAGGTGTTTGGGGAGCTTTTTTTCAGACAGATTGAAAACCACAGGATTTATGTCAATCAGTCACTAGAGAAAGAACAGTCATCATTCCCAGCTGAAATGGAAGTTTGAATGGAAGACATAAAATAAGTCTTGAAATGGTACAGCATTTCCCTCAGACCAATTGCATGAAGGAGGATGAAAGCTATCCATCTATTTCCCCTCTCTTCTTCTCTCCCTCCACTCATTTCTCCCTTCCTCCCTCCCTTTCCCTCTTCCTTCCTTCCTTCCTCTCTTCTTCTTCTCTTCCTTCTTACCTTCCATTTCCTAATTGGATAATTCAGGGACCTTCAGCTTAGCTCTTGCTCCTGCTTCCTATACTCAGTGACACTGTCCCTGGTTCAGTCTGTTTCCTACCCTTTTATAGCCTTTTAACTGACAAAAAAAGCCGTGTGCGACCGGGGTGGGGAACCTAATAACATATCTCAAGCTTCCGGTAGGAACTCGGCCCTTACATGCACTTCAGGGTGACCAACTCTCCTGCTTTGCCCAGGTCTGAGGACTTTTCCAGGACACTTTCAACGCTAACTGGGGCAGTTCCAGGAAAACAGGTGCAGTTCTGGTTAGGCTGGGACAGGTGGTCACCTACTTACCTGCAGAATACCTCCTTGAGGGAGGCATCTCCCCCCATCTGAAGGGGAGAAAACCGAGGCTGAGAGCAGCCGAGTCTGCTGCCCAGGGACTAAGTGCCAGTCAGCAGGTGGCAGGACAGAAGTTTGAACCCAGCTGTGCACGAGGCCACAGCTCTTGCTGGGCAGACTTGTCCCAGTGCCACTCCCTCAAGCTGGGGGCTTATCAATCTCAGCTGCATGTTGGATTCACCTGGGGAGCAGTGAAAACTATTGATGCCTGAGACCCACCCCAGAGAGTGTGAGGTAACTGGCCTGGGCTGTGAGGTAGGTCTCAGGGGACTTTCAGTACCTCCCCAGCTGATTGGAAGGTGTAACCAGGCTGAGGCAAGACCCACTGCTCGAAGGCTTGCTTCCTCAGGCAGCCCACGTCATCAATACCGTCCACTAGAAAGTCCTCAGGATGCCATTCACGTGCCTAACAGGCAGGGGAATCAAGTCACATTGAGCGCATTCGCGCAGCAGGGATACATTTCTTAGGCGTCAGGGCAGAGGTGCTGCATGTCTGCCCCTTTCTCAGAATCTGTCCTCCATGTCACCTCCTCACTCACCCAAATCCCCTGGATCTCATCCTATGCGGCTTCCTTTTATAACAGTGGTTCGGGGCCAAGGGCAATTTTGTGTCCTGGAGATATCGGGCAATGTTTGGAAACACTTTTGGTTGTCCCACTTGGGGAATAGGTTGCCCGTTCGTGGGTAAAAGTGAGGGATGCTGTTAAACGTGTTACAATACCCAGGACAGCCCTGAACAGCAAAGAATTATCTGGCTTAAAATGTCAATAGTATGAAGCTGAGGAATCCTGCCCTATAAAGATAGCTCCCTTCTCTCCTTAAACGTATCACATAGAGCCCTAAGTGAGATGCAGTCCAGAGACAGCATCGTAGGGGCCCGACAACCAGGTCCAACGCAGCTGTGCCCCTCCCCCCATAACGACTCTCATTCGAGTTACCAGGAGCAGGAAACTAGACACAAAGAATGCTCTGCTCAATCTATGGCACTCATGGTGCTATAGCCACAGGATGAAACTGAGTCAGTGGAAGATTTTTCATTCCTTGATTCTTCCCTAAGGTGTGTCACAGTTTTCTGTCCACCTGATAATCCTTTCTCTATGTGCTTTCCTCCCAGGGGCTAAAGACATGTGGCGAGCGTACTCTGACATGAAAGAAGCCGGGTACAAAGATGCAGACAAGTACTTTCACGCCCGGGGCAACTATGACGCTGCCCAAAGGGGACCTGGGGGCGTCTGGGCTGCTGAAGTGATCAGGTACCAGGGGCCCTGAGGATGCAGGGATGGGTGTGAGAGCCTCGGACAGCCAGGAGGGGCCAAGCCCTGGAGAACTTCCTGTAGGGCTGTGGCCTCTCCTCCTCTTATCCACCCTCACCCTCTATGTCCTGTGTGGGGTCTGAGTGGCTGAAGAGCAGAGCAAGGCTGGTGGGACAGACGATTCCCAAGCCTCCCCCATGGGTGCTGTTCACCCAGCATAAGGGGACCCGCAGGGCTGAGGTGGGCTGAGCCCGGGCAGCCTCAGGCTTCATTCCCTCTTTCCTAGCTCCTGTCAGAGTCCTCGATTCCTTGGAAAGAGGAGAGATGGGGAGGGTGGGCTGTTGCTCGTCAGCCCTGGAGTAATCCCCTACCTGCCCTCCTCCATTCCAGCGATGCCAGGGAGAATAGTCAGAGAATCACAGACCTTTTTAAGCATGGAGACAGTGGCCACGGACGGGAGGACTCGGAGGCCGACCAGTTTGCCAATAGATGGGGCCGGAGCGGCAAAGACCCCAATTACTTCCGACCTCCTGGCCTGCCCGACAAGTACTGAGCTGCCTCTCACTCTGCTCAGGAGACGACGGGGCTGTGAGTCCCCAAGGGCAGGGACGCTGAGCTTGTGAGTTCTCTGTCCACGGAAGCCAGCAGATCTAATAAATGCTTAAGAGATTGAATGTTGAAAACCGTGTATTATTCTTTGATATAAGGACAGCCTGTTTGTTCCCAAGGGGTGATGGCTGGACACCCACATGAAGACCGAGTCTGTGCCTGTGTCTTGGGTGTCGGGGCCACAATCTCAGCATCATACAGGGCAGACACCCTGCTCCACCCCTTCCCCTAATCAGACCCGCTCCCCTCCAGGCCCCTCTGGTTACAGTGGTGCTCTTTCTAGGCCCATCTGTATTCAGGCCTCTTCACTCCCTGGCAGTTGGGTCCTGTCAGCTTCTCTGCCCTGGGGTCTAGTGCCCTTAGTGCGTCTTCAGTGGTGTGTGTGTGCGGGCAGGGGACACAGCCTCGGGACGACTGGATCGTGGAATCCTGCTCCAGCAGCTGCACCTTGATCTTCTGTTCATCTCTCAGCAACACCTACAAATCCATCTATGAACCAATTTCTGTCTGTGCCATCCAGAAGTGCCTCCAACGCTGTCTCCCTTCACTCTATATTCCTTGCCTGATGCAAGTGTCCAGGAATAAACATGTCCAGAAACGGAGGCATAGGGACGCCATCAAGATTAAGTATCAGGAGGTTTTGTATTGCATTGGATATGTATCAGGTCCTTGAGAAGAAGTCATTTTCCCTCCCTGGACCCTTCCCAACAGAGGAAAGCCAGCAGCATGTTACTCTTTTTCCAGTCATGCCGCATGGCTTGTGGGATCTTAGTTCTCCCCCCAGGGATTGAACCCAGGCCCACGGCAGTGAGAGCTCCAAGTCTTAACCACTGGACTGCCACGGAAGTCCCAACATGTTACTTCTTACTGAGGAAAACAGTGTCTAATAAAAGGGGTTTGGGCCTGTTAGAGCACAGGAATTATGAGTGACTCTATAAATCACAAATTCCTAGAGAAACCAATAACCTTCTTCCTTGGATAAAAATTTGGTTTTGGTGTTTGGTTTTTTCAGATTACAGATTCCAAGAAGTAAAATGATCTAACACTTTAAAGAGTGGGGAACAGGGGCTTCTGTGGTGGCACAGTGGTTAAGAATCCACCTGCCAATGCAGGGGACACGGGTTCGAGCCCTAGTCCGGGAAGATCCCACATGCCGCAAAGCAACTAAGCCTGTGCACCACAACTACCGAGCCTGCGCTCTAGAGCCCGCGAGCCACAACTACTGATCCCACACGCCACAACTACAGAAGCCCGCGCGCCTAGAGCCCGTGCTCCGCAGCAAGAGAAGCCACCGCAGTGAGAAGCCCACGCACCGCAACGAAGAGTAGCCCCCGCTCGCCGCAACTAGAGAAAGCCCGCGTGCAACAACGAAGACCCAATGCAGCCCAAAAAAAAAAAAAAAAAAAAGAATGGTGAATAGACTTCTGTATCCAACTTTTATTTCAAGTAATAAAAAGGCTGATTATTAAATTTTTCCTATTTACAATAATTTGGAGAACTTGCTTTATTTAAACTTTCAAGTCATCCTTTCTCCTACTTTTCCTTTCTTTCCCCTCATTTTGCAAATTCTATACCTTCAGTACCTGGGATAGAAATCTAATAGTGAACATTCTCATAACAGGAGTCTCCTTACAACCTGGGGTCTGTTGAGACTTTACCACTAGAGCCCTAAACTCAGCAGTGCTTTGAGCCTGTTCTTGCCAGCCAATCTGCCACCACACTCTCCCTAATCCCGGTTACCCTGCTCCTGCTTTATTTTGTCAGACTCACTTTTCTGAGACACAGCCTCTACGTACACCTCTGACAGTGCCTTCTGATGGGAACTGTATGAGAAAGTTCTCCTGTGACTAACTACCTTACAGACACACTTTTTCTTCCTCCTTGACAAGGAAGTTAAACTTGTCTTTCCCCTACAGGGATCATTTCATCATGAATCGTCTCCCCTTAGGAGTGCTCCTGAATCCCACTTTCAGAGTAGAAGTGTGTGCCGGTTATCAGTTTATTTACTCTGAGCTCCACGTCCACCCTTCTTTTGCCCGCTTGTGATACTGGAACTGGTAAACATTTCTCCTGTGCCAGCTGGGCACAGTGTTAATCTCTGTCCTTTCAGGGCGCAGGAGGGACGTTGTAGGACACAAACACTTCCTGGTTTGTGCTTTCCTTCTGCCCAGCTCCTGTGGTGCTCTTCTCTTGCACAGGACACGCAGTGACACTCACACCAGGGAGGAAAATGTGCTTGTTCCTCACATGGGCAAAACCTTGCAGAGTCCAGACAGTCAGTAACAGCTTTCCCAATAAATCACCACATTGAAAACCCTGAGTTCAATCCACATCACTCTTCACTCTTGCACGTTTTCCTCTTCCTCTTTATAGTCAGACTTGTTGAAAACCTGCCCATCTGCACTTTCTGATTCCTCGCTTCTGACTCACACTTGAACCCACACCAGCCTGTCCTCTGTCCCCACCACTCAGCAAAACAGCTCTGGTCACCACTGACCTCCATGTTGCCAAAACAACTGACATGTTTCTCTCCTCCTATCAGGAGGCCTCTGAGCCATGCTCAGCACAGTTGTCCTCTCCCTCCTTCCTGGAAGGTTCTCTCTTGGCTTCATAGTACCACACTCTCCTTTTGCTTCCCTTCAGTTTTCCTTTATCTCCTTAGCTGGGTCTTTTCATCTCCCCAAACTCTAAGTGTCCCTCAGACTTGGTTCTGGGCTCGCACTTTTTATTTCTCTGTATTCTCCCCAACAAGCGCAGCTAATAGTATCTACATGCTGACGCCTCTGAAACTTATATCTCCCCCTCAGAACCTGGTTTCCAAGCTCCATGCTTGTTTATCTGATTGGCCTCCTGAAACCTCTGATTGGATGGCTTCCAGAGATCTCACACTCTGCTTGTCCAAAGGAAACGCTCATCTCCGTCCAGAACTCTTCACCCCCAGGCCACTCCAATTCAGCAAATGACACGACTCTTCCCTCTGTGGCTCACCCCAGATATTGGGGAATGTGCTTGATGCTTCCCTTGCCTTTACCTCCACATCCAATCCACTAGCAAGCCCTGTGATTCTACTTCCAAAATTCATCTCTAGCCCATCAGCTTGGTCTCACGTGCACCTCCACGCTCCTGGCCACACCTGTTCTCACCTGGGTTCGTGCAACAGCTGTCTCAGTAGTCTCCCCATCTTCATGGCTTCCGCCTCTGCTTAAGTGTGACTGTATAGTTTATCATCTAAGCCAAGTCACTTTCCATTGTGAAAGGGACATTATTGATAATTATACCTGGGTGACAGGAATAAGCTGGAACTGTTCTGGGCAAAATAGGCCTGTCTGTCTAGCGTTCAGACTGATCTTTGCAAACCATAATCTGATCATGTGTCCCTTCTGCTTAAAACCCTTTAGCAGATCTGGTCCCTGGTCACCTTCCAGCATCATCTCATGCCACACCCTCCCAGCTCACTGCTCTCCAGCCACACTGTTCTTCCCTCAGTCCTACCAACAAGTCAAGCTCTAATTTACCAGGGTGTCTACACATGATATTGCCTTTGCCTAGAACACGCTTCCCACCTCTCCTTCACATGGGTGCTTCCTTTTTTCCTGTGCCTCTCACTTGAAATCTCTCTTCGGAAAGGCCTTCTCTGACTACTCTGAGTGACCTACCATGACTATTCTTTCTTTCTTAGCAATTATCAATATGTGGGATGATTTTGTTCATTTCTCGGTTTACTTTTTCTGTTACTTGGGTGGTTTGTTGGTTTTGATTGTTTTCTTGGTCTGTCTTACACCCTAGATTGTAACAATTTCTGTCTCATTTATCTAGCACCAAGTAAAGTATCTGGCACATAACAGGACTTCAACAAACACTTATTGAACACATGAACGATTGAGAGAATTTATTTTTTAACTTACTAGTAAGAAGGGAATTTTTGCAAGGTAAGAGAAATGCGTTACCTTTCTTATAAAACGTATTTCCATTATACACAGATACCACATTTTCTTTATCTATTTATCCATTGATGGACATTTAAGTACTTAGGTTTCTTCCATATATTGGCTGTTGTAAATAATGCTGCAGTTAACATAGGGGTGCATGTATCTTCTAAAAAATTTTTTAATTGAGGTACAGTTGATGTATGTTATGTACGTTTCAGGTGTACAACACAGTGATTCACAATTTTTAAAGGTTATACTGCATTTATAGTTATTATAAAGTATTAGCTATTATTCCCTGTGCATCCTTGTAGTTTTATACATAGTAGTTTATACTTCTCAATCCTTTACCCCTATCATGCCCTTCCCTCTCTCTACTAGTAACCACTAATTTGTTCTCTATATCGTGAGTCTGTTGGGGTTTTTTTTGTTGTTGTTATATTCAAGTTTGTTTTATTTTTTAGATTCCACATGTAAGTATGTAAAAGTTCTCATCACAAGAAAAAAATTTCATCACTGTGTATGGTAAGTGATGTTAATTAAACTTATTGGGGTGATCATTTCACAATATGTACCAGTATCAAAACATTACGTTGTATAACTGAAACTAATGTAATGTATTAATTATATCTCAATTAAAATAATAATAATAATAAAGGCCATTCTAATCAGCACCCAGAATCACTGGAAGAGAGGGACCAGAGAGCCTGAGCTTGTGTTTGATCCAGCTGGAGTCAAGTTCCCAGGCACAGAAAGTTTATTTAAGCCTAAATAAACTGAGAACAGAACAAGCTGTGAGACTGTCACCTGGGATCCTCCCAGAAATGCAAAATCTCAAGTTCTACCTCAGATCTACTATGGCAGCCAGGACCAGTTACATAATGTGTGGTACCAGTACCAAATAAAAATACGCGGACCTTGTTCAGAAATTATTAAAAATTCTAAGATGGTGAAAGCAGGGCATTAACCAAGCACTGGGCCGTGCTAAGCATGGGGCTCTGCACAGCTGCACAAGCCTCATGCCACAAAGATGGGCAGTTTCCTAGGAAAAGCTACACAGACAGCCAGGGGATTAAAAACTCTGATACAAAGTCACTAAACCCAGGCTTTGCCTATTAGTATCAGATAAAATCATGCTTAGATTGCTAGAAGAATATATCAACTCGAATATTCAGATTGATTCAGAGTCGTCCATCTGGAATAATGTATTATTACCTGGGGAAGATGGGAAAACCACAATCTGGGAAAACATTCTCTGTATTTAGGACACGGCGGTGCCAGTTAGTATTTTTCTGAACCCTCTGGGAAGAAATGCCAAGCAGGAATTTTCCAGGCCTCTCTTGTGGTTTGTATTTGATCCACTAAACCAGGGTTGACTGGAAACTCCAGGCTGGTCAACTCTGCACGGCAGCATTGTGTAGTAATTCTGTACTGTTACTCAAGAAGTTTCACGGCATCCAGATTTCTTCTAAATGAAGGAGAGGGAGAAGCTGGGTTTTGCTCTGACCTTACTCTAAAGTTACTGTTCCTGGTGCAAGGGATGATTTCAGCCCCTTGTTGTGCCCCAAAATGGTTAAGATGGTAAATTTTATGGTATCTGTAGTTTACAATTTAAAAAACGAACTTGACATGTGGAACCTGAAGAAACAGAACCCTGGTGGAATTTCAGCAGGTGGGCCCTGGGGCAAAGGGCAGCTCAGGGTTGATTGAGCAGAGGCACAACCGGAGGGCAAGTGCAGAGCGTGTCCAAGAACAGAGAGCCCAGGATGAGAGACAAACTTGGGCTCTGAAACTGAAAACAAGAGTGCGGGAACAAGTCACAGAGGGCCTTGTCGACAAAAAAACTTTAATCAGTAGTCAATCTAAGAAAGAAATAGAGAATTTTATTCCAGCCAATATGAAGATTATAACTCAGGAGACAGTCTTTCAGAAAGCTCTGAGAGGGAGGCTTCTGGGAAGATGGCGGAAGAGTAAGACGCGGAGATCACCTTCCTCCCCACAGATACACCAGAAATACATCTACACGTGGAACAACTCCTACAGAACACCTACTGAACGCTGGCAGAAGACCTCAGACCTCCCAAAAGGCAAGAAACCCCCCACGTACCTGGGTAGAGCAAAAGAATAAACAGAGACAAAAGAATAGGGACGGGACCTGCACCAGTGGGAGGGAGCTGTGAAAGAGGAAAGGTTTCCACACACTAGGAAGTCCCTTCGCGGGCGGAGACTGCGGGTGGCAGAGGGGGAAAGCTTCGGAGCCGCGGCGGAGAGCGCAGCCACAAGGGTGCGGAGGGCAAAGCGGAGAGATTCCCGTACAGAGGAACGGTACCGACCAGCACTCACCAGCCCGAGAGGCTTGTCTGCTCACCCGCCGGGGCGGGCGGGGCTGGGAGTTAAGGCTCGGGCTTCGGGTCGGAGCGCAGGGAGAGGACTGGGGTTGGCGGCGTGAACACAGCCTGCCAGGGGATAAGTGCGCCACGGCTAGCCGGGAGGGAGTCCGGGGAAAAGTCTGGACCTGCCTAAGAGGCAAGAGACTTTTTCTTACCTCTTTGTTTCCTGGTGCGCAAGGAGAGGGGATTAAGAGCGCTGCTTAGGGCTTCCCTGGTGGCGCAGTGGTTGAGAGTCCGCCTGCCGATGCAGGGGACGCGGGCTCGTGCCCCGTTCCGGGAAGATTCCACATGCCGCAGAGCGGCTGGGCCCGTGAGCCATGGCCGCTGGGCCTGCGCGTCCGGAGCCTGTGCTTCGCAACGGGGGAGGCCACAACAGTGAGAGGCCCGCGTACCACAAAAAAAAAAAAAAAAAAAGCGTTGCTTAAAGGAGCTCCAGAGACGGGCACGAGCCGCGGCTAAAAGCACGGACCCCAGAGACGGGCATGAGACGCTGAGGCTGCTGCTGCCGCCACCAAGAAGCCTGTGTGCGAGCACAGGTCACTATCCACACCCCCTTCCGGGGAGCCTGTGCAGCCCGCCACTGCCAGGGTCCCGGGATCCAGGGGCAACTCCTCCAGGAGAACGCACGGCGCGCCTCAGGCTGCAGCAACGCCACGCCGGCTTCTGCCGCCGCAGGCTCGCCCCGCACTCCGTGCCCTTCCCTCCCCCCCCCGGCCTGAGTGAGCCAGAGCCCCCGAATCAGCAGCTCCTTTAACCCCGTCCTGTCTGAGCGAAGAACAGACGCCCTCCGGCGACCTACACGCAGAGGCGGGGCCAAATCCAAAGCTGAGCCCCTGGGAGCTGTGAGAACAAAGAAGAGAAAGGGAAATCTCTCCCAGCAGCCTCAGAAGCAGCGGATTAAAGCTCCGCAATCAACTTGATGTACCTGCATCTGTGGAATATATGAATAGACAACGACTCATCCCAAATTAAGGAGGTGGACTTGAGAGCAAGCTTTATTATTTTTTCCCCTTTTCCTCTTTTTGTGAGTGTGTATGTGTATGCTTCTGTGTGAGATTTTGTCTGTATAGCTTTGCTTCCACCATTTGTCCTAGGGTTCTATCCGTCCATTTTTTTAAAAAAATTTTTTCCTTAATAATTATTTTTTATTTTAATAACTTTATTATATTTTATCTTACTTTATTTTATTTTACTTTATCTCCTTTCTTTTTTTTCTTCCTTTCCTCCTTCCTTCCTTCCTCCCTCCCTCCCTCCCTCCTTTCTTTCTTTCTCTCTTTCTACTTCTACTAATTCTTTCTTTCTACTTTTTCTCCCTTTTATTCTGAGCCGTGTGAATCAAAGGCTCTTGGTGCAGCAGCCAGGAGTCAGTGCTGTGCCTCTGAGGAGGGAGAGCCAACTTCAGGACACTGGTCCACAGAGACCTCCCAGCTCCACATAATATCAAACGGCGAAAATCTCCCAGAGATCTCCATCTCAACACCAGCACCCAGCTTCACTCAACGACCAACAAGCTACAGTGCTGGACATCCTATGCCAAACAACTAGCAAGACAGGAACACAACCCCACCCATTAGCAGAGAGGCTGCCTAAAATCATAACAAGGCCACAGACACCCCAAAACACACCACCAGACGTGGACCTGCCCACCAGAAAGACAAGATCCAGCCTCATCCACCAGAACACAGGCACTAGTCCCCTCCACCAGGAAGCCTACACAACCCACTGATCCAACCTTAGCCACTGGGGACAGACACTAAAAACAATAGGAACTATGAACCTGCAGCCTGCAAAAAGGAGACCCCAAACACAGTAAGATAAGCAAAATGAGAAGACAGAAAAACACACAGCAGATGAAGGAGCAAGATAAAAACCCACCTAACAAAAAGACCTAACAAATGAAGAGGAAATAGGCAGTCTACCTGAAAAAGAATTCAGAATAATGATAGTAAAGATGATCCAAAATCTTGGAAATAGAATAGACAAAATGCAAGAAACATTTAACAAGGACCTAGAAGAACTAAAGATGAAAAAAACAACGATGAACAACACAATAAATGAAATTTAAAATACTCTAGATGGGATCAATAGCAGAATAACTGAGGCAGAAGAACGGATAAGGGACCTGGAAGATAAAATAGTGGAAATAACTACTGCAGAGCAGAATGAAGAAAAAAGAATGAAAAGAACTGAGGACAGTCTCAGAGACCTCTGGGACAACATCAAATGCACCAACATTCGAATTATAGGGGTGCCAGAAGAAGAGAAAAAGAAAGGGACTGAGAAAATATTTGAAGAGATTATAGTTGAAAACTTCCCTAATATGGGAAAGGAAATAGTTAATCAAGTCCAGGAAGCACAGAGAGTCCCATACAGGATAAATCCAAGGAGAAATACGCCAAGACACATATTAATCAAACTGTCAAAAATTAAATGCAAAGAAAACATATTAAAAGCAGCAAGGGAAAACCAACAAATAACACACAAGGGAATCCCCATAAGGTTAACAGCTGATCTTTCAGCAGAAACTGTGCAAGCCAGAAGGGAGTGGCAGGACATGTTTAAAGTGATGAAGGAGTAAAATCTACCACCACGATTACTCTACCCAGCAGAGATCTCATTCAAATTTGATGGAGAAATTTAAACCTTTACAGACAAGCAAAAGCTGAGAGTTCAGCACCACCAAACCAGCTTTACAACAAATGCTAGAGGAACTTCGCTAGGCAAGAAACACAAGAGAAGGAAAAGACCTACAATAACGAACCCAAAACAATTAAGAAAATGGGAATAGGAACATACATATCGATAATTACCTTAAATGTAAATGGACTAAATGCTCCCACCAAAAGACACAGATTGGCTGAATGGATACAAAAACAAGACCCATATATTTGCTGTCTACAAGACACCCACTTTAGACTTGAAGACACATACAGACTGAAAGTGAGGGGATGGAAAAAGATATTTCATGCAAATGGAAACCAAAAGAAAGCTGGAGTAGCAATTCTCATATCAGACAAAATAGACTTTAAAATAAAGACTATTAGGAGAGACAAGGACACTACATAATGATCAAGGGATCAATCCAAGAAGAAGATATAACAATTGTAAATATTTATGCACCCAATATAGGAGCACCTCAATACATAAGGCAAATACTAACAGCCATAAAAGGGGAAATCGACAGTAACACATTCATAGTAGGGGACTTTAACACCCCACTTTCACCAATGGACAGATCATCCAAAATGAAAATAAATAAGGAGACACAAGCTTTAAATGATACATTAAACAAGATGGACTTAATTGATATTTATAGGACATTCCATCCAAAAACAACAGAATACACATTTTTCTCTAGTGCTCATGGAACATTCTCCAGGGTAGATCATATCTTGGGTCACAAATCAAGCCTTGGTAAATTTAAGAAAATTGAAATTGTATCAAGTATTTTTTCCGACCACAACGCTATGAGACTAGATATCAATTACAGGAAAAAATCTGTAAAAAATACAAACACATGGAGGCTAAACAATGCACTACTTAATAACGAACTGATCACTGAAGAAATCAAAGAGGAAATAAAAAAATACCTAGAAACAAATGACAATGGAGACACGACGACCCAAAATCTATGGGATGCAGCAAAAGCAGTTCTAAGAGGGAAGTTTATAGCAATACAATCCTACCTTAAGAAACAGGAAACACCTTGAATAAACAACCTAACCTTGCACCTAAAGCAATTAGAGAAAGAAGAACAAAAAAACCCCAGAGTTAGCAGAAGGAAAGAAATCATAAAAATCAGATCAGAAATAAATGAAAAAGAAATGAAGGAAACAATAGCAAAGATCAATAAAACTAAAAGCTGGTTCTTTGGGAAGATAAACAAAACTGATAAACCATTAGCCAGACTCATCAAGAAAAAAAGGGAGAAGACTCAAATTAATAGAATTAGAAATGAAAAAGGAGAAGTAACAACTGACACTGCAGAAATACAAAAGATCATGAGAGCTCACTACAAGCAACTCTATGCCAATAAAATGGACAACCTGGAAGAAATGGACAAATTCTTAGAAATGCACAACCTGCCAAGACTGAATCAGGAAGAAATAGAAAATATGAACAGACCAATCACAAGCACTGAAATTGAAACTGTGATTAAAAATATTCCAACAAACAAAAGCCCAGGACCACATGGCTTTACAGGCGAATTCTATCAAACATTTAGAGAAGAGCTATCACCTATCCTTCTCAAACTCTTCCAAAATATAGCAGAGGGAGGAACACTCCCAAACTCATTCTACGAGGCCACCATCACCCTGATACCAAAACCAGACAAGGATGTCACAAAGAAAGAAAACTACAGGCCAATATCACTGATGAACATAGATGCAAAAATCCTCGACAAAACACTAGCAAACAGAATCCAACACCACATTAAACAGATCATACACCATGATCAGGTGGGGTTTATTCCAGGAATGCAAGAATTCTTCAATATACGCAAATCAATCAAAGTGATACACCATATTAACAAATTGAAGGAGAAAAACCATAGGATCATCTCAATAGATGCAGAGAAAGCTTTTGACAAAATTCAACACCCATTTATGATAAAAACCCTGCAGAAAGTAGGCATAGAGGGAACTTTCCTCAACATAATAAAGGCCATATATGACAAACCCACAGCCAACATCGTCCTCAATGGTGAAAAACTGAAAGCATTTCCACTAAGATCAGGAACAAGACAAGGTTGCCCACTCTCACCACTCTTATTCAACATAGTTTTGGAAGTTTTAGCCACAGAAATCAGAGAAGAAAAGGAAATAAAAGGAATCCAAATCGGAAAAGAAGAAGTAAAGCTGTCACTGCTTGCAGATGACATGATACTATACATAGAGAATCCTAAAGATGCTACCAGAAAACTACTAGAGCTAATCAATGAATTTGGTAAAGTAGCAGGATACAAAATTAATGCACAGAAATCTCTGGCATTCCTATACACTGATGATGAAAAATCTGAAAGTGAAATCAAGAAAACACTCCCATTTAATAGATGGAGAGATATACCATGTTCTTGGATTGGAAGAATCAACATTGTGAAAATGACTCTACTACCCAAAGCAATCTACAGATTCAATGCAATCCCTCTCAAACTACCACTGGCATTTTTCACAGAACTAGAACAAAAACTTTCACAATTTGTATGGAAACACAAAAGACCCCGAATAGCCAAAGCAATCTTGAGAACGAAAAATGGAGCTGGAGGAATCAGGCGCCGTGATTTCAGACTATACTATAAAGCTACAGTAATCAAGACAGTATGGTACTGGCACAAAAACAGAAAGATAGATCAACGGAACAGGATAGAAAGCCCAGAGATAAACCCTCGCACATACGGTCACCTTATCTTAGATAAAGGAGGCAGGAATGTACAGTGGAGAAAAGACAGCCTCTTCAATAAGTGGTGCTGGGAAAACTGGACAGGTACATGTAAAAGTATGAGATTATATCACTCCCTAACACCATACACAAAAATAAGCTCAAAATGGATTAAAGACCTAAATGTAAGGCCAGAAACTATCACACTCTTAGAGGAAAATATCGGCAGAACACTCTATGACATAAATCACAGCAAGATCCTTTTTGACCCACCTCCTAGAGAAATGGAAATAAAAACAAAAATAAACAAATGGGTCCTAATGAAACTTAAAAGCTTTTGCACAGCAAAGGAAACCATAAACAAGACCAAAAGACAACCCTCAGAATGGGAGAAAATATTTGCAGATGAAGCAACTGACAAAGGATTAATCTCCAAATTTTATAAGCAGCTCATGCAGCTCAATAACAAAAAACCAAACAACCCAATCCAAAAATGGGCAGAAGACCTAAATAGACATTTCTCCAAAGAAGATATACAGACTGCCAACAAACACATGAAAGAATGCTCAACATCATTAATCATTAGAGAAATGCAAATCAAAACTACAATGAGATATCATCTCACACTGGTCAGAATGGCCATCATCAAAAACTCTAGAAACAATAAATGCTGGAGAGGGTGTGGAGAAAAGGGAACCCTCTTGCACTGCTGGTGGGAATGTAAATTGATACAGCTACTGTGGAGAACAGTATGGAGGTTCCTTAAAAAACTACAAATAGAACTACCATATGACCCAGCAATCCCACTACTGGGTCAAAAAGAGTCATGTACCAAAATGTTCATTGCAGCTCTATTTATAATAGCCAGGAGATGGAAACAACTGAAGTGTCCATCATCAGATGAATAGATAAAGAAGATGTGACACGTGTATACAATGGAATATTACTCAGCCATAAAAAGAAACGAAATTGAGCTATTTGTAATGAGGTGAATAGACCTAATGTCTGTCATACAGAGTGAAGTAAGTCAGAAATAGAAAGACAAATACCGTATGCTAACACATATATATGGAATTTAAGGAAAAAAATGTCATGAAGAACCTAGGGGTAAGACAGGAATAAAGACACAGACCTACTAGAGAAAGGACTTGAGGATATGGGGAGGGGGAAGGGTAAGCTGTGACAAAGTGAGAGAGAGGCATGGACATATATATACTACCAAACGTAAGGTAGAGCTAGTGGGAAGCAGCCTTATAGCACAGGGAGATCAGCTCCGTGCTTTGTGACCGCCTGGAGGGGTGGGATACGGAGGGTGGGAGGGAGGGAGACGCAAGAGGGAAGAGATATGGGAACATATGTGTAACTGATTCACTTTGTTAGAAAGCAGAAACTAACACACCATTGTAAAGCAATTATACCCCAATAAAGATGTTAAAAAAAAAAAAAGATGTGAAAACAGAAAAAAAGTGTAAAAAAAAAAAAAAAAAAAAAGCTCTGAGGAATTCCCTGGTGTTCCAGTGGTTAGGACTCTTCTCTTTCACAGCCGAGGATGCGGGTTCGATCCCTGGTCAGGGAACTAAGATCCTGCAAGCCGTTCCACCCATTAGAGGTCAAAGCAGTTATGTAAGTTTTTGAGGCAAAGGGTTATACATCAAAGTGACATATTGACTATGTAGTCCAACAGGCAAGCAGTGGGTCATTGTGACTCCTTACAGGATTAAAAGGAAATGTTAATTCCTAAAGAGTTACCTTGCTGGGGGCTTCCCTGGGGGCTTCCCTGGTGGCGCAGTGGTTGAGAGTCTGCCTGCCGATGCAGGGGACACGGGTTCGTGCCCCGGTCCGGGAAGATCCCACATGCCACGGAGCGGCTGGGCCCGTGAGCCATGGCCGCTGAGCCTGCGCGTCCGGAGCCTGTGCTCCGCAACGGGAGAGGTCACAACAGTGAGAGGCCCGCGTACCACACACAAAAAATAAATAAATAAAAATAATTTTTTAAAAAAGTTACCCTGCTGATGCCAGGAGGAAATTGTTTTTTTTTTTCTTTTTGGCAAGTAGGCATTCCTGTGTCTTTTAAGGGAACCTAGTTAATGTGTAGTACAGATGCACAATGTACACTAAAGGGGGGGGGGATAGTGGTTCAAAAAGCAGAGAAAATTTTACGTTACATTTTTTTCTTGTCCTGCCTTAAAATAATTTTGTTTCATCAGTTTAAATGTCAATCTCAAGGATTTGGGCTTTATTTTGAAAGCAGAGGAGAGCCACCGAAAGTTTCTGATTGGAAGTGGCTTAAGGCTATGCCTCAGAGGACAAGGATTCTGACAATATATCTCCAATTAACTTCCCATGAGACCCAGGGAAGCACTCTTTCTCAGGGGCCTAGGTTTATCTACAAACTAGGATAACTCTACATCTAAATTTAGGAATAACGTGGGGGTAGGAGACAAGCTGAAGGAGGTTAAATTAGTCCTTAGATCTACAAGTTCCAGGTCTGGGGCAGGATCCCAGCGTCTGTATTTTTAACGAGCTCCTGTGATGATTCTGATGCATGGCAAGTTCGTGAATCACCTGACTGGGTGGTACCTAATGCTGGTTCCATTGTGATGTGCTGAGACTCAGTGGTGGTGGGGAAGGCAGTCTTTAGAAGTGTTAACGAGAAAACCAAAGGCCCAAAATGGTGCCACTTGTGCTCCCATGATACCAAGCCTAGACTTAATACTTGACTTAGTTGCAGTTTCAACCCTCCCCAGAAATGTAATCTTAACCAGTGGAATTTTCTGGTCAGCACCGAAGAGGTAATCTGCATGTGGGCCCTCTCCATCCACACCCCACCCCCAGAAGAGGTAACATGCATGATAACAGTTTTGATGATCCCTTTCCCCCAAAAAGAAGATATCCTGACCTAGAAATAATCTTTTTTCTTTTGTCTTGTCCCACCCTTCTTCCTATAAAAGCTCTCCGTTTCGTACACCCACTCAGAGCACTCTTCTAGTTGCTAGGTGTGATGCTGTTTGATTCATGAGTTGTTGAATAAAGCCAACTAGACCTTCAAATGTACTGTTGAATTTTGTTTTTTTAACAGAAGTGAAGAAAGTTCCCGTAAGACTGATGTAATTGTCTTGGCAAGAAGTAATGAGAATGTGGGATGGTGGCAATAGAGAATGGAAAAATAAACGACTAACGGAAAACACCACCAATGTAGAATTGAGGGAATTTACCTAATAATTGGAAGTGAGGGTTGAGGAAGGGGGCAAGGATGACGACAAGGTTTTGAGCCTTGGCCAGGGCAGTGACAAATTAAATACATGCAAGGAAATTATTTCAATTTTGGTCTTCCCACTGTCTTTCATTCATGAAAACCAGTGTACATGGGTCTGATCACTACTGGGTGAAACGATATTCCAAATCTTTCAAACGACAACTAATATTTATTACCCAGACACTATGCCACAGGCACTATGCTCTGCATTTTAGTCTCATTTAATTGTCACTATGAGGTAGCTCTGGTTCACATTCATTACCTCATTTAATCCTCAAACTACCCCCAAGGGGACTGCTACTATTATCCATATTTGACAGATGAGGAAGCTGAAACTTGGAGAAACAAAGGAACTCACCTAAGGTCATCTAGATGAAGAGCAGACATTCAAAGCCAGTCTGCCTCAGAAACTGCCAACTAAAATTTGGCATTGCCATCTACCTCTACAAGGATTGAATCATGAACCACTGTGGCTGCTGACCTTCAACACCCCCTGAAAGGAGGTCAGGGTGGAGATCAGGAATGCGGCACTCTGTGATCTGGGAAAAACTGGAACAGGTCTTCATATAGTTAGATATTTTCAGGAGAAGATCTTATGAGCTCCAATTCTTGCATCTACTCACATCTAGAAAAGAACTAAAATTATAAACTGTGACATCTGCTCCTCCTGACTAGCAACAAGCCTCTGTCCAACTGCATGCTTGACTGCACGCACCACCCCCCTTCAATAATCATTTACAACACTGACCTTCCCCCAACCTCTTTGGAGCAGTTTCTCAGAGCTATCTGAAATGCAGTCTCCGGGCAGTAGTCCTCATTTTGCCCCAAATAAAACTTAACTCATGGGCTTCCCTGGCGGCGCAGTGGTTGAGAGTCCCCCTACCAATGCAGGAGACACGGGTTCGTGCCCCGGTCTGCGAAGATCCCACATGCCGCGGAGCGGCTGGACCCGTGAGCCATGGCCGCTGAGCCTGCGCGTCCGGAGCCTGTGCTCCACAACGGGAGAGGCCACAACAGTGAGAGGCCCGCGTACCGCAAAAAAACAAACAAAAAAACCTCACAATTCTCACATTGTGCTCCTTTTTTTCAGTCGACAAACCCAAGCCCTCCGCCATTATGATACCCTGAAGCCCTGTTAAACACCAGTCAAGTCTGGATGCAAAAATAAAAGTGAGGCAACCATGAATCAGTCTATCATTTTTAGGCAAGTGAAAGATTACAAGTTGTATTTGAAAACACTGCCTAATATCCAAGTAGACTGTTCAAATTTAAATGTTTAACTGAATGGGATTTTTGTTTGTTTTCCTTAGAAAATAAATTCAGATGATGTGGGGTTTCGGGGGGGGGGGTTTGTTTTAATGCTAGAAAATTCTGTTACCCTTTAGGTAAATGAGGATTGCTGTAACGTGCCCTAGAACGATCTGTCGGGAAATAATTGCACAATTGTGCCAGTTCAGGGTGTCCCCTCCTCCTGAGATTTCCTCCACACCCTCTTTCGGACAGTCACTGTGTAATGACAAAAGCTGAAAGTGACAGGAGGGCTCTCACCCTTTACCTTATAGACTCACAGTCAACTTAATCCAATACAGCCACAATCCAGCTGAACTAGTGGGAAGGTTTGATATTGTGATAAGAAATTTATATTTGGTCTTCATCTCCTTTCCTGGCACAGAGTTCCTAAAACCCTTGGAATTTCCAAGGCGATGAGAGGCAGAAAAGTGTCTTTCGTTGTTAATGAGGTGAGTTTTGGACCACACCTAAGGATGGGGGCTGGCTGCCAGTGGAGCCAACCATGTGATTAGTGTTGGAACTTTCAGTCCCACTCTTGACACTGGCCATTGGCAACTGAACTCAACGTCCAGCCTATCTCCACTCTCAATGCTGCCGCTGCTTTATCTAGAGCTTCCGGTTGGTAAACATGTGGAGATTGGTCTAGAGTGGCACTAGGAGAGGGCATGGAACCTCCTTGCCCCTTCCCCATACCTTACCCTTCCAGCCAGCTGTTCCTGAGCCTTTTATAATAAACTGATAATCTAAGTAAGTAAAATGTTTCTCTGAGTTCTGTGAGCCACTCTAGCAAATTAATTGAACCCAAAGAGTGGGTCACGGGAACCTCTGATTTATAGCCAGTTGGTCAGAAGTACAGGCATACCTTGGAGATATTGTGGGTTCGGTCCCCAGACCACAGCAATAAAGCGAGTCACATGAATTTTTTGGTTTCCCAGTGCATATAAAAGTTATGTTTACACTATACTATAGTCTATGAAGCGTGCAATAGCATTGTCTTAAAAAAATGTATATACCTTAATTTAAAACTGCTTTATTGATAAAAAAAATGCTAAGCATCTTCTGAGCCTTCAGCAAATTGTAATCTTGCTGCTGGTGGAGGGTCCTGCCTCCATGTTGATGGCAGCTCACTGATCAGCGTGGTGTTTGATGAAGTTGGGGCAGCTGTGGCAATTTCTTAAAATAAGACAACAATGAAGTTTGGCAGATCACCGACTCTTCCTTCTCTTCCTTTCACAAATGATTTCTCTGTAGCAGGCAATACTGTTTGAGAGCATTTTACCCACAGTAGAACTCTTTCAAAATTAGAGTAATTTCTCTCTCAACTCTGCCACTGCTTTATTAACTAAGTTTATGTAATATTTTACATCATTTGTCTTATTTCAACAATCTTCACAGCAATCTTCACCAGGTGTAGATTCCACCTCAAAAACCACTTCCTTTCCTCACCCATAAGAAGCAACTCCTCATCCGTTCAAGTTTTACAATGAGATTGCAGCAATTCAGTCATATTTTCAAGCTCCACTTCTAATTCTAGTTCTCTTGCTATTTCCACACGTGCAATTACTTCCTCCACTGAAGTCCTGAACCCCTCAAAGTCATCCATGAGGGTTAGAATCAATTTCTTCCAAACTTCTATTAATGTTAATATGTTGACGTCTTCCCACGAATCATGAATGTTCTTAATGGCATCTAGAATGGTGAATCCTTTCCAGAAGGTTTCCAATTTACTTTGCCCAAATCATCAGAGGAATCATTATCTATGGTAGCTATAGTCTTACAAAATGTATTTCTTAAAAAATAAGACTTGATAGTTGAAATTACTCCTTGATCCATGGGCTGCGGAATGAACGTTGTATTAGCAGGCATGTAAACAACATTAAACTTGATGTACAACTCCATCAGAGCTCTTGGGCAACCAGGTGCACTGTCAGTGAGCAGTAATATTTTGAAAGGAATCTCTTTTTCTGAGCAGTAGGTCTCAGCAGGGAGCTTAAAATATTCATTAAACCATGTTGTAAACACTTGTGCTGTCATCCAGGCTTTGTTGTTCCATTTATAGAGCACAGGAAGAGTAAACTTAGCATAATTCTTAAGGGTCCTAGGATTTTCACCATGGTAGATAAGCACTGGCTTCAACTGAAAGTCACTACCTGCATTAGCCCCTAACAGGAGAGGAAGCCTGTCCTTTGAAGCTTTGAAGCCAGGCATTGACTTCTCCTCTCTAGCTATGAAAAGTACTAGATGGCCTCCTTTTCCAATATAAGGCCGTTTTGTCTACACTGAAAATCTGTTGTTTAGTGTAGCCACCTTCATTAATGATCTTAGCTAGATCTTCTGGATAACTTGCTGCAGCTTCTACATCAGCACTTGCTGCTTCACTTTTATGTTATGATGACAGCTTCTTTCCTTAAACCTCATGAACCAACCTCTGCCAGCTTCAAACTTTTCTTCTGTAGCTTCCTCACCTCTCTCAGCCTTCACAGAATTGAAGAGTTAGGGCCTTGCTCTGGATTAGGCTCTGGCTTATGGGAATGTTGTGACTGGTTTGATCTTCCATCCAGACTACTAAAACTTTCTCCATATCAGCAATAAGGCTCTTTCACTTTTTTCTCATTCTTATATTCACTGGAGTAGCACTTTCAATTTCTTTCATGTACTTTTCCTTTACATTCACAATTTGGCTATTTGATGCAAGAGGCCTACCTTTCAGCCTATCTCAGCTTTCAACATGCCTTTCTCACTTAGCTTAATCATTTCTAGCTTTTGATTTAAAGTGAGAGATGTGTAACTCTTCCTTCCACTTGAATACTTAAGAGGCCATTATAGGGTTACTAATTGGCTTAATTCCAATATTGCTGTGTGTCAGGGAATAGGGAAGCCTGAGGAGAGGGAGAGAGATGGGGAACGGCCAGTTGGAGCAGTCACAACACACATTAAGTTCACCATCATACATGGGTGCAGTGGTGCCACAAAACAATTACAATAGTAACATCAAAGATCACTGATCACAGATCACCCTGACAAATAATGAGAGTGAAAAAGATTGAAATATTCCAAGAATCAGGGAAATGTGACAGAGACACAAAGTAAGGAAATGCTGTTGGAAAAATTGTACTGATAGACTTACTGAACACAGGGTTGCCACAAACTTTCAATTTGTTAAAGAAAACAAAAAAGAAAGAAAAAAAAACAGTATCTGTGAAGCACAATAAAGCAAAGTACAATAAAAAGAGGTATGCCTGAAAAAAAAAAAAAGAGGTACGCCTGTACGGTTAACAACCTGGATTTGTGACTGGCATCTTAAGTGGGGGCAGTTTTGTGGTTCTGAGCCCCTAACCTGTGAAATCGGATGCTATCTCCAGGGAGATACGTTCAATTGAGTTGAGTTGTAGGACAACCAGCTGGTGTTGGAGAATTGCTTGGCGTGGGGAGACACCACACACACACTCTGCCACACACTGGTGACCAAAATTGTTAGGTTTTCCACACTTCCCAAAATGCTAAGAAGCTTTGTGAAGCCTCCCTTCTCTGATCATCTCTTCAACTAATCTGGTTATGTCATATCCAAATGTCACATGGAAGTATGACAGCAATTTGTGTCTATAGTTCTCTGGCTGTGTTATAAATGAAAGAAAGAAGTGAATCATTCAATGTACCCAACACTTTGCTTATTCCACACCGAGTTTACACCACACCTTCCTGCAAATTGCTCACTATAAACCTCATGTCTACATTCCACTCAAATAATTTTTAAATTAGATTTTACATTTATTATTAATATAACATGCTGTGTAAGTATACAGGAGCCTGAAAATGGCAATCTAGTACTTGGCTTAAATAATACAAGCACTTGCTGTGATCTTTATCAGTACTCAGCCTTCCTTTATTATGGCTTTTAAAAAACAAATTTTAAAAGTACATGATTCCTTTAGGCTACTGTTTAGGAAAGACTGGAGTAAAACATTTCCAGTAATGAATTAGTTGTATATAGGTTCAGATTAGAAAATGTCAAGCACTGGAAAAAAAATACATTTTAAATTAGCTCAATTTAAATATGGGGCCATTTCATTTAAACATCTGATTTGAATCTTCAGTGTTTCACTCATTTTATGTGTTAATTCCATTATACCAGATCTTACTTCGGTAATTTCTCAAGTGTCCCAGAGAAGATAAAAAAGGAATTCAATTTCTGTCAATTACATTGTATGTCTTCATGTGACCAGGATGAGAAACTTCTGCTCCCTACATGGCAGTCACGACAGGAAAAGAATTCCCCCAGTCCACCAGCAAGGAACAAATAACACTGTTGTTCAGAATAAGGACTGCATAGCTGGGGATATTCACATTCTGATTCCTTCCAGAGCACTTCATTTCAGCAAACAAGGACTGATTCCTTTCAAAATTCAACTTCAGTTGAAAAACACTGAGGTACAGATAGAGCCACAAATGCAGAGGTTACAGACACGGACAAAAGTGCTCCCAATAAGGTGGCAGGGATCTCAGGTGGGGCCTTTCCTTCAATAACAAATGCATTCAGAAGGTTCCGGAGCACGATTCAGTTTTTCTCAAAATGTCATGACACCCTGCTGAATCTTCTTCAATTAGGCCTGCTGAGACCAGAGAAACCGATCACATTTTTCAAGCATGCTTTGTATCAAGGCTCTGAAATCCCAAAGAAAAGAAACAGGCAAATTTAGCTGTCATTGTTCATTCTTTTCAGAAGAAAGGATTAAAAAAGCTGACTGACTCTGTGCATCAAAAGACACAATCAACAGACTGAAAAGGCATCCTGTGAATATGGCATCCTGTCCTATACAATAGGAGCAAATATTTGCAAATCACATATCTGAGAGGTTAATATTGAGAATATGTAAAGAACTCATATGACAAAAAACAAATAATGCAATTTAAAAATGGGCAAAAGACTTGAACAGGTATTTCTCCAAAGATGACATTCAAATGGCCAACGAGCATATGAAAAGATGTTCAACATCAATAATCACTAGGGAAATGCAAATAAAACCACAATGAGATATCACCTCACGCCCATTAGGATAGCTACTATCCAAAAAAACAAAACAAAAATCAAAACAGAAAAAAACCAGAAAATAACTAGTGTTGGTGGGGATGTGCTGTAATTGGTGGGAATGTAAAATGGTGCAGGCTCCATGGAAAACAGTATGGAGGTTCCTCAGAAAATTAAAAATAGAAGTACCATCTGATCCAGCAATTCCACACCTGGGTGTACACCCAAAAGAACTGAAAGCAGGGTCTCAGAGATATCTGTAAACTCATGTTCATAGCAGCATTACTCACATTATGCTAAGTGAAACAGGCCAGTCACAAAAAGACAAACACTGTATGATCCCACTTATATCAGGTACTTAGAGTAGTCAAAGTCAGAGACAGAAAGTAGAATGGTGGTTACCAGGGCTTAGGTGGAGGGGAAAGGGGGAGCTGTTGTTTAATGGGTATAGAGTTTCAGTTTTGTAAGTTGAAAAAGTTCTGGAAACTGCCTGCACACTGATATGAATATACTTAACACTACTGAACCAAGTGGTTAAAAACGGTTGGCAGGAAATTTTATGTTATCTGTATTTTACCACAGTTTAAAAAAAACAAAACAAAACAAAACCCTGACTGAGACAATTAGGTATGCGGTACCAATAATATTCTTAAAGAACTGAGTACACATCAGATTTGGGTACTTACATTAACCTAAACAGTGTTTTGGTGATGACTGTGAACAAAATATTACTTTAGCCTCTTCTCTTAATCACCTTCGTCAACAGAGGAGTCTCTGTTCCCTCATCTATGAATGAGGGGTTGAGACTATGTGATCTCTATAGTCCCGTCCACCTCTGAAAATCTGTGCAATTCTACATTCCCCAGGTGCCTGTGGATAGGGCAGGACAGACATACATTACCTCTGCCTTTTCTCGGCAATCCTCAGGATATCACAGGTTCTGGTAAACCTCTCTGACAGCTCAAGGGTCAAACCACATTCTTGTAGCAGTGACCAGGCCCGGTCTGGGCCCATGACCTTAGCTAACAGGAGTGCCACATTCTCCATGTTGATAGGGGAAGGCCCATCGCTGAAGTTCCCATTTGGTGACTTCTGGGGGGCTGGCTTTGTGCTCTTGTTTTGTACCAGATGTAGGAGAAGCTTCCATTCCTCCACAGTCTCTGGGATCCAACCTACTCAAACACAGAGAAACAATGTGGGCTCTGACCGCTCTTAGCACTCTGCCTGCATACAGGAGAAACCATTCGTGAAAATGTTTCATACCAAAACATAAAAATATTAAAGAATATAATCTCATTACCCCCAATACAGAGTTGTTTTCTGAATATTTGTTGAATAAATAGCTCACGAAAAGGAGAAGCCATAAAATTAGCTCCAACATTCCTTCATTTGCTCACGCAGTAAGTAATTACCCAGGGCACACTGCATACTAGGCACTGAATGTGAATGAGGAACAGACAGACATGATGAGCCCGGCCTGCACTCCTGTGGAACTCATGGTCCAGTATGCTTATAAACTGTGCTAAGTGCTTGCTATAAAGGAAAAGATCAAAGAGCCATTAGAGAGATTGGCAGGTTTGGGTTTTTTTTTTTTTTTTTTTTTAAGGATCAGAGAAGGGCTGTATGAGAAGCGACAGTTAAGCAGAGAGCTGAAAGATGAGACAAGTTTAGTGAGCATGTGCTTGTGGCCCATATGTACACAAACGTGCAGGGAAGGTGTCAGGAATGGAGGGTGAAGGAGCCTGCATTTCTGACAAAGGAAACATGGAAAATGACTCGACACAGGAAGGAACTAGGTGAGTTCAAGGAACTCAAAAAAGGCCTACAATGCACAAAGGTGGCAGTGAGGAGTGAGAATGAGATGATAGGGCCAGGCCATAAGGGAACAGCTTAAGAATCTGGATTTTATTTTCAGTCCAATGTAAGGGGCTTCAAGGAGGAGAGCCACATAATCCAATTTTTGTTTAAAAGAACCATTCTGAGAGTCAGCAACGTGGTGGAGTGAAAAGCTACCTTTGTCTCTCCCCTTAACCTACAACCAGTAAAACATCCACAACACAACAAACGTTCTTGTGTCCGACACACCAAGAAACCAGAGAATTCTCCACATATCTATACAACTAAAGGTGATGGACTGGAACACATAGAAGAGGCAGAACCAGGGAAACAGTGGAGGCGGTGTCTGCAGTCCCAGCCCTCCAGCCCCAGAGAAGCTGACGGTAGCAGGGGAAGCAGTGCACATGACCCCAGCCCCCAGCCCCCCACTCGAAGTAGCAAGCCCATGAATCTTACAACACTGGACATGGCAGGGCCACCTGAGCAATCCTAGCTATTGCCCCTGCCCCTTCCTCCCCAATAGCAGTAGAACTTGCCACTCAAGGGCTCCTGGACAGGAGGGAGCCCACCATCCTGGTGCACCAGGTGGCAATGCTAGCAACACTGGCAGAAGTAAGGCGACCCTGCAGGTACAGGAAGTGATAATGCAGGCATCGGGCCACACCACAGATGGAGATGGTAGAGGGCACAAAGTGCAGACTCTCAAATATAACCAGAGGCAGCTGACGTAAGAGAAACCCAAAACTTGTGCTATAGCGCCACCTACTGGAAAACAAAAGAAAGGCCTCTAATTTCTAACCTGTTGGATCATTAGAATCAAGCAGAAAGGTGCTTGCTACTTTAAATGTGTGTCAGAGGAACAACTTCATCAAACACTGTGAAGAACCATAGTGACACTGTACCACAAAAGGAAAATGACAATTCTCCAGAAACCAAACTTAAAGTCACAGAATACTGTGATCTAACCGACAGAGAATTCAAAATAGCTGTCATGAAGAAAGTCAAGGAACTACAAGAAAACTCAGGCAGTTCAATGAACTCAGGAACGAAATTAATGAACAGAGGAATACTTTACAAAAGAGATTAAAACTCTAAAAAAGAAAAACAAATTCTAGAACTAAAGAATTCAATAAATGAGTTGAAGAAAACATTAGAAAGCACTGAAAATAGAGCAGATCACATGGGAGAGAGAATTAGTGAGCTTGAAGATAGAACTCTAGAAATGACACAAGCAGAAGAAGAAAGAAATAAGATATTTGAAAAAATTCTATGAGAACTATCCGACTCCTTAGGAAAGACAACATTAGGGTAATGGGTTTCCCAGAAGGAGAAGAAAGGGAGAGGGGAGCAGAGAGTTTATTTAAAGAAGTAATAGCTGAGAGCTTCCCAAACTGGAGAAGGAACTGGATATACAAGCCCATGAAGCTAAGAGAACACCTAATTATCTCAATACAAAAATACCTTCTTCAAGGGACTTCCTTCCCTGCTGGTGCAGTGGTTAAGAATCCATCTGCCAATGCAAGGGACATGGGTTCATGCCCTGGTCCAGGAAGATTCCCACATGCCGCGGAGCAACAAAGCCCATGTGCCACAACTACTGGTCCTGCACTCTAGAGCCCACGAGCCACAACTACTGAGCCCACCCACCTAGAGCCCGTGCTCTGCAACAACAGAAGCCACCACAATGAGAAGCCAGAGCACTGCAATCAAGCGTAGGCCCCGCTCGCCACAACTAGAAAAAGCCCACACGCAGCAATGAAGACCCAACGCAGCCAAAAATAAATAAATAAATAAATAAATGTATTAAAAAAAGACCTTCTTCAAGACATATTATATTAAAATTGTTAAAAGTCAATGACAAAGAATTAAGGCAGCCAGGGGAAAAAGGAAAGGTAACCTACAAAGGAACCTCCATTAGGCTATTAACAGATTTCTCAGCAGAAACTCTACAGTCCAGAAGAAAGTGGAATGACATTCTCAAAATACTGAAAGATAAAAACCATCACCCAAGAATACTCTATCCAGCAAAGTTATCATTCAGATATGAATGATAAATAAGGACTTTCCCAGACAAACAAAAGCTGAGGAAGTTCATCAACACTAGACCTGCATTTACAAGAAATGTTGAAAGGAGCTCTTTACCAGAAACAAACAAACAGAAAAGAGTAAAGTACACAAATCTTTGAGTAAAGTGATAAGCAGACAGAATCTTTAAACTGCAACTCTTTATCAGAATAGGTTTTTTAAACACTTTACAGCATAAAGGTTAAAGGGCAAAGATGAGTAGAAAAAGTAATTATAGCTACTTCAATTTGGTAACAAACTCACAACATAAAAAGGGATAATTTGAGGCAAGAAAAATACAAAAGGGGGAGAGGAAAAGGGTGGAACTCATATAGGTACATAAAGATAAGATGCTATAAGCAGAAAAAGGACTACTTTATCTATGACATGTTTCATACAAACCCCATGGTAACCACAAAAAATAAATCTAGAGCAAAGACACAAAACATTAAAAAAGAGGAAAGTGAGAAAAACATCATAAAAAAACACCAAAGCAAAATGGCAGACAGAAATACACGGAAAAAGAAATAATGAAGATATAGAGCAACCAGAAAACGAAAGATAAAATAGCAGTACCAAATCGTCATCTGTCAATAATCATCCTAAATGTAAATGGATTGAATTCACCAATCAAAAGACACAGAAAGGCTGGGTGGATTAAAAACCAAGAGCCAACTGTATGCTGCCTCCAGGAGACTCATCTCAGAGTTTAAGACAATTATAGGCTCAAAGTAAAGAGATGGAAGATGACACTCCAGGCAAATGGCAGCCAAAAGAAAGTGGGTGTAGCCATACTTATATCAGACAAAATAGACTTCAAACCAAAAAAGATAACAAGAGACAAAAGTGGATAGTATATAATGATAAAGGGGATAATTCATCACAAAGACATAATGTTATTAATATATATGCACCTAACACAGGAGCACCAAAATATATAAAACAATTATTAACAGACTTAAAAGGAGAAATTGACAGCAACACAATAATAGTAGGGGAATTTAGCAGCCCACTGACATCAATGGATAGATCATCCGGACAGAAAGTCAACAAGGAAGCAGCAGCCTTAAATTAAACATCAGACTAGATGGATTTGATAGATTTGTACAGAACATTCCATTCAATTGCATCAGAATACACATTCTTCTCAAGTGGACATGGAACTTTCTCAAGGGTAAACCGTATGTTGGGACACAAAACAAATCTCAGTGAATTTAAGAAGACTGAAATCGTATCAAGAATATTTTCCAATTTCTATGAAACTAGAAATCAACTATAAGAAAGCTGGAAAAATTACAAATATGTGGAGACTGAACAACATGCTACTGAACAACTACCAAGTCAATGAAAATCAAGGAAGATATCAAAAGTTACCCAAAGACAAATGAAAATATGACATACCGGAATCTATGGGATGCAGCAAAAGTGATACTAAAAGGGAAGTTTAAGCAATACATGCTTACCTCAAGAAACAAGAAAAATCTAAAATAAACAATCTAACCCTGTACATAAAGGAACTAGAAAAAGAACAAATGAAGCCCCAAATCAGTAGAAGGCAGGAAATAATTAAGATCAGAGCAGAAATAAATGAAATAAAGACTAAAAAGACAATAGAAAAGATCAATAAAACTAAAAGCTGGTTCTTGAAAAGATAAACAAAATTGACAAATCTTTAGCTAGATTCACTAATCTTAGAGAAGGCTCTGATAAATAAAATCAGAAATGCAAGAAGAAAGATAACAATGGATACCACAGGAATAGAAAGGCTTATAAGAGAATAATATGAACAGCTACATGCCAAAAAATTGGACAACCTAGAAGAAATGGACAAATTCTTAGAATCATAAAACCTTCTAAGACTGAATCATGAAGAAATGAAAAATCTAAATAGCCCGATCACTAGTACAGAAATTGAAATAATAATCAAAGCTCCTAAAAAACACGAGTCTAGGACCAGATGCCTTCATAGGTGAATTCTACCAAACATTCAAAAGACTTAATACCTATCCTTTTCAAACTCTTGAAGAGAAGGGAATGCTTTCTAACTCATTTTACAAAGCCAACAACACCCTGATACCAAAACCACACAAAGACTCAAAAAAATTACAGGTCAGTATCTCTGATGAACATAGATGCAAAAATTCTCAACAAAATATTAGCAAACCGAATACAATACATAAAAAGAATCATACACCATGACCAAGTGGGATTTATTCCAGGGATGCAAGAATAGTTGTATCCACAATAAATTCATGTGATACACCACATTAACAAAATGAAGGATAAAAACCATATAATTATCTCAATAGATGCAAAAAAAAAAAAAAGCATTTGACAAGATTCAACACCCATTTATGATAAAACGAACTTTCAATAAAGTGGGTATAGAAGGAACATACCTCAACATAATAAGGCCATATATGACAAACTCACAACTAATATCATTCTCAATGGTGAAAAACTGAAAGCTAGCCCTCTAAATCAGGAACAAGACAAGGATGCCCACTCTTACCACCCTTATTCAACATAGTACCAGAAGTCCCAGCTAGAGCAATCAGGCAAGAAAAAGAAAAGGCATCCAAATTGGAAAGGAAGAAGTGAAACTGTCACTATTTGTGGATGACATGATTTATACATAGAAAACCCTAAAGACTCCACCAAAGAACTACTAGAAATAATAAAGTTGCAGGGTACAAATCAACATTCAAAAATCTGTTGCGTTTCTATACACTAACAATGAGCTAGCAGAAAAAGAAATTAAGAAAACAATTCCATTTACAGTCACAACAAAAAGAATAAAATACCTAGGAACAGATTTAACCAAGGAGGTGAAAGACCTGTATACTGAAAACTATAAGACACCGCTGAAAGAAACTGAAGAAGACACAAATAAATGGAAAGATATTCCCTGCTCATGGACTGGAAGAATTAACATTGTTAAAATGTCCATATTGCCAAAGCAATCTATAGATTCAATACAATCCTTATCAAAATCCCAAAAACATTTTTCACAGAAATAAAACAAAAAATTCTAAAATTTACATGGAACCACAAAAGACCCCAAATAGCCAAAACAATCCTGAGCGAAGAGAACAAAGCTGGAGGTATCACACGCTCTGATTTAAAACTATATTATAAAGCCACAGTAATCAAAACAGCATGGTAGTGGCAGAAAAACAGATACATATATCAATGGAACAGAACTGAGAGCCCAGAAATAAACCCATACATATATGGACAATTAATATACAACAAAGGAATAAGGAACATCCAATGGAGAAAGGATAGTCTCTTCTATAAATGGTGTTGGGGACACTGGACAGCCTCATGCAAAAAAATGAAAGTAGACCACTACCTCACACCATACACAAAAATCAACTCAAAATGGATTAAAGACTTAAATGTAAGATCCAAAACCATAAACTCCTAGAAGAAAACATAGGCACGACACTCTCTGACATCAGTCCTAGGAATATCTTTCTAGCTAGGTCTCCTCAGGCAAGGGAAACAAAAGCAAAGATAAACAAATAGGACTACATCAAACTAAAAAGCTTCTACACAGCAAAAGAAACCATCCACAAAATGAAAAGATGACCTATTGAATTGGAGAAGATATTTGCAAATAATATATCCAGTAAGAGGTTAATAACCAAAAATACATAAACAACTGGATGAAAAAATGGGCAGAGGAACTGAATAGACATTTTCCCAAAGATGACATACAGATGGCCAAGAAGCACATGAAAAGATGTTCCACATCACTAATTATTAGGGAAATGCAAATCAAAACCACATGGGAGGACTTCCCTGGTGGCTCAGTGGTTAAGAATCCGCCTGCCAATGCAGGGGACACGGGTTCGATCCCTGGTCCAGGAAGATCCCACATGCCGCAGAGCAACTAAGCCTGTGAGCCACAGCTACTGAGCCTGCACTCTAGAGCCTGCGAGCCACAACTACTGAAGCCCGTGCACCTAGAGCCCATGCTCTGCAACAAAAGAAGCCACAAAAATGAGAAGCCTGTGCACCGCAACAAAGAGTAGCCCTTGCTCGCTGCAATTAGAGAAAGCCCATGTGCAGTAACGAAGACCCAACGCAGCCAAAAATAAATAAAAAATAATAAATTTATATTAAAAAAACCCACATGAGATATCACCTCACACCTGTCAGAATGGCTATCATCAAAAAGTCTACAAATGTTGGCAAGGATATGGAGAAAAGGGAACCCTGTGCACTGTTGGTGGGAATGTAAGTTGGTGCAGCCACTGGGGAAAACAGCATGGAGGTTCCTCAAAAAGCTGAAAATAGAACTACCATATGATCCAGCAATCCCACTTCTGAGTATTTATCCAAAGAATATGAAAACACTAATTGGAAAAGATATATGCACCCCTATGTTCACTGCAACATTATTTATAATAGCCAAGATATGGAAGTAACCGAAGTGCCCATCGATAGATGAATGGATAAAGAAAATGTGATACACACACACACACACACACACACACACACACACACGTAATGGAATACTTCTCAGCCATAAAAAAAAAGAAGAAATCTTGCCATTTGTGACAACATGGATGGACCTTGGGCATATTATGCCAAGTGAAGTAAGTCAGACAGAGAAAGACAAACACCATATGATCTCACTCATTTGTGGAATACAAAAACAAACAAAAACAAAATAAATGAACAAACCAAACAAAAACAAACATGTAGATGCAAAGAACAAAGTAGTGGTTACCAGAGGGGATGGAGTGGGGGCAGGGTGAAATGGGTAAAAGGGAACAAACACGGTGACAGATGGAAACTAAATTTTTAGTGGTGAGTACACTGCAGGGTATACAAAAGTGGAAATATAATGTTGTACACATAAAACTTATATAATGTTATAAACCAATGTTATCTCAATAAAAATTTTTTTAATTAAAAAAAAAGAACCATTCTGGCGGCTCTAAGGAAAATCGGTTAAAGATGGGCAAGAATGGAAACCAGAAGGCCAATTATAAAGTTATTGCAGTAACCAGGCAAGTAGCTGGGATCAGAATGACCGTGGTGGAGCCAAAGAAAGTAGATAAATATGAGATATATATTTGGCAGCAAAAGCAACATTCTTTGAAGTGAAATATAAGTTAGGAGAGAACAATGTCAAGAAAAGACTCCCATTTAATACACCAAGGGTAAGAATAGCTATTATTATATTAACAAAATATTAAGAGTACTTTTATCTGGGTGGGAAGAATTTTAGGTGATATCTTCTTCATTCTTCCTAGATTTTCCATTTTTTTCTATAACAAACATCATGTTGTAACTTTAAAAGCATAAACCATTTATATCTTAACTTTTCTGGTTATTTTTCCAAAGTGAACACATCTATAGTTCTACAAAACCATGTGACCCTCTTGTTTCATGTTTGAAACAAAGATGATTCAGTTATTATTGCTGTAACTGTGACACCTGAGGCTATCTCTTTGCCAGTCATCTGGTTTCTTTGCTTGGTTGTAACTTTTCTTCCTCTACAGAAATAGGGCTGAAAAAGGCTGTAGATCACACTGCTAGATGAAGGATCCTGACGTCATGCTGCTGGCATCTCTGCTTGAGATGAATAAAGTAACACTACAAAACAGACCAAGACCACCTCTCTGAGTGCAGGATGAACTCTCAGACTTCAGAAATCAGTGTGTCAAAGTCCTGGCCTCCTGACTGCCATTTTATCTGTATTGAATTCACGAAAATTAAAAAAACAAAAACAAAAACAAACCCTAAGTACCTGTAAAGGCTTAGGAAAATCTGACTGCTACTCTAAGTTCATCTTAATGATCTCTAACTTTGGGCTGTGTAAAATGGCAACATGATGCAGATCAAAAAACCTGAGCACAAGCTTTCGAGATGGTCAGACCTGGCCTGAACACCAGCTCCAGCATTAACTAGTTGTATGACTGTGGGGAAGCGAATTATCCTTTTTCTGGGCCTCAATCATAACTTTTTAAAAATCGAAATAATAGTAACTATCCCACAGGTTTAATATCTCATTTAAACAGCATATGGAAAAGCATCAGGTATCAATATAATGCCTCACACGGTAGGCACTCGTGAAACAGAAAAGTTGCCTGTAGTTTATTTCTAGTTATGATTTCATGGTATACCAAGTAGTACAGATAAAAAAAAAAAAACTCCAAAAATGTGACAGCTAGCTAGAATAACATAAATGATCATTGAAATATTTAGCAAATTTCTTTATTGAATAGTCTGTAGTGACTTCTAAAATACTGTAACCAAGAATAACCGATTGAGATTTACATACCATTGTCCCCTTCCATCAGGCTCATATCATTCAGATACACAATATTCGTGAAGGCCTCTCTTCTTCTCCCCAGCTCCAAACAGAGGATAAGATATCCAGGCCAGAAACTTGAAAGAGACCAAAGTTGGAGAGAGGAATAAAAGGCAGTGAATTTATCTGGAGCTGTGTGGTCCAATACTGTAGATATTAGCCACATGTGGCTACTTACATTTAAATTAAATAAAATTTAAAAGTCAGTTCTTCAGTTGACCAATACATATTTCAAGTACTTAATGGCCACATGTGACTAGTGGCTACCATACTGGACAGTGTGATAGAATATTTCCACTGCCTCAGAAAATTCTATTAGACAGCCCTGATCTAGAGCATTTAAGAAAAAAAATAAAGCTAGTGATAAATACTAACATTTGAGGCCAAGTCCCAATTATGAGACATTTAAGCTTATACACTTCACAAACTTTAAGGTTCAATAACAAACTAGCATATTTCTTCCCCAAGTATGCAAACTTTGGAAGTTCTCCTTGACTCTTCCCCTTCCTTCATTTGCTATACCCAGTATCTACAGGTCCCACTGCATTTTCCTTTGAAATGTGCCATTAGATGTGCTCCTTCTGCTGACCTAGAATCAATTTGGTCATACCTGAATTACTGCACCAGCTTCCTAGTTGGCCTTCCTTTCTCATCTCCAATCTTTCTCATGTATGAAACCAGAAATGATCTCCAGAAACCTCCATTTTATCCTGTCATTTTTGTACCTAAAAGGGTCTCTGCTGATAACTAAATTCTTCTAACCACCTTTCAAGGTCCTATATGATCTCATGACCCACAACCTGGCCAGTCTCATCCCTCATTATCAGTGAACAAATATGTACCAAGTGCCTACCACTTTATGAATTATGCATAATGAGGGAAAAGCAAGACACATGTCCCTATCTCCAAAAGACTGTAATCCAGGTAAAGCCATAAGATAACATCTTCAGGCCATGAATAACTGACCAATATGTGGTACAGATAAAAAGCAATGTCAGTTTTTCATGGCTTTGCTCTTGCTGTTTCTCTCACCTGACTTGCCCTCCTCCTGGCTCCTGTTTGAATACAAATCCTACCCAGGCTTAGGGCTTACCTCAAAGTCTCACCTCCTCCCTGAGTCCTTCACCAGCCATTCTACCAAGCCCATTCTGATCTCTCCCTTCTCCGAAACTGTATCAATTATAACTTGTATCACACAGTCTGGTGCTTAATTAAATAAACCTGAGAACCGGGGCTAACAACTAAGCAAAAGGGGGAGAGAGGAATGAGCAAGGACCAGTCTCTTCCACACACAAAATAAAATACACTCAAAATTTAAGACAAAAAAAGATGTTTATTATCACTTAAAACAAAAAGCCACCTTTATGTAGCAAAAAAAAAAAAATCCCAAATGACAAAGCATATCCGTTCAGGCCCCTAACTACAAAGTTACTAACTAAAATGATTCTAATCCTAACTTCAGCTTCTAGGAAAATTCTCACTTACCCATGAGACCTACAGATGTCAGTCACTTTCTCTTTTGTTGTAAAATCTGCAGGAAGTTTAATTAGATGAAGGATTAGCTGACTGTAACCCCAGGAAAACAAGTGGGAATGAGGCCTGAAAAATGAAAAAAAAATCAGTAAATTAGACAGGAAATAAACTCTACAAAAATGCTTATTCGTCAGCTGATAGGTAAGATCAGAGTTTAATTACATTTTTTCCATTATTATATTTTTCAAACATTTCTACTTGGCCTTTGAAAAATTAAAATAGCTATTTTTCCAATGACAAATACCTGTTTATTTTTTTTAATTATATATTTTAGTAATCAAAAGAAAGAAGCTCATAATTCCATCACTCACAGATAGCCATTTTATATCCTTCCAGACCTTTTTCTCTAGGCATATAAAATAGGCATTTTGGTAGCTTTTAAAAAGTTTCTCCTGGAGGAAAACACAAGGAATATTTCTGATATATTACAAGTAACAGTGTGTATTTTTTATGAATTCTTTTTTTTAAAAAATCCTAATCAGGGACTTCCCCAGTGGCGCAAAGGTTAAGAATCCGCCTGCCAATGCAGGGGACACGGGTTCAATCCCTGGTCCGGGAAGATTCCACATGCCGCGGAGCAACTAAGCCCATGCCCCACAACTACTGAGCCTGCAAATCTAGAGCCCGTGAGCCACAACTACTGAGCCCATGTGCCACAACTACTGAAGCCCACACGCCTAGAGCCCATGCTCCTCAACAAGAGAAGCCACCGCTCACCACAACTAGAGAAAGCCTGTGCGCAGCAACGAAGACCCAATGCAGCCAAAAAATAAATTAATTAAAAGTTTTTAAAATGTACTAGAAAAGCTTTAAAAAAAGAGTCAAAGTTAAAAAAAAATCCTACATCAGGTTACATCTAAAAATCCCTTGGCAAATTTCTAGGAAGAAAACACACACACACACACACACACACACACACACACACACACACACACACACACAATTTTCTTCTAACACAGGTTTAGTCACCAAGGTCTCTTAATGTTGGTCCATGAAAGAGTTTCAGTAGCCCAGTTTAATTCTCTGCAATCATGTGCAAAATTTTGTATGAATGTGCATTTTTCTGAGAGGAATCATCAGATTCTTAGAGGGTCTGTGATTCAAAAAATATTCAGAACCACTAAGCAGTACACTCAATCTGATTACTACCATGACTTGAGTCAGTCGCTTCCATAGCTATTCCTGAAGTAAGCCCAGAATGCTATATGTGAATAAACTGGTTCCATTCCAAAGGAGCAGCAGAGCTTAGAAACAGGACTCCTTCTATACCTGGGGTCTCCTTCATCGTCCATAGTGCTGGTGCTTGGGGGAGCATCATGGGACACTGCCAACAGCAGCCAATCCAATCTTAAAGACTCTGGTTGTAGGAGGGACTCAAGGAAGAATGACCTAAGAGAAAGTTGGGGAAAAAAATTACCAATATTCATGCTGAGAAAGGAAAGATAAAATGTGCAGATGTGAAGAAAATGTTATTAAGGGATCAAGACAGTGGATGAAATAACCTGAAAACTCTTCTGCTACAAAATGTATAGAAATGCTGGTGAAAATATAATAGCCTTTTAACTGAACAGTTGAGCTTCAAGATAATAAGGAAAATACCAAGGGGCCAAAAAAAAAAAAGGAGAAATAAATACCAGTATAGCAAATGTGAACCAATCAGAAGAAACAGAGGGGGGAAGTTGTCATTCTCAATAACCAAAGGACATGTGTGTTCACTGCCATGTGGAGATAGGAAGTGAGGCCTCAGCCCAAAGAAGTTAAGAGCTGTAACTGAGATCCACCCACAAAAAGCTGGGATATATCACCAACAAAAAGGTGGCAGCAAATCCACTCACTGGCAGAGACAACAAGGAAGCTTATCTGTCTTAGCATAGGCCTTGAAGCGGAGTTTAATTTTACACTGTTGATCTGAGAATCTCTGAGAGGGAGAGAGGGAGGAAAGAGAAGTGTGGGTTATGTGCACATTTGTGGTGTGTGCTGTGAATTGTGAAAGAATGGAACACAACTGCCAAAATCCTCCTCTTCCATAGCAGGTGCCTCAATCCTGTGGCAGTTAATAGTATAAATTTTCCAATTGCTTATACTAGAGAAACAGTGCCCTATCAAAAGAGAGTCCAAAAAAAAAAAAAAAGGAGGGTCCACAAATATTCTCTCCTTCTCACCGTTGATCTTCAGGCCTTGATTTTACCAGACTGTCTAAATAAGCCAAAAACTGAGCAGGATGATGATGACAAAGTTGCATGACATCTGAAGGCAAAATGGATGGATAAAACCTGATTAAGGATCGAAGGGCAGATTCTCCAAATTTCTCATACAATCTGCATTTAAAAACAAAACATGTTAGTCTCCAACTTCAGTAAGATAATATAACTTGGTTACATTATCTATGTATTTATTAGAAATAAAAATAAATATACTAACAAGAAGCTGCTCAACATGTAACAGAGTAAAACTTTACAGACTGAGACGAAGAAAATGTCTGTGCTTTAGTTCACATAAACAACATACAGGACCACTCACCGGGTAGCATAAGCAATCAACAAAGGACTGTCAAAAGAGACCAAGTCATCCAATAACTTTAATCTTGTTGGAAGGTCTCCTTCTTCCATCTTTATATATGTAGGATTGGAACTTGCCATTTCTGAAAGACAAAGCACACCCCTTTCCCTTCATCTCATAGCGGTAAATATTTTATTCATGAACACATTAATCAACAATCATTAGTCATGCACCTACTGTGTGCAAGTCCCAACATTTGTAAAGCATCATAGGAGAGACAAAAACAGAACAAGAGACAACCACTGCTTTTAAGAACTTTAAAATCAAATTGCATAATCAAGACAGTATGGCACTGGCACAAAAACAGAAATATAGATCAGTGGAACAGGATAGAAAGCCCAGAGATAAACCCACACACATATGGTCACCCTATCTTTGATAAAGGAGGCAAGAATACACAGTGCAGAAAAGACAGACTCCTCAATAAGTGGTGCTGGGAAAACTGGACAGGTACATGTAAAAGTATGAAATTAGAACACTCCCTAACACCATACACAAAAATAAACTCAAAATGGATTAAAGACCTAAATGTAAGGCCAGACACTATCAAACTCTTAGAAGAAAACATAGGCAGAACACTCTATGACATAAATCACAGCAAGATCCTTTTTGACCCACCTCCTAGAGAAATGGAAATAAAAACAAAAATAAACAAATGGGACCTAATGAAACTTCAAAGCTTTTGCACAGCAAAGGAAACCATAAACAAGACCAAAAGACAACCCTCAGAATGGGAGAAAATATTTGCAAACGAAGCAACTGACAAAGGATTAATCTCCAAAATTTACAAGTAGCTCATGCAGCTCAATATCAAAAAAACAAACAACTCAACCCAAAAACGGGCAGAAGACCTAAATAGACATTTCTCCAAAGAAGATACACAGATTGCCAACAAACACATGAAAGAATGCTCAACATCATTAATCATTAGAGAAATGCAAATCAAAACTACAATGAGATATCATCTCACACTGGTCAGAATGGCCATCATCAAAAAATCTAGAAATAAATGCTGGAGAGGGTGTGGAGAAAAGGGAACCCTCTTGCACTGTTGGTGGGAATGTAAATTGATACAGTCACTATGGAGAACAGCATGGAGGTTCCTCAAAAAACTATAAATAGAACTACCATATGACCCAGCAATCCCACTACTGGGCATATACCCTGAGAAAACCATAATTCAAAAAGAGTCATGTACCAAAATGTTCATTGCAGCTCTATTTACAATAGTCAGGACATGGAAGCAACCTAAGTGTCCATCAACAGATGAATGGATAAAGAAGATGTGGCACATATATACAATGGAATATTACTCAGCCATAAAAAGAAATGAAATTGAGTTATTTGTAGTAAGGTGGATGGACCTAGAGTCTGTCATACAGAGTGAAGTCAGAAAGAGAAAAACAAATACTGTATGCTAACACATATATATGGAATCTAAGGAAAAATTTAAAAAGTCATGAAGAACCTAGGGGCAAGACGGGAATAAAGACACAGACCTACTAGAGAATGGACTTGAGGATATGGGGAGGGGGAAGGGTAAGCTGTGACAAAGTGAGAGAGTGGCATGGACATATATACACTACCAAACGTAAAATAGATAGCTAGTGGGAAGCAGCTGCATAGCACAGGGAGATCAGCTCAGTGCTTTGTGACCACCTAGAGGGGTGGGATAGGGAGGGCGGGAGGGAGGGAGATGCAAGAGGGAAGAGATATGGGAACATATGCATATGTATAACTGATTCATTTTGTTATAAAGCACACCATTACACACCATTGTAAAGCAATTATACTCCAATAAAGATGTTTAAAAAAAATCAAATTGGGAGGCAAAGCATATTGGAAGTTTTAAACAAGATAAAGGAACAGATAACCAATACATGACTATTACCATTGAAAATGTACCCTTTAGGGCTTCCCTGGTGGCGCAGTGGTTGAGAGTCTGCCTGCCAATGCAGGGGACGCGGGTTCATGCCCTGGTCTGGGAGGATCCCGCATGCCGCGGAGCGGCTGGGCCCGTGAGCCATGGCCACGGAGCCTGCGCGTCCGGAGCCTGTGCTCCGCAACGGGAGAGGCCACAGCAGTGAGAGGCCCGTGTACCGCAAAAAAAAAAAAAAGAAAATGTACCCTTTATATATGTAATATATGTATTACATATATAAGCTATTATATATGCAAGCTAATATATATATAAGCTACATTTCTACCATCAATGCCAAATTCTTCAGTTTTTTTCTAGAACTGATATCCCTAATCAATCTTTTGGAACAAAATTAGTTAATTAAATTTAATTAAATTAACTTAAAAATATTTTACCTATTTTTAAAAAACATCAGTTATAGCAAATCTTCCTCCAAAGGAAGATCTGACTTTGGGGAATAGCCGAGTCATTTAAAGCGAAGTGTGTAAATAAAGTGAGTGAAGATCTAGTTAAAACTACTTGTAGTTAAAAAATATGTTTACATATATATGAATCTAAAGTAAAATGAGTTTTTTCAAGAAGTTTTCAACTAGCTCTGAAGATAAATCCCAAAGAACTGTTCCAAAACTGTTTTCATGATTACAACATCATTAGAAGAGTAGAACCTGTTCAATAGACCATTTCTAAAGAGCCAAACCTTCAATTTCCGATATATTTGTTTAAAAAAATATATCAATCTTTCCCAGTTTCATTATTTCTGATTTGACTGGGTCAGACAGTAAGTATTTAAAGGGATTTAGAGGAGAAGGCCATCATTTAGAGCATATGAAGTGAGGGAAAGCTTTATGATTGGGTGGGCGCTAAGCCAAACTTATCCCCTTAAATTCAATTTGGAAGCAGCTGCATCATCTCAAACACCCACCACACTTGCTCCAGCCAGCCCTGGCAATAAGTTAACCACTCAGGTTGATGAAGTGGTTATTTTTTTTTGCTATTTTCCTGTAACCAAGGTTGCGTACAATCACATAATAGAGACAGATATAGCAAATTTCCAGTAAGTAATATCAAACATTTGAACTTATTTGAAAAGAAATAACTCTTCTTACTTCAGCATAAAAGACAGTCTACCTCAATTCAGAAAAAGAAGCTGAAATCATTTCTTATGCTTTTAACTGCTAAATGTGAATTGAGGCAGAACTGTAACCATAGATCCTTGTTTCTAGAAACCTTAACGCTCTTTAAGTCAGATAATATAAAAATGTATCTCTACTTGTGACTACTCACTTTTGGTAATGAATGAAAAGTTTGCTTAGAGTCTACATCAATTATTAGAAACATGACATCTGTTATTCAGAGTTTTGAGTTAAGAAAATCCACCTGTTCAAAAACATAGGACTATGTAGTAGAAAGGGCAGGCATGGCCTCTAGGGTATGAAAGCTGGTGTCTACATGAGGATGACCAACAGTGTGACCTTCAATCAAGTGTGAAGTAGAGGCTGCTGACTGCCCACCAAAATCTCTGAGGCAGACATGCAAGCTCCTGACCCATGTCCATCCTCTTCCTTCTAGACACCTGGAGAGGTCATTTCCCAGACTCCTTTGCAGTTAGGTGGGGCCATGAGATAGAATTCTCACCAACAGAAGAGATATAAGCCACTACCAGGCCACACCTCCCTGTAAGAGCCTGTCTGCCTCTTCCACATGCTTCCCCCTGGACATAGCAACCCAGTCTTAATCATCAGCCCTAAGGGAGGATAGAGACCAAAAAAATGGAAGGAACTTGGAACCCTGAGTTACCACATGCAAGAGAGCTGCCCACTGACCTGGAACATCTGTCCTGGGCTGATATATGAGCAAGAAATAAACTACCATATCTGAGTTATTATATTGTATCTGAGTTATTATGAGATATTACAGAAGTTTAGTCTATTCAACTATTATAATCTCTCTGTGCCTCAGTTTCCTTACTTATTAAACAGAATAACACCATCTACTCCAAAGTGTTGTAAGGATGAAATGAAAGAATGCTGGCAAAGTGTTTAGCATATTATCTGGCACTTGGTGAGTACTCAATAAATGGTATATATTATCTCTATATTAGTAAGTTACAAGAGGGATTTTCTGGTTTTCATATATCTGCACTTATAAAATTTTACTTAAACCCAACTTCTCCAACATTGCTGTATCATTTTCTGAATGACTGTGAGAGAAATAAAACTAGCTTCTTATAATAGTTGCAAGAACTATTACAAATTAAATTGAGTTGTAAATCAACTATACTTCAATTAAAAAAAAAAAGTGAGCAATCTCAACAGAAAAAAAAAAGCAACAAAAGACTAAATTGAGTGGAAAACTGAAGGGATGGTTGACCAGAACAGAGGTGATTTTCTACTTAAATCTTCTTCTTTAAACTCAAAAATGCCAAGATGCTACTGTCCTCTATTGGTAAGGCAATCTGATTATTACCTTTCAATCCTTCAATGAAAGTATCCCAAACACAAGGACTGTTAGCATAACTCAGCTTGATGCTCTCCTTTGCTCTTTTCAAGTCCAGAAGAAAAAAGTACTTCTTTAGGAACTGACAAGCCAGAATTTCAGGAGAGCCCTGTTGCAAAGTGTGGTCTACATGTCTACTTGCACTTTTGATCTCAGAATTCAATACATTCAGTTCCAAACACAATGTTGTCACTTCAGCCAGGTCCTTCTGAAGACTGCCTGGTATACTGCATGGAGAACATACTTGAAAAATGTCATCATCCAGGGACTCCCTCAGACTATTTACAGAGTCACACGCTGCTTGATCAACAGTTTCTTCATTGCCTAAAGAGTTCCTTTTTTCTTTTTCATCTTCTTCGTCTAATATTCCCTTTTTTGACTCATCAAGCAATAGCATACCCTGGTTTGATTCCATGGATGAGTTGCCAGTATCTGAAATGCCTGAAAAGTCCTTCATGGCAAATGTTTTTTCTAACTGTGAAAGCCACTCCTGTAAAACCATTTTCAGAGACTGTGGTTCAAACAATACCAGTGGGTCCTGTAGCTTGGTCCTATATAAGACAGACAAGTAAGAAATTTATGTTTTATGTGGTTTTTCAAAAACAAATTGTTTCATGCTAACTAAGCCTAACAGATACAACAGTACTTATCCAGAATAAATGTTACTTTTCAACTCTTTAAATAACAATTATCTCAGTAGCAAGACAACAACACAGAGAACGTTACCTTTGTATTAATTCATGAATTTCAATTCCAAATGAAACTGCCTCTGCCCCACACTGTCTCAGGACCACTACTAATGATCTCAAAAAGTCATTCCCACTCTCTATAAAACTTTCTCACCCATAAATACTCACATTGCTTCTGCTGTTGCCATTCTGAGCTCTTGAAACTTGTCCTCTTCTGGAGGTTGACTAGTTACTTCTTCTTTTCCCCTAGAGAAGTGTGAGAAGAGTTAAAGGGGATTAGAACCTTCTTGGGCAAATATTTCTAAGTGCTCACTAAGTGGTAGGTATTGTACTTAATGATACATGAAACAAACAGATGAGTATAAAAAATGGTCCATGGCTTCAAGATGAGTAAGTTCAAGTCAGAGTAAGCCCTAGTCAGAAAGAAAGGCAAGAAAACAACTGTAATATAAAAAAGAATAGAATGAATGCTAAAGAGCAGCACAAGCACTGTGATCTGAAAGCACAGAAAAAGGAATAATTATTCTGACTAGGCAATCACGAGAAGCTTTCCTGAGGAGGTGTATTTGCGTTAGGAAAAATGGGGGGAAAATACTGCAGGTGGGAGAAACAGCATGAAGAAAAGTAGTGAGGTGTACACACCCACTTCTCTGACATGAGTAGAATTTAGAGTGCTTAGAAAGACGTGGTTGGAAATGAACCTGGAAAGGTGGGCTAACGTCAGACTGAGGGCTGCCTTAAATGCCACAGCACTATCTACACTTTTTTCCCGATATACATACGGATTCATAACTAAGTTACTCTAAGGGTAACACACCTTTTTTCTCATCTGAATGTCCAGTCAGTGTACATTGGCCCTGTGGGTCTATCTCAAGTCCTGTGTGAGTGCTGAGCTTGCCTGCCTCCAATGCCCAGATCCCCTGAATTATGAGAAAAGGCAGAGACCAGATGGACAAGATACTTCACATTGTGCCAGACCAAGGGCTCTGCTACAACTCCACTACATAAGGACTATGCCACCAGCATACCATAGGAAGGCACGTGACGACATTAATGCCAATGCTCTCATCTTACAGGCCAGAGGGCGTCACCAACGTCACATGCTAGTCAGAAGCAGAACCAGAACAAGGCCTATATCCTTGGTCATCCTACTCTTGCTCTAATACTCCTTCTCTAACATTGCAGAAGTTTGAAGAGATTTGGAGGTGAGGGAAGTTGTTCAGGGGAAAGATGGAAGAAGAGGTGCTAAATTAAAATTCTGTCTCAACAGACTTGTTATGGGTTGATGTAATTTTCCAACACTTACTCTGTGGTATTCAGTTTTTATAAGCTATGCAAATAATCTACAATGAACAGGGTCATACATGTGTCTTCTTCAAGACGACATGGTTTATGGCTCTCTTCAAACCGACAATTGTATCCTCTAGAATTTACACAGATTTCTCTGCAATGGCTTACTCAGTGTCTTCCTCCTTTGGGCAAGTGACTGGACCCACATCCTCTTCACATGACTGCTCATCACACCTGGGTTCTGGTCTCACTTTCAGATCAGGGCTCGTATGAAGGGTGCCAATCTTCTCAGTAGTTTTACGCACAAAACTAGAAACGCTGGAAGTCAAATACCAATAAACTAATATGAAAAGAATCTCATTACTGCCAAGAATGAAAATTTCAGTATCTGAGTTCTGTATGTTCCTGTCAGTCCCTGAAGGCAACTTGGACTTAGCAAGTCTTTCTTTACTTGCTATAAAGAAAGACTCTTTATAGCAACTTCCTTAATCAATCACATATTTCACATAAGGCCCATGTAAAATTTATAATAAGGATTTACTTCATTTACTAAACTACTCTGATTCAATCCTAAAGAAAAGGTCTTTAATTGCAGCTGTGCCTGCAATGTTTCTGTTTACTTAGGCAAAGAAGGCCATGTGAAAACCTGCCCCATCCTAGCCAAAGAATTTCTTCAGGAAACTCAGCTGCTGATTTGTCACAATATATCCTTTGAAAAAGCAAAATTTGTATCCAGTAAAACTCCCATTAGCAGTGAAGGAGCTACAGAAGTCTTCTCTTTCAAACTTAAATGTCTTTATTTTTTTTTTTTTTTACAGAAATCATTAGTATATTCATAATACAGGGACTCAGTGACACATTGTATAATTATTAAGTTATAATTATGAAGACTTTATCCTATTATGGTAAAACGTTTAAGTGGAAAAACTTGGACATAAATTCATGTAAGTCAATTCTGGGCCCATGGAGTAGCTAGAAAGACTTCTGAAGAGTCTTCAATTCTGAGCCCAAACTGAGAAATGATTAAGTTAAGAAATGACTAATGATATATGGAAATTGTTCCTATCAGGGATGAGGAAAAAACATTTTTTAACTTTTGCTCAGCCTGAGGGGGAAAAAAACACATTTGTAACAACTCAAATATCCAGGTACTCAAACAAAGAGGGAAGATAAATTCCCCAAGATTGAAATGAGAAGTAAACGGCTTCGTATAACAGGCTATATGAGGAATAATCTAGAGACTTTCTTTTTCCTCATTTAAAATGTCTTTCCATTCTCAGCGCAAAAGTGCCTAACATGACAACTGAAGTAAAACCAGAAGTGGGATTAAATGACAAGACTAATGAGTTTACCTTTCCTTGACAGCCTGAAGAGACACAAGAGGAGATGGAGAACGAAATGACAGTGGAATGCCGAAGGGGAGAAAAGTTTCATTCTTATCTGTCTCAAACATCACTGAAGCGTGTGAAACATTGTCTGATGAATGGAATTGGGGAGAAAAAACAAAATCTAATCACATGAAGAGTTTTTTAATCTTTAAAGAAATTCTGAAATGAATGAAGCAAAGGAAATGAAGGATTCAATACCAAAATCACAACTGACCCAAATACAAATGAGTGGAACACAGGTTTTACAAGAAGCATGGGATGGTCCACATATAAAACACTTGGACAGGTACCTTCATTTTTCCTACTAGCCCTGAATCCCCACAAGTCAGAAAGGAAGCTTAGAGTCTCTATTAATCTCAACAGTTCGGTCACAGGAGTACTTGAACATCGAAAAGTGAAGGCAATGACCCCCAAAACTGTAGTAATTTTTCATTCCGAATGGAAAATAATTTGGTTAGGATAAAATCGTTCCACTCTTTTGGTTAATGACCTCCTTTCTTAACCTTTCCAGCACTTTGATGCATGATAATAATTAGGTAATTTACCAATGTTAGCCTAAACAGGAGGAGAAAAAAAACCCAACTAAACATAAATCCATTCTTCTAATGGTGAACTGATCAATAGGTCTGGATGGAAAGTCTAACAACTTAATAAAAATTATTAACACCTTGTAGAAAACTCTATGCATGAGATAATCTTGGCAAACAGAAGTCACAGAAAATAACTGCTTCACATCAGCAACCAATAAAAGACACATTCCTCACCTTCATTTCCATGTGAACCACAACACTGATCTGGTTGGTCCTCTTCTTGATGTGAGGTGAATTCTTTAAGTCTCTCATCTTCTGAGAGGGTTTGGCTGTGAAGGGAACAAGAGTCTTCATCTGACTGACTGCCTCTTCTACTATTAATGATACGATAAATACCAGAGTCCAAGATGCTGAAACTTTCCTAAAAAGAAAAAGAATTAAAGAAAAGTTAAACTTTTATAACACGATATAGCTTTTTAAGAGAAAAATCAACACTAAAAGAAACAAGTCATTAACGACAATTATGGCTTATTAGAACAAAATGGTGAGCAAGGTCTAGGCTCCTGGCAGCCAGGTCCCTCTCACCTGCTCATGGCATCATGCTACCATATTTCTCTAGTGGGTCTCCATGAAGTCTGGCTGTGAGAATGTGAGAATGTGAGAATGAGGATTAAATAGACAATCCTGAGCTGCACTGAGATTCAAGCTGGCATGAAGCATCTGAAATTACATATTAGGGGTAACTTAACTTGCTCCGGAGGCTATATGAGGTATATTTTCAAACAGAACATAATAAACAATGACAAAACAAAATGCGGCTCTAAGACACACCTAAATGAAGGCTTCATAAGGTTGTCCAACACCTGAACGAAAGCCCCCTCTTCACCACCACCCCCAAACAATATACAACATGGAAAGGAAGGTAAGTTTGGGGATCCTAGAGGTAAATGAGTACAAACTAATGTAGAACAACCTTACTGTACAGCAAAACCCTTTTAAAAGTGAGAATACCTACGTGTGATGAAATGGAGCTTCTTCTACTGCTACAAGCTGAATCCAAAGGTTCAAATTTTAAGATCAATTCTTCCAGTTGGGAAATCAGATCACCATAGGTTGTTAAGTCCAGCTGAGATTTCAAATGTTCCAATTTATCTATAGTCAAAGTTTTTCTTCCCTAATAAAAGGATAAGTAGAACCAATAGGAGGGTTTTCTGTTTGTAACTAAATCTATATTCAAATGGCCAATACATTGAAAGAGGTCTACATAGAACATAAAACCTCAAAGGTGCTTTAAAAGGGCGTTAAAAGCTAGTAAAAGACTTAATAAGAATTCTCTTAGGAACTAAGAATTTAGAGTTACTGTACATATAATAATTTCACTTAAAACAAGGCCTTGGGCTTCCCTGGTGGTGCAGTGGTTGAGAATCTGCCTGCTAATGCAGGGGACACAGGTTCGAGCCCTGGTCCGGGAGGATCCCACATGCTGCGGAGCAACTAGGCCTGTGAGCCACAACTACTGAGCCTGCATGTCTGGAGCCTGTGCTCCACAACAGGAGAGGCCGCGATAGTGAGAGGCCTGCGCACCACGATGAAGAGTGGCCCCCGCTTGCCACAACTAGAGAAAGCCCTCGCACAGAAACGAAGACCCAACACAGCAAAAAATAATTAAATAATTAATTAATTAATAAACTCCTACCCCCAACATCTAAAAAAAACAAGGCCTGAAATTCAAATAAATTTGTGGGTAAATTTGATTTTTTTTAATGGAAAGTGTACAGTTTTTCTCACCCCCATCCCCACTCCAGACTTATCTGTCATGTTTCCTTTGGGGATTTACTGCTGCTTAATCAGCAGGCTAATAAAGACAAGCAACTGCGTAGCACAATCCTGCAAGCTAGAATGGTTTTAACAACCCAGATGAACATGTAAGCTTTCTGACTCACTCTGCTGGCAATGACGGAATTCTGGAAAAGACAGCAAGTTTGAGCAGCCAGGTTCCACAGGCCTCTCCTTAGCAGGCGTTCCACACAACGTTCCACAGATAACAGGGAAAGATGGGAGACCTTCCCATTTAGGTGCAAACAGAACAGCTCATTCTTACAGACAGCCACATCCTGAATATCTACAAAAACCACAGGGGTGAACACACAGGACATTAACCAAGTACTCCTTTTCCATTTTTGCGATGGCTGAAATTATTCTAATAGATTCATTTTCTATACAGGGTTTGGCTTGATTGAATTTCACCTCTATTTTTATACTTGCATTTCAATGAAGAAATCATATCTTAGACACTATTCTTTTAAAAAAGATCAAGAATAAAAGAGACAGAGAAAGAAACATCTCTCTGATCTAAAATCCTGTTTTTAAAAATGCTATGTTTTGTGAAAAGAAATTGGGACTTTAAAAGGGGGCACTTCGGAGGCCAGACTATCACATTTCTGAGTTACAAATCTGATACCAGTAACAGATTTCAGTGCAGTATGTAAATCAACAAACTGTTCGTGAAAAAACACCTGTCTTGGCAGAATACCATGAAATGACCTAAAAAACAAGTTTTCACGGGACACCTTTAGGAAACTTAATTCACGAGAAATCAGTATGTAATGGTTCCTTCATCTTTTTTATGTTTTTACAAAGTAGAAAATGACTCAAAAGTCAGGATACACTCTCTGAGCAGTCATGTTAAAAATGCTAGATTTACTTCCTCCATTTCTGGTTTAAACCAGAAGAATACAGAGATTGACTTTCTCTGCCTCAGCCACATAAAATGGCTATTGTTCCCACAAGGACTTTTCAACCCTAAATTATTAAGACACAAAACAGGAGTTAAAGCAAGACTTCTAACAGGGATAAATATTCAGGGTAAGTAGAGGGAAAAATTAACCCATTCAATTCTTAGCAGTGGTTGCTAATATTTAAGAATAAATGGAAATTGTATTTAAAATAACTAAATAACTATACATAGATTCACAAGTGTATACTTCGTAAGTATCTTATAATGGGATACACCTATGAAGTTAATCTTTAAAAGAAATGTCACCTCATTCTATTTTCTACTTCTTACACTGCAAGAGAATCCTCCTACAATAATTAAATCTTTCACAAGCATGCGATTAAAAATTACATAGGAAGAAAAACACAATTACCCTTGACTTCACTCCAAAGAAGAACTTGAACATTCTGAGGAAGGAAAATATAAATTCCTCTTTCTGTCCAAGTCAGCACACAGTGCTCACTGCAAGAGAAAATGGAAGAGGTCAAGAGAATTCTAGTTTGCTCGGAATCAGAAGTTTATAATTCCCTGATTTCAGACCCTCACTCTAGCTATTAAAGCAAAATCAGCCTGTACAAAGAAAGCAACAGTTGATCCAGCCAATTACATCCTACCACCTCTTTTCTGTCTGTAACAACAAGCCAGTAAAAGATAGCATAATATGACACCAAAGTGGGAAAAATTCAGATACACGAAATATCTTCTAGAAAAATAAAAGGCTGGTATCTTATCTGACATTTATTAAAGTATCTAAACTTCCCATATCTGGTATGACATCTAAAACAAAGACTAAACATCACATCTAACCACCAATCACTGCTCTAGTGAGCCACTTTTAGGGAGGATAATATATATATATTTTTAAATGTGTTTATTTATTTATTTGTTTTGGGCTTCATTGGGTCTTTGTTGCTGTGCGCAGGCTTTCTCTAGTTGCGGCGAGCGGGGGCTACTCTTCGTTGTGGTGTGTGGGCTTCTCGTTGCAGTGGCTTCTCTTGTTGAGGAGCACGGGCTCTAGGCCCACGGGCTTCATTAGTTGTGGCTCTCGGGCCCTACAGCGCAAGCTCAGTAGTTGTGGCGCACGGGCTTAGTTGCCCCCTGGCATGTGGGATCTTCCTGGACCAGGGCTCGAACGTGTCCTCTGACTTGGCGGGCGGACCCTTAATCACTGCACCACCAGTGAAGTCCCAGGGAGGGTAATATTTTGATGTCCTTAGTTGTATGTGGGCAATAAAAGGTTGAAAACTACCAGTCAACTATGGGAGTTTATTTTTTTCATTAAAGGCTATACCAATATTATCTAACCTTGTAGCATCTCATCAAGATAGGAGTGTTATCCCTATTTTACAAAAAAGAAAAACTGAAGCCCAGAGAGATAAATAACATGTTGAAGCCCATTCAGTATGAATACGGAAGAGTCAGAATTTATACCAAGGACTGTCTGGCTCCAAAACCTGGACTTTTTTCTCCATACCTCACAGAAGCTACTTCTACCCTCATTTATCCTCACTGACCCACCCACTGTTATCTGGAATCCTGATCATTCCACTTAACTACATTCTTGGAAAGTCACAGATCTCCTACATGCCAAACCCAATAACCTACTTTCTCATTTTCCTTCTTGATCCCCAAGCAGAGGCCAACTCTGCAGACTGTTCCTTCCTTCCTGAATCTCGCCTTCCTAGACTCTGGACACTACTTCTTGGTCCACCTTCCTTTCCAGTCCTCTGGTACTCTCCATCTCTGCTCATCTCCTTCTATACTCCTTTGCTCACATATCTCATTTACTCTCTCGAGGCTGCTATTATTTTTTTATACACCACTGGTAATCCCCAGTCAGAGCATTCCCCATATATAACAGTCTCATTCTAGTCACCACTTAAGCATCAGCAGCAGTTCTACTGCCCTTTGAAATCCTCCCCGACAGCCCTCAGCACTCTCCCTCCTGCACGCAACCTATTTCTCATCAACCCCGCTCAAACGGCACTTAATCATGTATTGCACTGTCACAACTCTTACTTTTTATTGTTGTTAAACATTTTCTAGAAATAAACTACATCTCTCCAACGAACTATAATCTTGAGAACAGGGACTTTTTTTTAAGTTTATGCCTCCAAGAGTACTAAAAAAGGTAACATGTGGCGATGAAACTAAGGGCGATATTTAACGGGAATTCGGTCCTCACACAAATGTTAAACATTTTGCCAATATAAGATCAGATCACTGTCCCTATGGGAAAGTAATCTTTGTCACAAAGAAGGAAGAAATCGTCAGAATTCTAGTCCAAAATAAGTAAAATTGGAAGGCTGCCTTTAGGAGCCAGAGGGGAAAAAAACCCCAGAGGCCAGAAGATCCCTGAATAAAGAGACACAGGATCAGGATTTTGACACTGAACTTGACATGCAGCTTGGAAAGATTCCTTAAGAATAGGTGGGGGGTGGGGGGGACTAATATCAGAGCTGAGACTTGGTAATTTACACATCCCTCATCCCCTTCCCCTTCACTGATAATAAACAGACAGGGACACAAGCCTAACAACATTGTTTAAAAAGTTAAGGGAGAGAAAGTGACATCAGTGTACCCCAAAGAAAATGAGGCATACAAATTTGCTTCCCCGTAGAACTTGTGGGTGTAACAGTGAAGGTTACCAAAACACAAGTGTACACATGGGAAAAAAAGTAAAGAAAAGCCCTGTATAACTAATGTTTTTTCAAAAAAATCTTTGTGAAACTCTTTAATTTAGCCATTATTTGAGAACCTTCTATGTGCCTAGCACTGTGCCCATAGCAAAGGAGTTGACAATCTGGTCCTGGGATGGATATTCATAGGACAGTGAAACAGGGTGGTGACAGAGAAATGAACAAGATGTGACAACAGTGCAAGGGAATAAGTGTCTAACGGGAGTCACTGGAGGAGTCAGGAAAAGCTTCAAAGTGGCATTAATTATTCCTTAAGCTGAGGAGTAGGCAGAGCCAGATCATGCAGGGCTTTGAATGCTATGGCAGGAACTTGTATGGGAGCTTTAAATAGTTTCACTCAAAGGAAAAACACTACCAGGAGAACCAAGCAGACTGGCCTTGCCATTAGAAAACATACTCTTGGGTAGGGGACTTCCCCACACCCCACATATCACACCATAGCCAACAAATGTTAAGTGTCTATGATGTGCTAGGCATTATGCCAAACACTGAGAATAACACAGTGAACAAAACAGACATGATGCCCTCAAGGGCCTTACTGTCTAGGAGTAAGAGAGGCATAAATACTGTTTGAATATGTAATTATAAACTGTGATAAGTGTCATAAAGAAAGAGTTTTTAATATGCTTTATCTAACTATGGGCAAGTAACTAGTGGTATTTCTCCCATAACTTTTAGGATGAATTATGGACTTGTGAAAGAGTTATACTGTTTATAATTTATTTTCAAATATTGCATTATAGGTAGTGTGGCATACATACGTTAGTTAGGGGCAGTTAGTTAACATTTCAAGTGTTTTTTAAAATTACATTCAAAGCACGGTTAGTTAGCCTTTGAAAGAACTCGATCAGGAGCCAAGCTCCAGAGTACCCTATACCAGCTCTAAATAACATTCTCTGAATCTGCATTAGGGATCTTATTAATTAGCTTAAGAGATATTAGAAATAATATTCTGCTGTTGAAATAAGAAGGGTTCAAGACACACAGATTGACTGGAAATCATACACTGGCATGCCCATGCTTGTAGAACAAGCTGTAAGAACTGGCAAGCCCAGCAGTTGATAGCTTTAAGTGGTACTCTGTGCTGCCACTTAATAGTGGACTTTTTTGTACCTAATCCAACTAGAAGGCTAGCTGAACTCAGATGTTAAAATATGGCTGGCTGGATCCACCTTGAGCAGATCTTTCATGCAAAGTACCTGAAGAATAGAGAGCTGAAATTTCACCAAGCTTACAAGAACAAGTTCTACAACTACTTTTGTGCCTGCCTACTAAGAAACATACATATGCAGCAGACTTCAGTCTGAGACTTGCTTTCACTGGAATATTCCACTAGGGAGAGGAGGTTATGAAAGAATGTGTATCTACAGCTCTGAGCTCTAATTTGTCAAAAGTTCTCAACAACTGTGAAGTGTCCAACTGGTTTAGGCCAGTTCAAAACAGAAAGGGAAGCATATTTCTATGCTTTTTTTCATTCCTCTTATACGTAGAACACTTCACATAACACAGTCATTTCCTAATTTTCTAAAAATGATTTAGTACAAAAACAAACTTGAAAAGCTAACTACCTTGAACAAGAAACAAAGAGGAAAAGTTAAGTGTTCATTTTTTTTTTAAAGGATCGAAGGGAGAAACTTACCTAAGATGTAAGAGTTTGGGGAAAGACAAAGACTGGGAGGATCCAACCGTATGATCATACTGAGGTTCTGATCTAGGAAGTAAACATGATTAATGATTTAATCAAAATATAAAAGTATCTTTTTCCCTATATAGGAAAATTTCTGCCTCCAAAACAAATTCAAGAGCCTAACTGCATTTACCCTTATTGAATTTGCTTTAAGCATATGAAAGATAATTGATTAAAGACTTTTTGGTTTCTCTGAATCTTTTAATAAAAATTCTACTTCACTCTTAAAAGGCATGATAAAATCTTTAACTCATGCAGAATATCAGAGGTTTCAAACCAAACCCTCCCTGTAAGTTCCTCAAATACTCCCTACTGGCCATACAAATCATTACCTTAGATTAATCACAGGAAGAGGTGGTGATGAGAGGAGTTTCTTAAACTGATGTGTACTTATAACTTCTCCATCAAAGTTCACTTCCCACATCCTGGAGCCAGGGCGGGCACAGTATATTAGGGGCTGCTGGCTGGCAGAACATCTTCCAGGGAAGAAACAAGCTCCATATTCTCCATCTCTTTCCTTGTTTCCAATTTTCCAAAATTTTTCTCTAATACCCGACCCCCGCAGAAAAGAGAAAGCATGTTTACTCACAAAAAAGTCAAAAGCAATGGCACTACGTATCGGCATGGCCATAATAACCCCACCTACAATGTCCCCTCTCTCCTCATATTAGCAATTTACTGGAAAGAACAACAGAATGGAAAGGTCAAAATAGGGTTCTAGCTCTGATTTGCCATTAACTATTTCTGTTACAGAAAGCAAATGACTTCAAGTTAGTACTCAGTTTATTATCCACAGAATGTGAACGCTCTTTTCAAAACTAAAAAGTAAGTGCTACCGAACCATTTCCTACATCCTTAAATCCTACTGACTGCTTTCCAAATCACCTTGTTCTTTGGCCACTCCATGGAGGCTACTGATCTGCCCTGTCTCCAGGCCACTCCTCGGCCACATATACCCAATAAATGCCTCACTCTTTCCTCAAAATGCTAAGTCCTTCTGAAAGGCTGTACCTTGGAACATTCTGTTCCCTGAGGGTTACCTGAGCTAGATATATAAAAGAACTGCATATACAAAACTGCCTGAGAACATGGAAGGTGAGAATGAGGATATCTCTTTCCAAACACTCCTTTACTTATTCTTCATAATTAACTCCACCATTCCTCCTCTGACAGACTTCCTTGACTCCTATAAGCAGAAGGATATGCTTCCCATGCTATGTTTTCAAAGCATTCACCACGTTACATATGGTAGTTGTGTCTATTTGAACAGTAGATTATGACTTTCTTCAGGACAAACGTCATTTCTTTTTCCTCTTTAGCTGAACTCCCAGTGCACAGCACAGTAGCTGGCCCACGGAAAGCACTCAGTGCCCTTTGTGCTCCATATACTCAAACTGTTTATTTGGACAATGGCCTGATATGGTCTCTAGCATGAACTTCCTACATGACTTTAGATAATTCAATAAATATCCCTGTACTTATTTGCTTTATGAATAAAATATAACGTCAGCTTTACTAGAAGAATATGGATGTGAAAGTGCTTTAAAATGTATACAGAGCAATACAAGAAGTTACGGTTTTATTACCTATGTTCCTTATTTGGGAAATAAAATATATTTCTTGCTTATTTCACATCCTCTATGGTGCTTAACAACAGTGCTACTAATTCAGAGGCGTGCAATAAATATTTCCTGAGTAAACCAATACAGTCAACTCATTCTCATTTGCATGCTCATTAATCTTGCTTTCCACATTTTCAAATGACATGTGACAGGCACAAGGCTAGGTATTTCCTATACATTATCTTAGTTAATCCTTAAAACTACCTCTACATTCTGGATGGGGAAACTGACATTTGGCAAGGTTTAAGAAGTGGCAGAACTAGAACTTGAAACCATATTGTCAGGCTCCCTTATCCAATGTTCTCTCTACTACAACATAATTCTTTGTTTCTGTTTGTTCTATTTCCTCCTGGGATCCACCCTGTTCATTAACAATACTGACAGAAAGTAGCAGGAAAAGCAAACTCATACCTCACTTCCGTTAGTTATTAGGAGCCTTTGTTTAAAAAAGAAAAATGCTTCTTTGTTTGGAAGGGAATATACCTCGAAACAAAACTTAAAACATACATAAAAATTTTCAATTATTGTCCTATCCATGTACCCCCAAACTGAATTCTAGCTAACAAAGTAGGCATTTCTAAAACATGTTATTTTTGCAGTTAGTTATTCTCATAACCAACTCTAGCCACAATCCTGTAAAATGGGAGCATAAATGATTAGCAACTGTACTGCACACAGGGAAGAATAAGCCTCCACTTAGTTAGCTCTTTATACCATTTGACTAGATTCTCAAAACAACCCCAATAAGGTGTTCATTCAATGCAGTGTTTTGACCATTTGTCAGAATTTCAGCCAAATTTCTGAATTGGGCTGTTTGGTAAACTCGAAAACCTATAGATGAAGAATATTTGAGAAATTTGTGAAGCTAACAAATATTTTACCAAAATCTCAAGGATGGATTTAATGGCCAAAGGTCCAATGTCAAAGAATATACTAGAGGTAACAGGAAAGGCACAAAATCAAGACAGAAAGATTCTAGTCTGCCTCCTCCCAGCTGCATGATGTGAGGCAAGCTCTATCACTCACTAGGCTTTCTGATCTGCAAAAATGAAAGAGTGACACTACATGATCTCCAGTTCTGTTAAGTCTAACTTCATCACCGATCTACAGTCTGAAATAAGTCAGAACCAAGTACACCATCCTTCCTACTAATTCCAGGTAAACTGATCCTTCGCATCTCAAAGCCTTGCCCCTCTGCTGTACAGATACGTTCTCTGATACCAGACATCTGCAACCTACTATTACTGGTCTCCTTCCCACATACCTTTCTCATCCCAAGAAAATTTTTAAAAAGTGCATCCTCTCCTCATCCTTCCCTCTACTAACCCTGACAGTCAACATACATTCCTTCAAAACTTTTGGAGTCCAGTCTCCTACTTTCTAGAATAGCAGTCTTCTAACTGAGATACAAGAACCCCTGGAAAAACATAAAAAGTTTCCAATCCTTGATAGTTCTAAGGGAATCAATTTCCAAACCCTGATTTTCTACATGTACACTTTCTTAAAATGAGCTGAGAACCCACATACTTAATTAGTGTGACATTTAAGACTGTCACTCTCCATGTGGTGCTAATTTACCAACGTGATCTCCCACGACTCCCCTACTCAAGCCAGAGGACACGTTTTAGAATATGCCTAATTCTTTCTTACTTCTCCCCAAGACGCTGTTCCTTCCTGCTAGAATATCCTATCCCCTCTTACCTCTCTTCCTTCAAACTTCGCCTATTAAATATCCTCAACAAATTACTGAAGCTGGCTAGTGGGCTCACAGTGGTTTATTATGCAATTCTCTCTTCCTTTGTGTGTGCTCAAAATTCTCCACAATAAATTTTTAACAGAAGGGCTGGGTCCTGAGGAATATCGTAGCTGGACAGGGCCAATGGAGGGGGAAAAAAATGCCCAGTGAATATTTCCCTGTGGTGAGAATGGCTGAAGAACTTAAACACAGCAATACACAACATTTTTTTCAAACCATTTCCTATTCTGTTCTGGTATTTTACAGCTACCGCCAATATACTCCTTTGCCATTCATTGGACCTTTGGTTCCACTGTTGAGATTTCATTAAATATCTGTCAGCTTCATAAAGTTCTTATTTTTCATCCAATTTTACCCTATAGTAAAATTCTATTAAATACACAACAAATTTCAACAACAACAAACTCAATCAAGGAAGACTTCCCAATTCCCCATATAGAAACAGGCCTCTGTTCGGTCTTCCCTCATGACACTTAGACCAGGCTTCTTGGTAGAGTTCACTGAATATTTGTCTTAGTCACCCACTGGACTATGTCACTGTCCTCTACCTCCTCTCTACTCACTAACATCAGCTTGCACACAGGTGGTTCCTTATTAATATCTGTATAACTGAATTTAGGGGTTTGGGCGGGATGACTTCTTTCCGGGACTAAAATTCTGTATTTCCAATGACTCATGGTTAGTCAATATACCTCTCAGTATCACATAAGAAGCATCGAGTAAGTGAAGATATAAGTAATCTTCCATCCAAATAATCTAACTGGACAACACAGGAGTCAACTGTTGTTATTGTGTGAACAGGAAACATCACAAAGGCAGCAGCCGCCTAAAGGGGATGTGACAAGGAAATAAAGTTTATTTATCTTTACGTATACACATAATTCCCTTCTCTTTAGAGAGAAGGGGATTATGTGCTTTTACATGAAAACAGCTTAGACAGCAAAATAAAAACTTTAAATGGGCCAAAATTAATTTGCCTGTTAGAATATCAAGTTTCGCTCATTTAAGTTTTGTGAAATAATTTGCTACATAACTGCAGAAGAGAATTCTTAAGGCTCTGTTTGTGATTATCTATTCTTAGAAGTTGGGAAGAAAAAGATGAAGCAAGTTTTAGAATACGTGAGACAATTTTTCACCTGTAGACAGTACTTCTCCCTTTGGAAAAAAGACAAATTAGAGCTGTAATAAGTGTAGAATTCCAACTGTATATCAAAAATATGTTAGGAATCAAGTAGTAACCTTGATGGGTCATCATGAATATTTAATTAATACATCAAGAATATTCTGATGTGTTAATTAAAATAACTTAGCCAATAGTAGTTAGATCTCTTCTTCTCTACCAGGATCCTACATGCAAATAAGCCAATGAGAGACAAGTCCCCCATTTCTGATATCATAGCTTTGGAGGAGAGGGACAGCGAGGAGCAGGCTGGCTCTGCCTTAATGACAGACTGGAGCATTCTGTTAGGATAACTTGAGACTCAACTTTTCTACTCCAACAACTGTGGCAGGAAGCCTGGGGAACCACACTGCTTAGCGTAATCCAGGAGATGTCTTTAAGATTCCATTCACAAGTTACATCCATCCTGAGAAAATATACCTAGACCCATGAGTTTCTTCTAACCAGGGACCAGGAGAATAGGACCCTGGGCAATTGGTACCATTTCTATGTTTGCCATTTTATTCACACAACTAATAAACAGGCATCTTTTCTTTTTTCTTTCTTTCCTTTTTTTTTTTTTGGCTGCGCCATGTGGCATGCAGGATCTTAGTTCCCCGACCAGGGATCGAACCTGTGATCCCTGCATTGGGATCACGCAGTCTTAACCACTGAATCGCCCGCGAAGTCCAGCCATCTTTTCTTTCTTAACAGCCTAGTATTAAAGGATGCTTTACTTAAATGAGCCATGAAGGTGAATTATGGAGTAATATAATAGACAACTGCAAATTACTGAAGTTAGCTCACAGAAGCCATTCTGTAACAGTGTCAAGCTAAACCAGGGTACCATATGCACTACATGCAAACAAGTCTTCTCAAAATTCATAGTCTGGGCTCTAGATCAGTCCCCAAGAGATACAGTAGGTCAAATTGTGTCCTTTAATTGAAATTCTGCGAGACAACACCTTATATCTCACCTACATACACAAAGAACTGGACTGGTTCTCACCTTTGCTTGTTTAGAAGTGTTGAGTTTGATGGCAGAAACTTTCCCCATATGATCACCTATAAAAACTCTAAGAATAGCTGTATCCCAACAGAGAGCTGTAACTTTTCGGCCTTTGTGTTCTGAAGACACATAAATTCGTTCTGGTTTCCCACGACGCTCTTGATTTAATTCCCAAACAACTACAAGACCTTGACTGCAAGTATTGAGACACAAAAGCAAATTTTTGGCAATGGTGAAAAAGGTACAATTTCAATGCATCACAATATCAACTATGTTAAATATATAAGCAAATTCTTATTCTTCAGAAAAGAGGAAGTAGAAAGCCAAGGTATTAATTTCCTTGCTTTAGTCCACCAATCCAATATAATAGGAGAACTTAGATGTTCTAAATTATCCCTGTTACCTTTCTCTTTTAAGGTCACAGAAATGTTGTTGCCTCATATTAGTGTTTTCCACAGACCCTAGGGTGACCAAGTGTCCATCCTGGTTTGCTTGCGTCTAAGAGGTTTCCTAAGACACGGGACTTTCTGTGCTAAAACAGGGTCAGGCCCAGGCACACTGGGATGGCTGGTCACCCTAACAAACACACAACTACATTTGTCAGCTTCAAATGCATTTGGAAAAGATCAGACAGTTTTAGAACAGTTTCTTACCTGGTAGCCACAGCAACATAATCATCATCATGTAAACAACAGGCGACCTGAGAAATTGTACCTTCCTAGAGCACAAAAGGAAAAATATTAGGCAGCTCCTCAAAAATGGGTAATTTTTTACTTTTAAATCTCAAGTTTTACCTTCTTCTTTTAGTCCAAATGATCATTGATAATGGAGAAATTCAAATTTATGAAAGATACTCCGGATGGTACATGACAGGGCTACCCTTAATCTTACCCTGTGCGAAAGAAAAAGCCTGTGCTTCCATCCTTCTTTCTGAATGAGATTGAGTCCTCCTCCTGAACTGCCCAAAGCCAACCATTTTCGAGACACAGCTATGCTCGTGCACTAAAAAACATGGCAACAGACAAGTGTGAAACTGTCACAGTCATTTAACAAATAAACTATGTACTGGAAATAAATACTGAGGATCTGTGTCAGGTTCCTCCCCGCACCCGCCCAGTTAGACACCACATAATGGCACTCAAGCTCTTATTCTAGATAGTGAAAGATACAGAAGAAAGAACATTTTGGTTTTAAATTTTTAATTGAATCTCAAAATTGCTGAATAGGCTCAATTGTATAAATGAGTAATTTTCCCTTGGCAAAAGCCAGTTACTAGCCCATTCATCTTCTGTGCAATTCAGCTAGCTCATTCCAATACTGACCACAATGATGGAAGATCAAGTAAGTCTCTATGGGATAAAGCAACCACTTTAATCACCTGCTCACATAAATCACTTCTCGTCTGTATAATCAGCACAAAATGTCCACAGTTTTGAGAGCAAGTGAGACTGCAGAGGACACAAATGCAAGTCAGTGTACTATTACATCTCCCCGCACCTTCAGCCTACTGATTCTTCTCCTTACCCACCAGAGAAAGCAGTGGCCAGGCTGTGCCCAATACCCTGTGACAAAAATTATTGGTTGGTGAACGAACAGGAATTCCCAATCCTCTTCGAACTTGTTGCTTTCTACCGCAGAAGCTGGAAAACCTAAATCTTCACTTACCCAGTTTCTTTTGCAGCTAGGGGGAGCCCTGTGACTCAAATCCAGCTACTAAGACTAAGCCCTACTGGGGCTTCCCGGAAAGCTTTGCCCTCCCAGATGAATGGCCGAAGCTGAAGAGAAAAAAGCCTTTGTCCTCGGCCACCTCTTTCTTGCTTGAGATGCTAATGGAGACATTAAGACTGGAGCCAGGACACTTATCTTGCAACTGTGACCAACAGTCAATACACAGATGATGGTAGAACAGGAAAGATGGAGAGCCTGGGTCCTAAGGAATATCAAAGGCCACTACACTAAACCCAGAAACGATAACCTCCAACCAGGTTATAAACACCTTTACTGCTTAAGATATTATTGAGAAGGTTTTCTGTAACTTGCAGCTAAAAAACGTCTGATATCAATCCTCATGATTGTTGTCCATATTACTTTGCCTATTACTTCCTATTCTCCCTTTGCTCAGAGGCTAGAAAGGTGCTTTGGGGTGGGAACAAAAGGATAAGAATGAAATTATTTTGGAATTGGTTATGAAACTGTTCTTTACCATGTCATTCCTGAGTTTATCAAATGAATTCAAGGTTCGAGGGAAGCACATACTCCTTCCCACAGAGCTAATTTTTAGCTAACTTTGTAAAGCTAATTTTTAGCTCTGTTCCCTAAAACAGAGGGGGTACATCAAACTCCTTGTTTTGGAACAAACTTAGTTTAATAGCAATGGTTTGTGTTGCTCAAAATGCAATGGGGTATACTCATTTATACTATTTTATTTTCAATTGAATACATTACTTTCTGAGAGAAGACAGCAAGATTAGAGGCAGGAAAATTCAGTAATCTATATCATAGTTTCCAAGGATGGGAAAGAAGAATTCAAAGATTGCTTGAAAAATAAATCAAGAAAGCACTATGAACATACTACTGCTATGTGAGGTATTACTAGCACAGGTAAGAACACCCAAGAGTCTATAAAACATAAAGAACGGGGTCGGAGGGGCACGTAACCGAGAGCACACAAAAATATGAACGTGAAAATAAAACTGATATAAGGATCACGAAAATCACCTTTAGACGAGCGGAGTCCAGCCTCAGGGCTGAAAGTAATGGATCCAGAGACTCAAATTCTGCAAGAACATGGTTGTAGGACTCTGGTATCACTGGCACGAAAGTCATTTACCCAGAAAGATGAAACTACGTTGAGGGATAGGCACAGTATTCCTGAATAAAACCTGCAAAAATATAATTTAAGAAGCTCACCACTCCTTCAGCAAGCATTTAATGAACAGGTGGAGAAAACAGGGAAACATGCGAAAGGGACAAGGATCCCTATTCTGGAGCTCCTTGGCATCTAGGTGGAAAGAAAACACACGCAGGTGACATTATAAGTGACCATCAGCTTGTACTGATTATTCTCTGACTCCTAAAACTCTCACAGAACGAAATCCAGATTCTCAAGGCCCTCCACAATCCTATCCCATTCTATTTACCTAACAGTGTGAACAGATAGAATAGACGCTTGCAGGATATAAGGGGAAATTTTGTCAAGCTCCTCTGTGGTAAAATAGCACCTCCAGCTGCAATTCTTTGAGCTGTAAATCTTCTGCTTTTAAGTCTCTTGTTAAATTCAATGGTTATCAGCCCACATTTTAACCGTGCTTAATAGGAAAGGGCCTCTGGATAGCTTTCTCCAACCTGTGAATAAGTGAAAAGTCAGGTGTGGGGAATTAGGCAGAAAGACGAATAAGAGCTTCAATAAGAGGCCTGATAGGAAAGAATAGAAATAAGAATACAAGGTAGCAAATGCCAACTACCCAGTGAAGACTTTGTAAACTAACACAAGAGTTCTTACCTGTTCAACAACTCTCAAGTGTACATTTTTGTCAAATTATACCAGTTTCCAGAAGAAAGCAGAGTTTAAGAAAATTCTATCCATTAATTTTAACTTTTCCTCAATCCTTTGTTGCCTACCAAATTGAGAATAAAAAACAAATACTACAAAAAAATTCAGAAACAACTGTTTATGCTTAATTGTTTTTAATTTATACTTTGTGGTTTTAATTTTTTTTTTCAGAAACACATGTATTCACTCACTCATTTATTCAACAAATATACACTTAGCACCAACTATGTGCCAGGCATTGTTCTAGGTCCCAGAGATAAAACAGAGGACAAAACAAAGTCCTAACGTTCATGGAGCACACTTTCCAGGGGCAAACCATATATAAGCTTACAATACTTTTTACTGCATACACATAATATAGTCTTATTTTCTGCTGGTAATACAGCTGATCTCTGCAAGGAGAATGGTGTTCTGAAAAAACAAAATTCTTTAGTAGTCCTCCTATACTCAAATATTTGAGAATTCCTAATCTAAGAAAAATCTTCTCTCATCCTTTTCACTCATTCATTTTATTAAGTACTGTAGATACAGAAAAATCAGGATTGCTAAGACAAATAGTTTTGCTCACCATCCAGTTCTACAAGAGTTACATCGTAACCCACTACAGTTGCTGACCACCAGTGCACTCTGAGAGGAAATTAACAACAGGATGAGGCCCTCTGCTTTGGACAAAGCAGGCCCCTCATAGATGTATATCTCAGGAAGAATTTTAATCACCCCAGATTTTTGCACCTTCCCATACATAGAAAAGCACTAAAATCATTAACTTGAGATATCTATTCTTTGTGATTAGCAGTAATCTTTTACCAAGATGTAGGCTTAACTTGCAGTTATTTCCTTGCCAAAAATCATATATAAACTGTCTTCTCTATATACACTATTGATAGTATGTATAAAATAGATAACTAATGAGAACCTACTGTATAGCACAGGAAACTTCTACTCATTGCTCTGTGGTGACCTGAATGGGAAGGAAATCCAGAAAAGAGGGGATATATGTATATGCATTGCTGATTGACTTTGTTGTACAACAGAAACTAACACAATATTGTAAAGCAACTATACTCCAATAAAAATTTAAAAATAAAATAACATAAAATATACTGTCTTCTCCCCTACCTCTTCAGAGCAGTTTCCTCAGGGCTAAGTGGCTGTTAGCTGGGCTATAGTCCTCAGCAAGACCCTGAATAAAACTTAAACTCACAACTCTCATCTTGTGTGTTTTTCTCTGAGTCAACAGTTTCTAGTAGAATATGAGGCACAGTGGTGCGAACAAGACAAATAAAATAATTCCTGAAATCAGTCACTTTATAATCAACTAGGGAGAAAAAGACAAATCATACACACACACACACACACACACACACACACACACACACACGCACACACCCCCCTCATAAGGGAAACGTAAGCAAGGTCCAATGTCGGAACTTAGAGGACAGAGGGATCACATTGAGTTAAAAGTAACCATAGAAAACTTCCTAAGGGAAGTAGCACTGGAGCTGATTAGGTTTTCTCACAAGGAAAAAAGAAAGGGTAGCAGGTAGGGCAGCAATAAGCAAAGATACAGAGGATATATTTGGAGAATACAAGTTTAGTCTTTGGTTGAAACACAGGACACAAGCAACAGAAAAATGAAAGATAAAGCTGGAACAGTAATTCAGTCACAAAGTACAAGGCACTGAATCTCAAACTAAGGAACCTGCACAAATTTTAATTTGGTAGGCAACAGAAAGGCATTGAAGAATTTGGCGTTGGGAGATCACATAATTTCTGTGAAGTGCTGTGGGTAGACACTAGAAAACAAAGACTTGAGAAAAGGTGGGAGGGGTGGTGCGGAACTAAAGACAAGGCCTTTCAATTACTCAAGAAATCTGGTGGAGAAGGAGAAAACCTCTCGACCTTGTGAGCAGGGGAGACGCAGATTTGTAGATAGCAGCTAAAAGAAAAGGCTTTAGAATGAAAGGGACTAAAGGGACTTCCCTGGTGGTCCAGTGGTTAAGACGCTGTGCTCCCAATGCAGGGGGCCCAGGTTTGATCCCTGGTCAGGGAACTAGATTCCTGCATGCTGCAACCAAAGATTCTACAGCCACAACTAAGATCCTGTGTGACCCAACTAAGACCTGGAGCAGGCAAATAAATAAATAATTTTTTTAAAAAATGAAAGGGACTGAAAATACAAGAAAAAGAAAATAAAATCACTGTACAAGATCCTAAGAAAGACAGAAAGGAATGACATCAGGACCACAGCGGCTATCTCTTCCACTTGCAATCTTAAAACAATCTCTGAGACGGATAGACCATTTGGTCTTGATCTCAGTGAAGAGAGAATGACCTGGAAATTATGACCTAACAGAGTAAAAAACCTAGTAAGTTTCTATTTTTCGGAAAAAGACTTAATAGAGACGAGAATGAAAAAGGAATAGCATAAACAATGTCAGTTCTCAAGAGAAGTTGCTAGTGATAGTGTTGAGCCAACTCCAAACTTATATTTTTCTTTGCGTTTACTCTCTGAAATGACTCCTTTCCCTCCAGATCTACTTACTAAAATCTGCCCAGCCTTTCAGGCCCAGCGTAAGTCCCACTTCCCAGAATTCTCAAAGTGGAAGACTCATAGGTAATTCAGTGCACACATCCACGTAATTCAGGAATTAGTCTTGTGCTGGATCCCTGAACACTTTCAGCAAGGGAAAGGAATTGCTCCCTCTCATGAAGCTGCCCATTCCACTCCTCCACAGCTCTCACTGTTATAAGGTACTTTTTCTACTATTGGGCTGAAACCTGATGACTTGGAGCTTTTATTTCCAACTGTGGCTTCTACAGTTTAAGGAAATAAGTTCACTCCTTTCAAAACAGTCCTTCAGTATTTGAAAAGTGTTATGAGGTCTTCTAAAAATTCATCAACCCCAGTTCTTCCTGACCTGACAATGTCCAAATTCCTCTCTGTTCTGATCAGCTTTCCACACAAGAGCTTTAGTTTGCCTAAAAATGTGGTCTCCAGAACTGAACATAAATCTCCTTAAGTAGCTGGATACACAGAATAGAGTAGAAACACTAAGTTCCTTGACCTGGACACTAAATTTCTATGTTACATCCTAAAAAAGTATCAGACTTTTTTTTCCAGATATGTTTTTAAAGTAGCCATGTCACACTTTTTTTTTTAACATCTTTATTGGAGTATAATTGCTTTACAATGTGCCATGTCACACTTTTGATTCAACAGAGCAAGCAGTTAACTAAAACCCAAAGAAATTTTCAAATAAAATGAATATAATCTTCCTAGCCAGTACCTAGATACAGTAGAATTGAGCTCAAATTGAAAGTTGCCATTAATCAAATGTGATAATGGATATAAAAAGTACCTAGAAAATTTAAAACTGTTCAAACAAGAACAGCAGAATGCTGATAACTGTTAAAGTTTGGTTAGGTGCACATGAGGGTTCGTTATATTATCCTGTCTACTTTTGTCTGTTTTAAATTTTCTTGAACAAGATTTCTTATTGAAGTATAGTTAATTTACAATGTTGTGTTAGCTACAAGTGTGCAGCACAGTGATTTCGTCACATATATTCAAGATTTTGTTAAGTATGTGCTTAACAACAAAAAGCTCTGTACAAACCTTTCATTCTATAAACTTTCTGTGCCTCCACGGTTTAATATATTCTGTTCCTTGAACCTTCCTCCATCTAACAAAACACTATCTTCCTACAGATCCGAGTTTAACTATTACTTCTGTTAAGTCTGTCACACTGTTAGCCTAGCAAAAAACTAAGCAAATAGAAGGTGGTCATAAATGCTTACCAAAGTCAATGAAAGAACTTTTTGAAGTGTTGACTTGCCCAAGGTCACAGAGTTCACAAGTAGAGCTGAGACTAGAATCCACTAATCCTGAGTCCAAATCTAATTACCTTTCCATTTCCCCGCACTGCTCGATGGTAACTAAAGGAGCAGTAGAATCAAGAAAAGTCTTTTCTCTTCGTCCTAGTACTCACTTTTATTCATTTTAATGGACTAGTGTTTGCTGCGCAAACAACCAATGCAAATCACAGCTTTCTTTCTTCCCCACTAGGGGCGTGGAAGGAAGAGGAGGCAAAAGAGAAAAGAAAGGAAGCAAAAATTAAAGATGTTATGCGGAGGGGAAGTACGAGAGTCCCTCATTCCCGTAATGGGGATCTTTAAACCCAAGTAACAGAGAACAACTCTTCACCTCAGACCAAGAAATGGCGACTCACTCATTCATGCACTCAGCATGCCTCGCACACCCCACTGCAGACAGTTCCTGACCACAAGCTCCCTGACTAGCGGAACTCCTAACTTTTTAGCAGCAGTAACTTTAATACTATACTCAGATCTCTTGAAAGGAGCCTCGGTAATCAAGTTTTCAAAGCCAGGCTCACAGCCTGTAGGTCTCAGCCTCTCTCCACCATCTCCAGGCCGGTAGTCCCCAAATTCCAATGGGTCACACCCTCTCTCCCAGCTGGGTGCCGTTAACACTCACCGCGCACTAAGAGCCGCACCTGAACTTCAGTCTCCCCTCCTGCTCCTCCCCTCCCTGGCTTACGTCATCCCGGAGCGCCGGGGACGCTGGGACAAAGCTGTTAACTGTACTTCCTCGTCACGTGACAGGTTACGCCCCTGCTGGCGCGTGGTCCCTCCCCCTCGGGCCGCCGTCGTGATTACGCTCTCTGTGGCCTGCAGTAAGCGGGCCGCTGCCGGCCGAAGACGCAGCGCCGATCGGGACCGGAGGAGCTCTAGGCCAAAGGGGTGAGCCAGGCAGGATCCCGGGACTCTTCACCACTTAAAGCCGGCGAGAGGAAATGAAACAGGCGGGCACCGGCGGGGAAGGGAGGGAACTAGCGGAAGGTGTCATGGCGGCCGCGCTCTGGGGTCACGTGCCCCGCAGGCCCGCCTTGGTACTTCCGGTCACGTGCCTTCAGAGTTCTCGCAGCCAGCGATGGAGGCGAGACCCCCCGGTAACAGAGGCGGTGGCGACGGCTGCGGCTGCTGGGTTTCAGCCTCTTCCCGGCAGCGTCTCTAAGAAGCGCAGCGGAACTCGACTCGACCTAGCTCAGTAACTTACTCCTTGCCCAAGGCCGTAGCTCCCACCTGGTAAGTTTAGACCGAAGAATGGGGGTGGGCGGGCGGGTGAAGAGCTGACAGGCCTGGGGGCCGCAGGACGGCGCGGAATCTGCCTCTTTTTCCTGTGTCCCTGTCGCCGTTGCCACAACTCCCAAGCCTGCGGTCTCGTAGCCCTTTATTATTCTGACGCGACGAAGAGGCGACCCCTAATCTACTTGTCTGTAGGAAGCCTTCTCTCTCCACTGAAAGCAGGGACTCGAAGATTTATTCAAAGCCGGGATCAGACTTGGCTCATGAGGATGAAGGACACGGAGGCCTCTCTGGGGCTGAGAAGTCCGTCCCGTTAGAAAATGTGCTGTTGAGTCTTTTGGTTTCTGTAAGGGAAAAGCTTTTACCTTAGTGTCCACACACCTTTTGCTTTACCTGTCAAACTTACCACTCTTAAAATCTTCTTAACATGTGTGCTAGGCCAACCCCCTACACACACATCACATTTTGGTCTGTGCCCAATTTGATCATCTTTAAGCACCAACACATGGAAGTAAATAATTATTTTAGAAATTCCCCAGTGTTCTCAGAGACTGCATTGTTTAAGGAAGTGTATTCAGTTGACTCTTAAATGCCCGCTTTAGGGTCTGTAAAATGGGGGGCGGGAGGAGAGAGATAAAAACAACCTTTTGCCCATCAGAAGACCCAGTTTTAAAAACATACAAAAACTAAGTGGTTTAAAATATACCTTGCAGTAAGTACTGATTCCATAAAGGAGTGGAACAATTTTTCCCGTTGAATTCTTACCAGAAACCCCAACATACAAAGCAGCATGCCATGGTGGAATTGAGTTTGGGAGCGCTCAGCCTCCCCTCTTGGAACACAGTGTGAACATCATGAACTGGGCTTTGGTAACTAAGCCAAAGCTGCCAACCCTAAGATCGATTTAAAAAAATCAAAACTAGAACAAATGAGATGGAGAGGTCACAACAGAGGGGAAGGTAACCTCTAGTATCAGGCTTATGGCTTACAAAAGATCTAGACTCTGGAAAGAACTTTGTACCTTTTAGCAGACCAAAATCCATTATTTGGAAGAGAGAATTTGGAGGCATTAAACCTGTTCTGCTACTCTCACTCATCTGACATTTGGCAGGGCATCAGACTGATGAGCTTTGAGTCTCTCCTAGGGGATATTAAATACATATGGTAGTGCTAATGTTAAAAAAAATCCACACAAATGCAGAGAGGGCTCTTTAAAAATACTAGGAAGGTTGGTGCAAAGAGAGAGGAATCAGTTTAAAAGAATGCACCCAACGATCAGCTTCAGTCAGTTGTGGCTGCCTCCTGTACGACCTGCTCTCAAGGCTTATATCTTATCCCTGCTGGGCTGTCTTTACACCTTTTAGCCCTGCTTTTCTGCGCTGCTGGTTTTTCCCTTACCATCAGAATGTTGTCAGGTGTACCTTGAGCTTTCCTACCATTTTGACCACTATTTCTACTTCATGGATGCTGCTACTAGAAGTGTCTTTGGGGACTTCCTTGGTTTTCCAGTGATTAAGACTCCCTGTTTCCACTGTAGGGGGCATGGGTTCGATCCCTGTTCAGGGAACTAAGATCCCACATGCCACATGGCATGGCCAAAAAAAAATGTTTTTTTAATTTAAAAAAAAAAAAAGTGTCTTTGTCCCTTCCTCCTTTTTCTCTTTCCTGCCTGCAATGTGACAGTGTCAGGCATCCATCTAATAGTCCCTCCTTGCTCCATTTATGATTACCAACTGATTGCTCTTCTCTCAATTTTGGTATCGTACTCTTTGTCAGCATGCAGTATTTATTAGTGAATATGAGCATACTCTTCCCTCTATCTTGCGTCTCTGTCGCATTTTCCTCCTCCTGCCTCTCCCATCACTGCTGTAAAATGAAAAAGTGCTCGGTCTTAAAATTGCTACCTCAGTTATTCCCTTTAATATCTTCTTTATGTGTGTAACTATCCTTAAAACAGTACATTTTGGTCACTCTTTACATACTTTCAAGGTCTTATTCCCTGTAGTGCTGAATTGTTAACATTTTTTAGGATTGCCCGATGGCAAGCAGCATTCCAGTCTCCATTTTGTATGCTGGCAGACACAGAAGCGCTTTCTCTAATAACAGTCCTCCTTTTAGTGAGTGATAAGGAGTTTATATTTCACTTGTTGCCTTCTTTTCGTCTGCCCCATTTATCTCTGCACATTGGAAAAGGAGATGTAGGTGATGGAAATGCAGAGACATGAGATGTAGGAAATGGAAATTTAAAGATTTCTCCTGAATAGTTTCAAATTCTTCCTATCCCTGTTTACTTATAAGCCAGTTATTGGAATCTGTGAGGAATGGTACTCTGATCTGTGAGTTGAGAGCTTTAGTGCTTCCTGGAGTTTAGCCGAGGATGTCTGTACAATGGCTTCTTGTTATGTATTAACCAAGACTGTATTCTTTTAACAACAGAGATCTTAAATTGATGTCATAGGTATTTATTGGACTATTCCTATGGACTAAAATATGCTGCTGGGCTCTGTATTGCCATGAATACAACACATGCAGCCTCTTCCCTTCTTTATGAAACTTGCGGTCTTTCGGGGAGAAAGGCATTAAAAGAATTACATTAAAAATTAATTGCAGGGACTTCCCTGGTAGCTCAGTGGTTGGGAATCCGCCTGCCAATGCAGGGGACATGGGTTCGAGCCCTGGTCCAGGAAGATCCCACATGCCACGGAGCAACTAAGCCTGCGCACCACAACTACTGAGCCTGCACTCTAGAGCCCGTGAGCCACAACTACTGAAGCCCATGTGCCTAGAACCTGTGTTCAACAAGAAGAGAAGCCACCGCAATGAGAAGGCTGTGCACCGCAGCAAAGAGTAGCCCCTGCTCGCGGAAACTAGAGAAAGCCTGCGCGCAGCAATGAAGACCCAACGCAGCCAAAAATAAATTCATTAATTAATTTTAAAAAATTAATTGCAATAGTGATAAGTGTTGTGAAGGGAAGAATACTGTAACTTTGAAACTTAGACAGAAAATGAGTAAAAGCTAGTTGATGGAAAGGGAGGAGAATGTGCAGAGGCTCAGCACAAGGCATGCATGTGCCTTTAGCCTCAAGCAAGTAAATATTTAACTGCAAATGAATAAATGCCTTTACTGGAGGATTTTGCTATTTAAAGAAGTCTTGTGGCAGATTATTTCATAAAGTAAATAATCTTTTAAGTAAAGCTAGATCTTCATCAAGCCACTTTGTTTAAATATAACTGCACCGGTGTTTTTCATAAAATATTCTGTGGCTCTTACAGAGTTCTACTAGAAAGAAGTTTTTGCCACCCAAGGAGCCACCTTCAAGAAAAATCTAGAAATCATAGAAGCCCTTGTAGGATGGTCCTACTGGTTCTATTAAACTTCCTAAAACTGGTCCTTGTACAATTAACAGAGGTGCTACAGATGACCAGGGAAATTTGCCAAGCAGGTTAGCTGTGAGACAATTGACTAGTTATTCCCAGTGTTCAATAACTTATCTCTGATTTATTTTTAAAGCTCCCTCTAAATAGATTTTAATATGAATGGTTTTACATGCTATGCATAAGAGGCTATGTTTTTCCCCAATTGATTTAAAGTAGCCAACTCTAATAGTTCTATTAATCTAATTTATTCTCCACTTTACAGTTTCTCTGTTTTCATGCATCTTTCTCCTTATCTTCCCATCTCAGAAAGGTTTTTTTGTTCTTTTCCAAAGTTAACACTTTATTTGTGCCCATAAGCCCAGTTAATTGGTGACTTGCTCTGTCAGCTGTAACCTTGTGTTTCCTCCATATATGGACATATTTTAAATTATCCTGTAATTATCTGCTTATCCCCCTCCACACACACACCTCTCCTATCTTTCTCAGATTTTAATTCATGTTTCCTAAAATGTGATTCATATGATATGCAGTTTAATTTTACATAGTATAGACAGGTTTTTAAATGTTTTTAATAGTTACGTGTTTATTATAATGAATATTATAAAATTAATATTAAAATATTTAATGGTTCCATAGATTTTATAAAAATTATTATAAATTAAAGTTTTAATACTAAATAAAAATAGTACACATATTACAGAAATTGAAAATAACAGTTTTAATTCTTACCAACCCTAACACCTTCCCATGTTACCTTATAGATGTGGTTTGATAGAGAACAAACTCTTGGAAAGACATTTTTAGTAACTGCTTTTCTCATTACAAAATACATATTTATTGTAGATAGTCCAGAAAACAAAAAGAACATTCAAATCATCTGTAGTCCTATCACCATAGGTAACCACTATTAAATTGGGTGTATGTCTCTCCAGTCATATATATTTGCAAAATAGCATAATGGAACTCTAAGGTCAGACTGATCCAGATTCAAACCCAGTTCTACTTCTTGGTGCTTTGGGAAAGCATCTTGATCTCTCAGACCCAATTTCCTTTATCTGCAGAATAGAACTAACTAATAATAGAACCTACCTCAGGATTGTTAACTGGGGACTGAATGAGATAATGCCTATGAAGAATTTAGCCCAATGCCTGGCACGTATTACAAGCCTTCAATAAATTTTAGAAGGTTTTTTAAAATTTAAGAATATGGAATCAAACTACATGCTTTTTTTGCTTGCTTTGATCACCTAACAGTTTATCTTTTCATGTCATTAAATAGTCCTTTAAGGAATTCCCTGACGGGCCAGTGCTTAGGACTGTGCATTTTCATTGACGGGCCCAGGTTCAATCCCTGGTTGGGAAATTTAAATCCCACAAGCTGCGGCACAGCCAAAAAAAAAAAAATAGTTCTTTAAAACAGTGGTTTTCAAACTTTTTAAGCGACAGTAATCCTCTAATCAAAATCTTTGGAGGACATCAAATAAGTTAATCAGTTAAAAGATGGTATTATATATTAAGAATTTTGACCCTTTATCATATATAATATATGGATATTAAAACTGGAGATTGTAAAGTAACATGGGAAAATGTTTTCAATGGCAAATAAACAAGATAATTAACTTGGCTGTACTTCATGATTACATTTGTAAGGTGAGTACAGATAAGCACAATTTAAAATTAAGAAAATTGATGTTAAAGTTGTGAGATTGTGGCATTTTTTAAATCCCTTTTTGTTAACTTACTAGGCTCTGTCCCAACATTTATAAATGCCCACATAATACAGACTATTTCTACCTGCGTGACTCAGCAGCACCTCACACTCATTTTCAGAGCCGAATTCCTTGCCTTCACTTTCAAACTTGTTTTTCCTTGTTACTGTTTCTGTGAGTGGCATCGCTGTACTCATGTCAGTTAGGCTTAAAAGTGGGGTATGAGCAAGCAGCTGTGATACCTCCTTCAGCACAGTGTCTATTCATCCTGCTTCCTCAGTACTCCTCCTTGTCTCTTCCTCTCCATTCTCACTGCCACCAGCCTGGTTCAGACCCTTTCTGGTCCTCCCTTCAGTCTCTCTCATATTGCCTCAGATTAATTTCCTAAAATACAAATCACTCCCTTATTCAAATCTTTAGAAGTTTTCTGTTGTCTGCCACATAGGGGGGTATTCTCCACTATCTTCCTCCATCTTAACTGTCCAACTTCATATCCCACTGATCCCCACTATGAACTTTGTGCTACATCCAGAGTGGACTACTAACCATTTGCAGAGTCTGGAGCCTTTGCCCCAAGCCATTCTCTTTGCCTATAATGCTTATTGCCTTTTCTCTGTCAAAACCCTCATTCAAGACCCAATTCATAACTAACTTCTGTATAAAAAAGAATAAACTACCAATACATGTAATAATGTGGTGAATTTCCAAAAACATGTTAAGCGAAAAGCTAGAGACAAAAGCATACATAGTGCCTGAATTCCATTTATATGAAATCCTAGTACAGATAAAAACTAATCTGTGGTGATAGAAATCAGAAAACAGTTGCTCGAGGGCGGGAGGAAGAGAATTGACTAGAAGGGGACATGAGAGAACTTGGGGGGTGATGGAAATGTTCTCTGTCTTGTTTTGGGTAATGGTACACGGGTGTATACAGTTGCCAAAACGCATCAAACGGAACACCTAAGGACTATGCATTTAGTGATTTGCATCTTGTTTGTTCAGTTAATTATAACTGAATTATTTTTATTGCCCTAAGATATCTGTGACAAATATTTGACAAAGCCTCTCATGTGAAAAAGTTAATTGCCTCTGAGTCCTAATTCAGAACTGTTTTTTGTCTCCCTTTTGGGACTTTACACATTCTAATTTGTATACACACACACACATCTTGCTCACTAGACTGGAAGCTTTCTCAAAGCAGAAATCACTACTGGCAGACATTTGTCTTCAGGTAATCCCTAGACTTCTTGGCTCAGTACAGAACTATTGAATAAATGTATTCACACTGACCCTTTTCCTTTCCATTTTTGGGGTGGAGTAGCCTGTAAGGAAACTAAAAGGGAAGATCTGGCTATTCAAAATTCAGGTAGTCAACTTCAGAGAAATTAAAATTTCACTCTTTTTTTTTTTACTTGTATTTTTGATTTTTAAATCACTGTTTCAGTGAATAAGAAATGTTACAATAAAGCTTCACTTGTTTGCTCAAATTTAATTCTTATGACACTTAGATATGCTAACTTCTCTGAAATTATAATTTGTACCTGAAGAAGTAAATATTTTTAAGTTATATTTTAAATCATTCCTTTGGGAATGAAAGCTAAAGTCATAACTTCACCAGAAATGGCATATATGTGCCATTTGTGCCACCACTTTCCCCATCGCAGCCCATGGCAGACTTCATCAATCATGGCATCTTTCCTGTTGAGCCCAAACAGCTTCAAAATCCTTTTCAGCCTCATATTACAGACAGCTACACTCAAGACTCTAGGATTTGGGTTGAGTGACTTAAGATTCCCAGGATGGGGTGAACCTGGGGGGAGCTCCAAGCTGTTTCTTCCTAGGTAACAAATTAGCCATATACAAATGAATCTTCCGCTTAGACTGGAGAGCAGTTGAAGACATTTGATTGTTAAAAGATGGGGAAGATAGGGCTTCCCTGGTGGCGCAGTGGTTGAGAGTCCGCCTGCCGATGCAGGGGACACGGGTTCGTGCCCCGGTCCGGGAAGATCCACATGCCGCGGAGCAGCTGGGCCCGTGAGCCATGGCCGCTGGGCCTGCGCGTCCGGAGCCTGTGCTCCGCAACAGGAGAGGCCACGACAGTGAGAGGCCCGCGTACCACAAAAAAAAAAAAAAAAAAGATGGGGAAGATAGCATCTGAAGTGTTGTGTTAAATTCTTTCAGTTTTTTTTTTTTAAGCATATTAGACCGGGTTTTAGATCTAGGAGTGGTTTTAGGAAGGTCACACAAACCCTTTGGCTCCTAGTTTTTTCAGTTGAAACAAATTTGAACTAAATATCCAATAGAGTGCTGTGTAATTCTAAAGTTCTGCAATATAGGTTACAGACCACATATTTGTAGTCAAATCATGTGTTTAAGATTTAATAATATAACAGGAAAATAAATTGAAAATACTGATTAGCATATGTGGAAATGGTTTGAAAACTGCCAGGTGTTGTCAACTTGCAGTGTTGTGTAAATTCATACCTGTGGTATGAGCAAAATGAAATTTGATTTTAAAGGAATAACGCCATACAGCTTTATCTTCAACTCGGAAAGAGGGAAAAGACTTTTTTCCCTCCTTATTACTCATTTTAGATTTGGAAGGGACTCAAGTCAATGAATCCAACCCTAACTGAGATGTGAAATCTTTTTGTCTTTTTTAGCACCTTCTAGCCGTCATGGCGACTTCATCTGAAGAAGTTTTGCTGATTGTAAAGAAGGTGCGACAGAAGAAGCAGGATGGAGCTCTGTACCTCATGGCAGAAAGAATTGCTTGGGCACCTGAAGGCAAAGATAGATTTACCATCAGCCATATGTATGCAGATATTAAATGTAAGTCGGCTATACTAAGTCTGATGTATGTCATATTTGTTAGTAACTTTATAAGAAGACTGATTATACAGTCTCTGTGGGGTTTTTATTATAATGTCAAAAAATCAACTGTATAAAAATAATTATAGAGTAGGATCATTGAATATATATTATTCTGTAACCTGTCTTTTCTACAATAATAGAGTATGTACAGCTTTACATGTGTAAATCTACCTCACATAAAGATCTCCACACATACCATCTTTTTTTTTTTTTTTTTTTTGCGGTATGTGGGCCTCACTGATGTGGCCTCTCCCGTTGCGGAGCACAGGCTCCGGACGCGCAGGTTCAGCGGCCATGGTTCAACGGGCCCAGCCGCTCCGCGGCATGTGGGATCCTCCCAGATCGGGGCACGAACCCGCGTCCCCTGCATCGGCAGGCGGACTCTCAACCACTGCGCCACCAGGGAAGCCCCATACCTTCTTTTAAGAGTTGCATAATAGTCCACTGAATGGATTTACACTTATGTATTTAACCAGTCCACTATTGAAGGACATTTAGGAAGTTTTCAGAATTTTATTATTGAAAACAATGTTGCAGTATTGGTCTATGCACTAATATTTTTTTGAGGTTTTATGTATGGAATACATCCCTGCAGTGGGCTTACAGGTTCAAATGGTTCATGCATTTAAAATCTTGATAGATGGACTTCTCTGGTGGCGCAGTGGTTAAGAATCCCAACTGCCAATGCAGGGGACATGGGTTCAAGCCCTGGTCCGGGAAGATCCCACATGCTGCAGAGCAACTAAGCCCATGCACCACAACTACTGAGCCTGTACTCTAGAGCTCGCGAGGCACAGCTGCTGAGCCTGCATGCCACAGCTACTGAAGCCCTTGTGCCTAGAGCCCGTGCTCCGCAACTAGAGAAGCCACCGCAATGAGAAGCCCGCGCACCGCAACAAAGAGGAGCCCCCGCTCGCCACAGCTAGAGAAAGCCCACGTGCAGCAACGAAGACCCAGTGCAGCCAAAAATAAATAAATTAATTTATTTTAAAAAAAAGCTTGATAGATGATGCCAGATTGCCCTGGCATAAAATTGTATCTTTTAAGTAAAGTCGTCTAATCTTTGGTTATGTGGCCATCCATCATCTGTTGAGAAAATAGACTTAGTTTTTTACTAAATGTAGATGGGAGGAATACAGAGCATAATATTTTTATATCCTTTTTATGATTTTCAGGTATGAAAGCTAACATCAAAACCCCTTCTCTTTTCAAATTTGCAAAATTAACTTTGAATTTATTACCCAAAGGACATGGTACTTTGTGGCTCAATAATAATTAGGTTTAAAGGCACCAAGTGAATCCTGGGATTTAGAACCTGTACTCTGAAAGGGATTTCTGCAATTCACCTAACTAAAAGATCTTGAATAGGAGGGACCCCAGGGGAGTTGGGTAACAAAGCCCTCAACAAATTGTGGTATCTTAACTGTGACCATTAATATGGATTCATTTATTTTCCTGGATATGAGATTCTTCTCCTAGATAAAATCCTGAACAGATTTCAAGGAACATGACACCTCAAAACATAGACAATCCTCAACTTGCAAGTGGTCAGTTTACAAATGTCCTTTGTGTATAAACAGTTGCCCTAAGGACTTACCTCTAATTTGCTGCTGGAAATGACCAAGATCATCTTTCTCCACTGAAATAACTGAGAATCTTAATTTTCAAAAGGAAATACTGTTTAAAATTCATCATAATTCAGTACTGCCTAAGCTATCTGGTCTTTGTCCACTCTCCTGGTAACACTACTTCCTTTCAAACCTTTGTTTCTGTGGAGAAATGCCTCACCAAGTTTCTAATAGTAGTCTTAACAAACTAACGTTTGTTCTACAATAGACTCATAAATTAGGAACTGCCTGTATTAGCATTTCTCTTAAACGGGAAGCTAGCCTTACACCTTTGCAAAACACATACTCAATATGATACTTACAGCATGCAATAAAGAATATGCCTTGGGCTTCCCTGGTGGCGCAGTGGTTGAGAGTCCGCCTGCCGATGCAGGGGACGCGGGTTCGTGCCCTGGTCCGGGAGGATGCCACATGCCGCGGAGCGGCTGGGCCCGTGAGCCATGGCCGCTGAGCCTGCGCTCCGCAACGGGAGAGGCCACAAAAAAAAGAATATGCCTATCTTCTGTATTTCAACAATTCTTCTCAGCTGTTGGGGAGGAGAGCACATACCCAAATTTAGATCTGCACCAGATCAGTTTTCATTTTAAGCTGAATATTTGAAAGAATGCTCATTTCTGAAAGAAGCCATTGAAAGTTGTCAATAATACATTACTAAGGTGAAAATTAGCAGTTAGATAGTTAAAAAACTTCAAAAGTAGGCCTCTCAGAGGCACGAGCTAAGATAGAGCAAGAATAAAGCAGTGACTGAGAAGAGATAGTAGAGAGGAGTGATAGTTTGTTTTGGAGGTATGGGATAATGGAACAGGCTGGCTGACAGTGTAAATTGCTTCATATTGCTCTTTTTGGCAGTAAGGTATTTCATCTAAACTGTTGGTTTGGAAGCAGCATTTTCATTGAAAAAGTTCCGTTTATTTAAGTGTTAGTGGGTTGCTTGGGGCAGAGAGCTCTAGGTAATGTGTTCACACTACCATTAGTCACCCATTTAGTGAGACAAAGCCCCTTCATCTGTTTCCCTTATGAAGAAGACAAGTCACGAGGCCCACTTTTTAAGAATACAAGATCTCTATTATGTAGGTATATTTTGACATTTCCAGCTCCAAATTAGTATGAAAATCTTCAAAGTTACAGAAGAGTTTAAAGAATAGTACAATGTATACGTGTATATTGTATGCCATCTAAATATTAGTAATTTTGCCATATTTGCTTTTTTATGTGAGTGTACACTTTGACTGCTTATAATTTTATGACACCAAGAAAATTTTAATAAATATCCAGACCATTGTTGCATTTCCCCAGTTGTCCAAAGTTTTTTATACCTGTGATTTTTTTTTTTTTTAACCAATACCTAGTCTAGGTTCATGTATGTAGTTGTAGCCTCTTTTGTCTGTTCTTTAAGAGTATGGGCTTGTAGAATATCACACAGTCTGATGGTCTCCTCAAGGTTTTGTTTCATTTTTTTCCTGTATACCTGTTTTTCTTATAAAAGTCAGGTCTACAGGCTTGATTATACTCAAGTTAGACATTTTCAGCAAGAACAACACATAAGTGGTGGTGTTGCTATTCTGTCACCTCAGAAAGCCCATAGTGTCAGGTTGTTCCATTTTTAATGAGGCTAAGTTTGGTCACTTGGTTAAAGTGCTGACACCTGATCTCTCAAATGTAAAATTATGTATTTTCCTTCGCAATTAGTAATTAGGCCATGGGCTATGTTTTGGAGTTTTTTGAATCGTGACAAATCATTTTTATTAATGATATTGTCAGTTGGAAGCAGCTATTCAGGGTGGATTCAGGACTCTGGGTTGGCTGTTTAGAAAGCTTTTAAGAAAGCTGCCCAGTTGAGTGGAAACCAAAGCCCTTTAGTATCCGTAGGTGGAAGCAGTGGGTGAGAAGTGCCACACAAAAAGGATACTGAAGAAGGAAGCCAAGTGCTAGCAGCGAATTTGTTGAACCATGCTCTGGTTATATGGGATTATTTGAGAATTGTACATTTCTGCTGAAGCATCAAGATTGGAATAGGGCAACTAAAGCCCAAAGGAAGCCTGAGTCTTGAGAGAAGTAACTTATTGTATGACTTTCCACAGTGTGAGTGTCCTTATCTAACTAGCCTCATGCTTCTTTTTAGGCCAGAAAATCAGTCCAGAAGGAAAAGCTAAAATTCAACTTCAGCTGGTCCTGCATGCAGGGGACACAACTAACTTCCATTTTTCCAATGAAAGCACAGCAGTGAAAGAGCGAGATGCAGTGAAAGACCTTCTTCAGCAGCTGCTGCCCAAATTCAAGAGGAAAGCAAATAAAGAACTGGAAGAGAAAAACAGGTGAAGGAGGAAATGAACAGCCTTTTAAAGAGATGCTAGGTTCTCACCAGTCAAGTAATAGTTTATTTCTCACCCTTGTGCTTTGACAGTGTAGTTTAGGAAAATATGGGCTTCGTTATCTTTACCTCTGTGTTTGGTTATTAACTTTAGCATCTTACTAGCTTTGGCTTTCGGCAGATGAGATAAACTCAGACGAACTGCCTCAAACCTAACATCTGATTAGGAACAGAACTGCGATTCGAAGGTGCTAATAAGGTCCCTTAATTCTCTAGTTCTCTGTCACAGAGAAGATACTAAACCATTAGAAATGTGTATGTGAATAAGAAATCTGAAAGTAGTCATACTGTAAAAAAGTTGAGCAAACATTCTAAAATAATGAGAATTTCTGATAAGATGAATTGTCTTTCTGTGCTTATGGCTCCAGGTGCTTATCACCATGAAAAACTAGTTGCTAGAAAATCTCTCTTCCCCATTCACCTTTTTGTGAAAGAATACAGTACAGTACAAATACAGCCTTTGTATCACTGGAATATAGGGATGAATAAGACCAAATCCATGCCTTCAAAGAGTTTAGCCTTTGCTTCTTCAGACTGACTTCTGTTTATCTGCACTTACATTTGTTCCTCCAAAAATGTTTTTTTGCTTTTAATTACAAATGAACTAAATGACCTCTGCCGCTCAGTCATCACAAAATGAAAGTTGGGTGTTTCATGTGGCTAAAGTCTTTTTTGAATGTTACCTAAATGGTATTTTATTCTAAAAGTTCAATATGTTCGATATATTCTATCACCAGAATGCTGCAAGAAGATCCTGTTTTGTTTCAGCTTTATAAAGACCTTGTTGTGAGTCAGGTGATCAGTGCTGAGGAATTCTGGGCCAATCGTTTAAATGTGAATGCAACAGAGAGTTCTTCCACATCTAATCATAAGCAGGATGTTGGCATTTCTGCAGCATTTCTGGTATGTGACCCTTCTAGATTTCTAAAGGGAAAAAACCGTGGTATATGTATTAACGATGCCACTTCTTTTGTAAAATTTAGCATTTTCTTCAAGTAAATTAGTGGATACTTCAGTATCTATGGTATTCTTCTAAAATAATTTTTAAAATACATACAGTGTCTTTTTTAATTTATATATTTTTTGCCAGTTATATTTTCTTAGTTTTCTGGACTTGACCCTAGTATGCTGGAAATCAAATGGACTTTTGAAAAAGAATGTTATAGCAACTGGACTAATGCTTACTTCCCCTATTACTTTTAAATTTAGGGCTTTCAGCTACCTTTTTTTAATGATTGCAATATTTTACTTACAATGCAAAGTTTAAACGTATAATGACCACCAGGTTATAAAAAAGTAAGATTTGTAAAATGTATCTTAAGAGGAAAATTGAGACTACCTCATGTGTGGAATTAGAAAGTGACGGTAAAACCAAAGCAGTATTTATACATTTAACAAAAATTTGAGTAGCAGTTACGTGTTTGGCATCTTTCTGAGTGCTTAGCAGTGAATTGAATTAATAAGGCCTTCTAAAGAAACCAATCAGATAATATTTAACTACTTAGTAACCAAATAGTTAAATATTTGGTAACTGTATAAGTTTTATGTTAAATCTCCACTAGATATCTGCCTTTGGCCACACTTAAATGTGCCTGTTTGACCATGTTGTATTTTCAAAAAGCAGATTTTACAGTTCACTAAAATTATGTGAAACCAGGTCAGGCTTCTGTGAGCCCTGTCTCTATGCCAAAAGTATAGGTGAGGGACTTATCTCTGTCTGTATTTCATTCAGAGAGTCTATTTTTCCACCTTTGTCCAGTGTTCATTGGGTTCTTAGACATCTTCCCCCAATATTCTAACAAATACAGATATATATGTGGTCTTTATTTTAGGCTGATGTCCGACCCCAAACAGATGGATGTAATGGTCTGAGATACAATTTAACGACTGATATCATTGAGTCCATATTTAGGACCTATCCAGCAGGTAAGAAGAATCAGTTCTTTCAGATAGTTAAAATATTTGTTTGGATGAATTCAGTAATGTATCATTGAAAAGCAAAAGGCTTTACCTTTATTCCTGATGAAGTGCTATAAAATATGTAAAGTACGTTATCCAGTGCCTGACATGTGGTAGATACTAATGGCTTAGCATATAATGTGCTGTCATCAATCCATTGGTATGATGACTTTCCCATTCTTTCCATTGGTGGTTCTTAAACTTTTTTTCTTTAATATTTAAGTTATTTTTTCTTTTTTATGTATATATTTATTTTTGGCTGCATTGGGTCTTAGTTGCGGTGCATGGGCTCTTCGTTGCAGCATGCAGGCTTCTCTCTAGTTGTGGCCTGCTGATTTTTCTCTCTCTAGTTGTGGTGTGCAGGCTCCAGAGCACATGGGCTCCAGAGTGTGTGGGCCCTGTAGTTTGCGGCACACGGGCTCTCTAGTTGAGGTGTGCAGGCTCAGTAGTTGCAGCACGCGGGCTTAGTTGCCCCGCAGCATGTAGGATCTTAGTTCCCCGACCAGGGATCGAACCTGCGTCCCCTGCATTGGAAGATGGATTCTTTACCACTGGACCACCAGGGAAGTTCCTAAACTTTATATACCCTTTAACATACATGAGTAAGATGACATGCTCCAGAGGCATCAATAAATGAGTCTCTACAGCACTAACTCAGATCATCCTTCATTCTGCCTCCCTTGCAGAAATCATCCTAAAAGTATAAATGTTTTGATTCTAGCTCTAGTGATGTACGATGTGCAGCCAAGGTTGAGAGCAGCTGCTTCAGTCATTCTTCTAACTAAACAAAGCTCTCAAGCTATACACTATTCTCTCTTTATACTTCCTCACTCCTGCTCCTTTAGTCCTTAGGAAACATCTCTCTCCCACAGGACTCAGCTCAAGCATCACTTCATTGCCACTTCTGTAAAATCCTGACTATCTTAGGCAGATATAAGCCCCCTCCCCATTCCTTTGATACGGCTCTGTGTCTTACCACATTATAATGTAATTATTTTCTTATCTTTCTGATAATAACATAATTATGTAGTGTTTACTGTGTGCCAGACACCATTCTAAGGCCTTTATGTATATTAACTCATTTAATCATCACAGATAGTACCTATGAAGTAGGTACTATCATTACCCCCACATTACAGATGAGGAAGCCAAGATAAAGAAAGATTAAGTAATTTGTCCAGCATCACACAGACAGTAAGTGGCAGACCTAGAATTTTAAACTTAGGCTCTCCAGCTTAAGAGACCTAAACCTCTTAATCTCTTTACTTATTGAACAATGTGTATGCATCTGGAGTGCTGAACTGATAGTCCAGTGGGTTATGGAGATCTTTATTTATTTCCCCAGCACCTAACATGATGCCTTGGATTAAAAGTGTCCATATGTAAGTGATCAAATAAGCAGATTCAAGTCTCACTCCAAAAAGCTTGGTGTTTCCACTAAAACTTTGAAACTCGTTAATTTTCTTGGTACAAAATAAGGTTTTGTGGGACTTCCCTCGCGGTCCATTGGTTAAGACTCCGCACGCCTAATGCAGGGGGCCCAGGTTCGATCCCTGGTCAGGGAACTAGAGCCTGCATGCTGCAACGACGATCCTGCATGCCTCAAATAAGACCTGGCACAGCCAAATAAATAAATATTCAATATAAGGTTTTGTTTGTAATTTGTTAAGATTCATAAAGGTAGTGCCTCACCTAATCTCTCAAGTTATATTTTATATTTACAATTATTATATACAGTTTGTAAAGTTGAATACTTTCATAATCTAGTTTTGCTGTTAGTCTATTTTGAAACTAATTTGAGGGGTTTTAAGAATTGGAAATTCACTATGTAACTATTATGGGTTTTTTTCACAGTAAAAATGAAATATGCAGAAAATGTTCCCCACAACATGACAGAAAAGGAGTTCTGGACACGTTTCTTTCAGTCCCATTATTTTCACAGGGACCGGCTGAATACTGGGTCAAAGGACCTCTTTGCAGAATGTGCCAAAATAGATGAAAAAGGTAACTGTTTATCCTTGACACACATTTATTTATTTATTTATTTTAAAAAGACATTTATTCAGCATCATGATCAGACTGTTACATTTAGCAATCAACAGCATGGGTGCAAAAAAAAAATCTATATTAAAACCCTTTGTTGGAATGCTTTACACTTTACACAGAACAGAAACTAAAATAACCTGTTATACAATTAGTCACAAATACAGTCCTCGAGTTTTTTTGCACATACACATGAGTATTGTCTAAAACATGTCTTCTTTGTAGCAGCTAGGCCCTGCCACCACTGTGCTTGGCGGAGTTCACAAATCTGTTGTAACCTGTAGCTTCCCTATCACTTCTCTGGCTCTCCTCTCCCGCTAAGCTTTGTTTCCTGGCAGTAATCAAAACCTTCTGCCACTGCCGTAGCTACTGCTGCTGCTGGAACCACCTTGGTTTCGGGGTTTGGCAAAGTATTGGCCTCCACCACCGTAGGGGCCAGAACTACTGCCTCCAAAGTTTCCTCCTTTCATGGGTCCAAAATTTGAAGATTGATTGTTGCAACTGCCAAAATCATTGTAGCTTCCACTGCCTCCAAAACTGCTTCCATCATTACCAAATCCATTACAGCCATCCCCACTGCCACCATATCCCCCACCACCGCGGCTGCCACCAAAGCCACCTCGACCACTGAAGTTTCCTCCACGACCAAAGTTGCCATTCCCACCAAAACCCCCTCCACGACCACCGCCAAAATTTCCAGAACCACTTCGACCTCTTTGGCTGGATGAAGCACCAGCCATCTCTCGCTTAGATAGGGCTTTCCTTACTTCACAGTTGTGGCCGTTCACTGTGTGATATTTCTGAATGCCACCAACAAAAATGTTTTTCACAGTTAAGTGGGTACCAGGTCTTTGAGAATCTTCTCTTGAGACGGCCCTCTTTGGTTCCACCACTCTTCCATCCACCTTGTGTGGCCTTGCATTCATGGCCGCATCCACCTCCTCCACAGTGGCATATGTGACAAACCCGAAGCCTCTGGAGCACCTGGTGTTTGGATCCCTCGTTACCACACAGTCTGTGAGCGCTCCCCGCTGCTCACAATGGCTCCTCAGACTCGCATTGGTTGTTTCAAAGCTCAAACCTCCAATGAAGAGCTTCCGCAGCTGTTCGGGCTCTTTGGGTGACTCTGACTTAGACATGACGGCAGTGGAGGGGGCGGGGAGACATCAACGATGCTTACTCGGCGGCATCCATGGGCAGAAACACACTCTAGCATTTAATTTGCTGCTCTCGTCATTAATGCTGTTAGTGATTTTTTTTATTTCTGAGAAAGGAAAACTTAATCACTTTTTGTTTCATTGATTTTCTAGGGTTAAAAACAATGGTTTCATTGGGAGTGAAAAACCCACTACTTGATTTGACAGCTTTGGAAGATAAACCATTAGATGAGGTAAGTAGTAGTAAAAGGATTTACGAGAGAAAACAGTCTTCCTAGTCTTCAACATTTGTATAATTTTAAAATTGCCTTGAGTATAGATATTCTAACTTGTTAGAAGGTAAAACAAACAAAATACTGTTATTTGGAGTGGTTTATCAAAAGTGCTTTTCAAGAGCACTGTTTATTATTAAGATTGCCTTGGAGAACTGAAATTTCCATATGAATTGGTAAAACATTTTTTAAAAGAATTTTCTAGCTCCCCCATCAACAGTTGCCTAGGTATTAATGAAGGTTTAACACGATGTTTTTTATGCTGTATCTAACATTAATCTAAATAAATGTGCCTAAATATTATTATACAGGGAAAAGTTAACATTGTTGGTTGCCCACTATTTGCCAGATCTTGAGCACAGTCATGACCCTTACCCTATATTAGCCCCAATATGTTTCAACAGCTAGACCATCAAGTATGAGCACCTACCTCAGCATCGTGACTCCAGACTGAGAAGTTTATCCAATCACGGAGAAATAGGTGATCCCTTCTGATCAAGGCTAATTCTATCCCTGCCTCTATCTTCTAGGCTAGGAAGGAACCTGCTTTCCTCAGGTATTCTCTTGACACTGTTACTTTTTAATTTTCTTGCCCTTCCTTTGGCTACTATTCTGTTGGCCATATAAACATGCTCATTCCTTCCTCCCCCCCCCCTTTTTCCTCTTGGTGTATGCATGCACCTGGTGAGAAAACCAATGTTAAAATTGTGTCCTATAGTCTAAATTATTAAATTAACAGAAAGTAATCCTTGATGTCCCAGTGAGTCATTTCCCTAATGAAATTCAGTTGTTTTCTTGAAAATTCTCAGCATTCAGTCACTTCCTTGGTGAATCTCAACACGTTACAAATGTGGCCTTCTTTAATCACCTGGAGAAAATGAAGCTTAAGATACAGCTTAAGGGACTTCCCTGGCGGTCCAGTGGTTGAGACTCCGCGCTTCCAATGCAGGGGGCATGGGTTCTATCCCTGGTCGGGGAACTAAGATTCCACATGCTGTGCAGCGTGGCCAAAAATAAAATAAAATTAAATTAAAATAAAAATATTTTTTTAAAAGATACAGCTTAATATGATGGAGGGGGAATTTAATTTTTTTTTAATAAAAATGGTGGTATGTTGTGCATACCTTTCTTCACTTTTCCTGTTATCACTATCAATCTGAGCTAAACATACCACACGGTTGTTAAGTACATAGACTTACCTGGCTTAAACTGTAGTTTATAAACATTTTTCTAAGTTTTCTTGTAAATGAGGTTAATAGTTCTGACCTTGGGGAGGGGTAGCAAAATTGGAGAGATGTTGTTTAAGGGTACAGACTTGCAACTAGTGTTCCCTTGTAAGGATATATAAAAATTTATATATCCAATCCTTTTAATTAAAATGTTGGTTGATTCAGTTGTTCCTTTAATGCCTCTTTTTCCCCTGTCATCCTCTAGTAGTTCTGTCCCAGGATACAGACTTGAGCCTCCTTGTAAATACATCTTTCCATTCCATTGCTTCAAATTCTAATTATGTAATGATGACTCCCAGTTAGTCCTGGTCTGTCTAACCCCAGAACTCCAAAATCATATATCCAACTCCCTACTTGATATCTTCACTTAGGTAGTTCACAGACACCCTTCAACATAACATGTCCAAAATAGAACCTTTGATTCCCATTCTCAAAAACCTATTTCTTCCTGGGTCATCCGTATGTCAGTTTAAAAAAAACAAAACCATTACCATGGACTCAGTTACTCAAGCCAAAACCTAGGAGTCTCCTTGATTCCTCCCCTTTCTTCACCTCCAACATTCAGTTGATCAACAAGCACTCAACAACACATCTCTGATCTGTCTATATCTCCTCTGTCTCCGTAGACATTTACACCCTCTTGCTTTTAGGGTACCGTTGCTTCATGGCTTGCATTAACCTCCTAATTGATCTTCTTATTTCAACGTTTATTCCCTATAGTTTATTCTTCCCTAGCAGTCAGAGTTACAAATCAGATCATAATGCCCCCCTTAAGTAAAACTCTTCAGTGGTTTCTCATTGAACTTAGAATAAAATCAAAACTCCTACCGTGCTCTTCTTGATTTGGCCTCTGCCTACTTCTCCCTCAGTTGGGGCTGTTTCCACTCGATTCGTGCTCCAAACATAATTGCCTTCTTTAAGGTCCGTATCAAGCTTTTTCTACCTCAGGGCCTTTGCACTTGCTGTTCGTTCTTCCTGCTCTTCTACCTAACTAGCTTCTACCCATCTTTTGGACATGTGTTCTAATGTTACTTCTTCAGTGAGACCTTCCCTAACCTCCCTATCTAAAGTATCTCCTCCCATTCCAGTCACTACACTGTGTCTTTATTTTCTCCATTTCTTTTCTTTATTTTCTTCATAGCATCTGTCACTTTCAAAAGTGGTCTTATTTTTACCTTGTTTTACTTGTCAGTTGTCAGTCTTCTTTCACTAGACTGTAAGTTCCATGAGGCTGACTGTTCTTATTACTGGCCTATCCCCATCACATAGGAGGTATTAGGCACTCAGTAATTACTTGATAAATGAATGAATGGCATATGAGTTTTTACGATCTTTCTCATACCTCTTTAACCTTATGTCCCACCAATCCCTGGCCCACCCTTCATTCCAGGTATACCAAACAACATACAAACCCATGGCACAATATGTATTACATTACTTCTATACCTTTGTTTAGTTTCCTCTTCCTGAAATGTCTCCGTTTTTGCCTTGCAAGCACCTATTCATCTTATGGTGCTCCGTGAAGCTTTTTTGAACCTACCCTACCCTCCCTATACCCCACCCCGGTGGGAGTGACCACTTCTTCTTTCGTAGCCCCTGTGAGTTTTAACTAAGTGTACTGACTTACAGCCCAACGTCCCACTAACTAGTATTTTAATCTAGATCCAAAATTGCTCTTTAGGAAAAAAATGCAGCACTTAACAGTTAAGGTATTTTTGTGATACTAAAAGCAGTTAGTAGTATTTCTTCATTTTTTGCGTGTATAATGTCACTTATTTTTAAATGTTTACCTGTAAGTATTTGATAATGCTTAGAATTAATAAAGTCCTGTCATCCAGAAAGTTTTTATGGCTCAACATGTCTCTCATAATAGATAAGAAAAACAGAAGTTTATTTTAATTTTTAATCTACTAAATTGTTTCTCACAGGGCTATGGCATTTCCTCTGTGCCATCTACTTCTAATTCTAAATCCATAAGAGAGAATAGTAATGCTGCCATCATCAAGAGATTTAACCATCACAGTGCCATGGTCCTGGCAGCAGGTCTCAGGAAACAGTTAAGTACACATGCTAAGATGCAGTAACTGGGTTTCCCATGATAGCCAGATGGAGTTTTGTTGTTGTTCTGCCTGTGGTTTTCAACATTAATTTTTTTTCCTTTGTTTTCAGAGAAGCACAAAATGAGCAAAATGGCGAGCCCAGCAGCGTTGATGGAAATTCTGGAGATGTAGATTGCTTTCAGCCAGCAGTAAAAAGGGTATGGGTAAAAAGTCTGGGACATTTACGGCTCACATTTCTCCAGATAACTTATGTAACTGACTGCGAGTACCTTATGTTGACCCTTGATCAGTTCAGATGACTCAGTTCCTTCTGGCCAAGATGTTAAGCATTTGGGTTAAATTGTAGAACATTTTAAAGAGTACTTCCTCAGTTTTGGCCTGCCAGCCTGCTTTCCGTGGACTCAAGTCTGTTAACTGTTTTTATTGTTTTGTTTTATTTTTTTATTTTTATTTTTTTCCTTCACCTGTAGACACATACACATATTAACATACAGTTTTATTTTCTGGGAAAGAGTATCAACAAAGACTATGACAGAAAGAAAAAACTAAAGGTTAGTGTATGTGATTTTAAAAGATAAGATTGGCCCTCATGTTAAAGCCTGGCATTTCAGAACTGGAAATGTCTTTCATTAAATACTGAAAAGAGGTTGTGGGGGAATATGAACAGTTACCTACTTGTATGTTTCTTCTCTCCCTGCAACTTTGCCAAGCTTCGCTATCCCTCAGTTTTTTTAAGTTCCTCCCTCCCTCGTTATAAAAATAAGTTATGATAAAGCTTCCTTAGAGGGCAGTCAGGCAATATGTATTAAATTTTTGAAGGTTTATACCCTTAATTCCACTTCTGGATAGTATTCCACTTTGGACATTTATTTTTAAAAAAAATAAAGATGTGTGCAAAGATTCAGATACAGATACTCATGGCAGTATTATAATTGAGAAAATAGCAACCATCCTAATATCCGTGATACATCCATACAGTGGAGATTGATGCATGCAGCAATTGATGGCTTTTTAAAAGGATTAATGATATGTTGAATTAAAAAGAGTTCACATATACCATACGATAGTTCAGTTCATTAAAATTAAATTCAAGAAAGCATTTTTGAGTTGCCTTACATGCCATATTAGGTGGTGGGAAACAAGACAGAATAAGATTGGGTTCTTGTCCTCAAAGAATTTAGTGTCTACAGGTAAAACAAAATCAAAAGAATAATTATAAAACAATTTAAAGTATAGTAATTGTGTGATTTACAATAGGAACCAAAGAGTGAGCAAGTAGATGAAGTTCACAGAACAGACTAAAACGATATAATTAAGTTTATGATTTTTAAAAGGGGATTATGGGCGAGTCTTTATTTTATATATTTCAGTTACTTAATATGTTTCTACAGGGATATACACCTTTAAAATTAACAAAATAAGATATTTCTTTTCTGAACTAAGCAAAGTGAATCTAAAATGTAAGTTAGAGATGCTAAGGAAGAAATCTAGGAAGTGATGCTTTTCTTTGCAATATTGCACTAAGTACTCGTGATTCTTGGTAGTGAAAGAATTGTCAAAAATCATTGTTAATTTTCACAATATTCAGTGATAAACTGACTCTATAGATATTTTTTCAAGTCAATAGTCTGCTGTGTGTTCTGCAAGGATTTATAGAATGAGAGATCCAGAAGTATTATATTCATGGAGCTTTCAGTTAAGTATGAAAGTTAGGTGAATAACTAGGCCTTGGCAGAGGCTTAGGATTTGGATTTATATAAGAGGTTAGGTTGGGACATGACTTGGGTAAGGTAACAGCAGGGGTAGAAATGAGCTTGACATATGGGAAAGGTAATGAAGACATCAGTATGCTTTGAAGTTGGCTCAAGGGTGTAGAGCTGAGAAAATAATAAAAGCTTAGGCTGAGTCTAGGTAAGGTGGGACTGATGGATGTGTTACTCTGAATAGCATGCTGAGGTCAGATCTGTTCCTATACTACAAGAGGACTATTCAGACTCTTAAAATAGGGGCAGTTTAAATACTGTTTTCAGATTGATCTTTTTTGAGGTATATTTAATATCGTAAACGTTTTGATCCTAGTCTGGGAAGCTACAGATGAGAGCTAACCAGATGAATTCCATAGCTCTGTAGGGATGAAATATTGTAAAATTGTTTTCCCAAATGTTTACATAGATTGTCACCATGTGTCTTATAATTAATGTGTTTTTATTATAAGGTTATAGAAATATAGCATTTTGTTACTAGTCCAGGAGAAAACACAGTAGTAAAACCAAAATAAAGAATCCAGAAGTAAACCCAAATATTTATTACATGGAGGGATTAAATACATATATGATAAACATGACATTTCAGAATAAGTGGGGAAAGACATTATTCTACACATGGTGTTAGGGGGACTGATTAATAATTTAATATTTTAAAAAACCCTCAGATTCCCTACCTTACTACTTATTTCAAAATAATTCTAAGTGGATCAAAGATTTAAGCAAAAAATTAACCCACAGAAAGAATAAGCATAAAGGGAATAATTAAAATTGAAAAACACCAAATTGGAAGAGAAGTATTTGCAACACATGTAAAAAAATTATTTTTTTATATTTATTTGGGGAGAAAAATAGTAAAATACACATTTTCATCTACCAAATTTTCAAATACTAAAGGTTCAGTAATGCTTAGTTTGGTCAGAGTGTAGGAAAACAGGTACTCTGTGTAAGTGGATGGTGAAAAAAAATGGGTTCAGCCATTTGTAGAGCAGTCATGTCTAGGAAGTGAGACTCATTTTGGGAAGACTTCATATTTTATCCTCTGTACAGTTTTGCTTTTTCAGTCATGTTCATTACTTTTGTAAGAGAACTTTACAATAAAAAATGTTGTGTTGATAATTATAGGCGAAGTTACAAGAGTCCATTGAATATGAAGACTTGGGAAAAAATAATTCCATAAAAACAATTGCACTAAACCTCAAGAAGTCAGATAGGTAAGTTTGGTGACTAATATTAAATTAACTTGAGACAGAATAGTTTTATATTACAAGTCATTACAGAATATATTCTGCAAGTATAGAACTCAAGTTTTAATTAGTTTGTTACCATAAAATACAGTATCTTATTTCCTTAAAAATTTACTTTTTGCATCTCAGGAAAGGATCCTAAATGATGGAAGCCAAGAAAATAAATTTTGGCAATCTGTGCTGTTTTCTTCCTATTGCCCTTACAGGAATTCAATTGTATTATTGAAATATCTTTAACTCTTTACTTTGGGGAGAATGTTGTCTTGAGACTGCTAAAATATTTGAAAGCAAATGTTGAGCACCTTTATTCTGTGTGATTAGTAATTTCTTCTTTGCTAATCTTCAGGTACTATCATGGTCCAACTCCAATCCAGTCACTACAGTATGCAACAAGTCAGGACATTATTAATTCTTTTCAAAGTATTAGACAAGAAATGGAAGCTTATACACCCAAATTAACTCAGGTAGGTGACTTGTACTGTTTGAAAAACAGAATTCCCATTCTGTTTTCTGAGTTTATGAGCACATTCACATTGAACTGTAAAACTAATACTTTAATGGGGTTTAAAGACATATTTCTGCTTAATAAATTGAAAAAGAGGTAGAGAAAAGAGGTATTTGGCATACCTGAAGGTAAGATGATGATGAAAAGTAAGATAATGAGTTTTGTGATTGCTGATTTTTTCTTCCATATACACAGTTTTATTGGAAAAATCTCCCAGATTTCCCCAAATTTCTGGACATCACTCTCTAGATACTATACTTGTGCAAGATCTGGCCCTTGGGCCAAAGTAGGTCCACCTAACTTTTTTAAGCTGTGGTCAGTCTTCAATATTTAGATTCTTCCGCACAGCCCTAAAAAAGTGATTTCATCATCTGAGACACATGAAGAGGTCATCTGCCCTCGGATGTGTATACCTGAGTGTAACCAGTGACTAGTCGGCAAGCTCAGCAGTCACTGAAACTTCTGGTTACAATGCATTATAACATTTCTAACAAAAGGAAATAGGAATGAAGTGAACATTCATGTCCCCTTGACTCATAGTTGTCCTATAATGTGCTCTTTACACCAAGTTAAATATTTTTTTCATACACACATAAGTTTCTACTTGTAAAAACTCCACTGAGACACACTAAACCTGCGCTTGAGCTATTCAGCAAATGATTTGTTCCTCTCCATGGCTAGCCCTTGGTACTTGTTAGGCACTCAATGAAGAGATAGATCAGTTATGTCCCTAAATGTTGATATGGATACAGTGGGGAATGTGGGGTTTTTTCCCCTTTTGGCTAGGTGTATTCACTTCTTGAAAAGTGACAAATGGTATATTTCTGCTTTGCTGGATTTTCTTATGTCAGCTGCCATTAAGGATTTAACATTTGTTTTATTGTCATTTTTTTCTTTCCTTAAACTCAGTTTTACCTTAGCACTCTTAACCTTCAGTGCTAAGAGTTCATAAGTTAAGTTGGTACTTAAGTAAGGGCTTGGCTAAGACAGAGAAAGACAAATATTACATGATATCACTTCTATGTAGAATCTAAAAAATAGTACAGGGACTTCCCTGGTGGCATAGTGGTTAAGAATCCACCTGCCAGTGCAGGGGACACGTGTTCGAGCCCTGGTCCAGGAAGATCCCACATGCCGTGGAGCAACTAAGCCCATGCACCACAACTCATAAGCCTGCGTGCCACAACTACTAAAGCCCATGCACCTAGAGCCCATGCTCCACAACAAGAGAAACCACTGCAATGGGAAGCACATGCACAGCAATGAAGAGTAGCCCCCACTCACGGCAACTAGAGAAAGCCCACATGCAGCAACGAAGACCCAACACAGCCATAAATAAATAAATAGATAGATAGATAAATAACTCACTCCCAATCTTTAAAAAAAAAAAAATAGTACTAGTGAACTTATTTACAAAACAGAAACAGACTCACAGACATAGAAAACAAACTTATGGTTACCAAAGGAGAAGGAGGGGTGGTGGGCAGGGATAAATTGGGAGTATGGGATTAACAGATGCACACTACCATATAGAAAATAGATAAACAATAAGAGTTTACTGCACAGGGAGCTATATTCAGTATCTTGTGATAAACTATAATGGAAAAGAATGAAAAAAAGAATATAGATATATACATGTACATGTGTAACTGAATCACTGCTGTACACCTGAAACTAGCACAATATTGTAAATCAACTATACTTTAAAAAAGGCAGGGGGGCTTGACTAGACAAAAGTTGTGTATTTTGAAGTACCTGTGGACTTGCCTGGTATTCCTGGAAGATTGGTAGGTATTCTGTTTCTACACATATTGTGTTTCTAGCCTCATGGAAAGTGGTTCATTCTGGTTGCTATAACTTATGTATTTATACAGGAATGAAGACTTAATGGACATTTTGCTATAGAACTGAAATGTTAAGTAAAAAAGATGGCCAGAAAAGAGAGAAACCACTTTTTTGTCTTAATTTCTTTCAGGTTCTCTCAAGCAGTGCTGCCAGTAGTACCATCACAGCACTGTCACCTGGAGGAGCACTGATGCAGGGAGGGACACAGCAAGCCATAAACCGTATGTGCTGGACCTCATGTTGCTGTCCCTTTACCTAAATAACCTCAGAAGAGCAATTTGAGAAGAGTGCTAAGTTTTATTGGTTTCTCTTTGGGACATTTCTGGAATTTTTGTTTTGTTTTTATGCATCCAGATCCTAAAGCATATTTAGACAAGAGTTGATGTTTCAGTATTGTTTTAATATTACAAACAGTGGCACGTTGCTGTGTCACACTAGTAATGTGTGATATTGCTCGTCACACATTTTTTTTCCTCTCCTACCTCTTAAAGCAAAACCTGAAAATTCCTCCAAAACCCCAAGGAAATTTAAATTCTGTGGTCTTTCAGCCACAAAATCAGTAACTTGTCTCAGAATAGCACATCCTGGTTTAGTATTGGTAGAGTGCGCATTCAGATTTATTCTCTGAGTTGTCATTCTTTCAGAGACCACACACAGGGGAAAATAGCTTTTATCCTATGGACCACTTTTTCTTTTGCAGAGATGGTGCCAAATGATATTCAGTCTGAATTGAAACACCTGTATGTGGCTGTTGGGGAACTTCTACGGCACTTCTGGTCCTGCTTTCCCGTTAATACGCCATTCCTAGAAGAAAAGGTCAGAACCGATTCCAAACACAGCCAGCTGTTGTAGTAGTGTAACTTAGTGAAGTGTTATCTTGAAGTTGGAAAATCGTATTGGATGTTTACTATGTGCCAAACACTACTTTGCATATATTGTTTCATTTAAGCCTCACAGCATCCTGATGGAGTAGGTATTGACACCCATTTTGTATGCAAAGAAACTTGAGATCCAGACCAGTTCCATAACTTATAATCGTGCATCTTAAAAGTTAACTGAATCACTTTGCTATGCACCAGAAACTAACACAACATTGTAAATCAACTATAATTCAATTTAAAAAAAAGGTAGTAATAGCTTTACTATATAGATTGCTCTTACAAACAATCTTTAAGAGAAAGATAAATACCCCATTTAAAATAATAGGCAAAACATTTTTAACAGGCGATTCACTAAAGAATGCAAGTGACCCAATAAACCTAGGAAATTTTCATACTCAGTATTCAAATAAATTATCTTTAAAGCTACATAAAAAGCGCATTTTTCATCTATAATTTGTAAAAGGATAAAAAACTTAGAATGATCAGTGATGGCCAAGTTGCTAAGAAGAGAGTCCTTTCCTCCACTACAAGTACTACCTTTTTAAAACACGCTTTGACCCAGAAATTCAACATTTAGAAACTTAACCTAAGGAAATAATTAAGAATGAATGTATGCAAATATTGAGCCATAGAGATGTTTCTCTACCACTGTCTGTGTAGAAATGGTCTAAATATCTACCAGAAAGGGATTGGTTAAAGATACATCCATTTTAAATGACGACTTAGTATTTAATGACTTAAAGATGTTCCGGTTAAACCAAGTGGAATTTTAAAACAGTGTATACTGTATATTTTCTACATATGCATTTATACGCATGCACAAAAAACATCAGGAAGGATATGAATTATAAACCAAAAGAATCTGAATATATTCAATATTGCTTCTCTGCCTGGTGGAGCCAGTTAATCTTAAAAAAAAAAAAAGAAGAAGAAAGAAAAAGAAACCTTATGTGTGTTTTTCTCTTGATCCCTGTAGGTTCTTTGAGAGTCTGTAATTCATTATTTCTCTCATCTTTTTTTAGGTAGTGAAAATGAAAAGTAATTTGGAACGATTCCAAGTTACAAAACTCTGCCCATTCCAAGAAAAAATTCGGAGACAGTATTTAAGCACAAATGTAAGGCAACAATTTAATTTTGGCCTAATATTTTTCTCTGTGTAGTAAAATGATGAAATTTACTTTGTTTTCCTGTAAATGAGTATATATGTTGTTTTTTTTCTGTTGCTGGGAATACTGGGGGTTTTTTTAAGGCTGCTTTTTTTTTTTTTTTTTAAGAGCATTTATTTATTTTATTTTTGGCAGCATCAGGTCTTAGTTGCAGCACGTGGGATCTTCGTTGAGGCATGCGGGATCTTTCGTTGCGGCGCCGCGGGCTCTTCCTTGCGGTGCGCGGGATTCTCTCTAGTTGTGGTGCGTGGGCTCTGTAGTTGTGGCACACGGGCTTAGTTCCCCGGTGGCATGTGGGATCTTAGTTCCCTGACCATGGATCAAACCTGTGTCCCCTGCATTGTAAGGCGGATTCTTTACCACTGGACCACGAGGGAAGTCCCAGGAATAGTTTTTTAATTGTAAAATGTATCATACATTCAGAAGTGTATAAAATACATTTGCTCTTTTAAATAGTAAAACAAGTATCTGTGTACCCACCAATCATGGTAAAAATAGAACCAGTACCCTGAGTGTCCCTGTCCCACTCTCTCAAGGCCATGACTAACCAGGATTTGTAATAATCACCTACATGCCTTTCTTTATAGATTTACAACCTATATGTATGTTCCTAAGGGTATTTATTTTGAAAACCTGAGTAGCAAGTACAAATGTAGCAATGCAGAGAAAGGTAGAATTGCCATTCTATGAAAGTAAGCTGAACAGTTCCTGGATTATGGTCTGCCTTCAGCTTCCCTGGTTGACAGCAGGGCATGGCAAGTGGGTAAGAAGTGTCACCTTATGCCCAGGATTTTTAGCGTTGTTTTTAATGGAAGGCTAGAACAACCACACAAGATTGTTTCTCTATGTGTTAATGCAGGTCTTCGCAGAGGTGACAGGGAAAAAAGTAGTATGTACAAACTTAGAGTTCAGTGTTTCAGTGAGTAGGATAATCAAAACAAGTTTTACAGTTGAAAGTTGAAAAATCTTCATCAGTAATATTTTTAGTAAATTTTTATTCCCTAAACATTCTAAGTGGTTTTTCTTAAAATATAACAACGTTATTTATAATCAGAAAAGAAGCTCGAAGTGTCTTCCCACAGCAGAGCAAGGGTGACAAGTAGATTTCAGTTTATGTGCCTTCTCAATTGACTGTCACTACCTGGAGCACTGTAGTCAACAGGATTCTGAGGCCATGTGCGGCCTTACAGGAGGCTGTGGCGTTCATCTCTTCTAACTGGTTCTGTGGAGCCACTGCAGCCTATGGAGCAGTGTAGTTCCCGGACAGAAGTAAATAACATAACACTCCCCCTTGTGCGCGCGCGCGCACACACACACACACACACACACACACACACAGTGATAACAGGTGTGGTAAATAAGAGTTTATTTTGTTTTTAACTATCTCAGATTGAATCTAAGTTATTGGCATGCTACAAGGATTTAGAACTTCCTGGTCTCTGTCCCCATACTGCCAAAATTGACTTGCAGACTTTTCATAAGACTTTTACTTCCAACCATGTAAATTACACTCTCCACTTCCGAGGAAACAGATAATCCAAAGACACTCTGCCTTAGGAGTCTTTATCAGCTTAGATCAGTGTGGTCCTGTTGACTTCTAGTTATGTCTGTGACGAGGGTAAAATTGTTTTCTGCTCAAGATACGTAGTCCTGACCTAAGGCATGACATAATACTTGTGTGAAGCTTTGAGACCATTTAGATTTTTCTGTAATCTGCTGAGTTACATTGAAATCCTGAAGTGTTAGACCTGGAAAAGACCCTAGAGAACATAGAAAAGTGCTTCACAAGGTTGCCTGTGCAGCAGAATTAAGTGGAGGAGCTTTTGAAAATCAAAAGATTCCTGGGTCTCATCCCAGACCTGTTGCCTCAGAATCTTCAGGGGAGTGGGGCATTTTTCAAATTTTCTCTAAGTTAGTGTTGATGCTACCCTCTTGATCTTAGTCAAGAGGCTTATGTTTATATCTAGAAATCACCAGTTTAGTTCACCTTTCTCATTTGACAAAAGAAACTAAAGCCTAGAACCCAGGATTTCATGTTGTCCTATGGCTGATTAATGACAGGGCAGACATACAGTGCAGGCAAAGCAGGTGAATTTCCAGCCTCTACTATACCCCACCTTCCCTCTTACCTTTCTATACAAAATGTGTCTGATAACACCTTCACAGAGGGCTTGCATGTTACCTCATTGGAGAAACAGAAAAGAGCTTGGGAACAGCACTGAAGTATGTGCCAGATCTGGATCAGAAGCAGTAACTTCCCCAGCCTTTACCATTGTTGCCTAAGTGTCTTGCTATGTTTTTCAGTTGGTAAGTCACATAGAGGAGATGCTCCAGACAGCTTACAACAAGCTCCACACGTGGCAGTCACGGCGTCTGATGAAGAAAACGTGAAGTGTCCGTGGCTCTCACAGGTTCTGTGAGACTGAGAGAACTGTGACCTGCAGTGACTCTGGAAACCTGGCCTGTCAGACATGCAGGTGATCACACAGAAGTGACAAGAAACATCTGTACCATGCCGACTCGGAGCTGATGCTATTGTACTTGCACATTGAGAACTGAAAAGAAGGGAACTAGGATTAAACTAAAAGCTAGGGAGGTAAATTAAGGCAGAACCAAAATGAGCTAAGTTGCAAATATATATATATATATATATTTTAAAAAGACACTGTTTACAGCAGTTACTCAGGAACTGCTTTTGATTCACATTAAGCTGCTTTCAGGAATCTAAAAAAAAAAAAACTTTTTAAAAGGGTGCATTGATAAAATCTGAGGATTTTTGGTTTTGTTTTGTTATTGTGTAAATTTTTTTTCCTAAGTTTATGGCACAGGGTACACCTTAAGTATTTCTCCTCCATCTTCCACTTGGATCCTCAAGTTTTGCTGAATTCTAGTTGTACCTTACATCAGCAAGCTAAAGAGAGTACTTTAAAATAAAGCAGAGGGAGACTGTTGCTCAGCCATCCAGAAACAGTTGTAGTCAGAAGACATCATTGGTCCTGTGTTTCCTACGGAAATAAGAAACAATAAATATTGCACTGAATGTTTGTGGTTTGGAGTCCCTAAAAGATAAAGAGGGGACATATTTGCAGAAAGTCGTGTGGGGTTTTTATGCAGAATTTTGTCAGAGGACAATGCGCTGCATGTTTTTCTTTGAGTGCAAATGTACATTGCTAAGATTTTTTTTAAGATGGCATGTGCTTTGAAAAGAAATTGCATTTTTAAGAGTTTAAAAATCTTATGAGTGAGAGATATAAGAAATCTTACTTATTTTCACCTCTTTAGAAAAAATAAAAGATGTTTCTCATATCTCTTTTTCTCCAGTATCTGACTGTTACGGTCCTTGGCGAATTGATAATCATTGCATAGTGACTGCAAAGCCTAAATGCAAAAAAAAAAAAAAAAAAAAAAAAATTTGTTTTTGGAATCTGTGCCATATCTTGTTCCTGATAGTATCAACTCACCGTTTATCTAAGACATTAGATGTCTTATATTAAAAATTACAGAAAAAAGTAAAACTTTTTATAGATACTCTTTTAACTGTAACACATCTTGTGGATTCTCCTTATGTGTGGTACTTACTTGGGTGGGCTGCTCGAGGGCTACTCGTTTTTTTAAGCCATTATACAAGCTTGTTATCTCTCATAAAATGGCTACAACAGGTTTTCAACCTGTTCAGACTTTGAACCAGTAAAAGGAAAGTAGCAACATCATTCTTCTGCTTCAGCCGTCCCATTTCTCCTTCAGATCAGTTTAGTAATGGTGTGTTACACTTAACAGTTTTACAAAGTGCATTTCAAATGAATTATTACCACAACTACTCTATAAGCAATAGCAATCGAGCAGATAGAAAAATGTTTGAAACAGAAGAAAGAGTATGTCTGGGAAAGGCAGACGTAAAGAAATAAAATGCTCTGTTGAGTGCTCTGTTAAAGATTAAGTGATAAATATAATGGAACCTGAAGGAAGAAACCATTGGGGGAATTGGGTGGACTTCACTAAAGAAGTAACATTTTAGCTAAGCCTTGAAGGGTGAACATGGAAGTGCATGATGAGGATGTGAAGACTTTGAAACCCACACACACACGTGTTGGGACAAGAGTGTTTGTTGGATTGGAGAGTTGGAAGTGAAGAGGCTGGGAAAATCAGTTTAATTCAGGTTTCAGATGGCTTTGTAAGGCCAAGATAAGAAATTCAGACCTTACCCATTAGGCATGGGGGACCTGGAGAAAATTTTAAGCACATGAGTTGTTTTTCTGAGGGTATTTTGCTTGTTCTGTTTGTTTTGTTGGATTAAAAGTCCAGCAGTTGGGGATGCCAAAACCTAGAAGGCTTTGGAACAATCCAGACTGGAAACTAGGTCCAAATTAAAGTGGAATTCTGGTAAATAGAAGAGGGAACTGAATAAAGACTTTCGTTACGGTGTATGATTAAGTCTCATAAGGAATGAAGGACTTAAGGGGGATTTCACCAGAGGTAGCTCTCACTTTCAAGTCCAGCTTACATTTGAAATATTTGATCCTTGGAGTCCTTTCAAAATGAACTTTGGCAGCTGTTTAGACCTATTACGGCCCCACCTTCACATTGTGGAAAATGATAGCAGCCGCTGGTGATTGAGAGCTGCGATAAACCAGTACTGTTCCTAGCACCTTCAGAAATGGTTTTGATGTTAAGTAATTTACCCCAGTAAGTGTCAGAGCTTACTCTAAACTGCTAAGCTTCTGCAATCACTGAGATGGGACAAGATGCTTGTGAAGTTGGAAGCTTTTATTCCCCAGCCCAGGCTTCCACTGCATAGTTTTTCCTTTGACTGCCCCGTCAGTCATTCCTGCCTCCAATTCTATTCTGTACTTCTTTTACAGCAAATCACATTATGGGGTTATTCTGCCTAGTGGGTCCCATTAGCCCAAAGGGCTACAAAATACAATAGTATAGTGAAAGCATGTCATGCCTTAGGAGAATGAGTTTCTCCTGGAAAAACATAAAATCAGTAGTGCTAGTCTACTTTGGACTTAACACTGCAAAATGAGTAGGATACTTTGTGACATCTGCTTCAGTCTGGAAAGCAAGATTGCTTAAACACCTGTAACTTAGGAGGGTAAGCCACTCATCCAGGCTGAGGGTTTAATCCAGAAAGTGATTTCCTATTGGTGCACATATCATCTGGAGCCAACAGTGGCCCTCGTATGGAAAGCTGCCCGTTTTAAACTTAGATTTGCTATTTCCAGTGTCAGAACTTGCATGGGAGTCCTCAGTGCATTACCTCTGCCCTTTCCCAATTTAGCTTCTTCAAGACTCAGCTGTTTTCCCAGTTCCTGAGGCCAGGGGAGTCTTAATTATTTTCAGCTCTTAAACTGTCCAGAGCTGGAGCATTGCCTAGAACCTGGTTCAGGGGTGATCAGCCTTAGTTTGTAGTCCATATCCTCGATTGGGTGTGTATTTAAGTCACAGAAAAGACCTTGGAATTCAAACTTTGTAACCACAGAGCCCTGTTTTCATAGTCTTTTGCAGAATCCCTAATATTTATGACAAACATGGAATTATACCTGTTGAGGTGGAGCCTGCGATCCAGCTCTTTCCACTCCCCCTAACAAAACAGCATGAAAAACCTACACCCTCTCTGGCCATCTGGTAACCTGCTGTGTTTGTTGGGATGAATGATAACAAAAGTAGGCCGAAGGCAGTCCCCCGGCAGTCCAATGGTTAAGAGTTGGTGCTTTCACTGCTGTGGGCCCAGGTTTGATCCTTGGTCAGGGAACTAAGATCCCACAAGCTGTGCGCGCAGCCAATAAATAAATAAATAAAAATGAATTCTCTTTAAAAAGGAAAGTAGGCTGAGGTTGAAGCATAAGATAAACTGGCTTGTATTTATTTATTTATTTATTTATTGGCCGCACAGCACGGCTTGCCGGATCTTAGTTCCCCGACCAGGGATTGAACCTGCATCCCCACTGCAGGGTCTTAACCACTGGACTGCCAGGGAAGTCCCTAAACTGGCTTAAATTTAAAATTTTACTCATCTGTAATCATAGAAATAAATAGCAAGATGGTAGACTTAAACCCAACTTACTAGCAATTGAAACAGACTGAACACTCTAAAAGACAAAGATTGTCAGATTGGATTGAAAAACAAGACTCAACTACATGCTAGTTATAATCACAGAAATGTCCATACCTCACTGGATTTGCCCTTCCCTCATGTCAAATTCAGGTTCACTAGGTATTAGAATTCAAAGACCTTTATTACTCAGATTTATATCTTTCTGGTTCGAGGACCTAAGTGGGGAACAGAGCAGTGAAAAAGGAATGACAAATACAAAATCACTGACCATTAATGTCCATTTTTTAAATTATTACAAAAGTATAATATTTTTAAGGTTTGAATAGTACCGACATATATAAAATAATAGAAGATGTTTCTGTATCCTTACCCCCAAATCTCATTCTCTTGAGGTAGTGCTTAGTGTATTTTCTCCTGGACATTTTTCTATGTGCTTAAAATTATTTTTCTAACCTACAATCTAAGATTTTTCTAGCAAAGAAACACCTGTGCACACATTTATACCCTTTAAGATAAGCCCTGACAATGGGGCTCTTCTCCATAGAGAACCCATTCATGGTCCCATTTCTGTAAGCTAAGTTTTTATGAATTTTGATCTTATCCATTAGTGTGCTACTTCTGGCACCTGGTTATCCATAAGAACAGGCTATGTCTGGCCTGAATGCAAAATTTCTTGGAATTTTACTTGTACAATCGGATTCTTATCACCCAAGAACATTTAGACCCACAGATATAAAAAGTAGAGAAAAAGTAGTGTTATAACAGGCCCTCCCAGAATTGACTGCAGCCTCAGCAGCAGTAGAGACATGGTGTAGCAGAGCCATTAGAGCACAGTCATTGGACCTACACTGGGTTCAAATCCCAGCTGCGTAGCTCACTAGATGTGTGACTACTTAATCTGTGCCTTGGTTTCTTCTTCATCTGTAAAGTGAGTGTTATAGTACTTAACTGATAGGATTACTGTGAGGATAACAAATAGAGTATATATAGGGCACTTGGAGCAGAGTCCAACACATGACATGTGCTGGGTGAGTGCTGTCCTTAATGCTGATACAGGTTTTCACTGAGCCACACGGTGAAAGGCAGCATCTTCTCAATTTCACTGTTTAGAAATCTAAATGGAAGAAAATTTCCTCAAAGAACAGTAAAGTGCTTACTTTTGTACTTCTACCCCCAAAAAACTGCCCAAATCTAATTTTCATGGCTTATCTTTAATAGATGTATTAATAGTCACGTTTTTGTGGTGCCCTGCATTCTCCCAATTACTTTAAAATATACATATAAAATTGCTTATAACTGATTTCACACTTCAGTTGCAGTATTTATGAAATAAATTCCATTCTTTTGAGAATGTGAGGAGAACATTTCTGTGTTCTTCCCTGGGATGTAAAATATAGGTCAAGAGACAACTGTACGTTAAAAGATACTGTAAATTAGAATCCAAAATACATTTGAAATTAATGTTTCATTTCATATCTTATGTTTGATATTTAGGGAAACTCCCTTTTTTTGGTGAGAAGGGGAAGGGAAGCACATCCTGTTATCTTTTAAGTACTTGCTAAAATTTTTTCGTAAAAATAGAGGTTGGGATCTATGTAGAAAATAAACATGGTTACTGGGGGTAAGCGGGGGAAGGGATAAATTGGGAGATGGGGCTGACATACACATTACTATATATAAAATAGATAACTATTAAGGACCTACTGTATAGCACAGGGAACTCTACTCAATACTCTTAATGGCCTATATGGGGAAAGAATCTAAAAAAGTGGATATATGTATAACTGATTCACTTTGCTGTATACCTGAAACTAACACAACATTGTAAATCAACTATACTCCAATAAAAATTAAGAGAAAAAATAGAGGTTGGGATCAAAGAAAAACAGGTTGAAAATATGCTGAGTTAGCAGGAGAGCAACCTTGAAACTTGATAAAACAGGTGAAGGGGTTTCTCTTCAAAACAAGGTCACTAACAGGCTTCAGGGAGCACATCCCCAGACCTAAACATGGTGATTTGTCATCTGGACAGTTGCATATCACAAGTATAGCTTAGTTAGGCAAGAAGGAATTTCTTTAAAAACATAATAGTGATCAATTTTCTGTGTTACATGAATAGGTTAGTAAAAATCTAGTAAACGAGAAAGCGCTCAAGCTCTACAGCTGAGCTACCTGGGTTCAAATCCCAACCCTGCCACTTAATAGCTGTGCAATTACTTCATCACTTCATGCCTCAGTTTCCTCACTTTTAAAATGGGCATAATAAGCGTACTTACAGATTTATTGTGAAGGTTAAATAAGCTAATAAATGTAAGTGCTTAGAATACTGCATGGCACAAATTAAGCACTCAATAATTGTTCTTCGTACCATTTATTATTATTTACCTTTACCTGGCTTCAGCTCAAAGCTTATTGACTCAGGCTGGCATAAAATATCAACATTGATAGAGACCAGAGAGTAAGGGAAAAAAACTAATATTTATTAGATCTATTTGCTAGATATTTGCCATGTTATATGTACATTCTTAATCCTTAGGATTCACTGAACGATTATTTATCAAGCTCCTACTATACATCAGTCTACAGACCCCACCGTATAAAATCTCCGGGTCAGGAAAAGGCACTGTCCTAGATGATGCGTAGAATAGACTGTGCCTTCATGGAACTTAATAAAACTGAGTCTCGGAAAGGTGAAATGACTTGCCTAAATACCCTGAGTCCAATTTGAGAGTGGAGAGCTAAGATTCAGGCTCAGCTCTTCAAAGCAAATCTGTGCAGCTGCGAACTATTGACCTTTCTCTCCCTAATCGCCTTACTGTCTCCCCACCCTGCTCAGGCAGGCTGGAACTTTCTTTTCTCCCTGCTCTAAATAATGGAGAAAGGGAGATCTGTGCTATCAGGCCACACACTGACAAGCACATGTGGCTCTGAGGCTGGGAGACTGCTTCATTCTCCTGAAGTGCAGTGACGGACACAGATTCTTGGATTTGAAGCCCTAAGGGAGGGCCACCTGGGCTCCAGCTCTGCTGTTGATGCCTAAGCCTCTATTATGTGCTGGGTCCTCAGAAGAATTCAACGGACCTTCGCTGTCCTGTTTTCTCCTGACATTTTACTTTTTAAAAATTAATTTTGTTTTTTAGCAAAGTTATTCATGCTCATAATTTAAAAAATCAAAAACACTAAAAGATGCATACCAAAACATCAAATCCACCAACTTCCCTCATCACAGAATTAATCACTTTCAACTCTTTTAGCTTATATTTTACCATTCTCAATTTATCAATTTTGTTATTCTCCACTATTATGGTCATTAAGGATTTAGTGTTCTTATCATTATTCCCATTTCCCTCTCTCCAGCCTCCCAATATAGTTCACAGTTTTTTGATGATCAACAGTGCTCACATTTTGATAATGTGAAGATTGTTTGGTGCTTCAGTCAGGGTCCTGGCAGGAAATAAATGGCACCCTCAAATTGGGTGATTTAAGGAGATTAATAAAGGGCAGTTTTCCAAAGTGTAGGCAGAGTAGAGAGAAACCATAAGTTATAGTGCAGTATCCTAGTTACCAGGCCTAGGCCTGATGAGGCGATGGAAAGAAATGGCTACCAGGAGAGAAGAGACCCTGACAGGAGTTAAGGGACACAACCCACCCACAGTCCCACAGGGAGGGCTCCATCTCACTTGCCCTCTCCCCCAGTCTCTGCAGGGAAGGCAGAGGGCATGGGGGCACTGTTCCTGTGTGGTTGCTTCAGGTCAGCCCCTCAGGACCCAGAGCAGGGTGGAGAAGAAGAGAGTGGACCTGCAGGGCAAATAGAAGATATCGAGCATCACAGCCGAGCAGGGTCCTAAGGTTCCCTTAACTTTCTTGACCAACTTTTCTTTCACCACAGTTTCCAGTTGGCTTGATCTTCTAACACTCCTATGGCCACTTCACTCCAAACTCTGAACAGACTGTAAAACCCCTCAGCTGGCCCTTATATTTGAGCAAGTTATTTAACGTGGATTAGAAGCTCCATGTGCACAGGCAGGTCTGTCGAATAGAGGACGTCCACCGGGGTAACTGGGGGGAAGCCGCTTTGCCAGCCAGGTCTCTCACATGTCAGTATTTGGGGAACTTTTCTCTGAGACCATTCAGTCTCTCCAGAGAAGGAGCCGCTGTGTCTCTACCTGGGAGTATAAGCCTGGAGACTAGCTTTCTGGGAATTGCCTCAGGAAGGGGGTTCTCTGTCTATAGACATTCTCTTATGCGCCAGTGCCTCTCACCACTTTGCTTGTGTCCTGATTGCATTTCCCCAAAGAGTAAACCCCTTATTTTCAGTGAGGGTGGAGGCAAGAGGCAGTCATTTTGTTGCGCAGGTGGGGAAGGAATCCGGGAATCTCCAGTCTCTTAGATCCCTTGTTTCAGGCCCACACTGTACTCCTATCTTCCATAGAACTTGCTCCCTCCAGCTCCTGAGCCTATCTAGTGCAAATCAGCTTCCATCTCTTCACCACCTCCCTCTGTGGCCACTTAGATTTCACTCTCGTGTTAGTCACACTGATTTCAGCTTTCTAAAATGTGGTTGACAGACCTCAGCTGCGGTTGTCTCCTCTTCCAGTCTCTTGGTCGTTGTGTGATTATATGTTTGTATGTTCTTTTCCCATTATTTTAGTAAGATTTGGGGAAGGAACTGAGATAAACATATGAGTTCAATCTGCCACGTTTAACCAGAGATCCACTAGTGTTGAATCATGGTTATTTTAGTGTCGAGGTGAATGCTCACCATTTCATGACTAAAGACCCCATAAGATGACTGCTCTAAACCGACTGAAAAAAAATGTACAACCTAAAAGTTGAAACTTATGTTTTATTCGGCAGACATACTGAGGACTTAAGCCCGAGAGACAGCCTCTCATATAGCTCTGAAGGATCCTTCAGAAGAGGTAAGGGAGGAGCCAGCATATATAAGAGTTTTGCAAAAACAAACCAGGTAGTTGAACATCAAAAGGTTTCTGCTAATTAAAGAAAAAACAAACATCTCAAGTTAATGAATTTAGCGCTTTTCTCTGTATGGGAAGGTGCAAGAGTCTGGGCTCACTGAAATCATTCCTTTGATATGCACCTCAACTATCTAGGGCCAGCATACTGTTCTTTTCCATCCTGAATCCACTCAGGGTGCACCGTTGGGGGTGACTGCAGTGGCCGATGACTTGATGGCCACAACATCCTTTGTTTACTGATTTGTCAAGCAGCATTCTTTGTCCACAACCCAAACCCCTAGTAGCTATCCTCCGTTCCTTGTCATAGAGCACGCCAAAGTTACTGAGCTCGTGCTTTTTCCCCTGCTGTGTGTGTGAGCATATCACATGATCCCACTGCTAAGCTGTTCACTAGCCCAGTGTTTTCTAAAGTGTGGTTAGCACACCCGCAGGAGGTTGAGTAAATATCAGATTGACTGAGAATTTCAAATTTCTAATTGTATAGTTATATATTTTAATGTGTGTGTGTATATATATATATTTAATGTAACTGGCATATCAGGCACATTTTTTTTTTTTTTTTTTGCGGTACGTGGGCCTCTCACTGTTGTGGCCTCTCCCGCTGCGGAGCACAGGCTCCGGACACGCAGGCTCAGCGGCCATGGCTCACGGGCCCAGCCGCTCCGCGGCATGTGGGATCTTCCTGGACCGGGGCACGAACCCGCGTCCCTTGCATCGGCAGGCGGACTCCCAACCACTGCGCCACCAGGGAAGCCCTCAGGCACATTTTTGCTAGGGATGAAGCTAAGTAAAATAGGGAGTCAATTTAAAGAAGCACGTTGAATAGAGTAGTATGGGTGCTATTCAGGAATGGCAAACATTGTGACAATGACTGATACTTGCTAAACACCAATGCTGCTGAGTTGCAGCTAGCTAGTGCTACATGATCCAGAAAGGAGACTTAAGAAGCACGTTTCTTTCTAAAAAAGCCCTAGCGGGGCTTCCCTGGTGGCACAGTGGTTGAGAGTCCGCCTGCCGATGCAGGGGACGCGGGTTTGTGCCCCGGTCCGGGAAGATCCCACATGCCGCGGAGCAGCTGGGCCCGTGAGCCACGGCCGCTGAGCCTGCGCTTCCGGAGCCTGTGCTCCGCAACAGGAGAGGCCGTAACAGTGAGAGGCCTGTGTACTGCAAAAAAAAAAAAAAAAAACCCTAGGGCCTGTGCTCTTCCCCCAGCTGGAATGGAAACTAAGGATTGTCCAGTGTGGGCATCTCACTGTTTGTTTTTGTGGAATGGACATAGAAATCCTTCGGGCCTGGTTGGAGTTAGCCCGTTGTGAGTTGCAGAGTGTGGGCACTAGAAGAGCAAAGCTGGCCTTTAGAAACTGCCTGCCTCTTTAGAGCTGCATTTCTGCCCCCAGAGAGCCCCCTTCTTTGCACCTTTGCTCCTGCAGCTCTGAGATGCAGGGTGAGCACATGGGAGGGGCTGGTCACTGACAGAGCATTCAGTTCTCAGCCTCAGGGAGGCCGCTCGCTTGTCTCAGAACTGCCCCTGGCACAGCTCCAGCCCAGATGAGGCAGCGCAGGTGGGGAAACAGGTGGTATCAAAGGTCTCTCCCAGCTCCTGGAGGCCATCCCTCTTCTTAGATCAGGGCTCTTGAGAGCTTCCCAGAAGTATCTTCATTTCAACATTCCAGATTGCCCCCCAGCGATCGAAAAGGAAGCTAACATTTATTGGGCACCTACTGGGTGCTGGGTGCTTTACATTTAAACCTCACAGCAACCTATGAAAATGGTATTATCCCCATTCTACAGAGGCCCCATGAGAGGAAGTAATTTGCTCACGTTCTCATAGTGAGTGGTGGAATCAGGAGTCAAACCCAGAGCAGTGTGAGGCCAAAGCAAAGAGCCATACTGAGGGAAAGATGACAGCAGGCCTGTCCCCTGGAAACATGGGCCTCACCCTGCTGCTGTCTGGACATTGCATGGCTGCCTCTCTTTCCAAACTGTGAGAGAAACAAAACCGAAGGAGGCCAGGGTCTCGTGGGCAGGGGCTGCCTTTCTGAATCCATGCAAGGGGCAGAGACCAGCCAGCGTAGGGTGGCCAGAAACAACCATGTACTTTATATCATAAGCTAAGTATGCCATAAAAAACCAGGAAACTTGCAGCCCCTCCCTGACCAGCCCAGCCTTGTATATACAACCAATTTTAGTACTAGGTAATAAAGCATCTTAAAAAAAAAAAAAAAGGTTGGATAAAGCAGTCATTATGTGCAGGTTCTAGAAGATCCTCACCTGAGGAAGGGGTCAGGCTCAGCCTGGGTGCAGGGCCAGGAAGAATGCTCTGAACCAATTAGAGTCTGAAATAGATAAAACAAACGGTCAGAGCAGTGACCACAAACTTGCCTCTCTCCTCAGTTCATTTCCTGAGATAGGAATATGGTTTATTGAGCTATTTCCTTGTTTTTCCTATTTCAAAGATGCATAAGGCTTAGAAAGTGACTTGCCCAGAAACATACAGGCAGTAGGAGTCATGTCAGGGTTTGAACCTGACTGGCTCCCAAAGCTGAGGTTCCCATGGAGACCCTCTTCCTGAAGGACAGTAAGTTTGGTGCAGCAGAGGAATGCAGTACAGATGGAGGCTCTGCCATCTGCCCCTCCTTGTCCCTTAGGAGACGTGCAGAGTATCTCTCCAAGTGGAGGAGTTTGCAGGGATGTCTGTTTTCTGAAAGGCCTGGACAGAAAGATAGACAGGGCCCTCCTCGGAAAGGGTCAATCTGGGCTTTGTTTTCCCCAACGTCTCTGTCCCAGGACTAACAAAATGGCAGGAAAACAGGCTGACAGGAGCTGTCCGAGATGATCACGCCAGCCCCTGGCGCACCCCTGCTGCTCAGAGCAGTGAGGGAGCAGCCTCCATGGAGCGGTGCCTGGTGTCAACTTCGTTGATTTTCTACTTCATTAGGTCAGTGAGAGGCTGCGGCTTCCACAGAGAGCCCTCTTCAGCGTGGCCTAGCAATTTCCTGAGAGGAACTCCCCGTTGTCCCTGCTGTCACGGGCAGTAGCTGCACCTGGTCTCCCTGCAGAGAACTTGCCCAGATGCCACCTGGCTTTCATGTCTTTGAAGCCTGGCTATAGCACATCTGGCTGTGTGACTTTGGGCAAGTGCCTTCCCCTCCCCAAAACTCAGTTCCTGTTTCTGGAAAACGGGAGTAATGATGTGCCCTACTCCACAGGGCAGTTGTGAAGATTAAACAGTGCTTTTAAAGGGTTTAGTAGGAGTGCTGGGGACATACATATTAAACGTTCAGTAAACCTGGGAGTGATTATTATTGCAATGCTCAGAAAGTCTGCACCCGCGAGGTTTGGTGTCCTAGCACTGACTAGGAAGTACCCTTCAGCATCACAAGTAATTTCAAAATAGCTCAAATCCCAGGCTCGCCCTTTGGCAAAGTGAGAGTGGAGACGACAGTGATGTCCATAGCAGCATTGACCAAGAATTCTCCTTACTCTCAAATCTCCCTTCATCAGTCAGCAGAAGTTAAGGCAACCCTTTTCCAGTCTTCCACCTCCACTGCCTCCAAAATTCCCTTGAGATATTTTCTCTTCCTCTTTATTATACAGATTAACATCCTGTAGGCCCAAATCCTCCCTTCCACTACCAGGCCAAATACACAGTCTTCCCCAACCAGGGACTGATTCTGCATCACAAAAGCCCAAGGCACAAGTTGAGCAAAAACCGAACTCCCCTCAGAGACCGGGAAAAGAAGTTGAACAGGAGAGGGACTGCCCCAGGGCGCAGGGAAGGCTATGAACCTTGCCCGGTCCACTATCCACACAACTGAATTTCAGGCTCCCCCCCGGAGATGCGCACAGAGGGCTGAGAGGAGGAGCGGGTCATACCAGGAGCGGTTCCACTTGGCATTCTGATTTGGTTTTCTCCTGGAAACGGAATCTCTCTGAAGAGGCCGCCCCAGTTCTTGACACTGAGGCAGTGAGTTTTAGCTCCATCTCTGCTCCCGGGGCACCCACCCTACCTTCCCTGTCACTTTGACTCCACACTGATAAACACCCACCCTGGTTAAGAGCCTGCCAGCCCCTCAAATGCCTCAGGGGCCACTTTATGGGGTAGGGGTAACAAGGCCCTGGGATTCTTGCCTAATCCATGGCAAACTATCTCCTGCATCACCAGCACCTCCTCTGCCAGGGAGAGCAAAGTCTAAAGGCAACTAACACACTGTGCAATTTTCAACTTTCACCCATTACCCTAAAGAAGGTTTACCACCAGAGCCTCACAGCCTGCCCTGAGAAATCAATTCCATGTGGGAGGGAGTTGGTGGACTCCAAAGAAGAGCCTTCCTAGCCTGCCCCGTTTCAAGATTTTTCTCAGAGAACTCCTGCTGGGTCTGAAATCTTCCAGGGAAACCCAGCTGGGCTTCCTCCCTAGGCTGTTCCTAAGTTCCAGGCACGACAGTGGGGTGTGATGGGCCCGAATGACACTCAGCCCCACTGGAGTCTGCAAGGGAGCCCTGCCAAGGGTGATCGCTCTGGATCGTCGCCCAAGGCAGGAAGCTGTGGCCCCTGGTTACCATGGAGATCTTGGCACAGGCTGTGCCCATCTATGGCTGCCAGGCAGCCTCCCTTAGGAAATGAGGAAGAGAAATTTGGTTGCTGGAGAACTAGCTCAGCCTGGGAGGAGACTCCGTGACACCATGAGCCTGCAGCCGAGGGGGCTGCAGAGGAGGCTGAGGCCGGGAGCTCTGTGAGAACAGCTCTCTGCTGAAGCGGCCTCCTGCAATCCTGTGGCTTCAGTGGCTGGGGTGTGGCCTCCTGCTGAGCGAGGCCTCTCCGCCAAGCTGCCAGTCCCAAGCCAGGGCTTGTTCGAAGTGGCTCTGGTACAGTGGAAAACCCCAGAAGCCAAGCCGGGAGTAGAACCACACCCACAGTGCCAAGGAAGCAGCCCAGGCTGGTGGAGAAGGCCGTGGTGTCTGGTGCAGGGAAGAAAACGCTAGACTAGTTGGGAGGTTCCTGTTTCTTAGTCACCACCCCTGAAACACTACGGTAGAGTCAGGAGCACTTCCCTTCCCTTCCCTTCCCTTCTCCCAGCCCTACTTCCCCACTGCGCAATGACGTCTGCCCTGCAGGCCAATCGAATTGCTGAGAGGCCCTGCAGTGTGAGCAAAGCAGGGGCAGGTGTGAGGGGCTGATCTCCCTCACTGATTCAGTGGGTAAAGGAGGGCCAAGGCTGTGAGGGCCTCTCCTAGGCTTTCATCCCTTCTGTGGCTAAAACTGGAAGATCAGCTCAGTTAAAATGTCCTTTAAGACAGCCTGACGCTGCAAGTATGTTTGCACAGAGGGCAGAGCTTGGCCCTGCACACATGTGGGCTTTGCCAGGCTAATGGAGCACCAGGAACAGGGAGGCTGGTTAGATTATTAGATAGGGCCCTGAAGCAGCCCTGTGGGCAGATGAGCTGTCTGGACCTTGGGGAGTGTTTTTCACATTTGTCCTTTGATATTCGGAAAGCAAAGGGCTAACTGCTTTCCAGGCTGTGAGGCACCCCAGGAAAGACAGAGGGGCAGAGTAGCATAGGAGAAGAAAAACTAGACCAGGAGTTTGAAATCCACCTGGCTGCTTTCCAGCTATGAGGGGCGTGAAGCAATTACTTTTTTTTTTTTTTTTGTGGTACGCGGGCCTCTCACCGCTGTAGGCTCTCCTGTTGCGGAGCACAGGCTCCGGACACGCAGGCCCAGCTGCCATGGCCCACGGGCCCAGCCGCTCCGCGGCATGTGGGATCCCCCCGGACCGGGGCATGAACCCACGTCCCCTGCACCGGCAGGCGGACTCTCAACCACTGCGCCACCAGGGAAGCCCCTGCAATTACATTTTTTGAGGTTTGGTAGTCTCACCAGTAAAACAGAGGTCAAAATTCTTGTTCTGCTCTCCTCTCTCGGTTGAGGTGAAAATGCCTTGAGAGAATGGATATGAAACCCGCCCCCCCACCAAGCTACACATAAAAGAAGGCCCGATGAGCTTTACCCAGCTGCAGGGAAGCCTTCTCCATGTCTGTACCCATCACAGCCTGTGGTCCCTCCTGGGGGTCAAAGGAGCTCTCTTTTGTTCCTCTTAACAGAATCCCAGGCTCCCTTCTGGTACCCTGGAAAAATGAGGTGGGGTACCTTTTCGGGTCAGGGTGCTCTGAGCAGGCTCAAATAATAGGGCAGAGGGCCTCCTTCTCCAGTAGAGCCTGCGTTGTGAGGTGCAGCTAGATGAGTGCCTGTGTACCCCAGTTTAAACAAAAACCTAGGACCCAAATTTCAGTGAGGGGCCCTGCAGTCAGCAGCTGCACAGCTAAGAAGACTTCCATTCATTTCCCACACCTAGCCCCAGGAAATTACCAATACCCTTCCCTGGTGGTATTCATATTTACAGTTGGCTTGATCCTCTTGGACTTTTAGAGGAAATTGCCCTTCTTTTTTGAGCTAGGCTTTGGAATGTAATTCTCCATCTGGTGAAGCTTTGAAACATCTACACAGGAATCAAAGAGATGGGTTCCTATTATCAGTAATTCACTTTCAAAGCCCTGTGAGACTGCTTTTTATTAACAATCCAGTACCCACCAGTGCCTTGGGAATTTTGGACCCCATTTTGGAGCTAATATGGGGACAAGAGAGTGCCAGGCATGGATTTCCTGTTGCCATGGGTGGAGCCAGGAGCCTTGGATGTCTGTCTCCACCCCCACAGTAGCCCCAATCACTTTCCAAAGTAGGGGGCAGCCTTTGCCACTGGGTCCTGAGCAAAACTGGAAAAATGAAGGTGTGTGTGGAGGCTCAACTCCCTAGTTCAGAGCCTCCCGGGATGTTTGAACTGGAAGAGAGAGACCCTCTTATGTTTAGAGGCAGGGATGCTGAGACTACAGAGGGAATGTGACTGCCGTAGTGTCACCCAGAGGCCCATGACAAAGCTGGGGCAAGAACCCCAGGTCAGGGCTGCCTCTTCACCGGGTTGCTCACTCATCTTTGCCAAGCCACCACTGTCACTGTCCTTGCCACCCAACCTGTCAGAGGGAAAGGCTGTCGCAGCTTCCCACAGTCCTCCCCTGCTGTGATTAGATAAGGGACATCTTCTGTTACACTGGGAATTGTCTGGCTTGGAGAGGCCCTGGGACTCCCTCTGCAGCCCTGATACTGGAAGGCCTCAGTTTGGGAGCCCCTTATATTCTGGTGTCAGTCTTTGCCTTGGAACCCATCAATGGGTTGGAAGATTGAGGCCTAACTCCCTGCCAGGGAAGGATGGAGAGAAAAGGGCACAGGTCTTATCTCTTTCCTGGGGTAGAATGTGGCTGGAAGGGTAATGCCTTAGTCCGTTCAGGCTGCGATAACAAAATACCATAGACTGGGTGGCTTATGAACAACAGAAATTTATCTCTCATGGTTCTCGAGGCCTGGGAGTCCGAGACCAGGATGCTGGCAGTTTCCACGTTCATAGACGGCAATCTTTTTGCTGTGTCTTCACATGGCAGAAGGGACAAGGGCTCTCTCTAGGGTCTCTTTTATAAGGACACCAACCCCATTCATGAAGTCTCCACCTTCATGACCTAATCACCTCCTAAGAGCCCCACCTCTAAATATTATACTATTCTATTGGAAATTAGGTTTCAACATATAAATTTTGGCGGGACACAAACATTCAGTATACAGCAAAGGGAGTTTAGGGTTTCTGAGGGGATTGTTAGGGGATCATGTCAGGAATGAACTCTGGAGGGAATGACAGTCTAAGCCAAAAAGGGAAACAGAGGCAGCATCTAGTGCCCGAGGATGAGCCAGCTTGGAGGAGGGGAGAAGGAGTTGGGGGCAGGGAGACATCAGGATAGCAGAAGAGATGGCACCCAGGAGAACTTGGGGTCGGGTTGGAGTCTTCAGCTTCCCCTCCCATCATGCGAGAAGAAGATGCGATTGGGGCGATGACATGAAGCAGTCTCCCAGGGGCAGGCACCTGCTCTCTTCCCGGAGAGAGGAGCCTCTGCTTTGGCACATACGCAGCAGGCCCTGGCCTATCAGGGATGGAGATGGAAGAGGCTCTCTGCATCTTGGACCCTGCACCTTAGGAAAGTCATCAGCTTTGCAACTGTGGAAAAGGCTGTCAGCGAGTGTTCAGAGGTGCCATGGGGACATGTAGGGTGTGTCAGAGAAGAGTATGTTTTGTGCAGAGGTGGTTGGAGCTGTGTGTGTTCTGAAGCTTTCTGTTGTGTAACAATGTCCTTACTCAGGACCCTCCCCCATCACCTTTCAACCACCTTGCTTTCACCCTATCTCTCCCATTTCCCCAAAACTTCAGTGACTTCCACTGTCCACCAAAAACCAAAAACCCAAACCCCCAAATTTCTCAGCCTGGCATTTAAAGCTAAAGATTCACCAGACGTACCTTGAATTTCCTGTCTCCAGGTATTTGGGCTCTGCTTTCTCAACACCTGATCTTCATTAATTGAACTTTTTTTCTGGGCTGAGCTCAGATCCCACCTCTTCCAAGAATGCTTCACCGGTATCCCTGGCCAAAGGACCTCTCTCTCCTCTGAATACTAGAGCAATATTTTCTACATCTTTTGTGTTAGTTTACATTCTATCTTGCACTTTAACTATAGAGGGGGATGTTGGTTTTCTCCACTAAATGGTGGAGAAAGCTTTGAAGGCTTATCAATTTGTCTTATTCATTTTTGTATCCCTAGCACCTAGAATGGTGCCCTTTACACAGCAGGCACATCATTCAGAATACATTTATTAAACAGATAAATGCTGGTGATGTGGAGATGAATGAGAAAGTTTCTGTCCATTAGGAGCTTACAGTGTACCGAGAGAGAGAGATGCACAGCAATAAGAACTAATTTAATACACAGCCCAAGGAACAGCATTTGATCTATGGAGGTGTGGGGTGTGGGTGGGCAGGGATGGTGCGAAGGGCATCATGTGGGTTGAAGGAACCGCCCAGGTGGAAGTGGGTGGCATATTTGGGGAACGTGGTAAGTACCCTCGGGACTGGCATGAAGGAAAATAGGAGATAATGCCAGAGAGGGATGTGGGCACTGGATTATAGAAAGCCTAGTGTGACTTTCCAAGGAATTTGAAGTTTATCCTGGAGGCCACTGACTGAGGAGCCATTGAATATTCTTGAGGAGGAAGATAATAAACACTTACTGGATAAAGGAATGACTCTGTGTTTTGGGTAGACACCATTCTCTGGCCAGGGTCACTTTAGGAAAATCTTATGTTGGATGTTAAGTAGCACCCATTCTCTGAGGCCAGCCTGTCCCCTGGTCAAACCACCGTTCTGTGAGATTTTCCCTTTTAAAGAGGCCACCCCCCCCAAAAAAAAAACACTTGGTCAGGGTGAGAAGTCTGTTCTGCCTTCTGAAGCAATTTCCTGCCCCACCCCCGGCTTTTATATAGAAATTCTTCTGTTTGGACTGCATTAGTCAGGATACCGTATTACTTAGGGTTCTCCAGAGAAAGAAACAATATATATAAAATGAGACTTGTCATAAAGAATTGGCTCATGAGATTATGGAGGCTGAGAAGTCCCACGATCTGCTGTCTGCAAGCTGGAGACCCAGGAAAGCAGGTGGTATATATTCCAGCCCAAGCCAAAGGCCTGAGAAGCAAGAGTGCCAATGGTGTAAGTCCCAGCCTGAGGATGCGGAGACCCATGTCTCAGCTCGAGCAGACAGGCAGAGACACCCACTGCCACCCACTGCCTCTCACTGAAAACTGAGCCTGGGACTGGCTTGGGCCCCCTATATAATTTCTTGACCTTTGTGGAATTGGGGGGTAAGGGGTGGGGGAGGGACAACATCCTATACAGAAGAAGAATCACAGGCTTTGGAGTCATCAGCCTGGGTTAAAGTACCAGCTGAAGTCAGTTATTAACTGCAGGACCTTGGCAAAGTCAGCAATCTCTTTGAGCTTCAGTTTTCTTGTCTGAAAAATGGGGATAATTATGCCTGCTCCAAAGAATTAAAATGACGATGAGTATGGGGATTGCCTAGCTTGCTGCCTAACACACAGGAGGTGCTGAGTAAATGGTACTTGTTTGATTCGTATTTGTAGAGTTAAATAGAAGCTCCTGTTCTACATGAGAAGAAGGAAGCTGCGCTTGGAGTGGTGCCTTAATTTAGGGGACTGCAAACTTTCTGCCTAGATTATCTTCAGAGGTTGTCCCAGAGCCCTCCTGGTGAAGGTTCCTACCCGTCTCCCCAGCCTAACGTCTGCTCTCCATGCTCTGCCGTCCTCCTCCGGACAGCTGCGGTTGCACTGATGGGAAGCCAGGGGCCCAGCCCTGACTGGATGAGGACATTGTTGCAAAGACTGAGGAACCACAGACACTGTTGCAGTCCTCCCTGCCCTGAGGAACCCTGGAGAACCTGTGGCTGGCCCTCAGCCCCTCCAGCTCTGTGTTTGGGGAGACAGCCTAGGTCCTCCCTAAACCTCCTGGCCTCCTGGGCTCCTCCGGGCCTCCTGGAGGGACGGGAAAACGGTTAGGATGCGCTAGAGGGATGCCCTGTTTTTCTGAAGATGAGGTTAGAGTTTTCCCTTCAAAACCAAGGAAGCCATGATTAAGGATCTTTCTCAGAGCTGACGGCTAAATTGGTGCCCCAGGTGCAGGGAGGACATAGACTTACCCATGCCCTTAAGAGACTCACCCGCAGGTGGGAGAGCAGAGCCACACACACCTCGAAGGCAAACAGGTTTGAAGGATGTATAGACTTGGGTGGTGGAAGCAGAGAGGAGGGAGATACCGACTCTGTAAGTGTATGTGGGGGGGGAGTGGGGGGAGTAGCAGAAGATGGGTACAGCTGGAAGAGGTGGAGGAGGAAGGCCGGCCGGGAACCAGCGTGAGCAAAGGCCTGGAGGTAAAATTAATGTGATATGCTAAAAACAAACAAACAAAAAAAACCCAGACTGTTCTTAGGCGTGGCTGGGACACAAGGTGCTGGGCCGGTGGGGCGGTAGGGAGTGCCGACCAGAGAGGCTGAAGCTTTACTTTTGAACTGTGGGACTTGGAAGGTTTAGCAGTGGGGGACAAGCAGTGTCAAGTTTTGGAAATCGCTCGACTTAGGTAAGCAGACTGACGGTGTGCTAGGCATTTTCTTTCTTTCAACAAATATTTGTCGAGTGTCTATGACGTGGTAGGAGCTGTTCTGGGCACTGGGCAACAGCGGCAAAAATTCAGATCGAGCCTTCCTTGAGAGTAACTTTCACATTTTATGGAAGAGGAAACTGAAGGTCGGCTTGACCCCGGCTGATGACTCTGGCCCGGACTTTAGTGCGGAGGTAGCGTGGCTCTGGACAGCCCTTTAGATGTCTCGGCGCACATGGGTCGGTTAGTCTGCGGGTCCTCAGGATGCGCGCGCGCAGCCGGGGCTTCTCTACCGCCCCGCCCGGAGCCCGCCTCCAGCCCAACCCACACGTGGGTTCCCGCACGTCCGCCCGGCTCCCCCCTGACGTCAGCCTCGCGGTTCTATTTAAGGCCCCTCCCGCTCTCGAGTCGGAGTACCCGAGCAGCTGCCGCCAACTCCGGGTCCATCGCCGCTTGCCGCCGACGCCCGCCCGCCCGCCCGACGTGTACTCCCGGTATGATCGGGCCCGGCGCGCACTGCGCCCGAGGGGGAGAGCGACTGCTTCGGGCTAAGCTGGCCCCGCGCTGCCTGCTCACGGGAGGGGTGGGCTCTGCTTCCCAGAGGCAAAGTCCTGAGACCTGGGCGGTGGCTCATGCCACAAATGGGCTCTGGGCCCGGCCGCACCCTGCTTTGGCTCTAAGTGGGCACAGTGGCCTCTGGCCGGGCTGGGGAACCAAGGAGGTGGCCGCACCTAATCTGAGGTCGAAGGCCTGGGTGGATGCAGGAGGACCCGGACACTACAGGTCTGAAGGGTGGGGGTGAGGGCATACCTCCGAGCTCGAAACGAGCAAACAGCACAGAACTCGAAGTCGGGTTCCGGGAGTCCATGGAACTGAAAAAGCCTCAGCAGTCTTGGGCGGCTTCCTGGAAGCCGGAAAGGCGCTGGGTGCCGCTCGGGTTGTATTTTAACCCTCGGACTCTCGAGAGGTGGGCTCCTTGGGGGCAGCCGCTGCCTGCAGATTAAAGGTCGCTCTTTGCGCAAGTTACACGTGTTAAGCAGCTAACGATGTTATAGGGCGCTATGCTAGACATGGTGCATGCAAATTTGAAGCCGAAAGGGTACCAGCTCTCCCGCCTCTCAGACAATGTAATGAGAGGAGGATCATCCGGTACCTTCCCCTCCTTTTGACAAATGGGGGACTGGTTGGGGCATCTCTAAGGTCACAGTGAGTGGGTGGCAGAGTTGGGGCGTAGACTCTCTTTCTTCAGGGCTTCACCCGCGGGTATCCCCACATTGAACGGAGCACTGCAGCCCAGAGCTTAGGTTTTGGTGAAACCAGATGTCCGCTGAAAGAACTCCCTTCCCCCTGCCAGGCTGCGAGAAACCTTACAAGGCTGTCTAGAAATAGCAGTGATTTGTAAGGAGAGACTCGATTCTAGCTTGGTGACTCTGGGCTGCCTGCCTGGAATTCCTCTCGGATATTTTTGCCCTTTGGGGCAGCGTCAAGATTAGACGTGGTGCTTTCGGGATGCAATCTACGACAATCTCTCCAGTGAATGCAGTGCAGGTTTGGATTAGCAGAGCCGAAGCCCCCGTCCCCGGCTGTGGAAATCGAGGGTTCCACCAAGTATCTGTTAATTTTAGGGCTCCAGGCTTCAGGCCTCTGCAGCTTCCTGTAGTAACAAAATTTCCTCATACCGGGCCTCACGCCTTTGCAACGAGGATCACGGCGGAAGCCACACGAGGTGCCTCCCTGTGGGTTGGTTAACGGTCCCGGGTTCCTAATATCACGATTTAAAATCTGGCTCTGGCAGCGCGCCAGGCCGGGGAGGCTGCCAGCCGGGCTTCACGTTGTTCGTGTGTGCGTAGGAGCGCTAGTTTAGTCTAAAGTCTGATTCTGAGCTCACTCTGACCCAGAGAGCAGCATAGTTTCTGGACACGTCCGCTCACGGGCGGGGTCTCGCAAGCATCCGCTGTGCTGTCTGGTCTAGGGCCCACGTCTCCGTAGCCGGCGGCCACTAGCACTCTGAAATGCGCTTGCGCTTAGGGTTACTGAATGGATAGGTGGGTGGGGGAGGGGTAACTGCTAATCTTCCGGGTCTGGGCGGGGCGTAAAATCCGCGGGCTCCGCTGCTTCTTCGGGGGCGGAGGTTGGGGTGAGGAAGAAGAAAACGAGGGATTGAGCATGAGCAGAGCTCACCTTGGCGGTGGGCAACGCAGTGAGGCCGTCAAAGGCCCTTTACTCACGTACCTGTTGTCCTGAAGGGGCTTGGCAGGAGTCCTGGTGACGGGAGTAGAGTTGGGCGGGCGGCTCACAGTGATCTTGTTTGAGGAAAGGCCGGCTCCACTTGGAGTTAACAAGTCAAGATGAGTGAGCCCTCAGGAGGCTATACTTACACCCAAACGTCAATATTTTTTTTCCACGCCAAGGTGAGGACGTTTACACCAAGATCCTAGTCAGACCAGATCCTGGCATTAGGCCTTTCAATTCTCCTTTGTCTATCTTTAAGTTTTTTCCCTCTCCCTTTTTAGTCATCTCTTGTGATTTTTAGTGGCAGCTACCCCAAAAGGAAGCAAAAGAAGCTTTTCCAGAACACTTTTGGTTAATAAGCGTTAATTTAAAGAGGATGCAGTGACAGTGCATGTTTTTCCCCTTATAGATTCCTTTCGGTTCTAAGTCCAATATGGCAACTGTCAAGGATCAGCTAATTCAGAATCTTCTTAAGGAAGAACATGTCCCCCAGAATAAGATTACAGTGGTTGGTGTTGGTGCTGTTGGCATGGCCTGTGCCATCAGTATCTTAATGAAGGTAAGTGAGAGCCTATCACTCTGGAAGCCAAGGATACCTTGACTCCATCCATCCTCCACTCACTCTCCAAGAATTGCATTATCACATTGTATATACAGATATTTAGGTTCATGCACTCATTCAAAGAACTTTATGTGAAACAAACTTGTAAAACATGATGCTATACCAAGAGTATCTAAACTACAAAAATTAAAGGTTTTTAGGCTGGAGACCCAGTTTCTTAAATTCACTGTGCTTTATTAACCTGCGTTAGTTGCCTACAAATGAAAAAGTAGAGTCCATGCCTTTAAACAAGCTAAAATTATTTAAAAGTAATTTTGGAATTGAAATTGATATATATACGTGGTAAAAATTAAACTGAATGTGGGAAGTCTTCCACCCATGTTAATCCCCTCTGCCCCCCTCCTTGGATAGCAGTTTTGGTACCAATTATGGAGCTAAAATTTAATTAGAAAAAGAGAACTTGTGAATGAATAAAAAGTACTTTTGGGGACTTCCCTCGTGGCACAGTGGTTAAGAATCCGCCTGCCAATGCAGGGGACACGGGTTTGAGCCCTAGTAGGGGAAAATCCCACATGCCACGGAGCAACTAAGCCCGTGTGCCACAAGTGTTGAGCCTGCTCTCTAGAGCCCGTGCTCCACAACAAGGGAAGACACCACAGTGAGAAGCACGCACACCACAATGAAGAGTAGCCCCCCTTCACCGCAACTAAAGGAAGTGCGCACGCAGCAACGAAAACCCAACACAGCCAAAAATACATAAATTAATTCCTTTTAAGTTCAGGTTTGGAGTTCCTAATAAGAGAGTGAAATGATGAATTCTGGATTCTGAACAGAAAAGGATTGAAATGAGAAGGGACTGAAGGCAGAAATGAGCTATGCAAAGGTCTTGTAACTACACAGCTTGCTCTATATGTTCTTAGACCACATAGTATACCAACTCTTATTCTTTCCGCATTGGTTCAGAAATTGATGTCATTTATTTTTCCCACGCCTATGAAACACCTGTGATGCCCCCTAACTCAGGTGTGGCTAAGAGTAACTGGCAGTAACTGGCAGACCACTCATTATACTGTAGATGATTAGGGGTGGATCGGCTAGTGTACCTCTTTGGTTTTAGTCCTCATTCCATTTGTATTAAAGCTGTTGCTGGTGCTCCTTGTCTGAGATGCACCTACGAACTTTTAAAGGTTCATCTGAAAGGATTTTTTTTTTTTATAAGAAGATGTTGGGGGTAGGAGTTTATTAATGAATTAATTTATTTTTGGCTGTGTTGGGTCTTTGTTTCTGTGCGAGGGCTTTCTCTAGTTGTGGCGAGTGGGGGCCACTCTTCATCGTGGTGCGCGGGCCTCTCACTGTCGCGGCCTCTCTTGTTGCGAAGCACAGGCTCCAGACGCGCAGGCTCAGTAGTTGTGGCTCACGGGCCCAGTTGCTCCGCGGCATGTGGGATCCTCCCAGACCAGGGCTCGAACCCGTGTCCCCTGCATTAGCAGGCAGATTCTCAACCACTGCGCCACCAGGGAAGCCCCTGAAAGGATATTTTTCACCAACATTTTGTAATGCACAAATCTGTCTTTATGTAATAAAACTGTTAGTGTTGGTTAGTATGTGGAAAACATGTAACCAGGGAATGATCCAGAATATCACTTTTTAAAGTCTTAATACTAATCAATATCTATTTAATGGCTAACAACCTAAAATCAATGTGTAAAACTGAATTTGAGAGACTAAACAGAGCAGTTTTGTATAATTGGTTGTTAGTCACTGCCAATCCAGTGTTCTGCTTCTGTACAGTAGTGGTGGACCTCCTGCAGAGGTTGCTCCAATGAGGAGAGACGATTGGAGAGAGGGTTGGTGCTTTTTCCTATGTATAGGTCATCTGGGAGTCAGCTCTTAAACGGAGGCCTGCCTCTACTTTGAGGTCTGTCCTGATAATAAAGTAGCTGAACTCTCCTACTCCAGAAATATAGAAATTTTGCATGCCCTTTTAAAAGTTTGGAAATAGCAATTTTCCATTAAACTGAAAATTTTTTGTCTTTTAGGACTTGGCAGATGAACTTGCTCTTGTTGATGTCATAGAAGACAAACTGAAAGGAGAGATGATGGATCTCCAACATGGCAGCCTTTTCCTTAGAACACCAAAAATCGTCTCTGGCAAAGGTTGATTTCAACATGTTTGTATTACACTCTATGCTAGACTTAATTCTTTATCAGGCTTGAGAATCCTAGCTCTTCAAAGATTTCTTTTTTATACAGGATAAGAGAGCCTTTGAACAATTTTGCATTGGTACCTATGGATATCAATGTTTGAATTTCCAGCAAATGGTTTTAAATGGAAATCCAGTTTGTCCATGATGTGGAAAGCATCTGAATTAGAATGTAATTAGCAAAGCTTCGTAGGTCCATATTTTGCCACATTGCTTCAACTATTTAAATATATACTTACTTCCACTGCTTCCTTTCATACACTAACACAAGGTTGAGACTAGGGCAAATGAGTCTGTTCAGCAGATATTCTTGGCGTAACCCTATCACACCTTACAATTACCAGCCAGGAAACGGACATAGGCCCTAATAGAGTCTGTTCTGACACATGAAAATCATTGACCATTTATCTGACAGGTGACTCCCTTCATTATCTTCAACCCAGGGTTAACCACCCTGTGCCATAGGGTATCTAGAAGCAAGACATGCTTGATAAGTGTACAGTTGCCCCTGCTTAAAAAAAAAAAAAGAGCCTATCCCTGAGCTGGTATGACCACCATTAAGTAGTTAAGTAGAAATAGGAGTATGGAAGAGTGTGAGCATTGACCTCAGGTGGCAAAAAATTGGGGGATGTGTCTCACTTGATATGAGTATGAAATAAATTTTATTGCTTTCAGCTCCCCCCAATCATTGTTATATAAAGCCAACCACATAACTAAAACCAGAATACAAGGAAGGTGTTGATGTATTCTTCCTCCATGTAAGTGGCCACAGTGATAAAACTCCAAAAAGGAGGAGTCTGGGCATTTATATGCCACATAGGCAAAACACTGATAAAACTGTCCAATAAAGAAGTTAATGGAACAAACTTGCTGGAGTTTTCTTAAAGCCCTTAATCTGGTTATTGTTTCTCTTTTGTCTAGACTATAGTGTGACAGCAAACTCCAAGCTGGTTATTATCACAGCTGGGGCACGTCAGCAAGAGGGAGAAAGCCGTCTTAATTTGGTCCAACGTAATGTGAACATCTTTAAATTCATCGTTCCTAATATTGTAAAATACAGCCCACACTGCAAGTTGCTTGTTGTTTCCAATCCAGGTGAGACTTTTAATGGCATAAAAATAGATGAGCTAGAGTAAAACTGATAGTATCAATATATATCATAATCTGTATATATATTTATTTCTCATATTTTTCATTTTCCTCCTGGGAGTGAGTTTGTGTTTTTGTAAAATAGTTAAGTTTAAAACGTTAAAAGAGATACAATGCCATTAATGTAGTCTGCACTTTAAAATTTGTTACTTGCCTAAGAAGATCTTGGATAAGGAATAAGTTTATGAATAATGTGTTATTTATTTTTTAAAATTATTTATTTTTGGCTGCGTTGGGTCTTCGTTGCTGTGCACGGGCTTTCTCTAGTTGAGGCGAGCCAGGGCTACTCTTCATTGCGGTGCACAGCCTTCTCATTGCGGTGGCTTCTTGTTGTGCAGCATGGGCTCTAGGTGCACAGGCTTCAGTAGTTGTGGCTTGCAGGCTCAGTAGTTGTGACTCGTGGGCTCTAGAGCACCAGCTTAGTAGTTGTGGCACACGGGCTTCGTTGTTCTGCGGCATGTGGGATCTTCCAGGACCAGGGCTTGAACCCGTGTCCCCTGCACTGGCAGGCCGATTCTCAACCACTGCACCACCCACGAAGTCCCAATAATGTGTTATTGATGCACAACTTATTTTCATTAAACTACACTTCTTGAATACTTAATGTATTTGCTATATTGTACACAGTATAGAGGCTTAAAAATATTAACAAAAATATTGATTGGTCATGATCAATATCAAGATCTATACAGAGCCATGTATCCTGAGTAGTCAGTCCTTATCTAATGATTCACGTAGTATCTGTGCCTAAATATTTTCTTCACAGTGGATATCTTGACCTATGTGGCTTGGAAGATAAGCGGCTTTCCCAAAAACCGTGTTATTGGAAGCGGTTGCAATTTGGATTCAGCCCGGTTCCGTTACCTCATGGGGGAAAGGCTGGGAGTTCACCCATTAAGCTGTCATGGATGGATCCTTGGGGAGCATGGAGACTCTAGTGGTAAGCATAACTTATTTTCTCTTATTGTTTTCAAGAAATTGTGTAAAAAAAATTGACAGGAGTATCGTTACTAAATCAGAGCCTAAATCAGATATCCATTCGTTAGGGCAGATGGTTTCCAGAAATCTTATCTTTTGGTATAATTGTATGCTAAGAATTGCTAAGATTTAAGCCATTTTGCATGACATTTTTTGGTATAAGGGATGGGGAATGAAATTTATTTATTATAATGGACATATTAAATAAGATGATAGTGCTTAGGATACTTCATTTAATATCACAGCTATTTGGACTCAAACTGCTTGTTCCTGAAAAGGTAAGCCAATCCAAGTGGCGTGTATGAGAAAGAAATCTATTATTATCACAGGTGAGAGATGTTATAATTTGTGCAGAGTTCTCAGTTCCTTATGCCAAGAAAATTCCTCTTACGATCTCATAATATCTCAATAAGTTAGGAAAACAGATTCGAATATAGTGAAAATTCTTAGCTTTACATAATCTAATCAATGAAAATCTAAAAGTTAGAGTATTGGTAGTCTTGACCAGCTACCAAAAGGAGATAATCCTCCTTAGATAAGAAAAGACAATTTTAGAAGAATGGGTCAGAATTACTAGTCTGCTGGCTGGTGCATGGGAATAAATAAATTCTGTTGTATTGCTTTTAGTGCCTGTATGGAGTGGAGTGAATGTTGCTGGTGTCTCCCTGAAGAATCTGCACCCCGAATTAGGCACTGATGCAGATAAGGAACATTGGAAAGCAATTCACAAACAGGTGGTTGACAGGTAATAGATCTCATAATTTGTAACACAGAAGGTTGAAACTTATTATTTTTATTTAGAAGATTAAAAGTTTGGGGAATTCCCTGGAGGTCCAGTGGTTAGGACCCTGCACTTTCACTGCTGCAGACGTGGGTTCAATCCCTGGTCGGGGAACTAAGATCCTGCAAGCCGTATGGCGTGGCCAAAAAAAAAAAAAAAAAAAGATTAAATAATAGCATTTGCATTTGGTTACTCTGTCAGAAAACTTGTTTTCTAAAGCTTTGTTAAAGCTTATAATATAAAACAGGTAAAGGGATTAAAAATCGCAGACATTATAACGTGGTCAAATATTAAAATGGCAGTTTAGGCCACGAAGAGATATTCTAGGCAGTAGTGCATTCTGACTTGCCAATCAACAGTTAGAGGAGAGAAACACCACGTACAGCTGGGACAGTCAAGGAAGCCTTGGTGTAAATGCAGATTGACGCAACTATTGAAGGGCTGTGAAGACAGATGCTGAATCTCTGGCTTTATACATCTATGAACCTTTCCCTCATCTTTACAGTTATTCATTTCTAGTTGTTAATGAACGTTTGTAAAAATAAACAGAAAAGCAACAAAAATCGCAGACATTAATGCTACAGTCTATCTTTATTTGCCATAATTATCAATTTACAGTATGATAAATCTTTTCTGTATTTGTAATGTAAACTAAGATAAATCAAGTTAGATTAAGTCTACCCTATTTGAGATTCAGTCTTCAAAAGCATATGATTCATTTAGTTAGGAATAAGAATTTTTAAATCTTATATAGGGACTTCCCTGGTGGTACAGTGGTTAAGAATCCACCTGCCAATGCAGGGGACACAGGGTTCGAGCCCTGGTCTGGGAAGATCCCACATTCTGCAGAGCAACTAAGCCTGTGCACCACAACTACTGAGCCTACGCTCTAGAGCCCGTGAGCCACAACTACTGAGCCCGCATGCCACAACTACTGAAGCCCGCGGGCCTAGAGCCCGTGCTCTGTAACAAGAGAAGCCACTGCAATGAGAAGCCTGAGCACTGCAATGAAGAGTAGCCCCCGCTTGCCTCAACTACAGAAAGCCCGTGCGCAGCAACGAAGACCCAACGCAGCAATAAATAAATAAATTAATTAATTAATTAAAACTTATAATAGTCTCTGAGTAGAAACACAGCTAGCTTCTTATTTATTCAGATGATTATAAAGTTTTAAGCAAGGTATATATTCATAATGGTACAAAAAATGAAAATAATTATTAACTGTCAGAAATTATTCAAATAGGGAAACTTTCAACATAGTGGCATTATCTACTTTAAATAAGGTAGCCATGTGTGGATCTCAAGTTTATGGAATTGGAGAATGAATCATGATGGGTGTAGGCAAGGCCCTCTTATTTGTATTTGTTTAGTTAAAACCTGTTAACCCATCATCCAACCCAAGAAGTGTTGACAGTCGCTGTCAACTAACTGTAACGTTTGTTGAGTTGGAGTTAGTAGTCTGCTGGTGCTTGGAAACGAGTGAATTCTGTGCTCCTCCCACTGATCCCTGTGTACTCCTCCCCCCACATACACACTCTTGAGATAATCCCAAGTCAAACATGCTATATGTAATCTTGGATTTGCATTTTAAAATTAGTTTTGCATTTATAAGAATCATCCATTTTGTTGCATGTGGCTATAGTTATTTGTTTTCACAGCTATGTGATAGTCTATTGTATGAGTACACCACAGTTTATCCATTCTCCTTTTGGAGAGCGTTGGGCATGTTGCCAGGTTTTTGCTATTACCAGCAATACTGTTGTGAACATACCCATACATAATATCCTGGCATACATGTGCAAAGGTTACACTTAGGTATATAATGCAACTTTACTATATTTATATAGTATTATTTACTGTAAAAATGATTTATTATAAAGCATATGTTCAGTGAAAGCTTTTTCTTTGTTCCTCCCACCCTACTTTTCCCTACCCTTCCCTGTCCTTTCCTACACTTCCCTACCCTACAGTGCTTATGAGGTGATCAAACTGAAAGGCTACACATCCTGGGCCATTGGACTATCTGTGGCAGATTTGGCAGAAAGTATAATGAAGAATCTTAGGCGGGTGCATCCGATTTCCACCATGATTAAGGTAGGTCTATGTAGTAATAGGTTTTACTTGAATGCCATTATTTCCTGTTCTTTAAAAGAAAAAAAAACTTCTGAGAAAGCAATTAATGTTAAGTCCTCAATCATTGATTTAAGTGAAATAAATTAATGCACCTGCGACTTTCTTTTCTGAAAAGACATGGTTGAGCTTTAGGATTAATGTCCACCAATACTGTGTTGAGCACATAGATACTTGATAACTTGTTGACTGAAAGACTCTACTCAATTTTGTTGAGATGGGTGGAAGACTATAAAACAAAGTTTTTCCTTTGGGAAAAACAGAAATCACACTCATGTTAGAGTTACCAAAGTGTTATACAATAAAAATGGGAAATTCCCTGGCAGCCCAGTGGCTGGGACTCCGTGCTCTCACTGCTGAGGGCCCAGGTTTGATCCCTGGTTGGGGAACTAACATCCCCCAAGTCTCGCGGGGCAGCCAAAAATAAATTGCAAAGTACGATGGATAATGGCAATAATTTAGATTTTCTTTTAGAATGGAAATCTTGCTACTATGTTAATGACTTTCTTTTACACTGTTCATTACATCCTAACTGAAATTCTGGAAAGGAATTTCTACTTATCAAGTTTTATTAAGTAAGCTTCATAACTGTAAAGAATGAAATTCTTGGGAGATCCCAGAATGCATAGAAAAAACGTAAAATATTTTTCATTTCGTCCTCAGGGTTTGTATGGAATAAAAGAGGATGTCTTCCTTAGTGTTCCTTGCATCTTGGGACAGAATGGAATCTCAGATGTTGTGAAAGTGACTCTGACTCCTGAGGAACAGGCCTGTTTGAAGAAGAGTGCAGATACACTTTGGGGGATCCAGAAAGAGCTGCAGTTTTAAAGTCTAATATCATACCACTTCACTGTCTAGGCTACAATAGGATTTTAGTTGGAGGTTGTGCATACTGTCCTTTATATCTGATCTGTGACTAAAGCAGTAATGTTAAGACAGCCTAGGAAAAACATCAGTTTCCTAACATTAGCAATAGGAATGGTTCATAAAACCCTGCAGCTGTATCCTGATGCTGCATGGCACTTATCTTGTGTTGTCCTAAATTGGTTCGTGTAAAATAGTTCTACTTCCTCAAGAGGTACCACTGACAGTGTTGCAGATGCTGCAGTTGCCCTTCAAACCAGATGTGTATTTAACTCTGTGTTACATAACTTCTGGTTCCTTTAGCCAAGATGCCTAGTCCAACTTTTTTTTCTCCAATTAATCACATTCTGGGATTGATGATAAATCCAGTATTGCATGTCTTGTGCATAACTGTTTTAAAGAATCTTATTTTATGTACTATATGTATCAGAATAGTATACATTGCCATGTAATGTAAAAAAGAAAATCAACATAAATAATGCAGCCAAGTATTTGTTATACCAACTAAAACAATAAATAAACCTTGAACAGTGACTACTCTGCTAATTTATTAAGATACAAAGTGATAAAGCTGTTATTTGTTAATTACATTAATGGAAGCCATTAGGTTATTCTTGGGCAACACTATGATGATTTTTTAAGGGGTGCTGTTTCTAATGACCAGACTTTAATAAGAATTAATATATTAAGGGTGTGACTAGATTGACTAGCTGTTTTGTTACTATTTCCATTGTAATCAATTGTTTTAATATACTAAGGCCCAAAGTACTGAGTTACCTTGATTATAGTGCTGATCATAACTTGTACCCTACAGTTCACACAGGTAACATTCTATACATGAATGTAAAAAACATTATTTGCCAACTGAACATAAGCAGTGGTACTTTGCCACTACAGGGGGACAGAAATTTTTAAGAACCTTTACTCTCTGGAGGCAGTAACATAATGGTACTTAACAATTTTAAACCAAATAGTCCTGGTGGTTGTCTACTCAAAAATTTTCTTTAAAAAAAAAAACAAATTTTCTTTAGATTTCCCTTAAAATATTTCTATAACTGTGACCTTCTCCAGGCCTAAAAACCATACTTATAGAGGTTAACTAGAACAACTTTATGGTCATCACTCCTCCAGGATTTTTTTTTCCAAAGTTTCTTTCTTGAGAGCTGGATAAGGGAAAGAATTAGGTTTTGTTTTGTTTTTTAATGTGTCTCAAATGTAGAAGGACAAGACTAACCTACATAGGCTTGACAATTAGCTGTTATAATAGGATTTGCTTTCATATAGGCTTTGAAAAAAATAACAGCCTTAAGATATAATTTACATAGCACAAAATTCACCCTTTTAAAGCGTACAATTCTGTGGAATCACATAGTTGTGCAGCTATTACCACTATCTAAGAACTTTTTAATTACCCCCCAAAGAAATGTGCAATTATTCCTATAGCCTTTTGTAGACTTTGATGCATCTTCAGTCTTTAAAAAAAAAAAGGATTTACCCTTACTTCATATTATTTCATACAATAAATTAGCCAGTATCAACGTGACAAAAAATGCTTAACAGATTTATTAAACTAATCTTTCATGAATTTTCAGATTTAATCTTACAAAGCTTCCTTACTTTCTGGTACATTGTGTTCCACGTTCACCTTGCACCTTCCTGCGCCAGGCAAGGGTAGGCCAACTCTGCTAGGAGCCCTGATTATTTTTACTGTTGTATCTCATTTTAGTCTTAATAACCTTGGGAAGTGGATTAAGCAGGACTTAGACTCATCTCACACAAGTTGCCAGTTAATGGAGGAAGCAAAGGGGACGTCCAGAACATGTGCCTTGGGCAGGTATGAATGAAGAGCCTCTTTTCACCTAGAGCAGGAGTTTGGTCACTACTAAAATGACCCCTCTTTTGGCCTGAGGCAGGTGTAGAGCTTGAATCTGGAGGTCATCCAGGTCAGCTGTGTCTCGCTCACAGTCCTGTGGTAAATGAGGTACAAGGGCCAGGAGCTGCTGTGGAAGAAAGCACACAAGCAAGTGGTAGTACAGGACCAACAGTCACTGCCACTCCTGTGAACCCCTTGCTTGGGGCTGGTAGTAGGTTGTGAAAAGCGCCATAAGAGAAACAGGAGAGATGTAGGGAGCTGATGGTAGTTGAGACATTAGTCAAGGAAAGCTAGATGAAGTGCTGTTTATGTTCAAAACTGAAAATGAGGAATCAACTTTGAGAGGGGCTGGGGAAGAACTTTCCAGATATATGGAACAGGAAAAAGCTGTCCAAAAGCTGGAGGGAAGTGTGGTGAGTGTCTTGAGATGAAGTTGGAGGGACAGAAGGCGGCCAAGTCTTGAATGCCTCTTAGGTTGTGGTAAAAACTGGTTAAGTGTAATGGAAAGCCATTGAAGGGTTTTAAGCAGCCTCACTGCATGATCTAACTCACATTAAAAACAAACTACAGGCTTTGATACAGAAAATAGATTATCCTTTAGATTCTGAAAAGGATTCAAATGCAAGTGATGACAAAAGATGACAGAGGAGGTTGTGTCCCCTTCTGTGAGTTATAAATAAATCCTTGGCATAAATTAAAATCACCCTTAGAAAACTAGACATGGCCTTTCCTTTTCATTATTACCCTCTGTTCTTTCAAGGGAAATTCAAACTTTATTTTACCACTCAGTCCTGAAGTTATAGAACTTAATCATAATTTTTTAAATTCCTGCAAATAAATGCTCAGACAAGGGCATGTAAGTGCATTGAAGTTTGTTTCTGAAACTCAGGCTGATCATTCCCAAGTCTGCTCTTTCCTTAAATTCCTTTTCGTCCTCGGGGCCCAGGTCCCTTCAGCATGCCCTCTCATAGAGAGGTAAGTTAGGTCGGTTCAGGCCTTGAGCTCTGCCACATATGTCCCAAGATAGCTGCCCATCTTCAATCTCGCCTCCACTAGCTACTATCAATTCAGATTTGGAAGCACTGTCCTCAGGATGCTGGTTTTAGCTGGTCCACTGGAGATTATGGGGCGCTCCCGGGAGAGTTCTTTCCCACGACGACTTCGAGCCTGGCCCCTTGCCCTCCACGTGGTAGTCTGGCCTCCAAAAAGCTTCGCCCTAAAATCAGTCCGAAGCCTAGGCCGGCTGAAGGAAATGAAACAACACACCAACATCCCTCTCTTGCACACTCTTCAAGACCGTCTAGAATACCACCTACCGGTATTAAGAGAACATAACCACAGGTGGCGCGGAACGCCCTCGGGCCAGAGGACAAGCCTGAGCCAATGCGCCTGCGCCCCGGGCTGGCCGGGGGCGGAGCTTGCGTGCTGACGGAGGAGAGCCATGCGTGGGAGCGTGCTTGCGGAACGGTTCAGGGAGTAACTGTTGCTGTGCTTCACACCTCAACGGACTTTGCTGTCCTTTTTTAACTGGTGTAACTTTAAAAAGCAGCCTAACGGCCGTACGTTACACATTCAGACTGCCTATACTGTTGCGCCACGCTAAGCGTTTGTGAGTGACTGGGACTGGAGCGAAAATGGTGGCTGGGGGCAGGGAGAACCTTTAAAAACTTGTTGGTTCCCCAATCCCTAATACGGATAGATAGACTGGTCCGTGTTCCACCCCTCGACCAGGAATTTTTTTCTTTGGCTTCCCCCTGCTCCTGGCTCCAAAATTCTGCAAACTCAAGAGGTAGGTCCTTAGATGTTCAGTGTGGTTAGTACATCGGTAGGTATGAGAGTGATTAATTCAGGGACTTTGATTTCACTGAAATTGCATTATCCCTATCAGGTTCTGAAAATGTCAACTGTCAAGGAGCAGCTTATTGAGAATCTAATTGAAGAAGATAAAGTCTCCCAGAGTAAGATCACCATTGTTGGAACTGGTGCTGTAGGCATGGCTTGTGCTGTTTGTATCTTATTGAAGGTAAGTGATAAGCCTATACTGTGGCTGAAAATGAGTAAGCACTCATAGGTCTTGTAGATGATCATGAGTGCAGGGTTGCAGGGTTAATCCCTTGGAGCAAATAAGTATCATCTGATTTTTACACAATTTAAGAAACATTTATTTGGAGTTTACCATTTGTTAGGCATTGCCAGACTATTTAAATTTATTCCTAGGAGACACACTGATTATATTATTTTGTTAATAGTATAACATTTTCTGTTAAAGTGATTCAGCACTTTGTCTTCCTTGAAGAGTAATGGGTGAAAATCATATTTCCCAATGGCTTATACTTAAAAAAATTTTTTTTAATTATATAAGCATTACATTCTCATGATAAAATAAAAAGTACCAAATTTGATAAAATAACAATGGAAGTCCTTTAATTTTCCTTTCTATTTCCAGAATATGTTTTCATGTACTTGTTGGGCATTTGTATAGCTTTGGAGAAATGTCTGTATCAAATCTTTTGCCCACTTTTATTTTTCTTTTTTATTATTATTTATTTATTTATTTATTGGCTGCACTGGGTCTTCATTGCTGCGTGCGGGCTTTCTCTAGTTGTGGCGAGCGGGGGCTGCTCTTCATTGTTGTGTGTGGGCTTCTTACTGCGGTGCGTGGGCTTTCCATTGTGGTGGCTTCTCTTGTTGCAGAGCACGGGCCCTAGGCATGTGGGCTTCAGTAATTGCAGCACATGGGCTCAGTAGTTGTGGCTTGCAGGCTCTAGAGCGCTGGCTCAGTAGTTATGGCACACAGGCTTGGTTGCTCCACAGCATGTGGGATCTTCTCGGACCAGGGATCGAACCTGTGTCCCCTGCATTGGCAGGCAGATTCTGAACCACTGCACCATCAGGGAAGTCCTTTTGCCCATTTTTAAATTGGAGTTTTATTTGTTTTTGAGTTGTAGGAGTACTTTTTATATTCTGAATATTAACTGCTTATCAGGTAAATGGTTTTCAAATATTTTCACCCATTCCTTGGGTTTCCTTTTTGCTCTGTTGGTTGTGTCCTTTGATGCACAGAAGTTTTAAATTTTAATGTAGTTCAATTTATCTGTTTTTACTTTTGTTGCCTGTGGTTTTGGTGTCATATCCAAAAATCATTGCCAAATCCAATGTCATGAAGCTTTCCCTCTATTCTTGTAAGAGTTTTATAGTTTTGGGTCTTACATTTAGGTCTTTGATCCATTTTTAGTTAATTTTGTCTATGGTATAATGTAAATATATAAATGTAAATTTATAAAATATATATTATATAAATGTAGATAGTCCAACCTTATTCTTTTGCACATAAATATCCAGTTATCCCATTTGTTGAAAATGTTGTCCTTTCCCTATTGAATGATCTTGGCACTCTTGTCAAAAAATATCTGACCATATATGTGAGAGGTTTTTTTCCCCCGGGCTCTCTGTTCTGTTCCATTGGTCTGCATGTCTCTTTATATTAGTACCACACTGTTTTGATTACTGTAGCTTTGTAATAAGTATTGAAATCAGGAAGCTTGAGACCTACAGCTTCGTTCCTTTTCAAGATTGTTTTAGCTATGCAGAGTCTCTTGAGATTCCATTTGAATTTTAGAATGGATTTTTCTATTTCTTTTTTTTCTTGTTTTTCTTTTTTTTTGCGGTACACAGGCCTCTCACTGTTGTGGCCTCTCCCGTTGCGGAGCACAGGCTCCGGACGCGCAGGCTTAGTGGCCGTGGCTCACGCACCCAGCCGCTCCATGGCATGTGCGATCTTCCCGGACTGGGGCATGAACCTGCGTCCCCTGCATCGGCAGGCGGACTTCATTGAACGAACTCATTGAACGTCTACATGTTCCACAGTGAGGCAAGAATCCTCTTACTCCCTCTGGGCTGCTAGATAGCAGACTGTCAGACAAAGATGGAATATAGAAAAGAGATGAAATTAGAGGGTCAGTCAGGAGGTCCAGTAGTTGATTGACATTTCAGTAAGAAATAAGAGAGGGAAGAAAATTATTCAAGAGATAAAAGGACATGAGTTTGCAGATATGAAGAATTCACTGAGGGCTCAACACAATGAATCAATAAAAGCCTACTCCAAGGAATATTATCATGAAATCTCAGAACTCAAATTGTACGAGAAGGTCAGTTGTTAGAGCCCATTTATTTTCTACTAGAATCCATTGTACCCTGGCAAATGTCCAAATGAAGGAGAGTAGTTCAGGACCTTGTCTTCAAGTCACATTGATGTAAATTGTGGGATAAATGGAAAGTGATGAAAGATATTAAAATATTCATATTCATATAGTCCACTGATGTGAAGGGTCATAAGGGCTGTAATGAATACCATGACACCTGCATATTTCATGAAAGGTGGACTTTAAAGGTTTTATCAGGACATGTAAAGTTTTTAGGAGTGGCTAGCAGTACAACCTACTTCCTTGTCCTGTACAGAGCAAAGTGCCCATAGCAGTTTTCCTTAGATTAATTTTTTTTTTCTATCTCTCTACCTTACTATGGTTACTCAGGACCTCCCTAGAGAAAAGATCCTGGGATACTCTTAACTGTTCCTTTAGATTCTGGTAGGCTTAACAATCCCAGGCTCTCTATTTGGAATTGTATTTGAGAAATGGCTCATATAGATGTAGTTAATTCTTAAAAAACAAATAAAAACTTTTAGGGATTATTTGAGCTCCGTCTTTGACAGTCAAGACAAATGGGGATGGAAAGGTTCCCTTGAGAGAATTTTCTGGTAACCTGTTGAGAAGGGAGATAAATCAAGTTGGAAATATAATTTCAAAGCAGGCTGTGTTGGGTATTAACTTACTGGCACTCAGCTCCAAATTCAGCTTTGTATACTCTGCTTTGTGATGCTGGCGCTGGATCTCCACATAATCGTTTTCTCCTTTGCCAGTTGGCATCTTGTTAGGTTCTGCCAATAGGGAACACTAGAGGAAAGTTGGGAGGCAAGAGGAGAACCATGACCTGCTGCCTTCTGTTTGCTTATTGTTCTGTTCACTGTCATCCCAGCTGTATCCCTTTGTCCCAAAGGTAGCAGTTGGTTCTAACCTCCACTTTCTTTTGGAGCCACCAGCATTGACCTCATCTTGTCCGTTTAGTGGTGTGAGCAGTAGGCAGATTTTGCCTCTTCCAGAGTCTGAGCCTAGTTCCATGAAGCACCTCCTTTAGACTCTCTGCTTCCTCAGCCTTGGGGGTGGTAGCTTCAAGCTGCAGTTACTATCTCTGGGTTACCATAAATGTTCCCCTTCTGTTCTTTCAGCCGTTCAACATCTGTCTAACCAATTCCCTATATTAAATTCCTTCTGTTGAAATGCTTAGAGTGGTTTCTGTTTTTCTGTCCAGACCAGACAGATACACAGATGTAAAAATGGATCTGTAAGCATGATCTGGTTTTCTTATCAGTTAGCTGAAAAGTGATATATGATTCTTTTGGATGAAACTCCTTATCCTTATCCTATTCCTGATGTATGACACATAATTCAGTAAATTTTAGAATTTACAGTTTTCCAGAAAGGCCAGATGGTTCCTGATGTGGAGGGTGGGGTGGGGAACAGTAGTAAATAGGGACTTTGATTCCTTTCCCTTACTGTTCACCTTTGGAATCTGGCCACTGGAATCTGAGGGAATACATTCCTTCTTCTTCTTCTTTTTTGCCACATGGCATGTGGGATCTTAGTTAAACCCGTGCCCCCTGCAGTTAAAGCACAGAGTCTTAGTCACTGGACCGCCAGGGAAGTCCCCTGCATTCCTTCTGTATAGTTCTATATTCTGTTGCATGTGATGAAACCCCAATAAATTAGAATATAGTACAGTATATAGAGACTGTGTATTGTTCATGTAACTGGAAAAAATCTCAGTAGAGCTAGCTTCAGATATTACTAAATTCTGGAATTCAGACATATCAAGACACAGTCTCTGTATATCTTAGTCCATACTTCCTCTGTTGGCTTAATCCTTGGGCAGGGTCTTTGTATATGGTGGTGAAGATGGCTGTACAGTTTGTTCTTAGAGTCTTATATCATTAGAGCTTATGATTGCAAAGAAAAACGGGACTTCATTTCTCATCTTCCATTTTCTAACCTCATAGACATTGTGCTCATTTGTTATGCCTGGGCCATATACCCATTTGTGAACTAATTGATGCAGCCAGAAGGAAGGATGGAACAATTGGTTGGGTCTGGTATATGCTTATCTACCCCTAGGTTGGAGGGCGGACGTTAATTGTAATATACTGAGCCACATGAAATGGTTTCCCACAGGTGGCTACCTTTATATTTTGGCCATGAGCATTCATACTAAAAACAACTTCAGCCAATTCAGAAATTAGGCATAAGAGTTAAATATAATAAAAACCTTTGAAAGGATTTCATAACTTTTCATTTGTTTTATACTGTTACCTGAAGTGGAAGAAAACCAATTCTAAAAAACTTAACAATTACACGAAGGCAAAGCAATTAATAATTTTTGCTACATTCTGTTGTTTACCTTAACTTCTGGTCTCTCTAGGCACATTAAAAGACTTTTCTTGGCCATGCCTTTCAGCTTGCAGTTCCCCTACCAGCGACTGAGGGATTGAACCGGAGCCACAGCAGTGAAAGCTCAGAATCCTAACCACTAGGGCACCAGGGAACTCCCATAAAGACCATTATTTTTAGACCAGTTTTTCTATTAAAAATGTAACACTCCTTTGATTCTAAAATAACCACACAAAATTTTTTCTCTTTCTCCTAAAACTGAAATGGGAACATTTTATTCAGGACTTTCATGTATTTTAGGATTTGGCTGATGAGCTTGCCCTTGTGGATGTTGCAGTGGACAGACTGAAGGGAGAAACAATGGATCTTCAGCATGGCAGTCTTTTCTTTAATACTTCAAAGTTTGTTTCTGGAAAAGGTTAGTTTTATAAAGTTATTTTCAGAGCTTTAAAAACAAGTAATGAAGTTTATCAAACTGTTGTCAATAAATATAAAATTAAAAAATAGCACTATTGTAATTAGGACATATAGTTTAGAAGGTTAATTTTTTGAAAAAAAACATTCCAGGGGCTTCCCTGGTGGTGCAGTGGTTGAGAGTCCGCCTGCCGATGCAGGGGACACGGGTTCGTGCCCGGTCCAGGAAGATCCCACATGCCGCGGAGCAGCTAGGCCCGTGAGCCACGGCTGCTGAGCCTGCGCGTCCGGAGCCTGTGCTCCGCAACGGGAGAGGCCACAACAGTGAGAGGCCTGCGTACCGCAAAAAACAAACAAACAAACAAACAAACAAACACATTCCATTCTAATGGGAGAAAATTTGGTAAATACAAAAACAGTATGAAGAAAATTTTAAATCTCGTCTGTTAATGGTTTTGTTTCTTTCTTTTTTTCATTTGTTTTTTACACAACTGACATATAAATGCTTTTTAAACTTGCCATTCAGTCTTATATATTTTCTCAAGGATATGCAGTCTTGAATAGTTTTGTAATATTACTGATACATTTATCTATATTCTTTAACCTGTTTTATTTATTTATTTATTTTTGGCTGTGTGGGGTTCGTTGCTGTACACAGGCTTTCTCTAGTTGCGACGAGCGGGGGCTACTCTTCGTTGCAGTACACGGGCTTCTCATTGCAGTGGCTTCTTTTGTTGCGGAGCACGGGCTCTAGGCTCGTGGGCTTCCGTAGTTGTGGCACGCAGGCTCTAGAGCGCAGGCTCAGTAGTTGTGGAGCGTGGGCTTAGTTGCTCCGTGGCATATGGGACCTTCCCGGACCAGGGCTCGAACCCGTGTCCCCTGCATTGTCAGGCTGATTCTTAATCACTACGCCACCAAGGAAGTCCCTAACCTGTTTTTTTGATGTGTGTTTTTAGAGGATCATGTTTCAGGGTATAGTTTGATGCTATAGAAGAGGAAATGGAGAGCTTAGCCCCATTAGCACTAGCATCATGTGTTGGCCAAGTAAGAAGCCTTAGAGCATTAGGAAAAATAACTTTTATCATACACTGATGTATGTAGTGTGCTTTTTGGTAATGTGATTCAACAGATGTACTTTCTACTAGAATCCCTCTTATCTAACATGATTGGAACTGAAAGTGGTTACTTAATTTAAAAATGCCTATTAGAAAGAACCATCATAAAATTTTATATTGACCTAAACATGTTAATGTACTTAGAACTTCATTTGCTGATTTTCTGATTGTAGGGCAAGGACTTTGAGTATGGCTCAGCTGATTGGAGTTTTGCAGTGTGTTTTTTATAGCATACCAGTAGTAATCATTTCTATTTCTTTAAAATACTGTAATTAATTTAAAGATACTTATGAAGCAGTCTAATCACAAAATTCTATTAAATTTTTATGGTTTTTCTCCATTTTTATTTCTCTCATACCTAAGAGGAAGATTTTTAAACAACCTTCTTTTAATATGTCTTTCTAAGGCATTCAACTTAATTTTCATAGTAACAATCATTAAAAAAATTAATTATGAAATACTTCAGATATAAAAAGTTTTAAGTATAACAAACATCAGTGTATCCAACACCCAGCAAAAGAAATAAAACATTACCAATTCACTTGATACACTCTGTGTGTTACATGTGTTCATATCTCAATCCTGAATGTGGTGTTTACCTTTACCGTGTGTTTCTTTCACCCTCATATTTTAGTGATTTACATCATATTATATAATTAATAGATATATCTGGCATAAATATATTTGGGTATAAGCGTGACAGATTCTTGATATGCAGCAACTCATGAGCAGAAGTATACAGATGTACTAGACAGAAGTCTGCTAGTTGAGAGTGTTCAGTGTGCCTTGGGTATCAGTATGTTTTACATCAGTTAATCTGTTGAGTTTATTGAGTGGAGTCAAGTTAAAAGAGCTACTCCTATATTAAAACGCTTTAAAAAATCATTCAGCCTTGAATTTCTAGCCATATGGCAGGATAAGTACCTGAATCAATCCTTTTAGTAAAGGGGAAGAAGTAAAATTATAAAAACATACTTTTTGATTTTATAAAAAAATCAAAAAGAAGATAAATATAAGAAGAGGGACAACATATAGAACTAAATAAGAGTTTAGCAAGGATGCCAGACACAAAATTATTAACTATTAATAATTATTAACTATTAATAATATTAACTTTTATTATTAAAAATCTATTCAAAAACAAGCAAAAATTTTTAAAGGTATTATTTGTTATCAAATATAGGAAGTACCTAGGAATAAATCTAACAAGACATGTATAAGAGCTTTTATGCAGAAAATAATACAGCCTCATTGAAAGATGTTAAATATCTAAATAAATGAAGAGATATGCCTTGTTCATAAAAGTCTCAATATTGTAAGATGTCTGTTCTTCCCATATTGATTATAGATTATATGCAATCACAGTCAAAACCCAACAAGTTTTATTGTTGTTGTTGTTGTACATAATAAACTAATTCTAAAATTCATTCAGAAATTCAAAGGTCCAAGAATAGACAAGATACTTTTTTAAAACATTGTTAAAAACACTTATTTTGATACAGTCTTTCATAAATAAGTCAGTAGAGGTTCCACTCTGCCACAGATGCAGCTGTGCAGTGAGAACCCTGTGCCATCCAACTGGTAAATGTCTGAAAGATGTTCCATTTCACCTCCCAGGCAGAGTGCACACCTTCCATGCTCTTCCTGTCCATTGATCGCTTCCAAATCCAGTTGACCAAATAGTCCTTTATCCCCAAAGCAGGTTCAAAACAGTAGATTCAGGCATTCTTCTCAAATCCCAGGTAAATCTTAAAAGGAACAGAGCTCCGGTGGATGGCAAAGTGCCCACCCTTGAAGAGCTGCTGCAGCCTTTGCTCAGCTTCACCATGGCAATAGCCTGGGCTGCGCAGTCAAGAATACTCTTGAAAAAGAACAAGGTGGTGAGAACTTGCTTTACCAGATATCAAGACTTATTACAAAGCTACACTAATTAAGTGCAGAGACAAACAAAAGATCGTTATATAACACTGATCATATTGTAGATCAATGGGAAATTTGCAGACTTATAAATTCTTTTTCTTATGGCAATAGTTGTTTTTATGGAAAGAAATAAAATTGAACCCTTTCCTTTTTAAAAAAAAAATATTTTTTTATTTATTTGGCTGCAACGGATCTTCGTTGCGGCATGCAGGATCTTTAGTTGCGGCATGTGGGATCTTTAGTTGCAGCATGTGGGATCTAGTGCCCTGACCAGAGCTCGAACCTGGGTCCCCTGCATTGGGAGCACAGAGTCTTAGCCACTGGACCACCAGGGAAGTCCCCTGAACCGTTTCTTGATAACACACACAATTCCAAATTGGTTAAAGACCAAAAATATGAAAGGCAAAACTTCAAAGCTTCTGTTTAGAAGATAACATAGAATATCTTTATGACCTCAGGATAGGGAAGAATTTATTAAACACAAGGACACAAAAAGCATAAACAGTAAAGGAAAGAGTATAAAGTTTAGTGTTTATGTTCTTAAAAAGGCACTAAAAGAGTGAAGAGACAAAGTGTAAACTGAGAGAAAACATTTGCAACATAAACAACTGGCAAAGGAATTGTGTTCAGACTAAAAGTACTTGGGTAATAAATAAGATAAATATAGGTAGCCCAACAGAAAAATAGGAAAAGACTTGAACATTTCACAAAAGAAGAAACTCGAATTGCCTATAAATATAGGAAAAGACAATCTCATTAGTAACCAAGAAAATAAAAAGTATATCAATATACCATTACACACCTATTAGATTGGCAAAAGTGTGATAATACTAAGTGTTTGTCAGGATGTGGAACAATAGGTTTTCTCATGCATGACATGTAGAAATGTATTATATTAAAACTATGTTTTTTTTTAAGTTTGTCATTACCTGGTGAAGTTGAACATGAACATATCCCAAACCTAGAAATTGCACTCCTAGGTATATTCCCAAGAGAAATTTGTGTACATGTGCACTAAGATACATGTACAAGGATGTATAGTGTTGTCATTTGTAATAGCCCCAAACTGGAAATAATTCATTGTATAACAATACTAAGTTGATCAATTATGCACTGTAATATTACACAGCAATGAAAATGAATGAACTAGAGGGACACACATTAACATGGATAAATGTCAGATAATATTTATCTAAAGTAATACATACCTTATGATTCAAAACAGATAAAACTTAATATGTTATTTGAATATGAATAGGTAGTAAACCTTTTTAAGGTTTTAAGGTAGTATGAGACCAGAATCTGTTATTATGGATCTAATGATCAAGTTAGGGGTATAAATACAACATAACCACAGGAAGATAACATAAGGCACTATAAATAAGGACTATGTGAGAATTATAGGCAGTAAGTGCTATAAAAATTCAGTGAAGTCAGAGTAGTATTTATGAATGATATAATTAGGGGATGCCTGGCAGAGGAATTGGTATTTGAAGAAGCCTTTGCTCCAGACCACTATGGTTTGCTGTCTCTGGGAGGACTGAGTTATATTTAGAAAGGAAAATAAATAACAGGTAAGGAGATGATGGCATTAAGAGAATCAGGGTATCTGGAAAATCTGAAATAAAAATAAGACACAAAGCTAGTAAGTTAACTTGTTGGCAGATTGTGAAAAGACTTGATATTTTACTCTGGTATACACTTTAATTGAAGTTGTCGGACATAATATTTCAAATAGTTGATCTGAGCTATGGCGAGATGATTCTGGAGAAGTTGCGAGGCTTTTTGCCAGTTTATTCTCCAAAAGTCGGGGGGGAGGAGGGAGAAAACGAGGGGCTGGGATAGAGAGTTACAGAGAGAGACAGAGGTTGAGAGATTACTTTGGATTTCTGTGGTTAGATAAGACTTTATGGAAGATGATGTCAAGCAAGGTCTTTGAGCAAGAGTGAGTAGACTATGTATGCAGAGAGAGAAGAGAACTTCCTCCTGTAGATCTTTTTTTTTTTTTTTTTTTGCGGTAAGTGGGCCTCTCACTGTTGTGGCCTCTCCCGTTGGGGAGCACAGGCTCCGGACGCGCAGGCTCAGCGGCCATGGCTCATGGGCCCAGCCGCTCCGCGGCACGTGGGATCTTCCCGGACCGGGGCACGAACCCGTGTCCCATGCATCGGCAGGCGGACTCTCAACCACTGCGCCACCAGGGAAGCCCTGTGTAGATCTTTTATTTGATACAAGGGAAAGATAATCTCTTAGATTAATGTGAAACTTGCCAGCCTAAGAAATGAAATTCTCTAAGTTTGTCTTTCTAATTAAAATCTTTACTGGGGCAGGAAAACCATTCAGATGTTTACGGTTTATAAATTGGATTAGAAAGATATAAGAATGATCATAGAGATGCAATAGTATGTTTAAAATTAAGCAAATTTCCTTTTCAAAAGAGCATAAAAATAAGTTTTTTTAAAATGGAGATGGCATATAGAGATTTTAGCTAATTTAGTTTTTGACATCCAAATAGAAAATAACTTCTAAGTATATGATAGTTTTTAAAAAGTCCAGTATGGGATAGTGAGCATTGTAACATATTGTCGTTGTTTTTTTTTTTTAATTTACTTATGTTTTAAAATTTTTGGCTGCGTTGGGTCTTCGTTGCTGCGCGCGGGCTTTCTCTAGTTTCAGTGAGTGTGGGCTACTCTTCGTTGCGGTGCGTGGTCTTCTCATTGTGGTGGCTTCTCTTGTTGTGGAGCACGGGCTCTAGGTGCACGGGCCTCAGTAGTTGTGGCTCGCGGGTTCTAGAGCGCAGGCTCAGTAGTTGTGGCGCACAGGCTTAGTTGTTCCGCAACATGTGGGATCTTTCCGGACCAGGGCTCGAACCCGTGTCCCCTGCATTGGCAGGCAGATTCTCAACCACTGCGCCACCAGGAAAGCCCCTGTCATTGGGTTTAATAGGTGAAACATTTTACAATTGGTCATCAGATTTAGAAGGTAATTAATTTTCTTGTGTGAATCAAGAACTTGTTTATGATCTCAAATACATAAACAAGTTATAATAATAATTTTAAGTAAATAATGTAAGTAAATACATTCTCACTCTTCGAATCATGAAACACACATAAATTCTCAGAGTTCTAAGCTTCTGATTCATATGGTATTTCTAAAAATCCAGAGAGCTGACTTGCAGTGCCTCAGGCCTTAATAACAAATGAGAATGTGGGCTAAAAGCCATGGTAGGTTCTGTTATTATTTTTTTTTTAAAAAGCCATGTGAACATTGGTAAATCATAGTAACAAAATTTCCTTCAGATTATACAAGATAACATTACTATATGGAAAATCTGTTCATCTGCAAATGCCAGACATGAAAGTAGTACTTTAATACCATCATCATGCAATAGACTTTTAAAGAATTAAAGCACAGTGATTATGGCAGTCTTGACCAAATAGTTTCTTTTGTTTCCTTCTTTAGATTACAGTATATCTGCAAATTCCAAATTAGTTATTGTCACAGCAGGTGCACGGCAGCAGGAAGGAGAAAGTCTCCTTGACCTGGTCCAACGTAATGTGAATATCATGAAATCAATCATTCCTGCCATAGTCCAAAATAGTCCTGACTCTAAGATGCTTATTGTTTCAAATCCAGGTGAGTCCCTTCTACTCCGTTTAACTGCATAAGGATGATATTTCCATACCATTCCTTTTTTTTTCTTTTTAAAACAATGTCATTTAGGTAAATTTATGACAATAAACCGCCCCCATCCAAATACACAATACTTTTTTTCCAGCTTTACTGATATATAATTGACATATAACATGTAAGTTTAATGCATATAACGTGGTTATTTGTGGTGGGAACTCCACAAAAGAAAGGAGAGAGAAGGTTCACTAAGAGAAGATTTACTCTCTTAGCAACTTTCAAGTATATATATAAAATATAGTAGTGTTAACTATAGCCAACATTAGATCCTCAGAACTTATTCATCTTACATCTGGAAGTTTATATCCTTTGACCAACATCTCCCCATTTCTCCTTTCCCCTAGCCTCTGGCAACCACCATTCTATTCTCTCTTTCTATGAGTCTGGCTTTTTTAGTTTCCACATATGTGATATCATACAGTATTTTTTTTCTCTGTCAGACTTATTTCACTTAGCATAAGGCCTTCAAGGTCCATCTATGTCACAAATGGCAAAATGTCCTTCTTTTTTGTAGCTGAATATTCCAGTATATCTGTATACCACATCTTCTTTAGACATTTATCTGTAGATGGACATCAAGGCTGTTTTCATATCTTGGCTATTGTGAATAATGCTGAAGTGAATATGGGAGTGTTGGTATCTCTTTGAGATACTGATTTCATTTCCTGTGGATATATGCCCCAAAGTGGGATTGCTAGGTCATATGGTAGTTCTATTTTTAATTTTTTTGAGGAACCTCCATACTGTTTTCCATAGTGGCTGTAGCAATTTACATTCCTGTAGGCAGTGCACGAGTGTTCCCTTTTCTTCACATCCTCGCCAACATGTGTCCTCTTGGTGATAGCCATTCTAACAGGTGTCAGGTGATATCTCACTGTGGTTTTCATTTGTATTTCCCAGATGATTAGTGAAGTTGAGCATCTTTTCATGAACCTGTTAACCATTTGTATGTTTTCTTTGGAAAAATGTCTGTTTGGTTCCTCTGCCCTTTTTTTTTTTTTCGGTACGCGGGCCTCTCACTGTTGTGGCCTCTCCCGTTGCGGAGCACAGGCTCCGGACGCGCAGGCTCAGCGTCCATGGCTCATGGGCCCAGCCGCTCCGCGGCATGTGGGATCTTCCCGGACCGGGGCACGAACCCGTGTCCCCTGCATCGGCAGGCGGACTCGCAACCACTGCACCACCAGGGAAGCCCCCTCTGCCCATTTTTAAGTCGGAATTTTTGGTATTGAGTTGTATGAGTTCCTTAGATGTTTTGAATATTAACCCCTTATAAGATAAATGGTTTGCAAATTTTTTTTTTTGTTTGATGTAGTCCCAGTCATTTATTTTGCTTTTGTTGCTTGTGCTTTTGGTGTCATATCCAAAAAAATCATTGCCAAGACCAATGTCAAGGAGTTTTTCCCCTACATTTTCTTCTAGGAGTTTTACACTTTCAGGCTTCTGTTTAAAGCTTTAATCCATTTTGAGTTGATTTTTGTGAGCAGCATAAGATATGGGTCCAGTTTCATTCCTCTGCATGTGATTATTCAGTTTCCCAACACCATTCATTGTAAAGACTGTATTTTTCCACTGAGTATTCTTGGCTCCCTTGTCAAATATCCGTTGACAGTATCTGCAAGGGCTTATTTCTAGGCTCTCGATTCTGTTTCATTGGTCTATATGTCTGTTTTTATTCCAGTACTATACTGCTTTGATTACTATAGCTTTGTAATATAGTTTGAAATCAGGCAGTGTGATGCCTCTAACTTTTTTCTTCTTTCTCAGGATTGCTTTGGCTATTTGGGGTCTTTTGTGGCCCCATATGAATTTTAGGATTGTTTTTTATATTTCTGTGAAAATGCCGTTGGTATTTTAGATTGCATTGAATCTATGGAATGCTTTGGATAGTATGAACATTTTAACAATATTACTACTTCCAATCCATGAACATGGGATGTTTTTCCATTTATTTGTGTCTGCTTCATTTTTTTGCATCAAAGTCGTATAGTTTTGAGTGTGCAGATATTTAATCTCTTTGATTAAATTTATTCCTAAGTATCTATTGTTTTTGATATTATTGTGAATGGGATTGTTTTCTTTATTTATTTTTCAGGTAATTTGTTGTTAGTGTATAGAAACACAACTGATTTCTGTATTTTGTATCCTGAAACTTCACTAAATGTACTGATTAGTTCTATTAGTTTTTGGTGGGGTCTTTAGAATTTTCTATAAATAAGGTCATATCATCTGTTATCAGAGACAGTTTTACTTCTTTTATTCTAATTTGGATACCTTATCATTTTGGCTCCTGCCTTATTGCTCTGGCTAGGACTTTTCAGTACTGTGTTGAATAGGAGTGGTGAGAGTGGGAACACTTGTCTTGTTGCTGATCTTAGAGGAACAGCTTTCAGGTTTTCACCTTTGAGTATGTTAGTTGTGGGCTTGTTATATATGGCTTTTATTATGTTTAGGTACATTCCTTCTCTACCCACTTTGTTAATATGATATTGACATGAACAGGTATTGAATTTTGGTAATTGCTTTTTCTGCATCTATTGCAATGATAATAAAATTTTTATTTTTATTCTGTTAATGTGGTATATCACATTTATTGATTTGCATATGTTAAAACATCCTTACATCCCAGGGATAAATCCCACTTGATCATGATTTATGATCCTTTCAATATATTGTTGAATTTGGTTTGCTACTATTTTGTTGAGAATTTTTGCATCTGTATTCATCAGGGAAATTGGCCTGTAGTTTTCCTGTAGCAGCCTTATCTGGTTTTGGTATTAGAGTAATGTTGGTCTCATAAAATGAGTGTGGGAGTTTTCCCTACTCTTCAGTTTTGGGGAAGAGTTTGAGAAGGATTGGCATTAATTCTTTAAATGTTTGGTAGATTCACCAGGGAAGCCATCTGGTCCTGGACTTCTCTTTGTTGGGAGATTTCTGATTACTGATTCAATCTCTTTACTCATTATTGGTCTGTTCATTTATTCTATTTCTTCATTATGTAGTGTTGGTAGGTTTATGTTTCTAGGAATTTATCCATTTCCTCTAGGGTGTCCAATTTGTTGGCATATAATTGTTCATAGTAGTGTCGTGATCCTTTGTATTTGTGTGGTATCAGTGGTAAGGTCTCTGTTTTCATTTCTGATTTTATTTGAGTCTTCTCTCTTTTTTCCTTAGTCCAGTTTGTCAATTTTAACTTTTCAAAAAACCAGGTGTTAGTTTCATTGACCTTTTCTATTGTCCTTTTAGTCTCTGTTTAATTTATCTCCACTCTGATCTTTGTTATTTCCTTCCTTCTGCTAACTTTGGACTTGGTTTGTTCTTCTATTACTGGCTCCTTGAGGTTGTTTATTTGAGGTCTTCCTTTTTTCTTAATGTAGGCATTTAATGCTGTATAGACTTCCCTCTCTACGAACTGCTCTTGCTTCATCCCATAAGTTTTCGTATGTTGTGTTTCCATTTTCATTTGTTTCAAGATATTTTTAAATTTCCCTTTTGATTTCTTCTTTGACTCTTTGGTTGTTCAGGTGTGTGTTGTTTAATTTCCATATATTTTTGAACTTTCCAGTTTCCCTCCTGTTAATTTCTAGTTTTGTAACATTGTGTTTGGAAAAGATACTTGGTATGTTTTTGTTTTTGTTTTTGTTTTTGTTTGCGGTACACGGGCCTCTCTCTGTTGTGGCCTCTCCCGTTGTGGAGCACAGGCTCCGGACGCGCAGGCTCAGCAGCCGTGGCTCACGGGCCCAGCCGCTCCGCGGCATGTGGGATCTTCCCGGACCGGGGCATGAACCCCTGTCCCCTGCATCGGCAGGCGGACTCTCAACCACTGTGCCACCAGGGAGGCCCTGGGATCCATTTTTTTTTTTGATTCATTTTTATTGTACAGTCAACAACCTCTCCAGATTTGGTAAAATAGTCCTTTAGGTCCTTTTTGCTGGTATCCCAGCTCAGGCCACCAGTGAACAGTTTTCCTGCATCCTCCTTGTTCTTGCTGACATTTATCTAGTAGCCCTCCGTGCCGTTCTGGTTGCCAGCCTGGGGCGCCGTGCTTCCGCCTTCAGCACCCACCGTGCCCCCAGTGCCGGCTGGCGACTTGCCTTCAGTGATGGCCTCGTGTCCGTTGTCGGTGGCGCCCATTGTCTCCATGGGCTGCTCCTCATCCGCTTCCGACATGCTAGGCCGTGGCGTACGGCTGCAACCCAGAAGCTTGCCCGGGCCCGTGTGGTGCCTCCGCCTCTAGTTTTTTTCTTATAGTGACTTTGTCTGGCCTTGGTAAATGGGTAATGCTTAGAAGCAGTAATAATGGCTCCACTTTCATTTCTGATTTTAATAATTTGAGTCTTCTCTCTTTTTTCTTAATTCATCTAGCTAAAAGTTGTCAATTTGTTGATCTTTTCAAAGAACCATTGATTTTTTTCTATTGTTTTTCCATTCTCTATTTTGTTATTTCTGATCTTCATTATTTACTTCCATTTGCTAGATTTGGGTTTAATTTGTTCTTTTTTTTCTAGTTCCTTAAGTTGTAATGTTAGATTGACATCTTTCGTGTTTTGTAATGTAAGCATATATGGCTATAAGTTTACCCTTTAGCACTGCTTTCTCTCTGACCAATAAGTTTTATGTTATGTTTTCATTTTCATTCATCGTTAAGTATTTCCTAATTTCCATTGTGCTTTCTTCTTTGATCCATTAGATTGTTATAGAGTGTGCTTTTTAATTTCCACAGATTTGTGAATTTTCCAGTGTTACTTGTTATTGATTTCTAAATTCACCTCATTGTGTCAGAGAATATACTTTGTATGATGCCTGTCTTCTTAAATCTATTGAGACTTAATTTGTGGCATAACGTAAACGTATGGTCTATTCTCGAAAATATCCCATGTGCACTTGAGGAGAATGTAGATGCTGTTATTGTTGGGTAAAGTGTTCCATTTGTCTGTTAGATCTAGTTGGTCTGTGGTGTTGAATTCTCTATTTCCTTACTTACCTTCTGTTTGATTGATCTATCCATTATTGAAAGTTGGGTATTTAAGTCTTCAGTTATTATTGTAGAACTGTCTGTTTCTCCCTTCAGTTTTGTCAGTTTTTGCTTCATGTATTTTGATGGTCTGCTATTAGATGCATACATGTTTATAATTATTGTTTTATTTTCTTTCATTTTCTTTATTGAACCTCTAATTAGTATGTAATGTCCTTCTTTGCCTACTGTAAACTTTTTTGATTTGAAGTCTATTTTATCTGACATTAGTATAGCCACCCCTGCTCCCTTTTGGTTACTATTTGCATAAAATATCTTTTTCCATTCTGTCACTTTTAATCTATTTGTGTCTTTGGCTTTAAAGTAAGTTTCATGTTGACAGCATGTACTTGGCTTCTGTGTTTTGATCCATTATGTCAATCTCTTTTGATTGTAGAGTGTAATTTGTTTACATTTAAAGTAATTACTGATAATGGGGGCTTCTGTCATTGTGCTATTTGTTTTCTATATGCTTTAGAGCTTCTTGTTTCTCATTTCCTGCATTACTGTCTTCTTTTGTGTTTATTTTTTGTAGTGAAATATTTAAATTCCTGTCTCATTTTCTTTTGTATATATCCTATAGCTATTATAGCTATTTTCATTTTGGTTGCCATGGGGGATTACCTTTAGCACCCTAAAGTTATAATACTCTTATTTGAATTTCTACCAGCTTAACTTCAATAACATACAAAACCTCTGCTTCTTCATAGTTCCATCCTCACCCCTTTTGATTGTTGATGTCACAAAATTGCATCTTTGCACACTGTTTGCCCCAAAATATAAACTAATAATTCTTTTAAATGCAGTTGTTTCTTAAATTTGAAAATGGGAGTTACATACCAAAGTCACAGTAATACTAGCTTTTAGACTAATTTTTTTAATGTATTAGTCTCCTAAATTATGCAGAAAATAAAAAGTGTAAGTATAAACCATTGTTACAATATTACTAGCTTTTATAACTGCCCATGCATTTACCTTTATTGAGATCTTTATTTTTTCACATGGCTTCAAGTTATTGTTTATTTCATCCTGCAGGACTGCCTTGAGTATTTCTTGCAGGACTGGTCTAGTGGTGATGAACTCCCTAAGCTTTAGTTTCTTTGGCAAAGTCTTAATTTTTCCCTCACTTTTGAAGAACAGTTTTGCCGGTATAAGATATGATTCTTGGTTGACAGTTGTTTTCTTTTTATCACTTTAAATATATCTGCCCAGTACCTTCTGGCCTCCAAAGTTTCTGGTGAGAAATCTGCTGATGATCTTGTTTTTCACTTTTCTTCAGTCTTTTTTCTTTCTGTTCCTGAGTCAGTAATTTCCATTGTCCTATCTTCAGGTTTGCTGATTCTGTCTTCTGCCTGCTCAAATCTGCTTCTTAGTCCATCTAGTGATTTTTTTCATTTCAGTTATTGTGCTTTTCAGCTCTAGAATTTTGGGGGTGGGGGTTCTTTTTAGGTTTTATATTTCTTTATTGATATTTCCGTTTTGTTCACTCATCATTTTCTTGACTTTCTCTACCTCTTCCTTTAGTTCTTTGAGTATCTTTAAGACAGTTGTTTTAAAGTCTTTGTCTAGTATATCTGCCATCGGTTTTTTCCCCCCCCCAGGGACAGTTTCTGTTGATTCATTTTTCCCTTTGAATGGGCCATGCTTTTATATTTCTTTGTATGCCTTGTGTTTTGTTGTTTTTGTTGCTGTTGTTGAAAACTGGATGTTTGAATCTAGTAATATATGACAATGTTATCAGATTCTATCCCTTCCCCAGGGTTTGCTGGGTTTTTGTTGTTATTGTTATCGCTTTTGTTTTTTGATGGTTGAAGGCTGTTTCTGTGCCAAGGACCAACCTGAGGTGTACTCTTAAGGTCTTTGAGGTTGTCTCTAGGCCTGTGCTTTTCCCTGGGCATACGTGGTTACTTTCTAATTTCCCCCAAATATGCCACTGCTTTTGTATGTTCTGGTCTTTAATGTCTGGCTCCCATGAGGGGAAAAAGAAATATTAAGGGAAGGGGGAAAGGGTGCCTGCCCTTTACATTCCTTGGAGGTTACTTTAGCCAGAGGGGGAGAGGCTTGCAACAGTAGTGGGGAGGTGCAACAACAATGGCTTTGCCCTCTTTGTCTACCCTTCTGTCATCAGAAGCAGTAATCAGTCATTAGAGAACAGATCTCTGATATTTGGAGGAAAGGGTGCTTTTCACAGGCTGTGCACAGACTGCTTTCCGTACATGTAAACAGCCCTGCTACTCTGCTAAGGGCTGAAATTGGCTGAAACTAACCACAGTTTAACATACAAACCTTCCCCTGGAAATTTCAAGCTTTCAGAAGACTCCAGAGTTCCACCAAAAGTTATGTCAGACAGATTCTGGCAGTGCAGTTATTGTCTAGTTGGGAAGATAGATTCCTGGTGCTTCCTACTTCTCCATCTTCCTAGAATCCTCCAGTATTTAACTAGATTTTTAAACCTAGGAAACTGTTTTGTGAAAAAGCAAACTCAAAGTCATCTTCCCAGATACTCCTGCCTTTTTGGAAGGGGTCCATACCTGCTGTTAACCATTCACCCATGACCTGGGTGATTATCTTTGTATCAAGCATGTCCTAATATTTTACACATAGAAAAAAAACAAGCTTGTATACACCTATAATTACCAGGATCTATAAGATCCAATAGGTAACCAAAATCCCTCACCAGATGTTTTGGTAATTCTTAACTAATTGGACTATCTTATTTTGCCCTTTTATTTACTATAACTTGTACCTTATTAAAGTTATTGATAGATGCATTTGTGTGTTCAGTTTCTCTAAAGCAAATTTATTTCTTCTTCTAGTCAAACTATTTCCACATCAATTGGAAGTTTCAGGTCAATATCCCAAAATATCTTTTCACTGTGATAATTTTTATTGGTATGTTTCATTTTCTTAGATTTCCTTAAGGGGACCTACAAACCTTTGTTATGCCACATAGCTTTGGATAAGAGATTAAATTAATGCCTAGCAAATGAAACATATGTTAATATTACAGTATCATTTCATATCTTAACAAAAATGTCCCTTACCCACATATTGTACCATATATTTCCAGTTACAGGGACCACTAGAGACCATTTCCCAGTAAATGCAGGAATCTAACTGATCTGGTGGCTCAGTTATAACCCAGCCACAAAGGAACATGTTTTAGCCAATACTGGTTTCCAGATGTCATGGAGTAGCCCATCTTTATAGGGAGGTCACAGTGTTAGGCTTTTGTCTGCCCAATCCCAGATAATTGTACTACAGGGACTGCTAGTTTCTTTTTCATTTGAAACACTATTGCTATAAGGGAATAGTGATTAAGATCACATTTTCCACTGTAGTCCTGTATGATTTGAATACCAAACACTGCAACACATTACAGATCAGTACTCATTCCAGTTAGTCCTCTCAACAATGCAATGTCCAGCATTAAATTATTTGCCCCTTGTTCATTTAGCAGAGGATCTATAGTTACAAAGAATCCTCAGGATACTGTAGTACTTATCTAAAAATGACTCAACTCTTTTATGTTATAGCCTCTGATTTTCCAGTGCCTAACTAACAATTGCAGGGGAGTGACATCATGATTTAATAGGCTGTCTTTCCAGGTTCTGAATAGAGCATTTAGTTTACAGCATGGGTCAGTCTTTGTCTTAAAATACCAGCCTTGAAACTGCTTGTTCTCTATCCTCCCTTTTACACCAGCGGTTTTAATTTCATTAGGATGGTTAATAGCAACTAAAGGATTATGTTTTTAGCCATTTTCTTCTCAACCCTCTTCTCTTTCTCAAGACATTTTGTTAATTCCTGAGAGGGTAAACCTGTCATCCAGATTCTACTGGTAAGATTTGTCCCCACTTATCTACTGCAAAGCTTTCTTCAACTCATACACCACTAGTCAATCAATCTCTAGGCAAAACTTTCCTTTCTTTTTACTTACCCCACAGAGTCTTGGTTATATTGAGGATCTGAAAGTTAATTTTAATTTTGACATCAATCCTCTTACCCTCTAGTAGTGCCCCTGGTTTTGGATTGATAGTCAAATCACAGGACACCACAATAAGTGTAGTGCAGGCCCAACTTTCCTGTGTTGAGCTTGTCCATTTACACATCAGTGTAATTTGCTACCGAGTGTGTTGTGTGCAGTCCTGGGGCCTTAAAACCGTGCCTAGGTAGTTGCAAGACCATCTGATACAAATAATGATACTGTACATTGTGTGTTTCTTGTCCTGGATCCTTTTCTCAAAATTATATAAGAGCTAGGTTAAAACTTCTTTGTCCTTTGAGTTTTACGGTCAGTCCAAATCCGAGATCGCTGTTGGTGGCAATGCAAAAATAAAATACATATTTATTGTAGAAAATAAGAATTATTTTCACAATTATACTCCAATAAAGATGTTAAAAAAAAATGTCTCCAGACATTACCAAATGTCCCTTGGGAATGTTTGGTAAGGCAAAATCACCTCCAGCTGAGAACCTTTTAAGTAGACTGGAGAAAGTAAAGCCAGTATAAACAGCTCTTTTGAGGTAAGTGGCTGTGAAATTAAGGAGAGAGAGCAGTAACTGGAGAGGAAAATCAGGGCAAGGCAGGTTTTTTTTTGTTGTTGTTTAAAAGATAAGATGTAAAGAAGATATTGAAGATAGAAGTAATAAGCAGAGATGGTGGGATCCAGAGCATTGGTGAAGGTATTAGTCCCAGAAAGGAGGAGGGACAACTATCTTTTTTAATAGGGGATAACAAAGAGAAGATAGGTAGTGAATCATATAGGTTTGTAAGTTTGGCATTGGAAGCATCTGATGACTTCTTTTTAGTGAAAGGAGACAAAATCATCTACTGAAAGTCAAGGGAGGTATAGAAAAATCAGGTGTTTGAGAAGATTTGAAATCACCTTTGTAGATAGTGAGAAATAGAATTTGACAAAAAAATAAAGGCAGAATTACTGTCAGGTGGATGCTTGAGGTAGATAAGTATTAATTTTGACAAAAGTTAAAGATCAGCTTTGTTGTGTGGTTTTCTCTAGGGACCTGAGTGCAGGAGTGGAGAAAGTAGATAACTGAATTCATCTGGGTTTGGGTTTTACTTGTGCAGTGTTAAAGGGGGAGAGAGAAGAGAGGAAGACAGAGAGATAGATAGAGGTGTAGGTAGTTTTGGTGTCTATACTTGTTAAAAATGAGTTTGAAAAAAAAAAAATGAGTTTGACCTTCTGCTAAAGGGTCACAGTCAAATTCAAGACGGTTGCCCTTAAATGTTATCTACATACAAATGAATAAATTACAAAAAGAAAATGAGTAATAATTTAAGAAATATTTATAAAAATTAAAATAGGCAAAGGGTCTTAGGGTGTAGCAAAAGAGTTACAAGAAAGGAATATAAATTGGATATGGAGGAACCTCATAACAAGGTTCAGAGTAAGATACTTGGGGTGGGAGAAGGTCCCATGAGCTAAAGAAGACAAGAAACTGGAAAGAAAGGGAATTAGTTCGTTTATCCACATGGACAATGAAGCCACCAAGGATAATGGCACAAACTGGGATAGAGAGAGAAGATTGCTAGGGTCAAAGTCTTTTATGAATGAGATGGAATACTCAAGAGGTTTGTAGACGGTCATTAGAAAGGAAAGAAAAGCTGAATAAGATGGGCCTCAAAAAATAGGGGGAATTGTTTTTGTTTTTAAGAGAGCAAGGGATTAATAATCTGGAAGAGACAGTGAGGGGTATACAGTGGATTCTACACTCTTCCTCTTTTGAGGATACAAAGGGCTGTGGGAGAATAAGCAATTACCCCCAGAGGGCTCCTGAAGAAGAGTCAGGGAGGTGTCAAATGAACGCTCCTGGAAAGAGGTTGAGTAATACGGGAATTTCATAGTCTTTACTGAACAAGTCAGTGGATGAGTTATAGTTTATAGGAAATACTTAAACATTTGACATTAAGAGCAAAATCATTTGTATGCTCTTAATCTTTTTTCCCAGTTACTTCATTTTTATTACTTCAGCAAATAAAGCAAATAAAGCAAATAAAGTTGCCAATAGAGTTTATTTAACATTAATATATTAACTTGATTTTTTGTCAGATAAATAGGGAATTCTCTTTAAATAACCATTTCCTCACTTCACGGCCAGTCTATGAGGAAAGGAAGCAAATTTCAGTGCATCCAGGGGTCATACTGCCAACCAGGCATGACGCTTAAAGGGAAGAGGATAGGCTAAGGGGGGGGGGCAGCAGGTCATGGCAGTACACAGGGCTAGGCCAGGGCAGCCTTGGAGGTCAGGGCCCTTGTTTCCAGTCTACCCAGCAGCCCCCAAATGGCATAATGGCATGGACATACATTTCCAGTTCTAATCCAAGAAGCCCTTTCTAGCAGGAAGAGATACAGTGAAAGGAGAGAGAGCAAATTCCTGAAACACCAGCATGGAAGGCAGGAGGGCTTTTGCCCCAGCCACGCTGCCTTGTTCCTGATGCCACCCAATCCCTGGCAGCTCATGTTAAAGCTCTAAAAGGTATTGTGCTACACAGAGGGAGCAACAGAATGACCAAGGACAGGAAAGGGAAGCAGGGGCAGGCAAGTGTGACTGCAGCTGGAATGTGGCTGGGAAGGGAATGTGGGCTGACAGTCTGGTGGGACAGTGGCCTTCCATGGCGAGGCACGGACCAGAGTGGAGTGAATGTGAGTAGAGCCTGGCAGGGGACCCTGAGGAGAAGACATGTGGCTGTTCTGATGGAGATCAGGAGGTTGAGTATAAAGTGGCTACCAAAATGAGGGAGTTGGACTGCAGTGGAAAAGGTAGATAGGGAGTCCCTCTGTGGGCCACTAGAGTAAAGCAGGAACGCTGAGCTCCTGAGGAGAGCCCCAGAGACGGTGAGAGGGAAGCCTGGCTGAGTAGTGCCTGTGGGCTCTGAACTACTATGGGAAGCTGGGAGGCACCACTCCAGGGTCAAGGAGCCTCTCCCTTTCTCAACGCTGGTTCTGGTAACTTTACAGGCACAACTGGAGGAACAACAAGACTTTCCCATTGCCTCCTCCAGCCCTACATTCTGGGGTAAGAAAAGGCAATGGGTGGTAGGGGGCAGAGAGGTGTGAGAGGTCTACTGGCTCTTCCTACCTTCCAGGGAGGAGGTGGAGGCTGGTTTGTGGGCATGTAGACATTGTGTGGGTTACCCAGGTTGTAATAGGCTCTAGCAGCTGCCTCTACAGCCTTGGCTTCAGCTGCAGGAGTGGAGGGAACATCAGGGCTGCTGATGGGAGGCTCCATGGCCCTAGGATAGGGTGGTGGCCATGGCTGCACCCGTTCCATGGCCCTGTCCATCATGGAAGGTCCTGGATAGAAGCCAAGTGGTAGCCAGGAGGGCAGGAGTACATTCCACTGGTGACTAGCGGGGGAATTACGTAAACCCTGCTGAGCATGTGAGTACCTGGAAGCTTAGGCTCCACTGGAGGCTCCACCTCTGGAGGCTTGAGAAGCCACCTGTTAGCATCTGTTGTCCAAACTCAGTGGCATCCCCTCATGTAAAGATTATACAAAGCAGAGCCTGCCCAGCCACTTCCTGCTTCTGCCTTCACTGTTCTCTTGATTATTTTACACCAAACACAGCCTGCTTGATCTCACAGTCCTTCATCAGACTGCATTCTTCCGCTTAGAAAGAAATATGACAAGGGTAAGGGGTAAAATAGACAGTGCCCTTTTGGGCCCCTTTGAAGGCATGTGGTACATTCTTCATGTCATTAAACACAAGTTCTCACATGGTCATAGGACATTAGGATGCTCTTCGTACTGTTGACGATCACTCTGCTGCCCTCCGAATGATTCTTGAGCTCCGTAGTCTCTCTGTATATTCTTATTCTGAAGCCGTCTTGCATAGCTGCTTTTCCATATCAGGTTACTGAATAATAACCTAATTTTGCCTTTTAGGGCTTATATGGAATAAAAGAAGAAATCTTTCTCAGTATCCCTTGTGTCTTGGGCCAAAATGGTGCCTCAGATGTTGTGAAAGTTAACTTGAATTCTGAGGAGGAGGCCCTTTTAAAGAAGAGTGTAAACACACTTTGGGATGTCCAAAAAGACCTGATATTTTAAAACCTTTTAATGTTCCATGTTTTATAGAACAGAAGATAGTAGACTGTATATTTTACATTTTGAAAGTATCTTCACCTGATCTTTCAAAAATAAAACAACATTGGACCTATGACATAACTCCAGCCTCTCAAGGCTAGAAAAAGGAAATGGTAAAGGAATTTCTCTATTCTAATGATACTCAACCTGTACAGATGTAAGTTATACTTCTGAAGTATGTCATATATGTAAAAGTTGTCTTCAGGTTTAGTAGAATATGTATACTAACCCATTTAATATAGAACTTATGATTCTTCTCATAAAACAACAGAATTTCTAGTACTGAAATTTCGTTTTGTGCTTTCCTCCATTAGGGCACCAGCATATTCACTTTATATTGCTTCATTAACATTATGTGTTTATATATAATTTTTACTAAGTACTTATTTTTAAGACAATGTATATCAGAAGGAAAATAGAAATATAACTTCATGGTATAAAAAAATTAAATATCTTCAACCCTGCAAGTATTATACCAATTAATATAAACTCAAATAGTTGATTTGGTCCCTCTGTTGAAATACCACACAGGGAGTTTAGACCATCCTCTAGGTTATTCTTTTAGCAAACTACTACTATGCTTGCTGTGTTATGGTTATGAGCTCAGTATGACATGATTTCTGCCCTCAGGTATTTCACAGTGAGTATTTATGGTACCTCATCTAACTGGTTATTGATGGATGCTTGGTAACAGTCAATTGGTAGCTCCCTCTTGGTGTCCAAGGTAGGAGTGCATGTGCTTCATACAAAAATATATATTTCCGGGCTTCCCTGATGGCGCAGTGGTTGAGAGTCCCCCTGCCGATGCAGGGGACACGGGTTCATGCCCCGATCCGGGAAGATCCCACATGCCGCGGAGCGGCTGCGCCTGTGAGCCATGGCCGCTGAGCCTGCGTGTCCGGAGCCTGTTGCTCCACAACGGGAGAGGCCACAACAGTGAGAGGCCCGTGTACCACAGGAAAAAAAAAAAAAAAATTTATATATATATATATATATATATATATATATATTTCCTTGATTCCACAAAGAATTTAAGGCAGCTATAGGAAATACACAGTGAAACAAAAACTAAAAAATCAGGAGCGAGGTAATTTACAAATTAGACTAGGACAGGACCAGTGGGAAAAATTAGAAGGCATATATGCAGACCGTGAGGACCTACATAGCTCTGGTGGAGGCAAACCCATTTAGTCAGAGAGTTACGGTTAACTCTCTGTTATTCTTGCTATTTAATAGCTTTCATTTCAGTCATCTATTACTGAACATAATTAGTTTCCCATTATTTTGTTGTCTTTACTTTTTTTTCAACTTTTCCCTTGAATGTACAAAATATGGTCATGAGAGTTTAGTTAGGATGGGGGGAGGGGAGTCTTCTGTGGATTTTGCCTCGTTTTTTTTTTTTTTCATTTAATCTCCTTTATTTTTTTTTTCATTTTAACATCTTTATTGGAGTATAATTGCTTTACAATGGTATGTTAGCTTCAGCTTCACAACAAAATGAACCAGTTATATATATACATATGTTCCCATATCTCTTCCCACTTGCGTCTCCCTCCCTCCCACCCTCCCTATCCCACCCCTCCAGGCAGTCACAAAGCACCGAGCTGATCTCTCTGTGCTATGCGGCTGCTTCCCACTAGCTATCTACCTTACGTTTGGTAGTGTATATATGTCCATGCCTCTCTCTCGCTTTGTCACAGTTTACCCTTCCCCCTCCCCATAGCCTCAAGTCCATTCTCTAGTAAGTCTGTGTCTTTATTCCCGTTTCACCCCTAGGTTTTTCATGACATTTCTTTTCTTAAATTCCATATATATGTGTTAGCATACGGTATTTGTCTCTCTCTTTCTGACTTACTTCACTCTGTATGACAGACTCTAGGTCTATCCACCTCATTACAAATAGCTCAATTTCGTTTCTTTTTATGGCTGAGTAATATTCCATTGTATATATGTGCCACATCTTCTTTTTCCATTCATCCGATGATGGACATTTAGGTTGTTTCCATCTCTGGGCTATTGTAAATAGAGCTGCAATGAACATTTTGGTACATGACACTTTTTGAATTATGGTTTTCTCAGGGTATATACCCAGTAGTGGGATTGCTGGGTCATACGGTAGTTCTATTTGTAGTTTTTTAAGGAACCTCCATACTGTTCTCCACAGTGGCTGTATCAATTTACATTCCCACCAACAGTGTAAGAGGGTTCCCTTTTCTCCACACCCTCTCCAGCATTTATTGTTCTAGAGTTTTTGATGATGGCCATTCTGACTGGTGTGAGATGATATCTCATTGTAGTTTTGATTTGAATTTCTCTAATGATTAGTGATGTTGAGCATTCTTTCATGTGTTTGTCGGCAGTCTGTATATCTTCTTTGGAGAAATGTCTATTTAGGTCTTCTGCCCATTTTTCGATTGGGTTGTTTGTCTTTTTGTTATTAAGCTGCATGAGCTGCTTATAAATTTTGGAGATTAATCCTTTGTCAGTTGCTTCATTTGCAAATATTTTCTCCCATTCTGAGGGCTGTCTTTTGGTCTTGTTTATGGTTTCCTTTGCTGCGCAAAAGCTTTGAAGTTTCATTAGGTCCCATTTGTTTATTTCTGTTTTTATTTCCATTTCTCTAGGAGGTGGGTCAAAAAGGACCTTGCTGTGATTTATGTCATAGAGTGTTCTGCCTATGTTTTCCTCTAAGAGTGTGATAGTTTCTGGCCTTACATTTAGGTCTTTAATCCATTTTGAGCTTATTTTTGTGTATGGTGTTAGGGAGTGATCTAATCTCATACTTTTACATGTAGCTGTCCAGTTTTCCCAGCACCACTTATTGAAGAGGCTGTCCTTTCTCCACTGTACATTCCTGCCTCCTTTATCAAAGATAAGGTGACCATATGTGCGTGGGTTTATCTCTGGGCTTTCTATCCTGTTCCATTGATCTATCTTTCTGTTTTTGTGCCAGTACCATACTGTCTTGATTACTGTAGCTTTGTAGTATAATCTGAAGTGAGGAAGCCTGACTCCTCCAGCTCCATTTTTCGTTCTCAAGATTGCTTTGGCTATTCAGGGTCTTTTGTGTTTCCATACAAACTGTGAAAGTTTTTGTTCTAGTTCTGTGAAAAATGCCAGTGGTAGTTTGATAGGGATTGCACTGAATCTGTAGATTGCTTTGGGTAGTAGAGTCATTTTCACAACATTGATTCTTCCAATCCAAGAACATGGTATATCTCTCCATCTATTTGTATCATCTTTAATTTCTTTCATCAGTGTCTTATAATTTTCTGCATACAGGTCTTTTGTCTCCTTAGGTAGGTTTATTCCTAGATATTTTATTCTTTTTGTTGCAATGGTAAATGGGAGTGTTTTCTTGATTTCACTTTCAGATTTTTCATCATCAGTGTATAGGAATGCCAGAGATTTCTGTGCATTAATTTGGTATCCTGCTACTTTATCAAATTCATTGATTAGCTCTAGTAGTTTTCTGGTAGCATCTTTAGGATTCTCTATGTATAGTATCATGTCATCTGCAAGCAGTGACAGCTTTACTTCTTCTTTTCCGATTTGGATTCCTTTTATTTCCTTTTCTTCTCTGATTGCTGTGGCTAAAACTTCCAAAACTATGTTGAATAAGAGTGGTGAGAGTGGGCAACCTTGTCTTGTTCCTGATCTTAGTGGAAATGCTTTCAGTTTTTCACCATTGAGGACGATGTTGGCTGTGGGTTTGTCATATATGGCCTTTATTATGTAGAGGAAAGTTCCCTCTATGCCTACTTTCTGCAGGGTTTTTATCATAAATGGGTGGTGAATTTTGTCAAAAGCTTTCTCTGCATCTATTGAGATGATCATATGGTTTTTCTCCTTCAATTTGTTAATATGGTGTATCACGTTGATTGATTTGCGTATATTGAAGAATCCTGGAATTCCTGGAATAAACCCCACTTGATCATGGTGTATGATCCGTTTAATGTGCTGTTGGATTCTGTTTGCTAGTATTTTGTTGAGGATTTTTGCATCTATGTTCATCAGTGATATTGGCCTGTAGTTTTCTTTCTTTGTGACATCCTTGTCTGGTTTTGGTATCAGGGTGATGGTGGCCTCGTAGAATGAGTTTGGGAGTGTTCCTCCCTCTGCTATATTTTGGAAGAGTTTGAGAAGGATAGGTGATAGCTCTTGTCTAAATGTTTGATAGAATTCGCCTGTGAAGCCATCTGGTCCTGGGATTTTGCTTGTTGGAAGATTTTAAATCACAGTTTCAATTTCAGTGCTTGTAATTGTTCTGTTCATATTTTCTATTTCTTCGTGATTCAGTCTTGGCAGTTTGTGCCTTTCTAAGAATTTGTCCATTTCTTCCAGGTTGTCCATTTTATTGGCATAGAGTTGCTTGTAGTAATCTCTCATGATCTTTTGTATTTCTGCAGTGTCAGTTGTTACTTCTCCTTTTTCATTTCTAATTCTATTGATTTCGGTCTTCTCCCTTTTTTTCTTGATGAGTCTGGCTAATGGTTTATCAATTTTGTTTATCCTTTCAAAGAACCAGCTTTTAGTTTTATTGATCTTTGCTATTGTTTCCTTCATTTCTTTTTCCTTTATTTCTGATCTGATTTTTATGATTTCTTTCCTTCTGCTAACTTTGGGGTTTTTTTGTTCTTCTTTCTCTAATTGCTTTAGGTGCAAGGTTACGTTGTTTATTCGAGATGTTTCCTGTTTCTTAAGGTAGGATTGTATTGCTATAAACTTCCCTCTTAGAACTGATTTTGTTGCATCCCATAGATTTTGAGTCGTCGTGTCTCCATTGTCATTTGTTTCTAGGTATTTTTTGATTTCCTCTTTGATTTCTTCAGCGATTACTTCGTTATTAAGTAGTGTATTGTTTAGCTTCCATGTGTTTGTATTTTTTACAGATCTTTTCCTGTAATTTATCTCTAGTCTCATAGCGTTGTGGTCGGAAAAGATACTTGATACAATTTCAATTTTCTTAAATTTACCAAGGCTTGATTTGTGACCCAAGATATGATCTATCCTGGAGAATGTTCCATGAGCACTTGAGAAAAATGTGTATTCTGTTGTTTTTGGATGGAATGGCCTATAAATATCAATTAAGTCCATCTTGTTTAATGTATCATTTAAAGCTTGTGTTTCCTTATTTATTTTCATTTTGGATGATCTGTCCATTGGTGAAAGTGGGGTGTTAAAGTCCCCTACTATGAATGTGTTACTGTCGATTTCCCCTTTTATGGCTGTTAGTATTTGCCTTATGTATTGAGGTGCTCCTATGTTGGGTGCATAAATATTTACAATTGTTATATCTTCTTCTTGGATCAATCCCTTGATCATTATGTAGTGTCCTTCTTTGTCTCTTCTAATAGTCTTTATTTTAAAGTCTGTTTTGTCTGATATGAGAATTGCTACTCCAGCTTTCTTTTGGTTTCCATTTGCATGAAATACCTTTTTCCATCCCCTTACTTTCAGTCTGTATGTGTCTCTAGGTCTGAAGTGGGTCTCTTGTAGACAGCAAATGTATGCGTCTTGTTTTTGTATCCATTCAGCCAGTGTGTGTCTTTTGGTGGGAGCATTTAGTCCATTTACATTTAAGGTAATTATCGATATGTATGTTCCCATTACCATTTTCTTAATTGTTTTGGGTTCGTTATTGTAGGTCTTTTCCTTCTTTTGTGTTCCTTGCCTAGAGAAGTTCCTTTAGCAGTTGTTGTAGAGCTGGTTTGGTGGTGCTGAATTCTCTCAGCTTTTGCTTGTCTGTAAAGGTTTTAATTTCTCCATCAAATCTGAATGAGATCCTTGCTGGGTAGACTAATCTTGGTTTCAGGTTTTTCTCCTTCAACACTTTCAATATGTCCTGCCACTCCCTTCTGGCTTGCAGAGTTTCTGCTGAAAGATCAGCTGTTAACCTTATGGGGATTCCCTTGTGTGTTATTTGTTGGTTTTCCCTTGCTGCTTTTAATATGTTTTCTTTGTATTTAATTTTTGACAGTTTGATTAATATGTGTCTTGGCGTATTTCTCCTTGGATTTATCCTGTATGGGACTCTCTGTGCTTCCTGGACTTGATTAACTATTTCCTTTCCCATATTAGGGAAGTTTTCAACTATAATCTCTTCAAATATTTTCTCAGTCCCTTTCTTTTTCTCTTCTTCTTCTGGAACCCCTATAATTCGAATGTTGGTGCGTTTAATGTTGTCCCAGAGGTCTCTGAGACTGTCCTCAGTTCTTTTCATTCTTTTTTCTTTATTCTGCTCTGCAGTAGTTATTTCCCCTATTTTATCTTCCAGGTCACTTATCTGTTTTTCTGCCTCAGTTATTCTGCTATTGATCCCATCTAGAGTATTCTTCATTTCATTTATTGTGTTGTTCATCATTGTTTGTTTCATCTTTAGTTCTTCTAGGTCCTTGTTAACTGTTTCTTGCATTTTGTCTATTCTATTTCCAAGATTTTGGATCATCTTTACTATCATTATTCTGAATTCTTTTTCAGGTAGACTGCCTATTTCCTCTTCATTTGTTAGGTCTGGTGGGTTTTTATCTTGCTCCTTCATCTGCTGTGTGTTTTTCTGTCTTTTCATTTTGCTTATCTTACTGTGTTTGGGGTCTCCTTTTTGAAGGCTGAAGGTTCGTAGTTCCTGTTGTTTTTAGTGTCTGTCCCCAGTGGCTAAGGTTGGTTCAGTGGGTTGTGTAGGCTTCCTGGTGGAGGGTACTAGTGCCTGTGTTCTGGTGGATGAGACTGGATCTTGTCTTTCTGGTGGGCAGGTCCATGTCTGGTGGTGTGTTTTGAGGTGTCTGTAGACTTATTATGATTTTGGGCAGCCTCTCTGATAATGGGTGGGGTTGTGTTCCTGTCTTGCTAGTTGTTTGGCATAGGATGTCCAGCACTGTAGCTTGCTGGTCATTGCGTGAAGCTGGGTGCTGGTGTTGAGATGGAGATCTCTGGGAGATTTTCGCCGTTTGATATTATATGCAGCTGGGAGGCCTCTTGTGGACCAGTGTCCTGAAGTTGGCTCTCCCACCTCAGAGGCACAGCACTAACTCCTGGCTGCAGTACCAAGAGCCTTTCATCCACACGGCTCCTTAATTTGGGATGATTCGTTGTCTATTCATGTATTCTACAGATGCAGGGTTCATCAAGTTGATTGTGGAGGTTTAATCCGCTGCTTCTGAGGCTGCTGGGAGAGATTTCCCTTTCTCTTCTTTGTTCTCACAGCTCCCAGGGGCTCAGCTTTGGATTTGGCCCCGCCTGTGCGTGTAGGTCGCCAGAGGGCGTTTGTTCTTTGCTCAGACAGGACGGGGTTAAAGGAGCCGCTGATTCGGAGGCTCTGGCTCACTCAGGCCCGGGGTAGGGAGGGGCACGGAGTGCGGGGCGGGCCTGCGGCGGCAGAGGCCGGCGTGAGGTTTCCAGCCTGAGGCGCGCCGTGCGTGCGTGCGTTCTCCCGGGGGAGTTGTCCCTGGATCCCGGGACCCTGGCAGTGGCGGGCTGCACAGGCTCCCCGGAAGGGGGGTGTGGATAGTGACCTGTGCTCGCACACAGGCTTCTTGGTGGCGGCAGCAGCGGCCTTAGCGTCTCATGCCCGTCTCTGGGGTCCGCGCTTTTAGCCGCGGCTCGCGCCCGTCTGTGGAGCTCCTTTAAGCAGCGCTCTTAATCCCCTCTCCTCGCGCACCAGGAAACAAAGAGGCAAGAAAAAGTCTCTTGCCTCTTCGGCAGGTCCAGACTTTTTCCCAGACTCCCTCCCGGCTAGCCGTGGTGCACTAACCCCCTGCAGGCTGTGTTCACGCCGCCAACCCCAGTCCTCTCCCGGCGCTCCGACTGAAGCCGCAGCCTCAGCTCCCAACCCCGCCCGCCCCGGCGGGTGAGCAGACAAGCCTCTCGGCTGGTGAGTGCCGGTCGGCCCTGATCCTCTGCGCTGGAATCTCTCCGCTTTGCCCTCCGCACCCCTGTTGCTGTGCTCTCCTCCGCGGCTTCGAAGCTCCCCCACTCCGCCACCCGCAGTCTCCGCCCGCGAAGGGACTTCCTAGTGTGTGGACACTTTTCCTCCTTCACAGCTCCCTCCCGCTGGTGCAGGACCCGTCCCTATCCTTTTGTCTCTGTTTAGTTTTTTCTTTTGCCCTACCCAGGTACGTGGGGGGTTTCTTGCCTTTTGGGAGGTCTGAGGTCTTCTGCCAGCGTTCAGTAGGTGCTCTGTAGGAGTTGTTCCACGTGTGTTTGCCTCGTTTTAAGCTCCTCTCTTACACCAAATTAAAGCTTCATTTTAGGAGATCCTTCCAGAGATCAAAAAGCTTCAAAATATACTTTCTACAGGGAATATTCTAGGAAATAAAACTGCTGTACATCATGTGTTCTCAGCTGGAGCAATATTGCCCCTAGGGGGTGAAAATTGGTTCTTGGGTGGGGGGGTTGGTGAAAGAAATCTTTGATATTACAAGGGTTTGGCTCTCCAAAGGTCAACCCTACCAGACAAAAGTCTCACTCCATAATATTTAATCTCATGCTGTGGGGGCAGGTGAGGGAGCTGAACGATTAGGGTTAATGTCTGAAGAAGCTCTTGAGGGAAAGATAATGAAAAAAGGCTGAGAAACACTGCTCTACATTTTGTAAAAGAATTTGTCAGATGTGTATTATGTTTTATGATTCACAAATGAGTAAGAAAACAGTTTGGGTAGAATGTGCTGGGAGAAGAGAAGTGGAAACCTTGGTTCATCCCCAATTAACGGATGAGAGGGGGATTTTATTAGATTCTACATTTAACGACTTCATAAATAATGAGTTGTAGAAATGGTTATCAATTGTATATATGGTTATCAATTAGCACTGCCCTGATCAAATTCTTAGGGTTTTGTATCTTATTTAAAAATCTCCTTTGCATAGAGGGTTTAAATTAAATGTTTTTTCTACTTCAGCTCGTATTTGGGTGGTAAACAGTAGCCCTGAGATCCTTTTCTCCCACAGCCCTGGTGAAAAATTCCCAATCAAGAGTCAAAAAGCCCTTATCCCATACATCTAGACAAGATTTCGTTAGAAATAAATTTACCTGGGCTCCCTGGTGTTCCTTGCCTCTCTGGGCAAGGAACACTCCGTTTGAGAGCTGAGTCCCTCTACTTCAGTGTGCCTGCCAGCCAGGCAGAAACCCACCAGCCACAGGAACCGCAACCTGCAACAGGTGCAGGCGCAGTGCCTTTAGGGCTCGCCTCCTGGCCTCGCGCCTGCACCTGGAGCGCTTGGCCCCCGCGAGGTCCGCACGGGCTGGGCGCCGCCTTACGCAGCCTCAGTAGCCAAAGGTTTTCCTCCTCTGAGCTTCAACCAGCTTCCCCTCCGCTTTCCTCCATTTTCTTCCTCTTCCTCGGGCGGCCATGAGCTGGGCCGCGGGAGTGCTGCGGGCTAGCGGGAGAGTGGGCGCCGCCGGAGTGTATGCTTTTTGCTTGGCGTTGACTCTGGGTCCCCTGCAGGCGGCATGCATCCCCCTGCAGGGCGGCTGGCCCTTCACCCGTGTGAGGGTGGCCAGGAGTACCGTGCGCCTGGACGTCCTAGGCCCAGAGCCTGGGGACTGTGGGCTCGTGGACCCTGGGCTCGGTCCTGGAGCTAAGAGCTGAGGGACGAGAAGAATGGGGGCGCGGGGGGCGGAGGGAAGGAAGAGCAGAGGCTTCAGGGCAAAGGCTGAAATAACTTTACCGGTGGTAGGTCTCATTTTTGGTGGAGGGAGACCCTTTTCCTTCCTTCACTCCCTCTCAACCCCTCTTCACTGTACCCACCTTCCTCCTCCTCCCCTTGGTTTGCCTCCTGGATGCTGGGCTGCTGGTCATTGTCGTTCCCTGTGTGTCTGCAGCGCCTCCTTACCCGCCGGGGCCCAGGAGTTCTCTATATGCCCCCTCTTACTACAGAGCAATTCCAGATCAATCGGAAGTGGCTTTGCGGCTTTGCCATTTTTCCTCAAGATGGCGACCGTCAAGCGTGACTTCTAAGATTTTCGCTTCAGAAGAGGCCATTCATCCCAGTGAGGAAGTGGATCAGTTGCTATGGCCTGTGCATCTTATTAAAAGTAAGTTATACGCCATTCTCAACAAGTTAATCCAAATCAGCCCCTTAAGAAGAAAAAAATTAAGGTTAGGGGATCATATATAAGCGAATTCGTGATAGTAGAAATTAGCTATGCCAGAGAGCCATTTGGGCATTTTGCCTTTAAATAAAAAGGTTTTTTCCATCTGCCTGTGCTGCTTTGCTCCATGGCTGCTTCCCAGCACAGTAAGCTGTAGCCCCAGGAAAGCACCTGTTGTCCAAGAGCAGTCGGTAGCTTGCCGCTTCAGCTCTGGACAAGTATCAAGTGCTTTGACACATGTAAGAAGCAGGTATATGGCATTTTCAGAAGGTAGCGTGGTCCTCAAGTGAGTTACTGGTATTCTACATCAGCAAAATAGCTCAATTTTTGAGAGGTTACACACAAACTTTCTCTTTATGCATTTTATTCTTTTAGAATAAAATAAATACATGCTGCTGTAATAAAATTGCCTTTAATCACTTAAGCCTAACCTTGACTCAAGCAGTGAATGCCTGTAAATATAATAAATGAAAAAAGTTAGTATTTTTATAACATAAAACAGTATCATTTATAGCTTGTCAATCACATTTAGTCATCCAGCAAAAATAAAAAGCCTGGTAGAGAATTTCATACCTGCAAATAATGGAGACTATTTTTGTTAAGACTGTCAGAATTTACTAACCACAATTACAACATACAGCCCAAAGAATGCAGTCATCTCCTTATCATGTTAATTGTTCTCTTTTGAAGATGTGTTGTGTTGACTAATTGAACAGTAATTCAAGTAGAGTGTCTCAGGAGAAACCACTTGAGCTCTGTCTTTGGCATCTGGCTGGCGGCTCTGAGCGTTACCAAAGGCTCTGACTCGCCCTGACTTTGTGTCGTCTTTTACAGGCCTCATCTTCCGCGCACGGCTTCATTCCCAGTGGGCTGGAAACAACCTAAGGTTGTGTTTTTTTGGGGAGTTGTTTGGTCAGGACCTTTTGAACAGTACTGTCCCAATGAAGTACTAGATGTTATCTATGTAAGAATGAGTCTTTTTAACAATAATATCCTTTCAGAAATTTCTCACTACTTTGTAACTGCATGACTTAACCTGGTGATAAAAGCAGTTATTAAAAATCTACCTTTTCCCCCACCCCCCAGAAAAAGTAAGTTATGTGCTCTGTGCCATAGGGTTAACCAAGTTTTCCTTAGTTGTAGGCAAGGCCACCACATACCATTGTGCAGGTTGTGTCTAGTTCAAGAGGTGAGTGGGGGCCTATCCAGCTCCTGCTGGCTTAACCCAGAGGAACAGGTGCTCTCTTCTAATTGTTCCACCCAGAGGGGGCTGCTTTTTCTAGTTCTTATGATGGTATCCTATGTGTTAGAAGCGTCTCTATGTGAAAGCATCTTGACATTTCACTTTCACTCATGTGGTGATACTATGAGGTCCCCCTTTGCTTGACTAGGAAACTCTGCTCACAAGTAAAACAACTGGAGAAATAGGTGGCAGAAAACGAGTGTGCAACTTGTCAGTTGTGGTAGGTGTCCTACTAGTAACAAATACAATAATCCTTTTCCTTTAAAAATCTCTCTCCCATTTCCTGGTCTCTATTTTTATTTCCCTTCCTTCTTTATTCATGTTAGGTTAGTTTTAGTGTTTAGTTTTCTTAGTATTGATGTAGCTAATAAAGTTAGCTTCCACTTTTAATGGAGAGACGTAGGACTAAAAGATCTGACCCTTTTCTAAGAATATTACCCTGATCTGAACACATAACGTTTTGGTAAATCATAATAAACTCTTTTAGCTATGATTTGTTTTTATTAGTGGAATATCTATAAGATTTCTTCAAGCTACCTTTCTGTAGCCTTTAATCCTGGCATGATTTATTGGATTTAAAGGATTAGGCCTGATTTCACGTCTGAATGACATAAGGCACTGAGAGCATCAGGTACTGTCACCTGCTGCTTCAAGCAATCATATGAGTTCCTCATGACTCATTTTGTCCTACCAGCTATAATGCCTTTGTCAGCAGTGTCCTCATTGCTGAGAAGAATACACATACATGAAAACCAACACATTTGTTTACAACATTGATTATAATGAGAATAACAGTATGCTTTGCATACATTATCTAACAGCCCTGAAAAGTAATTATTAGATCTACTTTATAGAGGAGAAAAAAGCCACAGACTGTCTCAAGTTACCTGAATAGATAAGTGTATATAGATAATATATACATAATACATTGTCATTAACTAAAGTCCATACTTTAGTTTTTACCTAATGTTCTTTTTCTGTTTTAGTATCCCTTCCAGGATACCACATTACATTTAGTTATTCATGTCTCCTTAGACTTCTCTAGACCATGACAATTTCTTTTTTAGGCTTTCCTTGTGTATTTTTGTTTCCCCAGCCACGCCACGCGGCTTGTAGGATCATAGTTCCAAGACCAGGGGTTGAACCCAGGCCCTGGCAGTGAAAGCACTGAATGCTAACCACTGGGCCGCCAGGGAATTCCTGAGGCTTTCCTTGTTTTTGATGACTTTGGCAGTTTTGAGGAGTACTGGTCAGATATTCTGTAGAATGCTCCTCTGTTGGAATTTGTCTGGTGTTTTTCTCATAGTGAGACTGAAATAATGGATTTTGGGGAGGAAGACACAGAGGTTAGGTAGCATTTTCATCACATCATTTCCAGAGTACATACTATCAACATGATTTATTCCAGTTGATGTTGACCTCAGTCACTTGCTGAGGTACTGTTAGGTTTCTCTACTGTAAAGTTACTCTTTTTTCCATCTTTCCATGCTGTGCTCCTTGGAAGGAAGTCTCTGTACAGCCCACACTTAGGGAGTGGGGAGTTATGTTCCCTCTCCTTGGGAGTAGAGTATCTTCCTAAATTATTTGGGTTTCTTCTGCATGGGAGATTTGTCTCTTCTCTCCTTTTTATTAATTCATTCAGTCATTTACTAATATCAGTATGGGCTCATGAATTTTATTTTATATTTTGGGTTATAATTAAGCGCATCTTTATTTTGTTTCTCAAGTCGTTCCAGCTTTGGCCGTTGGGAGCTCATTCAGTCGACTACTGTGTCCCTTTGACATACCCCCATCAACATAGGGTTTTTGTTTAGTTTGAGCACTTCTGTAGCTTCTGGCATATAAGATCTTGCAGCTTCTTCATGTCATATATTTTCTGCTTCAGTTGTAAATCAACCTTTTTTTTCCCCCAAGGAGCCCTGATTCCTTTTATTGGAGTATGATATTATAACCCAAGATCTGAATGCTAGGTGTGCTCATTTCTACACAGAACATTTTAAAAACTATCTTTCAAAGGTAATTTTATCAATAATGTAATTCTGCTCCATGCTACTATAATCTCTGTAAATAATTTAGAGTATCCAGAAAGCATTGGCATCTCATTAGGCAACAACGTTTTCCTTGTGATACAGTTTAGACTTCTAGGCTAATAAATTATAATCAAATCAGCCAAGCACTTTAAATTTCCATTAATTAGAATAAAGTAAAAAGATGCAACAATATAAGTTGGACATGTACTTAAATTATGGATACTTGATCATTTATTTCTAAGTACTAGCTCAAAGCCATTGGTTTTTTTCAGTGAAGATTTTAATAATATTATATATTTAATAATATATAATAAATATAATATGTAGTTATTTACAACATTATTTTTCAAAAGGTGATACATTCACAAGGTTAAAAAATAAAAGTAATATAAAAAGATATACATAGTATGTATAGCTGATTCACGTTATTATAAAGCAGAAACTAACACACCATTGAAAAGCAGTTATACTCCAATAAAGATGTTTTAAAAAAAAAAAGATACACATAGAGAAGTCACACTTTCATCCTGTTTCCATCCAACCTTTCCCCTAAATTCCACTTTAGGAAACCATTTGTCAGTTTCTTACGTATCCTCTAGAGTTTCTTTTGCAAATACAATATATAATTTTCCTCCTTTATTACATATGAAGTAGCATGCTAGAAATATATAGTACTGATTCCTTTTTGCATGTAACATTGCTTGATAAAAGAACTGTAAAATTTTAGAGTTGGAAAGGGCCCTATATTTTAACCTATTTATTGAAAAAACTTTTATTGAGCTTCTATGTGCCAGGTTAATGCTAAGCACCAGATGAGTGAAAATGAATGACTTCCTTTTCTCTAGGAGCTCGTAGTCCGGTGAGAAATTCCTTCTACAGAATCCCTTCTTTATCATTGTGCAGCCTCAACTTAAATTGAAGAGGTGTTCACTACCTTCAGAGACTGTTCTGTTTATTAAATGGCTTCTCTGTTTGTTTTCCTAATTGTGAGCTGAAGCTTTCCTCCTTGTAGCTTGTATCTCTTCTAGTTTGGACTTTTATATCATGATGACATGTTGAACAGATTCAGTATGTCTTCCCTGAGCCTGATAATTCATAAGGTAGATATAGATTGCCAGTGTAAGAATTTTCTTTCATTCTCCAGTTAATCCAGAAGCCCCTTCTCCCACTTGACTAATGTCTTTTTAGGGCTTGAGTGATGAACTTGCCTTTGTGGATGCTGATGAAGGCAAATTGATGGGTGAGACAGTGGATCTGCAACATGGCAGCCCTTTCATGAAAATCCTAAATATTTTTTTCCAGCAAAGGTTACTGTCATAGCTAAATACCATAAATATTCTAATAGTACATTAATAAATATCTAAGAAAATCATATCTTTATATCATGACTTCCCCAATTGTTATAAAGTTGGTTGCTCCCTACCCTGTAGTCTCATAACATGTTCAGATTTCATTAGGTTGTACTTAATTTGTTTACAGGGCTTCCTACAGCACCAGACTGAGTTCCTGTGAGCAGCAGTAATAGTAATTATCATGACAGTAATCATTAATTGATTGCCCATTTTGTGCCAGCCACTGAGCTAAAGCACTTTATTTTATTTAATAACCTCAGCACAATTCTGTGATGTTTCATAGATGATGCATCTGCACATCAAGGTTAAATAAAAGTGATGGAGTAAAGATTTGATCCCTTTGTTTTGACTCAAAAGCCTAAGCTCTTAACTACTGTACTTTATTTACTTGGCACCCAGGAGGTAATTGTATGAACAAATGAATGAACCAATATCTCCCTGTTCAAGGGTCTTTTCATACCACATCTATCTCTAAGTAAACATTCTCATTTACAGAACAATGTACATTTTGACCTTTTATTCTATAAAGTGCAAGAGGTATGTATGTTAGGAGGTTGTTAAAACAAATGTACAAGGAAAATTTAGTACTAATTTCCTAAAATTAAGAGTGCCCTGGGCATTGTAGAAGATCTGAGGGAGCTCACTCTTTAGTAAGAAGTGTGGTGATTGAGCTGGACAGGAAATGTGTACTTAAATTTTAGATGTTTTCTCCCATAATGTTTTCTATTCAAATCTTTCCCCAGATTACTTTGTCACTGCAAACTCAACATAGTGATTATCACAGCAGGTGCAGGCCACATAAAGAGAAACATACCTTGATTTAATCCAGAGAAATGTGTTCGTGTTTAAATTAATGATTTCCAGTATTATCTAACACAGTCTCCACTGCAAAGTGATTATTGTTTCCAATCCAGGTCACCTTTATTTTGGCTGTGCAGTGAATAATAATTTTTTTTGAGTGGGGGGGTGGGTTTAGTAACTTAGTAGAGAAAAATAATGGGCATTAAACTCTAAACTACCGATATAGCCAGAATAGTTTCCTGTTTTGTTAATTTAACATGTATTTTGCATAATCAGTGTGTGTACCATAATGAAGATTTCTTTAAATACTAGCGTATATGAAGATAATTTGCGGAATCATAGTGTGTAAGTCCAAGTTTTACAAACTAAAGACTTCCATATCTGAGCTGTTTTCCGGATTGCTGAGGGTGCTGAAGTGAAAGCACAGTACTTTATTGACTAACCCTCCAAGATTGTACTAGACTCCTCACTGGTACATGCACAAAGTGGACAAATTTAAGATATACTTTGGAAATAAAACATGCAGGACCACTGACAGATTTTGTATAGTGAGGGACAGGGAAGAGTAAAAAATGACTTCTGGATTTTTACCTTGAGCGATTGATTGGATGGTAGTTCCATTTACCTGGATTGTGATGCTCTCAAGGAGGTGGGAGTCAGTGAAGGAAGTAGGAGGGAGTGTTGAGTTTAGGGGGAGAAAAACCAAGATTTCCAATTGGGACATGTTAAATTTGAGATATCTGAAAAGATACTCAGGAGATATCAAACAGGTAGCTGGTAGCTGATTATGAATCTGGAACTCAGAAATCTAGGTTGTGATATTCAGCCAAATTACTGTATTTTTAAAAATGTATTTATTTATTTATGGCTGCGTTGGGTCTTTGTTGCTGCGTGCGGGCTTTCTCTAGTTGCGGCGAGTGGGGGCTACTCTTCGTTGCGGTGCGTGGGCTTCTTATTGCGGTGGCTTCTCTTGTTGCAGAGCATGGGCTCTAGGCGCACAGGCTTCAGTAGTTGTGGCACATGGGCTCAGTAGCTGTGGCTCGTGGGCTCAGTAGCTGTGGCTCATGGGCTTAGTTGCTCTGCAGCATGTGGGATCTTCCCAGGCCAGGGCTCGAACCCGTGTCCCCTGCATTGGCAGGCGGATTCTTCACCACTGAGCCACCAGGGAAACCCACTCTCAGCTCTTCTATTCAACATAGTATTGAAGTCCCAGCCACAGCAATTAGACAAGAAAAAGAAGTAAAAGGTATGCAGGCTGGAAGGGAACAGGTAAAACTGTCACTATTTGCAGATGACATGATACTCTATGTAGAGAATAATAAAGACCACACAAAAACTATTAGAACTAACAAATGAATTCAGCAAGGTAGCAGGATACAAGTTAATATGCAGAAATCAGTTACATTCTCTACACTAACAATCAAATATCAGAGAAAGTTAAAAAAAATCCTGTTTAAAATTACATTAAAAAAAAACAACCTGGAAATAAACCAAGGAAGTGAAAGACTTATATGCTGAAAACCATAAAACATTGATAGAGGAAATCAAAAATGATTCAAAGAAATGGAAAGCTATCCCATGCTTTTGGATTGGAAGAATTAATATTGTTTAAATAGCCATACTACCCAAAGCAAGCTACAGATATAATGTGATCCCTGTCAGATTATCCATGACATTTTTCATAGAACTAGAACAAATAATCCTAAAATTTATATGGAACCATAAAAGACCCAGAATTGCCAAAGCAATCCTGAGGAAAAAGAACAAAGCAGGAGGCATAACCTTCCCAGACTTCAGACAGTACTGCAAAGCTACAGTAATCAAAACAGTGTGGTATTGGCCCAAAACCAGACATATGAATCAATGGAGCAGAATAGAGCCCAGAAATAAACCCACACACCCATGGTCAATTAATCTATGACAAAAGAGGGAAGATTATACAGTGAGGAAAAGACAGTCTCTTTAGCAAGTGGTGTTGGGAAAGGTTGACAGCTGCATGGAAATCAGTGAAGTTAGAACACAGCCTTACACCACACACAGAAATAAACTCAAGTGGCTTAAAGACTAAAATATAAGACATGACACCATAAAACTCCTAGAAGAGAACATAGGCAAAGCATTCTCTGACATAAATCGTACCAATGTTTTCTTAGGTCAGTCTACCAAGGCAATAGAGATAAAAATGAAAATAAATAAATGGGACCTAATCAAACTTACAGTCTTTTGTACAGCAAAGGAAACCATCAACAAAAAGACAACCTATGGACTGGATGGAAATATTTGCAAATGATATGACTGACAAGGGCTTAATTTCCAAACTATAGAAACAGCTTATACAACTCAATAACAAAAAAACAAACAACCCAATCAAAAATTGGGCAGAAGGCCTAAACAGACATTTCTCCAAAGAAGACATACAGATGGCCAATAGGCACATGAAAAGATGCTCAACATCACTAATCATCAGAGAAATGCAAATCAAAATGACAATGAGATATCACCTCACACAGGCCAGAATGGCTGTTATTAAAAAGTCTATAAATAACATGTTGAAAGGGTGTGGAGAGAAGGGAACCCTCCTACATTGTTGATGGGGATGTCAGTTGGTGCAGCCATTATGGAAAACAGAATGGAGGTTCCTCAAAAAACTAAAAATAGAATTGCCATATGATCCAGCAATCCCACTCCTGGGCATATCCAGAGAAAACTATAATTTGAAAAGATGCATGCACCCCTATAGGGTTCATAGCAGCACTATTTACAATAGCCAAGACATGGAAACAACCTAATGTCCACTGAAGATGAATGGATAAAGATGATGTGGTTGTGTGTGTGTGTGTGTGTATGAAATAAAGAATGAAATAATGCCAACATGGATGGACCCAGAGATTATCATACTGAGTGAATGGTTTAAGAAGATAATGGCACATATATACAATGGAATATTACTCAGCCCTAAAAAAAGAATGAAATATTGCCATTTGCAGCAATATGGATGGACCTAGAAGAATATCATACTACATGAAGTAAGTCAGACAGAGAAAGACAAATATTATATGATATCACTCCTATATGGAATCTAAAAGAAATGACATAAATGAACTTATTTACAAAACAGAAATAGACTCACAGACATAGAAAACAAACTTATGGTTACCAAAGGGGAGAGGGAGGTAGGGAGGGATAAATAAGGATATGGGATTAACAGATACAAACTACTATACATAAAGTAGATAAGCAACAAGGATTTACAGTATAGTGCAGGGAACTATATTCAATATCTTATAATAACCTATGATGGAACACAATTTGAAAAAATACATATATACAACTGAATTACTTTCTGTACACCTGAAACTAACACAATATTGTAAATCAACTATACTTCAATTTAAAAAAAAACTAAAATAGGATAATGACCCCAAAATACAGATAGTACTAAAAAAAAAAAAGTGTGTCTCTTCTAGAGAGCAATATAGTTAGACCTCATTTTATGCAGTGTGAAAATCTCTGCCTTTTGAATGGACTGTTTATTCACATTAACTGTTACTGTGATATGTTTGGATTTATGCCTGTCATTTTGCTGTTCGTCTTGTGTCTTCTTTTGTTCCTTGGTTTCTCCTTTACTGACTTTTTTTGCATTTTCTCAAGTACCATTTTAATTATTTAATTAATTTTAAATTATGTTTTTTGAGGGTTTTTTTTTTTTAGTGGTTGCTCTTGGGGTTACAATATCAGCTTAAGGTACCTGGATGTACTTCACATTTTTGCACACTTAATTCCAATAAAATATAGAAACTTTGCTCCATTGTAGCATCAATCCCTCACCCACTTTTGTGCTATTATTGTTGTATATGTCTATATGTATTAAAAATTCAACAGTACAGTGTTATAATTGTTGCTTTATATAATCTTAAGTCTTTTGTAGAAGCTAAGACAAAAATATATGAACTTTTTAATATTAACTTTCTTATTTTTCATTTTTGGTATTCATTTCTTTGTCGAGATTTGAGTTACTGTCTGCTGTCACTTCCTTGCTCTACTCTAGTATCTTTCCCTTCCTCTTCTGGTTGTTATTGTCAAATACCTTCTATCTGTATATCTTGTAGGCCCAACAATAAATTTTATATAGTTTTATGCAGTTGTGTTTTAAATAAGAGGTAGGTGTATGTGTGTGTATGTATGTATACACACACACACAAACATTTTTATAAATAAATTATATTTCACTATTACCAGTGCTCCTTTCTTCATGTTGGTATGAATTGCTGCCTGGTATCACTTCCTTTCAGCCTGAAGAAACTTCTTCAGTGTCTGTTGTAAGGCAGGTCGGCTGCTAGCAGTGAATTCTCTCAATCTTTATTTATTTGGGAATGTCTTTATTCTGCCTTCATTTTTGAAATATAGATTTGCTACATATAGTATTCTTGGTTGAGTTTCTCTTCCAGCACTTTGAATGTCATTCAACTGTCTTCTGGCCTCCATTGCTTCAGATTAGAAGTTAGCTGTTAACTTATTTTCTTTCTCTGGTATGCAGTGAGTCTGTTTTCTCGTATTTCCAATATTTTCTCTGTGGCTTTTGACAGTTCAACTATGGTGTGTCTAAGTAAGAATCCCTTTCAGTATATCCTACCTGGAGTTCCTTAAACTTCTTGAATGTGCAGATTAATGTTTTTCATATTTGGGAAGTTTCACCCATTATTTCTTTGCATGTGTTTGCTCCTTTCTCTCCTCTCCTTCTGGTACTACTGTAACGCATGTTGGTATGTTTAATGGTCTCCCACAAGTCTCTGTTATTTCTTGTTTTCTTTCTGATCTTTAGTTTCTATAGTTTACAAATTACCAGACATTTTCTATTAGACCTACCATCTCCAAATAAGGCCTTTTTTCTATACTTAAGACCTTTACCTTTTCCTGTCCTATTGCATTGGCTAGGAGGATCTCCAGTAAGATGTTAAATAGAAACAGTGATAGTGGGTATATCCTTGTCTTGTTCCTGACTGTAATGAAAATACTTCTAATTTTTCTTCATTATTTGTGGTTTGTTTTGGATTTTTGATAGATATCTTTTTAGGTTAAGTTTCCTTTTCTTCTTAGATTGTTGAGTTTTACTTTTATTAAACCCTAATGGATTTGGAACTTCATCAGGTTTTTGTACAATTCAAATGATCTTTTTCTTTAAATCTCACATGGTGTAATATATTAATATATTTTCTGATATTGAACCATCTTTGCATTTCTGGGGTAAAACTTCCTTGGTCAGGAAGTATTTTTCAAAAACCCCACTTAAGTATATTTGCTAATATTTTATTTAGTACTTGTGTATCTGTGTAAATAAATAATATGAGTTTACTATTTTTTATCTGGTCTTTGCTCAGTTTCGGTATCAAGGTTTTACTATATCCCCACCAAAAAATTTTTTCTGTTCTCTAATAAAATAGGTTGCATAAGAACAAACTGTTCCTTGAAATTTTGATATAACTTGTTTGTAAAACAGTTGAAAGGGTGAGGGGCTAGATTTTTGTTAAAAGTTCATTAATGTAATTTGTTTATTCAGATTTTCCATTTCTTCTTAAGTCATTTTAGGAATTTTTCTAGCTGTCCATTTCATCCAAGTTTTATACTGGCATGTGTTTCATATTTTATGACTTTTTAAACCTTTACTGTATTTGTGCTTACCTCTCCTGTTTCCTAATATTATTTGTTGGGGACATTGTGCCCTCGTTTTGCTAGATGTCCTTCTAACTTATTAGTCCTCCTCTCCCCAAGAATTATTTTCTATTTTATTGATACTGATGTTTTTAATCTTACTACTTTCTGCTTATTTTTTAAAACTTCCTTTTACTTTATGGTTAGTAACTTTAATCCTTGATCTTTCTTGTTTTTTAAAAAAATGCATTTAAGAATATAAACTTAACAGTAAGTACCACTTTTTCTTTTGTTTTGTGGCACTTTTATTGTCATTCAGGTATAAATATTTTGTAATTCCTAGTTTTATTTTCTCTTTAACTCAGCAGGAGTATGCTTTTAGCTTTGAAACATTTTAAAATTTGTTATATGGTGGTTGATTCTAACATAGCTGAATTGAGATCAGAGAAATGCAGGTTAACATCCACTCTTTGAAATGTTAAGGCTTCCTTTGTGACCTAGTTAATTCAGTTTTTGTAAATGTTCCTTTATGTATTTGGGGGGTGGGAAATGGACTTAATTGGATGATCTTTCTATATCCATTCACACTTATTGATTTGGTTTAGTTTTACTAAATAACAAATTTTTAATTATTACTGACCTGTCAGTTTCTGATAAAGGTAGTTACTCAAATCCACCTAGTGTTTCCCGATTTTTTTCCAATATATTTTGAGGCCACTTCAATGAGTTGCATCTAAGTTCATGATTATTATGTATTGTTGGATTGTTTCATATATTATGTAGTATCTCTGTGTATCCTTAGTAATGCTTTTTTATTTTTGAAATTCTCTTTTGTTTGCCATTATTGTATCTGCACTAACTTTCTGGCTAATAGTTACCACTTTTTAAATTCAATGAGAAAAAAATTCTGATAAAATAATGTTTGAAATAGTTCACATACCCAAAACATCAGACTATGCCAAATTTTTTTCCCTTGCCTAGTGGGACTAAGGCCTGATTATGTTTTGCCTGACAGTTATATTCCATGTATACTTGTTTCTCTGTTTCCCTCTTAACTAAGCTTTTTGCTCTAAATGGATTATTCTCTGAGAAAATTTATTTCAAAGACTTGATAAGGGATATTGATTTGTGTTTCTTAAATTTTTTTTAATGGCATGAATGAATGTGTGTGTTTCTGCACAAATGTCTATACAAAGTAGCAACAAAAGGTTTTCATAATTTATTTCTATTGGGTAGATATTGTTGAAACTGTGGTATAACTGGAGTTGGATAGAGAACTGTTTTTGTTCCCCCCAGCGAAACATCAGACTTAGTTTTTAATTTAGATAAATGTAAAAAAGTTTATCATTTAAAGTGAGAACTTTTTCTGTCTTGAATTTTTTCTTCTCAGTGGGTATCTTAACTTTGTAGCATGGAAGTTAAGAGCATTTCCCCAAAACTGTGGTTATTGGGAGTGGCTGTAATCTGGCCACTGCCCCTTTCCATTTCTTGACTGGGCAGAGGCTTGGTGTCCACTCTGAAAGCTGTCATGGTTTGTCCTTTTAGAGCACAGAGACTCAAGTGGTAAGCCTAAAAGTACCACTGAGCTGTGCACACTCTCTGAAATATATTTAGACTGTATTGATCATATATTTAATCATAAAGTAAAATACCTCCTGGGTGAAAGGACTTTTATTCTACTTTAGGTCCTTTTAGTAGTGTTTTAATTTTTAGCACATTATTTTTATAATAAAATAACTTACCAGAAATACAAGTTTGAAAAAAATGAGAATGTTACTACAATCCTACATATATGTACGATTAAGATTATAAGGCTTTCTTAACACAGCACTAAGTAACAAGATGTAGTTTACATTTAACTTGGGATACTCTAGTTCAGAAAGGTCAGTATTGTTAATTCAAGTAACATGAATTCTTCCTATTAACTGGAGAAAATTAAAGGGAAGAGGAGGAGGGGTGCTAATATGATAGCAGTCCTTTTTATCTTACTTTCTTCTGGCTAAGAACCCTTGAAATCGATCTAATACAAACCCCTGGCTGTGGAAAAGGACTTGAAGTGATAAAAGTTAAAACTTAATAATTTATAGTTGAAAATTTCAAAACTGTCACTTTCTTGTTTGGAGAATCTCTGCCAAGACGATAGAATTGTGGGCTCCATCCCTTAAGATTTTGATTTAGCTGATTTGGGGTAGGGCTTAGACATCTGAATTTTTGATAGTTTTGTTGAGTGTTCCTAGTTGTAAACCACTCAGGGCAATTGTAACAGTTTTGCTAAGGTTAAAAAAAAACAACCACCATCTGTTATATAATACTATGTAATGAATGGATTTGGGGGTATCTTTTTCTTAGTTCCTGTGTGGAGTGGAGTGAACATTGCTGTGGTCTCTCCAAAGGTTCTGAACTCAGATAAAGGAACTGATAAAGACCTGAGCAGAAGGAAAATGTCTGCAAAGTAGTGGTTGCCAGGTAGTATGGTTTTTTTGGTTTATTTTTTTTGTTATTTTTCTGTACGCGGGCCTCTCACTGTTGTAGCCTCTCCCGCTGCGGAGCACAGGCTCCGGACACACAGGCTCAGGGGCCATGGCTCACGGGCCCAGCCGCTCTGCGGCATGTGGGATCTTCCCAGACCGGGGCACGAACCCGTGTCCCCTGCATCGGCAGGCGGACTCTCAACCACTGCGCCACCAGGGAAGCCCCCCAGGTAGTATGTTTTGTATTTTCAGTACCTTGGAAGTTAGCTGTAAGCCTGAATTGTGCCAGAGGGATGAGACTTGGGTTCTTTAAGTATATGTTGTTGTATCTGCCGGACTTTTCTTTCCTTAGCACTTCTACTTTTATTTTGGTGTGATCATATTCACATTATAAACTCTTAAGCAGTTAGGGACTAGACTAAGTCTGTCTCACTCACTGCTGAGCCTAACCCAGTATCTACCATATAGTAGGCACTCGTTAACTGACAATATGTTTTTTCTAATTGTTGCTATATATTCTTTACAGTTGATAGTAAAATTGATTTCACATTAACTTTTGGATCTCCGTACTTACCGTCATAACTGTTTTCCTACCTTACATAACCAACTCCTGTAAGAAATTCCTAGGAGAAATTATTGATGGAAACATTTCAGATTTGTGGCATTGTCAGGCTGCCGCAATATGGATGTTCAAAGACAAGTATTTCTTCTAAAATTAACTTATGTTCATGATTTCTTCCAACTCCACAGTGGCTGTGAGGTGATTAAAAAGAAATGGGGTGTTGCCCTACCTGTGTTGATTTAACAGAAAGTATTCTGAAGAATCTTAGGAGTGCATCCAGTTCCCACCATGAGTAAGGTAGGATATTTATGTTTGAAAAAATATTTAATATCAACATAAGATAGAGGTAAAAGAGCATTGAAGAAAATGTTTGAAGTTGATCTTATGGAAGCACCTCTCTTCCTAAAATCTGTTCTTTGCTGCTGCTGCTGAAGAGACAGAGACAAAGGGATGGTGGTAGAGGAGGAAGAGGCCTACCTTTGTAGACCTTTGTCCTGGCCTAGTGTGGTATTTCTTATACATTCTATTAGATAAAAGTCTTATTGCATCTTTATTATTTAACTGAGTGAACTAGCTATACAAATATCTAGTAACATTGGGAACCACTGTGGTAGGTCTTGCCACATTTTGAGTTGTTCTCTAGCAGTTTCAATGAGGTCCAGTGAAGAGACCTAAGAAAGAAGCACTGATCTCAAAAGTATTAGCAGTTGGTCTCCTGGGGAGGGGGAAGTTGGGGCCTGGGTAAGATCCCTCTGCTAGTTTGAATGGGAGAAGGTAAAGTAAAATGGAATTAAATCACTGGGAATAAAGTAATAGGAATTTTGAAGTGGGTTCCCTGATAGGAAGTGGTTTGGGGGCAAGGAGATAGGAAAAGGAGGGTTGGTCCCAGCAAACATGGCAAGAGGTTGGGGCCTATGTGGGAAGATGGCAGATGAATTTGAACAATAAATATGTCTAGTCATCTGTTTTAAATTGTTCTTTACTTGTATCTTTTTTTTTTCTTTGTGGCTCGTGGGCTCTAGAGTGCAGGCTCAGTAGTTGTGGCGCACGGGCCTAGCCGCTCCGCCGCATGTGGGATCCTCCCGGACCAGAGCTCGAACCCATGTCCCCTGCATTGGCAGGCAGACTCCCAACCACTGCACTACCAGAGAAGTCCCCTTTCCTTGTATCTTTTTCTGCCACAGTTCATACTACAAATCTGTTAAATACTCAGTTCACCCAGCAACTGTTGTTTCTCATATTGCAGACCTTTGTTAGAAGAAAGGAGAAAGGAATAATTTTTAAGTCTTTACTTTCAGGGCCACTATTGAACAAATGAATATACCTTAGTGTTCCGTGTATCCTGGGCGAGAATGTTATTACAGACCTCATAAAGGTAAAGCTGACCTCTGCAGAAGAGGCCTGTCTGAAAAGGGTGCAGAAACTCTCTGGGAAATTCAGAAGGAGTGCAAGTTTTAAAGTTGCTTAAAACTACCATTCTGAAGTTATCGAAAGAGAGAGAGTGGTTAGTTACAGGATTAAATACGTCATACTTTTGAATACACTCAAATTCCTAAAAGTCGGAAAAAAGAAGGAGGGAAGAGTGACTCCACTATTTAGCCCCTCAGCTCTTTTATTTAGCATCCAAATGTTGGATGATACTTATTTTTTGTAATTCCTAAGTCACTGCATCAAATAAGGTATTTTGGTACCTCTGATGTACCAGTACTTGCCTTGTATATTATATATGTAGTTGCCATTTGGTCCAAAAGAATGTATGATGTGTGTTTATTGTGTTTAGAAACCGTGATTCTTTTCATCAAGCGTATGCTAATTATTTCGTTCTGGCTGGCTAATACAACTAAGTTCATTTTGTATGCTATAAAAAAGCTGTAACTTCCTTTACCATGTAAAAATAAATGTATACACAAAAATAACTCATTTAAACGTTAGCTTCAGGGCTTCCCTGGTGGCGCAGTGGTTGAGAGTCCGCCTGCCGATGCAGGGGACACGGGTTCGTGCCCCGGTCCGGGAGGATCCCACATGCCGCAGAGCGGCTGGGCTTGTGGGCCATGGCCGCTGAGCCTGCGCGTCTGGAGCCTGTGCTCCGCAACGGGAGAGGCCACAACAGCTAGAGGCCTGCGTACCGCAAAAAAAAAAAAAATGTTAGTTTCAAACCTAACACTAGATTAAACCTTGCTAGTTTCTATTCTGATAATTTTTACAAGTAGATTTTCATTTTTTAAGAAAAGATCTAAACTATATAAACTCTTCAGTGATGAGTGAGACCAAATGTCTTTCTTCTCTTGGGAGAAGTATAGAGTAGCTGTCTGGCTGCCTGAATACCTTAAAACATCTTAAATTAGAATGTTCATTTCTTTATAACCTCATGAACCTTCTAGCTCTCTCATTTTGACAGAGAAAATTCTGTTCTGCTAGATAAGCTTTTTAGGACATGTAGATCATTGGATGGGTGGCCACAATCTTGACTACAGAATCACTCACCAGAAAGACTGACTTTAGATGACAATAAATGCAGAGAGGCAGTGTACACTGTACCTTCCTCCTTAATTGTGGCCAGACCATCTTGCCTAGTTAACATAAATTCTCAGGTGTGTAGCTTGGTACTGGCCACTCTACTCCTTTCTTGATGAAAACAGTTAGTTACGGTTCTGTCAGTCAGGCCTGGAAAGGAAACAAATCTAGGCAGGACTAGGCAGGAACTGGTAGGAGGGTACCAGCCAGGACCTTTCACAAAAAAAAGTCACTCAAATCCCTCAATTTCAAATATTTGAAAATTTAGATTTCTGTGTGGTATTATATCCCATATTGAATAGAATTCACTTTATATGCTAGAGGATAAATAATGCTAAATTTCAACTCACGACGGATGATATACTTTGCTAAATTAGAAGCCGAGCTTCTTATTTAGGTTTCATATATTTTTCCTAAAGATGTTCAGTAAAAGAGAAAAATTATGCAACAAATTTTATTTAGCATAGTCAGTCCCAACATTCAGCACAAAAAGAGTTTACAGAGGATAGAAAGTGCATTAATAAAAGCCAGTCTTTACCAAAAGAAAACAGAAAATATATTATTGATTCAAAATATTTTACACTTGAATGATAAACTGCAATAACTTATTCTGGGCACCTACTGATATAAGAGAAAGGAAGAGAAGAAAAGAATGCTTTAGAAGAGCTCAATCTCCAGCTGGTATCAGAGGAGTCAGTAGAGGTCACTGAGACCTGCAGTCTTTCTTGCTTTCTGCATTAGTGCCCTCAGCTGGAACTGTTTACGGGACAGAAGACGTACATGCTGTGAAGGGGGAAAAAGTTTCAACAGTTTAGACTGGCTCTGATCCAGGCCCAGGCATGAACTATCAGACAGTTTGTAACCTAGGTGGGAGCTAAGAACCTAAACTCATATCAGCTTTCCTTTGGAGCCAATACTTTAGTACATGTGGCTTTTTAAACTCACTGGATTGATGCTGGCAGGTTGTGTTAAGGAAAGTAGTCTTCTGAGACCTATACAAAGGCCTTCTTCACAGGGAAAGCACCACATTGCAGGATCTGGCTCAGGAGTTCAAGCTGCACTTGAGACAACCAAGATGGCAGGGAAACATGTACTGTGATCCTAACAAAAGTTACAAAAAACTTTTGTACAAACTGTGACTGTTCCCACTTGGCTAAAAAAGGGGAAGGGCAAGGATGAGTATAGCACAAGGCCAGCTTTTGTCCAGTGCCTAGCAAACAGTGTACCTCTCTTGCCTCTCCATGTGTATCCTTCCCTAGGCTATGCCACCCAAGCAGGGGACAGTGTACAGAAAGGAAGTCCTCTCTAGGGTCTCAGCTATTCATGTGCTTGCACCAGGTCCAAGAGTGGTTTGGCCACATGCTCATAGTAAGACAGGCAAGATCAGCAAGCAACCTGACCAGCCTCGCATGTGCACTGAAGCATCAGCAGCAGCTGTACTGAATATCCAGAGGATAGCTGCTATTATTCCTAAAGCCATGCTCTTCATGACCCAACAGAGAAGTAGCCAAACTTGGCTTACAGATCTTCATGTCTGTACAATAGCATTAAGCCTGGAATATAACCTTTATTCAGAAGGGCTCTATTACCAGCAGGGCAAACCCAATACTTCCCAAGGCTGTTTGATTTGGGAAAACAGGTATAAAACTATGCAAGTCTAAAAAAATTAACAGAGGAAAAAAACAAAAACAATAAGGGTGGGGCAGTCAATGATCTCAGTTTAGATGATGTGACCTGAAAGAATCAATGGAAATCTGACTGTACCTCATGATCCACCCAGGCACAGTAGTAAGAGAGAAGGATTACATTCAGCTTGATGCTATCTCATGGGGGGGGGGGGAACTGCAGCCACTAGCCCACTTTTCTTCCCCTACTCAGATGATCCTCAGCCCCCTCTGTAGGTGGGAAGACACTGCTCACAGCCATTTATCTCACTTGCTCTCTTTTGGAAAGACAAAGAATTTTAACCCACCTCCTACAGAGAAACCCTCTTGATCTGTGGTTTTCAAGGTCAGTGTCTCTAAAACACGTTCCGAAACCCTGGAAAGCAGAGCAAGGAAGACATACCTTCAGGAAGACGTCCAGGTCTATTACTCCCCGCCTCAAGGCTTCTCCCAGGTAAAAGATAGTGTCTTCAATAGCATTTTCCTCTGCATACAGATTTAGGATCTGTTTGTATAGTGGGGCTGTGGGAATGATAACTTCATCAATATCATTGTTTTCAGATTGATTTTCCATTTTCTCCAGAGCAGAACTGAGTTCTTCATCCTTCTTTCTCAAAAGTTCTATGTTTTTATCAACCTCAGCCTGAAAACAGAATAGTCCAAGCATGATGATTTTATACTAATTGTAATTATCTGCTTGTCAGACATCTACAATTCAACTTCACAGAAACAGACTTGCTAATAAAACAATGCTTAAACAACTCATGGATGAGATTCATGTATCACATTAGTCAAAGTTAGAGGAAAAGGTGTGCTCTAACATGCTGAGTGAAAACAGGAGATGCTGAGCTGAGCACTTTTGGTGGCAGTGATAAGCTTGTCACTTACCAGTGACAAATGATACTGCAAACTAAGCCATCAGACAAGACACTTTCCAGCAGGAGGTTCCTTACGTGAAAATCATAAAGGAGGTCCTTCTTTCAAAACAAGTGGCCATCTGCCTCAGAGGAATAACTTTCCCCAGTCTGTACAGATGATTCAACACATAGAACTCCAAACAGTTGAACTTTATTCACAAGATACAGCAGGTGGTAGTTGCAGGCTCTGAACTGTACTGGTGTCACTTTGCTGAACTTTTGAAAATAGCTGGCTATTGAGCAGCTCACTTTACACACTAGAACCATTTTATTAGAGTAATGTGTACATACAAATCACTTTCTCCAAAGCCCTCAAACACTTAATAACTCTTTACCCTTTCATCAAAAATGCACACTTGCTGGAACAAATTCTCCATCACAGGAATGAAAGTGAAGAGTGAAGCTGGCACTCAAATTATGCTAGTGCCTCTAATCACTAAACAAAAGAAGTCACAGGGCTGACTTGACTCATAAGGGCACAGCAGTCTGATAAAAATGTGAGAAAGCTTAAGAGCTAAAGGTTGCATACACTATGGGTTATTAAGTTAGAAGGGCTCACCTAGAAGGGGTCACCAAAGATACTTTAAATATAGTTCAAACAACATTTGGAAACAAAAAAGAACTGACCCTTAAGTTTGTACCCAGGGTCTGCAGATCTTTATCACGACTTAGAGCTCTCTCAAATTCTTATTTCCTAGTAACTGTCTGGTAACATCAAGCGCTCAAACAGTCCTCCTTTGGGTCAAAACATTATCCCCCGGGGTGAAGGTGCAAGCAAAACTCCTCTGAATACATCCACTCCCCAATCAAAGACTACATTTCAACCACAGGCTGCATTTTTTTTTTTAACAAAGCTGTAGAGGAGCTATGTGAAAATGCTTAAAGGTGTGTATAATTTTCGGAACTCTTTAACTATACCCACAATGTTCAGGGTAACCACAGTATATACAGAACACTTTGCCATGGCTATGATTCAATCTAACTAGTACAACTATTCAATGAGTTACTTACTACTTCTTGATCTAAACGGGTAACCATCTCTTCCAGTTTCTGGTGACCTTTTTTCAGGTCTTCCTCTGTTCGTTTCAAGGCATTGAGCTCTGCCTGGGCACGATCCATTTCCTCCTTCATCCGCCATCTCAGTTTGTCACTGACTGCTGAGATGAGAGAGGCTCGGATAGTGTCCTCGCTGATTGTGCCATCCCTACTGGGACCTGCAGGAGAAAAAGGCAGAAACACTTGCTTATTTCCCAATCTCTTTCTATTCCTTTCACAAGAGCCATCACAAAACAGGACAAAATATGAGTCAACACTTTCAAAGTGCGAGGAAAGAAAAATTTTATGTCACAACTTCATAAAACATAACATTTAAAATCTGAGTTGATTCAGAAATACTTTCCCTGCAAGAGATTACTATTAATCCATATTTACCCACTTTCTTGCCTTAACGGCCCAAACAATTAGCTATTTTCTCAATGAGGCAGAGGCTCTATCCCTACAGATTACAGTTATTCCTAAGTCTCCAACAAATGGGACAACAAATTTATACCAAGGTAATAAAACATTTGATTCAGGTCCAGTCTATTCTCAGGCTTTACTGCTAAGCTGAAGGAGGAAGGAACCCACTCTAGAGGCCAGTAAGACTGAAAATGGGCAGAGTTTCCTTAAACTAATATACAGGTTAACGTGGCTTCCCTTCTGTAAGACTTTTACTCCTTTACCCTTTACGAAAAGAATAGGAGAGAGCAGATGTGCAAAGGAGAATGCCATCCAAAATTCAACAGCTGATAAAATTCTGCTTATTCTCAGATTCTTTACTCTTCTCTCCCAAATGTACCTTCCTATTCAGTGTCTTATATAAAACTTACTCCTCAGATATTTCCTTCAAAAGGTCCTCCCTTTTAACTAAGTATGGATACCCTTTATGACTGTCAATGTTCTTTAGTTAGGGTCCTAAATCAGCAAATGATAAATGGTATTTTCAATTATGTTTGATGATGGAATACACGTGGGGAATTATACTTACCTTTATTGCTTACAATGAATAAAGAATGATTACAGATTAACAGAAAGTATCACTTCCACTTTGAGCTGAAAACTGTTATCACCTTGACGCTGAGTTCTGCTTACTAGGGGGGAAAAAAACCCTTCAAGTCAGTTTGTAAAAATGTACCCAGAGTCTCACCACTCATGTTCCCATCCATTATAGGCTCCTTCCTGGTACCATGCAAAGTTGACTGTTTCTTCAAGGAAACTGCACTGTCCAAACCACACCGCAACCAGCGCCACCTGTGCTCTTCAGCGTCCCATCTGATCACAACTCTCGCTATTCCATTCACTGGTTGGTCTGGTCACTCTACTTTTTGTGGGTTTTGATTCGTAAAGTTGTTTTCTCCCAGAAGCTGGTCCATACCCAGGATACCCTGAGTGCTTTTCTGGGCTTTTGTAAATGACACTGGGAGACCTTGGAGTTCTCAGGTGTTACAGGTTTCAAAAAAAGAGTCTAAATCTAGAGTTGTGTTTTTTTCCCCTCTTTTTCTTGTTTCCACCACAGAAGAACTACGTTTTTTTTGACTTGGGTTCTACTAAAATGAGTAAAGACAGTGTCTCCCATGGCCAGGTTTTCCTGAGGAGTGTCATTTGTCCATCTGCCCTAAGGACACTGCTTGTACATGGTGAAAGGAAAAGCCCAATATCAGACTCTCCCGCTTAGAGTCTCCCTCTTTCCTGTTAGAAACCTCCTGCTGAGGAGCCCAAACAGTATCCATCCTCCAGTGTTTACAAGGAGGCAATTAATACTTCTGACTGATTGTTAAAATACAAATTCATATATTATATGCTTTTCAGAGTTCACTTCTGATTTTACAAAAAATATGTCAGCGTATTATTTCGTATTTCTGAGAAGCAAAACTATTAACTTTCAGACAATGTGTGCTCTGGAATTCAGAGTTGTAAAGCCAGAGGGCAACCTGAGGTCTTGTTTTTCACATACCTGGCCTCTCAACACCTGACTTTTCCAAAGTGTTCTCATCAATTTACCAGCTACTGCATCACCTCTGGGCTCATTCCACTCACATTTTCCTGTCATCTTCCTCTCTGACCACCTCTTTATTCACAACCTCCTGTATAGACACCGGGATGACTCTAGCAACCTCCCCAAATTCATCAATTCTTATCTCCACTCATTCCTTTTCGTACCTTTGACCTCCCTTTCTTCCACTCCTGGTCCCAGTATCTCCCCTCAGTCCCAACTCCTTGCCCATCTCTCTTAGTCCTGTATACAGGCTGCCTGCCATGGCAGCCTCTCTCTCATTCTATCAGATCACCAGGACTTCTAATTCCAAAGGCCTCACCTGCCATAACCTAACCCAAATCCTCAATCCTTTGGATTCTTTCAGAAAGCCTTAAGCCCTCCTTTTACCATTTTCCCACAAAGGCAAAAAAAATCCTCAGAACATCTTCAAGGATTGAAAGGACCAGATGGGAGTCTTCCACTCTCTTCTCCCATTCTGCTTTGGAACAAGAATCCTAACCCTTCACTCCTCACCATTCAAAAGTACTCGCCTCCCTTTCTCAGCAAGACAACTTGCTTTTCCTCTCAGTATGATTTAAAGACTTCGCTGTTTTAGGCAAAACAGCTGTTTTATTTTCTGATATAAATCGCACCAATGTTTCCTTAGGTCAGTCTCCCAAGGCAATAGAAATAAAAATGAAAATAAACAAATGGGACCTAATCAAACTTACAAGCTTTTGCACAGCAAAGGAAACCATAAGCAAACTGAAAAGACAACCTACAGAATGGGAGAAAATATTTGCAAAAGATGTGACCAACAAGGGCTTGAAATTTCTAAAATATACAAACAACTCATATAACTCAACAACAAAAAAACAAACAACCCAATCAAAAATTGGGCAGAAGACCTAAATAGACATGTCTCCAAAGAAGACATACAGGTGGCCAATAGGCACATGAAAAGATGCTCAACATCGCTAATTATTAGAGAAATGCAAACCAAAACTACAATGAGGTATCACCTCACACCAGTAAGAATAACCATCATTAGAAAGTCTACAAATAACAAATGCTAGAGGGTGTGGAGGAAAGGGAACCCTCCCACACTGTTGGTGGGAATGTAAGTTGGTGCAGCCACTGTGGAAAACTATGGAGGTTCCTCAGAAAACTAAAAATAGAACTACCATATGATCCAGCAATCCTACTCCTGGGCATATATCCAGACAAAACTATAATTGAAAAACATAACATGCACCCCTATGTTCACAGCAGCACTATTTACAATAGCCAAGACATGGAAACAACCTAAATGTCCATCAACACATGAATGGATAAAGAAGATGTGGTACAATATATACAACGGAATACTACTTAACCATAAAAAAAAACGAAATAATGCCATTTACAGCAAGATGGATGCAACTAGAGATTATTTATTATACTAAGTGAACTAAGTCAGAGAAAGACAAATACCATATGATATCACTTATATGTGGAATCTAAAATATGACACAAATGAACCTATCTATGAAACAGAAACAGAGTCAGGGACATATAGAATAGACTGGTGGTTGCCAAGGGGGAGGGGAGTGGGAGAGGACAGGAGTGGGAGTTTGGAATTAGCAGATGCAAACTGGTATATATATAGAATGGATAAACAAGGTCCTACTGTATAGCACAGGGAATTATATTCAATATCCTGTAATAAACCGTAATGGAAAAGAATATGAAAAAGAATGTATATATAACTGAGTCACTTTCCTAATTAACATCATCAACTATACTTCAATTAAAAAAAAAAGACAAAAAAAATGACTTAGCTGTTTATTTGTAGAGAATTTATGCCAAACCAAAATCTCTAGTTTCTTATATCGCACTATTAAGTCCTAAGTGAGAGCAAAAAGGGGTAATTTCTACAAGTTTAGAATTTTGTGCCCAAAGGATGATTTACAAAATAATGACTAGTGGAGATGGTATCTCATTAAGTCCCCATTTTATGATAAAGATGCATTAACAATAGGAATTTAAAAACTTGTTTCTAAAAGAACTTTCCTATTATATCCTATATGAAATGGTTCCTGTGAGATACAACAAACCTTCTCCCAGAGATTGGGGAACCCAAATTATATGAATATGGTTAGGTATTCAAATGTCTGGTCAGTCATATGCAGCAGTTAGTGTCCCATTTATCTGTGTAGAAGTTATCTGAACTAATACAAGCTTAAGGGTCTTTTTATAACTAGTCTGTATTTTTCACACACAACCATATCAACAAACTTTGTTAAAATTACTACATTAAAATGAATCAAGGGACTTACCTGGTGGCGCAGCGGTTAAGATTCCAAGCTCCCAATGCAGGGGGCCCGGGTTCAATCCCTGGTCAGGGAACTAGATCCCACATGCATGCTGCAACTAAGTGTTCGCATGCCACAACTAAGGAGCCAGTGAGCCACAACTAAGGAGCCTACTGGCCACAAGTGAGAAGCACATGTGCCACAACTAAGACCCAGCAAACCAAATAAATAAAATAAATATTATAAATAAAATGAATCAAGTTATAATGATGTTGAATTTTCAAAAACCAATTTTAAAAAACACACTTAAATCCTGGAATTTACATTCTGTTTCTCTTATAAAATACGTTAAGGCAAATGCTACAATACAGGGCCAAATAAGTCCTTCCAAATAAGTCTCCAGCTAAAGCCATTAACATTCAAAATGGGAATCAAGCTGAGGCAGCAATCACCTGGCTTTCTATAAAGGTCACAGTTCACCCGAGGAGGCTAGAAATGCCAAGGTTAGACTTAGTCCTCTCCTCTATCACACGTAGACCTTTTTATACAGTATATTTGAACACTTTAAATCCATCTACTTTCTAAAAAGAAAAAAAAAACTAATTAAGATCTGCAATGTGAATGCCAAGAGAAAAACCCAGATTAAAGTTCAAAATTGAATGAACCATGACACTTTAAGAGATTGTTTATATAAATAAGTAAGAAAAACGTTTGGTAGAAGGTTCTTATTCTTGATTGCTCTTGAAACAAAAAAATCTTTTTTTTCCTCAAACGTCTTAAGAGAAATTTTAATATTCTTTATACCTGCTATAACAAGCCTTGGATTAATGAGTTTGTGGCAAACTGCCATACCTCAAGTTCCCACACATTGTTGACCTTTACTCATGCAGAGTCGGATTTCAGAAGTGCCCTTCTACAATTCCAGATTAGCAGCAATTGAAAAGGTAACATAGATTTTGAGAAACAATCCTGAACAAAAACTTCATTTAAATGTCAGATAGGATCCAATCACTAAACTTAATCCTTAGGAAATAAGACGATTTTTCTACTATTAGGAAACCAATACTCTACTCAGTGGATCTGATAATTCAATGAATAATTTAGGCCAGTATCTTCAAAGTACACTGGTATATACACTACCTGATTTTAAACCATCTTTAAACACTTAAAGATAATCAGTTTTATTTATCTCCTAACAGTACTTACTGATGATCATTACTTCCTACAACTCAAAAAGGAGCTCATTTATATTAGAGAAAGAATCCATGGTAACCTCAAAGAAAAATACAAAATAACTATAAACAGTAACTTTTCTGATCTTACCTCTAACCAGCAAAGTGAATCGCTTGCCCCCGCCCCCAGCATTTTTCCTTCCTGAAGTTACTTGCTCAAGACCCACATAATGATCTTTGGTCGGGCATTTGTGCTACAGAGCAAACTATGGAGCCTAAGCAATCTGAAACAGAAGACTATTGACCCATCTACTGAGAAACTGGGTCAAGCCCATGTGGATCACTGGATCAAGCCCGTATTATTTCCTTTTAGAATAAAAACAGAAAAACAGGTCAATCTCTGAAATAGGAGAAACATTTCAAACAACTATATGAGCAGAGTCATTCTGATTCGTGCTATTAAACACAAATCAGGCAAATTCATTAAGCTGCTTACAAAAGGCTTTTATTTATAGTCTATGAATATATAAGCTTCTAATACTACTGGCCAGGCTCTGGGTGGGCTATGGAACTTTCTTCCAAAGAAATCAGGGGACCTCAATTTATCTTTTAAACACTATTAGAGCAGTACTCTTTATTTAAACTCTAGAAAGTTTCTATTACCACAATCAATGAGAAAAAGAAAAACAGGTTTACACTTCTTGAAAATACACACACAGCACAAAGAAAGATTTAGATTAATTTACATAACAATTCAAGTTTCAAAAGTGGAGGTTAAGTATAGACCTTTTTTTTTTTTTTTTTGCGGTATGCGGGCCTCTCACTGGGGCACGAACCCGTGTCCCCTGCATTGGCAGGCGGACTCTCAACCACTGCGCCACCAGGGAAGCCCTAGACCTTATTAAAATAGATGCCAAAGTAGTAACTACTTCAAAAAATAAATGGCGCTACAAAATCATTCAACTATCATAATCATGAAAGATGCTACAAGCAGGCTTAAGCACAAAGGGCAATTAATCTGAAGGACAGATTCCATCCTTTAAAACAAAATGGGTCAGAATCAAAGTCATACCTTAAAATTATTTTGTGAACAAGAACAATTTAAGAATCTACCATGTTAAAGAACAAAACTGGAGGTATCATGCTCCCTGATTTCAAACTACACTACAAAGCTTTTCAGTAATCAAAACAGTATGGTACTGGCATAAAAACAGACACATAGATCAACTGGACAGAACAGAGGGTCCAGAAATAAACCCACACTTATATGGTCAATTAATCTATGATAAAGGAGGGAAGAATACAGAACGGGGAAAAGACAGCCTCTTCAATAAATGGTTTTGGGAAAACTGGACTTTCTCACACTATATACAAAAATAAACTCAGAATGGGTTAAGATTAAATGTAAGACCTGAAACCGTTAAGACTCCTAGAAGAAAACATAAGCTGTACTAGGGATGTAATGTACAACATGATTAATACAATTAACACTGCTCTATTTTATTTATTTTTGTTTATTTATTTATGGCTGCCTTGGGTTTTCACTGCTGCGCACGGGCTTAGTTGCAGTGAGCAGGGGCTACTCTTCGTTGCAGTGCGCGGGCTTCTCATTACAGTGGCTTCTCTTGTTGCGGAGCAAGGCCTCTAGGAGCACAGGCTTCAGTAGTTGTGGCACGCAGCTTCAGTAGTTGTGCTTCGCGGGCTCTAGAGCTCAGGCTCTAGAGCACAGGCTCAGTAGTTGTGGCGCACGGGTTTAGCTGTTCCGCGGCATGTGGGATCTTCCTGGACCAGGGATTGAACCCATGTCCCCTGCACTGGCAGGTGGATTCTTAACCACTGCACCACCAGGGAAGTCCTGCTATATGTTATATAGGAAAGTTGTTAAGAGTAAATCCTAAAGAGTTCTCATCACAAAGAAAAAAATATATTTTCTTGTATCTATAGGAGATGACAGATGTTCACTAAACTTACTGTGGTAATCATTTCATGATGTATGTAAGTCAAATCATTATGCTGTACACCTTAAACTTATAAAGTGCTGTAAGTCAATTATATCTCAATACAACCGTAAGAAAAAAAAGTTAAAAAAAAAAAGAAAACATGGGGAGTACTCTGACATTGGTCTTAATATTTTTTTGGATATGTCTCTTCAGGCAAGGGAAACAAAAGCAAAAAAAAACCCCCAAAAAACAAACAAACAAAAAAACCAAATGGGAGACTACATCAAACTAAAAAAGCTTTTGACCAGCAAAGGAAACTATCAACAAAAAGAAAACGCAGCCTACTGAATGGGAGAAGATGGCTGCAAAAAGTATCCGATAAGGGGTTAATATCCAAAATATACAAAGAACTCATACAAGTCAACATCAAAAAACAAACGGCCTGGGCTTCCTTGGTGGCGCAGTGGTTGGGAGTCCGCCTGCCGATGCAGGGGACACGGGTTCGTGCCCCGGTCTGGGAGGATCCCACGTGCTGCGGAGCGGCTGGGCCCGTGAGCCATGGCCACTGGGCCTGCGCGTCCGGAGCCTGTGCTTCGCAACGGGAGAGGCCACAACAGTGAGAGGCCCGCGTACCACAAAAAAACAAAACAAAAACAAAAAACGGCCTGATTAAAAAATGGGCAGAGAACCTGAATAGTTTTCCAAAGAAGGCATACAGATGGCCAACAGGCACATGCAAAGATGCTCAACATCACTAATCATCAGGGAAATGCAATCAAGACCACAATGAGGTATCACCTCACACCTGTCAGAATGGCTGTTATCAAAAAGAAAACAAATAATAAGTGCTGGTGAGGATGTGGAGAAAAGGAAACCCGTGCTAGTAGTAATGCAAATTGGTGCAGCCACTATGGAAAACAGTATGGAGGGGTTCCTCAAAAAATTAAAAATAAAACTACCGTATGACCCAGCAATTCCACTTCTGGGTATTTTTCTGAAGAAAACAAACACAGTCATTCAAAAAGATGTATGCACCCCTGTGTATTGCAGCATTATTACAATAGCCAAGATATGGAAGGAAGCAACCTAAGTGTCCATCCATAGATGAATGATTACCCTCCTCAGCGTATGTGACCACATCCTCTGTCCCCACACTGGTCCGAGCCACCATCTCAGACCCAGATTCTTGCAGTGGCCTCCTCGGGGTGGGGAGCTCTGCTGCCACCCTTCCCTCCCGGGGTCTGGCACAGAGGCATCTGTTATAATAGCAATCAGATCAGATCACTCCTCTGCTCAAAGCCTGCCCGTGGCTCCGCAGCTCACGTAGAGGAAAAGCCACAGGCCTCCTCCCCCTGACCCACAAGGGCTTACTTGAGCCAGTCCTGTTTCCCCTCCGACCCCATCTCTCTGTGCACGCCTCGCTCACACCACTAGTCTCTTTGCAGTTCCTTGAACCATAAACATACTCCCACCTCAAAGTATAAGGCACAGAAGCCTTTTTCCAGTCTTGGAGATCTCCAGGTCACCATCCAAGCGAGCAGAGCGCGGATGGGGCTGAAACAGCAAACCAGTGTGTTTGGGGCTCAAGGAGTGACAGGAGGCCAGTGGTGTGAGCAAGGTGGATATAGAGGAGGTGAGATCAGAATGCAGTCCTCACCCTCCAGGTCTTCCTGTGCCCCTCTTTCGTCTGAATGTTCCTAGGTAGCATTTATCTCCATCTGGTGCATTGTATACTATGCTGTAAGTTTGTTTTCTGTCTTCCCCCATTGAAATGTAAACTCCATGAAGGCAGGAAGTTACTTTGTGTTGTTCTTACTCCTGGCATGTAGCAAGCACTTAGTAAATATATGTTGAATGACTAAATGAATAAACAAATAACTGAAGAAAAAAATAGATGAATGGATAAAGAAAGTGTGGTATGGGCTTCCCTGGTGGCACAGTGGTTAAGAATCTGCCTGCCAATGCAGGGTACACGGGTTTGAGCCCTGGCCCAGGAAGATCCCACATGTGGCGGAACAACTAAGCCCGTGCACCACAACTACTGAGCCTGCACTCTAAAGCCCATGAGCCACAACTACTGAGCCCATGTGCCACAACTACTGAAGCCCACGTGCCTAGAGCCCATGCTCCGCAACAAGAGAAGCCACCGCAATGAGAAGCCCGCGCACTGCAATGAAGAGTAGACCCTGCTCGCCACAGCTAGAGAAAGCCCGTGCACAGCAACAAAGACCCAATGCAGCCAAAAATTAATTAATTAAAAAAAGAAAAAGAAAATATGGTATGTATTTGTGTGTATACATGTGTGTGATGTACTGATGGTACATCCTCCGATGAACTTCATAAAAGAGCCAATCTGTCCACTGACTTTCTTCACACGTATATTCATAACATGTAGAGGTTTCGTTGAGTGGGACCACACTTTTCTGGGTACCATACTGGACCACACTCTAGTAACATTCTTGAACATTTACTTGATAAATCTTTTTTTTAAGATTTATTTATTATTTATTTATTTATTTTTGGCTGTGCCGGGTGTTAGTTGTGGCATGCGGGATCTTTGCTGCAGCGCATGGGCTTCTCTCTAGTTGTGGCATGCAGTTTTTCTCTTTAGTTGTGGTGCGCAGGCTCAAGGGCACGTGAGCTCTGTAGATGTGGTGCGCAGGTTCCAGAGAGTGTGGACTCTGTAGTTTGCAGCACGTGGGCTCTAGTTGAGGCGCACAAGCTCAGTAGTTGCGGCATGCGGGCTTAGTTGCCCTGCAGCATGTGGGATCTTAGTTCCCTGACCAGGGATTGATCCCGCATCCCCTGCATTGCAAGGCAGATTCTTTATCACTGAACTGCCAGGGAAGTCCCGATAAATCTTAAATCTTTCTTAATTTGGATTAAAATATCAAACAACTTCATCACTCCCAGATCACTGCCACCTGGGTGCACCACCAGCACATCAGGGTCTGACAGAGAGTGCTATGCATGAATCAAGGTGGAGTGACTGGTCCCTCATGCCACTCTTCCCTATCCAATAGAGTTTGGAATTCTCCATGGGAATGCCCAGCTGGGGACCAAAGCTTTTCTTGAATGCCCGTTTTTCAGCCCTGAAAACATACAGATGACCAATATCCATACCTGCTTCTGCTGTGTTCTGGCATGTGCTATTAAGAGAACAAACAAGTATTAATGTTGCCTCCTAAATTTATTCCTTGTAACTTGGTGCCGGTCAAGTAGTTTTAAACCTTTAAAATCAGAGTTCAAGTTCTCTTATAGTTTTGGCAATGCCAACTTGGTAAAAGTTATATGCCAGTCCTAACAAAAATGTTTTACTCTTAAGAAGCATAATTGAATCTGAAGAAACAGAAACTTAAAGTTTTAAGTTTTTTAGATATCAAGAAAAGTTTACCTTCCTTCTGATGCTGTTGTTGATATATAATGCCTGCAATGGGCAGAAAATCTAAGGAAAACTGTCCAAATTCCACAGCTTTTCCCATTGATCTTCCAGTAGAAAATGTTTTTGCTAGTAACTTGCAAAGATGATATACAAAAAATACACCTGGGACTCCCCTGGTGGCACAGTGGTTAAGAATCCGCCTGCCAATGCAGGGGACATGGGTTCTATCCCTGGTCCGGGAAGATCCCATATGCCACAGAACAACTAAGCCCGTGCACCACAACTACTGACCCTGCGCTCTAGAGCCTGAGTGCCACAACTACTTGAGCCCACATACCGCAACTACTGAAGCCCACGTGCTCTAGGGCCTGCGTGCCGCAACTACTGAGCCCGCGTGCTGCAACTACTGAAGCCTGTGCGCTCAGAGCCCATGCTCCGCAACAAGAGAAGCCACCACAATGAGAAGCCTGAGCACTGCAACCAAGAGTAGCCTCCGCTCGCTGCAACTAGATAAAGCCCATGTGAAGCAACAAAGACCCAACGCAGCCAAAAAACAAAACAAAAAGAACACCTGGTCTTACAGTAACTTCAACGAAGAATTTAAGTTATAGATCACAACTTTTCCCTCATTAAATAATACAACTGAATTAAAATGTCACTGCAATTGCCCAGACCTGATGGAAAAGCACCACCAACAGGTTTTTCACTATTCAACAGCTGCCTTCACTGCTTAGTCAATGCCCTCAGTGAGCACCAATCTCATGAAGGTGGTTTTAAAAGTCAGGTTAGGCAGGAAGCTGTCTGCCAGGTGACAAAAAAGCTATAAAAAGAGATGACAAAACAAATTCTCTGATTTTCTTATAAAGGTTGTTGTTCAAAATCTACATGTAATGGAGTCAGAAAGAGCTGTTTTAAAGTCCCAAGATCTGCATCAATCCTCAGTCTTCTGCAATGTTTCAGAAGAGACTGCTATTAAGAATGTAATCTCTATTACTTCTTTTTTTTTTTCCTCCAACCTCACTGCATAGCATGTGAAATCTTGGGATCTTAGTGCCCCGACCAGAGATTGAACCCTCGCCCCCTGCAGTGGAAGCGCGGAGTCTTAACCACTGGACCGCCAGGGAAGTTGCCTCTATTACTTAACTTTAAGTGGTTCTTTTACTTCAATATTGTTGGAGATGGTTAAAAATCAACGCTTGCACAGGCATCCACATCAATAATAAGACATGAGTTAATTAATGATGCCATGAAACTGGTGTTTGTTTTACATCATAAAATCAAAATCTTTAAAGTGAAACTATCAAGTTCCACAAAGGATAAATAACCACTTTCATTCTTTCTCATGGCCTTAGTAGCACAGAGAATAATAGCACAAATCCTGATGGCCACTGACAGACTGAGAAAATGTTGACTATCTGTGAACTCTAATATTCAGATGATACTTTTATGTTTCTGCTTTCCTTTATGACAATTTTGAAGTTCAACAGTTTTGCACAATGTACTACTAAAATATGATGAAAAAAATCACGTAGGTAAGCAACAAAGGGTAGAAAAGCAACATACATTAAAAGGATATCCTAGATTATCATAAAATGATAATTTGTTTTTAGCCTTTCTAAGAAAGTACTCTTAAAAGTACTTTAAAGAGCTTCCCTGGTGGCGCAGTGGTTGAGAGTCCGCCTGCCGATGTGGGGGACGCGGGTTCGTGCCCCGGTCCGGGAGGATCCCACATGCCGTGTAGCGGCTGGGCCCGTGAGCCATGGCCGCTGGGCCTGTGCGTCCGGACCCTGTGCTCCGCAACGGGAGAGGCCACAACAGTGAGAGGCCCGTGTACCAAAAAAAAAAAAAAAAAAAATTAATTGCTTTGATTCTTGTTCTAAAAACAAACATTAGATTTGATTTAAAATGTACCCTTTTCCGAGAGGCATCCGGGAAGATGGCGGAAGAGTAGGACGCGGAGATCACCTTCCTCCCCACAGATACACCAGAAATACATCTATACGTGGAACAACTCCTACAGAAAACCTACTGAACGCTGTTAGAAGACCTCAGACCTCCCAAAAGGCAAGAAACCCCCAAAGTACCTGGGTAGGGCAAAAGAAAAAAGAATAAACAGAGACAAAAGGATAGGGACAGGACCTGCACCAGTGGGAGGGAGCTGTGAAGGAGGAAAAGTTTCCACACACTAGGAAGCCCCTTCGCGGGCGGAGACTGCGGGTGGCGGAAGGTGAAAGCTTCGGAGCCGCGGAGGAGAGCGCAGACTCAGGGGTGCAGGGGACAAAGCATAGACATTCCCGCACGCACAGAGGATCGGTGCCGGCCAGCACTCACCAGCCCGAGAGGCTTGTCTGCTCCCCCACCGGGGCGGGCGGGGCTGGGAGCTGAGGCTCGGGCTTCGGTCAGAGTGCAGGGAGAGGACTGGGGTTGGCCGCGTGAACACAGCCTGCAGGGGGTTAGTGCGCCATGGCTGGCCAGGACGGAGTCCAGGGAAAAGTCTGGACCTGCCGAAAAGGCAAGAGACGTTTTCTTCCTTCTTTGTCTCCTGGTGCGTGAGGAGAAGGGATTAAGAGCGCTGCTTAAAGGAGCTCCAGAGACTGGTGCGAGCCAAGGCTAAAAGCACGGACCCCAGAGACAGGCATGAGACGCTAAGGCTGCTGCTGCCGCCACCAGGAAGCCTGTGTGCGAGCACAGGTCACTATCCACAGCCCCTTCCGGGGAGCCTGTGCAGCCCGCCACTGCCAAGGGTCCCGCGATCCAGGGGCAACTCCCCTGGGAGAACGCACGGGGCGCCTCAGGCTGCAGCAATGTCATGCCGGCCTCTGCTGCCGCAGGCTCGCCCCGCACTCCGTGCCCCTCCTTCCCCCCAGCCTGAGTGAGCCAGAGCGCCCAAGTCAGCTGCTCCTTTAACCCCATCCTGTGTGGGCGAAGAACAGATGCCCTCCAGCGACCTACACACAGAGGCGGGGCCAAATGCAAAGCTGAGCCCCTGGGAGCTGTGAGAACAAAGAATAGAAAGGGAAATCACTCCCAGCAGCCTCAGAAGCAGCGGATTAAAGCTCTACAATCAATTTGATGTACCTGCATCTGTGAAATACATGAATAGACAACGAATCATCCCAAATTAAGGAGGTGGACTTTGGGAGCAACATTGATGATTTTTTCCCCTTTTCCTTTTTCTGTGAGTGTGTATGTGTATGCTTCTCTGTGAGATTTTGTCTGTATAGCTTTGCTTCCACCATTTGTCCGAGGGTTCTATCCGTCCGTTTTTTTAAAATTTTTTTCTTAATAATTACTTTTTATTTTAATAACTTTATTTTATTTTACTTTATCATCGTTCTTTCCTTCCTTCCCACCTTTAGACAACGAGTCATCACAAATTGAAAAGATGGACTTTGAGAGCAAGATTTATGATTTTTCCCCCTTTTCCTCTTTTTGTGACTGTGTATGTGTATGCTTCTGTGTGAGATTTTGTCTGTATACCTTTGCTTCCACCATTTGTCCTAGGGCTCTATCCGTCCCTTTTTATTTTTTCTCTTAATAATTTTTTATTTTAATAACTTTATTATATTTTATCTTACTTTCTTTTATTTTACTTTATCTTCTTTCTTTTTTTCCTCCCTCCTTTCTTTCTTTCTTTCTCTCTCTCTTTCTTTCTTTCTTGTTTTCTTTCTTTCTTTCTACTTCTACTAATTCTTTCTTTCTACGTTGTTTCCCTTTTATTCTGAGCCATGTGGATGAAGGTCTCTTGGTGCTGCAGCCAGGAGTCAGTGCTGTGCCTCTGAGGTGGGAGAGCCAACTTCAGGACACTGGTCCACAAGAGACCTCCCAGCTCCACGTAATATCAAATGGCGAAAATCTCCCAGAGATCTCCATCTCAACACCAACACCCAGCTTCACTCAACAGCTAGCAAACTACAGTGCTGGACACCCTATGCCAAACAACTAGCAAGACAGGAACACAACCCCACCCATTAGCAGAGAGGCTGCCTAAAATCATAATAAGTCCACAGACACCCCAAAATACACCACCAGACGTGGACCGGCCCATCAGAAAGACAAGATCCAGCCTCATCCACCAGAACACAGGCACTAGTCCCCTCCACCAGGAAGCGTACACAACCCACTGAAACAACTTTAGCCACTGGGGACAGACACTAAAAACAACAGGAACTACGAACGTGCAGCGTGCAAAAGGAGACCCCAAACACAGTAAGATAAGCAAAATGAGAAGATAGAAACACACACAGCAGATGAAAGAGCAAGATCAAAACCCACCAGACCTAACAAATGAAGAGGAAATAGGCAGTCTACCTGAAAAAGAATTCAGAATAATGATAGTAAAGATGATCCAAAATCTTGGAAATAGAATAGACAAAATGCAAGAAACACTTAACAAGGACCTAGAAGAACTAAAGATGAAACAAGCAACGATGAAAAGCACAATAAATGAAATTAAAAATACTCTAGAAGGAATCAATAGCAGAATAACTGAGGCAGAAGAACGGATAAGTGACCTGGAAGATAAAATAGTGGAAATAACTACTGCAGAGCAGAATAAAGAAAAAAGAATGAAAAGAACTGAGGACAGTCTCAGAGACCTCTGGGACAACATTAAACACACCAACATTCGAATTATAGGGGTTCCAGAAGAAGAAGAGAAAAAGAAAGGGACTGAGAAAATATTTGAAGAGATTATAGTTGAAAACTTCCCTAATATGGGAAAGGAAATAGTTAATCAAGTCCAGGAAGCACAGAGAGTCCCATACAGGATAAATCCAAGGAGAAACACGCCAAGACACATATTAATCAAACTGTCAAAAATTAAATACAAAGAAAACATATTAAAAGCAGCAAGGGAAAAACAACAAATAACACACAAGGGAATCCCCATAAGGTTAACAGCTGATCTCTCAGCAGAAACTCTGCAAGCCAGAAGGGAGTGGCAGGACATATTTAAAGTGATGGAGGAGAAAAACCTACAACCAAGATTAGTCTACCCAGCAAGGATCTCATTCGGATTTGATGGAGAAATTAAAACCTTTACAGACGAGCAAAAGCTGAGAGAGTTCAGCGCCACCAAACCAGCTTTACAACAAATGCGAAAGGATCTTCTCTAGGAAGAAACACAAGAGAAGGAAAAGACCTACAATAACAATCCCAAAACAATTAAGAAAATGGGAATAGGAACATACATATCAATAATTACCTTAAAGGTAAATGGATTAAATGCTCCCACCAAAAGACACATACTGGCTGAATGGATACAAAAACAAGACCCATATATATGCTGTCTACAACAGACCCACTTCAGACCTAGAGACACATACAGACTGAAAGTGAGGGGATGGAAAAAGATATTTCATGCAAATGGAAACCAAAAGAAAGCTCGAGTAGCAATTCTCATATCAGACAAAACAGACTTTAAAATAAAGACTATTACAAGTGATAAAGAAGGACACTACATAATGATCAAGGGATCGATCCAAGAAGAAGATATAACAAATTGTAAATATTTATGCACCCAACATAGGAGCACCTCAATACATAAGGCAAATACTAACAGCCATAAAAGGGGAAATCGACAGTAACACATTCATAGTAGGGGACTTTAACACCCCACTTTCACCAATGGACAGATCATCCAAAATGAAAATAAATAAGGAAACACAAGCTTTAAATGATACATTAAACAAGATGGACTTAATTGATATTTATAGGACATTCCATCCAAAAACAACAGAATACACATTTTTCTCTAGTGCTCATGGAACATTCTCCAGGATAGATCATATCTTGGGTCACAAATCAAACCTTGGTAAATTTAAGAAAATTGAAATTGTATCAAGTATCTTTTCTGACCACAACGCTATGAGACTAGAGATAAATTACAGGAAAAGATCTATAAAAAATACAAACACGTGGAGGCTAAACAATATACTACTTAATAACGAAGTGATCACTGAAGAAATCAAAGAGGAAATTAAAAAATACCTAGAAACAAATGACAATGGAGACACGACGACCCAAAATCTATGGGATGCAGCAAAATCAGTTCTAAGAGGGAAGTTTATAGCAATACAATCCTACCTTAAGAAACAGGAAACATCTCAAATAAACAACATATCCTTGCACCTAAAGCAATTAGAGGAAGAAGAACAAAAAACCCCCAAAGTTAGCAGAAGGAAAGAAATCATAAAGATCAGATCAGAAATAAATGAAAAAGAAATGAAGGAAATGATAGCTAAGATCAATAAAACTAAAAGCTGGTTCTTTGAGAAGATAAACAAAATTGATAAACCATTAGCCAGACTCATCAAGAAAAAAAGGGAGAAGACTCAAATCAATAGAATTAGAAATGAAAAAGAAGTAACAACTGACACTGCAGAAATACAAAAGATCATGAGAGACCACTACAAGCAACTCTATGCCAATAAAATGGACAACCTGGAAGAAATGGACAAATTCTTGGAAATGCACAACCTGCCAAGACTGAATCACGAAGAAATAGAAAATATGAACAGACCAATCACAAGCACTGAAATTGAAACTGTGATTTAAAATCTTCCAAAAAACAAAAGCCCAGGACCAGATGGCTTCACAGGCAAATCTATCAAACATTTAGAGAAGAGCTAACACCTATCCTTCTGAAACTCTTCCAAAATATAGCAGAGGGAGGAACACTCCCAAACTCATTCTACGAGGCCACCATAACCCTGATACCAAAACCAGACAAGGATGTCACAAAGAAAGAAAACTACAGGCCAATATCACTGATGAACATAGATGCAAAAATCCTCAGCAAAATAGTAGCAAACAGAATCCAACAGCATATTAAAAGGATCATACACCATGATCAAGTGGGGTTTATTCCAGGAATGCAAGGATTCTTCAATATACGCAAATCAATCAACGTGATACACCATATTAACAAATTGAAGGAGAAAAACCATACGATCATCTCAATAGATACAGAGAAAGCTTTCGACAAAATTCAACACCCATTTATGATAAAAACCCTGCATAAAGTAGGCATGGAGGGAACTTTCCTCAACATAACAAAGGTCATATATGACAAACCCACAGCCAACATCGTCCTCAATGGTGAAAAACTGAAAGCATTTCCACTAAGATCAGGAACAAGACAAGGTTGCCCACTCTCACCACTCTTATTCAACATAGTTTTGGAAGTTTTAGCCACAGCAATCAGAGAAGAAAAGGAAATAAAAGGAATCCAAATCAGAAGAGAAGAAGTAAAGCTGTCACTGTTTGCAGATGACATGATACTATACATAGAGAATCCTAAAGATGCTACCAGAAAACTACTAGTGCTAATCAATGAATTTGGTAAAGTAGCAGGATACAAAATTAATGCACAGAAATCTCTGGCATTCCTATACACTGATGATGAAAAATCTGAAAGTGAAATCAAGAAAACACTCCCATTTACCACTGCAACAAAAAGAATAAAATATCTAGGAATAAACCTACCTAAGGAGACAAAAGACCTGTATGCAGAAAATTATAAGACACTGATGAAAGAAATTAAAGATGATACAAATAGATGGAGAGATATACCGTGTTCTTGGATTGGAAGAATCAACATTGTGAAAATGACTCTACTACCCAAAGCAATCTACAGATTCAGTGCAATCCCTATCAAACTACCACTGGCATTTTTCACAGAACTAGAACAAAAACTTTCACAGTTTGTATGGAAATACAAAAGACCCCGAACAGCCAAAGCAATCTTGAGAACGAAAAACGGAGCTGGAGGAATCAGGCTCCCTGACTTCAGACTATACTACCATGCTACAGTAATCAAGACAGTATGGTACTGGCACAAAAACAGATAGATCAATGGAACAGGACAGAAAGCCCAGAGATAAACCCACGCACATATGGTCACCTTATCTTTGATAAAGGAGGCAGGAATGTACAGTGGAGAAAGGACAGCCTCTTCAATAAGTGGTGCTGGGAAAACTGGACAGCTACATGTAAAAGTATGAGATTAGATCACTCCCTAACACCATACACAGAAATAAGCTCAAAATGGATTAAAGACCTAAATGTAAGGCCAGAAACTATCAAACTCTTAGAGGAAAACATAGGCAGGACACTATGACATAAATCACAGCAAGATCCTTTTTGACCCACCTCCTAGAGAAATGGAAATAAAAACAAAAATAAACAAATGGGACCTAATGACACTTCAAAGCTTTTGCACAGCAAAGGAAACCATAAACAAGACGAAAAGACAACCCTCAGAATGGGAGAAAATATTTGCAAATGAAGCAACTGACAAAGGATTAATCTCCAAAATTTATAAGCAGCTCATGCAGCTCAATAACCAAAAACCAAACAACCCAATCCAAAAATGGGCAGAAGACCTAAATAGACATTTCTCCAAAGAAGATATACAGACTGCCAACAAACACATGAAAGAATGCTCAACATCATTAATCATTAGAGAAATGCAAATCAAAACTACAATGAGATATCATCTCACACTGGTCAGAATGGCCATCATCAAAAACTCTAGAAACAATAAATGCTGGAGAGGGTGTGGAGAAAAGGGAACCCTCTTGCACTGTTGGTGGGAATGTAAATTGATACAGCCACTGTGGAGAACAGTATGGAGGTTCCTTAAAAAACTACAAATAGAACTACCATATGACCCAGCAATCCCACTACTGGGCATATACCCTGAGAAAACCATAATTCAAAAAGAGCCATGTACCAAAATGTTCACTGCAGCTCTATTTACAATAGCCAGGAGATGGAAGCAACCTAAGTGTCCATCATCGGTGAATGGATAAAGAAGATGTGGCACATATATACAATGGAATATTACTCAGCCATAAAAAGAAACGAAATTGAGCTATTTGTAATGAGGTGGATAGACCTAAAGTCTGTCATAGAGAGTGAAGTAAGTCAGAGAGAGACAAATATCGAATGCTAACACAAATATATGGAATTTAAGGGAAAAAAATGTCATGAAGAACCTAGGGGTAAGACAGGAATAAAGACACAGACCTACTAGAGAATGGGCTTGAGGATATGGGGAGGGGGAAGGGCAAGCTGTGACAAAGCGAGAGAGAGGCATGGACATATATTCACTACCAAACGTAAGGTAGATAGCTAGTGCGAAGCAGCCGTATAGCACAGGGAGGTCAGCTCGGTGCTTTGTGATCGCCTGGAGGGGTGGGATAGGAAGGGTGGGAGAGAGGGAGACGCAAGAGGGAAGAGATATGGGAACATATGTATATATATAACTGATTCATTTTCTTGTAAAGCAGAAACTAACACGCCGTTGTAAAGCAATTATATTCCAATAAAGATGTTAAAAAAATAAATAAATAGAAATAAAATAAAATGTACCATTTCCCCCGTATTCCTATTTTTTTATGTATGGATATCATCTATTCTAAGTTATAAAATGCTTCATATCTATTGTAGTGAAATGAGTTAACATAAAAAAGATCTTTAGGAACTGAGGTTCTCTATAAATCAAATACTATCGTCTCAGTGAGAAACAGGGTAACAAATAGCACTATTCCTATTTTACTGATGATGCCTGAGCCATAATGGAGAGATTAACAACATTTAGTGTGTTTTGCTTGTGGATTAATGATCTCCCATCATCAGGTTTCTAACTCAAGCACTTAAATTACATTGTTAAAAAAAGAGCTATATTACAGAAGGATGAGAACATTTTTAAAAAACAAAACCATTGCCACTAGAATCTCAATAAATAGAACGTATCAATGACAAAAACAGCTGAAGAAAATGCTCTTTTTGGGGGAAGGGGAGATATTTACAGCAGATCTCAGGATGCTTACAATTGATCAGAAAATGTAACAAAACAGTAAACTTCACAAGATTCTACATTCAGACACTCAGTAAAATATTTAGGTAAACTTCTATATATCAAGCACTGTTCTAGATGTTGGGCATGTGTGTATATGTGTGCGGGGTTGGTGATGGGAGTAGATTGGTCAGGGTAGGCCTGACTGCTCCACACAAAGGAAACAGGTAGTGGACGAATCCTAAAACAGAAGAGTAGTAGGAGATGAGTTCAGAGAGGTAACAGGGGGAGGAAAGCAGGATCACAAAGGGCCTTCTAAGCTTCAGAAATTTGGATTGAATGCTGTGTGAAATGGGAAGACATTGGAAGGTTCTGAGTAGAGGAGTGATATAATTTATTTATCTTTTAATAGGATCATTCTGGCTGTTGTGTTAAAAACAGATGTAGGGATTAAGGAAAGAAGAAGGCTTTTTAGGAGGCTTTTGAAGTAAATTAGATGAAAGATAACGGTGACTTGGATCAGCACTGGATGTGATCAGATTCTATATGTATTTTGAAGATAATTGGTTCTTGATGAAGAATCAAGGATGACACCAAAGTTAGAGTATTGAGTAGGTATCACTGGAGGTGGGAAAGCATCATAGAAAGATTGAGAGTTTAACTTTGGTCACATTGAGTTTGAAATGTCTATTAAATATCGAAATGGAGATATTGAGAAGAGAGCTGGATATAAGAATCTGGAATTCTGGAGAGTGGTGTAAGTTGGAAAGAAATTTGGGAAGTGTGGACACAGAAATGGTATTTAAAGCTATGAGATCGGTAGAGATCACCAGGAGAGTGAGTATAGAGAATGCCAAGGACTGAGCCAGGGGGCATTCCAATATTAAGAAAAGGAGGGACTTATAAAGGAGACTGAGCATGAGTACCAGTGAGATGGGAGGAAAAACAAGTGAGTCTGGGGTCTTGGAAAGCAAGAGAGGAAAGTGTATCAAGGAGATACAACTGTCAAATACTGCTGACAAGCCAAGTAAGTGGAGACTATTTAATTGGCCATTGGATTTAACATCATAAAGGTCAATGGTGACCTTGAGAGAAGCAGCTTAGTGGAAGGACATGAGGGAAATCCCACATGGAGTGGTTCAAGAGTGAAAGGAAGAAGAGGAATTGAAGCTAATGAGTACGGATAATTGTTTCAAGGAGTTTTGCTGTAAAGGGGAATGAAGAAATGGAATACTGGTGGCAGGGAAAGGGAAATTAAGAGGAGGATTTTTAAAGGTTTTTAGGGTATATTTTTGGGTGCTGATGAGAGCAACCCAGTAGAGAACAAAAGCTGATGATGAGAGGGGAAACTGCTGAAATGATGTCCCTGAGTAAATTACAGAGGATAAAACCTAGTGGGTAGAAATAATGATCTGTGGTAACAGGGAGAAGGCAGATATGGTAGGGGCAGATAGTCATGTAGAGGGGTGGGGGTCTGTAGAAGTTCTTGTATTGCTTTCATTTTCTCAACTGAAGAAAATTATATTTCAGGTAACTCTACTAATAAGCAACATAAAAAACCAAGAACTATTGGTCTGCAATAATTTGTCTTACTTGATCCACCCATTATTTCCCAATGGTGCTTTCTTCTAAAGATGCTCATCTGTTTTTACATATAACAAGGCTAGGAAAACCTAAGTATCTGTTAATAGTTCAACACACATTAACGTTCACCAATAAATATGTGAAACACAGGAAAGAGTGATAAGAGTCAATCAAATTTACTTTTATGCCCTGGTAGAAGGCTCATTTATATGATGATAAATCATTTCAAGTTTTAGAGTACAGGACACTGATCATTAAGAGTTTTTGCTCTAAAAAGAAAGAGTATTCTAACATTTCACATGTAAAAGTGAAATGGGGGGAGGTGTGATAAAATTGATGATATTTAAGGGTACAAATTTATAACGAGTAGTAAGCAAGCCATAGAGATCTAATGCACAGTGTGATGGATATAGACAACAATACTGTATGATAATTATGTAATATAATAAATACCGCTATAATGCAATCATATTACAATATATAAATCTATCAAAGTAACAGACTGTACTCCTTAAACTTACACAATGTTACATATCAAACATTCAATAAAAAACAAAAGTGAAATGCACTTTTCACAACAGGAGACTCTGACTTTCCTTATGTGGAGAAATACAGTTTTGAACGGTACTTACCAACAGTGGTCACAGGAGGCTGGGAAGGGTACTGGGAACTTGTGGTGGCAGGATACTGACTGCCAGGTGGGTAAGGACAGCCTGGGTAACCACTAAAGAAAAGAACATAAAATATTAAATGTTAAGATGACCCAACTCTACAGTATCTTTAAGAACCCCATTCAGGGGACATCCCTGGCAGTCCAGTGGTTAAGACTTCACCTTCCAATGCAGGGGGTGTGGGTTCAATCCCTGGTCGGAGAGCTAAGATTCCACATGCCTCGTGGCCAAAAAACCAAAAAACATTTTAAATAATCCAGAAGCAATAATGTAACAAATTCAATAAAGACTTAAAACAAACAAACAAACAAATCCACCCCATTCAGGAGGCTAAGCTTGATATTTCATTGTCTTACCAGTTAATGACTTTACAGTTTTAGAGCTACAGGTGTCTATTTAAGCAAAGTTCCACAAAAATTCCATTAATGACACTGGATTTACTCTTAAAGTAAATGATTAAAATACTCTTGCTTGACCGTGGTTTTTTTTTTTTTTTTTTTTTTGGCTGCGGCATTGCAGGATCTTAGTTCCCTGACCAGGGATCGAACCCGTGCCCTCTACAGTGGAAGCACAGAGTCTTAAACACTGGACCACCAGGGAAGTCCCTTGGCCCTGGTTATTTGAGGGTCACCTTCACAGTAGCAGAAAGCAACTCGAGTTTTTCTAAGGGCAGTCCAACAGTATCAGAACTGAGAGCAACAAATATTTTGTGAGAACTTTTCCATTCTGATTTCCTAGCATACAGGTAAATAATATTATTTAATTTTTACCTGTGGTTCATTGATAACCTTTTTGAATGTCTGATCTGAAAATACTCCTCTTGAGATAAAGTTTTAAAAGCTTCCTCTTCACTCTAAGGAAGGTTTGTGTCATTCCTGTATTCACATCAGAGTTGGAAGAAACTTTCCTTAGAAGTATTGTCCTCCAATCTCCTATCCAACATTGTTTCATAAATATCATTTACAATATCCCTGACAAATGGTCATCTTTCTCTACTGAACACTAACTGCATTTTGACACAGTAACCTCTAATTAATGGTCCTAAATTTGCACTCTGTAAGATCACTTGCATATTAGAAAACTTCTAACATTTTCCCCTCAGTCCTCTCTTTTTCAGGTGAAATATTTTTAATTCCTTCAACCATTCTTCACAGCTCTGATTTTCAGATCTAATCACTGTCCTCTGAATGATCACTAATTTGGCAGTGTTTCCCTTATAATGGAGAAGAAAAGGAACAGGATGATTACTATAGCTACCTGTTAGTTGAACAATCAATTTTGATGAATCCTATTTTATCTACAATTGTCAGATCTATGGCATTTGCAATTCTGATTAACATGCCTTCTATGAGTCCATTAAAATTACTGACTAAAAAGACCCAGCCCAGAGTCCCGGAGCAAGAGCTCTAAGTTCATAGTCAGTAATCCTTTTATAGGGCAATGGCTCAAAGATTCTCTCCTATGTGTACTACTAGTTCACACTTTATAACCTGTCACCAACAAAAAAGTTTTGTGTGTAACTTGTTGAGGATTCAATGTAATCATGATACTCTTACCGATTAGTATAAAAGTAAAATGAAAAAAGAAAAAGGTTAAGCATTTCTGTTCCCAGTGGACACATGCTGAATGCTGTTGCACAGTACTTTTGTTCTAGTCTCTCTAGTAATCCATGCTGCAAGGAAACAATGTCAATCTTACGCAAATTTCTGAATCTACCTTGTTGAACACTGGAATAAATTTGCTTTTCTGGAGTTCCTCCCATTTTGCATACTTTTTCAAGGACAATCTGTGATTTTATTGCTGAATTTTTCAGTAAGTGGTATAAAACTCTTCTAGGCCTACAGATATTAAATTCAGAGAACTCCCTGTCTCTTTATTTAGTTTGCTTAATTTCTCCTTCGTAGTTATTCTCTATGTTCAGGGTTAACAACTTTTCTTGAGTAAAAAAATAATTTAGTAGTACTATTTTCTGTCTTTGTACATTATTAAACAATTTGCCCTATGTAGGAAATCTTTTTCAGATTTTTAAGAGCCCTTTTGGACTAAGTGTATTTAAAAAGAATTTTCCAACATTCTTATATTCCTTTTTCTTTATGTGCCCCTTCAAAATTTACTGTTTATTCTATTTAAAGCACTGTTTTCAAGTGCTTGAGGCAGGAGCTAAAGTATGAATCCATCTCTTCCTCAAGATACTAATAATCAAAATAGGGCAAGATCCCTGTAAACAATCCTGATAGGATAAAGAAAACAATAAATGCTAAATAAAAGTTCAGGAAATGTATACAGTTGATCCTTGAACAATATGGTTTTGAACTGTGCTGGTTCACTTATATGCAGATTTTTTTCACTAAATACATACTAGACTACTATACAAGCCACAGTGGGTTGAATCTGAGGATGTGAAACCTCAGATATGACAGAGAGGCCCGACTATAAAGTTATACTTGGATTTTCAATTGCAAGGAGGGTCGACACCCCTAGCCCTCCGACTTCCCCCTGATGTTCAAGAGTCAACTGTAGTGGAAAATCAATACCAGCTAGAGGAGATCAGAGAAGGTTTGGGGAGATCTGTAATACCTATGAAAGTTGCACCTTTATTAAAACTCTTCAGGGGCTTCCCTGGTGGTGCAGTGGTTAGGAATCCACCTGCCAATGCAAGGGACACGGGTTCAAGCCCTGCTCCGGGAGGATCCCACATGCTGCGGAGCAGCTAAGCCCTTGTGCCACAGCTGCTGGGCCTGCGCTCTGGAGCCCGTGAGCCACACCACTGAAGCCCGCGCACCTAGAGCCCGTGCTCCGCAACAAGAGAGGCCGCCACAATGAGAAGCCTGCGCACCACAAAGAAGAGGAGACCCTGCTCTCTGCAACTAGAGAAAGCCCACGCACAGAAATGAAGACCCAACACAGCCAAAAATAATAAATTTAAAAAATAAAAAAAAAAACTCTTCAGTCCTCCTACTCATAACCCTATATTCTCCAGCCATATTAGAGTGCTTCCTTATTCTTTCCTGGGATTTTTTTTGGCTTTCACACCTATGATTACATAAAATTGAGTGGGCTGAACTTAATAACCGGTAAGTTTCCTCTGATATAAAATGTTATTGCTGTTTGCTGCTCCCTCCACCTCTAAATACTTACTTTTCTTTTAAACCAGTTCCTTCATTTATGAAGCTATCTCTAAGCTCCCACCTCCAAACAGATGTGACCTCTCCTTTAAAGCTGTTTATCACAGCACTTAACATTTTCTGTCTTTTCTGATATCAGAAACTGTTTTCTAATAGTACATGCTTGCTAGTACATATACCAAAACTGGAACAACTATCCTTGACATACTTTTTAGTTTCCTTGCATACATGCTGCAAGGTGCTAAATAAAACTTTCAAAAGATCTTAAAATTTTAAAGAGACCTTAGAGATTATCTAGTCCAACTTTCCACAGCAAGAATAAATATTCTCATATTCACTGTTGTAAAATAAAGATTCTTGAATCACTGATTTACTAATTCTCCTTTAGGATAAAGCGAGAAGACAAAGAGGTCCTGAGGCTCTTCTGCCAAGACCTTGCATATGCAGAAGGATACTGATAGTAATGTGAGTACAGTTACCCTTAACAACTCATTAGCCTGTCATGAGATTAAAAGTTACATTTCAAAAAAAACCCAAAAAACAAAACACATCAAATCTTGAAAAATAGCTACCTCAAAAAGGAACTTCTAGGCTTCCCTGGTGGCACAGTGGTTAAGAATCCGCCTGCCAATGCAGGGGACATGGGTTCGAGCCCTGGTCCGGGAAGATCCCACATGCCGCGGAGCAACTAAGCCTGTGCGCCACAACTACTGAGCCTGCGCTCTACAGCCTGCGTGCCACAACTACTGAAGCCCACGCGCCTAGAGCCTGAGCTCCGCAACAAGAGAAGCCACCGCAGTGAGAAGCCCGTGCACCAAAATGAAGAGTAGCCCCTGCTCGCCTCAACTGGAGAAAGCCTGCACGCAGCAACAAAGACCCAACGCAGCAAAAAAAAAAAAAAAAAAAAGAATAAAATAAATTTTTTTAAAAAAGAAACTTCTTACAAATAACCTCACAAAAGACACTTTTTTTTTTTTTGTGCGGTACACAGGCCTCTCTCTGTTGTGGCCTCTCCCGTTGCGGAGCACAGGTTCCGGACGCGCAGGCTCAGCGGCCATGGCTCACGGGCCTAGCCGCTTGGCAGCATGTGGGATCTTCCCCGACCGGGGCACGAACCCGTGTCCCCTGCATCAGCAGGCGGACTCTCAACCATTGCACCACCAGGGAAGCCCACAAAAGACACTTTTAAGGTTATGTAAGATGAGTAAGATTTACATTTCTGTCAATATTTTCAGCCTTCATTTTTATCTACAAGTTTCTCTGAAGTGGCTTCATTGTTCAGAAGTCCATTTCCTTATTGTGCTTCTAATAACCATTCCCTATATGCCCAAAGTTCCTTCTTACTAGCAACTGTTCATTATAACGGCTTGTAATTTCAAGGCTTCAGATAGAATTCCATTTCTAGAACTTAATCAGAAAATTAAAGGTCTCAAGAAATCTAAAACTTACAACTTGTTTATATATAACAATCATAGGAATCTTTCTTTCTTGTCTCTGACAGATGTTCATCTAGTCTGCTTACCCAGATAAATGTGACAGAATACTTACTACCTTATAAAGCTAGTTCTTGAAATTAAGAAAGGCCCCCAAATAAATGTTTGCTAAATTTAACTTATAAGATCCTGCATATTATATATGTATATACATATATTTATTTATGGCAGGTGTTCCGGAATTCTAGCTGCATTTATCTGTGAGGTTCTATGGAGCTAAGAAGAGTTAGCAGGGTTAAAATTTTTTTGTTAATTTCGAGTAGCTGGAAAATTTCATCTAGGCACCAAGTATATGCCAGTCTTGCATTCTAAGTTAGCCCCAAGACCACCTTTGGAAAGTACTCCTAGATTACCCCTGGAACAGGTACACATTTAAAACATGGATTAATAATTATTTCTTATCGATTTTTCTAGTATGTATTATTCATAGACTGATTTCACTATTAATTTCATTTACCTGTTATGTTATTAACATATGGATACTAAAGGTTGGTAGTACGTGTAGTCTATGAACTGAATAAATATGGGGATGAGACTGACCCCATCATATGCACCATTAATTCATTCCCTGTAGTTTACAGAAAAGGTCAGTTTTTTAAAAAGGATATTAAAATATTTTTCTCAGTGGCTGAGGTCATCATAATTAGTATTCCATTAATTTTTCAGCCATTTACACTGGATATACAGAGTTCTTAAAAGGAAAGAAACAAGGATTTCAAGGTACAAAACTAATCAAGATTATTGTCATTTCCCCACCCCTTTCCTCTCTCTGAATAGAATGGAGCTGCATTTCTCTAAATGGAAAAAACTCCTCTTGAACTATGTATATACCATAAAATTTCAGCAATAAACTGAGTTTTACCTTCCATTAAATTGCAACCATTTTCATTTTAATGCCCTAGTTAGCACCCATTATTTTTATTCTAGATCTAACAGAATTTCTAATACAATTATTCAAAAGATAATTTTTCGTTACCTGGGATTGGGAGGGTATCCGGATGGGTATGCAGAAATTCCACTTGGCATGCCTGGCATGTAGGAAGCTAAAAATAATTTTTAATATTTTAAAATAGTATGCATAGTCCTGGATACATAGGGTATCAAATAAGACACACATCACCATCAAACCACAGCAAAATTTCATACAGTTAAAGAATTCAAATCTCAGCACCAAAAACAAAACACTCCAGCCATATTAGTTCTTCACTGCAACTAATAAATAACTTCAAACCACATAACTCTAAAAGCATTAAACGTGACAATTCCAACAAGGATTAACTGGCGAACGGGTCAACCTGGTCAGCTCTTCAAGCTCTCAACGAGTCTATAACCTGAGACAGGAGCCAATTCAGTTTGGAATTTAGAGGAAGGTAAATGTGCCCTCCTCTGGTCCAAGGTCAGCTTCTTAGAAAGTGACCTCTTTATTATATCTAAGATAGCTTTTGAAATTTCTTGCAAGATTATGTTGACCGATTAGCACAGCTGGTTTTGTTGGCTTGACTGAGGACTTTAAACAACTTCAAATTACTACAAGAAGTCCTAAACAAAACTTATATTCAGCCAGACTGGTTAAAACAAACAAAAGCTTGGAAATACTAGGTGGAAAAAGGTTCAAATCTAGCAAGCATAAAGAATGCTTTATATATATTTTAAAGAGAACACTAATGACAAAGAACTAGTCAGTGATGCCAAGAGGCTAACCAACATCGAGGAAGAAAAAGAGAAGAAGTTAATCTTGGCCTTAACTGAAAACAACTTGTCTGAGAATCAAATTAACCTCAGTGAAATTTTTCTCACTGAATATAATTAGCCCTTAATCCAATCAATAAATATTTTAGTGCCTTTCTGTGAAAGGCACTGGATTAAAAAAGAAAGAAAGAAAGAAAGAAAGAAAGAAAGAATTCCTGGCCTCAAGTTGCTTATAGTCTAGTGAAGGAGATAAACACGAAAAGAATAAAAATACAGAGTGATAAGTGTCATGACAGGGGAAGTACAGAGTAATATATATGGGATCATACAGGAGGTAGCTAATTAAATGTAGGAGGTGGGGGTAAACAAGAGTGATCTAGTAGATGAATGGTACACAAAGGCTTGAAGAGAGAAGTGGAACACTCAAGAAGTAAACTTTTAGAGCACATAATGCAAGTGGATGGGAGAAGTATGCTGGGCTCTGACTAAGGGCCTTAAACGTCTTTATCAGAGTTGCTGAGCTTACATCCCCAAGTATCAGTGTTCATAGTCTTCTTGTTAGGATGAATCTATAGATGTCATAAGTAAATTTTTTCTTAAGTATAATTAAGCTAAGGATGATGTTCAGTGCTATTTCATAAAGGGAAAAATACCTCCCAAAATGTCATAATTGCTAGATCTCATAAAACATTTCTTCTTCCTGGGCCAAAACACAGTTGATCTTTATGAACATCAAAAGATGAGGCCACTATTAGGTGTCAGCAACATATATAGTCAATTACTAGTTTCTCTCCCCATTCTAGTTTCTCTTAAACACATATAAACTACGACTTCACAGTTATAAGCAATTTCCTCATAATTATAGGCAATTTTCCCTTCTACGGTTCTGAAAAGCTAGTAATTTGACCAAAATCTCCAAATTTTGATTTTGGGAAACAACAAAAGTTGAGTCCAAGACTGGTAAGGAAGCAGATAATGAAGTGAAGTAATTTCAGAGCCAGAATAAAATGGAATACAAATAAGCATAATACATGGGGTTATTATAAGGATTAAATAAGAACTAATATGAAGTGCTTAGCTGTGTCTCATAGTCACCACTGAATAAATGTTGACTATTACTGTTAGTTGTCAAAAAATGAGGTTTGGGCACAACACTTTTTTAGTGTGACTTATAGCTAGCTCAAAAGTCTTCCGAAAACCAGAGATCAAAAATGTTTACAGTAGGGCTTCCCTGGTGGCGCAGTGGTTGAGAATTGCCTGCTAATGCAGGGGACACGGGTTCGAGCCTGGTCTGGGAGGATCCCACATGCCACGGAGCAACTAGGCCCATGAGCCACAACTACTGAGCCTGCGCGTCTGGAGCCTGTGCTCCACCACAAGAGACGCTGCTATAGTGACAGGCCCGTGCACTGCGATGAAGAGTGGCCCCCGCTTGCCACAACTAGAGAAAGCCCTCGCACAGAAACAAAGACCGAACACAGCAAAATAAATAAATTAATAAACTCCTACCCCCAACATCTTCTTTAAAAAAAAAAATGTTTACAGTAATGATGATGATGATGATAATAATAATAATAATAATAGAAGTATATAATTTCTTAACTAGAAGATCATATTTAAGTATGGATCCAAATTTCTGGGCTGTTCCTTGATGTGTGGGTGTAGGACGGAATTCAGACTTTCATTTCTTTGCAGTCATACATAACAATAATGAATATCATTTAAATGTATAAAAAGTATTAAAACTGTAATGGACAGACAATAAGTTGGTCTCTTTTAGTAATTTACTTATATTAGCTCTATATTGTTTAATGTGATTTATAGTGAGTGAATGCAAAATGGAAGTGTAATAGTGATCTCTTTAGTGAGGTCTCTTTCTTGAATGCTGCACTTCCAATGTTAAAACTAGAAGAAATTTAGGAAAAAGATGTTGCTTAGGGGACTAACATTCTGAAAAGGTTACCTTTATCTTAAGTGGTCACTGGCTATGTTATTTGAGCAAATAAATATGAACGATGATCTAGGAAATATTCTGCATTTCAACATTAGATGGGCAAGATAATCTAACCTTGGATATTAAAGTCAACAGAATTTATTAAGATGAAAACAAATTTCTGATCCAAAAGAATCCCTAGAATCTTTATTAAAAGAGCAACAAAATGCTACAGCCAAGCTTATTCTGGGAAAGCAGAGAAGAAAAAGGAAATGGATTCAGAAAGTTCTGTTAGATTCCCATTCAGCTTGTCAGTCAAGATGCTCCTCAAGGCAGAATGGATTAAAAAGGAAGATGATAATTTTCAGTGGGAGGAAAGGAATGGATTAAAAAGGAAGATGATAATTTTCAGTGGGAGGAAAATGAAAGCTCACATAATCTAACTTATAAGATAAATTAAGTCTGGTTAATTATCTTAAACAAAATTTGTTTTAAAAAAATCACAGCTCAAAACACAATGAACAGGTTTAGTAAAGTCAAAACAAGTAAGTACAACCAACTCTCAATTATCCAGGGTGATTTTAAAGTACCAGTAAGAATTATTTTTGAAAAACCCAGAAATAACAGAGATAATGTACACCAGTTAGGGGAGAACTGATATTGACTCCATGCCCCCACCCTCTCCACTCAAAGTAAAATCATGAATTGGTTGTACTCAAGAGAAGAAAGCTGAGAGCTAGATGTCCATTGTGTACACCCAGAATAGCTGAATGTGAGTGATATAGTTTACTTTATAATTGATTCTTATCTATAGCACTGATCCTGGAGTTGCAAACAAAAGGAGGTCAGATTGCCTTTCAAGTTGTATCTACTTCCAAACGGATCAAATAAAGCTATTCCATGGCATGCATAATTTAAAAAAAAATTCCAGCTCTATTCCAGCATTCTTTCTCCTCCATTTTGGAATCCAGCACACCCATAGTTAGATTTCTACCCACAAACGAAAGCCCAAATGCCAGTCTTTGTTGAGAATCTGTACATGCAGATGTGGGGCCTCAGAATACCTCCAAAAAATCGACTAACTTGATAAGCTAAAAAGCAAATTGAAGTCATCAAAAAAAAAATTTTTACAAGATTTTGTTTTCTTTTGTTTATATGAGTTTAAAAATCAAATCTCAGTTCTACTTACTGTTTGGTGGCCCTGTTGCCTGGTATGGTGGATAGGATGCTGAAATAGTAGCACGAGAAAAGACTGGAGGTTCTTCTCCAAACACCACAATCATAACTTGAATAAGCCCCAACAAGTCTGACTGTGGCTAAAAACGGAAAACAAATTTAAGTCATTTACAGATTTACTTTTTGGCAATAAGGAAAAGTCTGGCCATTTCTTATCTGTTTTCAACTTAGCGCGACAATTTCCTTTGTAGGACCCCAAACGTGAAAATTCCATTTAATTAATTTAATACAGCTAGGTGATTTCTACTTATTATTTATGTGTAGCAAGGCTGCTACTTCATGTATATAAAAACAGCACTAGCCAAAGCAGTATACTGCAAAATTCAGATGGTATTGTTCTTCATTTGACTCCACACAGCTAACCAAAATTTATCATATTTCCAGTGGACAAATTAAGGATGCTGGTACGGTATAAACTCAGGGATGGATGTAAGCAGTAGTCACAAATATTATTTAAGGCCTTTAAAAGATAACAATGTTACCTTGGAAACACATGTTCCTAGATTAATTTTTATTAAAGACAGTATTATGAACTCTGAAATTATAAGTAGACTCCATTTTAGAAATCACTAGATTGTTGTACAAAAGATATAAATTATTAAAGGATCTTTCCTTCCAATACCATAGTTACAAAGAGAGTGCCTATATCCCATAAAGGCTGCTAAACTTTTTTCTCAAGTACCTATTGATCACTAATTTAAGACAAACTATGCTAGGCAAAGTTGTTCAAACTGACTTATCTGATGGTTGTTTTCACCCATTATATTCTGTGTATATCTCACCTCACACACTTCATTCATTAGTTCATCAGGTTCTGAAGGATTACTCAATTATCTTGATCAGTTAATCATCTTCATAACTTCCCTTCTCCTGACAGAAGAGTTTACTAGCAGCTTTCAACTTTCCAAAGCACCAATTTTGTTCCATTCTGTCCCAACGTATGGACAGTGACAATAGATAACATTTCAGAAAGCTTCTTATGAAAACTTACTGATTCTCACTATTCCAATACCCTTCTTATGTTTGTCTGTAAACTTACACGCTGAGACACGGAGTAAACATGTACAGTATCTGTGTAGCACCAAGGAGTGTAGGCTGGAGATTATGGCTGGTGTGTGTGTGGGGTTGCTACTGAGAATCACACAATTTAAATCTCTTGTTAATTATTTAGTCCAACAAAACTCCCTAACTAAATCATAAAATGATTTTAAAATCATGCACTTTAAAAATTGAGATAATTCACATACCATAAAATTTACCATCTAAAGGTGTATAGTTCAGGACTTCCCTGGTGGTACAGTGGTTAAGAATCTGCCTGCCAATGCAGGGGACATGGGTTCGATCCCTGGTCCGGGAAGATCCCACATGCGACAGAGCAACTAAGCCCATGCGCCACAACTACTGAGCCTGCACTCTAGAGCCTGAGAGCCACAACTGCTGAGCCCATGCACCACAACTGCTGAGCCCAAGAGCCACAACTGTAGAAGCCCACGCACCCTAGAGCCCATGTGCTGCAACAAGAGAAGCCACCATGATGAGAAGCCCGTGCACCACAAAGAGTAGCCCCCACTCGCCACAGCTAGAGAAACACCGCATGCAGCAACAAAGACCCAATACAGCCAAGAATTAAAAAAAAAAAAGTGTATAGTTCAGTGGTTTTTCTCTATCACCACTGTCTAATTCCAGAATATTGTTATCATCCTCAAAAGAAATCTATCCCTATTAGTGATCACTTCCAATTTCCCCCTCCCCTCAGCTCCTGGCAACCACAAATCTATTTTGTCATTGGATTTGCCTATTCTGGACATTTCATGTAAATGGAATCATACAATTCGTGTCTGGCTTTTTTCACCTAGCATAATATTTTCAAAGGTTAACCCATGTTTGTAGTATGAATCAGTACTCCATTTATACAGTCTTATAACCATAGTTTTGTCAAGACAAATTTTATTTTAATTCTTTACCATACCATTCCTTTCACATTAAAGTCTTTGAAGGAAGGAAAATTAATCGTTAATACCTACTTCCAGGCCTATTATAAAGCAACAGGTCATGAATATTTCAGAATGACAAATGACTAATTCAGAATGATACAGGATACAAAAAACATAGCAAGAATGTTAGTTTATTTTAGCTCAAACACCTAAGGGTCAACTGAAACATATAGTATCTTTATAAAACTTTTTTCCTATTGAAAACCCTGAAAACTTGAAGAGCAAAATTGCTTTCTTCTCTATCCCTTTTTGTTTGCTTTTCCAGCAAGCAATAAAAAGGTCAGATTTTACATTCTAAGCAGTATATGATACACGTTCAGGATTAGGATTAATAAGCAATTGAATTAGTAAGATCAAGATAAATGAGAGCAGCCCTAGTTCATGTTCTGTGCCATGCTAGATTACTACAATAGCCTTCTGTGCGGGTTCTAGTTTTACTTACTGATTATGATTGAGAGAATTTTCTATAAAAGTTCACGCTCCCCTCCCATTATACAGAGTTGTTGCTGAGAATCAGTTGCTTAGGCGGAAACTACATTTTCCAGTCCTTTTTGCAACTAGTTTTTACCAATGGACCATAAGCAGAAGAGATTTAACTTTTAAGCCAAGGTGCACAAGAAGGAGGGCCACCAATCTCTTTGCTTGTCTTCCTTGATGCGGAGGACTCTGAAGCCCCGGGAGATGGTGGCACAACAAACTGGAAAGCGCCTGGTCCCTGAAGCTCAAGTGAGGGAAAGCTGCCTGCCAGTGAGGCAGACTCCCAGTGGACTATTACGTGAGCAAGAAATTTCCAGCATTAAGTCTCTAGTATTTGGGGTTTTATGTTTTAGAGCAGCTAGTGATTTTCAGTCAGAAAGCTAATTAATGTATTTATCTAGTACACTTCAGACATTATACCTAACAATCATTGCATTTAATGCCTTACTTTTGTTCAGAAATCTAAAATGACTCCCAGCTGCCTATTCAAGGATGAAGTCCTTAGCTAAAAATCAGGATCTTCCACGATATAACCTTGAACACCATACCAAAGTTAGCTACCCTTATGTCTTTTTTGTTAGATTTGTGGAATATAACATACATACAGAAATGTATGTAACTTTAAAGAGTAACAATAAAGAAAATATTTGTGTAGCTATCATCCAACTTAAGAAATAGAAGATTGCCAGCAACTTACAAGTTCCTGACTGCATCCCCCTCTATCTATTCTATAGAGTTATCCACTTCTCTGACTTAGCAGATAATCATTCTTTTCTTTAAACTACTACCTTATAAACAATTTTCTAAACAGTATGTTTAATTTTTTCTGTTTCTGAACTTCATATGAATTAAATCAAACTGTGGATTCTATTGAGACTTATTTCAACAATGTAAGATACATTCCTGTTAAAGAGTATAGTTATAAATTCATTTTAATTGCTGTATGGTGTTCCACTGAATGAATACGCAACTTCTTTATTCACTCTCCTGTTGTTAACAGTCATATGGCTTGTATCCAGTCTTTGGTTATTTATGCTGCCATGAACATTCTTGCTCTGTTTCCTAGTATGTATGTGCAAGCGTTACTCGTTTTTTTTTGGCTGCATTGGGTCTTCACTGCTGCACGCGGCCTTTCTCTAGTTGCAGCGAGCGGGGGCTACTCTTCGTTGCAGTGCGCAGGCTTCTCATTGTGGTGGCTTCTCTTGTTGCGGAGCACAGGCTCTAGGCATGCGGGCTTCAGTAGTTGTGGCTCACGGGCTCTCAAACACAGACTCAGCAGCTGTGGCACATGGGCTTAGTTGCTGCATGGCATGTAGGATCTTCCTGGACCAGGGCTCAAACCCATGTCCCCTGCATTGGCAGGTGGATTCCCAACCACTGCGCCACCAGGGAAGCCCAAAAGGGTTACTCTTGTGCAGTAGTTATCAACTGGGGGTGCTATTTTTGTCTCCCAGTGGATATTTAGCAATGTCTAGAGACATTTTCAGTTGTCACAACTGTCATGCTACTGGCATCTTGCGGATAAAGGCCAGGGATCCTACATCCTATAATGAACAGAACAGCTCTCCCACAATAAAGAATTATCTGACCCACAATGCCAGTAGCACTGAGGTTGAGAAACCCTGCTGTAGTGTACATACCAAGGAGTGGAATTGCTAGGACATAGGGCATGGGCCCTTACAACTTTACTAGGTAATACCAAACTAATTTCCAGAGTAGTGTGTCAATTTTGCTCCCATCAGCAGTGTCTAAGAGTTCCCTTTGCTCCACATCCTCTCTAAGCCTTAGCGTTGTCAACTGGTAGTGCAAATTTAATGCACATGTAATGGTATCTCGTTATGGTCTTAATTTATATTTCCCTCACTACTAGCAGGATTAAACATCTTTCCGTATGTTTACTGGCCATTAGGATTTCTCTTTTGTGAAGTACTTGTTCAAGAGTTTCATCTATTTTTCTATTGGGCTTCTTTCTTTTAATGATTCCCAAAAATTATTTTTATGTTCTGGACATTACCCTGTGGGTGTTAAGTACTACAAGTATATTCTTTCAGTCTGTGGTTAGTCTTTTCAGTTTTTAATGTGTCTTTCATGAACAGAAGTTCTTAATCTGCATAAGCTCAAGGTAAAATTTAGTAGTCTTTTCCTTTATAGTAAAAGTTTTCCATCTTGTTAAAAAAACCCTCACCTATTACAAGATCATGAAAGGCAGTCTCCTATATTATGTTTTAAAAGTCTTATTTTTTTGCCTTTCACAATCTACCTGAAATTGATTTTTGTATATTATACAAATAGGAATCTCACTGTCCCAACTCCATAACTGAAGTTAATCTTATCCCCACTTACCTACTATAACACCACTGTTATACATCAAGTGTTTATGTATAGGCATACCTTTCTTACTGTGCTTTGCTTTATTGTCCTTTGCAGATACTGCAGTTTTTACAAATTGAAGGTCTGTGGCAACCCTGCGTTGATGATGGTTAACATTTTTTTTTTTTTTTTTTTTTCGGTACGTGGGCCTCTCACTGTTGTGGCCCTTCCCGTTGCGGAGCACATGCTCCAGACGCGCAGGCTCAGCAGCCATGGCTCACGGGCCCAGCCGCTCCGCGGCACGTGAGAGCCTCCCGGACCGGGGCACAAACCCGCATCCCCTGCATTGGCAGGCGGACTCCCAACCACTGCGCCACCAGGGAAGCCCCATGGTTAACATTTTTTAACAATAAAGTATTTTTTTTAATTTATTTTCTTGAAGTATAGTTGATTTACAATGTTAATTTCTGCTGTACAGCAAAGTGATTCAGTTATACATATATATATTCTTTTTCATATTCTATTATGCTTTATTATAGGATACAACAAAGTATTTTTAATTAAGGTATGAATACTGTTTTTTTAGACACAACACTATTACACATTTAATAGACTACAGTATAGTGTAAACATAACTTTTACATGCATTGGGAAACCATGCAATTTGTGTGACTCATTTTATCGCAACATTTTGCTTTACTGCAGTAGTCTAGAATTGAGTCCACAATATCTCCAAGGTATGTCTGTATAGTGGATCTTTTTTCTGGGTTATTTATTATGTTCCATCTACCCATTGGAATATTTCTCTGACAATTCCATACCATCTTAATTACTAGTTTTTTAAAATGCATTTTGATACCTCTAAGGCAAGTCCCTTCCAGCTTACTCTTCTTGGCTATTATTAATATTTGCATTTCCATATAAACTTTGGATTCAGCTTATCAAGTTCACAAAATTAACAAATATGCAAAGAAACAAACACTTCTGTTAAGAAATAGATCAGGGCTTCCCTGGTGGTGCAGTGGTTGAGAATCAGCCTGCTAATGCAGGGGACACGGGTTCGAGCCCTGGTCTGGGAGGACCCCACATGCCGCAGAGCAACTAGGCCCGTGAGCCACAACTACTGAGCCTGCGTGTCTGGAGCCTGTGCTCTGCGACAAGAGAGGCCGCGATAGTGAGAGGCCCGCACACCGTGATGAAGAGTGGCCCCCGCTTGCCACAACTAGAGAAAGTCCTCGCACAGAAATGAAGACACAACACAGCAAAAATAAATTAATAAACTCCTACTCCCAACGTCTTCTTTAAAAAAAAAAAAGAAATAGATCAATTTGTAGAGAACCAACATATTTATAATACTGAGTCTTCCAATCCATGAAAAAGGTTCTCTTTTTTTGACTTAAGTCTTCTCTAGTATCTTTCAATAAAATTTGGAATTTTCTCCATAATGGATTTGTACATCTTTTGTAAGGTTTATTCCTACGTCAACAGCATTAAAAATATAAACTATTCGTAAACCAGTTCATTAATTCTCTATTCTGCTAAGTCTAATCTGCTATTAAACCCATCTATTGAGTTTTTGTGGGTTTTTAAATTTATTTTATTTATTTTGGCTGCGTTGGGTCTTCGTTGCTGCGCGCGGGTTTCTCTAGTCGCGGAGAGTGGGGGCTACTCTTCGTTGCAGTACGTGGGCTTTTCATTGCAGTGGCTTCTCTTGTTGCAGAGCACGGGTTCTAGGTGCGTGGGCTTCAGTAGTTGCAGCACGTGGGCTCAGTAGTTGTGGCTTGCAGGCTCTAGAGCGCAGGCTCAGTAGTTGTGGCACACGGGCTTAGCTGCTCCATGGCATGTTGGATCTTCCCAAACCAGGGCACGAACCTGTGTCCCCTGCATTGGCAGGCGGATTCTTAACCACTGTGCCACCAGGGAAGTCCCTCTATTGGGTTTTTAATTTCTATTATTCTATTTTTCAGTTGTAAGGTTTCTATTTGGTTCATTTTAAATATAATTATAATTAGTTCTCCATATTGAACATACTAATCACAATCATTTTCAAGTCTGTGTCTGATAACTGGGTTACCTGGGGGGTGGTATCCTGTTTCTACTCTTTTTTCCCTCTGTGTCCTATCTCTTGATGTACTTGATAATTTTAAATTGTACACCTGACACTTCGTGAAAAATTAGATAGGCTCTATATATTATCTCCTTCCAGCAACAGTTCACTCTATCCTATGGCCGGCAGATACCGTGAGAATCACCTTAATATAATCAGGCACTGAACTGATTCAAGGGTGGAGTTTTACAGGGCTCATTCTGCCTGAGTTCCCACTCATGGGGTGTATTCCTCTAGTGGTGCCAACTGAGAGCCTAGGATGTTTACTCATACCCCTCCTCCTTGTGAGTGGTTCCAAACTCATACTGCCTCCTCAACCTAAGACTGCTGAGAACTTGGCTATGAATTTCAGAGGCTTTCTGCTTAGCTTTTTAGCATCTTGTCTTTGAAATGTAGGAATTCAGCATATCCCTTGAGGGGGAAACTCAAATTATCTGGCTCACTTCTTTGTAGCTTCCTTTTCTCCCAAATCTTGGCTCCTAAGATATCGGCTGCCTGGCAGACAGAACAGCAACTGTTGTCTTTTCAGCCCTGTGAGACTGTTAGAAACTGTGCAGTCTTCTTTGCCTCTAGCTAATGCCCTCTGCCCAGATTCTCAGCCTCTCACTCTGTACCAAGAATCAGTAAATACTCTTAGGGAAAACTGGCAGAATGTTGACTCATCTCTTTGCAGCAAGGATCTTGGCCCTTCAAGTCCTAATTGCCTCAACAGTTCTCCAAAGCCTTCCTCAGATGTTGTTTGTACTTTGGCTTTTCCAGCATTTTTTTGGATAGAAACTGCCAGAGCTATACCATCAGAGGCAGAAACAGAAGTTTCTTACTAGTATTACTTCTTGATAGGAACACTTTTAGTAATGAGATTTGAACAGTTTCACAATTATATGCCACCAGTATACTATTGGGTTGGCCAAAGTGTCTTCTGTTTTTAAGTAAAAATAAAAGGCACATTTTTCATTGTCACCAAGAACTTTATTGAACAACGTTGTCATCCTTTTGTTCCACTACCTTCTGCCATTTTTCAGGCACCTTCATAATTCCATATTCCCAAAGCGTTTTATCTTTTTGAGCAAAGAACTGTTCCAGATGCCTTTTACAGTCTTCCAGGGAATTGAAATTTTTTCCATTAAGAGAATTTTGTAAAGACTGAAATCAATGGAAATCTGAAGGTGCAATGTCTGCTAAATATGGAGGATGAATCAGAACTTCCCAGCCAAGCTGTAACAGTTTTTGCCTGGTCTTCAAAAAACACGCCATCTTGCGTTATCCTGATGGAAGATTATGCGTTTCCTGTTGACTAATTCTGGACGCTTTTTGTTGAGTGCTGCTTTCAGTTGGTCTAACTGGGAGCAGTACTTGTTGGAATGAATCGTTTGGTTTTCCAGAAGGAACTCATAATAGAGGATTCCCTTCCAATCCCACCATATACACAACATCACCTTCTTTGGATGAAGACCGGCCTTTGGTTGGTTGGTGGTGGTTCATTTTGCTTGCCTACGATCTCTTCCGTTCCACATTATTGTACAGTATCCACTTTTCACCTCCTATCACAATTTATTTTAAAAACGGAACGTCTTCATTACGTTTAAGTAGAGAATCGCATGCGGAAATATGGTCAGGAAGGGTTTTTTTGCTTAACTTACGTGGAACCCAAACATCAAAGCGATTCACATAACCAAGCTGGTGCAAATGATTTTCAGTGCTTGAGTTGGATATTTTGAGTATGTTAGCTATCTCCCGCGTCGTATAATGTTGACTGTTCTCAATTAACGTCTTAATTTGATTGCTATCAACTTCAACTGGTCTACCTGACATGCAGCATCATCCAGCGAGAAATCTACAGCATGAAACTTCGCAAACCACTTTTGACACGTCTGATCATCACAGCACCTTCTCCATACACTGCACAAATCTTTTTGTGCGTTTCAGTTGCATTTTTACCTTTCATGAAATAATAAAGCATAATATGCCAAAAATGTTGTTTTTCTTCCATCTTCAATATTAAAATGAATGGCTACACAAAAATTCACCAATTTTGATGTCTTTTTTTTTTTTTTTTGCAGTACGCGGGCCTCTTACTGTTGTGGCCTCTCCCGTTGCGGAGCACAGGCTCCGGACGCACAAGCTCTGGATGCACAGGCTCAGCAGCCATGGCTCACGGGTCTAGCCGCTCCGCGGCATGTGGGATCTTCCCGGACCGGGGCATGAACCCGTGTCCCCTGCATCGGTAGGCAGACTCTCAACCACTGCGCCACCAGGGAAGCCCGATGTCTTTTTTTAAATGCACGTTGATAGGACAGCTATCACATACAATCTAACAAAATTGTTTCAAATGAAGTTAAAGACAACTAAGTGCTACTAAAGTCATCTTACGGAAAAAAACAACTGAACCTTTTGGCCAACCCAATATACATATTTTTTTAAATAAATAAATAAATTTATCTATCTATCTATTTATGGCTGCGTTGGGTCTTTTTTGCTGCGCGCTGGCTTTTTCTAGTTGCAGCAAGTGGGGGCTACTCTTTGTTGCAGTGCGTGGACTTCTCACTGCACTGGCTTCTCTTGCTGTGGAGCAGGGGCTCTAGGCACACAGGCTTCAGTAGTTGTGGCTCATGGGCTCAGCAGTTGTGGCTCACGGGCTCTAGAGTGCAGGCTCAGTAGTTGTGGTGCACGGGCTTAGCTGCTCCGCAGCGTGTGGGACCTTCCCGGACCAGGGCTCGAACCCATGTCCCCTGCATTGGCAGGTGGATTCTTAACCACTGCACCACCAGGGAAAGCCCCCCAATATTTTTTAAATGCATTTCCCATATGTGAATTCTATCTATTCTTAAAGGTTCAACTCAAGCAAATAAAATAGTGACTATGTGTATTCTATAAACTACCAAGCTCTATAGAAATATATGTTTCATTTATTTATTTATTCTTGTAAATTTATTTACTTATTTATTATTTATTTTTGGCTGCGTTGGGTCTTCGCTGTGGCACGGGGGCTTTCTCTAGTTGTGGCAAGCAGGAGCTACTCTTCGTTGTGGTGCATGGGCTTCTCATTGCAGTGGCTTCTCTTGTTGCAGAGCAGGGGCTCTAGGAACATGGGCTTCAGTAGTTGTGGCATGTGGGCTCAGTAGTTGTGGCTCACGGGCTCTAGAGTGCAGGCTCAGTAGTTGTGGCATGTGGGCTTAGTTGGTCCACGGCATGTGGGATCTTCCCGGACCAGGGCTTGAACCCGTGTCCCCTGCATTGGCAGGAGGATTCTTAACCACTGCAATACCAGGGAAGTCCAGATATATTTCTTTTAAAGAGCTTTTTTGAACTACCCAGCTCAGTGATTAGTGATCTTATGTGAATTTATTCTCCTTTAATCCTCCTTGAGCGTTAACAGAAAGTAAATGCTAGTGAACAAAATATATAAAATACAACGAATTCTCAGAACACTCTGTTAATACTTACGTGTTTCCATTCATGTAGATAAGGAAGATATATCTTCCCGTTAGCATCCACATGCTTTCCTGTTTTAATAGTCATTGAACTAGTAGGCTTAACAAAACAGATAGGGGGATTATATGGGTATGTGTCCAGCAGCCACAGGCATATTGGAATATTATATGTAGTACCTGAGAGAGAAAGAGAAACTTCAGTTACTCTACTTTTATTATTTTTCAATAATGGCTTAGTAGGTAAGCAACAAAGAGCTACAACTAAGCAACACTTTTTTAAAAAAACACAACAAATATTTTATGTTTTAAAGTTCTGTTTAACATCAGTTTCTCAAATTTTCAGTTTGTAAAATACATGAGCAGGATTAAGGAGCTAATTAATCACTACTCTGCCAGTGTAGTAAGTGTACTTACTGCCATAAAAACGTTATTCACAAATTATCTTTTGGTTCAAGCCATTCTTTGTTATTTGACTCTTGTCACTTCAGTTAATAAAGTTCACTGGTAAAGGATATAGAAGGAAGACCACAGACAACGGTGTCCTTTCGGAAAGTGATATGCTAGACTTTAAATTCCCTTGCCAAAAGTCACACTGTAAGACCTAATTCAAGTGTCAAACAGATGCTGACTGGGGGCCACAGCTTGACCAATGAATATGGCATTTTCAGTGGTAGTTTCACAATCAATGATGTCATCCCCCTTTTTTTGCTTTATGTAATAGAATCTCTCTCAGTTGAGAAATTTGACTATATATAGTCAAAATGAACAGTGTTTCAAAGGATCTGATAGTTAACATATTGAACATAAATCAAAGACTTTTCTTCCTAAGGTTAAAGACCAGTGTCCCAAGCAACCATTTGAATCACCTAACATAATTCAGATACATTTCCCCCACTCAGAAACAGTTTTACTTCATAAAAGTATATACACATAAAATTCACTTAAAGAAATCAGACAGTTATGGGACTTCGGATTTATTTTTTACCCAAAAGTACTTCTAGAATGAAAAAAAAAGACTCCAATAAAATATATCTTAATACATAAAACATAACTTTATTTCCACCATCTAGAATTCTTTGCTTTGTGAAAATGATGGATTCTCTAGAATTACTCAGGCTTAGGAACTGTGCCGTACAAAAAAATGGTGAAGGAACAAAGGTTTAGTTTAAATAAAATTTACATGTATGTATGCATGTATGTGTATGTGTGTGTGTGTGTGTGTGTGTATGAAAAAGAGAACCCTTGTGCACTGCTGGTGGGAATATAAATTGGTGCAGCCACTATGGAAAACAGTATGGAGATTACTTAAAAATTAAAAATAGAACTACCATATGATCCAGCAATTCTACTTCTGGTTATTTATCTGAAGAAAATGAAAACACTAATTTGAAAAGATATATGCATTCCTATGTTCACTGCAACATTATTTACAATAGCCAAGATATGGAAGCAACCTAAGTACCCACTGATAGATGAATGGATAAAGAAGATGTGGTATACATATACATAAAGGAATATTACTGAGCCATAAAAAAGAATGAAATCTTGCCGTTTGTGACAACATGGATAGACCTAGAGGGTATTATGCTAAGTGAAATAAGTCAGACAGAGAAAGACAAATATTGTATGATTTCACTTATATGTGGAATCTAAAAAACAAAACAAATGAACAAACAAAACTAAACAGAAACAGGCTCATAGATACAAAGAAGAGGTGGTTGCCAGAGGGGAAGAAGGTGGGAGAAGAGAAACAGGTGAGGAAGATTAAGAGGTACAAACTTCCATCTGTAAAATAAATGAATCACAGTATGATATGTACAGTGTGGGGAATACTGTCAATAATTATGTAATGTTTTGTATGGTGACACATGGTAACTAGATTTATCATGTTGATCATTTTGAGAGGTACAGAAATATCAAATCACTATGTTCTATAACAGAAACTAACACAGTGTTATAGGTCAATTATACTTCAAACACACACAGATAAACAAACAAACAGAAAAAGAGATCAAATTTGTGGTTATCAGAGGTGAGGGCTGGGGGAAAGGGAGAATTGTAGGACAGTAGACATGAGGTACAAACTTCCAGTTATAAAAAAGCAAGGGCACCTCCCTGGTGGTGCAGTGATTAAGAATCTGCCTGCCAATGCAGGGGACACAGGTTTGTACCCTGGTCCGGGAAGATCCCACATGCCATGGAGCAACTAAGTCCATGTGCCACAACTACTGAGCCCAGGTGCCACAACTACTGAAGCCTGTGCGCCTAGAGCCCATGCTCTGCTACAAGAGAAACCACTGCAATGAGAAGCCCACGCACCGCAACGAAGAGTAGCCCCTGCTTGCCGCAACTAGAGAAAGCCCGCGAGCAGCAACGAAGACCCAACACAGCCAAAAAAAAAAAAAAAAAAGTTAAGTACTGGGAATGTAATGTACAACATGATAAATGTTATGAACACTGCTGTATGTTATATATGAAAGTTGTTGAGAGTAAACATCGCAACTTGATGAAAACTTAAGAATTTCATCACAAGGGAAAAATATTTTTTTGTTTCTCTAATTTTGTATCTATATGACATGTTCACTAAGCTTACTGAGGTAATCATTTCTTGATGTATGAAGTCAATCATTACGCTGTATATCAAACTTATATAGTGCTATATGTCAATTACATCTCAATAAAACCAGAAGAAAAAAAATAATAAATGTCTTTAATTATGTCTACGATAGTCTTCTGCCTCCTTCTCTCCCCCACATACCTTTTTCCCTCACCAGAGCTTACTTCCTGGGGTAAAGGAAAAGTCAATAATCCTGAAGTTTACTCGTATTTGCTCTATAAAATGCTGATACTCAAGTGTTTTTTCCCTCTGCCTGGGATGTCCATTCTGTTATGAATGGTTCACTCATCCTTTAACACCAAATTGAACGTTATTTCTTTGATGACCTTCCCACGTGTTCTTGTTCTCTATAATCTCACAGCACCTTTATATTTCATTATTCTATAACGGGTATAGAATAGTGTAAATATCTATTTATTCCCTGTTTCCCCTATTTGTGTATGTTCATCCAGGGAAAGTACATCCTTTATTCACCTTTGTATCCCTAGCCCTTTTCCCCCACGCATAGCAGGTACTATATAAAATCAATGGGTAGGTTACTGAGACACAGGTCTTAGCTAGTCACAAGGAATAACTAACAGAGCTGTCCACAGTTGCTCATGAAGCTGAATGCTCCATTATCATTGTAAGTCTTCCAGCAGAGGGTGGCTGACTGACAGAGATGTAATTATCCATCATCAGCATTACAACCATAAATAATAGCTACTTTTGATATACCAGCCTCTGTGCTAAGTCCTTTACATACATTATTACAAATGAATTCTTCTTTGAGTTAGGTACTATTATCCAAATGTTACAGATGCCCATTGTCACAAAACTAATAGATTACAGAGAACTAAAACCCTACTCTGCCCTGACTGTAAAGCCTCTATCTTAGTCACTATACTATACAGCTTCCCATTGTCAGATAAGTTTGAGTAGGGTGGGAGCTGAACTAGGGGGCAGCTAAGATCCCTTTCTAGTTCTAAGATTCTCTGATTCTATCAAACAAACTCTTCTAGTGCACTGAGGCACTTATTTGTTGATATATCTTGGTAAGGAAGTAGGGGAAAAAAGATGAAAATATGAGGTGCTGCTGCCAAATGAAGTTCACTTAGAATAGGAGGTGAAGTTTCTATATTATCATGAAAGTCACAAAAAAGCAAGCTTAATTACCTACAATTCTTTGGCAACTAAATGTGAATTAAAATGCATCTATGCTGGAAACACGAATCACATAAGACATTTACCTCTATAAGGCACAGGAATCGTTCCAGTGAGGTTCATTAGTTCCCTGGAACTGCCATCATTAAAAACTGAAAGGTAAGAATAATGAGTTAATCAACAAGCATTCTCACAGATGCTCCCACGTAAGTTATTCTTATGTTTCAGAAACAACAGTTAAAACGCATTATTACCCTTGAAAGGACTAACTTGTTAATGTTCATACATTTTGTCCAATAATAAAGTATCCTTTGTTGATTCACTTAATGGGATCAGCTTTAAATGAGTAAAGATGCTATGAATTACTTGGAAAAATAAATGTTAATGCTACAGTCCCAATAAATATGAGCTCTGGATCCCCAACCAACATGATTATAAAATTACTTAAAAATCACTATTAACTGACACCATATTAAATATTAACCTAATATTTTCAGATGTTTATTCCCACTCACTGTCATTCTCAATCCCAATGTAGTATCCCACAGTATGAAAAAGGAAAAAAGTTTTCAGTCAAATACGGACATCTTCTTTTAATACAAATATTTCTCACATCGCAGAAGTTTTCCTACCTGTAATTGACTGAATAACTAGGGCACATACTTTGTGTTACATGGACTGCTATTATCTGTAATAATGATTTGCAATTAACACTATTACATAGAGGAAAGGCTGTAATGTGCAGTACAAGAACACAGAACTGTACTGTTGACCTCAGTTCTTTTACCTACTATTGACAATTATAAACTGTGCTGTAATTTATTCTGATTTTGTATTTTTAAAAGACCACCGTATTTAATTTTAGGGTTATATTTACTCTAAAAGCAAGTTGATGACAATGGTTTAGACTTGGTCCAGCCTGTGTGGCTGTATATATAATATTTGTTCAATGATGTTGGAATCTTTGTCAGTTTATTTTGTTGTTGTTGTTGTTTTGGGTTTTTTTTTTGCGGTACGCGGGCCTCTCACTGCTGTGGCCTCTCCCGTTGCGGAGCACAGGCTCCGGACGCGCAGGCTCAGCGGCCATGGCTCATGGGCCCAGCCGCTCCGTGGCATGTGGGATCCTCCCGGACCGGGGCATGAACCCGTGTCCCCTGCATCGGCAGTCAGACTCTCAACCACTGCGCCACCAGGGAAGCCCCCTCTTTGTCAGTTTTGATCAACATTTATTCTTTTAGTATTCAGTAAAAACTATGCACTTACCATAAAATTCTAGCCTTTGTCACTTTATTCCCCCATTGAAGCCATTTTTAAATTAACTCTAATTTTGGTAATATGAGTTTTTTTGCAGATCTAAATACCATAGTACAGTATGTGGACAGGAAGGAGAATTATGCCCTAGTTTGGGAGAGGACTTCCGGTTCATGACTTTGTTGTTCAGGATATTCAGGATTGATTCCCCCTCTGCTGCCTCTCACCAGGCTCCTGTTTACAAAGCCCTGGAGATGAGTGGGGTTTAGAGTGAGAGTCTCAGCTACAAAATTCAGCTCTTTGCCCTCATTGCCAAGGGCCTCACAATGGGCAGGAGGCAGCATGGGTTTCCCTTGGCCCTGGCACATTTGGTGTTTACCAGGAGACGGGGTTGGAGAGATCAGGTTAGGATTGGTGGGGCCAAAAAGACTGTTTAAAAAAAAACAAACCAAAAAAAACCCTCTGAATATTGTCATTTCTTACTTAAATCACAACTTTATTTCATCTCAATAGAAGGTGGACACAAATTGTCACCTACCTACTCTACGGAATTAAGGACAATAGTTTTTAAGTGTTTTCTTCATCTATAAAATGAAAAGGATAGTCCAGAATATAGTTTTACAAAATGTGTTCCTAAGAATATAAAGAGATGCTCTAGAGAGAAAAAAGGTTCACTAGTTAATTAACTTTAGAATATACTGAACAATGTATTATCTTCTCTCCCCCCTTGGTGAGGCATAATGACACATTAGCATATTAAAGGCTCTGAGAAATCTTGTTGCAAAGAAACCCATTTAATTTTGTTTAATCTATAAGTGCTCAAACTTAACCTCAGAATCCCCTCTACCCATGCCCCCAAAGCAACATTCTTCACAACTATGTATACTATTTTGGGAAATGATGGACTAAACTATTTTTAACATCACCTCTAGTTCTAAATTTGCATTAGTTCTATGTTAGAGTAGTATATTAAAACTTAAAATAACTAAACAAATGTAAGATGTTATTATTAGATCTTGTAATTTCCTATCTCTCACAACTTTTTTTAGGTGAAGGTTAGTCCTACAATGAAAAAACCAACAAACTTAAAGGGAAAATGGGAAACCTACAATTATTAACAAAGAGAGTAAACTCAAAGTATAGTACTTGATATTTTTATTATATAAACTCACCATATGAATCCAATACAGGTTTGAGATCTTTGTATAAAGTAATAACACTGACAGTTTCACGTACAGTTAGGTCTCTGTATTTGTACTGAAAAGGAAAATTACAAATGAATTTAGTTTAAAACCAATGCACATATTTTACTGCTAGGTTAATTTTCTTAAAATCTTATTAATAGCACTCTTCTTAAAAGTATAATGGTTCTGAGTGATCATTAACATTAATTAAATAAAGACTGAAAGAACCTCAGTAGCTTTTTCTCCTGCCACCTATTCAAACTTTTACCTCCATTTTAGCTCTTTTTCCAACTTAAAAGGTCCTCCGCCAAATCAAATCTTAATCATTCTCAAAGACCTAGTTTACATCACTTTCCTTCTCAATGAATCCTTTTCCAGACTTCCCTTTAGCCCAAAACGATCTCTCCCTCTCCAGCATTCATCGTCAATACTATTTTGCAATTGACCATGTGCTGTATTGTATTCTCATACCCCTGTCTTGTACCACTCCAGTCCAGGAAAACTAGGAACCTTGCTTACACACTCTTAGCAGATTAGGAAATCAGGAGATGGGGATCCCCATCTGTTCACAACACACTGAAGCTCACCAGCTGACAAGCTCCATTCATGCACAAAGCTTTCAATCAGCTTTTAGTGCTTCTCTCTTAAAAAGGAACAGTCAGCTATTCCAAAAAGAAAGACTCCAAGAAACATGTCACAGACGGAAACGGAAAGAAGGAACTAAGAATAAAAATAATGCAAGGAGCAGAAGAAAACTTCAAAAAGAATTAGCATTAAAAATTTCAAAGAAAGAAGAAATGATATTGTATCCATAAAACAAGAACACTCAGAAAAGGACTCTTGGACATAAAAAAAAGTGAGAGTAGAAATAAAACATCTAATAGAAGGATTAGAATATAAAGTCAAAGAAATCTCAGAGACCAGCACAAAAGACAGTGATAGACAATAAGGGAGAAAATACAAGAAAAATTAGGAAATAAATCCAGGTCTACTCAAAGGCATCTCTTCAGCAGTTCTTGACCTCTTTTGTCCTGAAGCACCAACTTTTCCATGCTATGGGATCAGTACTATTACCACACACATATTTTTCTTTCTCCTGTCTTATTCACACAAAAACATTCCTTACCTCCCTTCCCCCTCCACCTACAACCAAACTTCTCTCAGTTCCCCTTTACTGCAAAAACTCCTGCAAGGAGCTTCCTACTTTTGCTGTCCGTAATTGCTCTCTTCCTACTCTCTCCTCTTAAAGCTTTTTATTATGGAACATTTCAAAGGTATCCAAAAGTAGAACAGTATAATAAATCCCCTGCTTCAGCACTACACCCAGCTTCAACAATCAACTCATAGCCAATCTTATTTAATCTATAATCTCATTCACCTTTCCCTCCTCCTGTATTATTCTGAAGCAAATGGTAACATCATATCCTATTACCCATAAATATTTTAGTACATATCTTTAAAAGATAAGAACTTTAAAAAAAAGCCTACAATACTATTATCACACTAAAATAATCACTATTTCCTTATATCATAAAATATGCAGTCTCATGTCATTTTTGTTGTTGTTGTTTGAATGGAGATCCAAATAAAGACCACATATTTCAATGTGAAAATGTCCTTTAGGCCTCTTTTAATCTACAGATTCTCTCCCACCCCTCTTTTTTGATAATAGCCTTACTGAGATATAATTCACATACCATATAATTCACACATTTAAAGTGACCTACGTAAGGCTCAGTGGCTGTTAGTACATTCAGAGTTGTACAACCGCCACCACTATCAATTTTAGAACATCTTCATCACCCCCAAAAGAAATGCACAACCTGTAGCAATCACCCACTCACTCCACCAGCGACATCCCCTTTCACCCTAGACAACTGCTAATCTACTTTGTTTCTATCAATTTGCCTATTCTGGACATTTCATATAAATGGAATTATATAGTCTGTGGTCATTTATGACTACCTTCTTTCACTTAGCAGGTTTTCAAGGTACATTCATGTTGCTGAATAATATTCCATTATATGGATATAACACATTTTAACTGCTCATCAGTGGGTCCATTTCTATTTTAACCCCTTCAAACTTACTTGTTGAAGAAATCGGTTCATTTGTCCTATAGAAGCTCCCACAGTTTGGATTTTGCTAACTGCGTCCCCTTGGTGTAGTTTAATATGTATGTTCCTATTTCCTTTGTATTTCTTGTGAATTAGTAGTTGGATCTGGAAGTTATGATCTTTTTCATGATTTTTTTCTAAATTTTACTTTTGTTTTTCCTCCACTGTCTTCCCCTCTCTCTGGCAAGATCATTTCACAGATGATGGTGTTTTTCCATCAAGTAGCATATGACATCTAGGTATCTCTCCGTGATGTTAACCACTGATGCTCAAAGACTAGACCCATTCTCTTCAAACCCACTCCAATCAGAGTTTTCCACTTTCACTGAAATTGCTCATTAACGTCACCAGTAACTGCCACACATGGCCATATGCAATGGCCAATCCTCAGTCTTCATCTTACTTAACCTATCACAGCAGCATTTGACCAAGTCAATTCCTTCCTCTTAACACATGTTCTTCACTTGATTTGCAGGACACCACTGCTGCTTTTTCTCCTCTCTGTGTCTACCCCTTCTCAGTGTCTTTGCTGGTTCTTTCTCTTCTCCTAACCTCTTATCTTAATAATACTGAGCCCCAGGGCTCAGTCCTTGGTCCTCTTCTTTATCTCAACTCACTCCTTTGGTGATCTCCATGCATGGCTTAAAATAACATTTATACACTGATAACTCCCAAATTTAAAAATTCGAGTCTGAACCTCTTTCCTGAACTCCAGACACGTATATCCAATTACCAATTTGATATCTCCACTTGGATATCTAATGAATGTCAAATTTAACATGATCAAAATTGAACTCCTTATCTTCCCCCCAAAATCTATGCCTCTTACAGTCTTCCATGTCTGTATCCTTCTAGTTGCTCAGGACAAAAGCTTTGACATTATCCTGGATGCTTCTCTTTCCTACACATCCACAGTGAGTCTGTCGGAAAACCCTGTTAGCTCTACCTTCAAAAATATCCAGAACCTGATCACTCCTCACTATCTTCATAGCTACACTTAGGTTACTACAACTGCCTCCTTGGAGTTGTCTCTGCTTCCACTCGACTGAACCTCCTACAGTCTAGTCTCAGCACAGCAGCTAGAGCTATACTGTTAACAGATCAGGGGCTTCCCACCATACTCTAAGTACAAGTAACAGATCAGGGGCTTCCCACCATACTCCAAGTAAAAGCCAAAGTGCTTACAGTGGCCTGCAAGACCCTCCAAAATCTACCACCCCTTTATTCAGCACTGTTTCCCCTTGCTCACTCCAGTCCAGCCCCCTTAGCTCCCTTTGCTGTTCCTCTATCATGCATGACAAGCTTCTGTCTCAGGGCCCTTATGCTTGTTTTTCCTTCTTCCTGGAATGTTCTTACTCCAGATTGTTCCAGTTTGCTTCCTCACCTCTTTCAGGTCTTGCTCAAATAGACCTCAGGAAGGCCTTCCTTTACTACTCTCTAAAATTGCAATCTATCCTATTCTCACGTTTGAGCACTCTATTACCCTTTCCTGCTTTACTTTTCTCCAAAGTACTTAACACCTTCTAACATGCTACTTACTTAATGTACTTACTGAGTTGTTTGTTGCCTTCTAATAGAATTTAAATTCCACACTGTCTGTTCACTGTTGTATCCCTAGAATCTAAAACAGTGTGAAGTGCATTACAATCTTTAATGTGCCAGCTCTCTCCTACCTAGTTAGTAGTGACTCCACCTCTAGGAATGCTGTAGATGTAGCATGTAAGAATACAGGTAGTTGTCTGTATGAAAAATATAAAAGTTATTTGTGTAAAGCAAGATGGACCAATAGTATAAATATACCTCTCTTAACTGCAAAAACAATGACAGAGAGGTTGTTAAACTAAAAGCTGTATTTAAGTTGGGAGCTAAAATAAATGCTCAAAGGAAAAAAATACCTGTAGTAATATATCAAAAGATAATATACTGTTCTATGTCAGTTATACCTCAAAAAAGACATAAGTAAAAGCAGGTGGCCCAAAGTAACATGTTGGGTGATGGAAATCCCAGAATCAGATAAAGAGTAAAGGACCATCACCCTAGCAATGTGTCCAAGGTCCTGGCTACCAATGCCTACACTGGACCACACCCAACTGAAAAGATAACACCTGAAGCCAGCCCTCCACCAGGAGGAAGAAATTCCACAAATTGCTTCTATTATCCTACTTACTATTCCTACCTATCTATCTCTTCACAGGCTGGAGAGAAAACGTGCTGATACTCAGAACTGACATCACCACTTGTAAGAGACTCAGTTTTTCAGAAACCGAGCCAAGAACCAAAAGACAGAATGCCATCTCCCACCTCTTCCCTATGTCCTTTTTTGTTCTTAGGATATGAAGAGGGTGGACGGAAAAGACAGGTGGAAGTATAAAATATCTTCTAAAGATGTCCTGCCTCTGTCTTTGAAGGCAGGTTCCTCTACAGAAAGTTTAGGAAAACTAATTATGGTTTTAAAAATTCAAAACCAATATTTGAATATTCCTGTCCTTGTATGTAAATACCTTCATACATATAAATTAAGGAATAAACCTTAAGAGCAATGTTATCAACTTTAAAGATTAAAAAAAATGGTACAGAACAGATACTCTTCAGTTACATAGTATATAAAACAATGTACTTTAAAAAAAAAAAGCAATATATAAATGTTACAACACAGACCTCTGCCACAATCTTCTAGGGCTCCCTAAAACTTCCTCTACAACTAAAGATAATTACTTTATCGAAAGAAAATCAAATCAACTATACCTCAATTTTTTTAAAAAAGAAAGAAAATCAGAAGCCTAGAAGATATGATTAGAACAATCAAGAGAAGCTTTATTTAAAAAACCATCACTCACTCTTTAGAGATTATTTGCTCTTCAATCAAAGACTATGGGGATGATTTTACTGGGGGGAAAAGTATATTTTTCAAAGGAATAAGTTCATACATAATAGTGTATTTTAATACTATTGAAAACTGTTTACACTTCTTTGCTTCCTACCATTCTTGTTTTGACAAAAGTATCTAAAGCTAATCGTTTAACTGGAGAAGATTCTGCACTCAACCATTTCACATACATCTTATTCCAATTAGCTTTGATAAACTGAAAAAAAAACAAAAAAAACACCCAGTTCACTCTGGTATCAGATGCCACATTTTAAGTAGTTGTCAAAATAACTCACGGCTTTAAATACAAAATGCCTACCTCCTTTTATAAAAAAGAAAAAAATACACCGGTCTTGAACGGTGAAGATTAAAAATTTCAAACCAAATAATTCCGCGTTATAAGTAGCATACAATTAAAGGTAGTCACTCTTAGCAAATCAAAGTCCCTGAAATGGTAATGGAATTCTATTTATTTCACCCGATGTAGTGAGGTACCGGTATTCTGGCTTCTCAAGGACGTTTTTACTTATAACTGAGCCAATTCAACCAAGTTATGATCATCCGCGGGTCGGCTATTGAGCTGCGTGAAGAATACAAACTGAAAAGGACACAATCTCCGGGGGCCGGGAGGGAAGGGCGAAGACGCACGAATCCTACACTGGGACACAAGTGGAGGAGTGCCCACGACCGAGTTTTAAGTACAACCCTCTCTTTGTGTTGATAAAAAACTAAGACGAAAACTATACTGCCCCAAAGACTGCTCCAAACTCTCTCCCTGGAGAGAGGAGGACGGGCGGCAGGTGGCAGGCAGCCTCGGCTCCGCGCCTTTGTTGACCGTCGCCGCCCCGCGCCGGCCCCGGCCCAGGATTCCGGCACCGGGCGACAGGCATCCCGGGGCTGGGGCGGCGGAGGCGGACGGGCACTGCCCGGGGCTTCGGGCTCGCCCGGGGGAGGCTCGCTAGGCTGGTCGGAAAGGCCCGGGCGGAGCGGAAGGGAGCGGTGGGTGAGCGCCGAAAGGCGAGCGCGCCGCGGCCTCACCTTGGACACCATTTTCTTGAGCTGGCTCTCCGACCCCGCCATGGCGGCCGCTTCGCGACTCCCGTCCCCACAGGCAGAGGGTCAGCCGCTCCGGGGCTGCCCCAGGCTGCCCCACACAGTCGCACACCGCGGAGCCAACCCCCCACCCCCCCCACCTCTACCAACAGGAAGTAGGCCACCACGCCAGCGCTTCCGGTTCCCTTACGTCACTTCCGAGGTCGGTGACCAAGGGTGGGCGTGGCTAGAGCTTGGCAGGCCGAGCAATCTTGTGCAATTTTGTGCTCTTCTCTTCAAATGGCCAGTGTTTTTACACTAGTTCATTATGGTGTGAATCTTTCCAAGAGTGCACTTTTGTTCCGAGGGTGGAAACTCTGAGCCGGGGTAAGATTGGCAGGTCTTTGACAGTTGCCCTTAGACTAAGAGCGCAGGTGCAGGGAGGGGAAGAAGTACGAAGATCTTGCCAGTGAGCTTAAACGACAAACATCAAGTGGGAAGGCACTGGACTGGAGTCAGAAAACAGTTCTGCCACTGACTTGCCCTTCTGATAATAGCAGGCAAATGCACTCCTAGTTCGGGCTTCAGTTTTTTCCAACTCTAGGATGAAAGGCTTGCAAAAGGCGATGCCCAGCGTCTCTGATTATCAGGTGGTTTTTCATTTTTAAGGTGAAAAGTTCATCATACTACATTCTCGAGGGCAAAGTGCAGAGCCCTCGTTTCACAGGAAGCCAGGCAGTAATTTCTTCTACAGGAAATCATTCCCCTAATCCAAATGCTTGGATTAAGCATTTTAATCCAAGCCCCCATTTCTCCTTGGTGCCCAGACATCCTACCTTCTACCTTGGATTCCGTGTGTGTACTAGCCTGTCCACTAACAAAGTCCAAGTCTTTGAGGGCAGACTCATCTTCAGATCCTCATTGTCTTATTATACAGTACAAGAGTAGGTACTCTATCTTAATTGAATTTCTATACCCATAGAAGTTCCTCATGGTCATTTATATTAGTCATTATTGTTGCACATCACCACCAGTTTTGTAAGTACAGTGCCGTTCGAGGTACTGTAAAGCTTGGGTTTGACGCTGTGAAGTATGATTATTTGGATGATATTAGCATAGTGCTACTGGGGAACAGGCTGTGGTATTAATTCTCTTCTAAATTGGCATCTAAGTGAAGGTCACATACACAAAGAGGGCCTAATTGACAACATGTGGAAGCATCATTATACATCGTTGCCAACACAGACAAAATAAAGTCTATTTTAATAGGTATCTTTCTTTGGACACTATATATTAGTTAAGCACACAGCTCCAGTCAAACCAAACTATAGGGCAGTCTATCCTTCCCTACACCTCTTTGTCACTTAAAAGTAATGTGCTTTTCAAACTATTCTTAAAGCCACAGCTTACCCAGGAGCACCTCCAGTTACAGCAATTCTACTTTTATCAATTGGAAGAGTGTAGGCAATATATTGTTCAAAAGGTGTTCTTGTTAAAAATAATTTTTTAAAGTTTGAAAACAATTAACAAAATCCATTCTCTTCATTTTGCACTTAAGCCACTTAAAATGAAGTAACTAAATATCCTGGGGACTGTATGAATTATAGGAAAGAATCTTTCTCCTCAATCTGAATATATTTCCTTCCACCCAATAAATTAGGAATCCCCCGGTAATTTTAAAGTCAAAGTTTATTTTATTCAATATTCTTGATATTTAAGAATAACTACAATGTAAATTGGAAAATAAAATATTTATCTGTTACAATATCAAAGAAGCATTTTAATCCAAGCCCCATTAAAAACCATAACAAGAGACACTGCATGATTTTGGAAAGATGAAAAAAAGTGAAAGTTAATAGAAGCATCATGAATGTCAAATTATCACCAAATCACAGTGAGGTGGTGGTGGTACTGCTTCTTGACTTATATATAGAACTTACTATATGATTTATAATACTCAACACTCAAGGAAATATCTGATAGAATTACTTCTATATTGTGGGCTTCTGTAGGGCAAGGGCTATTATTACTCATCTTTTCACTTCTCAGATTCTAACACAGTACCTGGAATAACAGTAGACGCAATAAGTATTGTTGTAGTGACATGTTCCTTTTATAATTAATGTAGTGAATTCTTAGCAATTCATCTATTTATACAGTATCTTGTAATTAGGTTATTCTTCAAGAGCACAATTAGGTATCTGATATTAGAAAAGGCGACTTTAAAAACACAAGAAATGGTCCTTTTAGTTTTAATTTCTTATTTCATACAAAAGGACAGTGAGGATATACTATTAGAGTTAACACCAAAATAACCTACCCATGCAGTGAAATTACACAGAACTAATGCTCTTCTCTTCAAATGGCCAATGTTTTTACACTAGTTCATTATAGTGTGAATCTTTCCAAGCATATTAAATACTTTTCTACTTAAACATGGAACACTGAATATAATTTCACCTTTTCTTTATGATTTAAGCTCATCATTATAAGCATCCATTATTATTCTAAATCAGCATTAGTTTGACTGTTTCCTCTCTATCTAAGGTATGTCTGCCCGTATAATCCATCTGGCTCCTATCTCATTGACCAGGTTTGGGTTACCTATAATATGCTTTCAAAGCACCTGGGACTTCACAGCACTTATTACACTTGCATTGGACATTTATTTGTGAGACTTGATTACTATGTTTCATACTAGATTATAAGCACCATGAGGGCTTGTACCTAGTCCAGGTTTGCTCACCACTGTATCTGCAGTGCCCAGTATGGCACCTGGTGTATAGCAGGCTCCCACTTATTTAACTGAATGACTAAATAAACGCCTACTTCAGTGCGTACCTCCCCCATTCCCCCCAGCTATTTGCTGAGGGCAAGTCTGGGAAGTCAGAGAATCAGTCTTTCTAAAAACTATATTGAAAAAAAAAGCCCCTACATGAGAATATAAGAGTATAGAACCCCAGCTTTAGGGTCTTGTGGTAACTATTTCTGCTTTTATGCTTTTTCCCTCTTCTCGTACTTAGAAAAAGTAGAGGTTGTATGTAAGTGTCCCTTAGTCATGAGATCTTGGGCACTAAACCTCAATTTCCTCCTCTATAAAATGATGATAATAGTCCCTTCCTCAGTGGGTTACTGTGAGGATTAATAAATAATCCTGAGGAATAAAACAATAAAGTGCTCATCACATTGCCAGAAATACTAGAAGTGTTGATGTTAGTTCTTGCTCTTAGCTGTGCATCACATTCGTAATAATATGCTATCTTTCACATATGAAGATATTGTCATTATTGACCCATCACCAAAGTAAATCATTTCTTCAGGAGTAGTTAAAGGATTTGCTCAGACAATCAGCCCACCCAACCTCCCCCCATTAAGACCAATGGCTTTTACGAAAGCCTCATATTTTGGCTTTAAACTGCTTGGCTTTCATTCATAACCTACTTCCACTAAAAATACACATTCTCTACGGTTCTACTAATGTCACAGTGCGTTCTTGAGATGTCGGAGATCTTATATAGCCTAGGAAGAGGTTATAGAAAATTCCAGAAAGGACAGTCCCACTGGAAATTAAAGTACACTTTTTCTTCATATATTAAAAAATTTCATTTTCCTTTTTACTATTTTAAAGTACGTGTAAAATTCTTTTCCATTTTTGTGGTAGCTAATCAATTTGAAGAGGGAAAACAAAATGCTTTATTATCATTACTACCCACTGTTTTTAAAGAAGAAACATTAATAGCTTAAATTGTGGATCCTTTGAGTGTATAGCTGGCACAGATTTTGTAAATCCATACTGCGCTTTCGGCTTATCATGGTTATTATAACAGTCAAAGAGTAATTTTCCTTTAAAAATGTATCATTTTCAAAGTATTCCCAAAGTGCTAAAGGTGCTCATTGAGGATACATAATTTTAAAATGATGCATATTGCAGATGAACGTTTATCTCTGCTGTAGGTTTAAAGAACAGTATAGATATCTCAAGAACAACAAAGAAAATTAGATTTTTTTCCTTCTTATCTAACTACCTAAGGATTCATATTACAAAGCCAACCAAGAAACCATCTACCTTAACCAAGCAGTTTGTAAGGATAAATAATAAGACACAGAAGTTCTCAGCCCTATATATATGTTGGTAAAATTAAACGACCTTTCCTTTCAAGTAACTCTGAACTTTAGAATCAAAGTTTTAACTGTTGCTGGAGACTATGTATTGATGATGCACTGCTTTGGAGTTTCTCAGTCACTGTATCTTCTTTCACTGTGGTCCTGATGACTTCAGACACTCCACTGGTTCCAAGGATGCAAGGCAAACTTAAAAACACTTCACTATTTATATCATAATATCCCTGAAATGAAAAAAAATTGGGATTATATTAGAGCCGAATCACTGCAAAAAAGATAATACCATAAATATGGATATTTCCTAGCTTTTCTGGTCCTAGAAGTACAAAGTGATACAAGTTGAACTTAAAAAAAATTGTTCATTTATTTTCTAAATTCGAGTCACTGTTTCACAAAATTTTTGTGAAACGGAACTTGGTCAAAGACACCCACTTTATGGGGAGGTAAGCTAGCCCCCTGCAATATGAGTAACAGGCTGGGGGTTAAGAAAAATGTCGGAGTGAATTCCCAGGGGAGGGGTTTAGCATGGACTCTGAGTGCAGTCAAATTTGGTAATCTGTTTTCAGTCTTTCCTTCCATGTTTTATTTCCCTTCTGGTATTCCTAAGTTTTCATGAACATTTGGTTAAGCATTTGTGCCTCATCTTAGCTGTGCTTTAGGGACTCTATACTTGGAATAAAGCAGTAAAGGACAAACTGAACTGGAGAAGCAGACTGATGATTGGCTAAGACCAGTTGGCACGTTGGTCTGGGGTGACCCGGCTGGCTGAGGAGATAAATGACAAGAAGAAGTTTGTGGAATTTATAAATGCTTCTCGGGGATTCCAAAAATTAATGGGGGTGAAGGGCAACCTGGTAGAAGCCCAGACTTCCCATAGCCAAGCAGGACAGAGCTTAGACCAAACTGTCTTCTCCCATGTGTTACTCTAAAAGCTGGTGATACTGAAGATACCTGGGTTACAGTGTGAACAGCACTTTTTCTGGCTTTACATTAATAATATAAATATTTTAAAATATGATGAGAGAATGAGAATAGCAATTACCTTTGCTAAAACTGATACAGAATGCACCTTCTTTTTATCATTCACAATACTGTCAACCAGGTCGGCTACTGACAGTCCAACAGACCAGGATCTTTGACCTTTTACTCTTAACAGTTCCATGGCTCTAGGTTATAAAAAACAAAAACAAAACACACAAATCACGATTTTAGAAAATGCACAAAATATGTACACTTAGTTTTAGCTTCTGTTTAAGATATTAATTAGATATTTTTATGACACAGAAGTGAGAGTTATACAGCAATTGTTAGGAAAACCTACAGTCCAGTAATGAAGCTTTTCTTAAAATGTCAGGCAGTTCACAGAGAGTCAATACAAATGGCCTAATAATATAAAAACATGCTCAGCACCACTAATATTTAACTAAATATGAGTTAAAACAATAAATACATCAGTTTTGCCCATCAAAATTGGCAAAGATTAAAAAGACTGATAACTACTTTTCCCCAAGCTACAGAGAAACAGGCATTCCCATAACTGCTGCTGAGGGTGCAAAATTATTCAACTTTTAAGAGGAAGATCTGGCAACACTTGATCTAGAAATTCCTCTTCTAGGAATTTATCCTGTAGCAATATGCTCAAGTGTGCAAAGATATACATGTAAGTATGTTTGTCTTATTTGAGACACAAAAAATTTTGGAAATAATTCATGAAAAGAGGACTTGTTAAATAAATCACTACCAAATGTAGTGCCATATAGCTTTTATTTTTTTAATTAATTAATTTATTTATTTTTGGCTGTGTTGGGTCTTCGTTGCTGCACGCGGGCTTTCTCTAGTTGTGTCGAGCAGGGGCTACTCTTCGTTGAGGTGCACCGGCTTCTCATTGCAGTGGCTTCTCTTGTTGCGGAGCACAGGCTCTAGGCACGTGGGCTTCAGTAGTTGTGGCACGTGGGCTCAGTAGTTGTGACTCACAGACTCTAGAGCACAGGCTCAGTAGTTGTGGCACACGGGCTTAGTTGCTCTGCAGCATGTGGGATCTTCCCGGACCAGGGATCGAACCCGTGCCCCCTGCATTGGCAGGCGGATTCTTAACCATTGTGCCATCAGGGAAGTCCCCTAGTGCCATATAACTCTTGAGAAGAATATAAAGTAGATTTATATGTACAATAATGGGAAAATATCCAAGATTTATTATTAAGGAAACAAAGCAAGTTGCACGATAATATAAATAGCATACATTATTATAAAAATAATAATAAATAATAATGATAATGTTTGCAGAAGCATGGGAAAAAACGTTTGGATACGTGGACACTAAACTGTTAACAGTGGTTGTTTCTGGAGAATGGAATTGCCCCTGCTTTTCACTTTCTCCTATATAGATATCTGCAGTATTTAAAGTTTTATCTTTGCTGTATACCAGAAACTAACACAACATTGTAAATCAACTATATTTCAATAAAAAAATAAATAAAAATAAAGTTTTATGAGAGCATACATTCGTTTTGTAACTAATTAAAAGTGATACAAATTAAACAAACATGTTTGAATTCCTTCCTTTTAAAAGCTATAAATGCAGCATTATATAGAGAAGCAGATTAGAATGGATTATACAACATACTACTCTTCTCAATAAGAGAATATTCTTTCTAGTTGTTATATTCTAAAAACCATAAACTGCAGGTTTAAAAAGCTAAAAATCACCACTCAGAATTCAGGAAAGGATGTTATTATGTGACAGTAAAACAACAAATGGCATGAAAATATACAGTATGTAGAGTCCACCCTATCGGGTCCAGACCCCAGGAAGGCCTCTGAATAAACACAAAAGATACGAGGATCTGTGCATTATACTTTGTTTTTGCCTGAATTTATAATGTGGGTTATCCATTCATATTAGACTAATTTCCAAATGTATTTATGTGTAATTAATAAATACATATTGATTTTTAAGTGGTATAGACAAATTCTCTTCTACATTTAAGAAAATATCCAATACCCTCAGATATAGGATCCTATATCCTAAATATAGGAGCAGTAAATCACTGCCTACAAATAAGGAAACTATTCTACCCTCTAAAGAGTCAACTGTATATTGAAATATTAAGCTTGCAAAGCACTCTTAGATCTACTTTGAGATAAGAAATCAAAGAATAGAAAACATTGTTCTCATGTACTTTGGTTCGTCCATACTAGTAAGTTTTGTTTGCAGAAGCCCGGTAAGTACATGCTGTGCAAACAGCTGCTACATTAGCTATGAAGTGTATGGTTTTTAGTTGGATAAATGCAAAACTACACTCAGTATTACCTGTTGGACAGCTGCTGAGAGTTATGCCTTGTTACGTCCTCTTGGCCACCCCATGTGGGCACTAAAAATTAAATGAAAAACTGATTATATTTCATCAATAACTCTCTTAGGATTAAGATGTGATAAATGATCATCTGCAGTTAAGGGTATTAACTGTATTAAACTGTATTAAACTTTTTTTTATTAACTGTATTAAACTTTTTTTTTTTCTTTTTGCGGTACGCGGGCCTCTCACTGTTGTGGCCTCTCCCGTTGTGGAGCACAGGCTCCGGACGCGCAGGCTCAGCGGCCATGGCTCACGGGCCCAGCCGCTCTGCGGCATGAACCCATGTCCCCTGCATCGGCAGGTGGACTCTCAACCACTGCGCCACCAGGGAAGCCCTAAACTTTAAAGAAACATTTTCCCCCCTTCTAGCTAGAGTTATATTTTTCCACTGGTGGCACTAAATGTGCTGTACTGATTGCCTGGGGTGAGAAAGACTTTGAGCTGCAGTTCCCCCAAAACATGATCCCTAAAGTCTACTTGCAGCCCCTTACCTGTTCTCTCTCAACAACACTGGGCCATTTTACTGTCCAAGTAGAAAGCTTTCTTTTCTCAGCAGGCAATGCATAATAGGCTCCCATGTGCTGCAAGCACTTGGCATTTGCTCCACTGGGAACCATACATACATACATACATGCCACGCGGCTTGCAAGATCTTAGCTCTGGCCAGGGATTGAACCCAGGCACAACGGTGAAAGCGCCAAGTCCTAACCACTGGACCGCCAGGGAATTCCCACAAGTCTTCTAAACTGCATTCAAGATTAGGCCAGTTAGTGATGTGTCAGCAACCAAGGACAGCTTCCCCTCCTCAAACTGATTATAAGCTTCCAGGGGGCAGGGATCATGTGTTTTTCTTTTGTGTCCTCCAACACAGATTCTTTACCACAGTAAAGAATGCACAGGATGGGCTTCCCTGGTGTCACAGTGGTTACGAACCCGCCTGCCAATGTAGGGGACACAGGTTCGTGCCCTGGTCCAGGAATATCCCACATGCCACAGAGCAGCTAAGCCCGTGCGCCACAACTACTGAGCCTGCGCTCTAGAGCCCGCAAGCCACAACTACTGAAGCTCGCGAGCCACAACTACTGAAGCCTGCGTGCCTAGAGCCTGTGCTCCGCAACAAGAGAAGCCACTGCAATGAGAAGCCCGCGCACTGCAACGAAGAGTAGCCCCCGCTCGCTACAACTAGAGAGAGCCTGCACGCAGCAATGAAGACTGCAACGAAAAATAATAAATAATTATTTATTTATAAAAAATAAAAATAGTAAATAAAATAATTTCATTAGTAAATAATAAAAAAATAAATTTATTTTAAAAAAGAATGCACAGGAGATAATATGAGCTGACCTTGCACACAATCCATAATTTTATAAAGTATTTTTATTTATTTATATATTTTTAATTGTTTTCTTTTTTTTTTGCTGTGCTGGGTCTTGGTTGCTGCGCACGGGCTTTCTCTAGTTGCAGTGAGTGGGGGCTACTCTTTGTTGCAGTGCTCGGGCATCCTCCCATCCTCTTCCTCCCTCCCTCCCTTCCTTTCTTTCTTTATTTTTGGCTGTGTTGGGTCTTTGATTCTGTGCGAGGGCTTTCTCTAGTTGTGGCGAGTGGGTGCCACTCTTCATCGCGGTGCGCGGGCCTCTCACTATCGTGGCCTCTCCTGTTGCGGAGCACAGGCTCCAGACGCGCAGGCTCAGTAGTTGTGGCTCATGGGCCTAGTTGCTCCGCGGCATGTGGGATCTTCCCAGACCAGGGCTCGAACCCGTGTCCCCTGCATTGGCAGGCAGATTCTCAACCACTGCGCCATCAGGGAAGCCCCAGACTCTTAACCACTGTGCCACCAGGGAAGTCCACAATCCATAATTATATTAAACAAAGAGGAAAACATAGTTGCAACAGTTAAGTTGAAAAACATCAAAAAGTTTTAAAAGTTTTTATGTTAAGTTAAAAAAGAAGCTAAACCAAACATTGTTACATGAAAAATATAAATACATGTGGACAAATTAAGGGGTTTTAAAAAATGTTTCACTTGAATGGAAGGGCTATACATGAATTATTTTCTAAAACAAAATTTTGGCACATTATTAGTATATTCACAATATAGAGAAAATTGCAGGGAAATATCTGCTAAATGAAACACAGCATTCACAGACCTTGGAAAGATAAATAAAAAGGGCAGGTAGGTATAAGAAAAGACAAATACAAAGAAGTCTGGAATTTAATTATGAGTATTACTGCCATTATATATTACACACATAATCACGTTTTATCTTTCCTCTGAGTTTGGACTTATAAGAGCCATGAGAAAACAATGTTTGGGGAGAGGGAGAAAGCTTCACTATGTTCAAATTTGCTTCTGACACAGTCATTAGGATTTTCAGTTAAGTTTAGATGGACTGAATTATTTCATTTTTTTGTTCATTTACTGCCCAACCCTTCACACTTCCTAAATATATATTTATCCTAGTTTAAGAATCCCTTTCAAATAATGCATCTAATCAATCCTAATCTTTCTGGTTCTACTCCTTAAAAACAGTAATCCCCTGACCCCAAAAATTTTAATAAACAATGACCATGTGATCTCTCTTTTCCATTACATATAACACCTATCCTTTAGGTTAAGATTGATGCCCAAAGCAGATGATCTAACACTCTGTTTTGAGGTCCAGCCCTTGGGTTTCTAAAACACCATTTGAAGGAGTTATCTGCAGTTTACATATGATTTCAATATCACAGCTAAAAATAGCAGCTCCAAAGCACATGTTCTACTGACTAATTTTGTGGGGCACTGTATGAATGACCTTTGGATACAACAAGATGGTATCAGGATCATTCATTAATTTCAAAACATATTTACTGAGGCCGTTCCAAGCTCAACGGGTTTACAGTCTGTCGGGGTGAAGAGACAAGTAAATATGCAATTATAACAGTGTGATAGTGGTTATAATAGAGGCATAAACTTACTTAACCTGGAGAATTAGGGAAGGCTTCCTGGGAGAGGTGGCACTCAAGCCCAGTCTTTTTTTTTTTAAATAAATTTATTTATTTATTTATATTTATTTCTGGTTGCACTGGGTTTCTGTTGTTATGTGCGGGCTTTCTCTAGTTGCGGCAAGCAGGGGCTACTCTTTGTTGCAGTGTACCGGCTTCTCACTGCGGTGTCTTTTCTTGTTGCAGAGCACGGGCTCTAGGCACGCGGGCTTCAGTAGTTGGGGCACGCGGGCTCAGTAGCTGTGGCTCACGGTCTGTAGAGTGCAGGCTCAGTAGCTGTGGCGCACAGACTTAGCTGCTCCGCAACATGTGGGATCTTCCCGGACCAGGGCTCGAACCAGTGTCCCCTGCACTGGCAGGCAGATTCTTAACCACTGTGCCACCAGGGAAGCCCTCAAGCCCAGTCTTGAAGGGTAAGCAGGACTTAGCCAAATTAATGAATGTTCAGGTAAAGGAAGCATCAGGTGCAAAGGCAAGGCGGCATGAGAGTGCATGAACCCTTCGGGAAGCTGCAAGTTGATCACCTGACTAGCATAAAATGCTTGTCAGAATGGCAGAAGATGAGGCTGAGGAAGGAAGCATGACACAAATCCTAAAGGGTCTTATATGTCATGTAATTCCTCCTCCAGGCTGTAACTGTCATTTGTCTCTGAAATACTTAAATAATCTCACTTACATATCTGCTATTCTTATACTCTGTTTCTAAACCCTAATATTGCATTACTTCAAAGTGTAGTTTTCCATGTCCCTTTGCCAATTTTCTATTCATAACCATCTCGCCGTCTTGATCATTGTAGTAACAGCTACCATTTAGTGAGTGTTTACTCTGTGCCAGGCACTGTACTAAATGCTTAAGATAAATTATCTAATTAAGTCACAGCAAGAAAAAGTACAGCTTTGGAGTCAGACCAGGGTTCAAATTGCAGTTCTGCCCTTACAAAATGTGTAAACCTTGGACAAATTGTTAACCTCATTGAATCTTAAGCTTCCTCACATATTGATTTGGAAAACTACCACCTCCTTCATGGAGTGTTTTTAAATTTTAAATGAGATATGCAAAGCATTTAATACTCAATGAAAAATAATTCTAATTTTGCTATTACTGTGGTGTCACCTATGCAGATATAACCAACTGGTGTCCATACATGAAACCAGCAGAGGGAGCCTCTAATCCATTTCTGGCTTCAAGACCAAGGTAATTATCGGTGGATAGAACTGTCTCTGAAACAAAGTAGAAGACAGGATAAAAAGTACCTAGAAGGGAGATAGGGAGATGGGCTGGGGAGTACATAGGTACCTTCAATGGTATTTGTATTGTTCTTAATTGAGTATAGATTCATGAATGTTTGTTCTACTATGATGCTTTAAAACATACATATATGCTATACACATTCTTTTATATGTGTCAAATATTACATAATGTTATATTTAAGTGATCTCAATTCACATGCACCTACAGCTCTCCATTTCTAGTTCCTACTTGAGAGCTCCCTTCCTTGTGCTTTTGTCTTACTTCCCTTGGACCTCTCTTATTGCAAGTCAACACTGCCTTTAATTATAGTCATTTCCTATATTAGACTCCAAGCTGCCTAAAGACAGGGTCAGGTTCTTATTCATTTATGTAGCTCCAACAGCAGTCAGCACAGTACCTTAGGTTTATTTATCAAGTCACACCATCCTTTATTTTCTCTTTACAATTTGAGATATTAATATAACCATATTGTGAAATGTTCTTATTCATTCAAAAATTATAACTTATTAGGGGGACTGGTTAAATAAATTTTGGTATATCCAGTAGTTTAAAAGGATGAGCAAGATCTATATATGTTATTATGCAATCATCTCCAAGTCATATCACTAAGTAAAAGGGCAAGATGGAGAATGATGTATTATGTATATTTCATACATGTGCTTGTCCATACACAGAACATTTCTGTAAGGTTGCAGGGCTTCTAGAGAGACGGACTGGGTGTCTGGCATAAAAGGGAGACTTATTTTTCACTACATATTTTTTTGTACTATTTAATCCTTTTACAATGTGAAAGTATGACTTTAACTAAAAGAACAGCTTAATAATTTACTCTTTCAATAAGGAGAAGGTACACACACAAAATTCAAATTGGATCAGAATAAACAGCAGTTTAACAAAAGAATAAATATCTTGAGACAACATATGGTTAATTACCACATAGCTAGCAAGAGCTTTTAGCTCAAAGGAATGAAGGAATCACTGTGCAATGATGTGATCAGGAAAAGCTTCAAAGGGTAAGGTAAGGGAGACTTGACCTAGGTCTTGAAGAATGAGATTTGAATATGCTGAGAGAGAAAGAGAAGGGATTATGGGAAAGGTAAATGCAACGGGCAAAGGTCCCTGTGGCTGAAGCAAAGCTGTGGGGTGGGGCCGAGATGCACAAGACCTGGGTTTTAGCCCCGCTTTGACCTGAAAAGCTACAGCCTCCTGGGGAGGTCACTCTTACCATCCCTGACTCCATTGCTGGCTCCCTACAACAAACTGTAATTGATGATCCCTTGGGTCGCTTCCAGCTCTCTAATAACATGACTCTCTCCATAACTGTAATTGGGGAGGAAGATTAAGACTGCATTTTGGGACTCCTTGAATGGCAAGCAAAAGAATTTAATAATTTGGTCAGAGGAAGCCTGTGAAAGTTTTTGAAAAGAGGAACGTGACTTAGGAACATTGAATTAATATGTGCAACATACTGCAAACACTGTAAGTTTTAGCTAATACCATTATTAATTTGGCATCATTTACAGGGTAGACTAGAGGGAAAAGAGCACATTAACTGGGAGATCTGCAATAATCAGGCAAGCAGGAGATCAACATGGACCAGAATTCAAATGGTAGTAGTGAGTAAACTCTGGGGTCTTGAGTTTGTTTGAATCCCTAGACATTTGTTACTCTAATACATCTGCTCCAAGTTCTTATTTGCTCCCCTCTTCTGGTTCTATTGATTAGTTTTTAGTGTCAGGAAGCATTCTGAGCCTGAAAAGCTATCTCTGCTTGAATCACACTGTCAGGTTTTGTCAAGGTTTATTCTATAGCCTGACTCTTTCTAGCACTGAACTTTCTAGGTGGCCAGTGCAGATTTATACAGATTTAAAATCTTCCTCCAGTTCTCCAGTTAAATGATCACTTCCTCACAGGCAGAGAAGTTCTTTTCTACATTGTTCTCTACCCTACAGCACCTACAGGCTGAATAGAGTAATAGTAATATACTTTAAATGAGGAAGCAATGATTAATTTTCCCCAAATTACCTTTTTAGCACATTACCCGCATGCTCAAATACCTTTAATATTTCCCCTCTGCCTGAGAATCACTTTCCAGCTCTTTATCAGGTATTCAAGGATCTCCAAAATGTGAAAGCAACCAAGTTTATCTGGTTGAAACTCTGCAACAACCAGTCTAGATATTTTTATCCCATGACCATGCCATACTTAAGTGTATGCCTTTGCCTGTTTTCCCATTCCTGGAATGTCTGTCCCATTCTTTGCTATTTATTCAAATCCTATTCATTCTTCCAAAGTACAGTTCAATGATGGCCTACACAGAATTTTCTCCAGTCATTTCAACCCATGTTAAATGCTCACTCATAAGTGTTTAAGCACTGTAAGTCTAAAATATATTCATTTTGGCACTTAATCAAATAGTATCCGATACTTTCATTGTTAGCCAAAACATCTTGTAAATATTTTTCTTGTTGCTCTAAAATAATTTTTAAGTATGATGAAGGAAGAGACTATGCTCTGTGCCTCTTTTGTATCATACTAACATCTTATATAGTAGTGAGAAGAGTAGATACTCATATACTTGTTTAAATGAATAAAAATGAACAAACTTAGGATAAAGCACTTTTATCACCTAACCAACCTGACTTTATAGCATGAGGGAAAAATAAAGAAAAAAGAGATTCTTGAATCAAATAGGGAAAGCATTCATTTGGGATAAGAAAAGGGGCTTTCAAATCCAGGGGACTGTATTTTTTTTTTTTTTTTTTTTGCGGTACGCGGGCCTCTCACTGCTGTGGCCTCTCCCGTTGTGGTGCACAGGCTCCGGACGCGCAGGCTCAGCGGCCATGGCTCACGGGCCTAGCCGCTCCGCGGGATGTGGGATCTTCCCGGACCGGGGCACGAACCCGCGTCCCCTGCATCGGCAGGTGGACTCTCAACCACTGTGCCACCAGGGAAGCCCGAGGGGACTGTATTTTATGAATGCTTTCTGTGGTAGGGACAGAGCAGAGAGCAAGTAGCTGGTAAAAAAAAAAAGGCCATAAGGGTAAATAAAGAATGAAAATTCTGTTTAAAAAGGTGAGAAACAGACAGGAGGTATGTACCTAGGGAGAAAGTCTGAACTTAGGGAAAGGTAAGCAAGATTGTAGGATGGGAGAGTAAAGGCAAGAGTTCTGTATATGCTTTAGGGTTTATGTAAATGTTGCTCTCCAGAAAATTAAACTTTTAAATTGATCCTGGATGCTGAAATTCAAATACAAAATATAAAAAGATAAATAAAAATATATAACCTAAGGGGGTCTTGCCTTTTACTTACAGAAAAGTAAATACAATCAGAATGACATGTTTGCAAAGTATATTCACAATACGGGGCCTGTCACACAAAAGGCAATGTGGAAAGAAAGCCAATGAAGCGCCACAATTTTGGAGTCCCCAGAACTGTGCATATCATGCATATCATGGCCTCTGGTGATGTAGGTTATCAATATACATAACTAATAAACATGTATTTCTTACCTTTGTCTTCTCCCTGCTCACCAATAACCCATACTTCTCTTCCTGAAGTCTGTGCCTTCAAAACATTTGTAATAATATATTGTAATCTCTGTGAATCCAGATTGCAACCAATTCCAATCACTCGATTTGCAGGAAATGCACTCAGTTTCCACGTCACATAGGTCATGATTTCCACTAAATATTACATACAAGGTGAAAATATAAATATTTTAAAAAATGTACTTCTAGCCTAGTTCCTAAACAAAATATTTATTATTTTAATAAGTATATTAAAACTTGTATATACTCTTCTTAGGTCCTAAATGCACTATGAAGCATAACATATTTTAAAATTTATTATATATTATGTAAATTTAATATATTTTAATTTTAATTAATAATTAAAAACAACTAACCAGGTTTCAGCATGATCTTACATAACTTTGCTGTTAAATATAAATTTTTAAGAGAGGAAAACAGATAATTCCCTAGAGCAGTTAAGCAAGAAAGATGAAAACGGGGTACAGAAAATCAGAAAATAATTTTTTTCATTGATCAAGTTCTCTTTTATATCTAGCTTAAGCTGAATTTCTATCTTTAAATTAAAATACTGATTCATATACTACCACCATGTTATACAGCATTATCAACAAAAATACAACTATTTTTTTCTTTTGTGACAAAAGGATGTCAGGAATTTTTTTTTTTCTTTTTTTGCGGTACGCGGGCCTCTCACTGCTGTGGTCTCTCCCGTTGCGGAGCACAGGCTCCGGACACGCAGGCTCAGTGCCCATGGCTCACGGGCCCAGCCGCTCCACGGCATGTGGGATCTTCCCGGACTGGGGCACGAACCCGCATCCCCTGCATTGGCAGGCGGACTCCCAACCACTGCGCCACCAGGGAAGCCCGGATGTCAGGAATTAAACCAACATTCCTCAATCAATTGCTATAGGAGAACAAGTGAAATTCATATCATACTCCTATATTGGGAACATTAAAAAAAAAATCTGTTCACCAATTTGAGTCCAGTACCACCTAATTCTTTGAAAAAAATTTCTCAAATAATTTGAGAAACAATTTAAAATACAAAATGTTAAAAATGCACTCTGGTGTGCTCACTAACATTTTATGACACTTCAGAGTTAACAAAGGAGCCTTCTATAATCTACTGCATCTTTCTCTTGGGCATTTAACCATTTTCTCACTGAGAAAGGCATGGCTAACAACCTGGAACATATTAATAGTAATATTATATAAAAAATTGTAAGTTGTAACCTTCTAGTTAATGACAGTCAGAAGAAGTAACTGGTTGACAGGATATGGAAAATACTGCATTGTTCATCATAAGAGCAATTTAACTGAATGCTCTGGCTGTCCCTTTATAACCTTGTTTTATGACTTTTATCAGAAATGGCAATTCTACTGATACACTGGACCACCAAATTTATTTAAAATAAAGTCTTGTACCTGGCTGAGATGCAACGAGCAGGATGCCATGTGGACTATAATGTCCCAGAGCTGCAACAAAGGCTCTGAACATATCCACATTTCTCTGTACCACGTCGAGGTAGGACTGAGAACTACCCAGAGAGTTGACTGTGAAGATCACCACCTTGGAATGAGTAGAGGCAGACAAATCTAATGAATAAAAAGAAACAGTCTGAGTTCAAGATAAAGGTTTTAACCAAGTTCTTGTTCATGATAATCAGGTTCTTCTTTTCTACAATTAGACAGCTTTTAGCACAATTGCCTCTAGATCAATCCTGTGTCCATAGGAAGGATACAAAGTGCTGAGGTTTGCCTCCAGAAAGAGGATTAAAAGCAAGAGTGTATCCCAGGGGAGGAAAGAGCAAAAAAGATAAAATAAATTACAGAATCCAGACTCCACAAACAGGGAATTAGGTTTCTACGTAATTCACAATTTTCTTAGAAAAAATAAATAATATGCTATAGGCAGAATGCACCTATAATCAATTACATCACTGATTTTTTTTTTAAGCTCTAGGTCCATCCATGTTGCTGCAAATGGCATTATTTCATTCTTTTTATGGCTGAGTAATATTCCATTTTTTATATATACCGCATCTTTTTCTTTTTAATTTTTATTGGAGTATAGTTGCTTTACATGTTGTGTTAGTTTCTACGGTACAACAAAGTGAATCAGCTATACATATACTTATATCCCCTCTTTTTTGGATTTCCTTCCTATTTAGGTCACCATAAAGCACTGAGCAGAGTTCCCTGTGCTATACAGTAGGTTCTTATTAGTTATCTATTTCACACATAGTATCAATAGTGTATATATGTCAATCCCAATCTCCCAACTCATCCCACCCCCCCCTTCCCCCTTGGTATCCATACGTTTGTTCTCATCACTGATTTTTAAACTGCGAGTTTAGGAGTCCTAGACCTCCTTGAAAGTGACTAAGAGGCCATGTAGGAATGGGAATAAGCAGAAAGAAAGCTGGCAGGCACAGCATAGTGTTGTTTGTATCTGTTTTATTTATTAAGGATTCTACTCCAAAGAGGAAAAAAATTATTTGAAAATCTTTAAATCAAGATAAAACATCTTGGCTCATTTTTTTTACTGACTTTTCCTTACATTGAAGCCCAGTGTCTTGGTTTTAGGTTCTTCTAATGGGGCTTACATGTAAGCAACTGTTATGACTTAGGAAAAGCTGTTCTCCAGAATTCACGTCTCTGATCCTCAAGCATACTTATGCTATTTTACAACTACATTACTCTCTATTACACAGTGTGTTTTACAGAAGTACATGCCAAAACAGTGGCCAGAATTATAAGTATCAGAAACAACAGAAAAATAATAAAGTAACTAGGGTGATATCAGTTCAGTCAACATGTGTAAATGATTATTAGCATCTCAGCAAGACAATGAGTAGATTCCAGGGTTTATAGTCTTAATTAAGCCTATAAGGCCATTTTCCTAAACAAGTTGCAGAATGAAACCCTTGTGTAAGGTTTCCACTGGGAAATGCATTATCCAATTTTAATTCATAATCTGACACAGCTGTGTGGGTAGATCCAAAAACTGAAGTCCTGCATCTTGATTATGATTCTTCATGAGTCCTCTTAAGTAAATAATGCCTATGTTCTAGTGTTCAGAATAGATACCTGGTAATGAGTCAAAATCTCAGCATTGGAAGACATTAGAACTGAAAGGGATACAGTTAATACTTCCATGCCACTTCTATGTGCCAGGTACTGTTCTAAGACCTTGACCTGTATTTACTCATTTAATGTAATCCACAACACACTGTGGGGCAATATCATTCCCATTTTACAGATGAGGAATCTGAGGCACAGAGAAGTTAAGTAACCTGCTCAAAGTCATAGAGCTAGTAAGTAGCAGAGCCAGAATTCAAGCCCAGGCAGACTGGCTTCAGAGTGCTGTTCAACACTATGCTATATTTAGAAACTCAGTCCTATATCCTCATAAAGTTGAGGAAATTGATATCTGGAAGGATTAGGTAGCTTGTCCATACTACTGTATTAAATACCAGTGAACAGTTGAATTTATGACCCTACAGTTTGGCCCCAACCTATCTTGCCAGGATCATATTTCCTTTCTTTTCCTTCTTTAGCTTCCTCTACTTTGAATGATGAAATGCCCTCACCCTCAAGGTTGACTTATAAGTAAACAAAGTAGTAGCTGTCTAATATGATTTCAGAAGTGCAAGAAAGCCTTCCTACTCTAAAGCCTTTTAATCTCTCCATAGGCCTGGGGTGGACACAGGCTTCTGTAAGTTTAAAAAGCACCTCAGGTGATTCTCACACAAGGGATCAATCCATAACCCATGTTTTAAGAACCACTGGCTACTGAGAAAATTTTACTTTGCTCCATATGTCAAAAACAGCTTTTTTTGTTTGTTTTTGGCCATGCCACACAGCATGTGAGATCCTAGTTCCCTGACCAGGGATCCAACCCATGCTCCCTGCAGTGGAAACCTGAAGCCCCAACTACTGGACCGCCAGGGAACTCCCAACAACAACTTATTTTTTAATTTGCAACTATTGAACACTTTTTTCTTGAGGCACACACATACACATACTCATACACCCAAATATCTATGCTTGTATATGCAGAGACTATTTCTGGAGTGAATCATAAGAAATTGGTAACAAACATGTTTGAAACTCCTGCTTACTAACTGTGTGACCAAAGCCACAATCTCTCTCAGCCATCTATAAAATAAAGTAAGAGAAGTAATGGAATATATGTAAACTATCTAGCTTATATTACTGGATTCCCTGAAAAAAAATGGCATCTATTATTATTATTAAGGATAAGGGACCAACATAATAGTGTCTTCAGCCAGGAAATGACATGATCAAAATAATATCATAGGATAATTATTCTATTAGCTATGTTTAATATAAAATAAAAGTAATCAGCAGAAAGGAAACAGGAACCCTCATATACTGCTGGTGAGAGTATAAATTAGTACAGCTTAATAATATACATTTTAAAAACACCTTTGACCCAGTAATTCTACTTTATCCTACTAGGTAGAGAAATACACAAAGATTTTTATTACATTACAATGTTCTCTGCAGCATTATTTACAATCACAGAAAAACACAAAAAAACTAAATGTCTACCAATAGGTGACAGACATCCATATGATGGAATATTATTATAAAGCTGTTCAAAGATATAGAGCCATTTAGACCTCTATGTGCTATTAATAATGATCTTCAAAATGATACTATAAATTAATCAATAACTTAAACACAGAATTGCGATATGACCTAGCAATTCCATTTCTGGGTACATACCAAAAAGAACTGAAAAGAGGTGTTCAAACAAAAACTTGTACAAAAATGTTCACAGCAGCACTACTGACAATAACAAAAAGATGCAACCCAAATGTACATCAACTGATAAGTGGATAAATAAAATGTGGCATATCCAGACCACAGAATATTATTCAACCATAAAAAGGAGTGATAAATGCTACAATATAGATGAACCTTGCAAACATTATACTAAGTGAAAGAAGCCAGACACAAAAGGCCGCATATTGTGTAATTCCACGTATATGCAACATCCAGAAGAAGCAAATCCAGAGTAGATCAGTGGTTGCCAGGGCCTGGGGAAAAGGGAAAATGGGGAGTGATTGCTTAATGTGTAGAGGGTTTCCTTTTGGGGTGAGGAAAATGTTCTGGAACTAGATATTCGTGACAGTTGCACAACATTGTGAATATACTGAATGTCACTAATGGTAAATTTATGCTATATGTATTTTAACACAATAAGAAAAGGGATAAAAATATTAAGTGCAGGGCTTCCCTGGTGGCGCAGTGGTTGAGAGTCCGCCTGCCGATGCAGGGGACACGGGTTCGTGCCCCGGTCCGGGAAGATCCCACATGCCGCGGAGCGGCTGGGCCCGTGAGCCATGGCCGCTGAGCCTGTGCGTCCGGAGCCTGTGCTCCGCAACGGGAGAGGCCACAACAGTGACAGGCCTGCGTACCGCAAAAAAAAAAAAAAAAAAAAAAAAAAAAAATTAAGTGCAAAAAACAATTGCAGAACCAGTTTCCCCAGTCTGACTCCTGAAGCAACTACTCTTAACAGTTCCTCAGTATTTCTCCAGATTTAGTCTATGCACACACTGTTTGTTTATGTATGTATAGTATGCATGTTTGCAGGCTCATATATACCTATGCACAGCCCTCCCCAAAGTATTTTAGTAGCTATTTAAAAAATCCAAATGGAGAAAAGTACAACTCTAGGATGATCATCAATGCCTGTCATGATGGGGCATTACTAAAATTTCCAAATGAGCTTACTTTCCCAAAATTATTAACACACTTCTCCATATCATAGAACATATTTGAGATGTTAGCTAATATTATATTTTAAATTACCTCATGTAATAGTAATTATCAGGAATATGCAATCAAAATTAACAAGGGGAACATGAAAGTTGCCCCAATATAGTGCTCATTCATTCAAAACTCCTTACTTGGTGGCAAGTACCACATCCTATATATCTACTCCAAGGATTCTATTCTTTCAATTATCTGAAACAATAGTTATTGATGGTTAATGAGACACATAGGAAGAAACAATTTCCTCAGGTCCTAAATGGCCTCACAACCTGTAGGGTCCATGTACTAAACAGTCTCCTGGAGTGATTTGGAAGAGTGAAGAGGTCCCTTAAGAACGTCAGTACCTGGAAATGAGAGGCACAAGAGACTATCCAGCTCCCCAAAGGATCCTCTGTACAAGGCCTACAAAAGGACCATTAAAGGAACTATTGTACTCTTTCCAGAGAAGGAAAATAAATCCATTGTATCCTACAGGGATCCAGAGGCTTGCTAGAACTATTACACCCAATTTTTATAACCTATAGGTATAACTTCAACTTTTTGATCCACCGCGGTTCTTAGTACATTCAGCCTTGTGAAACCATGTCTCAATATTTTATTTGGAAAATATGGTTAAGAAAATAACCATATTTTATTTGGAAAATATGGTTAAGAATATGGTTTAAAAATATGGTTAACATTCCCCAGTGGCGCAATGGTTAAGAATCCACCTGCCAATGCAGGGGACACAGGTTTGAGCCCTGGTCCAGGAATATCCCACATGCCGTGGAGCAACTAAGCCCGTGCACCACAACTACTGAGCCTGTGCTCTAGAGCCCGTGAGCCACAACTACTGAGCCCACGTGCCACAACTACTGAAGCCAGCATGCCTAGAGCCCATGCTCTGCAACAAGAGAAGCCACTGCAATGAGAAGCCCACAACGCACCACAACGAAGAGTAGCCCCCACTCCTTGCAACTAGAGAAAGCCCGCGCGCAGCAATGAAGACCCAACACAGCCAATAAATAAAATAAATAAATTTATTAAAAAAAAAAAAGAATACACAAGACCTGAGTAAGGAAAGGCAAAGGAAAGCTAAGCAACTATAGCATATTACAACCTGACTCTAGCTATAACCTGGTTTTTGGAGACTAAACATTCTCTAGTTCAATGGCTTTCCACTTTTTTTTTGATCATGCATCCCTGGTAATAAAATAACTTTATTCCCACATCCCCAAATCTGGTATTTACCTACATATATACATCTGTACTAATATATTATGTACATTGTTAAATATATGCAAATCTTTTGAATTAAAAAGATTTTAAAAATTACTTTTTTAACATTCTAAATTTTATTTATTAATGATACAAATCCCTCTTTTGTTCTTATTAAAATTCATTTTAACAATATATTTTTAGTGAAAGCAATGTGAATGAATTTTTTTTTAATCTTGGTTTAGCACTTTGCTATATACCAAGAGGTATGTATTAATTCCCACTTTACAGATGATAAAACTGAACTTTGAGAGATTATATAATCTGACAAATGGCAGAGCTAGTATGCAAACCCCCATGTCTAACTCTAAAATCTGTGTTCTTAACCAATATATTATGAAAAAGGAAGCAATCAGAGAAAACAATTTATACTAAGGTATAATTCAGAGACTGAAAATAAATCCTTCCAACCAATTTGAATGTTATTTGCTTATCTGACTCTTATTAACCTAATTAGTTGCAATCTGTATGACTTTAGGTAAGTCCCTTAATTTATATGAACCTCAGTTTCCCAATATGTAAAATGAGGGACTTGGACTAGGTGATCTTTAAGATGCTTTCAGCAATAAAATTCTAGGACTCAAGGCAGAGCACAGAGAATTTTTAGGGCAGTGAAACAACTCTGTTTGATACCATAATGGTGGATACATGTTTGATTTGTCCACACCTATAGAATATACAAAGACAAGAGTGAACCCTAATGTAAACTATGGACTTTGGATGATAATGATGTGTCCAGGGAGGTTTATCAATTATACCACTTAGGTAGGGGATACTGACAATGCAGAGGCTGTGCATGTGTGGGGGCAGGGGGTATACAGGAAATCTCTGTACCTTCTGCTCAATAATACTCTGAACCTAAAACTGCTCTAAAAAATAAAGTCTACAAAAAAATTCTAGGACTCAAATATAAGGGCAAACAAGGCACAAATCTTTTAAGCAGAATAACCAGACCTTTGCTGATCTCCACATTAGGCAGGTTGAATATGTCAAGGTCCATTATCACTCCTTTAGTCCCTTCTGAGAGGTCTAAGAGGACCAGTCTGTCTGCAATGCCCTGTACAGTACAATAAGAAAAAGAATAGCATTACACTGCACATGGCCCATTACTCAGTTTAAATTCATTCAGAAGTGAGAGCTAAGGGAGAACGAATACATAGGCCTATGTGCTCTCTTATGAAGGAAGTAGCACAATAGCAATAAAAGGGACATGAAAGCAAGAAAATACTATGCACTTGAATAATGTGATCCTTTAGGCTTAACTAAAAACTGGGCTCTAACAGGGCTTAACTCAGAAGTCACAGAGTGCAGGTTTTTTTTGATGGGATAATGAGTAATAAAGATGACATGGTGCACTCAATATGTTTGTTATTGTTCTTCCGTTTATGTTTTCGTTTTGTCATAATTTCCATTCTGAAAGAACTTAGAGTGATTTTTTTGGGTCTATTTTTTGGTCTATTTTAGCATCAATGTCAACACTAATGCCAAGTTTCTCTTAAAAAGAAAAAAAGATAATAATCATAAAGCTAAAATAAAACCCAATTATCATGCAGTTCTCTCCCCAGAGATCTCATGGAAAATACTTCACATGCCTATAGACAGCTTTCTAGGTGCCATGGTGGGCTGACCATAAACAACAGGATGGAAACTCCTAAGAGTCGATTTATCTTTGTGGAAGTCCTTTTTCCAAAGCAGCCAGGGATATGAGTATCTCTCCTATCTTAAGGTGCAGGAGCAAGACTACCCAGGGATCTACCAGACTATGAGGCAGAAAGTGTACAGGAAGCAATCCAGCCTTGCTACTTATTAACTTTGCAAGACTGAGCAAGTCACTGAACTTTGTCTTATTTCTTGGAGTTTTGAAGATTAATTATGTGACAAAGGGCTGACAAAGAGCAGTCCTCTCTAAATGGTACCTATTAATTTTATTAACATTAACCACACTCATAAGAGAAATGCAAAGAAAACTATGAGTTACCATTTTTCATTTATCAGACATGCAAAGATCCCAAAGTTTAACAGTAGTGTGAGAAAACAGGTATTCTCAAACACTGTGGGAATGAGAATGAACTAGCACAATTGATATGAGGGATAATTTGACAATTTCTGTCAAAGTTTAAAAACACAGGGACTTCCCTGGTGGTCCAGTGGTTAAGACTTTGCCTTCCAGTGCAGGGGGTGCAGGTTCGACCCCTGGTTGGGGAGCTAAGATCCCACATGCCTCATGGCCAAAAAACCAAAACATAAAAACAGAAGCAATGTTGTAACAAATTTCAATACAGACAAAAAGGAAAAAAAAGGTCTGCATCAAAAAAAAAATCCTTATTAAAAAAAAAATAAAAACACAACTCCCTTAATCCATCAACCTCATTTGTAGAAATCATCCTACAAGTTTATTAGTACATGTGTAAAATGATACAATATGTATAAGGATATTCAAAAGACTAGAAACAAACTAAATGTCCATCAATAACCACAACAAGGCAGTGTTACATAGTGGTTTAGAGCAGAGCTTCTCAAGCTTTAAGGGATCGCCATTTAATAGATCAGTGAAGCACATGGGTTACCAGAAATTTTGTAAAAATGCAGATTTACTTCCTTTGATCTGCAGTAGGGCTTGAGATTATGTATTTCCAATAAAATCTCAGATGATGCCAATGCCACACGTTGGGTAATAAGGATCTAGAATACAGGCTCTGTAAATAGATTGCCCAACCTCAAACCCTGGCTCCTTTTATTAATACTGTGACTTTGGGTAAGTTGGGTAACCTCCCTATGCCCTGGTTTCTTCATTTGTAAAATGACAGTAACGATAGTACCTAAGCCACAAGGTTGTTGTAAAAATTAATCAAGTGGGACTTCCCTGGTGGCACAGTGGTTAAGAATCCGCCTGCCAGTGCAGGGAACTCGAGCCCTGGTCCAGGAAGATCCCACATGCCGCAGAGCAACTAAGCCTGTGAGCCACAACTACTGAGCCTGAGCTCTAGAGCCTGCGAGCCACAACTACTGAGCCCATGTGCCACAACTACTGAAGCCCATGCACCTAGAGCCCATGCTCTGCAACAAGAGAAGCCACTGCAATGAGAAGCCCATGCACTGCAACGAAGAGTAGCCCCCGCTCACTGCAACTAGAGAAGAGTCCGCTCGCAGCAACGAAGACCCAATGAAGACCCAACGCAGCCAAAAAAATCAATCAATTAAAAAAAAAAATGAAACAGGTGTTTAGACAAGTGCCTGGATCTAGTAAGCATTCAGTAAGGGTTAGTTACTGCTGCTACCATCACTTCAACTACTGCCATTATTATGACTACTACTGCACTAGTTGAATATTGTTGCACTATTCGAATATTGTACCTTGTATCAAAATATTAACATTTAAAGGGAAAAACGGAAAAAAACTTTCCAACTAGACAGTTCACAAACAAAGAAATACTGATAGTGCGACTTCTAACAGTTTAAGAAATATGACTTTAAGGGGTCTTCCTACACTTACCAAAAACAAATAAAATTGATAAAACTTAGTACTGTTAGCAACAACAAAAATCAGGTTGATGTGTGCACTGTTATTAGCAGTGTAAATTACACGGTTATTCGCAGTGTAAAGTTCTGCCCTTCTGAAGAGCAATCTAGCAATATGTAATAAGTACCATAAAAACCATTCATGCCCTCTGACTCACTAGTACTATTTCTCAGATTACGTACCCCTAACAGAAAATTCAGACAAGAAAATAAACAACTTGTAAGGCAATGTTTATAGAAGCATTCTATTTACTAACAAAAGGTCTACAAACATTTCAAATTCCACTTAAGAAGGAAGAGTGCATTCAGATGGAGTGTGGAGGAAATGAAAATATAATATGGCAAAAGTTAGCATATACGGTTCTGAACAGTTAGCTTTTAAAATCTTCTAGCTCCCTGGATACAATTTAACTATTTGCTCTAGTAGAACCTACCTCCAAGATATACGTGAATCTTAAATGGAAAGGGAAGAATTTAGATGGCAATCAATCAAACGTTAACAGAAAAGAAAACCAAATACCGGCTATCAAATAAATACATGGAGGAAGAGCTAGTCCAGCAGTCCCCAACCTTTTTAGCACCAGGGACAGGTTTCGTGGAAGACAATTTCTCTTCAGACCGGGGGCGGTGGGGCGGTGGGATGGATGGCTCAGGCGGTTATGGTTCAGGCGATGGGGAGCGGCAGATGAAGTTTTACTCGATCGCCCACCGCTCACTTCTTGCCTGGTTCCTAACAGGCCACAGACCGGTAGTGGTCCTCGGCCCGGGGGCTGGGGACCCCTGAGCTAGTCTATTCTGGTCTACCTGGCTCAAATGACACAGACATGCTGTTACCATGATACTGGGCCCTGGAGGGTCTTTCAACCTCTATGAAGGGGAACTTAAGCCTTTCTGAAAATAATTTATATAGAAAAGATCTAGTAAAAAGGACTGATGGAAAAATAGGCAAATCTCAAACTATTGTAAAATATCAAATTAGGAACTATGATACTAAAAGAAAGTGGAGTAATTACACAAGAAAAGGCAATTGTTTTTAAAAAATGTTAATTTTAGAAATAGCTAAATTAAGTATTATATTAAATAAGAGTTTAATTAAAGCAGCAGGACTCAGAAAACACAAAAGAATTTGTGACTAAGTCAGATGAATGTCAACTTGAGGTTTCCCTTGGATTAGGATGATGAGCCCATTGTTCAAATCATGTTTTCAAAGCCTATTCCACGACTAACTACTAATTAAGAAGCAACATTACTGATGACAGCTTTCACATATTTTTTTGTCAGCTTACTAAATATATTTTAAGGCAAAATGAAGTTTTCCCACATGACAAAATGAAGCCATTATTTCTTGTGTGTTAAATAGAAACTGCCTAAAAGTGTAGCAATATGACAGATGTATTTATAACCACTATGCTTACATACCTTTGCTGAAATTGCTAATGTGCAGGCAATTCCCAGTTCTCCACCGCCAACCACAGTAATTTTATTGACTGTTTTATTCTCATGATTTGCCCAGTTCTTTGAATTTATATCTGAGACACCTAAAAAGTAAAGTGAACTATCGTAAGAATTTAAAAATATCAAAAATCTTTTTAGCATCTTAAAAAAAATACACCAAAGTTCAATAACTTGGACAGAAAACATGGTACTAGGCACTCCATAATAGACATTCAAAAATATTGTTGAACAAATGAAATGCAAGAAAGACAGGAATCTCATAATAAATATTCTACTAAATAGAGGCTATCATTTTAAAAAGAAAATCTTTCCAAACATTTAAAAAATATTATATAAAACTCTTAAAAAATAGGATTTCCATAATTCTGAAAAACACTGTGATTCTTACTGCTCTAGTCTACAATGCAAAAAAATGTTTAACATGAAATTTTGCAAGCATGGGTATTTTGCTTTATCCTCAATGAGAAACAATGAGAATCATAGATTCTCTGGTCCAGTATACTGAATGAGGCAAAAAGCCACATAAACATATAATGAAAAAAGCTTGGGATCATTAATATATATCAAGTGGTTTTGAAAATAACAAATTATTTTAGCTGTCAGGATAAAAGTAATCTTTTACATTTTAAGAAACCATATTCATTGGAACTGTATGGTAATACTTACCTTACAATAAACATATAGGAAGTTTTGATTCAACACAGATATGTACATACACAAGCATGTATTTATTTAGAGAAATCAAGTAGCAGAGAGTAAAGGATATTAATGAGAAACTGTAAACTCATAACTCTTATGATTAAACAAAAATACAAACCTTCAGTGATTTTTGCAATATAGGCTAGCAAGTCTACCTGCTGTGCCTCATCAGATGATGGCAGAGAATACAGGGGAAGTTCTTCTTGAAACTTGGCAATCATTTCTTTAATTAATCCAACAATGACAGATTTAGGCTACAGAACAAACACAAAGGGAAAAGTTATGCAAAAATTTTGCTAAGGAATACTACCTTGTTACAGAGTTAGCCAAAAGAAAGTATTACGTCATGCTCTCATTTTTCGAAAACTACCATACAAATTATATGATACTTTTAACTGTTTTAATACATTTAATTGAAAAAAATTAATTTTTTAGCTGAAAAAAAAAGGGAGAAATGCTAACCCACATCTCCAAAAAGTGGGAAAACAGCATAAATGTGCTTACTAGCAGAGTACCTATATCTGGGAATGGTCTTGTCTGTCTTTTTTTAACTTTTTATTTTGAAATAATTGCAGACTTACAGAAAAGTAGCAAAAAAATAGTACAAAGAATTTCCATATACTCTTCACCCAGATTACTCGAATGTTAACATTTTATCAGATTTGCTTTCTTAGTCTCTTTTCCTCTATTTTCTGAACCGAGAGTAAACTGAAGATATGATACCCCTTCACCCCTAAATACTTTAGCATATATTTCCTAAAAGAGAGAACAAAACATTCTCCTATATAACCACTATCAAATCATAAAATTAATACTGATATTTATCTAATCCAGTACCGTTCATTTTAATTTAACTGGTTAAGCAACCTTAGTGAAATGCACTTAACCTCTCTGAGCTTCAGTATTATTAGCAATACAATGTGAATAATAAATCCCAATAATATGAGAAACAAATGAGCTAATGTATGCAAATTGTATGTTGTGAGTGTAAAATACGTTTTTTATTATTATTAGGAATATTCAGTGGCTTGCTCATTCTAAAAATTGCTTAATTTCTCAGAGTCTAGGTTTCACTCTAATAATTTTTTTTTTTGCGGTACATGGGCCTCTCACTGTTGTGGCCTCTCCCGTTGCGGAGCACAGGCTCCGGACGCGCAGGCTCAGCGGCCATGGCCCACGGGCCCAGCCGCTCCGCAGCATGTGGGATCTTCCCGGACCGGGGCACAAACCCGTGTCCCCTGCATCGGCAGGCGGACTCTCAACCACTGCGCCACCAGGGAAGCCCACTCTAATAAAATTTTTATTAGAATAAAAAAACTCATATACCTTTAAAGACTAAGCAGATAACATAATGTGTGAAGTTGTCAAGTGTAAGAAAATTTGCGGAGATGGTCACTGTGGTAAATTGCAAAGAGTACATGTATAGTCATTCAAATTCATATTAAGAAGAAAACAAAGCAAAATAAAACCACTGTGCTGTTCAAACAAAATTCTGTAGGCCTAATGCAGCACACTGACTCTCTTGGGGAAAATGTCTGCAATCCTTGGCCTAGATGACCTCTAGATTCCTTCTAGCTCCAAACTCTGTAGAGTTATACTATGTAATTCCAACTGCACGTGGAACTTAAAGTTTACGTAGTACTTTTAAAAATCATAACATCATACTTTTTTTAAATTGAAGTATAGTTGATTTACAATGTTGTGTTATAGCTTCAGGTGTACAGCAAAGTGATTCAGTTATATATATATATATATATATATATTCTTTTTCAGATTCTTTTCCATTATAGGTTATTACAATATACTGAATATAGTTCCCTGTGCCATATTATCTATTTTATATATAGTAGTGTGTATCTGTTAATCCCAAACTCCTAATTAATCCCTCCCCCTCCCCCAAATGTAGTTCTTCTAAATAGGGCCATTTAAATAATATAATATCTTCTTAAGACTAGTTTTAGCTTATAATAAAGAGGTTCAGAATAGTAAAATGGAATCAATACTGTCTGATCTGAAATCAAGCACAACCTTGACTAGATTATAGGACTATCTCTGAGTATTTATTAAACAAACAAAAGTATGAAAAGAGATGCCAAAGAAAACCAGAAAGAGGAAACAGGGAAGATAAATTCCCACAATAGGGCACAGATGTCAAAATACTGTTAAAGGATAGTATTTTTTTTTAAAGTTGTAAAAATGGATGAAAGAGATAAACAGACAATTCAAAAAAGAAGAAACGTACATGATAAATAAATGTATGATAAGATTTCAATTTCTCAAATAACCAAAGAACTAAACATTAAGGTTAAGACATCATTTTTGTCCTTCCAACTAACGAATTTTTATCATGCCCTATTCGTCACATTTAACTGGTAATCTTATTTAAATCACCAAGTAATGCAAATAATGCACAGGTTCATAAAGTAAAAGATTAATGTTTCCCCACCTAAACTCCACTACTGACAATTTGGTATGCAGCTTTTCTTTTTCTATTTCTTTTTTTCTTCTTTATAAAAGTTTTATTTATATGAAAAAAATAGAAAACCATAAAACAATATGAAATGCATCCACAATTGCATATCCTTTTACAATATGTATATAAAATAAGAAGTGATAATCCTAATGCCATCCTTTACTTCAACCTCACTCCTCTCTGACAGATCCCTGTCCTCCTGTCCTACAACTTTCTGGGTATATACAAATATATTATAAATTATCCTTTCATAAAAGTTGTAGTTACTTACAAAAATGAGAGCAGATTCTACATCCTTCTAAGTAAATGAACCATAGAGATAAGCAAAGGTTTGTTTTGTTTTAATGATAGTACCTTCTTTTATAGCACCCTTTAGAGCAAAGGTGCTGTAAAACAGGTACCCCCCATACTGATTTCTATTGATGGTAGAATTACAACATTTTGTCTACCTCTTGGAGGCCAATTTGGGAATATATAAGAATAGCCTTCAAAACATTTTAAAACTTTGATCCAATAATTCCATTCCTAGAGATTTATCATTAGGAAATTATTAAAGATTTATAAGATATATACATTTATATTTACATATATATTTAAGGATGCTCATTATTAAATTTCTAACAGCAATCTACATCAGGCAACCATTAAAAACCATGTGTTTTGAAAATATTGTTTAATATGGAAAAATGCTCAATATAATGATAGATGAAATATGCAGAATACAAAATTGCATAATGTGAGGGCTTGTATTTTTGTTCTGTTTTGTTTTGTTTCTGTTTTTTAAGTCTGGGCCATTTATTTTTATTTATTTACTTTTTTACTTTTATGTTTATTTATTTGGCCATGCCAAATTAGTGGGATTAGTTCCCCGAACCTGTGTCCCCTGCACTGGAAGCGCAGAGTCTTAATCACTGGACCACCAGGGAAGTCCCTGTGAGGGCTTGTAAAACACATAAGTTACAGTTTCATGCATTGCTGTGGGTGAATTTTTAAAACTTAATGCTCAGTTAAAACACAGCATGTAATAGAAGATTATATACAATATGATTCAATTTACATAAAGGTTAAAAACAGGCAAAACTACAAATAAATACACATATTACATAAGAATCTTTACTGGGGAGGAACTAGGAAATAATGCCCAATATTTTGCTAGTAGCTCTTCATTTGCTTTATCAAACGGCAAACAACTATAAAAAGACAGGGAGCAAACAATGGTTGCCTCCCAGACCTGGAGAGAGCAGCTAGCTTCATGCAGGGTTCTGGGTCTTGGGTGACTCTGGGGAGCTCAATTTCAAATTATTTTTAAAGATCATAAGAAGAATTATCATTGAAAGAAAATTCACTAACTTATTTGTACCATTAGGATCAAAGATAAATATTCAGAAAAATAAAAACTTTTAAAAGAAAATCCAAATTGATCTTACATGGCTCCAGTTTTGGAGATACGGCAAGTATATTCTGCCTTGAGCATCCACATGTTTTCCAACTAAGATTCCCATATTTGCAGTTGGCTTTAAGAAGCAAATGGGGGGAGCAAAAGGGTGAGAATCCAAAATCCACAAACGAATTGGTATGTTATATGTATTACCTATTTGAGACAAAATAAACACATCTTCAAACAATAATGAACCACACACATTATATTTATGGTATAGCTAGGTGGCATTTTAAAACACAAGTCTAGTCAAGTTTATAGATAAAGGATTTATGTAAACTGAGGCCTATTTTCCTATTTTCATCCACATTCACATTGGAAATATGCTCCCATTAAAGCACCAGTATAACGTTTAAGGAAATATAATCAAGACAATGGCCAGTTTATTCAATTCAATTCAATAAATATTTATAGGACCTACTGTGCTAGGAGTATGGGATACATCTTCTTTAGGTAACCTTCTTTGCTCCACCCAATTTATTTGCCTACAAGTCTGTTTCTCTTTTTACACTATAAACGTCTAGAGATGATTATGTATTATTATTTCCATGTCCCCTACAACAAGTATAGTGCCTAACATACTGGATACTCAATAAAAATTTCTTATATAAATAAGAATGAATGAATGGGGACTTCCCTGTTGGTCCAGTGGCTAAAACTCCGCACTCCCAATGCAGGGGGCCCAGGTTCGATTCCTGGTCAGGGAACTAGATCCCACATGCCTCAACTAAGAGTTCACATGCTGCAACCAAAGATCCCGCATGCCACAACTAAAGATCCTATGTGCTGCAACTAAGACCCAGTGCAGCCGAATAAATAAATAAATACATATTTTTTAATGAGTGAATGAATGAACAAATGAAAGATGCATTTGATACTGGCCCTCAAGTTGCTCATTAATTGCAGATAGTGTAACATACAAGCTGGGTTAGATACATACAACTTAGAGCTGAAAATAACCTTAACAGTCACCTTGTCCAGTGGCTCTTAAATTTTAGTGTACTGAGATAGGAACCCAAATGAAAGCTCTTCCATGTACATGTACCATGTAACCATGTACCATGTACTGTGTAACCCTGTACCACATACTATGTAACCATGTATGTCATGCCTACTGAGAGCCAAAATCTCTGACTGTTTTGGTTTACAGGAAGCCCAAAGTTAAACCTAATATAAGTGCAAAAACTAACCTTAAACTAGAAATTTGATCAATTATCTTAACTGTTCTATTTTATCTCCTGATATTTATTCCTGCTTTCACAGTCTTAATGCATATGTCTTTCAATATATTTAAAATCCTGGCTGCTCAGGAGCACAAATGCCTAGGTTCAAATCCTAGTTGCACACATTACTAGCTATATGATTTTAGGCAAGTTACTTAACTTCTCTGTGCCTCAACTCCTTCCTCTACAAAATGAGAATAATAAAAGCTCCTACCTCATAGGATTGTTGTGAGGATAAAATTAGTTAAGGTACATAAAATGCTTAGAACAGTACATGACATGGTAAGTACCATGACGGGTTGGCAATTTTTACAATTTACCTCAAACCCATTTTGGAAATAAGCAAGGTATAAATAAAAAGTTTTCTTCTCCACTGCAATCTTTTTCTTACTATGGAAATCCTCTACTTTTTTCATCCTGCTTCCTCCTGCCCTAAGCACAATGATACTCAGCTCCGTCTGCATATTAGAAATGCTTAAGGAACTCTGAAACATACCAATATCCAGGCCTCTCCCCAAAAGTTTCTGATTCAGTGGGACAGGGTCTGGACAACATTTTTTAAAAGCTTCCCATGTAATTCTAGAGAACTGAAAGTCACTACATAATAGAAATGTCCTAGTACTATTTCTACTATTTTATATCAGCAGTTCTCAGAACCATATTCCTCTTCTAATTTTATCTAAGTATTAAAAAAACTTTTTATTTGGGTATAATTGATATATAACACTGTATTAGTTTCATGTATACAACGTAATGATTCAATATTTGTATATATTGCAAAATAATCACCACAATAAGTGTAGTTAACATCCATCACCATACATAGTATCTAAGTACTTACAGTATGGATACAGGCATAGCTGTTGGTACTCTATGATTATAAAGTCATGTGATCACAGCACCACAGAGTGACCAACAGGTATTGAGACACATCATCACATTCCTCCAGAAGTCACCCTGTCTAATGTTATATACTCTAGACCAGTGTTTTTCAAATGTTGGTCACAATAAATAGGTCATGAAATTAATTTAGTAGGCTGCAAACAATAATATTTAATTTTAGTTATATACATATATAACTATGTATACGAAAGTATTTCTTATTGTGGGTCACAATCAAACATTTATAAGCCACTGTTTGGACCATGCAATTTTTTTTTTTTCCACGCTGTGCAGCATGTGGGATCTTAGTTCCCTGACCAGGGATTGAACACATGCCCCCTGCATTGACAGTGCAGAGTCCTAACCACTGGACCTCCAGGGAAGTCCTAGGCCATGCAATTTTTTTTGTTTTGGAGTGGTAGTCCCAATCTCGATGGAGCCATTTTCTAATGTTAATCACTACACATTAAAGAAAAGGAAAGGAATGTCTATTGAAGGTATCTTCCTGGTTGATCAAGGATCTGCTGCCTCGATCAATGCCTCTCCCCAGCAGCATTCATGCATTTTAATATCACACTCCTGGCAAAGCGCATGGTGAGCCTGATTCCCATGTCTATAACTTGTAAGATTTCACTACTGGTATTCTCTGTGCCCTTCTTCCTTCTTTCTCATTCTTTTCTGTCAGCAAATGCCCTGCCTCCTACCCTGCCCACTTAATTTCAGTAATTCATTAGCAAAGAGTCAGGACTCCTGGTAGAGTCCTCAGATTTAAAGTAATTATATCGTAAGGACATAATTTAAGTTAGTTGTAAATAAAGTTCAGATGGGTATCATCTTACTAAGATGATACACATCTCTAAACAATGGGTGGGTGAAGGAAAAGTGTCATCACAACCTTGACACAATCTTGGAGGGATAAGAAATAATCCAGAAAATTTCTGCAGGTATATATAAGGAAATATCAACAGAAGATTCACCTGGGGAACAGGACTGGGTGGGAGGTTAGATATAAGCTTAACCTCGTCTCTTTTCAATTATTAAAAATTTTTTAACATGAGCATGTACTATTATTATACTAACAAAACTAGTAACCAGATAAAAGTAACAAAAGCATGCAAATAATAATGGCCAACGTTTATTAGGCACTTACTATGTGCCAGGAACTATGCTAAGAGCTTTACTTAGACTAATGCATTTAATCCTCAAAATTGTAGAGTTAGGCTCTATCATTGGCCCATTTTACAGATGAGAAAGATAATACATTCTGACCTTCTGATCAGCAGGAAATAACTAGTATGCATCACAAGGAGTTGCTATAATTCCAGTCAAAAGCAAAGGGGAAAAAGAGTGGACTACCAAAAAAAAAAACCAAAAGATATTGCAGGTACCATTACTACCTTGGAATTACTACCAGCATAAGAATCAATGACCTGACTCCACCGCTCTAGGAAGATGCAGAGTGCCAATGAGTGGCATCTTAAGATAACTTTTATGCCCTCCTGTAACCTCCCCACATTGTCCTAGAAACTGAGGGCTACTAAGCAATGATTCATTTAAATTTGTAAGTTCCTCTGTCAATATGCAACTACCCTTGAAATCACTGGGGTTGGTAAGAACTATGGAATCAGTCAATCAATCAATCAATCAATCATTGGGGTGGTAAGAATTCTTTCTCTCTCTCTCTAACATCTAACCATAATAAACACAGAATACAAGTAATGGGAAACAGGTCTCAGTAAAATTCTCTAGGCAGCCAGAAAACAGTCTGAGAGCTTGGGAAGGGAGAAGCAAGGAAAGAAAATAAAAATCGACTCTATACCTGCTCTGCCTACCTCACTGCAATTTTTTCAGAGTCCACTGCTACCTACTTTCATCTCCAACCACATTGCTATTCATAAAAACCAAACTGGATTTCTAAGCATTCTCTGTGGCAAAGGAGATGTTATGATTGGACATACACAGAGGAAGAATAAAACATGAGTGAACCTCTGGCAGTAAGTCATCATGGGGGCAGGGGGAAGCAATAAAGGAGGGTTTGTAACAGTCTAGCCACTACCATAATGAAGCACTTACTTTGAAAAAAGTCCCCCAAAATACATCTTCTTGGTGTCTGTTGGGCAATGTGCTCCTATAATACAGCGATGAATTCTTTGTAAGAGACAGCAAACTGCACTGCTCTCTCCCCATTTGGTTTCCAGATCTTCCTCAGCCCTTTTTCCGTGCACCTCCTCTTTCATATACCCAGTAAGTTCATCTATTCCTAAGCCCTTCAGTCAGTAATCAAAGAAACTAACTCAATCATTCAACAAATATTTACCGAGCATTTTCTATAAGCACAGCACTGTATATTAGTGATTTTGGATGTTATTCCTCCTGAGATTATTTGCATTTTAAAAGGGGAATGGATTTTTAATGGTGGAATTCCAAGCACCACTTCAGAGAAATAATTGGAACCAATGCTCCTCTGGTGTTCTTCAAATCATACTAGATAAGCAAGCTCCTATGACACCCATCTGACAGGTTAGTCCTGTTAAACGTTGAAGGAAGTAGGTCTAGACAAACAGAATTAATTATAGGGAAGTTAGTGATTTTTTTTTTATTTTTGGGCAAACACTTAGCTATTTTAACCTGTCAGGTGATCTGAAAATATGTTGCTTTTTTTGAGCTTTAATGGCACCTGTGTTTTAAAAATTTCCTATTGGGTTTTAAGTTCCAGTCTGATACCAGCTGTGTGGACTCAGGTAAACCACGTGACCAGGACTCAGTTTCACCAACAGAATGGGGATAATGCTACATCATATAGAGGGAAAGGGAGGGGAACAAAACATTCAGGTAATGGGATAAAAAGGTGGGATCCCTGCAGTTTGCTATGGAAAGCAGAGTTAACTCTCCACAAGCGCAGGCCTATGTCTGTCTTGCTCGCCTCTGTACCTCAAAACCTAGCAGAGTAGTGGGCAGATAGTTGACATTCAATAAATAAATATTCGTTGAACTGAACTGAATTTGTTGGTATTAACCTAAGCCTTCCTTCACTGGGACAGCATTCTGCTACATCCAGTAAGGTTCAGTATAGATCATATACATGTTAAAACACTTTGAGGGGAATTCCCTGGCAACCCAGTGGTTAGGACTCTGAGCTTCCACTGCTGGGGGCCCGGGTTTGATCCCCGGTTGGGGGAACTAAGATCCCGCAAGCCACATAGCGTGGCCAAAAAAATAAATATTTAAGGACTTCCCTGGTGGCGCAGTGGTTGGGGGTCTGCCTGCCGATGCAGGGGACGCTGGTTTGTGCCCCGGTCCAGGAAGGTCCCGCATGCTGCGGGGCGGCTGGGTCTGTGAGTCGTGGCCACTAGGCGTGCGCGTCCAGAGCCTGTGCTCCGCGGTGGGAGGGGCCGTGGCGGTGGGAGGCCCAGGTACCGCAAAATAAATAAATAAATATTTTAAAAATAAATAAATAAAAAATTGACCAGCTCGTAAAAATGTTCTCTAAAAAAAAAAACAAAACCACTTTGAGAATGTTATGGAACTAAACAAATATAAGTTTTAATTAAACTGCTCTTTTAGAAAATTCCCACATTTTCTCAACTTCCATACTTACCCTGATACATCACAGGAATAGTGCCGGTGAAGTTCAGCAGGTTTTTCTGGGAACTATCTTTGAAAACTGGAAGAAAAAAAAGCCCCAGAATGCACAATCAGAAGTAGGAAGAATTGTATTAAAGTGTGTGCATGTACATACACACATACAGAAACACACATAATTTCTAAACACCATCATCTAGGAATCAGTAAATATGTTGACAAGGGCAAAGAACTAAATGATGTTCTCTTAGAAGGCAGAGCAGGTAGTTGAAAGAACACAGGACTTAAGATACTGAAATCCCAAGTTTTTGGCCGACTTTTCCTACTTAGAGGTGATGGAAGAAATTTTCACACATTGAGATACGGAGAAGTCATCCTAGCTTATACATTATTTAACTTAAGCTTTATGCTAACTAGAATAGCCAGTTTTGTGGCCCATTAAACATACATTGTACATCTGCTTTAATCATTAAAGAAAAGGGTGCATTGTCCAGAAGTAAAGAATGTCTGTTTTGAAGACAGAGATAAATGCCTCCCTTCCCTAAAACATCAACGCTAGCACTCCTTCAATGATAAAGCTCCCTTCACAGGCGCCAAGGCCATGCTGACTCATTGTGTGCATGCTCATTTGTCTTTTTTTGAAACCTTGAAGGAATGCACCCCTGTGATGTTTGATGTTCTTTGCTCTGACAGATATAAAACTGTGCTGAAAACCATGCTTCTTCGGAAAGCTCTTCAGAACTATCTGAGGCTATAGTGCTCAGACTGGCTCAAATAAAACTCTTTTCTATTCCTATTATAGACTGTTTATTATTTCCGTCGACAGAGGCATGTGACTTTTGGTTACTTTAACCTCTTTGAACTTCAGTTTCATCATCTATAAAATAAAGATGTAAAATCTATAAAGACTGCATCATAAAGTTGTCACAATGATTAAATGAGATGATATGAAAACCCTTAATAAGAAGTAAAGGATTATAAAATGTGGGGACATTATCAAATAACTGCCACATGTAACATCAGTTATAAGCACTTTCAGATATCAGATTATAACTTTTATAATCAGAAAAAAGAAGTTAGTTTTACTTTTGAAAGTGACCTTTTAGAAGGATTAATAATTATCTTTGCTTTCTCTAACTCCATTATTCTCAACCTTTTCTCAATCTTCACATCCCTGAAATTTCAACTTACCCATCTGGGACACACTGATGGAGAATCAATGCCCTAATTTCTGAACTGAATACCGAAAACACGACATCTGGTTTCAAACTGTCAAACTGCCTTGGAATGTGGTCCTTTAAGGACTTCAGTAGCTTACTATACTATTTATGCAGGGGAAGAAAAAAGTCTAAATAGATTTGATGACCTATCAGAAAGGGAGAAGAAGAAAAGCCAGGCTGACAGAAAACTCAAGGCCAAGAGTGTACATAAGTACAAATATTTACCTTGAACTATATGGGTGAAAGGTAACAATGGGTGAAGGGATCACTCTAAGGCAAAACTAAAATGGACAGAGGAGTGGAACAGGGATTGTTTCTCAGGGACACAGAAGAACCTGAAAATGTGGTAGAGAAACTACAGGTGTAAATAGTCATTGTCCAAATTATTCAAAAAGCCAAAAGAAAAATGATTATAATACCTGACTAACATTGTCTTCAATAATAAAATGCACCTTGACAATATTAATCCTATAGCGTGAGGGTTTAATGGCACCACAACCTACTTCCTCTAGATGGGGGAAATGAGAATTAACTGGTATAACAAAGGCTTAAATCTATAAGATTACTTATAGATTGTAAAAGAACAAGTATTATTCAAGCAGAGGGCAAGATGGACATGAGTACAAGCCCCAACTCCATGCCTAACTAGCTGTGTAATCTTAAGCAAGTTATTTAAACTCTCTGAGCCTCAGTTTCTTTCTCTGAAAAATGAAGATGATAATACGCACCTCACAGCTTTGGTTGTACAAGAATATGTAAAATAATATAGATAAAACATTTGGAAGTATATCTGGTGTTCAATAAATAGTAGCTGTTAAATCCCCCATCCCAGGCATTTATGCAGCACCAGATACCAGGGTGCTAATCAAGAGAGGCCAGACACAGGTAATCCAGAATCTAATCATTTCTTCCACACATAAAATTAGCTATTCCTAAGAAATACTCCAATAATGCCTCAAATTTTCTAATATATTATTCTGAATTAGACATATTTTTGTAACCCAAGCTAATTCAAATACAAAACATACCCATGTAGAATAAAGGAGTTTTTCAAAACTGTGTGTTTTGACTAATTCGTGGGTCCTGAAATCAATTTAGTGAGTCTCAATCAGCATTTTTTTTTAAAACGGTATGGAATGGAATAGAAGAGAAAACACCAAGGTGTACATAATACTTTAGTTGTGTGTATATGGGGTCATGATATAAAACACATTTCCAAGTGTGGGTTGTCGTCAGAAATTTTGAAAGATAGTAAAGTAAAATCTTTCTCAGGTAACCAGACCCTCTATATTAAGTGAAGAAGATAACTAAAACTTTGTTATTAATTTATTATCAACCATATATGTGGTAGGCAGAATAATAGCCTCCATGGATGTCCAATATCCTAATCCTTGGAACCTGTGCATATGTTACCTTACTTGGTAAGAAACTTTTCAGATACAATTAAGTTAAGGACCCTGACATGGGGAAATTATCCTGTATGATTAGAGTGGGCCTAAGCTAATCACATTTGGTTCTTAAAAGCAGAGAACCTTTTCTCTGGAGATGTGACTACAGAAGGATGGTCAGAGAGATGTAACATTGCTAGCTTTAAAGATGAAGGAAGGTGACCTTGAGCCAAAGAATATGGGTGACATTTAAAAACTTAAAAAAAGCAAGAGAATATATGATCTCCCAGAGCCTCCAAAAGGAACTAAGACCTGCCAACACTTAACCTACAGAGACCTGTGTTGGGCTTCTAGACAAATAACTGTAAGATAGTAAATTTATGTTGCTTTTTTTTTTTAAGATTTTTTTTTTTTTGATGTAGACCATTTTTAAAGTCTTTACTGAATTTGTTACAATATTGCTTCTGCTTTATGTTTTGGTTTTTTGGCCTCAAGGCATGTGGGATCTTAACTCCCTGACCAGGGATTGAACCTGCACCCCCTGCATTGGAAGGCGAAGTCTTAACCACTGGACCACCAGGGAAGTCCCTGTGTTGTTTTAAGCCACTAAATTTGTGTTCATTTGTTACAGCAGCAATAGAAAACTAATACCATATAAATTTTATTAACTTAAATTTCCTCAAAAACCACAGGTCATAAAGTGTAGCTCAAAATCAGGGGATAAAAGAGAGAAATGAGAAATTATAATAAGTTTGTAGATCTCTAGGAACAAATAATTAATAGTTTAAATAATGTAGCAAAAACTAGAGGATACAATTCTTACCATAGGTATCCATGGAATATCTGAAATGTGGGAAAAACGTATTTACATTCTTCAGTTCTTCCATAGTTAGATCCCTGAACTTGTACTGAAGAGAGAAAAATGAACACGGAATAAGAATAAAATTATAAGCAACAGAACAATTACAAATTAACATTTAACTGAACACTTACTATGTGCTAGGCCCTGGGCTCTGAGTTTTACAAACATGAATAGTATTTGACTTCATCCTTTTAATAACGACCCTATGAAGTAGGCAGGGCTTATAACTGCTTGACTTTATAGAAGATGAAAATGAAAGCTAGAGAATCAAAATAACTTGCTGTGGTAGATAGCAAGTTAAGTAGTGAAGCCAGAGCTCAAACCCAGTGCCTGGGCCTTTAATCACTATATCAAATGCCTCCAAATACTTCCTGAAGGCTTAAGAAGTAGGGCAGGATGTAGCACCCCGGTCATCACTGTAAGATCCACCTCTCGTGCCTGAATATCTCATTCACTTGAGACATCCTGAATTTCCCTACCTGGTACCGCAGCTGGGTTTCAAAGGGAAAACAGAAAGCATGCAAAGGTTTGCAGTCAGGTTGAGTGACCTGCCTCCTCATTCATCCAGATGTAGTCTCAGAAATACTACCTTGGTTGCCCTGTGGGCAAAATCATTTAACTTCTTTGAACTTATTTTCTCATTCGCAAAGAGAAATTATACCCACCTCCTGGACTTGTGCTAGGCATTAAATGAAAAAAAAAAAAGTATGTTAAGAGTCTATTACCATTCTGAAATGAAATTAAGAAAACAATTACGTTTACAATAGCATCAAAAAGAATAAAATACTTAGGAATAAATTTAACAAGATGCAAAACTTACACTCTAAAAACTACAAAACATTGTTGAAAGAAATTAAAACAGATCTAAATGAATAGAAAGGTATCCCTTGTCGATAGATCAGAAGACTTGATATTGTTAAGATGGCAATGTTCCCCAACAGATTCAACAATCGCCAATCCATATCAAAATCCCAGCTGACTTTTTTTGCTCATTTGCAAAAATTTACGAACGGACCTTAAAATTCATATGGAAATTCAAGGAATGCAGCCAAAACAATCTTAAAAAAGAATTAAAAAGAGCTTCCCTGGTGGCGTGGTGGTTAAGAATCCGCCTGCCAATGCAGGGGACACGGGTTTGAGCCCTAGCAGGGGAAGATCCCACATGCCACGGAGCAACTAAGCCTGTGCACCACAACTACTGAGCCTGCGCTCTAGAGTCCACGAGCCACAACTACTGAGCCCATGTGCTACAACTACTGAAGCCAGTGCGCCTAGAGTCCGTGCTCCGAAACAAGAGAAGCCACCGCAATGAGAAGCCCGGGCACCGCAACAAAGAGTAGCCCCCGCTTGCCGCAACTAGAGGAAGCCCGAGTGCAGCAACGAAGACACAATGCAGCCAAAAACAAATTAAAAAAAAAAAAAGAAGTCGGAGGATTCATACTATAATCAAAAAGACAGTAACAAATGTGGGAAAGGATGTGGAGAAATCAGAACCCTCATATACATACACCACTGCTGGTAGTAAAATGGTGCAGCTGCTTTGGAAGAGTTTGGCAGTTCTTCAAAAGATTAAACACAGAGTTACCATATGACCCAACAATTCCACTCTGAGGTATATACCCAAGAAAAATGAAAACATGTCCACACAAAAACTTGTGCACAATTGTTCATAGCAGCATTATTCATAACAATCAAGAAGTGAAAACAATCCAAATGTCCATCAACTGATGAATAAAGTGTGACATATCCATAAAATGGAATATTCAGCCATAAAAATGAAGAACTGATACATACTTGGATACACCTTAAAAACATTACACTAAGTTAAAGAAAACAGACACAAAAAGCCACATATTGTATGACTTGTATATAAAGTACCCAAAATAGGCAAATCCATAGAAACAGAAAGTAGCTTAGTGGGTGCCTAGGGCTGGAGGAGACTGGGAGAAAATAAAATAACTGCTAAGAGATCCTATTTCCTCTCTCTGAGTCTTAAGTTTTTCACAGGCAAAAGAGATATAGCTCTACTGCCTGCCAACTTCAGCAGGTATGTATGAAGATCTCATGATTAACATATGTAAAAGTGAGATATTAAACAAAATATGTATACAATAGTAAGTACCGACAGGAAACGAATCGACAAAGCATACCTAGGTTACAGAAAGGCCTCTGAAAAGAGCTGTCTACAATTCACATTAGAGCCTAGAACGGTACAGAAAATTAGAGGGAAGGAGGAAGGTCATTTTAAGATGGGAAAGAATTTGGCAGAAGAAAAAGTGTATAATTAACAACTTGAGGACTAGAAACATCTCTTACTCATTTTTATTTCCCCATAGCATTTAGCACAGGGTACGGCTTCAATAAATGCAGGCTAATTGGATGGGAGTTAGCAAAGAGGCAGATTTATATGAGTAGAGTGGATATAGAAAGCAATTATGATCCAAAGGACTGAGCATCGATCACTAAGATCACTAAAACTAAGAATCGATCAGTATTAACTACAGCAGGGTAAAAATGAGTCCCAGATTCAGTGAAAACAAAAGTGAATGAAACCATCCCAACTCCAGACACTACACAAATGTACAAAAGGCTGCATTGTTGTCACCTGGAATATATATTTATTATGAACCAAATAATTTTTGTTTTGTCTTCTATTTGATGTTATAAGCTGTTTTCTACATCCTTAACATCCTCTGAGAATGTAATGATTAATGGCTGCATAGGGCTATATACCAGAACTGATCTAACTGCAAAACTGACATAAAAGTTTGTCAAAAGCACTCTTTGTTAGGGCTTGAAAATCCAAACATCACTACTAGTCGAATATGTGATTTGCCTTTCTGACGAAAAACACCTATTTTATCTGTCCTAGAAAAATAAAAAGCACATCATTTTCACTATATATGAAACAGAGTATCTTCTTAGTGTAATATTAAGACATATATTCCATTACTGTTCCTATACCACCTAAGAGAAGCTTGTATAACATTCTCCAAGGAATATGCCTCAGACAATGCCATTTGCTTAAAGGGTGCAGGCAGGGAACTAAAGAGGAAAACTGGCCCATGAGATTCTAAAACTAAAGCAATTATACTATCATAAAAATCAGTTGAAAAATTGAGGAGTTACTAAAAGTTTAACTTTATCCACTATACTACAGTATGTTTATTTAGTAGACTGATACTTACGAACATCAAGAGTACTCCTGTATGACATTGCTCAAATGTTGGACACCCTGAGGAATACTTTGTGGCATCATTTTATTAAAAAAAAAAATTAAACATTAATGAATCTTACAGATCAAATCCAATCCTATTATTTCATAACTGAGCAAATCGAGGTTAAGTTACCTGTCCAAGGTAACTTGGCCAGGGGAGTGGGAAATAGGAATTAGGGAACCAGAGAAGTTTTCTAAACTTAATATTTAATACAATTAAAGAATATATATACAGGGCTTCCCTGGTGGCGCAGTGGTTGAGAGTCCACCTGCCGATGCAGGGGACATGGGTTCGTGCCCTGGTCCGGGAAGATCCCACATGCTGCGGAGCGGCTAGGCCCGTGAGCCATGGCTGCTGAGCCTGCGCGTCCGGAGCCTGTGCTCCGCAACGGGAGAGGCCACAGCAGTGGGAGGCCCGCATACCGCAAAAAAAAAAAAAAAAAAAAGAATATATATACATATAAACATATATGTACATATATATACATTTTGAAGAATAAACACTCAGGCACCAACTCACCCATGTTTGATATAGAACAGTGCTGTCCAACAAAACTTTCTGCCATGATGGAAAAGATCATTATGTGTTCTGTCCAATACAGTAGCCACAAGTGGCTACTGACACTTAATATGTGGCTGGTGTGACCAAGAAACTCATTTTTAATTTTATCTAATTTTGATGAATTTAAAGAGCCACATGTAGCTAGTGGCTACCATACTGGACAGCACAGACCTTTCCAATTCTATTACACCTGTCCGGGTGCTCCTTCTCTTAACCATTCAACTGCCTACCTTAAATTGTGTGGTCACACTCCTTTGCTTTTGCCCTCCATAGTTTTTATCGCATTTGTGTGCGTCCCTAAACACCACACTGTTGTTTCATTGTTTCTTGTTTTAATCAAAATATAATCTTGCATATAACCTCCAATTTTTTTCACTGAATATAATGTTTCTAAGATTCACTTGTATTGTTGCATGTTGTAGTTCATTCATTTTCACTGCTGCATAGTATTTTCCATTGTGTGAATGAGTACAGAACAAATTATCCTTCCTTCTGTCAATGAACATTTGGGTTGTTTCTACTTTTTAATGATGAGTAATTCTGTGAATGTCTCTTGCTTCATATATTATGAATTCTCTATGGTAACTACCACAGAGTTTAAAATTCCCATTCATCCACATCCTCCAAACCCTTTGAAATGACCTTAATTTATGACAATCTAGTGAGAGAAAATGGTGTTTTACCATGCTCTCAATTTGCTTTTCCATGGTTACTAATGGGTTGAGCAAACATTCATTTCCCTGATTCTTCTTTTTTTAAAAAGTGATTATTCGTGTCTTTTGTCCAATTTTCTATTGGTTTTAATATTGATTTGTAGGCTAATTTATATATTCTGGATACCAATACTTTGTCAATTATGCATTAAAATATTATTCTCCAAGTTTGTATTTTGCCTCTTCACTCTCTTCATGGTGTCTTTTTATACATAAAAGTTCTTAATTTGAATGCAATCAAATTTATCACTCTTCTTTGAGTATTTTACGTCTTGTTTAAAAAATGTTTGCATACTCTGAGTCCATGAAGATTCTTTCCTACGTTTATCTCTATACGTTTTAAAGCTCGTCTTTTACACTTGAATCTTCAGTCCACGGGGAATTTTTATGTTTGGTCAGAGGTAAGGGTCCAATTTCATTTTCGCCTGTATAGATAATCATTTGTCTCTGCATTCTCCTTTCTGTAGTTATCTGCAATGCCTCTTCTGTTTTATATCACATTTCCAAACACGTGTGAACATGGTTCTAAGCCCTCTAGTCTGTTCCACTGGTTAATTTGTCTGTCCTACACCAACATCACACTAAGCCTCCATTACTAGTCTTGACATCTGGTAGAGCAAGTCCCACACCTATTCTTCTGTAAAAATGTCAAGATTATTCCTGGCCTTCTGCCCTTCCAAATGATTTTAGAATCAGTCTGAAAAGTTCGCCAAATACCCTGTTAGAATTTTGATTGGAATTGCATTGGCTCTATAGATCAATCTGGAGAGAGCTGACATCTTCACATCCATGAAGCTGGAATATTTATCTAGGTTGGAATACTTATTAGGTTTCATTTGTTTTCAATAAGATTTTTCATGTTCTCCTTACAGTTGCTTGATTTTAATGTATTGTTCACTTCACAAATGTTTCAGCAGTAAAATTATTTCCAAGTATTAAGTTATTATATTATTTGCCTACCTTGAGGGTTAAGGACCTTTGGAAATACCTGCTGGACTAACGTGTTTCTAAATGGTCTCCTTAATTTACACATCCAACAGACATTTATTAAGCACCTAAGTGCCAGACTCCATGCTATGCACTGATGATAAAAAACAAAAACAAAAACCTTCCTCAACTATACTGGTCCCACCCTTGAGAAAATTATTGTCTCTCTTTTGTCATTTTCCTGCATTCCAGTTCCACCAAAATTATGAAGTTCTTTTTCTATTCTCAGCTTTAGCAATTCTTCCCCCTGGACAATACACCATGCTTCCGTCACTGAAAAACTTGATAGAGTGGTTCTTTTAATTTCATGTTCTCTGAAGAGGAGACAGGAAGGGTGTAATCCTAAGGACGATGATACTTCTCTTCCTACAAGACCTACACACCTGTCACAGTAGATAAAATCATTCAAATCAAGTATATAAACAATTTCAATCATAAGGCTTCAAAACCTCGAAGGGGTGTACAAACTGCCCCAACAAAGAAAGACACAGGCAAACCCAACTAAAGAGAGAGCAGTTTATCTTGAAAGGAAAATGTAATCAAAAGAACCAGAAAAGTATGTGCATGTATATGATTCATATTTAACTGCTGCCATTACATTTTGCTACTGTTTTATTCTGAATGTATCATGTCTCATGCTTCAATAAAATTTTAAACAAAACAAAAAAACGGCATAAACGTACCGTTTCCGCATAGGGAAGTTTTCAGAAGCATTATGAATCATATAACTAAGAAACTGGTGGAAAAGGTGGTTGCCTCAGACTGTACACTGGTGGGGAATCAGAGAGCCTGAACTAAGAGCCTGGTGTAACATAGAAACTGGCGTTAGTCATGCCCGAGAAACGCAGGTCAGACTTCCGGGTCAGCCCTCCACCTCAACCTTTCAACATTACGAGGATCTCTTCCGGGCCTTCCAACCCTGTCTTCATTCTTAAGTCTACACAGGTCTTTCATTCACTGCACAGTTACTCAGCACTCCGTCGTGTCAGGTTAGGTGATGGGAATACTACAGCACTCTCTCTGCCATCAGAGTTCACCGCCCGAGTAAGGTTTGTATGTAAATAATTACTCCACGATGTGATAATCGATATTTCTGAAAGCAAGTAAAGGAGGTAGTGATTCTGTTTCTAGGGAGTGACATCTGAGTTGAGTCCTACAAAGGATTAGCCACGCGAATCATAAAAAAAAGGGGGTGGGGTGAGGGCAGGCCATTTCTGCAGAGAGAAAGGCATGGTTAAAGGGACTGGCGAGGGCTGGAAGCTGAGACCAAGAGAAGCTGGTGGCGTGAGAAGGTCTCACAGCGGGTGGAGGTTGGGGGATCTCGGATTTGCAGGCGAAGCCAGAGCCCCGGCCTCGGGAAGGAGAGGTCCGCGCCCTCCCTGCGGCCACTCCCCGCAGTCGGCTTCAGGCCAGCCCACCCCCCGCTCCAAGCCCCTTGACAAACCGGGGAAACGCCCCAAGGAGGTGGCCCGGCCAGGGGTGGAAACGCCCCCAAGCCCCGGCGCCCCAGACCCTGCCCGGCGGGCTGGCCGCACCTTGCCAAGCAGTCGCGTCACACCCTCACTGTTGAACTCCATCTCCAGCCAGGACCGTGAGTCGGGTTCTTAGACCCCAGCCCGGGAATCTCCTTCCGCACTGTCCTGGACGGGGACTGCCGAGGATCAAACTTCCCGAGAGGTTCAAGGCCCCGCCCCTTCCCAGACTCGAAAGTCCACCGGTGTCCAACGCCCTAGGCTCAGCGAGGCTCCGCCCCGAGTCGCACCACCGCTCCTCCGCGAACCCCGAGCGCGTTCAGAAACGCGTGAGCGCCAAGGAAACCACGACCCAGCTTGCTGGAGGGAAACTTGGGGACATCGGTGATGACAGGAATAGGAAGGACCCGAGGAGAAGCAGTAAAGGAGGTAGAAGATATTGGCGCTGTTCTGGGAGAGAGTTTCGAGAAGGATATGATAAATTCAGTAGAGTATCGAGAAAGATCAAGAAAGACCCCAAATTGTGGTTGGATTTAGGAAGGAAGAGGTAATGGAGCTTCAAAAGAGAAATTTCGGGGGGGCTGGATAGGAAAACGGACGCAGGAGAATTGTCAGAACTGGGAAATAAGACAGCCGAGTGAGGGTGGTGTGCCTTTGGCGGGGCGGGGCAGAGCATAACAGCGTTGGTGGCCGAGAGAGGAAAAAGTCAGGCAACAGAGTTTGAAGACAAAAAAGGTAGATTGGTGGTTAATGTCATCTGGAGAAGTAAGACGAAGAGATGCAATTTGCGGGCCTTGTTTGGTTTCCTTGAATGAGTTACTTACCTGCTTTGCATCCCTGGTTTGAGCCAGTGGGCCTAAAAAGTCCTGGGAGCTGGCTATTGTAACTGTCAAGAGGTTGGGTGGGCAGGAAGGTGATTGTATTTATAGGAAGAGCCAAAGGTAGGAATGCTGTGATTCTATTGGGAGAAGAAAGCGAAAGACTGGAAGGAGCACTTATTTATTCAACAAACTTTTGTTGAGCATTGGCTACTTGCTAGATATTGTCGGGGAGGAAGAAATTTTCCTCTATTCTTCTAGCTTCCTCTGGCTGTCTAAGAAGTAAACTGACACCAGACAGAATAATAGGAGAAAATCAAACAAAAGTTAATAGCATGTATACCTGGGAGAGACCCAGGAGAACTGAGTGACTCGCCTTAATGGCCGAAGCCCTCACTTTAAATACCATCTTCAGCTATGGCAAAAGAGGATGTTGGGGGTTGTGGTTTGAGACTTCAAAGGGGAGAAAGGCAGTTCACATGGAGAAGGTAAATACTTGGTAAACAAATGTTTGCTGGCCCTTGCAGAGACTAGGTGACTCTGATTTCTAGGCTCTGCCGAGTTCCCGCCACCACACCTATCCCATATTCTTTGCAGATATCTCTGGTGACACCTTAATTAGGGGAACGGGCCTTCTCTCTAAATCCTTTTAGGCAGTTAGGGGGAAGTCTTTGGGGCCTTAAAAATGGACATCCTAAGTTAACCCTCCTGCCAAAGAGACACGTTTTAGGGTGACAAATTTTGCTCCCCTGCAATATTTTTCTAGGTCTGAGGATACTGCAGTAAACAAAATAGACAAAAGTATCAGCAGTCCTAAGGCTGTCATTCTTTTATTAGTAGAAGGAGAGCAAAACAATAAAAATAGTAAGTAAATTAGACCGTATGTAAGAACTGATTAAGTGTTGTGGGGAATAATTTTTAAAAGGCAGGTTAAGGAAGTGAGGGTAGGTCTCCTTGAGAGGTGAGAAAGTAAGCATTGCATATTAGAGGGCAACCAGAGCCCTAAGGCAGACGTGTGCTTGGGGAGAGTCAAAACCGCGGGGAGGCCAGTGTGGCTGGAGTCCAAAGAAGAGGTGAGGAAGCAGAAGTAGGCTACGTCAGAGAAATAAGGGGGAGCCACAGATGGTTTAGGACAGTGATTCTTCCTGTGTGGTCCCCAGACCTGCAGCCTCAGCATCACCTGGAACTTGTTAGAAATACGGATTCTAAGGCCTCACCCCAGACTTAACAGAATCAGAAACTCTGGGGATCAGGTCAAGCAATCTGTTTTAACAAGCCTGGGTGATTCTAACCACTATAAGAACTTTGCGGACAACTGTGACTCTGGCTTGTCAATGCCCTCCTACCAGAGACCATCAGGAACACACCCATACTTAAACAAGTTGGGTTGATTACCCCTTCCGGTGAGGGAGCAGATACTGTGGAGAACCACTGGGACAGCTGAGTAAGAGTGTGGAAAGAACCTATTATAGGATTTGGCCTCTGCGTGATTTGGGAGAGGGCTTAAGGAATCAAAGCTTTATTTTGGATTGGGTGCTGTCAGAAGGCAGGGACAATTCTATGATTGGGTATCTCAATATATATTATCTCTCAGATGGGTAAGCTAGAGCAAGTTTAAGGCTGTAATTGGTAGAGAACCAGTAGTCGCATTAGCAGAGAGAAGAGGATGTTTGGGTATTTCCTGGGTTGCACAGTGACCTTGTTTTTGTCTCTGCTTAGAAGAAATTATGACGAGGCCTTGTTTGGTCTCATTTTATCATGGTCTGAGTGACCCTGTCTGATGTCAGTGTTCTGAGATGGTTTATATCCAACAGGAGACAACAGGAGCCTGGCTGTGAGGGCCAGGTCAGCTTGTAGCAACACTGAGACCTAGCTAGGTCAGTCCGGTTCCCAGATGCAAGGGGCTGCTTTTTTCTTTCTTAGGCTTTTGCTCTGAGAGAGAGGAAGCCACTGGAGGGTTTTGAACAGAGGAGTGACACGATCTGACTGAGTTGAAAAAGAATAAGTCTGACAGATGAGTTGTGAAGAGATTTGGGGTGGGGGGTGGGGAGTGGAGAGTGGAAGCCGGGGGACAAGGTAGGAGGTGAGACGGTTGAAGGATAAGAGGCTTGTTAAGAGCACCTCAGCCAGATCTAACACACCTCAGAAACTTCGAAACTTCCAGAGATTCTAAGATTTAACAGATCCTATCAGAAATCCATTAATCAAGGAAAAGCTATCAAGTTAGAAGTAAGGCCTGAACAAGGTTCTTCCATCTTTTATGAAAGAACCTTTTATGGAAGAGGCCTTCCATTCAAACCACCAATTCTCTTCTGGTTTAATAACTATGGATGAATTATAGGCACTAGGAACACTCTACGCCTGTTGTGTGTGTGTGTGTGTGTGTGTGTGTGTGTGTGTGTGTGTGTGCGTGCGCGCGCGTGCACGTGCACACACATGCATGTGTGTAGCTATCAGTTCCCATGTGGAAGGTACATTGCTAAGAGTTTTATGCGCTTCATTGCAGTTAATCTTCACAAAACCCTAGATGGAATTATTATCAATTATTATCTCACTTTTACTGTTGAGCAAACTGAGGTTTAGTGAAGTATTTCCTATTTCCTTGTTTCTGATATCCTGTTGAATAAGAGATGTATTACTGACAATGTTCTGGGGAGAAAAGGTTACAAAATTAAATATACATACCAGTTTTAACCCCACTTTTGGGAATTTGTCTTAGAGAAATAGAAGTACCCAGGATGTATGCATTATACAAAGATGTTAATTATATTAAAAGAGAAAAAAAGTCCTCAGGCTAAGAAATGGGAAAAGTGTATATTCTGCTCCTTTGTTTATAGTTTGAGAAAAAACACAAGAATGGTTTTTCTTGGTCCTCTGCTTCTGATCTCTGTTTATACTCTTTGCTTTCATAGTTATGTGTCCTATCAGACACATTGTTTAGGGATAAAACCTCGGTATTCTGAATATCAGACAAATGTATCCTTATCATTTACTTCTTTAAAAAAAGTTTTAATTGTAAAATACACATAATGTACAATTTACCATCTTAACCATTTTTAAGTATACAGTTCGGTGGTATTAATTACATTCGTAATGTTTTACAGCCATCACTACCATCTGTCCCATAATTCTTTTCATCTTGTAAAACAAACTCTGTACCCTTTAAACAATAACTTCCCATTCTTCCCTCCCTCCAGCCCCTGGCAAGCACCATTCTGCTTTCTGCCTTTGTGATTTTGACTACTCTAAGTATGTCACCAGTGGAGTAGAGAGTCCAGAAACAGACCCTCACATATATGGTCAATTATTTTTGACAAAAGTGCCAAGACCATTCAGTGGGAAAAGGACAGTCTTCTCAGCAAATGGTGTTGGGAAAACTGAATATCCATATGCAAAAATGAAGTTAGATCCTTATCTAATACCATATACAAATACTAACTCAAGATGGATCAAAGACCTAAATGTAAGCCCTAAAACAATAAAACTCTTAGAAAAAAATGTAGGACAAAAGCGTTATGACATTGGATTTGGCAGTGATTTCTTGGATATGACACCAAAGACATAGGCAACAAAAGAAAAAAATAGACAGATTGGACCTCATGAAAATTTAGAAATTTTGTTCATCAGAAGACAGTATTGGGAATTCCCTGGCGGTCCAGTGGTTGGGACTCAGTGCTTTCACCGCCATGGCCCGGGTTCAATCCCTGATAGGAAAACTAAGGTCCCACAGGCTATGTGCAGCGTGGCCAAAAAAAAAAAAAAACCAAAAACACAAGACAGTATCATTTACTCTTTAGATGTGTGGAGCTTACATTGTTATTCATTGACTGACAGCATATGCTGCATCTCAGGCCATCCTTCCACAAATGTCCTTTGACCTTGTGAAATGAAACTGCAATCTTTCTTTTCTTAAACTAGTTCTTTTTTCTCAAGATTTTATATTGCCTCTCAATTTTCATGCTCTGTCTGAACTGGCGTGCTTTTTTTTGGTCATTTTGCTGCTTCTCTGGTTAAGTAAAAAATTGGCAACGTGCAAGAGAAATGTGTCCAAGAAATTTTGTTTATGACAATCACAGCATTGTTTATGGTGATAAAAAGTTGGGAAAAAAATCTAAATGCACATTGTGCCTGTTACTAATTTATTACCTTTCAGTTCCAAATACACCATTTATTGCTTGCTCTGCGATTGTGGAGCTGGACCTTTTAAGCATTTCTCTCTTGCTAGTGGGCACAATATTAAGTTTTGTCAATAGAGGGCCTGGGGGTGATACTGCAAGGAGGAAGAGACTTCCTCCTTCCAGTGTGCTTTTGTTCTTGGTCCTACTGTGTGGCTGCCAGTGGCATGAGTCGGGATATCCAGTAGTGCTCACCTCTGTCGAATTTCAGTGGCCCCTGTGTAGGGTGCTTTCCATTGAGTTTCAGTGGCGCTCCTGCTACTCAATGAGTTCTACCACCCCCAACAAGGTGGCTTCCCAGTACATTCTACTGGCATATTCCCAGAGGGTAGATTCTCAGCAATGATCAGTAAGCTTGACAGACACCCCCCATGGAGACTTCCCAGCAAATTCCACCAGCATCTCAGAGGGTGGTGCCCTACGTACCAGGCTCGGCCTACAGCAGCTCATTGGATATCCCTACCATGACCATCACTTGTCCAAGTTTTGGATCTCAACCCTGGAAGGGCAGAGACTCTTTCAAGTTTATTCCTTCCTTGGATGCTTTGCCTCAGTTCTAGTGGTGGTGACTGCTCCCTATATATGCTATTCCTGTGACATGTAGAGCTTTCTACCTCTTCCATTAATCTCCTGTTCCTAGTTAATAATTCTTTTTATCGAACATTCTCTGTTCAAATTACTGTGTAGTTTCTATCTCCTGACTAGATCTTGACTGATATACCCATTATTAGGAGAAAGATGAGGGAATTCCCTGACGGTCCAGTGGTTAGGACTCGGCACCTTCACTGCTGGGGCCTGGGTTCAATCCCTGGTCGGGGAACTAAGATCCCACAAGCCATACGGCTCGGCCAAAAAAAAGAGAGAGAGAGAAAGAAGAAATACACGTGGAATATTATACAGGAATTAAAAAAAAATAAGTTAGACTTCTGCTTCTGTCTATGAAGAATCAGCTGCTACAGGAGTTGTCTTCTCTCCATAAACAAATAGAAAACTGCATAAAATATATGAAATAATTATTTTCACATCTTGCACAAGGGCCAGCACCAGACTGTGAACTTTGAAAGAAAGGAAACAAGAGATGAGCTTTAAAAGCCCCTGCCTACTGCCCAGAGGCAGTTTTCAGACTGCAGCACAGAGAGGGGTTACCCAAACGAAGCTGAATTGAAAAGAAAGATAGTGGCGTACCAAGGAGGCCAAAGTGCCAGGAATTTGCAGGATGTAGTACTGAAAAGAGGCAATTCCACAGAGAAAAAACTCTGGACATCTCCACAGGGACCCTTGTGAGTCTTTAGCTGAGTTCTGTCTGTGCACACATGGGGTAAAATTCCATGAGGCACGGAAAAGAACCACCCAGAAACAGTAGGCCAAACATTTCTTGGAGCTCCCAGAAGGGCTGCGAGTTGTGGGAAATTCCGCCGATCAGAAAGACCTAATACCATTGGCATCAGAGAGAGCGCTTAAAAGGGTCATAACTCAGTAGTGGGGATGATTATCTCTAGAGTAAAGGCTGCTCCTGGCCCACCATAACAAAGCTTAAAACTTGCCTCAGAACACTCAAACTGATTGCAGGTAACTTAATTGCATCCCAGAAGAAAACCCAACACTATCAAAAAGAATACAACAGGGCTTCCCTGGTGGTGCAGTGTTTAAGAATCCACCTGCCAAAGCAGGGGACATGGGTTTGAACCCTGGTCCTGGAAGATCCCACATGCCGCGGAGCAACTAAGCCTGTGTGCCACAACTACTGAGCCTGCACTCTGGAGCCCGCGAGCCACAGCGACTGAGCCCGCGTGCCACAACTACTGAAGCCCGTGTGCCTAGAGCCCGTGCTCTGCAACAAGAGGAGCCACCACAATGAGAATCCCACGCACTGCTACAAAGAGTTGTCCCCACTTGCCACAACTAGAGAAAGCCTGTCTGCAGCAACGAAGACCCAACGCTGCCATAAATTAATTAATTAATTAATTAAAAAAAAAAAAGAATACAACGAAATGCAGCCCTCAACACTGTAAAATTCACCATGTTAAACATCCAACCAAAAGTTACCAGGCATTCAAAGAAACAGGAAAATATCACCCACAACAAAGAGAAAAATCAACCATTGAAACAGCCCCAGAAATGATAGAGATGATAGATTTGCAGACAGCTTCCTTAAAATGCTTATTATCAATCTCATAAATATACTCAAGGATGTAAAGGAAAACATGAACACCATGTGGAGAAAAATGAAAGGTAGAATTAAAAAAAAAAGAAGTTGAACTTCTAGAGATGAAAAATACAAAATCAAATTAAAAATACACTGTATGGGATTAACAGAAGTTTCGAAGATTAGGGGGAAAGATGAGTGAACTTGAAAAAGACAGCAATGGAAACTATCCAAAATGAAACACAAAGAGAAGAAAAATGAACAGAGTACCAGCAAGCTGTGGGACAGAATCACACTGGTTATTGGTCTAATACACAAGTAGTGGAGGTCACAGAAGGGGAAAAGCGGGGACAGAAAAAGTGTTTGAAGGAACAGTAGCCAAATATTTTTCTAATTTGTTGAAAACCATAAGCCCACAGATTCAAGAAGTTCACCAAACCCCTGGTAGAAGAAACATGCAGAAAGTTACACAAAGCAACCTGAAAATAAAATTGCTGAAAATTAGTGAGAGAGAAATTTTTAAAGAGGCAGTTTTCTTTCTTATTTTTCTTAACATCTTTATTGGAGTATAATTATTTTACAATGTTGTGTTAGTTTCTGCTGATTCACTTTTTTATACATACATCCCCATATCCCCTCCCTCTTGGGTCTCCCTCCCACTCTCTCTATCCCAACCCATAGGTGGTCACAAAGTACCAAGCTGATCTCCCCGTGCAATGCAGCTGCTTCCCACTAGCTATCTGTTTTACATTTTGTAGTGTATACATGTCAGTGCTACTCTCTCACTTCGTCCCAGCTTATGCTTCCCCCTCCCCGTGTCCTCAAGTCCATTCTCTATGTCTGTGTCTTTATTCCTGTCCTTACCCTGGGTTCATCAGAACCGTTTTTTTTTCTTTTAGATTCCATATATATGCATTAGCATACAGTACTTGTTTTTCTCTTTCTGACTTACTTCACTCTGTATGACAGACTCTAGGTCCATCCACCTCATTACAAATAACTCAATTTCGTTTCTTTTTATGGCTGAGTAATATTCGATTGTGTATATGTGCCACATCTTCTTTATCCATTCATCTGTCGATGGACACTTAGGTTGCTTCCATGTCCTGGCTATTGTAAATAGTGCTGCAGTGAACATTGTGGTACATGACTCTTTTTGAATTATGGTTTTCTCAGGGTATATGCCCAGTAGTGGGATTGCTGGGTCATATGGTAGTTCTATTTTTAGTTTTTTAAGGAACCTCCATACTGTTCTCCACAGTGGCTGTATCAATTTACATTCCCACCAGCAGTGCAAGAGGGTTCCCTTTTCTCCACACCCTCTCCAGCATTTATTCTTTGTAGATTTTTGATGATGGCCATTCTGACCGGTGTGAGGTGATACCTCATTGAAGTTTTGATTTGCATTTCTCTAATGATCAGTGATGTTGAGCATCCTTTCATGTGTTTCTTGGCAGTCCGTATATCTTCTTTGGAGAAATGTCTGTTTAGGTCTTCTGCCCATTTTTGGATTGGGTTGTTTGGTTTTTTGATATTGAGCTGCATGAGCTGCTTGTAAATTTTGGAGATTAATCCTTTGTCAGTTGCTTCATTTGCAAATATTTTCTCCCATTCTGAGGGCTGTCTTTTGGTCTTGTTTATGGTTTCCTTTGCTGTGCAAAAGCTTTTAAGTTTCATTAGGTCCCATTTGTTTATTTGTGTTTTTATTTCCATTTCTCTAGGAGGTGGGTCAAAAAGGATCTTGCTGTGATTTATGTCATAGAGTGTTCTGCCTATGTTTTTCTCTAAGAGTTTTATAGTGTCTGGCCTTACATTTAGGTCTTTAATCCATTTTGAGTTTATTTTTGTGTATAGTATAGGAAGTGTTCTAATTTCAGTCTTTTACATGTAGCTGTCCAGTTTTCCCAGCACCACTTATTGAAGAGGCTGTCTTTTCTCCATTGTATATTCTTGCCTCCTTTATCAAAGATAAGGTGACCATATATGTGTGGGTTTATCTCTGGGCTTTCTATCCTGTTCCACTGATCTATATTTCTGTTTTTGTTCCAGTACCATACTGTTTTGATTACTGTAGCTTTGTAGTATAATCTGAAGTCAGGGAGCCTGATTCCTCCAGCTCCGTTTTTCTTTCTCAAGATTGCTTTGGCTATTCAGGGTCTTTTGTAAACAGACACTTTTCATATGATCCAGCAATCCTCCTCCTGGGATTCACCCTAAAAAATTAAAACTTATATTCCCTTAAAAAGCTGTACACAAATATTTATAACATCTCTATTCAAAAAACAAAATCTCTATTCAAAATAGCCCCAAACTAGAAACAACCCTATTGTTCTTTGACAGGTAAATTGATAAACCGATACATCCATACAATGGAATAATATTCCATAAAAAAGAACTAACTCTTGTACAACATGAATGAATCTCAAAAGCATTAATGCTAAGTGAAAGAAGCCAGTGGAAGAAGGTTATGATTCCATTTATATGAAGTTTTAGAAAACGCAAAAGCAGATCAGTGGTTGCCAGGGGCCAAGGGATTTAGGGAGAAGGGATTGACTGCAAAGGTGCACGGGGAGCTTTTTGAGATGATCACAATTTTTTCTATCCTGATTGTGGTGGTAGTTACAAGAATGACACATTTTAAAATACATATCAACTGTACACTAAAAATGAGTGTGCTTTATCACATGTGATTTATACCTCAATAAAGCTTATTATTAGAAACAAAAAAGGAATGTGTTTAGATTTTTTATCAATTGACCCAGGAGGATGTCCGTGATGTATTGTTATAGGAGAAAAGCAAGTTACATAGTAGCACGTGTAGTGTGATCACCTTAAATAAAACAACACTGAAAAAACCCCTCTGTATCCCTCTATATGTGTAGTGATATTTGCAAGCTTGTAGAGAAGTCTTGGGCAGAAGAACACACACTAAGCTGGTAACACTGGTTACATCATGTGACTAAGAAAGAGGGGGAGAGTATTAGGTTTTTCTTTATACATCTTTGGATAGTTTCATGTTTTACAATGATTTATCATGAAAATAAAGGGAATATGAAAATAATAGGGAGATGTGTATGTAGGAGGAACTTTGGTGGAGGGAGAGGTCCACTGTACCAGTGCAGGGAGGTCAAAGGGATCAAGATAAGGTCATTAAACGTGACAAAAAGGAGATCCTTGGTAACCTCCGAGAGAGCATCTTAAGTAGTGAGGTGGGGGCAGAAGTCAGGATGTGATGCATGGAAGAAAAGCATGGACTGGAAAGAAAGGCTTTGGGTATGGACCACTTGTTTAGGAATTTTGGTCGTAAAAGGCAGTTAAGAAACAGACAGTTAAGAAGGGAGCCACAGCAACAGTTGGAGGTTTTTGTGAGTAGAGGACAAGGATACTTATGACTTCTTGAAGGCCAAGAAAAGAGAACCAGGACTTCCCTGGTGGCTCAGTGGTTAAGAATCCGCCTGCCAGTGCAGGGGACACAGGTTCGAGTCCTGGTCCGGGAAGATCCCACATGCCGCGGAGCAACTAAGCCCATGTGCCACAGCTACTGAGCCTGCACTCTAGAGCCCGCGAGCCACAACTACTGAAGTCCGCGTGCCTAGAACCCGTGCTCCGCAACAAGCGAAGCCACTGCAATGAGAAGCTTGCGCACCGCAACAAAGAGTAGCCCCTGCTCGCCGCAACTAGAGAAAGCCCGAGCGCAGCAATGAAGACCCAATGAAGCCAAAAATATAATAATAATAAATAAATAAATTTATTTAAAAATAATAAAAAGAAAAGAAAAGAGAACCAGTGGACAGGAGCTGACCAAAGGAACTGAAGAATGGTATAAAATGGTGGTGAGACAGCCCTTGAGATGGGAGGGGAGGGATTGCAAGGACAGAAATAAAGAGTTCTCATTTCCCTAGAATTCAGTTTTGTTTCACTCACGGCTGTCATAGACCTAGGAACACACCTTTCCCAATCCCTGTCTCTAGTCTAAAGAGCCCAACTTCCTAACAGGCAACTGGGCCCTGATCTGGAGCATCACCTGTGTGACCTAGTGCAGGTCACTCAGGCTCTGTAAACCTCAGTTTTCTCATTAGTAAAATGGGATAAATAATAGTACCTACCTCATATTGTTGTTGTGAGATAACGCATTCAAAGAGCTTAGTTTGCTGCTCAACTGCTGGTCTGGGGGCAGTCTCTCTGACCTGTTGTGGCCTGGGCCATATAATCAGTGATGTCACAATGCCCTACTAGACTCCAGCTTCTCTATTAGGGAGTTGCAGATCCTTTGGAGCTAAGGACTGGAACTGATATGCGAGACCTCTCCCAACTGAGGGTTTCATGAGCATACTCCTTTGTCAAGATCTTGGTGAATAGTCTTTTGCTGTGCAATCGTGTCTTAGAAATTGTTTTACTTATTATCATGATCGTGCTTGGCTGGATGCTTTCTGTTGGATTTGCATGTTACATGGGCACATTTCCAGAGTTTGTGGTAAGGAGTGACCTTGCCTGTTAATCCCTCGTAGTCAGTCCTGGCTCTGGCTAACCCTCCCAGCTGGCGTTTCTGACCAAACAGGAAAGATAGTTGGGGTCTCACCACTAATAAGAGGTCAGGATGTGGTGGGAACAAAGTTTCCCAGGCTACTTCCCATCCCATTGGGACATCGTTAAGCCTTTCCCCCTCCACTTGGGTACTTAACATCACTTATTTCAAAGCACTATGGAATTTATAAGGGGTCTGGTGGAGACAGTGCCTGACTTCTGGATTTCAGGCCAAGTGGATCAGTGGTTGCTGGGAGGAAAGGGAATGTGGACATTGGTGGGACCTTTTCAGCAGCCCTTCCAGTCACATACAGAGCCAACGAGTTGGGCCAGCTCTGCCTTTGAGTTTCTTTCTTCCTCAGCCTCCAACTCTGAAATGGAAGGAGAGGTAGGCTGTTCAGGAGAGCAAGACACACCTGAGGAGTCGGATTTTGGATGAAGATCTGCAGCTGTGAGTGGGCGTGAAGGTCTGTTGGGCTGGATTCTTCCCTTTCAAGAGAACTCAGTGGCACCCTGAAATCTCAATGGAAAGCTTACATTCCTCTGGAAAATAAAATAGACTGCGGAAGGGGAAAGAATTTGGAGAGTACTGCTGAGGACAGCAAGCCCTGGTTCGAAGATTTGTCAATAACCGTACCTCAGGGGTATTCTTTTCAAAGACTGTTCCATCTATTAACTTATTTTCTCCATGCAAACTCTGTAACAAATTAGACCAGCATTTTTAATGCCCTCTTTGGCAGACGCTGAAACTGGAGTTAGTGTAACTTTGAGTTCAAGTCCTAACCTTGCAACTTCCTAGCCATGTGACCTTGAGAAAGTTCAATCTCTCTGAACCTCAAGTTTCTTCCTCTGTATAATGGAGATGTTCCAGTACCTTTCTGTTTTTGTGAGGATTACATCTGGGAATTCATGTAAAGCATTTATTGCAAAGCTTGACAATTAGCATTTAGTAAATGCTAACTTAACAACTAGGCAAAATAATGAACCAGTCAACAAAGAGTTACTGGTGACTATACTTACCTAGGGCCACACAAACCAACCCATTTGTGAAGCTGGGGTGCAAGCATAGATCTCAGGACTTAATACCTCTCACTCATTCCACTAGACCAGCCTGCCGATAGGAAACATTAGTAGCCGTGTCCTTTTAGCAAACCATTTCCTGGGTTTCTCAAATCCCACCCCGTGTCATTCAGACCAGTTTTTTCAAAGATGTTCCCATTGTTAAACTTAACTCTAAGAGTCTTAGTAATATGCCAGTTACAGGAGCAGGTTTTCTGGGAAGCTCCTCCAGAAGGCATGGATATCTATCAAGTCCCAGGCCCATACTAGGAGCAAGGCATGATGGTGGTTCTTTTGTTTGTTTGTTTTCTCAATCTGCCCCAGAATTTCTATGAGAGTATTGGCCCAACAGTCAGACCTGTGTGGGGTGGGGATGCAGATGGAGGCACTGGGCACTTGTTCAGCTTGAGCCACTGCCACAGTGTGATCCTGACCAAACCACTGAAACTATTCTGTGCCTCGGTTTCTCCAGCTATGAAATGGGCATAATAGCCCATCTTCCTTTTCTTCCCTTCTCAGGGAAGTTGATAGGAGGCTTCCCCTGCACGATGAGGGTTTAACTGTGCCATTTTGCAAAGTGCAAGATTTTTCTTCTTTGAATAGCCTAACAATAGTATTTAAGTAATTGCTTATAGCGTACATACCCAGTCACTCCTCCCAGTTAATCCAGGGTGTGTTTTATTTGGCTTTGTTCACAGCAGTGTTTTTTTTTTTTTGCATCTGATTGCATAAAGCAAGTAGTCAAAATTTTGGCAGGTGATGAGTTAATAAAGATATCAGCTAGATCCTAACCACACAGAGTCACTAAAGAATGGGGCCCTCCTGCTAAGGGCTCTTCAGCCTCTACACATCTGGCATCCTGGCCAACTGTCCCATAGCTACTCACTCTGATCCCCAAGGTCACAGGAGCTGATGTCACAATTGGTGTCTGAGCTCTGACCACCAAATAGCCATGGCGAGCCACTTCAGGCCAGACTAGACCACGAAGCTCCTCAGCCAGGAGCTATCATGCTGGACCATCCACCACCTGGTCTTGAATGAAGACAGCCCAGTTTCCAGGACTCAGGGAATAGAGCACCACACCTTTCAGAACCGCCTGTTTCCCCCTGCACACACCACCAGCTAAGCAAGAAGCCCCACAATGATCGTTGTCTTCTGGATGCTTCTCATTGCAGGAACGATGTGGAAGGGATATAAGTATCCCCCAGGAGGGGTAAATGTGCCTTCAACTGTGTTCTCTCTTCCCACTTTGAAATGTATTCCCCGAGATAAATGAACTAAGCATCAAAATCCAACTTTAGAAACAAATACTCTCTTCTTTATTAAGTTATTGTAGCATACCTACTTCTATTCTTATTCACTATCTACTTAGAGTTGAGAGAGTTCCCTCTTTCATGTGATCTTTTATACATCTTTTCCTAAGAGTCTTTACTTTTTTTAAGTTCTTCAGTGTCTTTCAAAAAAACTGGAGGTATAAAGATATTTCAGGCCCAGACTCAAAGCTGTCTGACAGTGCTGACCTAGTCTCATGCTCATGGGACACTTTATATGTTCAGCCTTCTATACCACTTAGCCCACACCAGCAACCCACGCTTAACTGTCCCTCATCAGGTAAACACTGGTCTGTAAAACGGTTCTGGTGGCAGATGTCTCTTTCCTCTCTCCTCCTGTTAAGACCTTGGATGTTCATCTTTTCTTTGCCTCTTGTCAGCTCCCACACTGCTAAGCCCCTGTGGCAACTGGGATTGGAGGCATTAGGTGAGACAGAATTGGACACAGCTACCCCTGCCTGCCCTTGAGGGCAGCTATCTCAGCCCCACACCCTAGCAAGCACTAGACAAGACCCACCTGACATCCTTTTTTCTTCCCAGATTCCGGTGGAAATAAGCAAAGATGATCCTGGTGAAGTAACGCAGCTCTGAAGCTTTCCTGACCAGCTGTACTGTTCCTGTTGGTTTCACATAAAGTAACTGCATACCATTTTGTCACATTTTATGTAACAAGTTACCACACTTTTTTTTTTTTTTTTTCAAGTTACCGCACTTTTAAAGATGAAGACTTGGTATTCTGTTAGCTCAAAACAGGGAGATGGAGGGTCGGGAGGTAGTTGGGTGGATGGGAGTGATTGGGTCCCCTCTGCTTCATAGTCTGTAAGAGTGGCATTAAGACTAAGATACCTACTTCAATTTGTCCCCTATTCTGTACCCTTGAACATAGAAATCCTCTAGAGCTCTTTAGACCTATTTCCCACATAATACCTTTGTCCTGGGTCCAAGGTCCAGGGTCCAGGCAGGGGTGAAAAATGTAAATGTTACAGAAAGGGTTAGAGATTGCAGCAACTTTAAGCCTATTCTCTGGGGGTATTTCTCTGTGGCCTTTTCACAGCTATCATTAAGCCCAAAGCTTACACCACGTGGGGAAAGGGCATTTTCATATTGGGTGCTAGATACTAAACTATACAGTATTTTAATCCTTATAGTAACCTCAGCCTCATTTTACAAAATGGCAGAAATGAAGTTGAGAGGCTTAAGTACCTTACCAACCCACACAGTTCTCGGTAGCAGAGTCAAAATTAAGGTCCAGGTCTTCTCTTTGGTATGCTTTTACATGCCAAGGAAAGGAGCCACGCAAGAGAGGCTGGGTTATCCAAGATCTTGACTACCTCTTGGTTCAAAAGTCTTCCTCACCAGAATAAACAAGAAGTTGCCTTTTCTTTTAGCAGTGACTGCTGCTGATCCAGGCAGCATGTGTAGAAACAAAAGCTAACCGCCCAGTCCTCAGTATGATGCAGTTTGAGTTCATGAGACCAAGAATGAGAACCTAAGTATAAGACCCATGCAATTAATGTGGGTGTCTGAGCCCTAGGATATTCCTAATGAGCCCTCTAAAAGTGGTTTGAGCTTTCTGACCCTAAAAGAAAGAAAGAAACCCTAACAGGAGCAAATACTTTTAAAATAAATTATATGGAACTGCTCCCATTCTGTGGTTGCTTTGGGATGACCAATGGTTTCATTGTTCAAAAGTATACACTTACCAACAAAGTAGATCTTTGGTTACACAGACAGCATATTGTTGATGACTATTTGGCATTTGTTTGCTAAAGTATTTTTAAGTGCCTCTATGCACTGTATGGATTACTTTTTTTAATAGAAAAAGTGAATTCAAAATTCGTAAGCAAAAATTTATAATTTATAAATCTAGGATACTAGCATCTTTTATGATACTTGTATGACCTAGACTCAACACATTCCATTGAGTTAAGTGCCTAAATTCTCTGGCTGCATGGCTGTGCCCACTTGCCTCATATATTCCTAAGGACTCATCTTCCCAGCTATCTCAGGCTCTTTGTATTATAGGGGATTAGAACCACTCAATTTCTTGAAAAGAGGAACTATATACCCAGTTCTTCTTCTTCCCTTGTTCCCCGACTATACCTCCAAACAGTTCTCCTAACTTGGGTGTCTGATACCAGAATAGTTCTCTAAGCTGGTGGTGCAAGAGGGGAGAGGTGTCAGTGGCAGGGGCTGAGCAGACGGGAATGTGTAAGGGAGAAGGAACAGAGGTGTGTGTAAGGAGGTAAACCCCATCTCTGAAGTCTGATGAGTCTACTGGGGTTTCTAGCTGGAATAATGTTCAGGGTGATGAAATAAGGAATATGAGTTTTAGTAAATAAATGCAAACCAGTGAAAATATCAATAAAATATTTTTAATGCCTACAATATCTTTTATACATAAATTGCAAAACTTTTATCTGTATATGCAAAAGTAGATTCTCTTGCAGGTCAACAGCACCAGAAAACAAGCTATGCTATGTAAATGTTTCTTTAAACTTGATTTGTCCATTATGTAAAAGACATGGATTTAATAACTCCAAAGACATCTATATTCCACTCTTAATCATACACTAAACACCTGAATATTTATTTCATCACATCCATTCACAAAATAAATAGTAGTCTAATATATTCAGCACATTGAAAATAATACAACCAGTCTCTCTTCATATATTTATTCTCTTTCCAAACATGTTTTGGTCTCCTGCTATATCTCAGAAATGTACTAACAGCTGCTTTTAAGTTATAAAATACAAAACAGTATTTCTTGGAAAAGATCTTGGGGATTACATTAAAAAATGAAATTTCGAGTTCCCATAGACTTTCTTGTTAACAGTCTTTGAACCTTCTCACGGCACACATGTAAGGCTGCCTGACATGTCGTAACCCTGGCCTCCAAATGGACATAATTGCATTTACAGTTTAGAGAAAATACAAAGACAAGTTCTGAAAGTAGCCTTTAAAGAAAGTCCCCCCTGCTTTGACACAGCAATACCTAAAGCAAGTGGGACTGTGCAATCAGAGCTATATGAGTTTTATGAAAACTACTTTCCCTTCACATCGTATTTGAGGATGCCGCATCCATGATCATGTAACATTATTACAATACTGAAATAACATTACTACATTCGTGACTTAACATTATCCAATAAAAGGCACATCTTCAAATATTAATAAAATCTGAAAATCAAAACAGTAGAGGACACATTAAAAATCAAGCACTTAATTTGTAAACTTGATAAAATAACAGCCTATTCCAGTTTCTTCAAAGGTTTGTGAGCTTTTTGTAAGAGTGGTCAGGAGATGCAGAACAAAATGGAAGACAGGATTTGGAAACAAGGCTAAGATTAAAAGATTCAGAACCTTTTTTTTCCTAATGAGCTACAGGAGTGCCCTTTTATAATGCTGATGCTGAAGAAAACTGAAATCAACAGCTGTATTATAGAAGGAGAAATGCACCCAGAGGTGATGACACATAAGGACACAACCTGACTTTTTCTACCAAGTTCTGGAACTTTTAGCTAGCACAATGGTGCCTTTCTGTACAAATAACTGCACAATGTCATTGAGTAAAGTGCTAGTAAGCTTTAAGCCACCAGAAATCTTTCAGCTGTGACAAGCACTTGATCGCAACTACAGATTTCAACGAGTCTGAATAGTGAAAAAAATATATTCAAGCAAACTTTTGAAGGGGAAAAAAAAAAATCACATAAGTGACAGCAAAAGAAATAATGTTCCAAACCTGTTTTATTACATGGAATATCACACTACCCTTGAATCAGTTTCACTGAAGGTATTTGAGATTGGTAGTCAATAGGCTTTTCTGCCACCAGTGTTTAACGGTTCTATGTGATCATTAGAAGGGTGTTATTCCTAGTGATGAAGACACCTTTCATAGGATTCAACCTCAAAATTAAGTTCTTGCATTTTTAAAGTTTGAAACTCAATTCAAGATGAGTCAAAAGTCTTAAAAGGACTGGTATTCCCATTAAGGATGGGTCATCCCATTAAGGAAGGCTAATAGTGATAATCTATAACACCCAAAGTTGAGAATAAAGAAAGCTTTACGGATAAAAAAGAATATACAAAAACAACTTTTAGACCTGTTGAAGAGTAAGGATTCTTGTAGGATAACCTCACCTACTTCCTAATCCCCACCAGTCAATGGCTTAAGATAGCCACAATGTTTATTACAGAATTGTTCTACAAGCTTATGTCCCACTGTCCCTAACCCTCAGAGTCAAGGACAAATGCTCTCTGGCATCATCATACCTCATTTTCTGTTGCTGACTTTACTTGAGACTTGGCTTCTCTCCAGCCAGAACCTAGGTCAGCCCGATTGGAAGTGCTTGGACTTGAGGCTTAAGAGATATAACAAGTCTATAGATATGACTTGAAGAAAGGTGAGAATGAAGAAGTTCCACAGCCTAGTAAATACCAGTAACAGGGAACATCCTTTCCACATGGGAAAAAAATCTCTTCACAGTGCATAGTTTGAAATAAAAGTGCAATATGGGCAAAGAGAGAAGGTGGTGGTCTTGATACACATGAATTTAGTTTTTGGTTTTTTACCGTTAATCACTAAAGAATTTAAGATAAAAATACACAGTCATTAACATGCAAAGGTCCAGGGCACCTTGGATTCCAAAATATCTCTATAATGGGGGAGCGGAACGGGGAGGAGGGGAGCCTCACATGTCACTTCCTTATTTTTTAAACTATTATTACTCTTCCAAATCTAATGTTTGAATAAAATAAGTATTTTTTCTTCAATATAAAAATGAAATTTTTAGATAAAAATCAAACAGCACAGTGACCTTGTCTATTTTACACTAAAGCCAACGTAACAATAAATCTGAAAGTAAACCCTGGAAAAGAATATTCTTATATAAAATGGCATAACTTGTATTTTAACTTGGAAAAATTTTTGTTAATTGCCTGATCACCTAAATTAGTGAATAAGAATGCTCAGCATCCAATCCATGAATAATGCAGAATACAATTTATTCTACTTTTTACTTCAAAGTCACAGAAATGACATCCATATAATTATAACAGCTACTCTACATTTTCAAGTTCTCAATCCAAACATATAGGTTAGGACAGGTCACTTTATTGCTGGCAGCATTAATGCAAGGGCCAGTTTCCTCATCAAGACAAAATAGATTTGATTGGCAGCCAGGCAGTGCCGTACTCACACATCAGCAGAATTACGGAAGTAAAGGAGCAATCCTTTTGTTTTTTCCTTTTAGAGTAGCAAAGGAATAACGTAAGATTGGCTGACTTGTGAGCGGCCCCACATGAGAGTGCATAGCTCATCAGGATCAAGGGTGGCACCTGTGAACAGTTAGCTTCGTAAGAGCACTCACTGGGTGTTATGTCATCTGCATTACAGATTTCACACTGGAAAGTATCTGAAAATACTTTATGCTCTAACGACAGCCTGCAGATAGATGACAGTATGCATTCCTTCTCCTTGAGTACCCAAGTAGAATTCTAAAATAAGGGGCTTCTTCAGTCTGAAGGCAGGACTTCCTTGCAGCAGACTGTTTTCAGAATTTCACAAAAATAAATAAAAGCAGCAGCTAATGCTTCTTCAGCTTCTTGGCCTTTCGACGTCTCATTTCTTCTTCTTCACGTCTCATTTCGTCTAAATCTTCTTGCATACCTAGTCTTAAACTGTCAGGGAAAAAAAGGGGGTATTTATCAATATACATGAAATTACCACTCTCTTTAAAAAAGCAAAAATGAAATTTCAACTGGGAGCTTACATGGAATGTGCTGATGCACTCAAAATGCCTCAAGCCTTTACCACTGAAAACAGACTAAGCAGGAATATTTTACCAGGAGCCACTGCCACTGCCTCAAGTTACAGTGGAAAAAAGGCCTTACATGTAACCTCAACACCTTAATATTCCCATTACAGTAATAAATATAAGCCATCTCATCAGCTTTAAAAAATAAAGAACAAGAAACATTTATTCAATAAATAACATTCTTTTCTTTTCCCTTCCCAACACTTTAGTTTGATATTTTATCTAGTTAGAGGAGGGACGGCAAGAGGGAGAAAGAGGTTTAATATTCTGAGCTGAGAATGAGGTGAATTATTTCACCAAGTTAACATTATACACAAAGTAATCATTTGTTACCCCTACGCAAGAAATGATCATTTATTTGATATCAGGTGGCCAAACAGGAATCAGACATAGGGAATTTCATATTCCTCAACAGGTCCTTGAGGCCAGCGGTGGTACAGGTTAGCAAGACTGAGATGTATCTGATGTGGAAAGGGAATTAAGGATGGGGAAAGAAAAATAACATGCTACAGTGGGATCAGGGGAGGCCTCTAGCATTTATTGTGTGCCTACATGGGTGAGTCACTGCACTGGGCAACTTGTACACATTATCTTAATCCTCACAAAACCTCAATGAATGAAAACAGTATATTCTCAGTTTACAAATGGGAAAACAGATTTAAAAGGCTAAGGAATTTGTCTAAAGCCCTACAGCAAGTAAGTAGGATTGGAATTCAAACAGCATGGCCCAAAGCCCCTGCTCCCAATGATGCAACTGAAGGAGGGAACAGAAAAGAATTTTTAGGACATTTCTGCACAAATGTGTTACATCTGTGCTTACCTCTTTGCTTCTTCCTTCTGCTGCTCTTTCCAACTACTCTCCATGTAACGTAAGGCATAATCGCTTTCATCTTTGTATCTGATAAGAGAAAATCAAAGTTGTTAAAAAAAAGAAAAACCCAATTTTCTAAAGGAACTACATCCTCCTGTTTTTAAAATCAACATCGTTATAACTAAATCAAACATACATTTAGGATTATTCCTCCTTGTTTGGCAGACAGTGAGGTGGGCAGAGGTTGGGTAAAGGGGAGATTCTAAAGTAAAGACAAATTAAATGACCCCTTAATATTTCCAGAAGGCAACTATTCCTGAATCTAATTTTGATCAAAGTACCAATCCAACAACGTTTGCTCAACTCACTCACCTCTATTTACATGACAGTTTATATTAAAATCATGAAAGCACAATATATATGAAAATTATTATATATATATTAATCTCTTTGAGTTTCATGGATTCAGAACAGAGATTGAGGCAGATAACAGCTTGACCAAAAGCATATAGCTAACTTATGACACTACTAAGATTAGGTTTTTAGATCTTATTTTTAATCCAGTTCTTTCTTCTGCTAAATTTTTTTTAAAGACCTTTTCTTACTATTGCCTTCTAATTTCTAATATCCATGACTTCAAAGGAGAGGGCAAGTGCTGACAGATTTACTTATACAGTTGGCCCTTGAACAACATGGATTTGAACTGCATGGGTCCTCTTACATGAGAATTTTTTTTCATACTACAGTGCTACACAATCCATGACTGGTTGAATCTACACATGTGGTTACCACAGATAGGGAGGAACTGGTACACAGAGGAACCATATATACGGTAGGGCTGACTATAAGTTACTTATGGATTTTACCTAACCCCTATATTGTTCACAGGTCAATTGTATACTACCTCATTTAATCCTCCCAAATGTCATTTAAAAAATAACTTACTCAAGTTTACCCAGCTAGTAAGCTGTGGAACTTCCATTCAAACCCCGAGCTTTGCTCTATATCAGTGCTTCTCTAACTTTAATGTGCATGTGAATCACTTGGGAACCTTATAAAGCTGATCTGGATTCAGATCTAAGGTGGGGCCTGAAAGCCTGCATTTCTAACAAGTTCCCGGGTGACGTCAATGTTGTTGGTCCCACACTGCTTGCTGTTCAGGGACCACACTTTTGAGTAGCAAAGTTTTTTACATCAAAGAAAAGCAGGTGTCAGATCAAACTGGCTTTCAACATAGCTCTGTGGATGGCTTTCTGATTTCAAAGCCAATCCATTTCTACTACACCATGCTGCTTCACTCTCATTAAATATATATCTTATAAGGAGAACAGTTAAAAAGGGATATTTTTTGGCCCTCATACAAGTAACTACACAAATAATTCTGCATTAATTCTTAAATATTAAGTGCCAAAAAAGTAAATCTAAACAATCATGCAAGGATTCCTAATTAAGAATTGTATTCAATGCCTCTACTATTAATGTTTATTTTTTTTCCCCATAGCATGGGATTATTCAAAATAAAAAGTATATATATCTAAATCTTCTTTAGCCTTACTTTTTTCGGTCATAGCCAAAGATTTCTCGAATGTGCTTGGATATTTCTTCCTGAGGTTCTCCTTCATCTTCAATAAAATCTTCCATTTCAGAGTCATATTCATCATCATCTTCCTCCTCTTCATATTCTCGCTGCCTTTTGTAACTACCAGGGAAGGGAAGCCTTTGAGGACCTAAGAATAGAAAAGCCATTATTTATAAGATCATTAAAACTTAGTAGTCCCAACAAAGTCCTATGTAAGCTGAGATTTTAAGAACTCATTAAGATGGTAGCCTCGAAAACCAGAGCCAGGGTCTTCCCTGGTGGCACAGTGGTTAAGAATCCGCCTGCCAATGCAGGAGACACGGGTTCAAGCCCTGGTCTGGGAAGATCCCACATGCCACGGAGCAACTAAGCAGTGCGCCACAACTGCTGAACCTGTACTCTAGAGCCTGCAAGCCACAACTACTGAAGCCCGCGCACCTAGAGCCTGTGCTCAGCAACAAGAGAAGCCACCACAATGAGAAGCCCGCACGCTGCAACTAAGAGTAGTCCCTGCTCAGCACAACTAGAGAAAGCCCGCGCACAGCAACGAAGACCCAACGCAGCCATAAACCAACCAACCAACCAGAGCCACCAACTGGCCCCCAGCATGAACTCATTACTACATCATCCCTGTTGCTTCATGGTACCCACAAGTAATAGAATTCCTGTCTATCCCAGGGCTTATTAGAACTGTTAAATTTTCTAGCTTAGTAGTTCCTACTCTTTTGGATTTAAAAGACTAGTACAATTTCTTTAAAAAAAATTACAAATCACTAAAGGATCACTAATTTTACTCATGCCAAGAAAAGATGCCAAAGGTAACAATCTACCATCTATTATCACCATAATTCCATTAAAGTTTTAAAAAGTCCAATGAAGTATGACAGATTCTCAGATATGGATAATTGTTCAAACTGAGCAAGTCTGACTTTAAGGAAAAACTCACTGCATCATCCTAATTTCTGTCATTTTGTCAAAAGACTGATTAAAAATTCTGCAAAAGACAGGCACTGATCAATAGACCAGTATCTGGGAAAAACTGCTTTCTAGTCCTTGATTACAGACACTCCCTTTGTTGTTCTACAGTTGTTTTTAATATGCGTGGCTTGTCTCCTTAGCTCGGAGTTTCTTTAACTTTAGCACTCTGACATTTTGGGCCAGATATTTCTTGGTTGTCAGGAAGCTGTCCTGTGCAGTGTAGGATATCAGCCTGGCCTCCATCTACTAGATGCCAGTAGCATCCCATCCCCAGTTGTGTCAATCAAAAATGTCTCCAGACATTGCCAAATGTTCACTGGGGACCAAAGTTGTCTTTGGTTAAGAACCAATGTTTTGACTGAATTAGGTAGTTTAAACTATGGAATCTCATCTTTTGTTTCTTTTTATATTCTCCATGGTGCCTAACAAGTGCTTCAACAAATCCTTAATACTGTGTAGAAACTCTGACCTAGCAGTTAGTAGGTACCACCAATGATCCCATACCTTGGGACGGCAGAATCCTACAGGACTGGTAGCTAGGGCCACTGTAAGGAGCAGAAACACAAGGCCACCTAAAATAGTTCCTGGCACATAGTGGGTGCTTAACAAATATTTAATGGACAAATAATGCAACAAAAGGCTTCAAGCTTACAAATACACGCCAGTCCTTGAAGACAGGTGTCCATAGTTTTCATGAAGAGGTAAAGATGAACTCATTCATTGAACCACAAAAGGCATATACACTCACCCTGTCTTACAAACCCCATAGCTAAGTTTACTGCACTTGGAGACATTACAGGAGTAAACACAGAAGGCCCTAGATAAGTCTCTTTCTAGAGACTTTTCCAAGCCATGGTTACTAAAGGAACTCTCTGGCATAGGACAGACAAAACATCAGGATTCTATCAACACAAGAATACATTTGAAAGCACATAGAAGAGTTCAGAGGCTCTTTGGTTATATAAAACAAAATATTCTTTCCAATTTCCTAGTGACAAATAAATACTTTTGGGGGAGGGGAAATTTTACCTTGGGCAGATCTGTAGCCAGATAAGGCAGGCTTCATTCCATTCATCTGTCCATTGCTGGATCGGCTGATTATATTCTTGGAAGAAATCGTTTCTGAGACAACAGTGCATTTGGGCTTCAGAGAGGGACCTGAGGTACTAACTGTTCGCCCAGGTCCAAAGCTGCTCACTGGTCTACCAGGGCCTGAACTGCTGACAATTCGTCCAGCTGGAACTACTGATTGGCCAGGGCCATTGACTGACCGCCTAGGGGCCCCTGAGCCACTCACTGGTCGTCGAATGTCATGTGGACCGCTCACAGGCCGCCCAGGGCCACCAGAGCTGCCCACAGGCCGCCCAGGGCCACCAGAGCTGCCCACAGGCCGCCCAGGGCCACCAGAGCTGCCCACAGGCCGCCCAGGGCCACCAGAGCTGCCCACAGGCCGCCCAGGGCCACCAGAGCTGCCCACAGGCCGCCCAGGGCCACCAGAGCTGCCCACAGGCCGTCCAGGGCCACCAGAGCTGCCCATAGGCCGCCCAAGGCCACCAGAGCTGCCCACAGGCCGCCCAGAACCACCGGAGCCACTGGTAGGTCGCCCAGGGCAACCTGAACTGCCTGCAGGTCGACCAAGGCCACTTGTACCACTGACTGTCCGTCCTGGGGGATTTAAGTCACTGGTTGGCTTCCTGGTCCCACTGACTGATCGCTCGGGTCCTGAGTTGGAGCTGCCATTCTGGCGCCTGGGCATGGGGCCAGAACTAACTGTGGGCTGAGCAGTTCCTGTGCTAGGCCTCCCAGGGGCCGAGCTGGAGCTGCTGCCTGGCTGCCTGACACCTGGACTCTTGGCCTTATTGTGTGGGGTGACCATGGGTCCAGGCCTGGAACGGCTAGGATGAGGAGATTTTTTGGCTTTGTGCTCAGTAGCAGATTTTGGAGTCCCTTTAGCAGAAGTCTTTGGGATACCTGGTGAACAGGTGCTGGAGTGGGGCTTTCCAGCCCCATTGAAAACAGGTCTGTCACGGCCCTCACAAGGCAAGGGTTGGGCGCAATTGCCAGATACTACTTTGGTCCTTTCTCCTGGCATGGATTTGGATGAAGATAAACGCAAGTGTTTCTCATTAGATGTGCTGGGTCTGGATTTCTTCTCAGCATAAGGAAGGGGAGTACCCTTGGAAGAAGGATGCGTGTCTCCGGAACCTTTGCTAAGTTTTGTGCCCACACTTTCTTTCTGAGAGGGTACTTTTCTGGTTGGTGGTAATCCTGCATCTATCTCAGCTTTCCTTTTCCTCCGCTTTTGTTCAAGGAATTCTCGCTCCCTAAGTTCTTCTGCAGTCATAGGCCGCTCTTCTGTCTTCTTCACTACCTTTATCTCCACCGGTTCGTACTGCTTTTTCTCGGCCAGCCTGAGTAGATCATTGAAGTTCATGAGTGGTGGGGCACTTTTAAGGGGGACCTTTGGCTTGCTCTCAACTTTGGGAGGTTCTTGCTCTTCCTCATACTCTTGCTCTGACTCTGCTTGATTGTATTCTAAGAATTCATCCTCTTCCTCCATCTCAAACTCTTGGTCTGTTCCCTGGCTAGTGTGGGTTTGCATTGCCTGCCTCTTCTTTGACTTCTCCTCAACAGGAATCCCATTGTAACCATGGAAATTATCCTTTGTCCTCTTGGCCATAGCTCTTGCTTTCTTGTCATGTTTTAGCTCAATTCGCTTTTTCACTAGTTCTTCTTTTCTCCTTTTCTCTTCCAAAGCTAAAAGAGGCAAAACAACATATTATTTCAGGGTCTCGATAACAGTATGTTTATCTGAAATCAGTAGGTGGCCAAAACCAAGCAACATTCAAGTTACAGTTTGAAGAAGTTTGAAGACATCTAAGAATCAAATGAGGAAGTCATTAAACAAGTATCAATTTGAGTCATCTTTACATAATGAGTGGGTCACATATGGGTTTTTCTATATGAATAAGCAAGGGAGAGTCTTGGCTTTTAGCTTTAAATATAGAAAATAGTTCATACCAAATAAATATACCAAGTTAAGAGAATATTCGTACCCACTTAACAGTTGTTATTAATTATGAATCAGTGGATACTTAAACTTACTGAATTAGTTTCCTTGTCATTTGCATAAAGTAAACCTACTGCTTGAGTTTACTCGTTTTACAAAAGTGTCCCTATTTTAACCTTTTAGGTAGCACTCTTATTTATTTTTTTAATCTTTTCGGCTGCGTTGGGTCTTCGTTGCTGTGCGCGGGCCCTCTCCAGTTGCGGCGAGTGGGGGCCATTCTTCACTGCTGTGCACAGGCTTCTCATTGCGGTGGCTTCTCTTGTTGCAGAGCACGGGCTCCAGGTGTGCGGGCCTCAGCACTTGTGGCACACGGGCTTAGCCACTCCATGACATGTGGGACCCTCCTGGAGCAGGGCTGGAACCCGTGTCCCCTGCATTGGCAGGCGGACTCCCAACCACCGCGCCACCAGGGAAGTCGCTAGATAGCACTCTTAATAACATATTTTTAAAAATTAAAATACAAAGTAGGTAGAAGCAGATTCAGAACCAAGGTCAAGGGGGAGTTCCCTGGTTGTCCAATGGTTAGGACTCAGTGCTTTCACTGCCGTGGTCCCGGGTTCAATCCCTGGTCAGGAAGCTAAGATCCCACAAGTCATATGGTACAGCCAAAAATCAAACAAACAAACAAACAGGAAAAGAACCAAGGTCAAAGAATGGAGTTCTTACTGGAGAGCCAATATGGCCAATTAGAAGATATGGTCACTATACCCAAAAAGCTTTTAATTTAAGAGGAAATAAAAGATAACATCCATACAAATGATCAACATTAGAATATACGTAATGCTATAAATACAGCTGACTCAGACACACACAACAAATCCATCAGCCTGTTATGACATTACAAACATCCACTGGTTAGGTACAAGCTAGTTGTGAAGACAGAAGACTTTAAAATTGAGAATAAGGCTATAGATTCATACCTTTTTTCCTGAGCTCTTCTTCTCTTCTTCTGAGAAAAGCCTGGACAGCTGCCGACTGGACACCCTTAACTTTCGGGTCTTTTTTGGGAGGCCCCACTGCCAAACTGTATCTTTTCTAAAAATAAGAACAGAGGAAAAGTTATACACAATTAACTTTGAAGCAATAGAGAGGTTTAAATGTTGACTGAAAAATCTATTCTGAATAATTAAGAGATCACATAACCCACATGAAAACTTAGCTATAAAATTTCAGGCTAAATATGATTATACATGACTATTTTTAGGTGCAGAGTTTCTTTCAACATCCTCAATAATACATAAATGAACAATTGAGAGAAACACTATTTTCAGGCTATTTTCCCAAAAAGATACCTGGCCTGGGGGAACTGAAAAAAATCACCACTAAAACAGATTGAGTGCTTTAGAATTCTGATTTAAAAGCTTAGCCTTCTTCAGAACTTTCCAAACAGAGAAAACTACTATCACAACTGTTTTCCTCCTGAGTACCCTACTCCAGATGATTTTCATAGCTGCTTCATAGGTTACTTTGCTTTCAACATGAAATAATGAGATTCTACTTTGACCATGGGCAAAGCTGGTGGCCAGCCATAGCCAAAAAGTATTTCAAAGAAATTTAAGCAGCAAGAAGGGCCCAAGTCTCCGTAACCTTTAAGTGCAGCTCTATGTTCGTTAAAAAATATTAATTTGCCACACAAACCCTTTTAGACAGGTTTCCATGTCACCCAAAAAGTACTAACATTATCCTGGAACAGATGGTATTTCTCAGGGCTTTGATTTTTATCTAACTGCATTGGGAAATGACTAAAACTAGAATAATGTTCATTTAAACTATAAAAGGAAAAATATTTCCTTTTGTTTTATCGTTAGAGAAGTATGATAAACAGAGCTAATAACTCAGACCAGGATGATTAATCTCTAGGACCATTCCAAATTAAATTTATGGGCTAGGAAATAAGAATTTTTTAATGCCCTCCTTCTTTCATCTTAGGCAGATGACATTCTTATCCACTCAACCTGTTGCTGTGCTAGTTAAGAAACACTAACCTATGAGAACAAATTGAGCTACTTAGGAACCAAAAAAGTGACTCCCAAAATGTGTATGAAATTCCTGGAGGAAAGCCAAAGGACTCATGCTTACTACACAGCTGCCAAATAGAAGGCATCCTGAAACAGGCCGGAAGTTCCAGCTAAGTTAGTCTACCAACAAAGCAGCTGGCCAAGAAAGCAGGCCCTAATCCAACCTGAAAATCCTACGTGATAGCAATGCTTGAGACCTGACACATCCCACATAGAGAGAAATTCCAAAAGAGAGCATCCAGATTCCTTTCCCAGTCCCCTTGGCTGTCATAATAAAATCCTTTAAGAAGTCCATATCTTTGCAAATTTAGTTGCAATCCTTTCCATAGTGGATTGCGACCCAATATGTAAAGGAGAAAGGAAAGGGAAAGGAAAACAGGAGAAAAAGAATATTGCTTACCTAACTAGATACATAAAATTTATCATGGTTTACAAGAACCTCAAACATAGGCCTTATCCACAGGAAACTCATGTTTTCTTAACAGAAGTGCTACCATGAAGATGATTCAAGTTGCATAAGACACATAGACTCATAAGCAGAGGCACACACTCACTCTACCCCATCCCATCAAGTAGATATGTGAGAAGAGGAAGGGTGGATTTGTGTTGCCAAGGCTCAAGATTTTTCTGTCCCTGCCAACTACATAGCCCAGAGATTCACCTGCCAAATCAGAGCTTACACAGGGCTCCCCCTACCCCAAAATGCCAATATACACATTAGTGTTAATTATTTAAAATAGGATTGGTTTGTTACCTAGGTATGACAGCAGCAAGTGAGCACTTCCTAATTTGATTTCAGGGTAGACATCTTTCTTCCTATCCTGGGACTTAAAGAGGTAGGTAATGGGATATGACTAGCAGAAAAGCTACTCTTGACTGAATACAAGCACTGAACGAGAAAACCACAGTGTCAATGGGGCAGTTTAATGCCTTGTTTACTAAGCTTCAATCATTCGCATATCACCTTCATGATTTTTGCCCTTTTATAGTATACCACTTGTATTATTATTTACTAATTTTAAGAAAACATGTAGATCAAACACCATGACTTATTACTACAGCTTTACCTCAAGCAATAATACCCATAAAATGACAGGCTTGAATTTTAGTTATATTTTTCCAAATCCTATCAAAATATATAACTTAAAAAAATGCAACTATGAGAATAAAACGTATTTATGTATCACCTAAAATCATGGTACAGCCAAAGCTACGTGTACTGCACTTTGGGAAACACCGACTGGGAAACATAAGCACAAGAAAGGCAGAACACAATAAAGAAACAAGGGAGGGGGTTCAGGAACTCGGATTCACTCAGGAAAGAATCCCAAAGACTACTTTGAGCTTTTTTCAAAGTATACACCTATTTTCATCAATTCACATGCCAATTTCAAATTCAGCTTTTGTTTTTAAACACTGCTAAGTATCCCTTAAGGATACTTATTAAGCTGGCCTCACATTTAACCCAACAATTTTGCTGTCCTTGTCCTGTCCGTATGATGGAGAAGGAATTCAATAAATCTATACGACGTCTTACTTTGCGGGCCTGCTGGGAAACAATTTAAGTAGGACAAGGTCCTACTTGATGAGGCTTAATCTTATTTACTGACACGAGCTGAGTCATAATTAATAGTTTCTTACATCCTCTGTAGCTTGATGCACTCAAAAGCAGATACCAGGAGAGTATTAAAATATTCTCTTAGGCAAAGTTGAGATCAAAACCTAGAAATCTGGGGAGAAAAAAAAAGGGTTGGGTCTCCAGAGATAATAATGATCTTCTTTTTTAACATTTTTAATGAGATTTAATTCACATACGATAAAATCCACCCATTTAATATGTATGACTATATTCATAGAGTTGTACAACCATCACCACTATCTGATTCCAGAACATTTTCACCTTCCGAAAAAGAAATCCCTTACCCTTCAGCAATCATTCCCCATTCCCCCTTCACCTATGCCCCTGGCAGCCACTAATCTACTTTCTGTTTCTATGATTTGCCAGTTCTGGACATTTCATATAAATGAAATCATGCACCTAGTGTACCATTACATAGTGACTGAGATGCATCATAAAATAAGGTAAAATTTAGAAGCCGTAGGTAAATGATTATGTAGATAATTGATTATACAAAGTAGGTAAGATTTTTCAATTAAAAAAACTTTTTTTTCTTCATCTGCTCCAGAATTTCTACGTGAAACTCTCTCTCATCAGATTTTACTGAACACTTACAAGTGTCATCAAAACACCAACAGGGTTACTACCCAAGGCTTTATTAGGCTGGAGTTGGAGAGCCGGAGTAGGGAGCTAGATGGATTCGAGCTTTACAGACGGCAACCTTCCTCACCACCCCACTTCCGACAGCAGTAGCTCCAGCCTGAGCGCCAGCCTGCCCAACACATTCCAGACTTGCCAGCCCCCACAACCACATGAGCCAATTCCCTAAGACATATCCTACTGGTTCTGTTTTTCTGGAGAAGCCTGACTGCTACAGTGGTCTTTCCTATCTTACTACTTTCACTTAGCATAATGTTTTCAAGGTTCATGTTGTAACATAGTCAGTACTTCATTGCTTTTATGGATGAATAATTTTTCATTGTATGGATATACCACATTTATCTAATCATCAGTTAATGGATATTTAGATTGTTTCCACTTTTTGGCTATTATGAATAATGCTGCTGTGAACATCTGTGTACAAGTTTTTCTGTGAACGTGTATTTTCCTTTCTCTTGGGTCTATCACTATAGACGTTCCTAACATTGAGCTGGCTAGACTTTTGAAAAAGGGGTTGCAGTCAGACCCTGGTATTAGAAGATTTGCTGTAACAGAATATTTTATTAGACAGTCTCCTTCCCCCACAGAGGTGCCCAGCAGAGAACCATGTGTTGAAAAGAAAGCTTCAGGCTGGGATTACATTATATTCCATTTAATAAGGCAGGAGAACTGTCTGCACTTTCTCCCACATCAGATGGTCACATTTAGCTCTAGCAGCAACACATCAAGATGCATCCACCAATTCTGTATCTGACTCAAGGCACCAGGCTGCTTCATTGTTTGAGCTTCATGAAAAGCAGCTGGACAAGAGTTTCTTTTATCCTAAGGGTATCCATTTTATTATACTGCAAGCCAACTCAGTCATTCTGCTGGGCCCCAGTGAACGATTCACAACAGTGAAAGCTCATGCCATCGAAATACAGTATCAGAGATTTTGCCAATATTTGTAATTCTGAAGCCAAGTGACCTAGAAAATATTAAGTCACTTTTAAACACATGTGTTCCTTGCATTGAAACTATACTGTCATGGTCAGATTAAGAAAATAAGGAGCTTTCAGTCTGGAAATATATGTTCACCAAATATGTTATATTAGAATCAATAGTCAATTCCTTCTTGAAAGCTGTTCTTTACTCAGGAGATAATATATTGTTGTAATTGTAGAAAATATAAATTTCCTGATGGTTTTATATAAATTAGAGGTTTATCATTGGTTACAAATAGGAGTTAGAAATATTCAAAGAATATATCCAGGACTTCCCTGTTGGCGCAGTGGTTGAGAGTCCGCCTGCCGATGCAGGGGACGCGGGTCTGTGCCCCGGTCCGGGAAGATCCCACATGCCCTGGAGTGGCTAGGCCTGTGAGCCATGGCCGCTGAGCCTGCGCGTCCGGAGCCTGTGCTCCACAACGGGAGAGGCCACAGCAGTGAGAGGCCCGCGTACCGCAAAAAAAAGAAAAGAATCCGCCTGCCAATGCAGGGGACATGGGTTCAAGCCCTGGTCCAGGAACATCCCACATGCCATGGAGCAACTAAGTCCATGCGTGACAACTACTGAGCCTGTGCCCTAGAGCCCACGAGTCACAACTACTGAGCCCGCGAGCCACAACTAATGAAGCCCGTGCGTCTACAGCCTGTGCTTCACAACAAGAGAAGCCACCGCAATGAGAAGCCCCGCGCACCGCAATGAAGAGTAGCCCCCACCCGCTGCAACTAGAAAAAGCCTGCGCGCAGCAACGAAGACCCAACGCAGCCAAAATAAAAAAGAATTTATCCTTAACTTTAATAATGACTGCACAACTTCTACAATCCTCTCAAAACATCATACTCAGGGAATGAATGCAGGCCTGGAAAACCACTGATTTGCATTAGGCTTGCTTAGCTGGGTAGCTAAGAGGGTGAAAATAAAACCACCAAAAAGCATGCTATTCGAGACTGCTATGGGGTCAAATGTAAATTTTACTATTATTGTGTTTAAAAAATATACCAGATTATATAAGATGTATTAATAGTATCAAATAGATACCTCAGAGCCTCTGGTCCAACCTCATGTTAGAAATGGCCCCCAAAAGACAACTGTGTATTTACTGTCTATCACTCACACAATTTGTAGCAGTGTCTGAATTAGAATCTAGGTCTCCTGACTCAGGGGCAAAAGTGTTCCCACTACAACATGCTTCACTTCTAACCTAACCCCAATATTTTCATCTCTAGCTCGAACCTCATTCTTAAATGCCATTCCCTAATTTCTACCTGCCTCTTAGATCGTGCCATTACCCCAAACAGGTCCACCACTGAACTTTCCCTCAACCTCAGACTCTATTTCTGTTAACTATGCTGGCACTCTCCCAAACAGGCTGTATATCTCTGTCCTCCAGTTTCCATATGCTGTTAGTTTGGTCTTTAAATTTCTCTCCCATCAGACTTTACTGTACACTGAGAAGTGTCATCAAAAAAACAATAGGGTTACTGCCCGAGGCTATATTAGGCTGGAGTTGGGGGTAGGGAGCTAGATGGATTCAGGCTTTATAGAAGACAACCTTCCTCACCACTCCATTTCCAAAAGACTCTCCTCATTCAACACAGGGTGGTGATTAAGAGCAAGATCTCTGAAGCCAGTTTGCCTGGACTACATTCTCTGCTCTGCCATGACTAACCCTGTCACTTATTAGCTGTGTGACTCTGGGAACGTTTCTTCATCTCCCTGGACTTCAGTTTCCTGATCTGTAAAACAAGCTTCCATATATAGTTATTATGATGATTAAATTAATTAATATACAAAAAGTGCCTAGAACAGTGCCTGGCACAAAGGAAGCACTATAAATGTTAATTGTTGTTACTCTTATCCTTATTATTCATAAAGAGATTGTCTAGGTAGTGATGGGGAAGAGAAAGAATCTCTGTGGGGCAGTAGTTTCTAAAAGACCCCTTCCCTAAAACACCAGTTCAGAAGTACTGCTCCAGGCTAGAAATCTAAAGCTGCCCCAGGCACTACAAAAGTCATCTTCAGATCTAAGAGTGGGAAATAATCCAGTTATAATCAACTATCGTCAAGGGCTACAAAGTGACTGCCTGCAGAAACTTTTTTGTTGGCCTGTACTATTCTTTAAAAGGAAGTACAGATGGACAAAAAGCACACGAAAAGAGGCTCAACATCACTAATTATTAGAGAAATGCAAATCAAAACTACAGAATGGTCATCATCAAAAAATCTACAAACAATAAATGCTAGAGAGGGTGTGGAGAAAACGGAACCCTCCTTCACTGTTGATGGCAATGTAAATTGGTACAACCATTATGGAGGACAGCATGAAGGTTCCTTAAAAAACTAAATACAGAATGACCATATGATCCAGTAATCCCACTCCTGGGCATATATCTGGAGAAAACCATAATTCGAAAAGACACATGCACACCTATGTTCACTGCAGCACTATTTACAATAGCCAAGACATGGAAGCAACCTAAATGTCCACTGACATAGGAGTGGATAAAAATGTGATACATATATACAGTGGCATATTACTCAGCCATAAAAAAGAACAAAATAATGCTATTTGCAGTGACATGGATGGACCTAGAGATTGTCATACTGAGTGAAGTCAGACAGAGAAAGACAAATATCATATGATATCGCTTATACGTGGACTCTAAAAAAAAAATGGTACAAATGAACTTATTTACAAAACAGAAATAGAGTCACAGATGTAGAAAACAAACTTATGGTTACCAGAGGAAAGGGCGGGGAGGGATAAATCAGAAGATTGGGGTTGACATATACACACTACTATATATAAAACAGATAATAAGGACCTTTTATTATCTAATAAAATAGATAATAACGACTGTGTATAGCACAGGGAACTGTTCAATACTCTGTAATGGCCTATATGGGAAAAGAATCTAAAAAAGAGTGGATATATGTATATGTATAACTGCTTCACTTTACTGTTCACCAGAAACTAACACAACATTGTAAATCAACTATACTCCAATAATAATTTAAAAAAAATTTTAAGCTTTTTAAAAATAAAAAAGGAAATATAACCAGCACAAGGAATATAGCTTGTATTTTATAATAATTTTATATGGAGTATAATCTATAAAAATATCAAATGACTATATTGTCACCTGAAACTAATGCAATATTGTAAGTCAACTATACTTCAATTTAAAAAAAAGGAAATGTTACTACTATAAAGTACCTATATTCTTACCCTCAAGGGTCTATAGCTCCCCAAATCCTTATATCCTTATATGAAGGCTTCCCCTTACTTTTTGATCTGAGGGTCACACCAGAGCTACAGTATCTTGTCTGGGATGATTTTCAGACTGATCGTGAGAAAGACCATTTAACTTGCCTCATGCACTACAAGCCATCAATTATAGTTACTTGTAACCTGTAAGAATCCAGATTCTAAGCTCTTCTATTATACTAAACAAGACAACCACTTTGTTTTTGTTAGAGCAACCCAGGGAGAAAAATATTAAGGGCAAGGTTACCAAAAATATCTTTCCTCCTTTAAAATAACAGAGCTAATAACAGTGACTGGTTACATCACCTTGATCAGCTGTTTTTTTGTATTCAGTTTTCCACTGAGAAATGATAGCATGCCTAATATTTCTAGGCATGATGCAATCCTTCTTTTATTTTAACTAAAACATTATAAAGGTAACTATTTCTCTTAAAAAGAAACAATGTAAAAGAAAGCTGTCTCAATGGGAACTGTTCATTGCTTTTCAAGTCAGATATAGTAGACACATCTTAAAAATAAAAGCCCTGCAAACAGTTCCAAATGGCTGTACAGGTGTTTCAGCTTTTAGCCTCCCTTGGATTTTAGTCCAATCAATGCTAGTGTACTTCTTTTCTGTAGCAAAGGTGTGACACAGGAACTTGATGACTGAAATCAAAAGTCAGCTCCAATAGGATCCAAATGGAAGGTGGGGGAAGAGATGGCTAAAAGAGAAACATGAACCAAGCACTAGAGAGGGATGGAGTTATCTGCAATTACTGCAAAGCCTCTGTGGTTCTCAGACCATAATTCAATCAATAAAGTTTTTGTCAAGCAGGGTGTGTGTGTGTGTGTGTGTGTGTGTGTGTGTGTGTGTGTCCGTGCAGAAATGTTTTTCTTGACTTGGATGGTGGCTTATAAGGATACTTGCTTTGTAACAGTCTTACACTGTACAATACGTGTTAGATTTCACAAGTGATAGTGTGCTCTAAAAGGCTTTACTTTGAGCTGATAAAGCAAATATTCAATAACTTAAAATAATTAGATGAATCGAGTAAAAACAAGATAATGGATTAAATTAAATACAATCTTGCTCTATTCCTCAATAGTTTCTTCTGTGACTTACTTTCATCTGAAGTAAAAAGATAAGAGTTATAATGCTGATAACTAAATCAAACTTCCAGGCTTACTAGCTTTTGGGGTGGGTGGGAGGGAAAAGCATGCTTTCATGAAGTACATGCCTATGTTCATCTATTAAATTTTAAATGACCGCCAATTTACCCATTTCCCTTTTTGCTTTCAATCTTTGTTATTCCAATCATAGATAAATCGATAATATATATATTCTGAAATACAGACATAGTTTGAAAACTTCTGCTCTAGAAATACGTACTTTTCTCTCAGCAACCATTGGTTTTTAGAATAAGAAACGAGTAACTTGGTTCTGATTCTTCCACAGAATAGTCTTCGGCATCAGGGCTAGTATTATCTATCTCTGACCTCCACTGAAATTGAGTAAGATGTAGAATGAGATATGGACCTAATTTATGCAAATATGAATGTTACTAGATCCAATATCGACTTGTCTAGGAAATTTACAGATGCAGAAAGTAATTCTGTCATTCAAGATTTCATAACTTCAAGATCATTCGGAGTATTTGGGATGGGATGTGAATATATATAATAAGCTGATGAATATCAGTTTTATTTACCAGTTATTTTACTATTTTTAGATCAATATCTTCAAAAGAGTAAAAAGAATGAGCCAGCCTCAAAAGACAAGAAAAGCACAGGGGAGGGAAAAAAATATTGCAAATATACAAAAATCTAAGAAATGAATAGTGAGAGCTCAATAAGGTCCAGTTGAATTGACTTTAAAAGAGAGCCATTTGAGCTCTACACCTCATCGCTCAAACTGCAGGTAACACAATGCAATCTATCGGTTTACAGCTGGGCTGTGGTACCCTCTGATGATAGAGAAATGATTAGTTTATGCAAAACAGCTACACCCCCGCAAAGCAGGCACTCTCACTCACTACCTCATTTAAAGTCTTACACCGCTCTGCGAATATTAGCGAATTAGCAAACCTTAGTGAGTAAATGGGACCTAGATTTGAAACAAAGACAAATCTGGAAGACCACAAATAAATGGAAGCTGAAACTATTTCACTCATTCTGTTGGCCAAGGATTTCGTGGAATCCACTCAACTCCCGCCTTGGGAGGTGATAATTCAATCACCTGGTTGGTTGGGAGTGGGTGGGACCACAAGTCAAAGAACTTTTTTGGGAAATCACAAAACGTTTGACCCAAAGATCAGCGGGAAATCGCCTCAAAAGCTATCAGGCCAAGTCCCTAAAATTCCTGAACTCCCCAACCTCTGGGTTGAAGTTTACGCCGAAGCTAGAAACTACTAGCGCTAGATTCCACTATGTGCCAGGCATGGCTCTACTCACCAGCGCAAAGTTGCAGGGTGTTAACAGCCTAAACAAGCCGCTCGTCAGAAGGCTCCCGCCTCGCATCTCAAGCCCGTCTTCACCCCCAGTACTCAGAAGTACATGTCCAAGAGAAAAAAACAAAACCACCAACCAACCAACAAACAAAAACGGCGTCCAGGTCTTTCCTTTCCCGGAGCCGACAGACGGATTCCTGGAAGTTCCATGGGCCACACATTCGGAACTGAAAGTCCAGGATCTCCTACAGTCGCGCCCCGGCTGGTACTTACCGGCACGTTGTTGACACCTTGTGCTTTGGAAGCTATCAGGAGAACTTCCCTGAAGTCCATTCTGGCCGAGGCGGAGGGCTGGGCCAGCCTCTCGGAGAAGAGTGAATCTGCGCCTTAGCGAGGCGACCAGCAACATCCGAATGAACTGCCTGACCAACCCCTCTCCCACCCCTCCTCTGCACAACCACTTCCGGAGCCTTCCAAAGCTGTCTGCCCACCCCCTTTCCTCCAGCGGCCAGTACCCTTCCAGGTCCGCCGCTTCCCTCGCGATTCTTTGGCGTAACTTCCGCTTTCAGGCTCGAGACACGTAGAAACGTAGTACGTGGCTGTTGGCGTCGGCTCGAAGGGGCGGGACTAAGCCCTTCACCGACCAATGAGACTCGGCCTAGTAAACTGTGGGGTGTGGCCAAGGGAGAATCGCTACCCTGAGGGCCTTGGCTTGAGGCGTGACAATTATGATGCTCATTGTGAGCCCTCGGTAGGGTGGGCGAGGTGAGGGGTTACCTACCAGGCCTGGGTTCGCTGGGTGTCACAGGTGGACGCTCAGGTTTGAGACGGCGGCGTCCCAACAGCAGAACCGACAGGTCTCGAGCAGGGGGTTTCAGTTACCCGTTTGTAGGCACTCGCCAAGCTGCGCAGGCGCAAACCGCCCCGACTGGTCGTCTGTCTTGGGTACACATTACTCAAAGCGTCTTGGCACAGGGCGTGTGTGCTCACCTCCTACACACATGCACGCGTGCCGTGTATAGAGGCGCCCGCTTACAGCTTGTGCCTCATCCAGATAATAAGCCCCATGTAGGGCAGCGAACTGTGTATTTTGCTCAGTGGGTAAATGGAGGAATTTCTCACATACACCCCAGGCCTGGATATACTAGGCTCACTGATCAAAACGTACATATATTTATATGTACATATTCATATTCGTTGGGAGTCCAGTCGAGATTTCCTCTTAAGGTTATCTGGGGTAGTTTTTACTCAGTAAAATACACTAATTAGGCAGGCCTGGGGCTGTGGGTAAGAATAGGCCCGGGTCGACTACAAACAGTAGGGATCTTTCTGGTGTGATTTTAATGCTCCAAAACTGGATGTGCTGATGGCACATCATCGTGCGCTTAAAACAGGTGAATTTTGCAGTATGTAACTTATCTCAATAAAGCTGTTTAAAAATATTAGGCAAAGCCTCTCTGTCTTCCTTTTTCAACCGAAGTTTAACGCTGAGGTGTGGCCCTAACTACCTTTCTCCATTTAAGGCTGCCCAAACAACAGACCAAAATTAAGCCTTTGTCCAATGGCAGAACTGTAGTTCTCAATGATTTTACGCCCTCTGTGGAGCCCAGCATAGCATACTGTAACTTATGCCATAGTTCCTTGCAAATACATACCCATCTATTTTAAGTAGTTCACACTTGCCGGAGGCCAACTCTACAAATATTTCCCCCTCACAGGATTGTAAGTTATATGGAATCTTGGGTGTAATATATTGAAAAAACTAACAGATGTCAGGTTCCTCATCTATTAAAAATTAAAACTAAGATTTTAAAAGTTCCTTCAAGTGGTTCTCTCTCTATTCAGCGGGTAGAGTCAATGGTTTCCCATTGTTCCTAGGATGAAGACCAAAATCTTAGTCCTATCGTGGCCTGAAAGGACTGCTATGAGTTACCCTGGCTTCTTTTTTTTTTTTTAACATCTTTATTGGAGTATAATTGCTTTACAATGGTGTGTTAGTTTCTGCTTTATAACAAAGTGAATCAGTTATACATATGTTCCCATATCCCCTCCCTCTTGCGTCTCCCTCCCGCCCTCCCTATCCCACCCCTCTAGGTGGTCACAAAGCACCGAGCTGATCTCCCTGTGCTATGTGGCTGCTTCCCACTAGCTATCTATTTTACTTTTGGTAGTGTATATATGTCCATGCCACTCTCTCACTTCGTCCCAGCTTACCCTTCCCCCTCCCCGTGTCCTCAAGTCCATTCTCTAGTAGGTCTGCATCTTTATTGCCGTCCTGCCCCTAGGTTCTGGCCCTCTTCTTTAACGTCATCAACTTGACCCTTTCATTCTGTCAGAATTGCCAAGCTCTCTTCTACTCCAGGTCCTTTACATATAATCCCGTCTGTCTGGTATGTGCCCTCTAGCCTTTGCAGGACCAGCTCCAACTCGTTCAGCACTCCATAAGCTTGTGGTGATTGTTATCAGGGTTCAAGCCCCAGGTTTCATGACTCTTAGGTATTGTATGACCTTAGGCAAGTGCGTAACCTCTCTCTGCACCTCAGTTTAATCTATAATAGTAAAGTAGCAATGATAGGATTGCTGTAAAATAATGCATGTAAGTGCTATAGATTAATATCTGGCTGTTATGGGATGAGTTGTGCCCTCAAATTCATATTGTTGACAGAAATAAGCAATAAAAAATCTGTAATGGGACTAGAAAAGAGTTTTATTTGAGCCAAACTGAGGACTATAGCCAAGGAGACAGTCTCTCAGATAGCTCTGAGGCACTGTTCCAAAGAAGCATGGTTTTTAGCACAGCTTTGTATCTTGTCAGAGCAAAGAACATCAAACATTACAGGGTACATTCCTTCAAAATTTCAAAGAAGATAGATGAGCACGTACACAGCAAATCAGCCTGGTCTTGGCGCCTGCAAAGAGAGTCTTATCATCAAAGGAGTGTAGCATTGATGTTCCAGGAAGGGAGGTATTTATCTCTATCTTCAAAAGAGACATTCTTTACTTCTGGACAATGCACCCTTTTCTTTAATGGTTAGAGCAGATGTACAGTGTATGCTTAATACGCCACAAAACAGGCTATTCTAGTTAGCATAAAGTTTAAAGTTAAATCATGTATAAGCCAGGATGACTTCCCCACACCTCAATATGAGAAAATTTCTTCCATCCAAACACCCAGGATCCCAGAGTATGACCATATTTGTAGATAGGGTCTTTTTTTTTTTTAATCTTTTTTTCTTTAGCCGCACCACACGGCTTGTGGGATCTTAGTTCCATAACCAGGGATGGAACCTGTGACCCCTGCAATGGAAGCGAGAGTCCTAACCACTGGACCACCAGGGAATTCCCTGTAGATAGGGTCTTTAAAGAGATAACTAAGTTAAAATGAGGTTATTAGAGTGGGCCCTAGTCCAATATGATGGTTGTCTTTATAAGAAGAGTAAATATGGACAGAGGTACAGAGAGAATACACAGGGAGAAGATGGCCATCTATAAGCCAAGGAGGAAGGTCTCAGAACAAATCAGCCCTGCTGACACCATGATCTCAGACTTCTAGCTTCAAAAATTGTGAGAAAATTGGGGTCTTCCCTGGTGGCGCAGTGGTTAAGAGTCCGCCTGCAGATGCAGGGGACACGGGTTCGTGCCCCGGACCGGGAAGATCCCACATGCCGCGGAGTGGCTGGGTCCGTGAGCCATGGCCGCTGAGCCTGCGCGTCTGGAGCCTGTGCTCCGCAACCGGAGAGGCCACAACAGTGAGAGGCCCGCATACCGCAAAAAAAAAAAAAAAAAGAAAAAGAAAAAAAAAGAAAAAAAATTGTGAGAAAATAAATTTCTGTTGTTCATGCCACCCAGTTGTGGTACTTTGTTATGGCAGCCCTAGCAAGCTAATACACTGGCGTATGGTGACTATTCAATAAATGTCAGGTATTATTTCTCAAGGAAGGTCTCTCTGAACTAGCTCAGGACCCGTTTCATAAATTCTTACAGCCCCCAGCATTCTGCTTCATAGAACCTATCACAATTTGTAATTATGTATTTGTGCTTTTTTCTTTCTAATTACTGGCTCTCTCTAGTGTTAGATTGTAAGGTCCCTGAGAACAGGGACCAAACCTATTTTATCCATTACTATTCCTGTCACCAGCTCAGTTCCCAGCTCATGCACATAAAAGCTGCAATAAACACTTTGGGATACATAGTTGAAAGTTGCTAAAAGAGTAGATTTTAAAAGTCCTCACCACAAGAAAAAAATTTTTGTAACTAAGTATGGTGATGGATGTCAATTAGACTTACAGTAGTGATCACTTCACAATACATACAAATATTGAATCATTATGTTGTACACCTGAAACTTATATAATATTTTATGTCAATTTACCTCAATTTGAAAAAGGAAAAGGTCTACCATTTAAAAAAAACAAGAAAGCATTTTTTGGGGAATTCCCTGGCAGCCCAGTGGTTAGGAGCTGGGCCCTGGGTTCAATCCCTGGCTGGGGAACTAAGATTCTGCAAGCTGCATGGCATGGCCAAAAAACCCCCACATATTTGGCCAAAAGAAAGCCCTCAATATTCAATATCATAATAGCTGATTTAATCATAAGTGCCTGTAGTAAGGCACTTGTTCCTATTTTATAGATGGAAAAACTGAGGTTTGAAGAGGTGAAATAACTGGGCTAATATTGTACAACAGGTTAATAAGAGAACCAAGACTTAAATCTGGGAGAGACTGGCCACCATGCTAGACTGCCTCTTTATATTTCAATTAATCCATGAACAGGTATAAACATATACACGTGAAATTATAGATAATCTAAGAGAGCTTGGATTACATAACTAATATATGGTTACTCAAAATCACCAAGAACAATTGCTGAATGTGGGAGTGAGATAAGGAATAAGAGGAAAGGAACAATTTTCCTGCACCCAAAGAAAATTTGTATCACTGAATTCAGCAAATATTTCCTGAGAAACTGCTGTGTGCCCAGCGCTATGTACAATACAAAGACCCAGCTCTTGCCTGGCCAGGGCTTTAGTTCTTGTATGAACACTAGTAACAATGATGTCAGACAAAGTGTTAACTGCATTAGGGGTACAAAGTACTGGGAGTTGGGTGGCCAGATTTAGCAAATAAGATATTTATCTGAATTTCAGATAAACACTAAAAACAATTTGTTGTTTATCTGAAATTCAAATTTAACTGAGTGTCCTGTATTTTATCTGGCAACCCTAACAGTGATGGAGTTCCACTTAGAACATGAGCAAAGACAGAGAAGCACGAAAGCATATATGTGTTCAGAGAACAAGTAGATGTGTTTAGAAGAAAATAAGGTCAGAGAAGTAGGTGAACCCACGTTGAGAAGGTCTTGAGAGCCACGGCAGGAGAAAAGGAGGAAGAGGAAGAAGTAACAAAGAATAGTCAGGGGCTTCCCTGATGGCGCAGTGGTTAAGAATCCGCCTGCCTATGCAGGGGACACGGGTTTGAGCCCTGGTCTGGGAAGATCCCACATGCCGCGGAGCAACGAAGCCCGTGCGCCACAACTACTGAAGCCCGCATGCCTAAAGCCCATGCTCCGCAACAAGAGAAGCCACCGCAATAAGAAACCCTCACACCGCAACGAAGAGTAGCCCCCACTACCGCAACTAGAGAAAGCCCACACGCAGCAACGAAGACACAATGCAGCCAAAAATAAATAAATAAATTTATATAAATAAATAAATAAGACCAGTCAGAGAGGCAGGAGAAGAATCCCAGGAGTAGAGTGCAGTGTTCCAGCAGGCCCTGGAGAAGACTTGTTCAGGAGAGGACAATCTAATAGGTCTAGGCTTCAAATGTCATATGCTACCAAGAGGTTCAGTAGGAATAAGACTCAGAAGGTCACTGAATTTAGCAATTGAGTTTTTATATGAAAATTAAAATCATATGGTATCAGTTATATGGGGAATCTAAAAAAAGATGTTAATGAACTTACTTACAAAACAGAAATAGACTCACAGATATAGAAAACAAAGGGGCCAGCAGGGGTGGGGGAGATAAATTAAGAGTTTGGGATTAACATATACACACTACTACGTATAAAATAGATAAACATCAAGGACCTACTGTATAGCACAAGGAAGTATATTCAATGTCTTGTAATAATTATAATGGAAAAAAATCTGAAATATATATATATGAATTATTTTGCTGTACAATTGAAACTAACACAACATTGTAAATTAACTATACTTCAATTTTTTTAAATACCCAAAAAATAAATTTAAAAATAGAAAAGGAGGGGCTTCCCTGGTGGCGCAGTGGTTGAGAGTCCGCCTGCCAATGCAGGGGACACAGGTTCGTGCCCCAGTCCGGGAAGATCCCACATGCCGCGGAGTGGCTGGGCCTGTGAGCCATGGCCGCTGAGCCTGTGCGTCCTGAGCCTGTGCTCCGCAACGGGAGAGGCCACAACAGTGAGAGGCCCGCGTACCACAAAAAAAAAAAAAAAAAAAAGGAAATTAAAATAATAATGAGATATGCTTTTCACCCATCAGATTGACCAAGTTCAAAAGTTTGAAAATGAGCAATGTTGATGAGGGTCAGGGAAATAAGACACTATGGTGGGAATATGTTACTTTAACCTCTTGAAGGCAATGTGACAAAGTAAGAAAATAATATCATATAATAAAGGCTAATGCTATGTGTTTATTGCATACCAGGTGCTCTTCTAAGCAGTTTCCTTTGTATATTAACTCATTGAATTTTCACAGCAACCCTGTGGGGGAGGTCCTATTAGAGATGGGGAAACTGTGGCATTAGAGATGAGGAGGTTAAGGGACTTGTCCAAGTTCATCCAACTGGTAAGAGGATGAGACAGCACGTGGCTCCAGTCTGTGCTCTACTACAATATCCTGGCCCTATCAGTCAAAAGTCTAAAAGGCAACTACTCTGACACAGAAATATCCCTTCTAGGAAAATGGTCTACCAGAATATTTACACATGTGTGCAAAGACAATTGAATGACATTATTTATTGCAGCATGGTTTGAAAAACAATCTCAATGTCCATTAGCAGGAGACTAATTAAACACATTTTGGTACAGGCTTAGAGTGGAAAACTATGCAGCCCTTAGAAAGAATGAGGCAGGTCTATAAGTATGCATATGGAATGATCTCTGAGCCATAGTGTTGGGTGAAAAGAGCAAGACATAGAAGTGTGCCCCTACTGGGGTAAAAAAAAAAAAAAGCGAATATAGATGTGATACACACATACACTTGTATATACAAAGATTATCTCTGAAGGGTTGGTTGCCAAGAAAATGAGCTAGAAAATGATTGCTTCTGTGGAGGAGAGAACTCAGTCACAGGTGGGAGGGAGGAAGGTTTACTCTCCATCTCATTCTCTTTGGTGCTGTTTGAATGTTTCTCCTTGTGCATGTACTGCTTTTTCAAAATACACCATTTTTTTTCAGGCTTTAAAAAAGAGATTATAATAGCCAATGGTTTTGTAACGCTCTCCATTTTATAATGTGCACTCATGCGCATGAGTTTCTTTGATGCTCAAGTGATCTTAGAGGAAAGCCTTATTGACCCCTTTCTGGAGAGTCATGTTATAGACATGAGATACTCTATCAGAGACCGCCATTTGGAATGGATTCTCTAGAGTGCTGAGCTACAGCAGTGGTGCTTTTATTGTCATACGTGAGAGGCAGAGGCCTGAGCAGTGCAGGCCTGTGTGTTCAGCTGTCTCAGCACACATAGTTCCTCCAGTAATTATACAAATCCAACCTGACAGCACGGCTTTAATAAGCAGTTTCATCCATGTGACCTGAGGGGAACAGAGTGACCAGGGCTTAATGAGTGGGAGGAAGAATGGGTGACTTTGGGAGGTGAAGACATTTGGTGATGAAGAAAAGGTGAGATACATGCAGGAATGAGGTGGGGAGGGTGGGGGCTACTGGGAGAAAGAAACTCAGAAAGGTTGTGTGAGCAGGGAATAATGGAACGAGCTGTCTTTGCCAATCGCAGGTCTAGGCTGTCATCTTAGCTCTGCCTTGGAAGGGCTACGTGTCCTTAGAACAGTTATTTTTTGTAGTTTTTAAATGTGTGTATTGCACAGTATTTTTTTAACATCTTTATTGGAGTATAATTGCTTTACAATGTTGTGTTAGTTTCTGCTGTACAACAAAGTGAATCAGCTATACATATACACATATCCCCATATCTCCTCCCTCTTGCATCTCCCTCCCACCCTCCCTATCCCACTCCTCTAGGTGGTCACAAAGCACCCAGCTGATCTCCCTGTGCTATGCGGCTGCTTCCCACTAGCTATCTGTTTTACATTTGGTAGTGTATATATGTCCATGCCACTCTCTCACTTCGTCCCAGCTTACCCTTCCCCATCTCCGTGTCCTCAAGTCCATTCTCTACGTCTTCATCTTTATTCCTGTCCTGCCACTAGGTTCATCAGTACCGTTTTTTTTAGATTCCATATATATGCGTTAGCACACGGTATTTGTTTTTCCCTTTCTGACTTACTTCACTCTGTATGACAGACTCTAGGTCCATCCACCTCATTACAAATAACTCAATTGCATTCCTTTTTATGGCTGAGTAATATTCCATTGTATATATGTGTTGCACAGTATTTGAACACAGTGCTTGATGTAAAAACATTTCGAACCCTATAAATAACATAAAAGCCCCCATCTGCCCCACTTAATTTCACCCCCCTTACCAGAGGAAAGTACCATATCATGCTACTGGGGTTTTTCTGAGGTGTTTTGATATGCACCATTATGCGTAAGGTACAATATATAGGTTATATACATATATAGGATACAATATAGATTTCTATTGATACATAGAATATATAATATTTTATATTAATACAAATAGAGAATAGGTATATTTGGAAACATAATTTGGTTTGTTTACAGAAATGAGATCATTCTATGTGTGAATATATGTATATGTAAAATTTTTTTTCAGTTTAAAATACATTGTGGAGCTCTTTTCATGTCAGTACTGTTAAAAACCAATATTCATCCGAATAAGTTTGAAGATCTAATTAGCTTTAATCAATGATTCACGCATCAGGCAGCAACCCATCTTGTAAATAGACGGGAGCTCTAAGGGGACGTTGTATAAACTGGAAGATTTTTATAGGAAGAAATGTGGGGCAAGGGAGCTATTAGCAAATGAAAATAAAAGGTTTTTTAAGGCCAGGATGTCTTCTTTTGGGGTGGGAAACGGGCAAGGTCTTTATCATGCAAACTATCTCTACTTCGGGGAGGAGGATGGGAAGGAAGAGGGCACAGATGACAGATCACCTCTGTGTGCTGACCAGAAAATTCCAGAGACGGTTAAGATTTCATTTCTGGTGAAGGTTGAAACTACAATTAGGTTAGGTATTAAATCTAGATTTAGTATCACGGGAACGAATGGCGCCATTTTGGGTTTTTCTCCTTAACAGGACATATTGATCTACTTTATTTTTTATGGATGCTACATCATATTCCATAGTATGTATTTAGCAGAGTTTATTTAACCACACTACTATTGATGAACTGTAAGACTTTTTATAAATTTTTACTATCACAAACAATGCTGCAATGAATATCCTTTTACGTGCTTTACTTTTTTTTTTGGCCCTGCCGCACGGCTTGCAGGATCATAGTTCCCCGACCAGGGATCGAACCTGTGCCCCCTGCAGTGGAAATTCGGAGTCCTAACCCCTGGACTGCCAGGGAATTTCCTCCTTGTACATATTTTAATGTGCAAATATTCCTCATGTTTTCCGGTGTTCGATTTTTTGTTGTTGTTAAATTTTATTTATTTATTTTTGGCTGCATTGGGTCTTCGTTGCTACCCACAGGCTTTCTCTAGTTGCAGTGCGTGGGCTTCTCGATGCAGTGGCTTCTTTTGTTGCGGAGGACGGGCTCTAGGTGCGTGGGCTTTGGTAGTCGCGGCACGCGGGCTCAGTAGTTGTGGCTCCCGGGCTTAGTTGCTCCTCAGCATGTGGGATCTTCCTGGTCCACGGCTCGAACCCATGTCCTCTGCATTGGCAGGTGGATCCTTAACCACTGCGCCACCAGGGAAGCCCCCTGTGTTAGATATTTAGGTACCTAGAAACTGGATTGCTGGGGTGAAGTGTATGCACAATTAAAATTTTGATAGCTACTATTTAATTGTTTTCCCTACTATTTAATTGTACGTACCAATTTAGATTCCCATCAATAATATACTGAAGCACACTTTTCTCTATACATCAGCTCTGGATATTGTCAAACCTAAATTTTTGCCAATTTAGTGGTTTAAAAATATTTCATTGTTGTCTTATTTTTCCTATGCTCAATTACTAGCCGGCATCTTTCATATGCTAATTGATCATTTGTTTTTCTTCTTCTGTAAATTGTTCACATTTGCAGTGGATATTTTGATTATTTTGCTGGCATCCAGTCCACTCCCTCTCCCAGAGTATAAGAGAAATTCCATCTGGGTGTGACCCTACTCTCAGCTCTACTGAGTGCCACAATCAGCATAATCTCACCCTTGTTTTCCAAGTGATTAAATTAAAAGGCCTAAATCAATCAGGCAGGAATGTGTATTCCTCAGGTATAGTAGTAGGTACAGTGCCTAGGGCCCACAGTCTTTTCATGAGCACATGAAAACATCTTAATTTCTTCTAAAATCAAAAGAAAAGAAATGAACTTTTAGGCTAAAGAAGATGACTTTATAAATGTTATGGACTGAATTGTGTCCCCCCAAAATTCATCCCCAATCTCTAATGTGATTGTATTTGGTGATAGAGCCTTTAAGGAGGTAATTGTAATTAAGGTTAAGTGAAGTTGTAAGAGTGGGGCCCTAATCCCATAGGACTGGTGCCCTTATAAGGAGAGGTTGAGACACCAAACAGTTCTCTCGCTCCATGTCTACATAGAAGAAAGGCCATGTATTTTGTCATGGCCCCTGAACAGAAGAATACAATACGTAATATTTGTGTATCCATCTTTACTATCAGTGCAGTCATAAAATGTAATAAAAAAAACCTGTTTTAATGGGGGAAGGGAACCATGAAGGCAAAAGTGTCTGAGGCCCATAAAAGCCATAATGTGGCCCTGCAATCAGGCCCTAACATTCTCTTGGTGCAAGCCTTTAGAATAATGGTAAGGAAAGAAGACTGCTTTGGATGGTTAGGTGTGCTGATATGAGGCCTGGAACGGCTGCAGCTACTTTGCTATTACAAGGGAAGCTAATACCCTAAAGAAAACAGAGAAAAACAGACTAAAAAATTACAGAAATATGCAATCAGAGCTCTGAGTCCTTATGCCTCTCTGCTTAAAAATACAACAAAAATAATTTTTTTTAACCAAGTAATGCATGCATGCATTTGTTTTGTTTTATTTTGTTTTTTTGCGGTATGCAGGCCTCTCACTGTTGTGGCCTCTCCCGTTGCGGAGCACAGGCTCCAGACGCGCAGGCCCAGTGGCCATGGCTCACAGGCCTAGCCGCTCCACGGCATGTGGGATCTTCCTGGACGGGGGCACGAACCCGTGTCCCCTGCATCAGCAAGCAGACTCTCAACCACTGCGCCACCAGGGAAGCCCTGGGTTTTCTTTCTTTTTTTTTTAATGAATTTATTTATTTATTTTTGGCTGCGTTGGTTCTTCGTTGTTGCACGTGGGGTGGGCTTTCTCTAGTTGTGGCGAGCTGGAGGCCACTCTTCGTTTCCTTGCATGGTCTTCTCATTGTGGTGGCTTCTTTTGTTGCAGAACACAGGTTCTAGCCACGCAGGCTCAGTAGTTGTGGCACACAGACTTAGTTGCTCCACAGCATGTGGGATCTTCCCAGACCAGGGCTCGAACCTGTGCCCCCTGCAATTGCAGGCAGATTCCTAACCACTGTGCCACCAGGGAAGCCCCATGCATTTGGTTTTAAAAGTTAAATAGTAAAATTATTATTTTTTTAAAAATTAATTAATTAATTTTGGCTGCATTGGGTCTTTGTTGCTTTGCACGGGCTTTCTCTAATTGTGGTGAGTGGGGGCTGCTCTTCGTTGTGGTGCGTGGGCTTTTCATTGCAGTGGCTTCTCTTGTTGTGGAGCATGGGCTCTAGGCGCGCAGGGTTCAGTCGTTGTGGCACGTGGGCTCAGTAGTTGTGGCGCATGGGCTTAGTTGCTCTGCGGCATGTGGGATCTTCCCATACCAGGGCTCAAACCCATGTCCTCTGCATTGGCAGGTGGATTCTTAACCACTGTGCCACCAGGGAAGTCCCAGTAAAATTATTTTTAATAAGACTAGTATTTTATACCACTCCTCTCCATAGTCCCCAGGATGCCCCCCCCCGCAATGGCCACCACCCTCAATTCTTCTGGATGCCTCCCTAGTATTTAACTTTTGTATGTCTAAAAAGTTTCTTTTTATTTTATTTTTTATGTATTTGGCTGCACTGGGTCTTAGTTGCGGCACATGGGATCTTTTTAGTTGCAGCATGGGGGCTCTTAGTTGCGGTATGTGGGACCTAGTCCCCTGACCAGGGATCAAATCTGGGCCCCCTGCATTGGGAGTGCAAAGTCTTAACCACTGGACCACCAGAGAAGTCTCATAAACAATATCTTTATAATTTCTTTTTTACTCTAATAATGATAACAGGAATGGACACATGTAAAGTGTTTAGTGCTCAACAAATGGTAGCTTTAATGCTATAAATCATCAAAGTAACGCAATGAGGAAAATATTATTTTTACCCTTCTGATGAAGAAACAGAGGCGCCAGAGAGGATGTTACTCTCATGAGCTTTCACACCTTGTAAGGGGCTGGAACTAGGATTCTAAATCCAGAGCCACAGTAATTCACATATCACCTGAAACCACCATCTTGAAAACCGCTGGGGTGGAACGTGATACAACAGAACTTGCTGAGAATAAAGAGGGTAAGGCATGGTGGGGCTGCGGACCTGGATTTAGTGAAGCCCTGGAATAGGGTTGCCGGATAAATTACACAACACCTAAATTTGGATTTCAGATAAACCCTGAGTAATTTTTTAGTACAAGTATGTACCAGCTAAAAAGTTATTTGTTGTTTATCTGATATTCATATTAACTGGAGGCCTTGCATTTTAATTTGCTTAAAGAGGTACCTAGGAAGCAAGGGCATCATTTCAGCGCAGGGAGTTAGCCTCAGCCAGGAGCCCGCACTTAGAGCGTCCGTGAGGGCCAGTGATAAATCCAACCCCTGCCACTAGGCGGCAGTAGAGGACTGAGCAGGACATGGGGAGGGGCTGATGGTGGCTGCAGAGCAGGCCGAGGAATGGGCTTTGGGACTGCTGTCCATCATGGCTAGAATTTCAAATCAAATCACAAAGGAAGGAACAGGCAGCTCACAGAAAAAGAACAGCTTATTCATGACTAATAAACATGAAGAGAAGCTCAGCTCCATTCATAATTAAATGAATAAACCTGAATTAAAATGAGATATTTTCCAACTCTCAAATTGGCAAAAATAAAAATATCAAAAGGATTAATAATACTCAATGTTCTGAAAGTGTGAGGAAATACTATGTGGGTGGAGACTAGCAGATCACCTTTGGATTAATATAAAAATTTAAATTGCATGTAGCCTTTAACCAGTGATTTAACTTTTAGGGATCTATCAAACAAATTTGCTTTCACATATATGTGGAAACATGAAGATGTTCATTGTTGTACTAGCCATATACACACTAACAAACGTAAGGTAGATAGATAGCTAGTGGGAAGCAGCCGCATGGCACAGGGATATCGGCTCGGTGCTATGTGACCGCCTGGAGGGGTGGGATAGGGAGGGTGGGAGGGAGGGAGATGCAAGAGGGAAGAGATATGGGAACATATGTATATGTATAACTGATTCACTTTGTTATAAAGCAGAAACTAACACACCATTGTAAAGCAATTATACTCCAATAAAGATGTTAAAAAAAATAAAAATAAAACAAACAGCCTAAACGTCCACGCAAAGGGACGTAATTAATAAATGGTAACATATCCAGATAATGGAATACTATGCAGCCATTTAAAGAATGCTGTAGATCTATATGTTGATCAGTAAAAAATTCCAGGGTATTTTGCCAAGTGAACAAATCAATGTGCAGACAAGTCTCGCAATGTGCAGACCTTCCCTCTCTGTTACACACGAATTTGTTAATTTGTGTGTAACAGAGAGGGAATGAGATGTATTTATGAATTCATAAACCAGTTCTAAGGGGTACCCAAGAAACCGTCCACACTAGTTCCATGATGGAGGGAGGCAGGGGTCCGGGATGGGAAGGAAGTTTACTACCCATTGCATGGGTTTTACCTGTTAATTTTTTTTTAATAAATTTATTTATTTATTATTTATTTTTGGCTGCGTTGGGTCTTCGTTGCTGCGCCTGGGCTTTCTCTAGTTGCGTCGAGCGGAGGCCACTCTTTGTTGTGGTGCGTGGGTTTCTCATTGCAGTGGCTTCTCTTGTTGCAGAGCATGGGCTCTAGGCATGCAGGCTTCAGTAGTTGTGGCACACGGGCTCAGTAGTTGTGGCTCGCGGGCTCTAGAGCACAGGCTCAGTAGCTGTGGTGTATGGGCTTAGTTGCTCCGCGGCATGTGGGATCTTCCCGGACCAGGGCTCGAACCCGTGTCCCCTGCATCGGCAGGCGGATTCTTAACCACTGCGCCACCAGGGAAGCCCACCTGTTAATTTTTTTAAACCACGTGTCGATATTACCTTTACCAATATAAAATAAAGTAGAAGTTAGAAGAAACAAAGAATGTCGAAGTCAGACTAAGAGGTAGAAGGTAATGTGTCCAAAAATGAGATGGGAAAAGGGAAATGGGTCCAGTCCCTGGGCAACTGAGAGTGTCATGAGGCAGCAGCAAGCTGGGCAGTTCTGTCCAGAACACATGGAAAAACCTATGGTTCCTAGAATGCCTGGCCTCCTTTGGTGTGAGCTAGAAAAGTGCCCACAACCTCTGTACTCAAGGAGCTGCTGTGGAGGGACCCTGACCACTGGCCGCTTCTCAGGCAGCCGGAGCATAAGATGACATTCATACAAACTGTGGATGAGAAAGACCAGCACAGGGCAGGGCCTGAAGCCTCTCCTCACCTGGGTACTTTACTTCAAGTAAGACAGTCTGAGACATCACTTTTTTGGTTTGAAAGAGCCTGTGGTCATGTTAGTCATTGCGGTTTTTGATGCTACTGATAGGAGAGGCCTAGAATATTAACAGTAGCAAGAAGAGAAAGGCAAAGAGGCCAGAAGTAGGGGCAGATGCTAAACGGGAAAAACAAGAAGTTTAGTCCAGGAGAGAGAATTTAGAATGAGAACAGTGGCTCTCAAAGTGTGTACTCCAGACAAGGCCCTAAACATTGAAAAACACTGACTCCACCTCCTAACACATATGTAATTAAAAAATAAAAAAGGTATGGATGTCTCTAAGCTCTGAATTTTCCCACTGTGACTGTTTTGATCTTTTAAATACCAAACATAAAATCCTTTCCTCATCTTTCTGCTTCCCTTATTTGTTAATACATGGAACTTGTGATTTAGATAGCTGGAGTTTTTTGTTTTTTGGGGTTTTTTTTGCGGTACGCGGGCCTCTCACTGCTGTGGCCTTTCCCGTTGCGGAGCACAGGCTCCAGACGCGCAGGCTCGGCGGCCATGGCTCACAGGCCTAGCGGCTCCGCGGCATGTGAGATCTTCCTGGACCAGGGCACGAACCCGTGTCGCCTGCATCGGCAGGTGGACTCTCAACCACTGCGCCACCAGGGAAGCCCCCACTTGCCTGGCTTTTTGATGGCTACTTCAGTGCTACTACATTGGAAGCTCTAGAGGTGGGGTCAGGAAATTGAATTTTAACCAGATGAAGAAATAATAATAAATACTATAGTAGCCAGCCTCCAAGATGGCCCCATTGCTTCCCGCCTTGTGATAGTCACACCCGTGGTAGTTTCTTCCCACATGGTACTTGGGTTAGCATCTGGCAGAAGTGAAGCGATTTCACTTCCGAGATTAGGTTACAAATGTTTTCGGCATCCACCTTGGGGGCCCGCTTTCCCTGTCTTTCTTCAATCTGTCACCCTGGAGAAGCAAGCTTCTACGTTGTGAACAGCTCTTTGGAGAGACCTGTGAGGCAAGGAATAGAAGCCTCTGTGCAGCTGAGAACTGAAGCTTGTCAACAACCTTGTGAGTGAGGTTGGAAGAGGATTCTTCAGCCCCATTTGAGCCCCGAGATAATTGCAGCCCTAGGCCAGCAGCTGACAACTTGAATGCAACCTCTTGAGAGGCTGAGTCAGACCATCTCTGCTAAGCTACTTCTGCATTCCTGGCCGTTGGAAACCATGGGATAAGAAATGCCTGTTGTGTGAAGTTTAGGGTTAATGTGTTGAAAAAGAAAACTAACAGAAGGACCATTTGTTGAAAGCTTACTATGTATCACACTCTCTTCCAAGTGTTCAACACACATTATTCCATGTGAATTTCTTAACATATTTGTGAGGTAGGGATTATTGTCCCCTTTTTACAAGGAAAGAGACTAAAATTCAAGGAAAGTGCTGAAATACCACCATTTTGCATATAAAGGTTATAAAAGAAGATCTAAAATGTTAAGTGAAAATATTACAAAGCCAGTTACTTTAACAAAGAATAAAAATTTTTACTAAAACTGAGCCTTGGTGTAATTATCAGAAAAAATCATTTTATATCTCTTCCCAAAAATGTACTCTCAAAGGTACCCAGAGTAGCAAATTAGTTGGCCATTCAGCATATATTTTTCACTTAAATTTTGGAGAATTCCTGCCAAATACAGCATTTTAAAATTTAGGCATAATTAATGCTAAAGCATAATTAATGCTTTCTGACAATTAATTGGTACTAAAGTACGTTCCCTTTCTGGTGAATTTGTTTATTAATTTGTGTCAATAAAGTCATGTCATCAGCACAAATGAAAAAAAGGAAGAGGAAAGGTTAAGAGAGTTTAAGCGGAGTGTTCTCAGGAATTCCCTGGTGGTCCAGTGGTTAGGGCTCTGTGCTTTCACTGCAGAGAGCTTGGGTTTGATTCCTGGTTGGGGAACTAAGACCCCTCAAGCTGCATGGTATGGCCAAAAAAATTATAATAATAATTATTAATTAATTAAATAAAAAGAGAAAGCGATAGAAATTCTATGGTAGAATATCTCAATAAATCTCATTTTCAGGGATAGCTGACTACAGGGATAATAAATCTGTCATTGATAAACAAGACAAGTAACAGTCACTCATCTTAGCCAAGAGAGGCATGTGTAGCTTTTAAAGATTCCGCAAGCCTCACGGCGCAGGCCAAAAAAAAATTGGCATGTTACTTCAATGGGTAGTTGACTTGCTAAACTGGGATTGTAGCCTTGGCCTCTGGACTCCTGAACTGGGGCCATTCCTATACTTGAGGCTTTCTCTCTGTGAAATCCCAGACATTCCTCTCATAGATGCAAGGTGGAGCTGGGTCATAAGTCCTGAAGGCACCCTGGATGTCAACATGGACTTTACCAGCTGTGAAGTGTGACTTGACCAGTGGGAGGAGACAGGGGAAGCTCTGACTTAGGGAGCTGAATGTTATCTAACTCTCTCCCCCTGACTTCTTCCTCCAGCTGCGCTCCTCTCTGCTGCTCTGGGGAGCAACAGAGACAGTATGGATTTTTAGAACCATCTAGACCTGATGTCAAATCCTGGCTCTGCCACTTACTTGCTATGTGACCGTGGCCTAGCAACTTTGCCTCTCTGTGCCTGAGCTCCTTACTTTCATTCATTCATTCACTCAATCATACATTTATTCAAAAATATTTATTGAGAACTTACTAGGTACTAGAATTTCATGGTGAACAAGATAAAGTCCCTTATCTCCAAGAGCTTTCATTTTAGCAGGTGTGAAGGGGTGCTGGGGAGACAGACAACAGGCAAGAAAACTAATAGATAATGTCGTGTGGGAATGGTAGTAGATGCTATAAAAACAATAAAATAGGGTAGAGGGATAGAGTGGGCAGGGGTGCTGCTTACATGAAGAAGGAGATGGTAATCCCTACTTCACAGGATTGATATAAAGATAACGTAAGATACAACATGTGAAGCACTTAGCACTGTGCCTGGGACAGAGTAGTAATAATGGTAACAATTACTGAGTCTTTCCTATGTGCTAGATAACATTCCAAGTACTAAAGATTTATTAACTCATGTAATCACCTCGTTTTATAGATGAGCTAACTGAGGCACAGGTAGGTTGGATTACCTGCCTAAGGTCAGGAAGTTAACGTGGCAGAATTTGGACTTGAAACCTAACATTCTGGCCTCAGAGCCTATGTTTTTAATTGATTTGCTAAATGTTAGTGGCTCTCTCTGCCTTCCATATTTTGATTAATAGAGGAGGGAGAACCCAGAAGAGGGCATATTCAATTTTGTTGGAGTTGGCAGGGACAGAGGCCAGGTGGGACCTAGGGTAGCTTGTGGAGCAAATGCAAGGGCATCTGGAAGGTAATCATGTAACCTGGTGATGCAACTAGATGGCAAAGAAGGAGAGAGTTGAGGATAATGGAGTCATGAGATAATGGGGTAAACAGGGTGTCATAATCAGCTTAGGCTACTGTAACAAAATGCCATAGACTGTGGGGCTTAAACAGTAGACACTTATTTTCTCATAGCTCTAGAGGCTAAAAGTCTGAGATCAGGATGCCAGCATGGTCAGGTTCTGGTGAGAAGTCTCTTCCTGGATTGCAGACTGCTGTCTTCTAGCTGTGATATCAATGGTGGGGAGAAAGAGAGAGACAGGGAGAAGGCGAGGCCGAAGGCACACTCTCTGGTGTCTCTTCTTATAGGGGCACTAATCCCATCAAGAGAGCCTCACCCACAGTGACCTCCTCTAACCCTAATTACCTCCCCAAAGCCCTATCTCCAAATACCATCATATTGGGGGTTAGGGCTTTTATATTTGAGAAGGGGCACAATTCAGTCCACAGCAGAGAGGATGGACAGGACCTATGGAGCTTACTGCTAGAATCTGGATCCACAAAGCTGCCACGGACAAGAATCAACAGAGATAAAACATAATAGGAAAAATACCAAGTCCTAAACTTAGATGCAAAAAATTACAAAGTCAAAGGATGGAAGAAAATATTTTGGATTTAATTAACTAGAAGCTTAGCCCAGTCTGGTGGGACAAGATGGTCACCAAAAGAGCTGGCTTTTCTCCTCTGGTCAGGTGCAGACATTACCGGGACAACATTATATCTGGGCAACCTCCCCAACACAGTTCTAAGGTGCCTTGAAGCTTTAGTGTGGGGCCTCCCAGACCCCGCTACCTCAAAACAAATCCTGCCATCTGCAACCCTTTTCCCCAGGTATTTTCAAATAGGCTTGTGGACTTTATGAAGCATTTTATATTAAATTTTTGCTGACTATATGTTATATAACATGCCACAATACACTAGGTCTTCATATAGATAAGGGACAGCAGGTATCAAAAAATTAAGAAAAATACATGAAATTAAAACTGAAGGTTGAGAAAATTAAAATTGAGAACAAACCTAGGATTATTTTTTTTAAGTGGTACAAAGCCATGTTCAGGCCAGCTCCCAGAACATTAAGGAACCAGTGAAGTTCTGCAGGAATACGGTTTGAGAGCCATTGCTTTACTGTATAATCATCTCCATTCTTGTTAGCCCTTTAACTGCCTCATTACCAGTGGACTTTTTTTTCCTGTGGCCACAATATCCAGTCCTTCTTGTTCTCCCTCTTCATCATTTCTAGCTCTCCTCCCTACAGGCTATATGGCATGTTTAATCAGACATTCATTCATTTGCCAAATATGTATTGAGCACCTACTATGTGTCAGGCTCTGTGTTAAACACTGGTGATACAATAATGGCCAGAAACAGGCATGGTCTCATCTCTTATGGAACTTCTAATCTGGTAGGGGAAAAAAAATCAAAGAGTCTCATTAATTGTGCTCATAACTGTAAATCGAGGTGACATCTCTAAAAGAACAAATATCAAAGGCGGTGGTCACGGTGTTGTCCAACAAAGTTCAGTCACCTTTGCTAGTAAATTTACTTAAGTCAAGGAAGTCATAGGGAGTTAATTATCACAAGTTGACAAACGAGGACAGTGTCTTATGATAAGCCCGGTATACAATCTTGAGTAAACAATCCAATTTCATACAAAAACCATTTAAACAGAAGTAATTTCCTATAAAAAATATTTATGGTCTCAAGGTTGTTAGCCAGCAATCCCTGGAAACCGTGAAAACCAATGTGTCATAACACAAGGAAGTTCTTTACCTCTTAGTAAACAAACTTAGAAGCTCAACTTTATAATGACAGGCTATAAGTAAATATAGATTTAACATAAATTTTATAACTGATATGTAAATATTCTCTATTCTTTTTATTATCTATCCAAGATGTAAGGCCAGCTAAAAACTTTGTCTCCAAGCACCTGTCTCAACAGTCAACTTATTCTTTTCAAGATTCCTCATTAAATGGGGAATTAAGGCTTGTGGCTTCTGGCTTCAGATATAATTTCTGGCCAATGCTGATTAAAGAATTTTGGGGGGTTTATCATTTCTGTTTCCTCATATGTGACCTAGGTCAAGTCCCTTAGCCTCTCTGAGCCTCAAGTTCCTCATGGAGACAATAATAGTGCCTGTATCATAAAGATATTGTAAGAATTAAAAAATATATAGGGAGGAAATTCCCTGGCGGTCCAGTGGTTAGGACTCCACGCTTCCACTGCAACGGGCATGGGTTCCATCTCTCGTTGGGGAACTAAGACCCCACAAGCCATGCGGGGCAGCCGAAAAAAAAAACCAACAACAAATAAATAAATAATCTGAATTATTTAAAATATATATATATATATATTTATATATACACACAGCACCCAGTACAGCGTCTGGTATATAGCAAACACAAGAAAACAGTTGTTATTATTAATACAGGAAGTAGAGCTTCTAGGAAGTTAATAGAAACAGATCTTTATATCATGCTTAAGTAAAGAATTTACAAGTTTATTTCCCGGATGAACTAATGTGGTTCATAGCTATCACAAAAGCAAAAGCTGTTTTGGAGAGTAATTTGGCAATTAATCTGGAATGGTGTTTGTGAATCATAAATATAATAGTTTCCTTTGGTTTAATCATCCTACTTCTAAAATTCTTTCCTAAGAAAATAATCAAAGATGTGGGCAAAGATTTATGTGGAGCATGTTCATTATAGCATTATTTATAGTAGGGAAAAAATGTACATATTCAACAATACGGGAAAATTAAATTATGGTGAATTTATATTTTAAAACTTGAAATATGCATGTAAAACAATTGGAAGGAAATCTACCAAAACACTCAGCTGTGATTATCTCTGGACTGTGGCATTATAGGTGATTCCTACTATTTATGCTTTTCTATATTTTCCAAATTTTTTGTAATGAATATGTGTTACTCTCACAATCAAAGAAGGTTCTTTTTAATAGCCTCATAGACAGATTTTCTCCCTAACCTTTGTAAAAGACCACACTGGGATGACAGAATTCCAATATGGGAAAGGACTACATAAAAAGCCTCTGTCTACACTCTAATGTCACCTCTACAGTTTGGATCTTTTCCGGATTTCTCACGGACTACTGCAAAAGCTTCCTAACCACTCTCCTTGCCTCCAGTATTGACTGTGCCATCCTGTACTCCATACTGATGACTGCTAATATGAGCTTCCTACAGTGAAAACCTGTTTGTTCACCCCCATCACCTGCATGACTCCCCAGCGTCCTAAAGCTGAAACTCCCTAGTAGGGCAGATCCATCACAGTCTAGTCTCCAAATACACATCTCTTCCTGCTTCATTTCCCAGCACTCCCCCTGGTACTTATGCTCCAGACATACCTAGTCATGCTCTTTGCACACAGTCACTAATCTGGCTGGTAAACCCAGATTATTCTTCAAGCTGTCAGATGCCCTTCCCCTAGGAAGCCTTTTCAGACACCTCCCTCTGCAGACAGCATTAGTTACTCTTTGGCTACCCTTTCTTTGGTGCCCGCTTTCCTTACAAGTTCTTGTGGCTACTGACTGATTTATTTGCTCATATCCCCAATAAGATGCACCTCCTTGAAGACTTTCATTTGATAACTATTTAATAAGTGCTCATCAGTGCCAGGTCTGTGCTATGCACTAGCCTTTCAAAAAATACATTGTTTTCTTCTTCGTTTCTGCCTGGCATCTAGCTCATACTTATTGAATGAAGGGTTATCTAGTACAGAAGTTCTCAAACTTCAATGTGCATATGAATCACTTGGTGAGCTTGTTAAAATAAATGCCAGGGCCACATTCTAAAGCTACTGAGACAGAATGACCTGGGCTAACACCTGTATGCTTAGCAAGCTTCCCAAATGATTTTGATGCGCTCCAAAATCCCACTTATCTTCAGAAAAGACTCTGCCTAAGTCATACCAGGCAGATAAATGCTCACTCTGAATTTAAGTTTCCTCAAAGGAAAGCACTATTTACTGAGTACTTTATAAGTATCAGCTGCCTTATATGTTGAATCCCCACAAAAACTCTCTACGAAGACTACTGGTTTCCTCCCTTCAAAGGAAATTGAAGTTCAGAAAGATCCAATTGATTCAGGAGGGAAGCAGGCAGGGCACAACCATTAAAAGAGTGACACAGCCATTGAGGATACAACATAAACTGGTTAGAACCAAGTAGGCCCAAGATGGCAGAAGATTTGACTTCCAGTAGACCTTGAACCTCATTATAAGCTCATTGTAATGCATTAGCATGCTAAATAACTCACCCACAGGTGCCTGTGAGAGTTCCGAGACTGACCATAAAAGGCCAAAAAGTGGGCAGTGGCCCAGTTCCTGGAAATCCCTGCCCCTCCCCCCAAATAGCTGGAATAATCCTCCCACTTGTTAGCCTATGACATTATCCAGCCCATAAAAACTTACCACCCCATGTTACGGGGCGGCTCTCACCTTCTGAGATGGACCACGTTCTGCCTATGGAATGTGTATCTATGCTTTCATTTTACTATGGCTTAATTCTTTCCTATGCAAAGCCAAGCACCCTTGAAACAGGAGGGAAGGGGACAGTGTACAACTTTTGAAAGAATGACACAGCGGGACTTCCCTGGTGGTCCAGTGGTAAAGAATCCACCTTACAATTCAGGGGACGCGGGTTCGATCCCTGGTCAGGGAAATAAGATCCCACACGCCGCAGGGCAACTAAGCCCTAGCGCCACAAGTACTGAGCTTGCACGCCTCAACTAGGGAGCCTGCGTGCCACACACTACAGAGCCCACGTGCCCTGGAGCCTGAGCGCCACAACTAGAGAAGAGAAAACCCACACACCACAACTAGAGAGAAGCCTGCGCGCCACAACGAAGAGCCCGCATGCCGCAATGAAAAATCCCACATGCCTCAACGAAGATCCCGTGTGCCACAGCTAAGACCCGACGCAGCCAAAAATAAATTAAATAAATAAATAAATAAATAATAAATCTTAAAAAAAAAAAGAATGACATAGCCATGGGACATGACAAAAACTGGTTAGAACCAACTGGGTCCAAGATGGCAGAAGATTAGACTTCCAGTAGACCTTGAGCCTCATTATACACTCCCTGTGATACATCAGCATGCTAAATGACACAGCCATAGACCATGACAGTTCTGAGGCTAACCACAAAAGGCCAGAAAGTGGGCAGTGGCCCAATTCCAGGAAATCCCCACCCCTTCCCGGAAATAATTGGAATAATCTTCCCACTCATTAGCCTTTGAAATTACCCAGCCCATAAAAACTAACCACACCATATTTTATGGCTCTCTTGCCTTCTGAGATGGCCCACACTCTGTCTGTGGAGTGTGTTCCTCTCTAAATAAATCCACTTCTTACCTATCACTTTGTCTCTCACTGAATTCTTTCTGTGCCGAGACATCAAGAACCTCAGATTCACCGGGAACACCCTTACTTGGTGGTCTGTCCCAGGAACTCGCCCGAGACCTGGCACATGACCATCCTCTCATGCCCCATTTTCCTGCAGCCTCTTTACAAAGGATATTAATAAATCTACTTCTTACCTTTCACTTTGCTTCTCGCTGAATTCCTTCTGCACCGAGACATGAAGAACCTGAGCTTCATTAAGTCCTGAGACCAGGTGTGCGGTTTTAGCTGGGAGATTGTGGGTTTGAGTCCCCTCCTAAGCCAGAGATTGTGGGTTCAAGTCCCATATGAGGTGTGCAGTTTCACAATCACTTGCCCAAGAGAAGTTGGTGGTTCTGGGACTCTAACCAGGAACTGCTGGCTTCCAAAGCTGTTTCTGAAACCAGGCCGGACCACATGAGGTCTTCCTGGGCACAAAAGCCTTTCCGGGTCCACCTCCTAGACCTTCCCTGGGTTCCAAAGTGCAGATTCAAACAGCTACTAATCAGGGAAACAGGGAATGCAGGAACAAAGGAGGAACAATCAAGAAACTATAGCACAGGATCCTGGTTCCTCCTCAAGGGATGTACATAACAATATCTTTTCCGGGAGCTGAGGCCCCCACCCAGGTGGAGGATGGCAACTTCAGGCTGAGCACAAGACTCCTGGAGCATCACCCTGTTACTCCACCAACAACCAATCAGAAGAAAGTCACACACCCTACAGCCCTCACTCTAAATTTTGCCTATAAAAACTTCTCCCTGAGGGACTTCCCTGGTGGCCCAGTGGTTGGGACTCCACGCTTCCAATGCAGCAGGCGCTGGTACGATCCCTGGTTGGGGAACTAAGATCCCACATGCCACGTGGCACAGACAAAAACAAAAAACAAACAAAAAGCTTCTGCCTGAAAACCACTGGGAAGTTCAGGGTTTTTGAGCACAAGTCACCCGTCCTCCTTGCTTGGTCCTGCAATAAACATTTCTCTGCTCCAAACTCTGATGTTTTGGTTTGCTTGGCCTCACTGTGTGTCAGGCACACAAACTTATATTCAATAACATTTACTTCACACAATAAAAAATAGGCAACTCGGGAGGGAGGGAGACGCAAGAGGGAAGAGATATGGGGACATATGTATATGTATAACTGATTCACTTTGTTATAAAGCAGAAACTAACACACCATTGTAAAGCAATTATACTCCAGTGAAGATGTGAAAAAAAATAGGCAACTCTAGCTTGATGTCTAATATATATATATATATATATATATATATATATATATATATATATTTTAAGTAGACTAGTTCTGGAAATCCACAAATGTGGTTACTGCTGATTTAAATGCAATCCCCCTTCTATCTCCTGAGCCTGTTTCCTTGGCTCTCACTGCAGCAAGTGGAGATGGCTTGTAACACTTCCCTGTACCACAGTGATTTAGGACACTTGTTGCAGAGCGGTGTGTGTGTGTGTGTGTGTGTGTAGGAATGGGGGAACTGCTCAGCATCTCCACTTGACTGCTGTCTTCCCCTCCTCTGACCCCCACCTCTGAGCCTGGCCAGGGCAGGAGCCGGGAGAGGAGTATGGTCACAATTCCAACTGTTTTAATTTGCAGCTTAAATCTCATTGTAATACAAAGCAGAAATAGAGACACAGACATGGATACCAAGGGGGAAGCGGGGGTGGGATGAATTGGGAGATTGGGATTGACATATATACACAATTGATATTATGTATAAAATAGATAACTAATGAGAATCTACTGTATAGCACAGGGAACCCTACTCAATGCTTTGTGGTGACCTAAACGGGAAGGAAATCCAAAAAAGAGGAGATATATGTATACATATAGCTGATTCACCTTGCTGTACAGTAGGAACTAACACAACATTGTAAAGCAACTATACTCCAATAAAAATTTTTAAAAAAATCCTATTGTAATACATGCATATAACGCATTACCAAAGCCCACTCTTCTCTGGATGGGAGCCAGGAAGCGGAGCTGGAATAGGAAAGCGTTTGGAGAGGGCTGAGGTAACACAAATAACTCTCCCGACCCCTGCACAGGGTGCTGCAGCCTCACTGGCTTTGCTCCACTTCCCTTCCAGTTAGGAGGAAGCTTTTGGAAGGTCCAGCCAGGACCGGGCAGGCCCAGCCAGCCCTCGATGTCCCTGCCTAATTTTCTGGTCTTGGAGATCTGAGGACAGAGGGGTGGGGTGGAGGTGGGAAGCTGAGGCTGTGGTCATTGTATCAGCCTCTCCTGCTGGACCATGAGCTCCACAAGGACAGGGAAGGTCTGTTTTGTTCATGTCTGTGGTCCAGATCCAGCCTGGCCTACTGTAAGTGGTTAATAAATACCAGTTACATGAATGAATGCTTATATCTGAGTGAGGTAACTAGAGGAAGAGTCTGGTCAGGGGAGTTCATCTGTCAAGACGGGGTCTTTGAGAGGAAGAAATAGGAGGATCTGGTCTGGCCTGTTATCCTAAGACTGGTTCTTAAGGAGCTGATATTGAGGAGAGAATTACTCATTCAGGGTCCTGGGGCTTGATGAGTGGGATCTTCTAGGTGTTTTTATATTTGTTTGTTTCTCAAAAACCATCCTCCTGCTCAACCCCCAGACTCTTCTCTTTTATTGTTTCTACTTCCTCATACTAACTTCCCAACGCTGAGGAAGGAACCACCCAAATGCACAACACAGAGAGCTCAGGGTCTGGGTGGAGGTGGGGAGGGGGGAGACTGAGGTTGTTGCTGAGACAGCTGAACTTGGATGACCCCAATACAAGGACTAACTAAAACACTTGGACTTCACAGAGTTTGGAAGTCTAGAATCTTGGGTGTTGGAGGTCATCTAATCCCATACACCCCACCAAAATTATGAATCCCTCCTGAGGCATCCCTGTTATTGAACTCCATTAGGAGACCCTTGATTTGGCAGTATTACAGTTAGAGAAATCCACTCGTGTCTAAGGTCTAATGATGCCCCTGTCAGTAAACAAAGGAAACAAAGGAAAGGAAAGAGGAGTAAGAACCCATGTGTGTCGGCCCCAAGCCCAGAAGCCAAACAAAGAGCCCAGAATGTCCTTAGGGACACTGACCCACAAATTATCTCAAGACAGCATTAAAATTTAGCCCTTGGGGCTTCCCTGGTGGCGCAGTGGTTGAGAATCTGCCTGCCAATGCAGGGGACACGGGTTCGAGCCCTGGTCTGGGAAGATCCCACATGCCACGGAGCAACTAGGCCTGTGCGCCACAACTACTGAGCCTGCGCGTCTGGAGCCTGTGCTCCGCAACAACAGAGGCCGCGACAGTGAGAGGCCCGCGCACCGCGATGAAGAGTGGCCCCCGCTCGCCGCAACTAGAGAAAGCCCTCGCACAGAAACGAAGACCCAACACAGCCAAAAATAAATTAATTAATTTAAAAAAATTAGCCCGAATGGAGGGTCTGGAGAGTTTTGTTAAAATCTTTGTCCTTTTCCTAAAGGCTCCAGGAGCAGACCCTGCATCCCAGGCTACATCAGCTACTCTAGGGCTCACCTGCCTGGCCCAGGAGGGGTCCAGCAGGACAGAGGCATTCTGGAACCAATGTCTTCAGAAGATGGATTACACTGGGATTTGGTACCCCTAAGTGGACTCCTGTAAGCAGAGAGAGCAGGAGAGACCTGCAGGAATGCCCTGGGCTGGGGTTGGGAGAATGGACCCTCAAAGCAGACCATAAACTGTTGGAGCACACAGTCAGGAGTGAAGGTGTGTCATTGTCCTGTGCCCTCAAAGCTTCTGACCTACTGCAATAAGGAAGCAGAACCACCATCTGTCACCTGTTCTGGAAGGAGGGAGCCAAATCACAAATACCATAGATCATTTGTGTAAACATATGCTTCTCTGGGTGTGTCTGTCACCTCCCCTGTGAGTGGACTGGAGGTGTCAGAAATATCCTTGACATATCTGTTTACCTGTTTCCCAGTTCTCCTTCTTTACCCTTAAATGTCATGACCCCCAGGGCTTGGTCTGGTCCCTCTTCTCTACTCCCTCAAGACCTCCCTGGTTAACTGCATCCATATAGCCTTCAGAATGGCTATGGCTTCCAAATCTATACCCTCTCTTCACCTTGGTCCTGAGCTCCAGATGTGTATCCAGCTCCTCCGAAACGCCTCCACTTGGCACACACATTCAGCTCACTTCTAACAACTCACCAACTCACTCCCCCTGCATTGCTATCAGAACATCTAAACTTGTCACACCCTCCTTAGTATTTATTCACCATTGTCTGATTTTCCTCCCCAGATCTCCAAGTGGGGCAGGGGTGGGATGGGGTGGGGTGGCCCTGAGGGCTGGTTAGAAGTGTTCTGGGGATCTGGAACAGACATGTAGAAATTAGCTGAGATTCAGCAGCAGGTCAGGAATCAGGTAAACAACGGATTACGATGCCAAGTGGGGCAAACCAAGTGAGCAGAATATATCCCAGGGCAAAATCACAGCGGTCAGAGGGAGCAGGCTACTGGTGAGAAAAAGCCCCACAAGAGGAAGCAAGGCAAACCCAGAATGATGGTTGGTCACCATTTCTGTGTATCCTCCATGTGTCTGGTGTGTAAGAACTGAAAACAATCAGAGAAACTGATTTCCTTTTTTTTTTTTTTTAAGGAACAGAAGGCAACTGGCTTCCAGTCATCTACTATGTTAAGTCCAAACTTCCTAGCAGAACATTCAGATCCTTTCTGACCTGGCACATTCTTACGTCTCCAGGCTCACCTTTTTCACCCCCCAGCTCACTCCAGTACTACAGGCGTTTCCCTGTATTCAGTGTGTCTCTTGTGCTTCTATGTACGTACGCAATTCCCTCCGTCCTATGCTGACTGAAAAAAAATGCACAACGTGAGAGTTGTGACTTGAGTTATATGTGGGGAAAATGAGGAATATAGCCTGGGAGACAGCGTCTCAGATAGCTCTGAGGAACTGCTCCGAAGATATTGGGGGGGGTCAGTATTATATATGATTTTAGTGAAGGGACATACGTGTAATCAAGCACACATTTGGGCAGAGGGTTTCTGCGAGTCACGAGAAAGTTGTTGCTAGTCACAAGGAGCAGATGTCTCTGTTAATGATTTTAGTGCTTTTCTAGATATGAGGGATGCAAGAAATTGGGCTCATAAAATCTTCTGAAGATATCTAACTATCTGAAGCCCTGTTCTGCCAGTTTTTCCCAGAGCACAGAGGACCTCATTCCTGATCTCCACCCTGAACTCCTTTCACGGTGTGTGGAAGGTCAGTGACTGCAGTGGCTAGTGACTTTGTAGAGGCAGAAGGCAAGTGAACATTTTTAGTTGGCACCTAGAACATCATTTTCATTAGTGTCTACTCAGTGAAGACGAACTCATCTTTGTAGATTTAGCCCCAGCTTTCTCAGCTCCTACAGGCATGCTGAATGATTCTGACATCTTTTTGATGTCACAGGAGACATATCTTCATGCCTCAATTATTTCAGTTGCCACACTCCATAATTACTGTTTACTTGCCTGCCTGAACTGAACCCTGTGAGGACAGAACCTACGTATATTTTTTTCTTTTGGCTGCACCACGCGGCCTGTGGGATCTTAGTTCCCTGAACTAAGCCTGAACTTGGCCACTGTCTGAGAAGTATCTCTTAGGTGACATTAAAGGGTTCGGCTAGAAAACTGACACATTTGCACATATCTTCTTGCCCAATTCCTCCATTTTACTGATGAAAAAACTGAGGCTCCGAAAATGGAGTGATGTGCGCAGTTATATATAGCTAGTAAGTCACAGAGGAGGAAGGACTAGTACTAAGTACAGTATTTTAACTTTTAATCCAGTGTTCTTTCCAGGCAGCACACTTTGTAGGAGTGTATGTGTGTGTGTGTGTGTGTGTGTGAGACAAAGCACTTGGGGCAGCAATTCTAGTCTCCCATTCTGGTAAGGTGAATCTCCCCACAGTAGAACACGCATAGTTCAACCTTGGCCACTGGGACTCTGTGTAGGAAGAGCCTGGAGGGGATGAGGGAAGGCTGGGGGTGAGCCTCAGTCCCAACCTTGGCTCTCACCCTTATTGCTCCTGGCTCTGAATCTCTGTTTTTCAATTCTGTCACTAGAAGAGGGCTGCTCCCTCCTCTGAGAGGGTGTCAGGTGGACAACACAGGCTTTAGGGAAAGTAGGCAGAGTCCAAAAGAAAAAAGAAGAGGCCCATTGTGGGAGGGGCTCACAGGGGATCTCAGTCTGTGGGCTTCTCCCCAGCCAGCACAAGGAGGGGTCCAGAACTAGGGTCTCAGTGTCATCATGATGCTAAAATTCCTTTATGGCTGCTAATTAGAACTAAGTAGGGCTGGTTACTCCACCCCAATTCCCAAAGCCTGACACACAGCTACTTCCCTCCTATGGCAGATCAAAGATCACCGGGCCATCCTTTAAGATGTATCTGAAATCTCCATCTCCAGGAAGACCCCTCTAGACTTAAATTTCCTGAAAGCAGCAGCCCTTGCCCTTCCCAATCCTACACATGTTGGGCTTGGGAGAAACCTTGGAGAACATCCACTCATCTTATATATGAAGAAATCAAGGCCAGAGAGGGGAAGCATGGAAGTGGCAAACCTGGGACAAAGTCCCAGTCTATTTGACTGCCTACCATTTCTCTCATGTAATTCCCATGATTCTGAACATGCTTGGTTCCAAATGTGCCTGTGTACTTTTAGTCTGTGTGACATCAACATTAATCTGCTTAAGTTGCATTTTTGGTGGAGTTAGTTCACACTCCTTTGGGTCCTTAAGTATGCTCAGGTCTGCCTGCCTATCATTCCTGGTGTGTTCTTGTGTGTGTTACAGCTGTCTCTGAGTTGTGAGAAGTGTGTGCCTAAGGGCAATTGAGTAACTGGGTTTATCATGGGTCTATAGGATGCTGCATGCCTACATATGTGTCTCTTTTTACCTTGAAGGATGTGTGTCCATCTGTGGTTGTTCGTTTTGTGTCCATGTACTTGTTTGATGCCTAAGAGTAATTGTGATCCTGTGTGTGTTTGTGCATATGTATGGGTCTATGGGCTGCTACATGTCTCTTTTCATGGTGAAAGTTGTACGTCTGCTGACCATCGTGGGTCCATTTGGATGTGGGTTTGTACACAGTGAAGGCTGTGGGTCTAATTGTAACTGTCCGTGCGGACTGCATGTTTAAAGGCTGAAGGGAATCTGTCTTTGCCTTTTATCCCCGGGTTATGAGAAAAATGTGTGTAGCCGTGTGACCAGAGCAAGAATGTGTTTGTCTCTCGGCCAATCTCCGTCCTCACCCAGGGCCTGCGGTCACGGTTACTTTCCAGGATGCCTTGGCACTGATTCCCAGACGGGCGGGACCTGCAGGGCCCCGCCTCCAGCCACCAGGGATAGGCAAGCCTCTCTACCCTTGGCAGTACCGGCCGGGTGTGTGGGTGTGAGGGTGTGGGAGTGTGGGTGGGTGGTGGGCGGGGTCTAGCCCGCAGCCCCAGCCACCCTCACTCCTCCCGCCCCCCACCCCCGCAGCCGACTCCAGCTTGCTCATTGGCCGTGTCTGCAGTGACGTCGTGGGGATCGCAGACAAGAACCCTCAGCGCCCGGCGCGCGGGAGGTGTTGTCCATCACTGGGGCTTTGTTACGTCGTCGCCTCCTCACCTGGCTGCGGGCGCGTCCTGGCAGCTGCAGCCTGGAGCCGGGTGCCAGCTGCTGCGGCCGCCGCCTCCGCCATGGTGTCCCCGGTCACTGTGGTGAGTGTGTGAACGAGCGAGCCAGTGTCCGGCGCGGCCACAGCCCACCGGCCTGGGGACTGGGCTGCGGGAGGCCAAGCAGCCGGGGGCTGAGGAAGGGCAGGGATCCCGCGGCGGCCCGCGTCCCCAGGCGGGAGTCGGCGCTGTCACGGTCCGCCGCATCCCAAACCTCTGCACCCTTCCTCCGCGCGCCCCCAGCCGGTCGGAGGGAGGGAGGAAAACAGTGGGCACGTGACTCGGAAGCGTGACTTTGTTGATCGCTGTGTGTCTGGCGCGGGTCGGCTGGATCGCTGCCTGGGAGAGGAAGGGGACGGTAGCGGACCGCAGGCTTCTGCGTGGGCAGACCAGAGCGAGGCGTGGGAGAGGGCGGGGGAGAGCAGGAGGGTGACTGGGACCTCCTGGGAATCCTGTTCCAAATTTGTTTCCTCCCTTTCCTCATCTTATAGAGAAGTCTGGGGCGGTGCAGGGCACGCCTGTGAGTCTAAACAGCCTTGATAACGCGCTGGAGGAGAAGAGGTCGTTCTCTATTGACACCCCTTGTTCAGACTTTCTCACCTGAACCTTTGTCTCTCCCCCGCCCCCCTCCTCCTTCTAGTGCTGGGTTCTCTGTGACTATCAACACCTCCCCAGCTGCTACTGCTGTTTCTCCTTCTAGGAAACATGGGGCTGGGGGAGGGGTGTGGAGTAGATGCTTCCAAGGGCTGGCAGGTGGAGGCTGGGGAGATCTGGGGACTGTGAGGATAAGCCGTCCCCTCCTCTGCCCGTGTCCCTGCCCTGACCAGCCTGCATGGGGGAATCTCCATAGGAAGGAACTTAGTCATCTCTTCTCACTGTTCTCACCCCTGGCAGAGCCAGGGCAGGCTTAGACCCTGGACCTACCATCTGCCTCTTCCCAGCCTCCTTCATCACAGCCTGTTCAGTCCCAGGTAACCAGGGACTGAAGGTCTGAGAGTCTGAGTGTGTACCCAGAGCCCTGGGCTAGGCGGTTCACCCAGCCAGAGGCCTGTCACTTGGGGCAGAGCATGAGTATACCGGAAACCTCAGCTGCTCTGAATCACTCTCAGAGCCCCAGTACCAGAGGCCCAAGAAAAGGAGCTTCAGGGGATCACAGATTCAGAATATCTGCAGCAGCCCCCTGGTGCCTGCATGGCCTTGGACACAACCTTTCTTTAGCTGCCCTCCCCCCTAATCCGGCTGAGACCAAGTCAGCTGCTCTAACTTCCCCCTCTCAGTTCCTCATCTCCTCCCAGCCTGACTGCTGGCTTCTGATCAAAAGCTGGGAAGAGAACCTCTCCCTCCCCTTCCTGCCTCTCTTTCTGCTGGGCCTCGAGTTGCTGTTATTCTCTGGGAAATGAGGCTGACTGACACCCTCTCCACCCCCCAATTCCTGAGATTGCTGGTATTTCAGGGACAGTTTTCTTGCTTCTAACTCATGGGTCCATATATCTAGGCAGCATCCCTGTCTCCTCTCCTTGCCCTTGATGGTACCTGGAGGCTGGGGCAGCTGGAGTGGAGGCTGAGTTTGCAGACTGGCCAGGGAGAGAGCCTGTGGGGGCTGAGATGGTTGACGGTGCCCACACATTCCTGGCGCTCACCTGGTGTCGCTGGGCCTGTGTCCTGGCCCTACTGCTGAGGATCACGAGTTGGCCAGTTGTGGCGTCTCTGTGATTTCCTGCTGTCTCCACTCTATTCCAGACAGCTGGGGGCTGATGCTGGCAGAGAGAGGCCAAAGGGGCTTTGGGGAAGGAGAGGGAGGGGGCAGGAAGGGAGAAGCATTGGGCTGCAGGATGGGACACTATTGCAAAGTCTGTTTTCTGTGCAGTGAGTGACTATTCTGGTCCTGCCCCGGGGCCAAGAATGGATGCAACTAGCAGGGACAGGGGAGCCCTTTCTCTTCCTAATCAATTAAGCCTCAGGGTAATGATGGGCTTGTTCACACTCTGCTGGCTGCTTGGGGCAGGCCAAACTGGGTTTCTGTGTGTCAATCCTCTCTGCTTGGGCGGTGGGCCTGTCTTTGGGGTGGATGCCTGGGCTGAGGGTGCTGGCTCTGAGCCCCACTTTGGGCTTCTGAGCTCCCACGCTCTGAGTGCTGCCCTTGTCCTATGTCCTCCAGGTGAAGAGTGAGGGACCCAAGCTAGTGCCCTTCTTCAAAGCCACTTGTGTGTATTTTGTGCTCTGGCTGCCCTCGTCCAGCCCGTCGTGGGTCAGCGCCCTCGTCAAGTGCCTGCCCATCTTCTGCCTCTGGCTCTTCCTTCTGGCCCACGGCCTGGGATTCCTGCTGGCCCACCCCAGTGCCACCCGCATCTTTGTGGGGCTCATCTTCTCTGCTCTAGGTGATGCCTTCCTCATCTGGCAGGACCAGGGCTACTTTGTGCACGGTCAGTCATCACAGTAGCTACCTGGGAGGAATCCTGGGGTTGGGGGCTAGAGGACCCTGGGGGGCCAAGGATTTGGGAAAGGGAGGTTTTTTTAAAAAACAAGAATATGGGGAATTTGAGGGGTTCTGTGGCCAAAGACTGTTGGGGCCCCTGTCGGAGGATGACCCTGCCGGTGATATGGTGATCAGTTCTGGAGTGCCACAGGAGAGTCGGGGAGGGTATCTTTGCCTTCATGGATTTCTTCCCACCCCTGTTACTCTCAGAAGAAAGCTCCTGGGTTATCCCAAGCACTCTACTCCTACCCCCGCCTCCCGTCACTGGTTATTCGCCTGAGCTTGCCTTCAACATCCCATCATCCCCTCTCACTTTTAGGTCTGCTGATGTTTGCTGTGACCCACATGTTCTATGCCTCGGCCTTTGGCATGCGGCCACTGGCTCTTCGGACAGGTCTGGTGATGGCAGTACTGTCGGGCCTGTGCTATGCCCTCCTCTACCCATGCCTCACGGGTGCCTTCACCTACCTGGTGGGGGTCTATATGGCCCTTATCAGCTTCATGGGCTGGCGGGCTGTGGCAGGGCTACAGCTGGTTGGGACTGCCTGGCGCTGGACTGAGCTGGCGGCGGGCAGCGGTGCACTGCTCTTTATTGTCTCAGACCTGACCATCGCCCTCAACAAGTTCTGCTTTCCTGTGCCCTACTCGCGGGCCCTCATCATGTCCACCTACTACGCCGCCCAGATGCTCATCGCCCTGTCAGCTGTCGAGAGCCGGGAGCCAGTGGAAGACTACAGACTGAGCAAGGCCAAATGAGGGGCCAGGTGCTCGTCACCCCTCTCTGCTCCTGGCGCTGGGGTCCAGAACCTGGGAACCTGCAAGAGCTGGATCAGGATGGCTGAAGTACCAGCCTGGGGCAGCAGGTACCACCTGTGAAATGCACAAGTTTGAGGGGATAAGCAGCAAAAAGGATCTTTCTAGCAAAGCTAGTGGTCCAGGACAATGCTGAGAACTAAAAAGGGCCAGCTTGATGCTCCTTGCTGGAGCCAGAAGAAGATATCTCCCCACCTGTACCACCCCATCCAGACTGTCAGAGCCCCTCTGGAGGGCCATGGTGCTCATCCTCTCAACCTCCCCTACTTCTACTAGGTGGAAGAGTCTAACTCGCCCACTTCCAGTCTTTCTGATTTGCACAGAGTTGAGGGAGGAGGGGAGGAGTCTGTGCTGAGATGACCCACGTCCAGGGCTTGAAGCCCCTTTCACAGGCCGCTAGTTGGGAAGATTGGATGGGGTGGAGTCTCCCTTTCCCACATCTATCCTTGTTACTTGAACAATCTTAATCTCTAAGTGTTGGGCGGGAAGGTGAAGGGGTGTCTATCCAGGTAGGCAAGACTGGGGACTACTTTGGCCTGGGAGTTTGGGGTACCAAGGGTTCAAGTTGGTCCCATCTCTCAAAGGCCATCCCAGAACTCAGGCCCCACACCACCACCCTCAGACCCTATCCCCAGGGCTAGGGTGAACCACGCCAAAGGAAGGGGCCAGCCTGTGTGTGCATCTGTATGTGAGTGTTTTGTGTGTAGTCTGTCTCCCAGCCTATCTATATCTTACTCTGCCAGCTGTCTCTGACCTGCTGTGTGTCAAAGTCTTTTAGGGAGAGGGCCTCAGGGAGCTGCTGAGGGGTTGCTGAGCCTGGCTCAGAGAGCTGGGACGCCCCCCACATACACACCCACTCTCAGGTCTTTCCTCCTTGCCCCTTCTGCACTGGGAGTGAGAGGAGGGGGCTCCAGTGACACTCTAGGGTCATAAGACCCGAGGCACATTCAATGCAAGGGGAGCAAGGATGGGACAACTCCATCCTATTGCTTGTGTGAAAAAAAATAAAAAATACCCAAGGGCCATTGGCTGCTCTGCTTGTCTGCCTGTGTGGCACGTGCCTGTCTTGCAGAGGTGGGGGTGTGGGGCATGGCACCAGGGGCCCTGGATGTCCTCACAGCCTGGGTCACAGTCCTGGCCGGTGCATCTTGGCGCCAGGCTGGCTCCCTGGCTCTGTTGACACTGCTGGTTGGAGCTTGTCTTACTTGCTGGTCACGTGTGTGGGTGAGGATGTAGATCAAGAGGATGGGGGTTGGGTAGTATTTGCCACCGTCCAAACTTGACCTTGATGCACTCCCCTGTGCACAGGTGCCCAGCACCTTTGGTGACTCCTAGTTACCCAGTGTCCTCTACTGCTACCCAACTCCTCCCCTCCCCACCCCAGACCTGCCAGCTGCTCCAAGATTCCCTTCAAGCATCTCCTTTCTTCCTGGACTCTGGGCTCAGTTGAACAGCTGGGAGGAATGAGATTAGATTGTCTGGTTCATACTTTAGATTTGAAGCCCTGGCAGAATAATGTGTCACCCCACTCCAGGGGCATTTGCATCTTAATGGGCAGTGCCCTGACCCAGAAGTAAAAAGGGAAGCCTTGGGTGGTGGTGAATACGCCATCAGTAGAGGGGTTGTACAGTTGTGGGGATGTGATAAAGAGACTCAAGCCCCATATGGGTGTTGAATGAATCAGTGATTTTCAAACTGGGGTTTTTACAGAGATCCCTGCTAGTGGGAGCTAGCAAAAGAATAAAGTAGAGGAGGGAGGCTCAAAGACCCCCTATCCTTGTTTCAAGTCCAGTAGGTTCTTAAGAATTTTTTTTTTTCAAGGAAGGGTTTTCTGCTGCAAAACATAAGTTTGAAAGCCGGCAAGCAGGATGACCAATCCGTTCTAGCTTTCAGATGCTCTAATTCTCAAATAGTGGGAACCCCAGACACTGAAGAGGCAAGGTCCTGATCCCTTCCAACCCCTGAACTCTGAAGACATACCTACCTGGAGTGAAGAAATGGGAAGGGCAGGATGGGGAGAAAGATGCAGACTTTGCCCTCTATGCCCGGAGGGAGGGCAGGGTGCAGTGTGGCTGTGGAGGAGGGGAAGGCAAGGCGAGGCCCAGTCAGAAGGGGGCTGGTCGTTCCCCATGTGGGTGGGTTTGGACCGAGCAGGGGTCGTGGTTCTGTGTATCCCCATCCTACGCCCACGTCTATCTCCTTGGTCCCTGCTGCACACCATGGTTAGGAACAGGCACAGGCGCACTCACTCAGTTTATTGTCCCATGCCTTCACTGAATGTTTACGTTGACAAGCACCACAGAGGGAACCAGGTCTCTCTAGCTGGGACCACACAGAGGATGGGCCAAGAAGCCCCACGCACATCACAGCATCCTCCTGATTCCTGGTCTGGGCTGGAGCTCACATAAGGTACTTTGATTTCTTCTGCAGACTCTCAGTGACGGAGGCTAGAATTGCCTTGTCATCTTTGTCTGAAAGAGCAAAGCAAGTATTTGTTAGTATGAATGATGCTGGGGTAAGGGAAACTCCAAATTGCCGGACTTGCAGTCGCTATGCAGGAACCAGGGGCTGGACCCTGCCCGGAATCCTCAGTCCTTGCCAGCCCCAGTCTCCCAAGGTCAGCTGGGTGTGTGGGGCCAAGAGCTGCCAGTTATTTGGCATTTCGTATTTGCCACGCATTGTGCCAGGAACTTCTGTGCACTATCTCATTTAATCCTCATGACAGCCCTAAGCAGGACATGGGGAAACAAGCTCAGAGTGGCTTGCCAAGGTCACATGGCTGGTGAGTGTTGGAGCCAGGGCCCTGTGCCCATGTGCTTACAACCAGAATTAAGTTGTCAGGGATCTCTCTAGCTGTGGAATGAGAGCTGGATGACTCCCACAGGGCCTTCCCTGGCCTAGTTCTGTTACACAGTTCAGCAGCCACTGTGGAGGCGTCATCTCAATGCCAGACACTTAGCTGAGTACTTGAGAGACAGAGCAACAGGACCAGGTCCTTTCCCCAGAGAAAGGCATCGATAACAGGATGAAAAAAAAGCATCTGTAACCATGGAAACCATGGACACCAATAGTGTGCCATGGAGACTTCGGAGAGTGGCAGAGGATGAGGCTGGAGAGGTAGATGGTGGGGGGGGGGGGCTTGTTGATTGTGATTTTTATCTAAAGGATCATGGGAAAGCTAGGAGGGAGTTTAAACAAAGAGGAGCAAAACAGGTCATCTTTGCATTTAGACAGTTCATGCAACTGGCTGTTTAGCTGTGAAGACAGTAGAGTGTGTAGGAAGAAACAGAATACTTCCCCTATATGTGCACCCATGAGCAGAAACATAGCACACGTATGTGCAGAGGGAGGGCCTCCCTCCACTAGGTTCCCTTCAGTGCCTCCCATCTATCCTTATCTCAGACCAGTAGTCTTCAATTTTGGTTGCGCATCAGAACCACTTGCAAAATTTGTAAACATAAAGATTCCTTCCAGAACCCTGCCAGGGAGATTGCGATTGGTAAGTCTGGTTTAGGCCTGATCACTGGCGTCTTTTTCAAATGCAAGTCTAGGCCCACCAAGGGTTGCAAACTACAGACTACTGAGGGATTGCAAACTCCCAGGTGTGCAGGGGCCAGGCACATAACAAATGACATCGAGAAGATGGGACAGTGGTACGAACTATGGCCGGTTGGAGAATGTTTACACCACCCCATGTCAGATTAAATAAAACCCTGCGCCAGCCATAGGAAAAGAGCTGATCAACGGCTCAGGAGGCCGCCATTTTGCGCCTCCGCCCCACGCGGGACACAGCCAGGCACCCTCACCGTCCCGGGCCGGCCGGCGCTGCACCCTCACCGTAGACGGTGAGCGTGCAGCTGCTGCGGTCCTTGCCCAGCTCGTTCTCCACCACTACGCTGTACTCTCCGCTGTCCTTGAGTGTGCAGGTGGGGATGACGATGGTACACACGCCGCTGGTGGAGTTGTACCAGAACTTGGAGTTGGCCGTGATGTTGACGTCGCCCTTGTAGAGGGTCACGGTGGGCCGTGGGTTCCCAAGGAAGGCGCAGGTCATGGTGCAGTCCTGGCCGCGCAGCACGGTGTGCGGCTTGAGCGGGGTCAGGAAGCGCGGCGCGTGGCGCCAGTCTTTCTGCTGATACGGCTTCAGCTTGGCGCTCTGGTCCTCGGCTGCGCCCGGATGGGACACGAAGGGCGGTGAGCGCACACCAAGGCCCCCATCCATCGCGCGCCGGCTTAGTGCTCCTAAGACGCCCCGGAGACCCAGCTCACGGAACCCCGAGGACCTGGGTTAGATTCCCACGCGCTATCAACTCTGGGGCCCCGACTTTATACTGGTTCCTAAGGTTCCCCTTCCGCCACCCCCCCACTCCCATGGGTTCCAAGACCTAAACCAGGTCCGCGGGGTTTTACGCTTTTCCAGACCCGGGCGTCCTAGACTTCTTTCCAGCCGCCAGCCTCCGGACCCGAGCTGTTATCTGGCCTTTAACTCCCCATCCAAGCTTTCCCCAACGCCCTCGCAGCCTCCACGGTCTCTGCTTTCTCCAATTTAGGCCCTCATTTCAAGATTCCCGCAGCTATCCTTACCCTTAATGCCCTCCCTCCAGGGTTTCTGGATGTCATCCCTGCTCCCTGGACTCTCCCTGAGTCCTCAGTCAGGACCTCAGTCAGCCTCTCAGCTCCACAACCCCTCCTCACCCTCCGGCACCCCACTGTCATCCCCGCCCCCAAGGGGACCTCCCCACCCCACCTCCGCGTTAGTCCCACCCCTCAGTGTACCCCCAAGGAATCTCCTCCCCTAGGCTTCCAGACCTCTGCTTTTCTCCCCCGGGTCCCCGATGTTAATTAACCCTTTCACCTCAGTGCTCCTCAGATTTTACCTCAAATCTTGGGTACCCCTTGCAACCCTTATTTCATGCCCGCCATCAGGGATCCCAGACGTTACCTGAACCCCCAAGTCCCCGGACTCACTCTTGTCCTTGTTGACGAGCCAGGTATCCCTGGAGTCCAGCGGGTCGCTGTCACCGATTTCGTTCCGGGCCAGCACCCGGAAGTAGTACTTCCTGCCGGGGAGCAGCCCGGTCACCGTGTACTTGTTGCTGAAGACGTGCTCGGCCACAGTGAACCAGGTGGCGGTGCTGGCATCCCGCTTCATGATGACGTAGTGGGCCTCGCTGTCCTCCTGCACGTCGGGGCTGTGGTTCCAGGTCAGAGTCACCGTGTTGGGGACCTCCTCGAACAGCTGCAGGTTTGTGGGTGGCTGCGGAAAATCTGGAAGGGTCCGAAGGTCCATCAGCCACCCTGGGGGCTGAAGTATCGTGCCCCCACCCCCGCTACCTGCCAAGCCCTAAGGAGGATGGGATGGGGCACCTTACCTTCTTCTAACTCTCAGGCAGCTGGGGGTCTTGGAGTCAGAAAGAACTATTTATGAAGTGTAGCTCTGCTATTTACTAGCCCTGTGAACTTTGGCAAGTTACTTATCTTTTCTGAGACCCATTTCCTCATTTGCAAAATGAGGCTAACAATAACTATTATGGAAATGTTGCGTAAAGTGCCTGGCATGTAGGATCTGTTCAATAAAAGTTCACCCGTTCTTCTCTTGGGGGTTTAGGGCTTTATTGTAAAGCTTCCAGCCGTCTCTAAGAGGCCACCCAATTTGGGGGGGCTGTTATGATTTTAATGGAGAGGGGTACAAAATGCATCAATGCAGAAGAATGTGTCACATACTCTTTGGCATAGTGACTAATGTAAATTTAATAATACACAATGTGTTAAACCTCAAAACGTACAAAGTTTCCTGCAACCTAAGATAATGAAAAGGCTCTTTCCAAAGTGTTTACTCACCACCTTTATTATTAAAATTCTAAATATCTGGGGGGACGGAAAAATAACAGAAGGCTCATTTCAGCTGTGGTTCAAGAATTCTAATGAAGCTGGATGGCAATGACACCGTGGGACTGTGAAGGTTCCCCCAAAAGGCTTTCTCGGTGACCACATCACAAACTTTAAAAGTATTTCCAATAACATATAGGCAAATCACCCCAAGTTTTAATGGATTCCTCTCCATCTGTCCCTCCTGCCTCTTACCCATTCTCTGCTCTCTCTATGCTCACAGACCCTACTCTGCATATGCCCCGAAGCTCTCCACATATGACTGAGACTGAAACAAGGGCTGGGTCCTAGTTCAATGCCTCTGGGGCTTCAAGACACTGAGAAAAAGTGAAAACAACCCTCCGCATTAAGGCAAAGGCTGATAAAGTCTTGCTTTGTGGTGCCCAAGAAGCCTTGACTACCTTAAGGCATGACCTTACAGTGGTAGGGACTCAAGCAGCCCTAGGGAGCGTGTGCAGCGATGCCTCCCCAGGCCTCTACCTGTTGTCATACCTGCCACACGCACGTGGATGTCATGGTACGCCTCTCCGAACTCATTCTGGAGCAAGATGCGGTACACCCCTGAGTCGGAGCGCTTGGTGCTGCTGATGAGGAACTGGGAGTGGTTTTTGCTCTTGGTGATGGCCTCCCTGCCCTTGGTGGGCACGCCATCCTTCAGCCAGATCACGTTGGGTGGTGGTGAGCCCTGGGTGGTGACAGGAGATGGCACCAGGGGTCACCTGGGTGGTATTTGGGGGCAGGCCCTATCCCACTGTCCAGGAGTCTCCTGCCAGGCTCTGAGGCCAGGGGTCTGGCGAGGGGCAGAGGCAGAGGCAGAGACTATGATAGCTGTAGCAGCCAACTTGGTTAAGTGGTGGGCGTCTGGGGGCCAGGGTAGGACTCACAGAGAAGGCGGCGTGGATACAGAGGGCTGTCCCAGCGCGAACCACCATGTGACTTTTCAGCCGGGCACTGAGGTCAAACTTGGGAGCAGCTGAGATGGAGGAGACAGAGATGGGAGCATGGAACACTCTTTCCAGAAGACTTAGCTTTAAGCCTCCCCTCCAAAGCTTTTCCCAACCTCTTCTCCTTCATGCTCTCACTACAGGCCATACAGACATCTAGCAACCCTGCAATGCTGTGAAGCATTTATTTATTTTTTCTCATCTGTCTCCCTCTATTATTACATAAGACTCTTCAGGGCAGGTCCTGTGTTTTATTTTTTTCTAAATCCCTAACACCTCCCTTGGCACACAGTAGATACTATTCGGCACACAATGAGTGGGGTTTTTGGTTTTTGTTTTGTTTGTTTGTTTGTTTGTTTTTGGCAGGGAAGGCCCTGGGGTTATCCCTAGCTCTGTCCAGGCACAAGCATGGACGACTCTTTGTTGATCACAGCATTGCCCAGTTTTCTCCTGTGGGATGAGGTCCCAGAGAGGAAGGTGTGGAGCTAGGATGTTGGGGCCTACACTCCAGCCCTGTCTGCATCCCTCACCTGGTGGTGGCATGGCACAGACCCCCTCGTCCAGCTCCACAGGCTCCCCACACCCAGCCTCGTTCACAGCCCGGATTCGGAAGAAGTATTTCTGCCTCTCGGTGAGGCCTCCTACTGTGTAGCAGGTGCCCGAGACGGGGATCTTTGTGCACTTGGACCACTCCTTGGTGTCTTCGGCCCGCATCTCAAGGATGTAGCCGGAGGGTGGGTCTCCCTCGGCAGGCTCCAGCCAGGCCAGGGAGATGCTGGAGTTGGAGGAATCCGACACATGCAGGCCCTGCACCAGGCCCGGGGGTTCTGCGTGACACAGACAACTAGTCAGCCCCCAGATTCTTCTCCACTCAACGCCATGCCCAATTCCTGCACTCAATACCCCTGAAACTTAACTTTCAACACCTCTACCTTCAACACTCACAGTTAAAACGCTCAATACCCAGGCTTTCACCTTCAACAATCTCTAAATTTAATTCTCTCAGTCTCAATACTTTCACCCTTGAAGTCAAAACCCTCCAAATTCAATATACACTATACACTCGACCCCTCTGTATTCAAAACTCTAGCCTTTAGCTCAGCCCTCTGCACCACACCCATTCATGCGTGATATCCCCATCTCACCACCTAAGCTCAGCACCCACCCAACCACGTACCCAACACCCCTGCTCAATCCTCAAACATGCTTCTACTACCTCACCTAACCAGACATACTCAACATTTGATAAAAACTTTTTTCCACCCAGCTCCTCGCTGTCCCTGACTCTCAATCCTTATTTGCTGGCTTTCTCTTGTGTGTGAATCTTGTCCCTCTATCAGGCTGGCGGCTCCCAGAGAGTGGAGACTGTGTGATCCACTCCTGTTAGACTTTCCCGGGAAGAAATCCTCTTTCTACCTCCAATGGCTAATTCCACTATGTGTTGGGGCCTGGCAGCACCATACTCACTGACAGGGTCCTTGGCTACCACTGAGCTGGATGGCATACTAGGCTGTCCAGGGCCTGCCTTATTCACAGCTACAACTCGGAATTCATATTCTGTGTCCTCCAGGAGCCCATCCACAGTGTACTTGGTGCCTGAAATGGGAATTTGAGGGGTAATGAGGCCAGGGGTGGTCCACGTGGTAGGAGACCATAGAGTGAGTAGATGTGGAAGAGGGGGTCATGAGATGCTATGAAAACCCACAAAGGAGTTGGAGGAGGGAGTATGTTCAGAGCAGCACGGGTACATGGGTCCACCCAACAAAGTCTCCCTTGGTCCCTCCTGGGCCTTTGTCCCTCGACCTCACCCTGGATGGGTTCCTTGTTGACTGGCACCCACAGGTTACTGCCTTTCTTCCTCCGCTCCACAATGTAGCCGAGCACTGGGGCTCCCCCATCTTGGGTGGGGGCGTTCCATGTGATGGTCACAGCCTCTTTGGTCACGTCAGTCACTTGGGGCTGGGAGGCAAGACCAGGGGGCTCTGTGGGAGAGAGAGAGAGGGCAGAGGTTAGGTGGGGGAGCATGTAGACAGTTGCCCACCCCATGCTGAGCTCTGGTTCCTTCCTTAAAAAAACTTAAGCCAATGATTAACTCTGGTTGCACATTAATGTCATGTGGGAAGTAAAAAAAAAACCCCCAAAACACCACCAAAAACTAGTGTCTGGGTCCTGTGTCCTGATATTCTAATTCAGCTGGCCTAGGGTGGAGACCAGGAATCAGCATTTTTTAAGAGACCTCAAGTGATTCTAATGTGTAGCCAAGATAGAGAGCCGCCAACTTGAATTTTCCAACCTGTGGCATCCCCAGTGGCACAGTTTTTAATGTACTGTCTTGACACACAGAAACATGGTGATCAGTTGGGAGGAGTGTAGCAAGTAATTAACTAGTGATCATAAGTAAAATGCCAATGTTGTCAAGGGTTTTCTTTGGAAAAAAAATTAGTGGATTCAAGGCTATCCCTAAAGTAACATTACTCTCCCTTGCGTATGGGATGATTTCTGGAATGGAGAAACAAGTGGAGTTATCTCCCTGGAACTGTGCACAGTTCTGGAGGTACCCACGGGAGTGTGTTGTGCATGTGATCTGACTGGAAAAAGTTGACAATTCCCGTCCAAAACGATCTTCTGCTCTTACTCTAGAAGCCATCTGTCTCGTGGGGCAGCTAGAGATGACCCTGCGGAATCTCCCACAGACCAGCACTCCTCACCGGCTGAAGGTCCCCACGGTGGCCCCTGAGGTCCCCATTGAGCACGGGGCTATCTCACTGACCAACAGGATTTCCTGCAAACACTTCCTCTGTCTCCAGCGGGTCGCTCACTCCTTCCGAATTGACGGCCAGGATACGAAACTGGTAGGCCTTCCCCTCTTCCACCTTGTTGGTGGAGAATTTGGTGACTTTGCTGTCCACCTCACCAATCTTAATCCAGGACTTCTTGCCGACTGCCTTCCGTTCCACTATGAACTGTGTTATAGGCCGCCCGCCGTTGTCCTTCGGGGCCTTCCACTTCATGTGCACACAATTACCCGAGAGCTCCAGGAACTCCACCCGGCCTTGGGGAGGCTTGGGACGGTCTAAGGACAGAAGAGAGCATCAGAATGTCTTCGGAGCAAAGGGCCAGAAGGGCTTCATCCCACTGGTTGGAGGTCCACCAGACTGAGACATAGCTAGATTCTGAGCTTTGCGGATCCCTTGCCCTTCCCTCTGTCACTGTTTTCCTAAGACTTGCCCAAATGTCTTGATCCCTGCCCCCCCGAGATTCCTGTCCGCCTAGGAATGAGTGAACTGGACCTGAGGGACCCCCGCCTCAGCTAATTCCCACTTACCTCTTCCAGACAAGGTCTCCCCTCCTCTCAGCTTCCAGAACTCCAGTACTTTCTTTTATTACAGTTTATTTTATAATTACATGTCTGCCGGTTTTTATCCCTTTTGGGTTGAGGGACTGCTGGGGATAACTCATCCCTGTGTCCTCAGTACTGAGAACACAGAGGAGGTGCTCAGTCATACTGCCAAACTGAATTGGAACCCAACCCATCCAAACCCACAGCTTGATGGAGATGCAGGTGGAGGAGGTGATGCTGGTGTGTGTGTGTGTGTGTGTGTGTGTGTGTGTTGCATGTTGAATATGAGTTCACTAAGGCCAGCTCCTCATGTCTTTCCTTAACTTTATGTTCAGACCCATCCCAAATACCATTTCTACCCTCATTCCATCTTTCTCTCCAATTTCATTCTATCCTCAACCCTATCTCACCTCCCCTCACTCCATTTCACTTCCAACTCCAATATTCTTCGCAATGAACCTCACTTTCATCCTAAATTCCACCTCTCTTTTACCTCATTTCCACCTTACTTCCAACCACATCCTCATCTCCAACTCAGTTACAATACTTCAGCAACATCTGAAGGTCAAGTACGTGCTGTGCACTCTGCAATAGTCTTTAAATTCACTTGAAATAGGCACTTTAAAAAAACCACCCTGAGAAGCTGAGGCTCAGGAAAGATGAGAAGCTGAGGCTCAGGAAAGTTAATGGACTTGCCCAAGGCCACCTAGTTAGGAAGTTAGGAAATGGGCTTCTTCTGGCTGCAAAGCCAGCACTTCATTCCCATTCTCAACCCGAACTCCAGCTCTCTCCTCAGCCTGCGTGGCGCCCCCAGCCCAGCCAAGCCAGGGTCTTGGCCTCACCCAGCGCGCTGAGGTGCAGCGTGGCTGTGGCGGAGCCATGGTCATTCTTGAGCTTGAGCATAATGATGCCACTGTCCTCCCGCGCGCAGTTCGAAATGGTGAGCAGCGCCTGGTCTTCCCCACGCTCCAACGACACGCGTTCCTCCTCCGTCACCTCCATGCCGTCCTTGTACCACGTCACTTTGGGCAGCGGCTTTGCCCGGAAGGGCACTTTGATGTTCGCGGTGTGGCCCACCTTCACGGTCACCGGGTGCGCGGCCAGTGCCTCCAGTACCGATGGGTCGATGGTTGGAGGATCTGCAGAGAGGGGCGGCAGGGAAGGCTCGAAGAGCAGGGACGCGGGAGGAGCCGAGGGGTGGAGGAGGATCCCATGAGGGATGGGGGAGGAGCTAGGAGTAGGTGGGCGGGCCAGGCGTGGTCTAGCTTTGTCCATAGTGGGCGGCGACCTTACCTGCAATAAATACCGAGGCTTCGCTCTCTGCACCCTTGGCCCTGAATGTGTACTTGCCCTCGTGCTCTGGCCCCATATTGGGGAAGATGAGCTTGTGTACCGCACCCTGCTTCACGATCTGCGCGCCGGTCAAGTCCGTGATCTGCGGGGCGAGGGGCGGTCATGAGTGCGAGTGTATGCCCGGTCGACCTCTTCGTCCTTCATTCCCTTCCCTGGCCCCTGCCTCGGACCTCCTCGGCATCCTTCAGCCACACGCCATCCACCTTTTCGTCGTTCAGCACTACGCACAGCTCAGCCGAGCTCCCGGTGGCCGCGTGCACGTCGGACATCCCGCTCTTCACGGTGGCCAGCCGCTCTCGAGAGAAAGGGGGCAGGGGTTGGGTTAGGGTATCGGGGTGGAAGGGACTTACGGGAAAAGGGCTGGTGGCATCTATCAAAATCATTTATGATGAGCAAGATGTTTGGAAATGGGCAAGTGGGTGATGGTCGGTGGGGGCATTAGAGCAGGTAGGTGGGGGGCGGTTGGGGAAAAGTCAATGGCTTTGGGAAATGGCAACTGGGAATTCTGGGAGATGGCTAATGGGGGGCTGATCATCGGAGAATGGTCAGTGGGGACATAGGATGCTCAGGTGAAGAAGGGGACTAGATGGTGGGATGCAGGTGGTTAATGGAGTTGGGATATTTAGCTGGTTATGCTGTTCTGTGGGATGCCCAGCGTTTATTGGGAGTTGAGGGTGGTCAGAGTCAGTGAGGAGTGGTCAGGGATAGTGAGTAGGGGCTGGTCAGGGTCTAGGGGTGTGGGGTGACCAGGTTTGCTGGGGATGGTCAGAGTCTGGAAGTAAAGGATGGATGAAGTCAAGGGATTGGGGATAGAGTTCAAAAGATGAGGGATGGTCAGTGTCTAGGAGGTAGAGATGGTCAGAATTTGGGAGATGGGGTGGTCAGAGTGGGGAGGTAGAATTAGATCATGGTCTGGAGGAGGATTGAAGTCAGTCAGGGGGCTGATGGGTGTCCACAGTAGGAAACTGTTAGGGCTGGGGGCTTGGTCAGTGGGGACTGACAGGGTGGGCGTATACCTTCCACAGTGACTACAGCAGTACTGCAGTATTCCATGGGGTCCCCATCCTGCATGGCCACCACAGTGTACTCGCCACTGTCACTGAGCTGTGCATCCTCGATGACCAGCTCCGCTCGCTTGCCCTCATGGTTCATGCTGTATTTGGAGCTACGCTCCAGCAGCTGTCCGTCCTTCTTCCAGCGCAGGGTCACATTCTTGGATGTCAGCTCACACTCAAGGCACGCACAACTCCTCTCTTTCACACGCACGTTCTTGAGGGTGCTCACAAACTTTATAGGGATGCCTATGGACAGACAAACAAACACTTGGTCCTGCTCCCAACCTCCTTCTCTGCATCTAGATGCTGCCCTGATCCTCTTTTTGACCCTAGAAACCACAGGGCCTTGTGACATGAAGTGTGTACCCGACTCACAGAAGTACCCGGCAGGGAGGGTCCCAGCTCTGCCTCTTGCTTGCCAGTGACTGTATGCAGCGCATTCACTCCCTAAGTCTCACTTTCCTCATACGTAAAATGGGACAACAGCTTTCACCTCCTCACGGCACTGCAGGTGATATCTCTAATGTCCCCTTGGAGCTCCAGCCATAATTGCATTGTCTCTCTGGTGTCTGGGCCTTTACACATGCTATTCCCTCTCCTGAGAATGTCCTCTTCTCTTGCCCCTTCCCTGAAAACTGAATTCCTTTTTGTTTTACTTGGTAAAGCTTTGCCGTCATCTCATCATATCCTTTTTGACATTGCCACGTGGTACCTCTTCTCTGGGTTCTCACAGCCTCCATGTCTCCCTCAATCACAGCAATGATTGTTCCATGTCACTTGTGTCAAGAGTGGTTCACATGTATGACCCACCATCATGTGCAACTCTCCAAACTAGGTATAATATAAGAATGTAAGTAGTCAAGAGTGATGTGCTATAATATATGATATTAGAGCCATAAAGGCTAATAATTTCTTGACCTGTGATCTCCCAGCCGATAGTAAGATCCTAGAGTGTCTTGACTCCTTGCTTAAGAACTTTTGTTCTAATTCCATTTCCACACCTGCTTCTCCCACTAGACTAGGAATTAGCAGAGAGAACTCTCTATCTTTCTAGTAGCCATCAAAGGGCCTTGCAAGGAGGAGATGGACAGATACATGGATGGATGGATGGATGGATGGATGGATGGATGGATGGATAGATGCTTACATTGAGGTTGCTGTGGCATGAAGCCCACCCCTCAAGCTCTGGCCCAAACACTCACGGTCAATAGTGAGCTGGGCCTTCTGAACCAGGTCCCCCACCTCAGCAGAGAACTCGCCACTGTCACTGAGTCTGGCATCCTTAATCTTAAGCGTGTGGGTCAAACCATCCTCAGACACAGTGATTTCATACTTTTCATCCCTCTTCAGCTCCTTTCCATTGAACTTCCACACAAAGTTGGGCACTTTCTTGGAGAGGTGGATCTCAAATACAGCTGTCTGGCGCTCCATCACCTTCATTGGCTTCATCTCTCCCAAGAACTTCAGAGGCTCATCTGCAGCAAAGAGTAGGAGGGGCATTCATTGGGCTGTATCCCTGATCCCTCCTGAGGGGCAGGATGGTGAAGGGGGGGGCATAAAGACTCAGGTGTCATCGGCGTCCTGTAGCCCACAGTTGGGGAAAGCATCCTTCTTTCCTTCTGCTTGTGAATCCTAGAGTCTCCTCCCATAATGTTCATATGGTCTCCTCCCCAGTAATGTTAACAGCAATTTTAGAAAGAATATTTCTCTATGTGATTTTAGATATGCACCAGGCACTATTCTAGCCATTTTGCACATATTAAAGCATTCAGGTAGACTCTACCGTTATTTCCCATTTTACAGATGGGAAAACTGAGGCAAAGAGAAGTTAAATCACTTGCCCCAAATACACAGCTCATAAGTGACAGAAGCTGGGCTTTGAACTCCAGTAGTTCAACTCCAGAAGCTGTACTCTTAACCACTATGCTACACTGCCCCACAGCACTTTATCTCATAGCCCTCTCCCTTATACCCCATGTCTCTGTCCGCCATTAACTCGCATTCTCATGCAATCTGTGCACAGCCCCATGGTCCTTCCTCCCATGTCCCCATGGACCCCATCCTTGGATATTCCTCTGCCCTGACCCTGACTGTGTCCTCCTTGTGCTGCCTGGTGCCCACACTCTTACCCAGCACTGTGAGCTTTGCACTTATCCTCTTGTTGTCCACGGACAGGCTGTAGGTGCCTGCATCGTTCATGTTCACGTTGGTAATGACCAGCATGTACTTGGTGCCCACCTGCTTCACGTCATACTTGCCCAGGGAGTACTGGATCCTCAGTGGCTCATTATCCTGCCTCATGGAATAGGGAGAAAAGCTGATGAAGGGGTTTAGGAGGAGATTTCTAGAGGTCTCCATTCCCCAAAGCCAGCCTGAGCTGGAAGGTGCCGTATCTACCTCTCTAAGATCCTCAAACACACTCAGAGGCCCCTAAGATCTCTCTAGCCTCATCATCTGGCTCGGTGGGATCCAGGGTCTCTGCCTCTCCCGAGGCCCGAACTCTTAATATGCGTGAGTTCACTAGATACTTTCTCTTAGAGGCCCATCTTCAGTGACCTGCAGGACTAATCCAGCCTTTTCAGATGGGTAGACTGAGGTATAGAGAAAGGGAAGTAACTGTCTCAAATCAAACAGCAAACTGGTGGAACATCTAAGAATAAAGCCCAGCTCTCATCCAGTTTCAACCATACCACATGGCATCCTTTTGATGGGATGGAGGAGAGGAAAGGGCTTATGGGTAATGAGAGGGTCTTGGAAGGAAAGGGGTGCAGAGAAAAAATGATATTCCAGGGTGGGCCCTTCCTAGGTGCTCTCCCCACCTTGATCCATGTCATTTTGACATTGGGGTCCTTCAGCTCCATTATGCAGTCAAAGACCACCGTGGTATCCACCTTGGTCTCTCTGTCTTCCAGGGGCTTCAGAATCTGGATGGTCTGAGAGATTGTGGTAACAAAAAGGCAGGTGTCAGAGGCATCTGGAATCTGGAATCTGCCCAGACTGTGTCTCCAGTGCTGGAGGAGCCCCCTGAAGGTCTGGGGAGAAATGACTAGGCTGATTAGATAACTGTGCTCCCCGCCACCCCCCTCCCCCTACAACGAACAACTTGAAGATTTAGGGGGAAACGGGTACAATAAGGGAAGAGAAAGGAACCACCATTTGCGGAATAGTCACTATGTACCTGGGCCCATTACATAGGCCTTCTAATTCCAGTGTAGATGCTTAACAGTTATGAGTTGTTGAGTGACTAAATGAGAACACCACCACAAAAACAAATGAAAAAGGAAAGTATAATTTTCATTTTGCAGATGAAGAAACAGGATCAGAGAGACCCCCAAGTTCACTCAGTTAATAAGGCAGTAGAACTGGACTTTGAACCCAGGTCTGTCTGACTCCAAAGTCCATGCAAATACATTAGGGAGCAGTGAAGAGAAAAGAGGTAGAAGGAGGGTGACCTGAGTTCCTTGCCTGCCCTTGCAGTAGAGAATGCCCTTGAGTACGCACGTGCATGGTGGGGAGACCTTGCCACCGGGAGTCACACAGGCACTAGCACTTTCGGTAAGGCCCAGCCCCTGGCCTGCAGCTCCCTGCTCCCTGATGGGCACTGACCTCTACCTCCACTTTCTTCATCCCTTTGAGCTTCTTGAGCAGTCCCCGGAAGTCTGTGAAACCATACTCCATGCAGGTCTTCTCAAAGTCCTTCTTGGGCACCTGGGACAAAATCTCCAGCATCTCTTTCTCATCCGTCACCTTCTTCTGCTGCTTCTTGGGGGGAGGGGGTCCCCTGGAAGGAAGTGGGTGCCAAACTTGGACTTAGTGCCTTTCTCTGAAGACAGAGGGGGCCTCTCCCAACCATGAGATGCTCCTCCCTACTCCATGGATTCTTGGAGGCTGGGCCATTAACTCAGGGGGCTGCTGTCTTCCAGAAGCTCTAGCCTGGAGGGTGGGGGGACCACACCCTAGGCAGAGGAGCCTCCCAGCCTCACCTCTTCCTCAACATCTTTTTGAAATCCAATTTTTCTTCACCTGAGGACAGAGAGAGGGACAGGGTCAGACAGAGGGAGTTTGGTCCCTAAGAGGAAAGGCCAGGAGAACGGGGCTGGCTCACCCTCGGTCACAAGCAAGGACACGGTGTAGATGGCGTCTGCATGGTCATTGCTTGCAATGCACTTGTAGTTGTCAGAGTCATCCGAGGTCAGTGGCTCCAGCTGGATCAGAGTCAGGCCATTAGCAGGGGAGGCGGGGAGGGAACCACAGGGGGACTGTCTGTGAGATGGGAAAGGAGGGTGTTTCTTTTGGGCTGGGGGAGGAGCTGAGTGCTGGATGTGTGTGTGGAGGATTGAGCAGGCTCTGTGATTAGGAGGTGCCAGGTAGTGGTCAGTGTGCGTGTGTCTGTTTGGAGCCTGATTCTGCATTGGATTCTCCCCCTTGGCTGTGAGCTCCTGGATGACAGGGACTTCCTCTGATTTGCAGCTTTATCTGCACTTTCTGACGCTGGGCTGAGTACGCCTTTATTCAACACGGATTTACTCCTCTGTACCAGGTATTGGCCTGAGCCCCTGAGGAAATGGGGGTGAACAAGGCTGCCCTGGCACCTGTAGAAAGGCACTTAGGTACCAGTGGGTTCCTGGAAAGTGCTTGCCGAATGAATGACCTTGTGTAAGGAGTGGCCAGTGGCGGGGGGGGGCGCTCTGGGGCAGCTTGTGTGTGCTGTAGGGGCTAAGGGTCCTAGAATGCGCCTTCGGGAGGAGAAGGAAGTAACCATTGTCTGTGGGGAGAAGGGAGGCTCTTTGCCTTTCACAGTGGGAAGTCTGGGAAGGATGAGGAACAGGAGTAATTATAGGTCTAGGTCTCCCAGGGACCCATCCCTCCCTCTCCTCAAAGGGTCTGGAGCCAGAGGCTGCATGCAGAAGATAGCTAGACCCTAGGATGATCGGCCCTTGGCATTGCTCTTCTGGAAGGTTCCCCTGAAGAGCCCAGGAACCCTCACCCTCACCTACACTCTAGGACCAGCCCCTCCCTCCGTGCCGGTCCCGCTCCAGCTCAGCCTGGCTCCGCCCACCGTGGTCTTAGCTCCTTCTAGCCACGCCCATAGCTTTGGTTTCACGTTACTTTTGGGCTCACTCACCTTCTGGAACCTCTCTTTCTCTTCCATTTGGTCTTGCCCCCTCCTTGTTCTGGCATTGTCCTAGCTCTGCCTTGCCCCGCCCCTAATTTTGGTCCCCTGCTCACTCTGGCAACCCCCCAGCTCCTGACATGGTTTCTCTTATCCTGCCCCTCCTCTAGGGCAATGACAGCCCCTTTTCCCATCTCCCAGTTCTTGGGTCTCCATTGTGGATCTCTTGTTTGCGACAGGACCTGCAGCCCATGCCAGGGGTCCCCGCCTCCGACCTTATGGGTAACTGGACCTCGCACCTTCAGCACGTGCTCCTTGTTAACGCTGTCGTAGAATATCTTGGCGGACTCCTTGATGGGGGTGCCGCTCTCTCTCTTCCAGGAGATGTTGGGTTTGGGGTTCCCCTGCACCCGGACTCGGAACATGGCTTTATCCCCTGCAGTGGGCACAGGACCTATTTTTTCCCTCTTAGCCTCCAAGCTGCACCTTCTACCTGCTCCCAGCCCTGGGCAGGGCAGGGACCCTCGGCCCCACCCAGCCAGTGATTGTGTATTGAGAGGACAATGGTGGTGGTGGTGGCGGCTGGGGCACTGGAGAGGAAAGGGAAGCACCCAGGGGCCTGGGGAGACGCGGGGAGGGACGCACCCTCGGGCGCGGTGACCGGCTGAGGCTTAGCCACGAACTCCGGGATGCTCTCGCCAGCAGGGATGTTGGAACTCCGGGTCACCAAGCTGAAGAACTCTGTGGTGCTGAAGGACTTCCTCGTCACGATTTCCTCTGTGGCGGCGGGCGAGAGGTCAGAATGGGCCACAGGCGGAGCTTAGCCTGGAATTGGAGGGCTGACATTTTCTTGAGGGGACGGTGGAGCATTTTAGGTTAGCGGGGGGCAGGACCAGCACTGGCCGAGAAACAAGGTCCTTAAAGAGTCGGTGGGTCATTGTGTTATGGCAAATTTCAACCACTAGGGGAGCCAACGCCTCATCCACCCCCTGGTCAATCTTTATTGGGTCAAAGCCTTGAGTTCTACTTTTTTCTCTCTTAGACGGAAACTTGTCTTTGGGATTTTATGGGCGTCTTGGGCTTCTCTTCTGGAAGTTCTGGTCCCCCAGTAGCATTAAATAGTGACCAGAGTTCTAAAGGCTGCACCTGGTCTACACATGTTTTTTTATTTGACCTTTACAATGTTTAAACAAAAAATAGCCCTACATCTAAAAACAGAGATTTCACATAAAAATGCAGACTTCTGGATCCTCAGCACTGGACTCACATTCCCATATGGTAACAGAACAGTCAGTGGGAGGGAGGTGAAGAGTGACTGTCCCTTTAGATGGACTATATCCTGTCCAGTTCACCTCAGTCTTTTTTCTGCATTTATGTTCCCTGCCTGGACACTATCGGCCAGTGGTTTTCAACGCTGGCTGCACGTCAGAATCCCCGGAGATCTTAAAAAAACAAAAAACAAAAAACCACCAGATTTAACCCTCTGACTCACATATCGCTGTTTTTTTTCACTCCCCTCTCCCCCCACTCCTACACTAAGATGACTCTGATGCGCAGTCAGGGCTGAGAATCGCTACTATAGTCAATTGAGTTTGCAACTTCTGGTCTTGAGTCCCGGCTGTTCCACTAGCTCTGCCTCACTGGCCAGGAGGAATTGGTGTAAAGTGTTTATCTGGTCTTCACCTCTGTGCACAGAGGACTCTGAAGGAGGGGGCAATGACTGGGAGGACAGGAATTCAATATCCTGGTCCCTGGCCATCTTTTAATCACTTTCCTCTAGAGACATGACTAAAACAGTCTGTTCTGCTCTGAGACCATTTCTCAGCTTTCCCTTGGATCTGCCCTCCCCCAAGTCTGGTCCCCAAGGGCTGAGTGCCTGGAAGCTCAAGTCAGTTGTTTATGTGTTCATCTTCTCTCCACTGGCAGCTCCAGGTCTTCTCTTTCTTAAGTGAGGCAGGGCCAGCATTATTATTCATAGGTAGATAAGGTTGCTACCTCCCTAACTTCCTCCATGCCTGAAATTCTACCATCAGAGATGGTATTTGCCTATGGCTCTGATCTTAAGCAATTGAGAGTTCATCAATCACTCACACACATCCATGTGACTGATTTTTCCTAAGCTTTTTTTCTGGAGGTTGGATCTGTGGGTGAGCATCTGGCTGGCTAAGCTTTATCAAAGCACAGATTAGAAACACAGGTTGGGAAGGGCTGCTGGTGGTATCTTGGGCTCTCGAGGGGCCCAGCAGTCGCAAATACTGGAGGAAGAAAGGCTGCCCCTACCTGATTACTGACCCCCTCCTCCAGCCATCCCACTCTACTTGCCTCCCACGATCTTGGTTGTCTGGGAGAAGGTCTGCATGTCGGTGGTGGAACTGGAGAACTCCACGGACACGTGCTCCTGAAGCATCTCCTTGTGGTGAATGGTCGTCATGGTGACAGCAGGCGTGGGCACTCACCTGGGAGGACCAGGGAGAGGATGAGGCCATGAAGGACAAGGAAGGGAGCAAGAGGGAGACTCAGAGATGTTCTTATGTGTGTGTGTGGTGGGGGGGAAGGGATGGGACAGGTGGACACAGAGGGAAATGGCTGTGCACAGGGGAGGGTGAGGAGAGGTTGGGCAGCAAGCCTCTTCTCTCTGGCCTCTCTTCTCTTCCCTTAGTGTCTCCCTTTCCCTGGTTGGCTACAAGGACCAATGGGCCTGTCCCCCACTGACTAGTGCCAAACTATTCCAAGTACTTGGAGGGAGAGGAGGTAGGATTTAGACTTACCCAGCATACCCAGTAAGGCCCAGAGGGAGTTGAGGATAACTACTGATAGCTACATGGAACTAGGGGGGCACTGCTGGAGGTTTTATCAGGAGAGGATGAAGTCAGACCTGAGAAGGAACTTCCTGACTAAGCCACACTGGAGCAGGCCTTGAAAGGAAACTGCGGATCTTCTTGCTGGGCCCTGGGGAGCCCTGGCATTGGGGGAATGCTAAGACAGGTGACAAAGCACTGCTACAGCTCTGCTTTCGTTTGCGACATGGTAAAGACAGAGATTGAGTTTTTATTTCTTATACTTTTTTTTTGAATTGGTAATTCAATCATATAGTTAAAAAGTAAAACAATATAAACATCTATGTGAAGAGGCTCCCTCCGGCTCCCAAGCCCCTCCGTCTCCCAGCCCTCCCCAGCAGGTAACCACTTGTGGTCTCTGGGCTCCTTCTGGAGCTCCTTCATGCAAATATGAATATGTTTTTGTCTCTACTCTTTTTTAACACATAAGGTAGCCTATTATACACGCTATTCAGCCCTCTTTTCACTTTCTTCATCTTTCAGATCTTTCCATCCCAGTTTGTAAAGTTTCCCCATCCTTGTTAATAGCTACACAGTATTCCAACGAATGGGTATACATACCATCTTTTATTTAACCAGAGTGGCGGTTTTTAAACCTCTATTTTGTTTATGAGAAACTGATGTTAGAGAAATAACCTGTCCAAGGTCACCCGGACTAGAATCCTGGCCTCTTGACTCCCAGTCCAGTGTCCTTCCAGGGGACCCCAAAGCCTTCTTCCAAATTAGAAGGTTTGGGGCTAAAGTTAACCCCCTCATCCCATGATATCTCTCTGCCTGGCCTGCTTCTCCCTCCGGGTTCTGAGACCACTCCCCTGTCCCAGCTCCTGCTGTCCCCCTCTGGGCTCAGAAGTTAGCAGATTCTGCCCCTTTCCTGAGGGAAGATGCAAGCCTTACCTTCGTGTCACCAATCCCTTGTAACCCTCGAATGCTGTGTCCACCGCAGCTTTGGAGGTGCAGCTGGTGCCTGGGCTGTAGACTGACCAGTCTCCTTCTTCCTTTGCCCCAGCAATGGGGCCACCAGGAGTCACTGGTTCCTTAAGTATCTGGCCCCCTGGGGGCGATCCCTTACTCAGGCTCTGCAGCTGTCCCAGCGAGCTGGCACACTGCTTTGGGGGGTGGGGGGACTGAGGCCAGGGCTGGAGGAAACGTGGGGCATGGGGCAGGCAGGTGGCTGAGGGGGGTGGTCCCGGGGTACCTTTTCTGTTCCCTTGTGCAGAGCTTTTTGTTCTCACTGCTGCCGGGTGGGACCTTCTGAGCTGAATGGCAGTGTGTGTGTGTGTGTGTGTGTGTGTTTGTGTGGCCAACAGGGCTTGGGGAACAAAGCGACAGGTCTGTGTTTTCCAGGGACCAGGAGGGGGTGAGTTAGGGAGAGTCTGGCAGGTCTGTCATTTTGCACAAATCCAGGGGGCACCGTTCGTGTTGTGCTCTACACGTGGTGCCTGCAGAGGCTGAGTGGCCTCACAGGGCCACCCCAGGAGAAGAGGGGGAATTGTTAGCTCTTTTCCCCGCTCCCGTTTCTACCGCCCAACCCCCCTATTCTGGGCAGAAGGGTAGAAGAGCCCACCCTCTTGTTGTAGGGTGGCTGGAGAGCAGGCCCCCCTACTCTGGGCCCTCCGTCCCAGCTGCCCAAGCACTCCCTGTTCTTTCCTCATTGTCTGTAGTATACCCTCGACCAGCCCACTCAAGGCTACCTTGTAGGGACCTGCTGGTTAGCAGCCCTGCCCTGGACTCCCTCCTGCCCTGGGTTGACCCACACCTGTCATCAAGGGCATGACAACTACTTTTGCTGCATCCCTGGGGGCTGGGATAAGAATAGAGCAGGAACATCTAGGAGGCACAGCGTCTTTGCCTAGGGGCAGATTCCCCAGGCTCCTTGGGTGGGGCTTCCTCTCAGCCCAGGCCTTACAGGGGAAATTGCTGGCTTGCAGCTGCTCTTGAGACCTGCAGGGCTAACAAGGGATAAGTGGGCTGGCCAACAGGGAGGGGCCTCAGTGAGCTGAAGGTCTCCCTGCTCCAGCCTTGGCCTCTCTGGCCCATCTGTCGAAGCTGGTGGCCTGCCAGACACTTTTCCTTCTCTGGAAACCTCCAACACCTGTCCCTGTGGCTCCCCATGGCTCCTGGATCCTGGCTGGGTGAGATGGTGGGGGTGTGTGAGGATCCTGCTCGATGGACTTTGGCTTTTCAAATCTGGATTCAAGCCACACTCCCAGCATCCACAAGGGGGTCCCACGGATCTTGAGGGCCAGGGTGTGTGTGTGTGTGTGTGTGTGTGTGTGTGTGTGTGTGTGTGTGTGTGTGTGTGTGTGTGTGTGTGTGTGTGTACAAAGACGGGGATACAGGGAGTGGAGGGGAGAGGCAATCACACAGGCCCAGTTTTGCTCAAAATGCTCCATTTATTGCTCTATTCAATGACCATGAGCAAATTATAAAAACACCAAATGTCTCTGTCTACCGTGGAATAAGTACTTAAAGTCAGCAATAAAAACACGTGGCTCCAAGATAACACATGTTGCCAAAGAATCATGCATGCCTGCTGACGGGCTCTCAACACACGCATGGACATGGGACACACGCAGAGCTACACGTGGTGAGACTTCTGGGAGGGATTTCCCACAGTGACACCGAAAAATGTTTCACACATATCTGGGGCCGAGTCCCCACCCCACCCTCGGAGCTCCCCCTCTCCCATCGTGGCCCAGGTCCTCTAGGTTCACTGTCCCCATCTGTCCCCTTCCTCCCTGATGCCTCGCGGGTTGCTCACTGCCTCCTGCGGGCATCTGACACCCAGAGGCCACCCTGGCTGCGATACTCCTCCCACCACCACCACCCAGAGACCTCTCCCCAAGCTGAGATCTTTCTGCCACCCCCTCAGGAGCTCCCTGTGCCTGACCTCCAGGTCCTCAGGCCCCCCGTCCTTATCCTGGTCCCAGTAACTAGGGGCAAAGTGCAATCTGCCTGTTGGGAGAAGTGGGGCTGGGGGCTGGGGGCAGGCACCTCTGCCAGGGCCACTTGGGGGCTGGAGCTCATTACCCTTCTCCCGGGCTGAGGAGACACAGTGTCCGGTACAGACAACAGAGATGGATGGACAGACAGAACACGCTGCAGCAGGACACGTAGAGTGCGGCACGGAAATGTTTTGGATCAAGTAGCAATGGAACCATCATTAAAAACCGAGGACCCAGGTCGCGCAGCGTGGGTCAGGCCCTGGGGCCCCAGGCCTGGCCTGGCACACCCCTCCCCCACCCTCCCCCACTCCCCAATATGTACAGTAGGAAGAGCTACGTTGTGGGGGGAGGCAGGGGCCAGGCCCAGGCTGGGGAGCAGACTGAGGAGAAGGAAGCGGGAGGGACAGGGGGCAGGCTGGACCCGAGGCAGGGCCCTGGGTGTGGCCGGGATGAGGGCCCAGACTCAGGCTGGGTGGTACCCAGAGGACCTCGGGGAGGAGTGTGGTCACTCGGGGGACTGGCGGGACAGCTGCTTCTCGTAGAGGCTCATGACGTGGTGCACGAACTGGTACTGCTCACACGTCTGGATCATGCCGCCCCTGCCCGGCAGACGCACAGTGGGGACGGGGTCATGGAGGGACCTGCCCCCAGATCCACAGAGTGCCAGTCATCTGAGGCACATCAGGGACTCTGTGCAGCTTAGAGAAGCCAACCCTGGCCAGCCACTCCCCCTGCCCCTTCCTGTCCCTCCCAGCTCTGGCACAGACAGCAAGGACACAGGTGACATGTCCCCCCCCACTCAGCCCCTGCCCCTCTGTCCACCAGCTCTGTTTCTCTCCCCTCTTCATCCAGCCACCAACTGCCTGGATCCGGTTCCTTTACCCATCTGTCCTCCCTACTTCCTGTCTGCTGGTCAGTCCCCATGGAGTGTGTCCCCTAACCCTCACCCTATGCACACGTCAGTCTCTCTCTGCTGCCCCCAGGGCTCTAGCTCCCCACGTGCTCAGACCCTGCCCATGGGCTGACCTGTCCTGACGGAGCTGGCACGTGGTCTTCAGGATGTCCACCACGCCCTGGTGCCGCAGCTGCTGGCAGCAGATGCTAGTGGCGATGAAGCAGCCTGTCCTCCCAATCCCTGCACTGAGGGCCGAGGGCGTGGGTGGGTGAGGGGCAGGGCAGCCTAGGGCTGGGGGAAGTTGCCCTGCCCTCGTGGGTGTCTGGGAGGACCCACCTGCAGTGGACGACGATGGGGGCACAGCGGGGCCCCTCCTGCTGGGCTGCCTCCTCCACCTCCTGCACCAGGTGCAGGAGTGGGGGGGCCCGGTCTGGGGTCTTCTGGTCAGGCCAGGATGTGAACCAGTAATGCTTCAGGCCTCGCTCTTCTGTGCCACTCTGTCCAGGACACAGAGGCCCACCCCAGATACACGTGAACTCTTTGAGCCCACAGATCAGCCCAGAGATGGATGGAGGGAAGGAGGAAACATACAAGAGGGAGGCCACAGGGAGTGGGGCCTCGGGCCTCTGCCAGCTATACCACATCACCCAGTGGCACCAGACAGAGACCCGAAGCCAGGTGGGCAGCAGGGGCTGGTCAGCAGCGTCAGCACTGGTCTTCACGTGGGTTCTGCCCCAGCAACTCCAAGATCATCCAAGAGAGGTGAAAAGTCCCTTCTCCAATTCACTCCTGTCTCCTGGTCACCCCTTAACAGCCCAGTCACCCCCCAAGAGCCCTGGGACCCTTCCTCTTGCCTCAGTATACTTCCCTGCCCACCTCCAACCCCAGCAAGTGTTCCCCCCTCCGTGCTATCCTCTCCACCACCACCGCCTCCACTTTGGTCTTTATCATCTCTCAACTGTGTGAGACCCTCCCATCTCCTCCCTGACAGCCTCAGCTCCACAGTGGTCAAAACGGTCTGTCTACAGCACAGGCTGCTCTGCTGCTCAGAACCCTTTGATGGCTGTCATTGCTCTTAGAATCAAACCCACCGTCCCCGGTCTTCAGCCAGGCAAATAAGACACACATGGTTCAGTATCTACCCTCCAGGCCCAACTCCTGCTCCTGTGAACTTGCACTTGATTCTCTTGCACTCCAAATGGTTTGCAGATCAAACCTCTGCTTCCCCCACCTCCTCCACCTATACACACATAGAGCTATTCTATCTTCCACGCCTTTACTTTTACTTTCTCTCTGCCTGGAATGCTCTCTCCACTTCTTTGCTTCCTAGCCAACTCTTACTCATCCTTCAGAACCCCATTCAGCACCACCATTTCCAGGAAGCCCTCCCTAAGCACCCTAGCTGACAAAGGGTCCTTCTTCTGTGCTCTTACCTATTTCTATGTCAGTACTTACCATTTTATAGGTGCTCCTTGAGGAGAGAGTCCAGGCTTTGGACAGCTCTGTGTTCCCAGTACCCAACCCAGAACCAGGCTCAGAGCAGGTGCTTGTAAAGGTTTATGGACAGAAGTAAATACCCCCAAGCCCCAAGTTGTCCCAATTCTTCCCTAACCAGTCCGGCAGCACTGAGAAGATGAGACAGCCCCAGTGTATCTTTCGGGGGGAAAAAGGAAGCTGGTTCCTTGCACCCCTGTGTTACCTGGCTGTGGCAGCTACCACGGCCTCTGCCCTCTACCTCCTGGCCCTTTCCGCCCGCAAGCAAGCCTGTATCTTGGAGATGCTTAGTTGGCACCAGTCCTCCAGGGGCTGAGCTCTCCTTGACACCCCCTCTTTCACCTTTTCCAGTGGGAGGGGGCAGCTCAGAGGAACAAGTCTCAGGCCCTTGACATCCTATCCAGACCCTGTGGCTGCCAGCATCAGTGGACCTCCTAGGCTGTTTCTGGATAGGATGTCAGCTTACTGGCATCTAAGCTCATCTTCCAGACTTTGGGTTATTACAGTGGCACCACTTTCCCCAAACATGGGTCATATGATTTCTCAAAAACAGAACGCACTGATTCTCCTGACTCCAAAGGAACAATCTCCTCTAATGCTGAGCCTGGAAGAGGCTCAACCTCAGGGTGGGAGGATGCCTCCCCCCACTCTTTTGGGCTGTTCTGTAATATGTCTTCTTCTCTTTTTTTTTTTTTTTCTTTTTCCTTTTTCTGTGCAACCACAACCTCCCTGTGCAGCCCAAATGCAGCAAGGAGTGCCTGCCCTCTGGTGGGCGCTGTCATACTACAGGCTGGAAGCTCAGGTGAAGGGATGTTCTAGGCAGGACCTCAAAGCTCAGTTATAAGGACAGTGCTGGAAGCTGCTGAAGCCCCCTTTCCCAGACAGTCCTGGCCTTGGGTGCACTTGAAGCAGAGCTGGAAGACATTACGAATGACAGTGTGGATGGAGAGAACCTAACGATATGAAATGCACTGCGGGTTTGGTCCTTCTTCCGGCCTCCGTCTATTCACCACACTCTCCCTCGTCCCTGCTTATCAGTAAATCCTGGGAGTGACACACGCCTTAATTTCAGCTATCATGGCCTCTGGGGCCCTGTTGGCTGTGGAGTCCCCCATCTGCCCAGCCCAGTCCAACCCCAGGCCTCACCCTGAGAGCAATGAGTCGGAGCCGGTAATCCTCAGTGTGGATGACTTTCCGCACAGTGATCTCCACGCCGTCGTACACCACCTGCTCCTCCGGCCAATACTCGGTGCACTTCTGCAGGGGCCCAGATCAGGCTGTGATACCCCCAGCACCCCAGCCATACTCTCCCCAATACCCCTCCCAGGCCAGCGGGAAGAGAGGTAACAGGGCAGTAGGTTTGCAGTTAGAGAGTTCAAATCTCAGCTTCCTAACCTGTAAGTTACTTCCCTTTTCTGAGCCTGAGTTTCCTCATCTGGAACATGGAAATAATACCCATTTTGAAGGACTTTTATGGGAGTTCCATTAAATGGGCCGTGATGCGTACAGAAGCAGCCAGCATCAGCCCTGGCAGGCTGAGCAGCAGCAGAGCATCGTGTTTAAGATCCTGAGCCCTGGAGGGGGAGAGGCCACAGCTCCAGGCTCTGCCTCTGACTCTCTGTGTGGCTCTGAGCAACTGACGTAACTTCGCTGAGCCTCACATTTCCTCCCCCGGCAGGCAGTGAGGTGAACATACCAACCTCACAAAACTGCTGTAAGGATTAATACGGAAACGAGACGCTTAGCGCAGGGCACAAAGCAGCAGACACCTGGTAAGGTACAGGGGTGCCTACCTCGTTCATCTCCTCGATGTTGGTGATCATGACAATGATGGGCGTGTGCTCCTGCCACACCATGCGCCAGAAGTCGCCAACTGTGCTGACGATGGGTCCCTGAGTGGCGATATACACCTTCTCTTCCCCACCGTAGCCCTGCGGCCAGCCAAGGCCAGGCCATCAGGGTCAGAGGCCGTGCTCCTGGGGCCCAGTCCCCACACGCAGGCTCTTCCGGGGGGCTGGCAGGAGCCACATGGGCTTAGGGACAAGCCTAGAGGATGGATCCCATTGACTCGGGCCTCCCTTTCAGGAAGAGGCCATCGGGATGGGGCTACATACCCGGATGTAGTTGGCGTTGATGTAGGAACTCAGAGGGTCGTCAGGGTCTGGTGAGGTCAGACACACTCTGCTGTGAGGGTCTGGGGTGAGGGAGACAGGTGAGGCTGGGATTTAACATATGCAGTCCCCCTGGTGCAGAGCCCACTTTGCCCCATTTCAGGGCACCCATATTTCTTCTGGAACTTGAAGTTCCTTCTTCCCTTGCCCAGAAGCAGAACACTGACCCATCCCTGTGGCCCACTCAGGCAGGTGAGGCCCAGGCTGAAGAGGACAGTAGAGAGAGGCCTTAGGTCTCTCCCTCTGTAGGATCCATGCCGCCCCTTGCCATGTGTCCCTTAAGCTTCCCTGTCCTCACTGTGCCTCATGTTCTGGGGAGGAGACAGCTAAATCTGTAAGAAATTCCCTAGAGGATGAATCCTGGCCAGCAGGGCTGAGTTCGAGTATACACTGTCCCCAACGTGCCGTGTAAGCTTGTAAAGCACATGGCCTTTCTAAGCCTGTTTTCTGATCTGTAATATGGGGGCAAAGATGCCTACTTCCTAGGACTGTTGGGAAGATAAATAAGAAAACAGATGGGAAAGTGCAATGTGAAACTGTAAAGCACTTTATAGCTAAGATTTGGGTAGGACGCTGAGGGAGAATATTACCATGAAAGGAGTAAAGTCTTCCACGTCTGAGATGAGATGGCACACACGTGCACAAGGGTTCCCCCCTACCCCCAGCTATTCACATGTCAAATCCCACAGCAGCAGATTCTCACAACGTCCTGCCCTTCTTCCTGGGTTTGTTTTGTTCCAGCTACAGCCTCCCTGTATTGACTAGTCTGCTCTGTGAGCCTGCAGAAGCTGGGCTTGAGCCGGCGGATTGTGGGGTGGGCAGGAAGCTGGGGCCTGGGGCCCGGGGCCCGGGGCTCCGGTCTGGCTTTGTCACCAATTGGCTGTCTTCTCCCTTCTCTGGGCCCCAGGGTCTCTTCTGTGGAGGGAGGGCTGGACTAAAGGCCCTGCCAGTGTGCCCCATACGGGGCTCTCAAAGGCCGTGTGAGGAGCGGTCAGGAGCCTACACCACTGACCAGTAAGGCCGGGTTCAAGTCCTGGCAGTGTCAGTGTAGGCCATTTACTTAGTCCCCCTGTGCCTTCTCTGTAAACTAGGGACATTCCTTCCATCACAACCTCACTCATCTTGTAAACGTTCAAGAGTAGATGTTAGTGAGTCCTCAGACCCGTAACTCGGCCCAGCATATGGTGAACACTATAGGGCACGTGTCTGCTGTTATTACTACCATCATTACCAGTTCCACTATAAGCTAACAGGTTAAAAGAAGGATCCCACGAAGTGAGAGAGCGGCATGGACATATATACACTACCAAATGTAAAACAGCTAGCTAGTGGGAAGCAGCCGCATAGCACAGGGAGATCAGCTCGGTGCTTTGTGACCACCTAGAGGGGTGGGATAGGGAGGGTGGGAGGGAGGGAGATGCAAGAGGGAAGAGATATGGGACATATGTATATGTATAGCTGATTCACTTTGTTATACAGCAGAAACTAACACACCATTGTAAAGCAATTATACTCCAATAAAGACGTTAAAAAAAAAAAAAAAAAAAGAAGGATCCCAAACCCGGTAGATGAAATGGGACATGACACCCACAAAGCCTCCCCTCTCTGGCCCTTTCATGCCCTGGCCCCAGTGCTTGAGGTTTGGGCAGGTGATGGTGGGGGAGGTGGGGACAGGGCAGCTCCTGTGGAGGAGGGAGCAGAGGGGCGTCAGGTATGGGGAAGAGCGAGGGTAAATGGAAGGAGGCTTGGGGTGACCAGCGGGAGAGAGGAGGGGCAGCACTGTGTGGGCCACCTCCCTTCTCCTGGTGGTGCCTGCCCAGATTAGGACTCAGAAGTGGGCACTAGACCCCCTGGCCAGACACCAGGGCCTTTGATATTAAAGAACCACCGTGAGAATGGTGATGGTTCTACTGACCCTACCGAGCGTGGACTCTGAGCCTGACACTGTGCCTGAGCACGGGGGCTCCTAGATCAGCCAGGCCCGGTCCCCCTACTGCTGGGCAGGCAGTCGAGCAGTGTATGGCCTGTGAGCACTGGGGACGAGGGAACAGAGGGGACTTGACTTGGCTCAGATGGAAGAGGGGGCACCTGGGTTGGGTCTGAAGGACCAGTAGAAAGCGGAGTAGGGAGCACCACTCTGTCCAATTCAAGTGTACAGGGCCAGGTGGGAGTTGGGGAGAGATGAGGCTGGAGAGGAACCAGCTGACAAAGGGTCCAATAAACCATGCTCATAAGGCTGGACCTCAACCCAAGGATTACAGGGTAACAGTGACAGTGTTTAAAGAGGAGAATGACACGATTAGTTTTCTGTTTTGCGTGATTTTGGTGACAATGGTAGAAGATGGACAGAAGGAGAGAATGTGGGACTCAGCAGACTAGTTAGATTACTGTCATGATCCACATAGGAAGTGTCAGGGTCAGAGGGCTGCCCTAGCCCTGCACAACTCCAGGGGGCACTATGTCAACGCAGTCCATGTAAATCGCACCCCTGGAATTGTGCTACATGCAAGTCCGACCCCCCAAAATCACTGGGCAACATGGAAGCCCTCACCCCATAAAAGTAATTTGGCAGTGAAGTTGGAGAGGGGGAGCTAGATTTGAGGGATATTCATTCATTCATTCATACAGGTGCAGCTCCCCTGTATCTTGTCCTCAATGCTGCCTGCTGGGTCACTCTGTACTGGAACTGTCCATGGATCTCTCTCTCACTAGACTGCGAGCTCCCTGTGCACAGAGTCTGTGTCTCTTTCATGTCTGAATTCTCAGGCCCTGGGCATGGTGTAGAATGAATGAGAAAGCAAACCTCTGGCTGTCCCGGATCTGAGAGGGGGCTTTGCCATACACCCTAGCCTGGTCTCTGAAGGCACAGGGTCAATTCTTGTTGGCCACAGAGAAGGTCTCTGTTGGGCTCGGGGACCTGAAGGCTCAGGGCCTGGCTGGAGGCTGGAGTCTTCTCAGGAATCCAGTGGGGACCAAATGGAGTGATGGCCCGGCTCCCATATTCCCCCAGTGGCTATTCTGAGTGGCCAGCAAAGCCCTAGATTGTGGCGTACCCGAACCCCTCCCTCCAGGTTGGGCTGGGTGGGTGGAGGGCGGCAAGAGGAGGGAAGAGGTGAGCAGCCCTGAATATTGCATCCTGGCCTTAAATGGTGCTTTGTTTAACCGGAACTACCTAGACACTGTGTAACCATAGCAACCACAAGTCGATATTTTAAAAGTTAAAAATAAGTCATGACATCTTACATGTTGTTGGAGTTGCTAATGGCAAAACTGCTTTTTTAAAGCCTCGTTACTCCATAAACTGAGTGGAGTAGGTTTGTGGATTTGCTTTCAATATATCACCCTCTATGCTAGCCCTGGGGCCTGGGGCCAGAACTTGGCAGGGGTGACAGGCAGATAGGGGCTTGATGAAAGTTACCTGAAAATGACACTCCAGGGCTAAAAGAGGAATATCAGGTCGCCTGGTCTAACTGCCTTCAAAGGGGGAAAATCCCTATCAGACCTTCCAGGGGACTGCTCATGCAGTCTAGCTTGAATACCCTGACTGATGGGGAGCTTACTACTGGACAGGCAGCTCATTCCCTTATGGGGTGGCTCTGCCTGTTAGAGGACTCACAGTCTGGCCAAACTGAACTCAAGGTAGACAAAAGAGCCCAATTCTGGGGTCACAGGCCCAGTTTGAAACTCAGTTCTGAATGTCTTAGCTGTGTGACACTGGATGAGCCACTTATCCTCTCTGAGCCTAATGTCCTCTCTTTAAAATCTGCCCATTCTGAAGAGACCAAGGATGTGATAAGACTTTTCAGCCACCACGAACTGTCTAGGAGCTGCTGTTATTGTTCCTCTTTCTCTCTGGGCTTCCACAGGGCAAGGGTCTGGAAAGTGCTGTGTGAAGGAACAAGGAGCCCTCTACCCTCTAAAGGGGGTGTTTCCCTTCACTGGGTACCTGCACCCTCCGTCCCCGCTCCTGTGACTGTGGAGGCCCACTCTGGGGTTAAGGCCTTCCTCAGGGTGAAGTGGCACCCAGGTGAGGGGGAGCCTTCCCCCACCCCCTGGGGCAGTGAGTACTCACTGGGAAGGATGGTTTTGTACCGGTTCTTCCGCACCAGCCCAGGGATGTTATACTCTTTTGGATCCACAAAGTTCATGGGAATTTCCTGCAGGAGGAGGACATGGGGGTGTGAGGAGAGGTGGGTTGACTTAAGTGCATGCATTCATTCAACAAACACTGACTATTAAATGAGTTAGTGCACATAAAAAGTATCTAGAACAGACCTGGCAAACGCTGAGTGCATAATAAATGTTATTATCACCATTGTTTATTGGGGGCCAGCCTGGCACATAGTAGACACTCAAAGAAGAACAGAAGAAAAAGTGACCTGGCAAATCACTGCCTTCTTCTGCACCCTGTGCTGCAGCCACACTGAGTGGTTTTACTGACCCGTGTTCCTACCCTGGGTGTCTCTACCTCAGGACCCTGGATAGTGCTGCTGACTCTGTAGTAACATCCACCCCATCCTCATCTTCTCATGTCCTCCTGTCCATCATAAAGCCACCTCCTCCAAGAAGCCTTCCCTGATTCTCCAGCAGGAAAGGAGCCTCCTTCTGGGCCTCCCAGAGTCGTATTTGCACCTCCCAATCACTCTCTATGTCAAGAGTTCCAAGTTGGAACTTCTCTGCCTGGAATGTGAGGTCTTTTCCGATCTGGCCTTTCTTCACCACCAGCTGCTCTGAAGAGACCCACCCTCCAGTTGTGCCCATCTCTTCCTGTGGCTAATTTGTCAGTATCCAGCTAGCCTCCAGGTCTGAGCTCACGGCACCCAGCTTGTGGGGAGCACCGGTCCCACCCCTCTTCATCACCCCAAATCCTTCCCAGCCTTTAAGGTTCACCTCTTCCCCCCGACCTATGTTCTCTGGGATGACTCCTCAGTGTCTGTCTTCTCTTCACGCCCCTTCCCTCTGTCCACACGCTTTAGCACCTGACTTCACATGGTTTACAGTGTTCACTGTTTGTGGACACACTACGTATGTGCTTTGTACGATGAGGATCATAATACTTACCTTCTAGGGTGGTTGTGAGAATCAAAATAAAAGGCATGTGCAGAAGCGCCCATGGAGTGGACGTGTGGGCACCCCCTCTTTCTTACTCTCTGAGCAAAACTGACAATGATCTACTGAACCGGAGATGACAAGGGGATGCAAGCCCTTTCGTCAAGGGGAGGTGTGGCTGTGGGAATGGCAGCTGAGGCTGAGTGGTCGAGGAAGGCTTCCTAGGGGACTCCAGGGTGGGGGATGATGACAGGGAAGGCACCGGGGCGGGGGCGTGGTGCAGGGCCCAGTTTGAAGTGGACAGTCCCTGCAGGGATGGGGATATAAGTCCGGAAAAGGAGTCTGGGGCTCGTTGAACTCAGGTAAGGCAGGCTGTGCCACATTCTAGAGAATCTGGAGCAACGGGTCAGAGGGTGATGGAGGGCTTCTCAGAGGGGAAAGCCATCGGGTCCAGGTAGGGAGCAGGGAGGCCTGGGGCGAGGGGAGCTGTGAGGGAGGCACATGGGTTCTCCATCCCTCTGGCTTCTCCCAAGAGGGACTCTCCCCAAATGCTCATGGCCTCTTGCCCGTTCCTACCTACAGAGGTGGGCGAGTTACCCAATGAGTGTGTTTGATTGAGGAACCGGGCTTTTGGGCCCCAGCCCCTTCCTTCCTCCTTCTTTCCCGGCCCTCCTGCCAAGAAAGAATTATAGGGCTCCCCTATGAGGTGAGGCCGGCGATGTACCAGCACTGCCCCGGGGTGGGTGGAAAGTTTGTTCACTCTGGTGGTTGGTATTAGGAAGTTCCCTACTGCTACATACCTAATCCTCATGCTAAACCTAGCCTTTATCAGCAAAAATAAAGGTGTTTTTGTGATTTTCCATGTCTTGGCTCCTAACTGGTTGAGTGTTCAGGCAGGTAAAACAGGGGTGTCATTTATGGGCCCCTCGAAGTCCAACAGGAGGCAGCTGGAGGCTGCTGCCTAAGTCTAGAGGGGAGGCTGTCAGGACCCCCCTAAGCCTGAATCACAGAACTGGACAGATTTCAAAGGAGGACGAACAACGTTAGGTGATGTCGGGCAGGGGGAGGGTGGGAAAACGGGAGAGTCAGAAGAGAAGGCTTTCAGGAATTCCCTGGCAGTCCAGTGGTTAGGAGTCAGTGCTTTCACTGCTGGGGCCCAGGTTCAATACCTGGTGCCTCGCAGCGTGGCCAAAGAAGAAAAAAAGAAGAGAAAGCTTTCTAAGTCTTTCTCAGGCTTTCAGAGCACAGTCCTGGATGATAAAGACTTGGGAACGCCACAAACACCAATCACCCCATGGGCGCTTTGCATACGTTCTGCATCTCTTGAATCCTTGCAATACCCCTGTTATTTTTACTCCCATTTTCCGGATGAGAAACTGAGGCCCAGAGAGAAAACAAGACAGTAGGAGAGGTGAGAATGAAATGATGTTCATCTATCAGATGCTGAGTTTGGGGTACACCGCTCCAAAGCCTTGCTAGGGGGATGAACATGTGCAGAACGGGCTGCCCCCTGCAGGGGAGCCGGCTCAAGGGGACTCACAAAGAATTCTGCCTGAAGCAGGAAGGGGTCCAGGGCCTTCTCGTGAAGCTCTTCAGCCTGGAGGACACGGGAGGCGCTGAGCAGATACTCGCGGGCCGACTCCTCGCGTGGGGACATGAGATAGCCGAACCCCTCCTCATTGCAGCCCGGGGTGCACATGTCCAGGGTCAGGGAGACGTTGGAGCCCCTCCTGGAAGGACCGGGTAAGGAGGGGTGAGTATCAGGGTCAGGGACGGCCATCAGCTGGGGGCCTTGGAGCAGGAGGATGAGGGAGGGAGAGATGGGGGTGGGAACCAGGTGGGCTCCAGAGACAGGAGTGGGTGTGACATCTCCCCTGACACAGGGAGCGTGCGGCTCAGCCCCGAGGCTTAGGCTGCCTGTGGTGGAGTAGCCGAGTGTGGCCTCAGCCCGGTTCCCAAGGTTCAATGCAAGGGCCCTTAGCACTCTCCTCTGCCACTGCTGGAGGTAGTTCCCAGCCCTGTGGCCCCAGGAAGCTCACAGAGAGGGTGCCTGCCTGGAGCCGAGAAGCAGGGCTCGACCTTCTATATACCAGCCCCGGACCGGCAGTCTGCAAGGACGCAGAATCCAGGAGAGGCCTGGGAAAGATGGGGTCCCAGGGGCAGCACAGCGGCAGCGAGGATGAGCAGACGTAACAAACCCTACTGTGTTCAGGGCACAGCACGGGAAAGCCCTCGTTACACGGAAAGGGGATCTGAGTGCTACAGCGGGGACGAGAATGGCCCAAGCACACAGTGAGGGGGTGGCAGAGGTGAAACAAAAAGCTAGGTTTTCCGAGTCCTCGTCCAGTGCTCTTTCCATGACATCATGTGGGCACCTCAACCTTGGTGTGATCTGGCTTACCCAGCCAGGCCCCCAAAAGAGAGTGCTGACACCTCCCAACGTGTGCTCTGTGGAACACTATGAGACACTATAAAAGAGAGCTAGTGGGAACCTGCATAGCACAGGGAGCTCAGCTCAGTGCTCTGTGAGGACCAAGATGGGTGGGATGGGGGTGGGGGTGGGAGGGAGGTCCAAGAGGGAGGGGATAGATGTATACATATAGCTGATTCACTTCACTGTACAGCAGAAACTAACACAACATTGTAAAGCAACTATACTCCAATAAAAAATAAAAAAAAATTGAGTTCAAACCAAAAAAAAAAAAAAGTAGGGTTCTGTGGTCAGATGCCTTTGAGGAATGCCACACACTCCCCTTAGTCAGTCTACAATGACTACAAGCACGTTAAAGGTCCTGACAAGTCCTGCAGTAAAGAAACCTATCCAAACCACAAGTGTATGTGCGAGCATGTACGTATGTACACTTATGTATGCCAATGTGTTTGTGTGTAGTAACAGCATTTCTTAGCATTCACCTTGGGGCATCCTGATCTATGTGAATCTGACCTGAAGAGGATGTGTCTCCACTGGTGGGCTTATGAGCTCAGCTCTTCCCTGGGCACTGGGAGGCAGAGTCAGGCATCTGCCCTTCCGATCGGGAGCTGAGAGCTCCAGGGCCCACAGAGCCCACCTCTCCACTGAACCCACCTCTCCTGCAGACCCATGGCCTTGACAGTCAGTGAGGCAGGGTCGGCCTCAAGCTTGATGTCCATCACGCAGTCAAACACAGGTGTCTCAGGGACAGGGTCCAGGTCCAGGAAGTCATCCTCGACCTTCTCCTCCATCCACTCAGAGTAGGTGAAAGAGGGCTGACGGCTCACCGACTGGCGCCTGTCCTCGGGGGGCAGCGGGCTGGGTGGCTCTGCGGGAGTTCTCAGGAGGTGCCACACCTAGTTCGGGGCATATGGCATCATGGCAGCCCCCCTGGGTGAGGGGGTGCCCATGGAGTTGAGGCCCCTGCTCCTCCATGTGTCTGGAGCAGCCCTACTCTCCTGGGAGCTGTCTGCATTGCACCACCCCTCACCTAGATGAGAGGCTCCACCCCTGTCATGTCCTCCCAGCCCCCTCCACCTCCAACCCTCAGGTTCTTGTGGATTGAAGCCTTCTTCGTGGGGTGGGGGTAGGGTTCCTTCTCCAGTCTTCTCCCTGCCTCAGCCCCTTTCCCCAGCCAAGAACGCTGCAAACCAATTTTGAGAAAGACGGCACCTCTCCCCCCAGGCTGGGAGCATTGGTGGAAGGAGACGGGTACCCCATCCTCAGCCCTACCCAGAAGGTGTAGTCTGTAGGTCAAATGGGAGAAGGTGGGGATCGGGCCTCAGGGTCACGGAAGAGGAGCACGGAGGCTGGTTCAGGAGGAGTCTTACCAAGGTGGTGATGAGGACCACGGACAGAGAGACCAGCAGCAGATTAGGGATGTCCCAGGTCCCAACAGCCAGCCAGGCCTGGAGAACATCAGACAAACAGGTCAGGGTGATGGGGGGGGGGGTGGGCAGAGATCTCATGTTTCAACAGGGATAAAATCAAGGCTCTGAAAACTTTGGAGCCGGTCTGGGTGGGGGACAGGGGGAAACACTTCAGGAGCCAGTAAATATCTCCTGAACTCAAAGAAGCCCTAGGCAGGGGTTGGTGGGACTGGAGGCCCCTGAGCATTCCCTCCTACCCTGGGGCTCCCTGGAGCGTACTCACCGAGGGTCCCAGCTGCTCCAGGAGCGTGAGCACGGAGGAGATGAGGTCTGTGGCATTTTGCGACCAGATGGGGCCGTAGCCGCTGAGCCAGAGCATCCCGCAGGCGAGCTGGGGCGGCCGGGGGCAGCACACTGAGCCCGGAGCCTGGGCTCCTTGCTCCCATATACCCCCATCTCCCCACCCTCGAGAGCTCCCCTTCAGCCTCAACCTGGCCCCCCAAGGCCCAGACTGCGCAGCTGGGGCAAGGGCCTGGGACCTCTCCCTAGAGAAGAGCTGACTCAAGGGAGCCAAGAGAAAGCCCTTCCCAGAGGGGACCCTCCCACCCCACCAGGTACACATAACAAGGAGAGTCTCCCAGAGATGCCTCCAGAGACAGGAAGTCCTCAGAAGAACCCCTGCGGGGCCAGGGGGGTGGGAGTGGGCCTGTGTTCCTACTTCTGAGGTCAGGGTGTGAGGGGTTTATGGCTCAGAACTCCAGCCTTCTCCTCACACCAGCCCGAGGGCTGGAGTCACGAGGGACGCCACGGAGGCCCCTCATCCTTCTGTGTCCCCAGGCGGCCATCTCGGGGAGGAAGTGGAGGCCGTCCCTCAACCCGCCCTCCCTCCAGGCCCCGCAAGGCCTGTGATGTCCTTACCAGGAACTGGGAGGCAGCCAGCAGGCACAAGCTGCTCCTGACAGCGAGGGAGGGGCTCCTGGCGTCTCGAGGTGGTGGCTTCTGAGCTGTCTCTGAAGCCAGTGAAGGAGACGGGGGCAGTGGCACCTCTCTCTGCAAGGCCGTGGGCCCCTCGGCCTGGTCCAGCGTCTGCATCCCTACCGGCTGGGGGACACCTGCGGAAGGCGGACACACGGCCGGTGATCCGGGCCCTGCCGACCCCGGCGGACCGCTCCTTCTGGGGCTGCCGTGGCTTCCTCTCAATCCGGGATCAGTCAGCCTGGCTCCGCTTCCAGCAGTCACCCTCGATTAGCAAAGCAATACTCACCTACCTTCGTCAGAAAGAGCTAAGTGTGGGTGGACAAATTATTTCTCTTTGATTTCTCCAGTAACAGAGTTAAAATGGCAGGAGGTTTTTCAGGGAGTTAACATCGTGGTGTTTACACAGCTTCATTCTTTTCCCATTCCTTAAGGAAACGAAAAACCACCACCTCAAACTCAATTAAGAGAGAGAGGGAAAAGAAGGTACGGCATGACCAGGCCGTGACCCTGAGCAGCCCACCCGTGCCTGCCCTCTGGGTTTTCGTCTCTCATGCTCTGCGCCCCGACTCAGTATGTGTGCCGGGGGGGGGGAGACGCCGGACACTTGACAAGGTCACAGCCCCGTGCCCCTTCCCCACCTCAAGACCTCACACTGAGGGGGGATGGGGGTGGTCAGGATGGTGTGGAGGAAAATCTCGGTGCAGCAGAATTGATGTCAAACGTCTAAGATCCAGTTCTGGGTCTATCCCTGGTTGTGTGACCTTGGGAAAGTCACCCCCTCCTTTCTGGACCTCAATTTCCACACCTCGAAAATGGGGGTTGGGGGTCCTCCCTTAGTTTTCTTTTTTAAAGTTGTTGCTGTTTCTGATGTGGACCATTTTAAAAATCTTTATTGAATTTTTTACAATATTGCTTCTGTTTTACGTTTTGGTTTTTTGGGCACAAGGCATGTGGGATCTTGCTTCCCGACTAGGGATCGAACCCGCGGCCCCTGCATTGGAAGGCGAAGTCTTAACCACTGGACCGCCAGGGAAGTCCTCTGGTTTTCTAACTGTGCTTTAAGGAGCCCTGGTGTTTTCTCAGGTGCACCAGCTATGACCAAGTGCTCTGGGTCCCTGTGCCTGGGCCTCGGCCGTGGGAGCTGTTCAATACCGTTCCATATACTGGGTTTCCTCTAAGATGATTTCAACACAAGGTTCCACGACTAAACAAGTCTGAACAGCACTGGCTTGGATCTGATGCCCTGGTGGAGTGTGGAGATTCCAGCAGCACCACCGCAGTGAGCCCCAGAGGTTGGAGTTCCCCATTTAAACCCACACCGTCCAATCTATTGCCAAGAAGAGAGGCACCAGCAAGACGGACGTGTACGGCTTGATGGTGGGGATGGGACGGTCCACATATCACTGTGTATATATATGGGACAATGGACTCCTTTTCTGGTTGGGAGACAACGGAACACCCACAGCCAAGACCACGCGAGGCCAACATAGTTGTCTACATGCTCGCTTGGTTACGTGACAGGTATTTGCTGAGCATCTCGCATGGCCTGGATCAACAATGCGGTGATCCTGGGGATACCTGTATTTCTCTCCCAGGCTCCTCCTTCCCAGACCTGACCCTGTATAGCTCCCTACCTGCTGTGGTCCAGCCACACTCTTTGGCAGTTCCTCGGGTAAGCCCACACCCCATGTTTTGCATATCCTGCCCGCTCTGCCAGGAATATTCCCCCAACATCCTGCTCCCCTCAACTGTCCCCAAAACACTTTGCCAAGTTGACTCCTAATCATCTTGTAGAACTCAATCAGCTGCCTCCTAAAGGAGGGGCTCCCCTACCACACACACTCAGCAACCCACGTCTCTCCTTCATACGACCAGCAGCAACAATACACCTGGCGAACACACAGCCCTGCTTTGAGTGCTCTGCACGTTCATCTATTCACTCTTCGTGGTACCCTATGAAGTTGGCACTACTATTATCCTCATTTTACAGAAGAGAAAGATGAGGTGCAGAGACGCTAATAAGTGGTTGAGGTGGGTTTGAAGTGAGGCACTTGGACAGGCTCTGAGCTACAGTACACTCACTCCAGTCTGTCAAAATTATTTGTTGAATATAATCTCCCCCAGTCTCTGTAAGTTCCACGAGGGCAAGAGCAGTATTGGTTTTGCTTATCCTGACTGTCCACAACATGTAGCGCTAGTCCTGGCATGTAAGTCTACAATCAATATTTCCTAAATGAGTGAATGATGACGGGTAAGTGATAAACAAGGATAATAATACATTCTTTGAAAAGCTGCGATGAAGACGGTAGATCCTATAGATGAAACATCCAACTTGGCACCTGGCATCTAGTAGTTGCTCAAGAAACATCAGATTATAATAATGACAACACGTAACTCCTGCCTTCAGAAGGCTCAAGTCAGCTGGGTAAAACAGACCAGTGGATGAGTGTTTACAATACAGTGCATTACGTGAAAAATCTAAGTGCTCGTAGAGCCTAAGGGCCTCTACCTTTGCCCAGGGAGGCTATAGTTACTAACCACAAGACCAGATATCTCAGATCCAGCCGCTGCTAAGAGATGGATCACGTAGGAAGCCAAGAGTTTCCACTATTGATAAGCAGAGGGTTGATTACCCGAGTGGCAAGTTCTCCACCCACACCTTCAGAAAAAGCAGTCGATGTGTGACGGCAAATACGGACAGGTAGGAGGGGTACAGCTCAGGGGCCACCTGGCTTGGCTCGTAACACACACTGTGGACTTTGGGCAATCCTTTCTCCCCCCTGGGTCTCAGTTTCCTTATCTGTAAGAAGAGGGAGAACACAGTGCTTCTTAGATGCTTCTCCCATCCTTAGAGCAGAGGGGACATGGGTCTTTGGGGAAAAACAGCAAGTCACATGATCCTGGACTTTGCTGCTTTGTTTGAAAATTCATGGGTGTTCTTTATTCTATTCTATGGCATATCTGTGCTTGTTTTGATCTTAAAATAATGTTTTCTTTTTTCCTCCCAAAGCTTGGAATCAAATTTATGCTTCAGGAAAATGTTCTACATTTATCCTGTGGCTTTGCCCTCAGGGGTACATGCACCCCAGTCTGAGAAGCCTAGAACCTGCCTGCAATAAAACGTCATCATGCTGCTGTTAGTAATGACTCTGTAGATAAATATTTAATAATGGGGAAAGAAATTTCGATGGTGTGGAGTGAGAAAGGCAAGGTTACAAAACAGTCTGCTCTCCTTGGCCTTAAAAATTAAGAAAGTATATAAAAAGGTGGAGAATCCCCGATGAAAGACGAGAGGCTAACTCAAGTGGTGCTTGGAAAGCGTGCAGCACACCGGACGCCGGGCACACAGGAAGTGTTTAATGAACACCATACACGGTAAATGGGAAGAACAGAAGACAGGTAGTAGTAACAATAGTTCTTTGGAGGAGGGTGAGAGTAGAGTGATTTTTTTCATTGTTTACATATTCTTTATTTTTATTTTTGGCTGTGTTAGGTCTTCATTGCTGTGCACAGGCTTTCTCTAGTTGAGGCGAGCGGGGCTACTCTTTGTTGCCATGCACGGGCTTCTCGTTGCAGTGGCTTCTCTTGTTGAGAAGCACGGGCTCTAGGCACGTGGGCTTCAGTAGTTGTGGTGCGCAGGCTCAGTAGTTGTGGCTCGCAGGCTCTAGAGCGCAGGTGCAGTAGTTGTGGCGCACAGGCTTAGTTGCTCCACGGCATGTGGGATCTTCCCGGACCAGGGATCGAACCTATGTCCCCTGCATTGGCAGGCGGATTCTTAACCACCGCACCACCAGAGAAGTCCCTGTTTATATATTCTAAATTTCCTCCAATAAGTAAATAGGCACATACGTATAGAGATAAATATATGTGTATATACATATACATATATTTATTTGTAGTGAGGAAAAATATCTTTAAAAAGAGGGCACTGTTCTGAGTTCAGATATTATGAGGCCTGCTTGATATTCCCAGGTTCAGGACCCCAACTTTCACCTGTCACACCTAAATGGCATGTGGGGGGACTGGGAGAGATTGAGAGTGAGTGCAAGTCTCTGTGAGACCCACCCAGCCAGAGAGCAGCCACTCAGAAGACAGGCCCCCTGACATCACTTTTGCATATGAAAGATGGCAGGTTAACAGCCTGGCACCTTAAGGGGGCAGAAGAAAACCTGCAGGCTGGCGGGGCCCTGTATGCACCTCTCAGAGACAAGGGTGGAAGCTGTTTTTTTGTTTTTAAACCCACAGGGTATCTGGCAGCCCTGGAGGCTGGATGAGTCCAACTGAGTGCCTGGTAGATGCCTACCTTTCAGAGCAGGGTTTATTTAAAAGCTTTTCTGGGCAGAAATCTAACATTTCTTTACTCAGGAAGATACTTCTTCTCACACACACTATATTCTGCCTGTAATTCTGGAGGGGATCCACGGACCTCAGGTTAAGAACCCGTGATCTCAGGGGTGGGGAGCAGAGGTCTGTGATCAGGTGGTAGAGGTGGGGAGGTAGAGAACTGGGCTGATTTTAGTCTCTGCTCATTCATGTGTGAGTCCGACACATTTATTGAGCACCGATTATATATCAATACTCTGCCAAGCACCAGGCTAGGCTCTGTGGATACAGCAGGGAACAACACAGTGCCCGCCCTCATGGACCACAGAGGTCCTGGGCTCCTTTGTCCTTTGTCCTCCAGGTCCTGCTCCTAGAGATCACGCCAGCCCTTCTCCTCACCCTGCCCACCCTTCCACTCACTGTCTTGCTCCGGAATGAGAATGCCAGATCTCTTGGGTAGGCTCTGTGCAGCTCCCAAAGCGCTTGTGCGCACGCAGTTCCTTTTGCTTCTCTGTGAGGTAGACACTGGGATCATCAGCCCTGTTTTGCTGGTGAGAGGCGGCTGCTTGTGTCAAGGACTGGCTTTTCAATAGTTCACAGCAAGGTGGCTGCTTTGCCATGCACGAAGCCCTGACTCAGAGGCACCTTGCTGACAGTGACAGAACACTGGGCTCCTCTCGGGCCTGCTTCCTGCATGGGGTGAAAGGGATTTTCCAGGCATGGAAATCGGGCTGAGCGAGGTTCAGTGGCTTGCCCAAGTACGTGCAGACCCCAGATGCAAACCCAGGCCTTCCTGACGCCAAGTGGTCTTTCCGCTTTGCCAAACTGCTTCTCAGGAGAGGTCACTGCAGCAAAGGCAGGGAGATGATGAGAACCTGGGAGGGAGGGAGTCCCTGTGTCTGGGGATCCTTGAACCCTAACCAGCTGCATGGGGGTGGCGGTGCAGCTTTTGTGCCAGATCCCGGCTCCTCAAAGGCTGTATCTTATGAAAGGAAGGAACACTGGAAGGCAGGCGCTCTGCATCCTGGGCCAGAGCTCTAGGGGCCCTGGGTAAGGCGCGCAGGCAAGTGGCCTTGAGGGTTTACCTTGGGCATGTGGAAACACCACGATCCCTCTCCCGTCACCTGGCACCCAAATCCCACCATTAAACTCTGCAGCCATGGTGTGCCCCGGGGCCGGCGCCGCCCGAGCCCGAGAACATGGCTGTTCCTGTTGGTGACTCATCCTCGGAGCTGCCAGCCGCGGAACTGGAGCCGGAAGGCTGGCCCGCTTCTGTTTACATGAGGAGGGAGCTCTTGTCCCATTCAGCTTTTCTTCTCTTCCCAAACGTGGCCAGGAGGGACCTCCCCACCATGCCCACGTAGCCATGGGGGCGCTGACCAACAGAACATCACACTCAGCCCTGCCTGGGCTTCTAGAACCACTGATGGGCAGAGCCAGACCAGCCTTGAGGGGCATCTGGTCTAGTTTGCTGGTTTCTCAGATGGTGAAACTGAGGCCGAGAGGGAAAGTGGCTTGCTGTAGGTCAACAGTCAGCCAAACGTAGAGCCAGGACCACTGAGGGCTAACACGTACTGAGCGCTCACTGAGTGCTTCACGTATCTTAACCCATTTAATCCTCACAACAATGCTAGAAGGTACTGCTCTTACTCCCATCTTACAGATGAAGTAACTGAGGCACACGGGCGTTAAGTCGCTTGGCCAAGTCAGCTAACAGTAGGCAGAAGCTAAGACTAGAACCCGGGCAGCCTGCGGCCAGAGCCCATACCGTTAACCAACCCACCAGATGAGACTAGCTCAGGTGATCAGCTCTCCACACCACAGCATCTTGAAGAAATCTCCAACACTCCTGACCCTCCATGTGTTCACAAGTACAGCGTCATCTCTGTGGGAGATGGTGCTGGGCTCCACAGCCCATCACTGTGTCTGAAACCCCACCCGTAGACACAGACACTTGTTTATAGGATTACTGCTCTTACCTCACTGTGGGGATGGAGGGGAGTGGAGGCGGCGGGGGGCCTGTCTGCAGACACCTGAGGGGGCTGTGCTAGGGAAGGGGGCACGTCAAGAGCTGAGAATGGGACCAGTGTGTGGAGGCTCTTGGGAGGCAGATTTCCAAGTACCTCAGAGACACTATTGGTTTGGTTCCAGGCCGCTGCAATAAAGCAAACACCGCAATAAAGCGAGTCACACGAATTTTTCGGTTTCCCAGTCCATACAAAAGTTATGCCTGTACTCTACTGTAGTCTATTAAGTATGCAGTAGCATTATGTCTAAAAGAACAATGTACACACCTGCATTTAAAAAAACACTATTGGAAAAATGGTGCCGACAGACTTGCTCAACGCAGGGTTGCCACAAACCTTCAGTTTGTGAAAACCGCAGTATCTGTGAAGCGCACTCAAGCAAAGCGCAATAAAAGGAGGTACATCTGTAACAAGAACGATCTCTAGGACCCGGCCCTATCCAGTCGGCACTGCAGCTCTTGCTGTCCCTACAAGTGCCTTGTTTCTGGGGAGGAAGCTCCTTGGGGGGGACTCCTAGCCAAAGCTCTGGAGTCACCCAGACTTAGCTTTGAAGCCCGACTGTGCCACTTACCACCTGTGTGACCTTGGGGAAGTGACTCAATCTCTCCTCTGGACAACAGATCCACTAAGCCTTGCTGGCTGGGGTCTGAGGATGCCATAAGGTAAAAAATGCCCAGTGCTTAGCCTGGTGCCTGGCGCACGGTGAACGCTCAGTAAACAGCAGCAGAATTGAGAGAGGAGGGGGAAGAGGGGAGGGAGGGGAGCATGAGGGACAGGCAACAGGACCGGGTCCCTTTCATCTGCCAGGTGAGCCCCTCAGGAGGACAGTGGGTGCCCTGCCCCCACGTGGGCGAGGGCTTTGAGGCTGCCGACTGGCACCTGGGGTCGGTGGATGGAGTGGGCATGGGCCGGGGGTGGAGGAAGTGGGGCAGCTTTGCTCTCTCAGTTAATTAAATCTGAAATGCTAACAAGCTTTCAAAACAAAAGGCAACTCAAGTACTCTTTGGATGGGATATAATAAAATGGTTCTATCTGAAATTGCAAACAGCTTTGTTGCTGCAAACAAAGCCTCAGTTCTTTGTGCCTCTCTGGAGCGGAGGCCCAGAAGTACAAGGGTGAAAAGGGTCAGTGAAACTCTGAGGGTGCAGCTACCCCCTCCCCCCAGCCCACGGTGAGAACTAAAATAACCAACGGAGAGGCCCTGGGCAGTGGGTACCAGAGGTCCCTAGTGCCTGAGACTTAAGCCCAAACATGTGGGGAGGGAGGGACAGAATTGGGAGAGCCTCTTGCTCCACACTCCCATTTTACAGATGAGGAAACTGAGGTCCAGAGAGTAAGAGCCAGAATCAGGCTTGGCACACATGTCTTTAACCCTCTGGTTCAGTTTTCACTCGTTAAGCCAGCATGGGATGTTTCACAGGGGCTGCCTGTGGGTACCTGAAGGTCTGAGGCCTCCCTCCCTGACAGCAGAAGGCTGGGTCCTGGTTTGGGGTTGCTTGGTGGGTCCTGGTAAATGCTCTCAGAGGTCTAGGAAAGTCCAGGGGATAGGAGGTGAGCAAGAGCCAACCGAGACCCCCCAGGACAGATGTGCTGACAAATTCCAACCCTCCAGGGGCTGTTGCCCTCAGTAACTGGGGAGGCTCACAACACTGGCAGTGTCATGAGGCTGGGTAGCAGTTCTAGCTCTGTGAGGAGTGGGCTGTGTGACCCTGGGCGTCTCACTGCCTTTATGGGCCTCAGAGGCCTTCTGTAAATTCAGAGTGTGCCTGGGGGTCTTTAAGGGCCCTTCTAAGGCTAAAGATCCACAGTTGCCTTTTTTAAAAAAACGAATCTGAGCCCCTGCTTTAGTTTCGTCCAATGGCTTCCCCTTGTTCTTAGAATAAAGGCCCAAATCCCTGCCACGGCCATCAATAAAGGCCCAGCATGCTCTGTCCCCTGCGTATCTCCCCAGCTACCACCCACACCGTTTCCTCCTGGTTCTCTGTGTTCCAGATCCTCTGCTGGAACCAATCCGGGAAGTAGAAAACTCTGGAAATGCGTGCTTCTGCTCCAAAAAATTCTTACCTAGTCCTAGGAAACACATAAGCTGTAAGCCGAAGCGCCCTCCTGTGCTATCTGCGGTGGGGTGGGAGGAGTGGGGCACCTACATTCCCACCACTTGGGGAAGCTGGTAGGCCGTGTCCAGGGACACACTGGGGAATACTCTGCAGCCCTTAGAAGCAAAGGATCAGAGGACACATGGCACCATGGAAGGACCTCAGAAACACGGCTGAGCGAAAAGAATGAGACCGAACACAACAGACACAAATTTTAAAAATATATACACACGACATATTGCCACTCATTCTGCAAGAGCACACAGAAACGCACAAAATACGCCTTAAACACGTTAGAACACACTAACTGTGGGGAGAGGGGACCTGGCGGTGGGAGACAAAAGAGAAAAAAATCAGTGAATGAAACCAGAGAGGGGCACTGCGGGGACCCGTGAAGAAAGCAGGGCCACAGAGGAGTATGACTGACAGCTCTGAACCTACCACCAGTCACTACCCCCTGCTCCCCCAGGTAAAAACAAAACCAGTTGAGTTGGAGGGGGGGCCAAGGTCCAACGGGGAAAGAATGAACGAAAGCAGAGGACCCTCCATCCCGTCTGTGTCCTGGAACTGGGAGAATTACAGAGTGAGAACTTGTTCCTCCTGCCCTGGGAACGGACACCCACTGAAGGACTCATGGACTTAGTGAAACAGAGCTGCCTGTCAAGGACCCCTGAGTCTCCCCTTCTCTGAACTGGTTCACCAACATGACATGACGTGAGTCATTTCGTTGGCTTTCTATGGGGTGGGGGGAGGGATTCCATGCCTTGGTGACTGTCTCCACCGATGCCCCCAAAGGCTTAACCAGCCCCCATTAAGATCCCTGGGGTTGGGTCAGCCCCCGACTCTGTGCCTGCCCTGCTGAGCAACCCAACCTGGAGGGAGGTGACTCACCCCAGGGGGCCCCCATGATCCCCAGCTACCACTCTTACCTGGCGAGGATTAATAAATATTTTCCAGTGGCCAATCTTTTTTTTGTTTTTTTGGCCACGCCGCGCAGCATGCAGGATCTTAGTTCCCCGACCAGGGATCGAACCCACACCCCTGCAATGGAAGTGCGGGGTCTTAACCACCAGATCGCCAGGGAAGTCCCAGATGGCCAATCTTTTAAAAATGATTTTGGAAAATATGAGGGGGAAAAAACCCATAAAAGCATAAATGAACCCCAAGTCATCCATGATCCTACCACACTGAGAAAGGCACTGGTTTCCTTTAGATATATTTTCTAGTACTTTTTTCTCTCTCTGTGGGTGGATTTTTTCCCCCACCATTCTGTATACAGTTGGCTCTCTGTATCTGCGGGTTCCACAGCTGTGGATATGGAGGGCCAACTGTACCATGCCATTTCACATATGCGACTTGAGCATGGGTGGATTTTAGTATCCGTGGGGAATCCTGCAGTTAACCCCCTGCAGATACGGAGGGACAACTGTACAGGCATATCCTGAGAATATGCCTTTTTGAATTGCAAGGATTCAACTCTTAAGCAGTATGGTAGACAGCCTCCAGGGGGCACTAGTGATCCCCCTTTCCTGGTATTCACACCAAGGTGCCAGACATGTAAGAAAAGCTTTCTTGGACCTTCTATTCCAGCCCAGCACCAGGTGAATACACCTGAGTGAGTGACCTCAGTTGAAGCCATAGGGAACAGAAGAACCCCCCAGCTGAACCCCTCATGACCTTCTGAATCATAAACAAATAAAATGGTGGTTGTTTTAAGTGAGTAAGTTTTGAGACAGTTAGGCAGCAATAGATAAACAAAGCACATCCTGAGACTTGAAAAGAAGAAATGAGCTTAAATGGAAGGAAAGAGGTTGTTGTTTTTGTTTGTTTGTTTTTAAGGTATAAAGAAGTTCCTGGGAGTTGGGGTATTTAGTCCCCGGGCCAAGTCAAGGAGAAAGGTGACAGCATCTGTCACTGCATATCTTAGTTATACAGTGATGCCCATTTGTCTGAAAGGGCTTGACATCAACCTGGGTGGAGGCACAGGACTGAAGCAGATGGCCTCTTTCTTCCAGTTGCAAAGACTCTTTGTAGTTTCATCATACATCCAGGCCACTCCCAGGAACGTCAGCACTGTTTCTATACAGGAAAATGGATGACTGGCCTCTCCAGCAAGTCTGGCTCCTCTTCCCACCTGACTTTGCAAGTAAACAACACTCCCCTATGTGTCTGTGGTGGCATGTGGTGGGGAGTCATGAAAGAGCCACAGACCCGTATCACCCACTCCACATCTGAAGGTCTGGCCTGGGACTGGATGCCTGGGCCCTTGATGCCTGGGAACGTGCACAGGTGTTTTTGGTTGTTGTTTATACTCCACATCCTGGCAAAATCATCACCATCATTATTAGCTACCATTTATGGAGCACTGCGTAATAAGCATTTCACACACATCAGCTTATTTAAACCTCCCAAAATGTTTGTGAAGATCTTATCACCCTCATTTTGCAGTGAAGAATTTGGAGCTCAAAGTGGTCAGACTATTTACCTGAGATCAAGCTGCTGGTCAGCAGCAGAGCTGAGATTGGAACCCAGGTCTCACTGCCCCTCCAGGACCCCAAGACCCAGCTAGATGGGCTCCTGCCTCCATATCTGTCCTGGTGTCTGAGGACAGTTAACCGCTACCATCGCTGATCAGTGAGTACCTGGGTTGGTACATTTCTTCTCAATACAGTGGTATCGTTACGGACTACTCTTTAAATTAGGGTTCTCAGCACATCTGGATGGTGTTGTTTGCCTTTCTTTAATTTCTATCCTAAAGTCTCAAAGACAATTCATAGTACCATTGGCCACATAAACACACCTAAATGCATTAAAAGTCCCGAATGAAAACAGAGCCATCGATTAAAGAACTAAAAGTCAACAGCACCTAAGCTGCTGAGCGTTGATGGGCACAAGTGACATCTCAGTAATGATACTGTTTCCCAGTCTGTCTTCTCTACGTTTGTCCATCTGGGCTCCTGCACCTGGTCCCAGACCATTTGAACCAGTACCAGGCACCAGATCAGGGGGCTCTGTGAGAACAAGCATTAGCAGGTGGGGGATAAGGCCCATTCTGAGGTTAACCTGTTCCTTAAGATGCTTTGATAGCTGGTTCCTCAAGACACGAGCCAGGACCCTACTCATCCTTTAGGTCACAGTTTAAAGGCCACTTCTTCCAGGAAGCCTTCCCTGACTGCCCCCCCCAGCCGAACCCGCCCAAGATAACGTAATGTTATGGTTGCACACTTCCATGGTACCCTGTCCTCCTGAGAGCAGGGACCAGATCTCTCCTGCTCTTCACTGTATCATCAGTACCTGGTACAGCACTGGGCACAAAGTGGATGTTCAATAAACGCTTGCTAAATCAATAACAGGGTCAGGCTGCCTTTTCAATCAGTCCTTGTTGGCTTCTGGCGAAGACCTCATCCATGTCATGGTGGGATGGCTGTGAAAGCTACGGCCTGACTCTCCCTGATGACCGGGGTAGTCACTGCGTGATTAGGATAACAAAGATTTCCTCAATACAGGCCTTCCCTTTACTTTATAAAAGACCACCCAGGATGGACAGTGGTCTCTTGCTGAGACCTAGACTTTGACCTCCTCAGAGGAGGGTCCATCTGATATCCATGATGGTACAGAGCCTAGGGCTGGGCTGGGGGTAGCCTTCAAAGCACCAGGACTTAAGGTGTGGAGAAGTCAGCTGTTCCTACCAAAGGGGCAATGACCTACTCAGGCCTTCAGTGGCTACTCACAGCCTTGCATAGACCCAGCTGATCATAACACACTTAAATCTCAGGGTGGCGGGGACTGCCATGGCTCCAACCAGCTGCCGGCTGTAGGAGGCCTTTGGGAGCACCTTATTCCCCAAAGCAGTGTGGTCCTTAGATCTGGCCCCTAGGCTCCCTCTCCTCTGGCCATGCCACTCTTCATGGAGCAAAAGGCTCCCAGGGTCCAGGAGGTGTGCCCACGCCCCGCTTTCCAGGCCATGCTCTGGTTACGAGGACTCCAGAACTCTCTGCCCGAATGGCCTGAAGGCTTCATGAATGCACGTACACGCTTCTGAGCAGGGACGTGGCCTTCCCCGGGGGTATATTTAGGTCTGAGGGGTGGCCAAGTGTCAGCTAGCAGGGTGGAGTGTGAACCATACTTGCACGCACAGACTGACGTGCCCCCATGCATTCAGACGAGGGCCCTCCCAGTGCAGGACTGAGCAGGGGGTGGTGCCCCATGAGGGGCCCCAACGGCAGTCTGACCTCGGTCCCTGCAAACATTAGGAGCAGGCCTGCTCATGAACCTGCCCACTGGAGACGCTGTGAGCAACGTGGTGATGTCATGCCATCACCAGCACCTACTGTCGCCTTATTCACCTCCTTCCCCTGCCCTGTATCCCTGAGGAAGCTGCTGGTCCCAGGCTAGGCCTGCACTGGTGCTGTTCGGGCAGGAGCAGAGGTCCCAGCATCAGCAGGGTTGCCTGCATTCTCGCAAATGTGAACACCTACACACAGAAGGGGAGAGAGTGTGAGTTTGAATGTTTAAATGTGTTTGGGTGACTGTGAGCAAGAAAATGAGGGAGGAAGTGAGCAAGTGAGGGGGAGTGCAAGAGCAAAGGAGGGTGAGCACGTGAAAAAGCGCGTGCGCACGCGAGAGGAGAAACCTGTGTATGCCCGTGCACGGACCTGGAGATACACCAGTGCCCACCACAGTACCCAGGAACTGCGTGCAGTGAGGGAGGGCAGGAATGTGCCTGCTTATCTGCATGTGCAGGAGAAGGGGGCGTCGTTGCAGGAAAGAATGAGACCTAAAGAGGAAACAGAGAACAAGCGTGTCCATTTCTAAGAAGCATCTCTAGCGGAAAGGGGTGGATGACAGGGTGATGGAGTTAAGAGGTCCTGGGTGTGCAAGAGGAAGAAGACTCATAGGTGCGGGAGCTGCACGTGCCCAGGGGACTGCGTGTGGGTATGTGCACATGCATACGTGAGCACGAGGCTGTGACAAGTGACAGCAGATATGAGTGTGTGTGCGCCTGTGTGGAACGCCTCCGGGGGTGCGAGTGAGCGTGCCTGCCCCGGGGGCAGCTGTGGGCTGCCTGCAGGTGTCGGCGATGCCTGAGGATGTTTTCACCCAGAAATCTCAGTCTGGGAGGACTGGATGACGCTAGCTAGGGTCTGGGTGACCGCGGCCCCGGGAGTGTTGGCCATGTCGCCCCCCGCCTGGCAGCTCCTGTGGGAATGAGTGAGTCACCCAGGCATGGCTGGTCCTCACTCTGCCTTGCCTCTTAGTCTCGCCCAGTGGGGAAGACAGCTGGGAGGGGGAGAGATTACTCGAGGGCTGTATTTTTACATCATCATTATGCAACTGCTTGCAGTGTCCATGGGCTCATTCTAAAGGCCCAACGCCCCAGGTCTCTGGGCCTGTATGCCTCCATCTCCTTTTAGGTCCAAGGTGCAGCTTAGGTTGGTGGTTTTGGCTGACGAACACTGTGGAAGTCTACTCCTTACCAGGTTCCAGGACCACCCTATTTACAATGCCAACCATCCCCCCGCCCCCGGCCACCCAGTCCCGGTCCTTTCCCACCTCCCCCTTTTTGGCTTTAATTTTCTCCACAGCACTTATCACCATCTGCTGTACTATATATTTTACTTATTTATTGCCTATCTTTCCCTTAATAGCAAATGCCTATGTCATTTGCCACATTCCAGGCATTGTTCTGAGCTCCATTTAATCCTCCAACAACCGTACATGGTAGTGAATGTTATTCTTGCCATTTTGTAAATGGAAGGCAGAGAGGTTAAGTAGCTTGCCCAGGATCACCCCAACGGTGAATGGTGGAGCTACGCCTGGGTCCAGGATGCCTGCTCTTAACTAGGGCACAATACTGTCCTGTAAGGGTGGGAAATTTTCTCAGGTTGCTTCATTGTTGAAACTCCAATGCTTACAGAGTGCCCAACACATGGAAGTGGTCAGTGAATAATGAGTAAATGGATGAAGAAATGAGTGAATGAACGTTGCCATGGAGGATGGAATAGAGAGGTAGTTGCCTTCAAAGAGCTCACGGTCCCATGGAGGAAACAGACAAAAAGTTATTTCAGTATCATATGAAGACGGCGTCATGGGTGCCTAGAAGGGCATATAACTTGCCTGGCCCCTGGCAGGCGGGCTTTCCAGAGGAAGGACACAGATAGGGACAGGCACAGTGACATCGCCCAACTCCTCCAAACTCCTCCCTGGGGACAGACATACCTTAGTTCTTCCTGCCTCAGTCCACAGGGTGCCAGAAGATCAGAATGGCTCAATGGCGACAAGGAAGGCAGAATGGGGTAGCGGCCAGGAGCCTGGGCTCTGGAAGGAAACTGCCTGGAGGGACTCCTACTCTACTGAACACTGGATGAACCCGGACAGACCCTCCAACCTCCCTGAACCTTGGTCCTTTCTTCTATGAGACGGTGATAGCAAATAATACCAACTTCCTAGGGTAGCAGAGAGGATTGCATGAGATATAGGTTGTGATATTATGATTTATCAGAAATATATAATTCGTCATTCAGATGACCAAAATATATATTTCTCATATATATTTGGTCTTCAGCCACAGTTCCTAACTCACAGCTCCCAAAGTCTTTGGAATTTCCTGAGCTACTAGAGCAGTGGGATCATATTTGGTCTCTTGTCCTTAGTTCCTGAAAATGCTTCAGGGAAGGTGACTTTTGGATCCCACCCAAGGGTGGGGGCTGGTTGCCAGGAGAACCAACCATGTGATTAGAGCACTGGAACTCTCCAGTCCCAGACCCGACCTCCAGGGAGAGGGGCTGGGGGTTGAATCATTCGCCAATGGCCAATGATTTAATCCACGATGTTTATGTAATAAAGCCTCCAGAAACATCCCAAAGGACGGGACCTGGAGAGCTTCCGGGTGAGCGCATGGAGAGGTGGGGAGAGTGGTGCTGGGAGAGGGTACGGGGGCTCCGCGCCCCTTGCCTTGCCCTACGCATCTCTTCCAGCTGGATGGTCATCTATATCCTTTAATAGCCTTTTAAAATAAACTGGTAATCTAGTGACTAAAATGTTTCTCTGAGTTTTGTGAGCCTTTCTAGCACATTAATTGAACCTGAGGAGAGGGTTGTGGGAACCTCTGATATATAGCCAGTCAGTCAGAACTGCAGGTAACAACCTGGGCTTGCAACTGGCGTCTGAAGTAGAGGGCAGACTTGTGGGATTGAGCCCTTTACCTGTGGAATCTGATGCTATCTCCTGGGAGACAGTGTCAGAAATGAGCTGAATTCTCAGATAACCTGCTGGTGCTACTGCACCTTTGCATACATGTGAAAGCATTTAGCACAGTGCCTGGCACAAGGTAGGCAATGTGCCAGGTCCAGCGGAGATGACCAATAATCCTCTTTGATTCTATTCTGGTTGTTGGCTTTTGGGGAGGAATGGGAGAGAAGGTTGGAATTAAACAAATCACGCTTATTACTGTAGCCTCTCTGCGGTGGCTTCATCCCATTTTCCAGAAGCAGCTCAAAGCAGGGCAGGGACCTTGTCTGTCATACTCACCACTATATCCCTAGCACCTAGTACAGTACCTGACACATAGTACATGCTCAATAAGCATTTGTTGAATGAATGCTTGTGTGATTACATTTATTTTCCTTGTGAGGATAAATGTTCATACTGTTGCTGTTTCCATTTGCAAATAAAGGACTGCAGGACCAGCGGGTTACATGACTTGTCCATAAACACACAGCCTGTGTGCAGAACAGCCAGACTCCAAGACCAGACCCCATGCTCTTTCCTCCACACCATGCTACTCTCTGGATTCCTATACACGGTGTCTTATTTTCTGTGGATTTTTTCTAGCCACTGGGGCCATCCCTGGTTGTAGAATCATCTCTGAATTCTATGACTCATATCTGAATCACAGAACTGTTTAATAGCTGAAAGGGACTTGCGCTGTCACCTCGACCTCCCACCCACTGTGGAAATTTCCTCTCCAGTGTCTATCCAGACAATACTTGAATACCTCCAGTGATGGAACACTCATTTTCTCCTGCATTATCAAGTTCAATGACTGGACTATTTTTAGAGTCAGAAAGAAAGTTCTGCATCCCGTGGGCCAACAGGCCTCTTTTAAATTTCTATGTATTGGATTTATGCCCTCTTCATAAGACACATACAGAATGAATATGCCGTCCCCTTCACAAGACAGCCTTTCAGATGTTTGCAGACAGCTCTTACGTCCCTTTGGAGAAGTCTAGTCCTCAAGCTAGCTGTTTTGGGTCCCACAGCGACACTGGTGCAATGGCATCCATCCTAGCCCATCTCAACAGGCCGTCCTAAGTGTTTTGAGCAATGGCACCCCCTACTGGATAAGGTGAGAATTATACTGAAGGGCTCAATGCTCAGTGGGAGGCTGGAGGAACTTCATCCATAGCTGGGGCAACTGCTCATGGGGTGAAAAAACAACCACTTATTTTAAAGAGTCATGGCTTTAGAGTCACACCGAGCTGTTTTCCATGTCTGTCTTAAAGAGGGTCACTGAAGACTCGACACTCTAAGGTTCCTTGCCAATCATGAGGTTTCTGACAAGCTACAGGTTTGAGAGTTCAAAATTAGAATTCAGAATTGGTTATTTCTTAACAAAAAGGTTTGGAAAGGGAGATGTGAGAATATGTGTAGTGTTACAGGATTATGGTGATTTTTCTTTTTCTCTTGTCTTTATTTTCTAATGTTTCTACAATAGATATTTGTTATAAGGAGGAAAAAAAAACAATAAAAACTTTTACAAAAGGAAAAAACACAAAAAAGTTTCCCCCACCTTCCTTCATTCATTCCTCCCAAGGCTGTTAATCATGACTTGGGTATTTGGTCTACAACTGGACGTGCTGCTTCTCCATGGGCAGGAGTGCCTTGGTAATGTTTCTGTGGCGAGAGCAATGGCCCGTGGTTCAAGTGTGGTCAACCAGACTCAAGCAGCACAATCTGACATTCACAGCCAGGCTTCTCCTCAGGGCTGTCAGGGATTTTCTCCACTTCGTCCACCCCACCCTTGGCTCATGCCACGGTCAGGCTGTGTTTCCTAATCTTACCTTTCGAAATCTGCCCAGCACACCACAGGCCAGTGGTCATGTCCTGATCAAGCCTGGACTCCCCAGCTCTTCACCCTTCTCTCCACCCTCCCCGCACACCCTCAGCTGCCTCTTCTTCCCTCCAGATGAGTCTACAGCAGCTCCAAATGATAACAGGTCAGAAAGACATCAGGGATTAGAAAAACAAATCCTCATTGAAACGAAGACCTACAGACCAGCTGAGTCACTCCTCTAAAGCAAATTCACAGCCACCCAGGCTTTCCTCCAGCCCCAGTGCCATCCGGAGCTCTCTTCCTCCATTTGCAGCTTGGGGGGACCTGGTGCTGGGAAGACTCACCCGGCAGCCTCTCGCTGCAGCACATGTCCAGGGCCCCTCCCTCGGAGTCATCAGCAGTATGGTTCTCTCTCTCTCTCACTCCTGCAGCAGAATGAAAAATGTGAGATGAGGCTGTTGAGCTGGGATCAAGACAAAACCCTGAGCAAAGAGAAAAAGCCTTTCTTTCTTGCACTGTGTCCCTTGGAATAACCCTGCCCCATCAGGGGGACCAGAGGAAAAGACCAACCTACAGAGGGGTCAAGCTGCAGAGGCAGAAGCAGAATTTTACAGGTGTCTTCCAGGTGGAATAACCACCAGCAACATCTCTAAAACCACCATCAGCACCATCATCTCTGCCACAGAAGGAGGGCTTACTACGTTCAAAGCACTTTACAAACTTCATCACACTGAATCTTCATCAGGGCCCCATGAATTAGGGATCATTCCACTGGCTCAGAGAAGTCAAGTAACCTGCCTCAGGTCACACAGCTCATTAGGGTAGAGCTGGGTACGAAATTACAGTCTAGGACTCCAGGCTCACACTTTCACTGCTGTGCCATTCTGCCTCCTAGTTCCTGTGGGTTTGAACCATGGGTGAGCAAGAGGGATCTGGGTAACATACAGTGTGTGTCCAGCTCCCCACATCTGCACATTCCCTGTGCCTCAGGCAGTAAAAAGTGGTATGCAAAACTCTTCTCTGGAAATAGCTAGAAAAAATAGCTGTATATGTATATGCATTTTCTAAATGTTCTATTTCTTTTTGAACTCAGAAAACCCTCTTTCTAGCTCATCAGGGCACCTTCCAGGACTATGCTGGGGACTAGTTTTTCTCCTTTACCCAGTAAGCTGGGAAAAAGGTTGCTGGAGATTAGTCAGACCCCAGACAGTGTCTGCACTTAGACATATCCTGAGGGTAATTGCGTTGCTCTCAGGGCTTCCCCTGCTTTGGGAATAGCCTGCCGTGCAGGTGTGGGCTCCAGTGGCTCTGCCTGCCCTTCGTGTCTGACCCCTGGCAGTAGCTGACTGATCCAGGGCTGGACAAACCCACTAGGCTGGGCCAATCAGACCCTCTCCTCTGCACTTTTAAAATGCATTCTGGGGGCTGAATCACGGTAGCCACAGTGTCCTGGAGAGAAGGTCCAAACACATCTGCTGCCGTGGGTCTTGGAGCTACTTCATTCCGGCCCATCTTGAGTCTTGATTGGGCAAAATTTCTGTTAAGGCCATAAGATGCCCCAGTATCCTTCCAATAAATTCCAACATTTTAGCTCAAACCAACAGCATCTGATTTCTGAAATTGGCAACCAGAAGAAACTTTAATACAGCTAGCATAATACTAGCTAGCTAGCATAATACTTGCTATTATTGCTAGCATAATACTTGCTAGCATAATACTTCCAAGAAGTTCAGGAGGTCAGCTGCCTCTCCACCCACTAGTCCTGCAATCCTGCCTCTCGGACTGGTCCTGAGGCTGATTCCAGGCCCAGCTGCAGATCGGAATCAATGAAGGGCAGACAGGCCGGGTTAAGGATGGTGACCATTTTCATTCTGACATCTTCTGCTCTCAATTGGCAATTGTTTTATTTTTTCCTCACTCCAATTGGCAGGGTCTCTGAGAATCCCAAATCCCAGGGCCCAGCTCTCCTATGGAGAGAGGGCTGCTATCTTCAAGGCCCTTTAAATGTCTCCTGAGTCTCTCCACTTTTCTCCCTCTTCACTACCTACATCTTGGCCCAGGGCAGCATCTCTTGCCTAGATTACTGTGGCAGTCTTTTAACTGGTCTCTGGCATCCACTCAGCCTGGCCTCCAAAACATTCTCCATATGGCTCCAATACATACGGCTTCATAGGTTGTGCACTTTACAACCTGTACATCTGGATGGGGCAGGCCTGAGCTAGAACTTTTTCACAACTCAACGTTTATCATATAACTTTCCTTAAAAAAAATACTTGAATGGCATCCTATTACACTTGGAACAAAGGCAATGGCAACCTTTGACATGGTTTATCAGATCTTGAATGGTCTAACCCTTGTTCATCCCTCCAGCTTTATTTCATGCCCCTTTCCCCGTTAACCTCTGCACTCTAGCTACACTGGGACAGGCTCTTTCCTTCATGATGCCTTTGCACGTGTTTTTCTCCTTGCCTGGAGAGCCCCTCACCCGCTCCAGGAGCTCTACTTCCCAGTACTTTTGTTTTTTTTAAACATCTTTATTGAAGTATAATTGCTTTACAATGGTGTGTTAGTTTCTGCTTTATAACAAAGTAAATCAGCTATACATATACATCTATCCCCATATCTCCTCCCTCTTGCGTCTCCCTCCCACCCTCCCTATCCCACCCCTCTAGGTGGTCACAAAACATCCAGCTGATCTCCCTGTGCTATACGGCTGCTTCCCACTAGCTATTTTCTTCCCAGTACTTTTTACTCACAGCACTTGACAGAGTTTGAAATTTCATTTTAACTCAGGCCATTATTTGACTAACATTAGATTATAAGCGACAGGAGGGCAGGGACCACCATTTGTTTCATTTACCATTGTATCTTGAAAGCCTCGAATAGTGCCTGGTTCACAGCAGGTGTTCAATAAATAAACAAACACTTGTTGAATAACTGAATGTTGCCCTGACCTTCTTGGAAAAACATCAGGAACCTCAAACATGGCCATCATCTGAGCTGCCTTTGTGAAGGCAGTTTTTTTTGTTTTTTTGCGGTACGCGGGCCTCTCACTGCTGTGGCCTCTCCCGTCGTGGAGCACAGGCTCCGGATGCACAGGCTCAGCGGCCATGGCTCACGGGCCCAGCCGCTCCACGGCATGTGGGATCTTCCCGGACCGGGGCACGAAGCCGTGTCCCTTGCATCGGCAGGCGGACTCTCGACCACTGCGCCACCAGGGAAGCCCTGAAGGCAGTCTTTGTGAAGTCACCTGGAACCTTCCTCCACAGCTACTGTCCACAGCAGGCCCAGAATCACACATCGGGAAGGCCTCTCATTTAGCAGAGGAGGAAACGGAGGCACAGAACCGAGGTCTGACTTGTCCCAGGTGATATATCGAGTGGGTGGCCATGTGGATTGGGATGGAGAACACCTACCCCCTACCTCCCGATCTGAAGCTTTTTCTTTATTTATCTTGAAGAGCGCCCCAGCTGGAGGGCAGCCCCAAAGGCCTGGCCCCTAGCTCAGTGCAAAAAGGTAACTGAGGTATCCTGATACCTCTGGAGGGGGACCCATGTGTGACTCACAGCTGCTTTCACACCTTAAGCCTCCCAGGCCCCAAGCCGTGTTCAGAATAGCTCAGCGCTGCATGTGTGCAGCGGACTCTATAAATAAGCTTCCTAGAAAATGACTAATTTCATAATCAGGAAAGCAGAAAGAGTAGCACCTCTCGTCTGTAGAGGAAAATGGAGCTAGAGCCTGCTCTCGGCCGGGCAGTTGAAGGACTCCAGGCAACCTCGCCAAAACCTGCATGTCTAGGCTGTTCAGGGGAGGGTTTTAATTAGATTTCCAAAGAGAAGAGCTCGTCCATTCAGGCTGAATGGAGAAGCCCAGTCTCTGGGAACTGCCCTCCTTCCTCCCTGCCAAGAGCAGAAATAGCTGCTTGCAGTAGATTACTGCAGGCTCCTTCTCTCCTCTTCTCCACTTCTACCAGCCGGGCAACAGGAGCAGAAAACTGGCCTGTGACAACAGGCAGCAACTTGCTGCACTGGCCCCTCACTGCTGCTCTTAGAACCAGAGAACCCCAGACATAAAGGGACTTGGAGATCACCCTGCCTGTCCTTCCCTCACCGATGGAGAATATCTGGGAGGGAGGAGAACTTTTCCAAAGCCATTGCCCCATTCAACAAGCGTTTACTGAGCACCTCCTGTGAGTAAGGCACCAGGGCTATCCTAGGAACACAGTGGTGAACAAGCCAGGCCCTTCCCCCCCGAAGCTCCCAGTCTTCCAAGGGAGACACACAGGCAAACATGATCGTTCCCACACCTGCTTTAATAGGCTGCATGCATGTGATACCTTGGGGAGCTCAGCTTGGCTCGTGGTGAGGGGGCGGAGGGTGGATATCTTCTGCAAGGGAAGATAGGACCTGGTTCTTAAAGGATGTTTCTAGGTGGATGAGAGGGTCACAAAGGAAAGAACTTCCTTCATAGTGCAAACAGCAAGAGCAAGAGCTGAGCATCTCGGAGGCCTGAGATGTACGGAATATTTGGCATTAACTGGAAGCAGGTTGGTCAGTGGGATGGGGAAGTGATGGAGGCCGGGCACCAGCAGAGGCACCTGAGCAGGAATCCTGTCCTCTTCCAGTTGACCATGGGGCTTCCTCTGAACCAAGATGTGCCACAGGCTCCCCCACCCCTGGGCTGAGGAGGTCTGTTATAGAAGGGCGATCCGTGGCATGTGTTCGAGGAATAAACATTAGGCCCAGCTGGTGGCATCTGATCTGCTCCCAATCTACTCCTTTTTTGAAACTGGGGTGAAATTCACATAACCTAAAATTCACCATTTTAACCATTTTAAAACATACAATACATTCACAACGCCGTGCAACCACCACCATTATCTAGTTCCAGAAGAGTTTCATCACCCCGAAAGGAAACCCTGTACCCATTAAGAAGTCACTCCCATTCTCCCCTCCCTCAGCCTCTGGCAACCACTAATCTGCTTCCTGTCTCTCATAGATTTGCCTATTCTGCATATTTCATATAAATGGAATCATACAAAAGGAGCCTTTTGGGTCTGGCTCCGTTCACTTAGCATAACATTTTCTAGGTTCATCCCAGTTGTAGCACGTATCAGTACTTATTTCTTTTTAATGGCTGGAAAATATTCTACTCCATGGATGAACTATATTTCATCCATTCATCAGCTGATGGACACCTGGGTTGTTCCCACCTTTTGGCTACTGTGAGTAGTACTGCTATGAACCAAACTTCTCTTTTAAACTCTGCTCCCAACATGCTTACGACTTTGGGCAGTCCTCTCTCACCCTGGGCCCCTGAGGCCTCATCTATAAAGTCAGGTGGTAAGATCCTCCTTGAAGCTTGAACGTCGTCACAGTCATTTGTCCATTCGTGTGTGAAGGTAATGTGTACCTGGCTGGGTACTGGAGACCTGGCCTGGACCAGCCCACCTACCTTCCTGGAGCTCATGGCTGGTGGGGGAGACAGGACAGCTAACGCTGTGGCCTGGGAGAAGCGTGCTAACAGAGGCCTGTCGGGGATGGGCTGGGAGCATCTCACCTCTGCCTGGGCGGTGGAACGGTGGATGGGTGGGTGCTGTCAGGAAGCATCCGGTAGCGGATGCCAGCTTTGCCCAGGTCGTATGCAGAGAAATAGCTGACAGGTTTGGGGAGGGGGGCAGAGGAGCTTGCGCCCTGTTCCCAGGTGGGTGAGGGGTGAGGAGGAACTGGGATGCTGAAGCCAGATTCCTGGGTGGGAGGCTGAGCCCCCAGGAACCTCCTGACCCAACCCCAGGCAGACATGCCCTCTACCTTGGGCTTCATGCTCCTGGGGCTCCCGGGGCCCTCTAGACACCCCGAACTGTCAACTCAGAGCCTCTGCCACCCTCCTGAAGCTCCGATCCCACCAGACATCCCTATTCTCTGAATTCAAACCTGTCCACTCCCACTTCTAGGCCTTTGTTTGTGCTGTTACCTCAGCCTGATGTTTCCTTTCCTCCTCCTGCCAAGTCTTACTCATTTGCAGTGTTACCTCTTCCACGAAGCACCCCCTGATCTCCCGGGAAGAATCACGCTCTCGCATCCCTGGGCCACGCCCCCACACCCCTGGCTCATGCTCTTCTCTGCCTCTGACTTTGTTCTGCTGCTTAGTTAGCTGTCTGTGCACCTGTCTCCCGCACCAGGCAGCCAGTGACGTAGGAGCATCCCCACCCCCTCAGCCACCCCCTGCATCCGGGGTGTTCAGGGCCCGAGCCTGTTGATGTACATGTTAAAGGTCAAATGGAGGGCAGTGGAAGGGTCTCAGGATTAATGGTTTTGGGGTTCTGGGAGGGTAGAATCTAGCCAGGAGCTTCCCAACCTCGAGAAGATGGCCAGACCATGGCCGGAAAGAGACCCATAATGCCATCCAGATTTTCATCAGCACGTTCCGTGTAGAGGGGCAGAGGACATTCTGGCTTCATGGAAAACCAGCTGACCACCTCACGCAAATGAATGTGTCCCAAAGCAGGCAGGTGGAGAGGCCTCGCCCCTCCTCCCTGGGGCGGCGGCAGGGAAGCACACACACGCTTGCTCACTGCGCTCACTCATCATCATCCCTACGGGGTCTGGATGGGGAAAGGCACCATCGGGGCCAGGGCAGGAAGCCTTCTCAGCACAAAGCACATGGGAGATGTGAATGGAGGAGAGAGGCCGGCTTTAGAACATCCAAATAGGGAAACTGAGGCAAGAGAGGTTAAGTGACTTGCCTCAGGTCACACAAGGTGTGAACAATTGTTTTCAGGTAGTTAAACCAGATTCCCTTTTGGGAGTTACCTCCCTCTTCCCCAGGTGCTCTGCTTGTCCCTTGCTACAGGGAGGGTCCAAGACCAGAGGTCACTCTGTGTCACACCCCAAAGCCTTGTAACACGCAGCCTTCCTGCCTAAGTTAGTCAGTTTCTGTTGCTGGCAACCACAGAGCTCAGACTGATGCATGCCGCAAACTAGTGGAAGAAACAGGCTCCGAGCCCAGGACTCCCAATGCTTAGTTCACTGCTATTTCCATCCTGCCAAGCTGCCTACCCTCCCTGCCCAGCTGTCCACTGTCCAGCCATCTGTCCCCACGTCTGAGCAGACTGCAAACTCGGAGTGTTCTGGATCCCAAACACAGGGTCTGAGTGTTCTCCGCTTGGGATGTGCCCAGATGAATGATGCCTTCTCCAACTTGCTCTGTTGGTGGGAGACTGGGGCATGGGCCTGGCAGGCACCCCAGGGAAGGGAAGATGGAAGGGTGCTGGAGAGGCCCAGCTTGCAAAGGGGTGGGGGTGGTTCGGCAACAGAGTTTTCCATCTTCCTTGTGAGTCCGATTCAGGGACTGGAACATTCACGTGTTTGGCTAGTGTTTACCAAACACCTACTACGTGCAGGCCACGGGGTGAGGCCCTGGGGATACAATGAAGTACACGCTCTCACGGCACAGTGGGGCAGTGCAGGTAAGCAAAAGGCAATGAACACAGGTGGCCCGTTTGATGGGAGAAATGCAGGGTGCTGTGGGGATGCTGGTGAGGCCCCCAGTGAGGCAGAGGAGTCAGGGAAGATTCCCAGGAAGGGATCTCTGATGAGACATGAAGGAGGAGCAGCGGTCAGAAGCTGTGGAGTGAGAGAGGAGCAGCTGGGGTGCGCCGGGCAGAAGGAGGGCCCATGAATGGGCCTGGAGTTGAGGGGAAGCAGGGCACACTCAAGGAATGGAAAGAAATTCAGTCTGACAAGGGCATGTGGGAAGGGAGTACGGACAGGGAGATTTACCGAGGTGCTCACTTGTGATGTTATTTCTTCGTGTCTTCCTCCTCCCTCCCCTTTTTCCCAGAGACATAAGGCAGACCTTAATTCTCACAACAGCCCTAGAAGGAACATACTATCATTACCTGTAGTTTCTAGATGAGAAAATAGAGATCCACAGAAGTGCAGTGACCTGCCCAAGGCCACAACGCTAGTAATGACAGATCTGCTTCTTGCCGCCCATATTCCTCAGCTCTCTTCTCTTCTGGCTTTCAGCCTTCGTTGTTAACAACACTCTGAAAATAGGGAGAGAGTGAACACGAACGTAACAGCAGACTACAGCAGTTGCGTTATAGATGTTCTTTGAAAAATCCTCACCATAGGTCTTTGGGCATCATCCCATTTTACAGATGAAGAAACTGAGGCTCAGGGGGTGAAGTGACTGTGCTAGACTCTCACAGTGGGTGAGTCATTGAAGGAGCCTGAGGGAGACTCCAGTCCCCAGGGCTCTGAAGGAGCTCACTGCTGCGGGGCCGTTACCTTGTGTGTCCTCCCCAGGAACAGAACAACAGGAAGTGCTGCCCTGGACCCCAACCTCAGGTTTCTCCACCTGAAGCAGCGGCCCCGGAAGCCCTCCTTGGGAGACTGGCTGGAGTGGAGAGTGTGCATGATGGTGGCAGCTGTGCTCCATTACTGGAGGAACAAATGTGCTCCATGGCCAAGGACCCAGCAGCCCTGGGCTCTAGTCCTAGGCCACCGTAGGACCTTGATCCAGTCATTTCCTCTAATCTGAGTGTCAGTAGCCACAAATGAAAATCAAAGGAATCGAATTTAATGACTTTTAAGGGCCTTTCCTTAAGGTCAAGTTTCAATTCTGGGGCTCTCAAGGTTTGATGAGGCGGAGGTGGTGGAGTGGCAGGGAAGCAGCAGAGGGTGCTCCCAGCACCAGGGAAGCAAGCCCTTGGCCCATGCAGCCTGGGGCAGAGGCTGCCCAACCTTCAAGTGGGGAAGGTGTTCCCACCCCAGCCAGTTACTCATGGAGGCCCAGCTCAGCTGTGTGGATCAGTATGTACTGAGGACAGTCCTATCCGTGTGGTGGACAGGAGCCCAGAGATGATCAATCAAACAGCGGGATTTCAGAGTTCAAAGGTCATCTGGTTTAACCATCTGCTCTGCAAGATTCTGAAAACATCCCCCTTCTGCTCCCTCTTTCTGCACTCCCCATACTCCAGGTATACAGTTTAATTTACAAGGAGGAAACAATTACAAATGTGAAGGCGTGATCACACCTCTCAGGAGGGGGCTGGTCTGGTATTTCCATTTTGTTAGATGCTTGCTCCTACTTATGATACCTTGGAATGCACTTTTCCCTTCAGGGAAAAGCCCCCTTTTCCCTTCTCTGCTTGGAAAACTCTTTAAGACCCTTTCAAGACCCTGTTCAAATGTGACCCCTTCAGCAGAACCCTCCCTTAGGAAGAACTGGATACCTGCCTTCTGTTCTCACACTCTATTCGGTGATCATCTATTGTTTTAAAAACTTATTTTATTTTTGGCCATGCCACGTGGCATGCGGGATCTTAGTTCCCCGACCCGGGATCGAACCCGTGCCCCCTGCCATGGAAGTGCAGAGTCTTAACCACTGGACTGCCAGGGAAGTCCCTCGGTGATTATCGTTGATGCCTGTATCGCCACCTCACATGGAGCTACCGGAACACAAACCTGTGGATTATAATCACGGCAGCCTCCTTTTACTGAGTGCTTACTGAGTGCTGGATGCCTTGCCAAGTGCTGTACATGTATTACATCACTCATCCTTCACCAAAACCCTATGAACTAAAACACCGTTAGCCCCCTCCTACACATGTGGAGATAAGGACTTGGAGAGACTGAGTCACTTGCTCAAGGTCACCCAGTTGGTAGGCTGCAGAGGCAGGCTTCAAACTCCGTTTGCCTCAACCCCAGGCCCAGGCTTTAGTGAAACCGCTAGGTGTGTGGCCTCTGATGTGGACGTTCCTGTTTCCTGTATTTAATACCCTAGCTGGCAGCAGACAGATATTCAAGACCTATTCTTGAAAAAATAAATGAAAAGTAAGCTAGGGTTTGAGCATTTATATATGGCTCATTAAAAACGCCACAAAGCGCAGGCTTTGGGATTGGGCTTCCCGAGTCTGAATCAAGGCTCCCTCACTGGCTGCCTGATCTTGGACAAGATACTTGACTTCCCCGTGCCTCAGGTTCCTCATCTGTGAAATGAGGAAAGCAGTGTCTACACTTCAGAGGGTTCTTACGGAGATTAAATGAATTTTGATCCTCACATGAAGTTTTTATATGAGATGCATGCAAAATGCTTAGACAGGGCCCAGTAAACTCCTAAAAATGCTGTCGTCTAGTGTGTCAGGCGTTGCCTGCTTCTCAGTTAATACAGGACTTCTCTCCCATAGGTGAGGTCCACGGAGGCTCTGGGATGAGTCTGGTGGTGTGCTAGCAAACTGATTCTCAGACAAAAGAATCTTTTAAAATAAATAAAAAATTAAAAAGCCATGATTTGTGGCATTTGCTGATTTCCCGGGTGTAAATGCTCCCACCATGGCTGATTTCAAGCTATGAATGTGAAGGGTCATGCTCCCAGTCTTGGAGGAGATGAGGAGTTTTGCTCAAACTCTCTGTGCCTCAGTTTTCTCATCTGTAAAATGGACCTAACTCAAAATATTATAGGTACACAGTAGTAGTACCTAACTCAAAATATTATTGAGATGAGAAAACATAAAACTCTTATAATAAGAGTTCCTAGCACAGAGCGTACCATGTAAGTGGTAACTAATATTACTGTTAAGAGTTTTCACAACACTCAGTCTCACTGCTGCTTGTCTGGCTCAGACACTGGCCCCATCCCAGCCCCTGGCTTTCCGCCTGATGCCCTGGCAGGCAGAGTCTCTCTCTTGGTCATCTGCCTTCTAGGACTGAGGCCTTGTCCACTCTTACAGCTCTGCCCCCTCCACTTGGGAGGGGGCACTGCTGGTTATACACCCACCCTGATCACAAATGATCTTGTGCTTCTGGTCTCTACCTGTCTCTGGTTTTAGCCCTAGACGTCCCTGATGCCAACCCTGGGCCTCGATGCCAGAGCTGCCTGTGCCTTGGTCTGGATCGTCCATGAAGATCCTGTCTGGCATCTGCTCTGCTCTTCGTCGCTTACAAAACCACTTCTCATAGGGCTCGTATGCACTTACAGAGGGGAGAGCTGGGGTGCAGAGCTAGGTCTGCTCCCACCTGCAGCTAGGGAAACCTCTAGCTCCTGCCATACCTCCCTGGGGGGTCTGGTCCTCTATCAGGGCCTCACACTCAGCCTCTGATTTAACTCTTCTGTGCTCAGGTTGGGAAGATCCTGGCACTTCAGGGTTTGGTAAAAGAATCAGGCAAACAGTCAGAGGCAGGGCCTGGGAGGCAGAGGCTGTTTGGAAACTTTAGCTAGGTCTGAGGCATCTTTGCCAGGAGAGAGAACAGAGTGTGAGCCAGGAAGCTGAACGGAATGGGAAAGAGGAAAAAAAAAAAAAAAGAAGAGGGGACCAGGAATCAAGGTTGAAAAGGGTCTGGAAACCTGAGGCCTGGGGTGAGCTGTCAACAGACTCTTCCGTCACTGGTGGAATGCCTCGATACACAACAGACTGGCCATTCTGAGGCTGCATACCTTAAGGCAGCCACGGTCCTCTGCAAAATAGCATGGATTCGGAGGCCAAGAGACACCGGTGAAACGCTGTGCTCTGCCACCCTCTCCCCATGGGGCCCTGGACCAGTGTCCTAACTTCTCTGGGCCTCGGTTTCTTCCTCTGGGCCATGGAAGCAATAGGAGCTGCTGGCCGCAGGGTTGTGGTAATGACCGAGGAAGTGACTGAAGCGCACAAAGTATGAGGCGACCCAGGGCTGACTTCCTCCTCGTCACCACAGCTGACCTGGCTTGAAGCTGCATCTCCTGGTGCCCTCTAAGTCAACCCGGCACGGGAGCCAGGCAGTGCCATCGGCTACAAAGCTCTGTCTCCTTCTTCCTCAGGCTCTGCCAGGTGTTCTGGAGCTAATGAGAACGACGCAGGAGAGACCAGCTTGAGGATGAGCAGGGACTCTCCGGGAGAACCATCCCCTCCCCTCTGGAGAGCCCCGGGCTGTTTGCAGGTGCCCAGGGTCAGACCCAGAGCCCTCAGGAAGGTGGGGCGCCAAGAACTGAAACCCGATGGTAGGATTCCCCAAATCCTCCTCCGCCATGTGTATTGCCCCGCCTCCCAGCCACGCCCACTCTTGCTTCTCAGCTCGTTTCCCCCATTCCTCCTTCCTGGACAGGGCTCCCTGCTCTTCTCCTCCAAGATGTGGCCCCTGCTCCTCCAGGGCCTGCCTCAGCTCATGCCGCCTCCAGGAAGCCTCCCCGGGGAGTCTAGGGCACGTTGACCTCTCTTCTGGCTGAATTCTTCCCCCACCGTTTTGATTTGTAACTCGGCACCTCAAAATGGACCACACTCCACCCTGGGCTGCACCCTCCCTCTCCTGTCCATAAACTTGGCTTCTGTGTGCTGCCCAGGCTGGGAGGGGGCAAGGGATGAGCCTCCTTCTATAACCCCCAAGACAGGGAGTCCAGTGCAGAGAAGGAGGGATGGAAGGCCAGGCAATGTACATCCAGCTCTTTCTGCACATTCAAGTTTGGAAGGAAGATGGGAAGGAGCGACTAAACAGTAGAAAAGAGGGAAGGAAGAAGTGAGTTAAAAGGAGTGAAAGGGGAGGGAAGGGCCGCTACGTGAGACTCAGGACCACAGTCAGAAGAGGACAGATCAGACCATGATCCAGGCTGCCTTGGATCATGCTTTAAGGCTCTCTATAGTTTTCGCGATTATGTAACTCTCTGGCTCAACAGACTCCTCTTTGAAAAACCCTTGGAACTCACCTCCTCCAGGCGGCCTCCCATGACTAACTCTACTCTTTTGCCCATCCCCTTGGCTCCCTGAGCTGTACTGCTTTGCACTCATCAATGCCCATCCATTTCCCATGATGCCAGGTCCTCTGCGGGAAGGGCTGGAGGTCTCTGCCTCACTGGCAGTGAGTTTAACGCTACATTTTTCATCTGTAGTCAAAGATTACACTGTCTTTTTTCATCACCTTTCTTTGAACAATTTCAGACAGTATTTTGGGGATATATTTTGCACAGTTATTTTAGACCCAATCTGCCTCTAAGTAACCTTGAGACAAGACCTGCTGTAATCGTAGATCCGTGTCTTTACCATCAGGCTCGGTATGTTGGGCCTGCGAGGATCCCCAGATGACTAAGTCGTAGTCCCTGCCCTCAACCAGCTTTCAGTCTTGTGAGCAGAGTCAAATTTGTGCCAACTGTCAACAGAGGCTGTGTAACGCGAGTGCCTGGGAGGGCGAAAGGGAGAGTCTGGGAAGCTGGACAGGGAGGTGATGTCTGAGCATCTCAAGGACAAGCAGAGTTCACCAGACAGTGGGGAGGATGTTCCAGGCAGAGAACACTGCAGGGGCAAAGGCCAGGAGAAGTGAGAGGGCAAGGTGAGCTGGGAGAAGGCGGGCACCTCAGTGTGACTGGACAGCGGGCAGGTGAGGGGCCTCACATCACACGGCAGAGGGCTTCGCGCATCTGGCGAACACACACTGACTTTAACTCACAGCCCACTTTTCCTTAGTTAGATTAAGGCAGGGACCGTCATTCTAGTTGGCATCTAGAGATCTGTGTGTGTGTCAGGGAGGGTGAGGGTGCAACAACACAGATGACACAAAAGACCGCATGCCACGAGTCAGACAGAGACGGCAACAATGGTTACCTCTGAGGGCAGGTACTGACTGGGAAGGAGAAAGAAGGGACTTTGCGGGATGATGGAAATGTTCCACATCTCAAGCCCGGTGATGGTTATTCAACTTCATACAATCGTTGAAACTCACTGAATGGAACGCTGAAGGTCTGTACATCTTCTCATTCGTAAAACAGACCTTAAAAATGCGTGTGAGCGTTCTTGCTTGTCACAATGACTGAAGGGTCCTCCTGGGAAATATTCAGGGGAGTGGCCAGGGATGCTGTCATAACAAAGAACTCCCCCACCCAAAGGCCAGCAGGGTCCCTGTTGAGGAACACTGCTGTAGGCCACGGGGAGCTACAAGGGGTTCAAAGAGCAGAAAGAACTGGCTACGTCTGGGTTCTGGGAAGACGGGGCTTTTGAGGTGATGGGAGCCCACAAGGTCCAGGTATCTTGGGTGTGAAGTGACACAGAGGTGGACATATGACCTCCACTGCCACTCCTGGGCCTTATATTTGGCCAACTCCAGCCCACTGGCCCGAAGCTGCCCAGGCCCAGGAGGTGCCCTGGGATGTCCCTCTAAGGCATTCCAGAAGGAGGCCAGCTAAGGAAGTCAGAGGCGGCAAATGTCAGAGGGAAAAGGACACATCCCACCTCTGGCCTCCCTGCCTCCTGATAAGCACCAGGGATGCTGACTGCGATCACCTTCCTCTGAAATGCAGTCTCAAGGAGGCGGGGCGCCCTGGGAGACCGGAGTCACGGGAAGCAGGGCTGGATACTGCTGCTGCTGCTACCAAAAGCTATGCTCTGAAATCATGGGCAAAAGAAGAACACAGCCAACTTACAGTAAAACGCTTGCCTGACACCTTCCTTCAGGAAGCCTTCCCTGACCACCACGCTGGGCAGGTGCCTCTGCTGTGTCCCCACAGCCCTCAGCTCATCACCAAAGCACAATTACTACCTAGGTGTGAATTCTGGCTCTGCCACTTACTTGCTGTGTGCTCCTGGCAAGTTACTTAAGCTCTCTGAGTCTATTTCCTTATCGATAAGCTGAGGATAATAAAAACCTTGTGCAATGAACTGTGATAAAGATTAGGTGAGATAACGTAGTAAGCACTCAGAAAAGTTAGTATTTCAGATTACTGTACCGAGCGTCAGTACAGACCACTGTTGCCCGGTTACTCTCTGGTGCTCCCAACGGACACACACAAGCTCCTTGTGGGCAAGGTCCTCATGGCGTGTGGATTTCCTGGAACAGTGAATACCTGCGTGCATGAATGAATTCCATCCCTAAGATCTCTCCTGAGAGCTTTCTTTTCCCACTCACAATGCCTCTAAATCACAATAATTCTTCAGAAATGGAGGGTGGATTCATTTGTATTCTGTTCCCTTGTCTGTCTCCTCCCTCATGCCATGCAGAAACCTACACAAAATTTACTTAAAAAAATGAATGGGTTCTTCCTGGACCCTCCAGTCCTAAGACTTCACTTAGTGGTCTTTTTTGATGAGTACACAAAAATCCTTAATAAAAAGCACCCTGTGGTTCCTCAAAAAATTAAATACACATTTATCATTTGATCCAGCAATTCCACTTCTAGGTATATACCCCAAATAACTGGAAGCAGGGGCTCAAGCAGATACCTGTATATCAACGTTCATAACAGCATTATTCCATCATTCACAATAGTCAAAAGGTGGAAGCAACCCAAGTGTCCATCAACAGATGAACGGATAAGCAAACGTGTTATATACGTACAACGGACTATTATTCAGCCTTAAAAAGGAAGGAAATTCCGACACACACTACAACACGGATGAAGCCTGAAAACATTATGCTAAGTGAAATAAGCTAGACACAAAAGGACAAATGGTATATGATTCCACTTACATGAGGTACCTAGAACATGTGAATTCATAGAAAGTAGAAGAGAGGTTACCAGAGGCTGCGGGGAGGGGAGAATGAAGGAGTTATTGTTTAATGGGTACAGAGTTTCAGTTCCGCAAGATGAAAAGAGCTCTATGGGTAGATGGTGATGACGGTTGCACAACAATGTGAATGTATTTAGTGCTACAGAACTATATACTTAAAATGGTTAAAATAGTAAATTTTATGTATTGCACCGTAATTTTTAAAAGGCACACCAAAACAAATCAATAAAATGTTGGAGGGACTCCATCTGAAATCTGACACTCCTCCATCACACCCTCAGCGCTCTGTGACTTTGGCCTCCCGGCCCATAATGTCCCTCTCCATCCTCTCCATGGCTCCAGCTCTGGTGTCCATTGTTTTCTTTCTACCCCAGGACCCAGGACCACGTCCTCTGTATCCATGAAATCAACCTGCATCTGTCCACAGACGACATGTACTTTAACCTTGTGCTCTTTTTTCCCCCTCCCCCGGGTCCTGTCATACCCTATTGGGGATGCTTAAATCAGATGCCTTGAGAATCTGAGATGGAAAAGCTGTGTGCTTGAAGATGTTCACTGCTATGTCCACCAATTAAGAAATGATTAAGTAAAGTATGGAAGCCATTGAGGATAGAAGAAGGTCATGTATGAGTACAGAAGTTACAGGGAAAATGTTAAGTGAAAAATGTTGGGTACAAAACTAGATGTGGACTCATTTCAACTATAAAAGATACAGATCTATAGAAGAAACAGAATGGGACATATAAAATCGTGGTTCATTTTACAGTTGTTCTATAGTAGGTTGTGTTATTTTTACAGTGTAATTTATTTTTCAAAGGCTGGCACACTCTTAGGCAGATAATGAAATATACAATCTTTGGAGTCCACTTCAGACAGCCACATGCCACCCACCACTGAAGTCCACTGAATCCCTCCTGAGCGGCTTCCAGAGAGTTGGGGGAGAAAGGGAACATTTCCACTCTTAAGAAAGACATATCAAAGCTTGGTATGTCTCTGTAATGACGTCAACCAACCACCTCACCATGCAAAGGAAGGGCAATTCAGGGTCTGTATCTGCAATCACAGTAACAGGAACCAGACTTGGCCAAGAACAGTTTATCCCCTACATTAGCTCAAAGTTAGGAATTCTCACCAAGATGCTTGCTCGCTTACAAATTGTGGATCCCCTGCATCTAGCTCGAGGAGATCCCTTCCCAACTCAGCATGCCACACCCCAGGTATGGAAACTTGCGTCAAGGCTGCTTCAAGGGGGACACAGGAAGGAGGGTGGCTTTTATTCTATGTGCCGCCGCTGAGCTTTCTTCTGTCTAAGAGTCTGGGGAATTCTGGAGCTTTCCCAGATATTGGTGGCCAAGGTGCTTGTCTCACGTCTCACCAGATGCAAAAAAGATGGGGATGATATTGAAGAATGGGGGAAGACCTTATTTTCCGTAATGCCATGGTTTAAGGTAAGGAAGAGCTTTTTGATGATGGTACTGTTCAAAACCTCAATGGGTTTTTAGTTTTTTTCTTCAGCTGACCTGAGTTTCCAGTTCCTAGAGGTGAAAAAACATGCAGAATCAGATGGAATTTGGACCAGGGCACCTAAAGAGTCTATGATCCTAAGAAGACTTAGACTACCTGTCAACTTGCCCTCTCAGAAGGTCCAGCCTAGTATCTGGCTCTGTCTGCTTGATGGAAGCATCCCGTCTCCTCTGTGACAGGACTGCCTGTCTACCTCCCATCCACCAAATCGTCTGAGTGCCACAAGGAGCCACAGGCCCACACTGTGACAGTGGTCACTGTCCTCCAGGAAGACAACAGTGTGGGCCTACAGATATCACAGACCGTAGTGCTTAGTGCCATAGGGGCCCTAGAAGCCCAAGCCCTACCTCCTAGACATGGGGAAACAGTTTGGGAGAGGGGAAGGACCTTGCCCCAGGTCACTTAATTAGTAGTAAACTTCGGACTGAACACAGGTACTTACACACAGATAGCTGCGCTGACCCACACTGGTAAGAACATATTTCCTGGTGTGTGAGTTCAATTTTTGGTAAAGAGTGCCATACGTTTTGAAATGTTCACACACACCCTGTGTCCAACTGAATGCAGACAGAAAGCTTTAAACAATTAACCATCTTCTGGAGTTTTTCCATTCGCACTTATAGATCCATTTAAACAATTAATTGGGTGCTTAAAGAATTTATACTTCTGTAAATAGTTTCTCTTTCCCCACTGCCCTCTCTGCCATTTTTGGGAATCTGTCAAGTTATTGAAGATGATAATTCCTTGTCCTGCAAATATGGGCCTTTGGGCTAGAGATGAGTTTCTTTAAAATCTCTACAAGGGAAATGGCTGAGGGCATAAGAGTTGCACAAGGGAAAATTTAAAATGAAGCCAGAAGGTTGTATATTTGCACTGGAAAGGGGATGAGGGAAGACCAAAAAATGTTACCATTTTAATTGTTTTAGTCATTTCAGGTATGTTTTACTTTTTCGCCTTAGTCAACAGCCATACTGAACATACAGACGTGACTCAAATTTTCATCCTTGAATGACATCACAGATATTCAAATCATCTGAGCTTTATCATTTTGATCATACATAGCTTACTTATGCCCTTACTATGCTACAACAACTTTATTTAGTCCAAGATAGGAGGCTTCGTACATAAATGGTGGTTTCCAACATTCATTCATTAGACAATTATTTAGTGAGCCACTGCTGAGTGTCGGGCTTGGTTTTCTAGGCATGACGAACACAAGGAGAACAGGACTCCAGTTCTCTTGTACTCATTAACATCATACGACCTCTTATTCCTCAGGTCTGTAAGCACCTATGTGATCTGGGCCTGCCCCTCTCTCCTACCGTTTTCCTTTCCACCCTCCCTCTTGACCTATGTTTTCCGGCCACACTTGCTGTTCCCTGAAAACACCAAGCTATTCCTACCCCCAGGGCCTTTGCACTTGCGGTCTCCTTTTCCCAGAATGCTCTTCCCCAAGGTCACTTCCTCACTTCATTCAGGTCTTTGTTCAAATGCCACTTCCTTGAAGACAATTCTTTTTAAAGGTAAATCTCTTCCCCCACAGTCAACCCTCATCCTGCTTTATTTATCTCCAGAGCATTGCTCACCTCTTGAAATGTTATAGTTTGCTTACGTTTTCTTTTCTGTCTCCCTTGGTAGAGCTCGGACAAGAAGTTCATCTTTTTCAGCAATGTATCCCTAGAGCCTGTGAACAGCCTCACATGTAACAGATGTTTCTATGTATTTGGATAATAAGTGAATGAATGAAGGAGGAAGGAAGCAACTGGCCCTGGACACTTTGGGGTGCTCGGTGAGCCAGCTTTGCAGGAGTCATTCTGGTACCCTGTCAGATCATGGCCCTCACTCCTGAGCCTCCCCTTCCCCCTCCCGCTGGGCTCTGTCTGAGAATGGATGCCCAGCCACTCAGGCTCCAAACCTTGCCGTCACTTCTCATTCCTCCCTCCCTCCACTCCCACATCCAATCCGCTGCCAGCTCTGGTGACACTGTAGCCTCCTGCTTCAACTCCTCTTTCTCTTCATTCTTACAACCCCTCGCCCCCCATCTCCCCTATCCAAACCCTCCTTAACTCTTACCTATACCGCTGTCATTGTTTCCTACCTGGGCTCCCTGCCAGCAGGCTCTCCCCCTCCAATCTGTTCTCCATGGGGCAGCCAGAGTGAGTTTCCTAATGGCCATGTTTGATCATGTCTCTCCCCCACTCAAAAACTAAAGGCCGATGATCACGTGGCTTGGCACTCAAGGCTCCCAGCAACTGCCTCCACCTTCCTACCCAGGCTTCCTTCTCATGGCTCCTCTTTTAGCCTTTTTGCCCAGTTGGAATGAATTGCTTTCCAGTTTCTACACACGTCCTAGAAGCCCCCACCGCCGGCTCTCTGCTCATGCTGTTTCCACTACTTATAATATTTTCCTCCTTCCTTCCGTTGTACAAATCGTTTAGACCCAGCTCAAATGCTACCTCGCTTCTCCAAGAAGCCATTCCTCGTCTTCCAGAAGAATAAACCCCTCCTTCTCGCTTCTATCCAAGGGGTCATCTGTCTCTCTTTTCGGACAGGTTTCAGGAAAGGACAGGCAACGTGACATAGAAGAAAGAGTTCAGAATCTGGGGTCAAAAGCTCTGAGCTGGAGACACAGCTCTCTGGCTCTGAGACTTTTACAGTACAAATCCTTAGATAAGTTAAACTCTGAGTCTTAACTTCCGCATCTATAAAATGGGAATAATAATGCTACTGATATCATGGGTGTGTTATGAGGATTAAATATAAGTGACAGTGTGTAAGAAAAGCTTTGACTGTATATAAACTATCAAATTCAATCATCCTTAGGTGAGAAATAACTGATAAACAAAAGTGACTTCTCCCAGGGAACTTCATGGATGTCCTATGCTGGCTGAGCCCTAAGTCCAGGAATAGATCAGTGGAGGAGGGATTTTTTGAGGGAGAGGGACTTTCAGGATTCAAAATCTCATGTCCTTTGGCAATCTGAAGAAGGGAAGAAGTGGAGGGTGGAGTTCCCTGGTGGCACAGTGGTTAAGAACCCGCCTGCCAATGCAGGAAACACGGTTTCCAGCCCTGGTCTGGGAAGATCCCACACGCCACGGAGCAACTAAGCCCGTGCGCCACAACTACTGGGCCTGCGCTCTAGAGCCTGCAAGCCACAACTACTGAGCACGTGTGCCACAACTACTGAGCCTGTGCTCTAGAGCCTGTGCTCTGCAACAAGAGAAGCCACCGCAATGAGAAGCCCATGCACCATAACGAAGAGTTGCCCCCGCTCACCGCGACTAGAGAAAGCCTGCGCAGCAACGAAGACCCAACACAGCCAAAATAATATGTAAATAAATAAATATAAATTTAAAAAAAAAAAGAAGTGGAAGGTATATCCATAAGGCTGGGGCCTTAATGATATTAACAGCTACCTCTTCGGAGCTTTTTCTATGCCCCAGGCCCTGTGCTAAGTATCCTACATAAATGATTTCATCACAGAGTAATAGAAGAGGAAAACTATAAGTGCTCCCCCCCTTCCCCAGCCCCCCCCCAACAGTTCAGACCTAAAAGATATCCTGACACCAATCCAATGATCTTATTTTTTGGAGAAATTGAGACCCAGAAAGATTGTAAGCATTCACTGCAACTGTCCAGCCAGATCTCTTCACTCTGAGGGTGAGACCCATGGCACTGCAATAACCCACGGGCCACTGCTCATTATGAAGTCTATGTAAATGGTGCTTCTGGAGCACAACGCCATTTACAGGCACAACCATGTGAGTGGTGGCCCCTGGAGTTATGCCAGCTGGTCACCCTGTCTCTGCTCCATACCAGGTTGCTCACCCAAGAAGGAAGCTCTTGAGAAAAGAACCTCAGGCCCCTAGAGACTGAACACTGTCCTCCTTGCCAACTCCCCCATCCAACAGAGTCTTCTCAAAGATGACTGACTTTATCCATTCCCCATCCAGCTTGCACTCCATCAACATACATCTCGGGGCACCCTCTCTGCACCAGGCATCGGGTTCAGCTCTGGGGATACCCAGTTGCCTTTGAGGGAGCCTTGCCTGAGCCATCACCCGAGCCTGGTGAGGCTGTAACTCAAGCTTCCCCAGCAGCTCTGTCAGCAACACCAAGAGGCCGCACTCAACAAACATCAAGGAGGGAGAGGTGGTCGGACAGGAAAGACTCAGAGACCTCTACAAAGGGATGATGAAGGGAGCCTGGTTGGATTAGAAGACCTAGGCCCTTAAGGAGGGGGGTAGAGTGAGGGGGAAGGCACACAGTCAGGTCAAGGTGGGGGAAAGGGGGATGACTCCTTGACCATGACATTACCTGGTCCAACTAAGGACACTGGTTCAGTGACTCCTGGGAGAACCAGGACTAACACCCTGGAATCTGATCTCCTGTCCAGGACTGCTTCATTCTCCCAAACTAAATCTCAAGATCTCCTCTGAGGCTGAAAGAGGCAAATTAAAGGCCAGCCTTTTTTTTTTTTTTTTTAAACAGTAAGTATGGTAGGAAATGAATGGCACCTGATGCTCCAAAAGGGGGCAGGGCTGGAATTACAGAGACTTTCCTGACACACTCCGGTAAATTTTTGGGATCTGGGGTTTCAACAAGGATAAGGATGGAATTGTATAGGAGAGAACATGAGTATGAAAGCCAGGGATGCTAGATTCTAATGCAGGCTTTGCCAGTAACTCTCCCGTGACCTTGGTCAAGCCACCTCACTGGGTCTCAGTTTCTCCGTCTGTAGAATGAGGGCGTTGAATGAGTTCCCAAGATTCACCTGGTCTTGACCCTCTAAGGTACATGATCCTTGGTAAAGTAAACCCCTCAGAAGTCTGACCCGAGCAATCTCCACGTTTTGCAGGAGCCTGGGCCTCATCCAGGAAAAAGGGGCATGCTGGGGGAGGGGAACACGCTGGGCTTTCATTTTGGGGGCGGGTGGGGAACTGGTGGTTTAAGCTACACGGTCCGGGGGAGGCAAGGCGAAGCGAAGCGAAGGCTGGGAGCCCCGGTTTACAGGCCAGCAGGCTAGCGGCGATCTCCAACCTTCCTCCGGAGCTTCAGACCCTGGAGAGGTAGGTAATGCAGCCAAGAGCCGCGCACCAGCCACGGCAGCAGAGAGGCTCGCACCCCGGACCACCATCCCGATCCCTCCCCTCCCTCTCCGGAACCGCGCACGAGCTTCGTGGGGAGTGGCCGCTGCTCTCTCCCCTCTACCCAGCGCCGGGTCCCCTCCCAGGCGTGGGGGACCCCTCCCCCAGTCCCGGGGCGTCGGGAGCCCCACGGGGGCGTGGCGGGGGCGGGCGCTGGCTTCTGCGCCTGGGGGTCTGGAGGAGGTCTCAGTTGCCGGGGCTCCCTGGGAGGGACCCCGCGCCCTCCACCTTCCACCTCCCCACACAAAGGCGCCGACGGAGGCGCCGCACTTACCGGCCAGAGCGGACTCCGGGCGCCGACGAGCGGGCGGGTAGGCTGGCGGGAGGATGTGCGCGCGCGAGTGTGCGTGTGTCCCTGTGTGTGTCTGCGCGAGTGTGTGTGTGTGTGTGTGTATATGTGTGACGGGGACCTCGCCGAGCTCCGTGCGTCTGCGTGTGCGGGGGCGTCCGTCCGTCGGTCCGTCTGCCCGGCGCTCAGTCCCGCGCTCCGTGCGCGCTCCCTCTTCAGATCGCCTCACCAAATGCGCTTCGGCTGCGGAGTCTCGGGCGCAGCCGCCAGGTCGGCTCCTCGCCCTTAGTCCCGGCTCCGCCCCGCCCCCGGGCGGGCTTGCGCCGCTTCCCGGGAATTGCGCAGGGCCTGAGGGGCTGGCTAGCGCGGGGGCGGGGAGCTCCTGCGGCGCCCAGGGCCCAGGTGGGGCCGGGTCGCGGACCCTTATTCCCCGACCCGGATCTCGGGCGCCCCCCACTCCGCAGCTCCGCTCGGAGTCCCCTCAGGCGCCGCCCCCACGCCGAGGTTGCCTGGACCTGGAGGGCGGGGGAGCGGGAGCACCGCATCTATTTCATTCATGATTTTCTCCTCTCGGGAGCCCCAGGCCCGGGTTGCGCTGCTACGGCGGCCGCCAGAGGGACACCGGCGGGGCCGTGCGCGCCGAACCCGGTGCAGGACCGCCAGGCAGACAGCTGGGGGTAGGGAAAAGTGAGACAAAGGGGTCATAGCCGGGGGGTGGGGGGGAATTGCATGGAGGGGGTGCTGTGGCGCTCCCCGCATGATGCCCGCACGATGCCGTTGCCGCACCTGCACAAGCAGAGTGGTTGCATACAGCGGCGCGCACAGTGCTGGATACCCAGGACCCGCTCCAGGACTCGGGAGAGGCACTCGCCTTCCCACCATTCCCTGTTCAGTCTCTGAGGAGCAAGACCTTTCTCCGCCAGGTCTCACCCTCCTGACGCGCATCACGGGGCGTGTACCTGTCTAGGCTTTCTCGTGGGCACCGGCGGCCTGGACGCGCAAGGAGCTGCCCACGCGCCCCACAGTCCCACTTCTCCCAGGCTGGCACCCCGCTGGCCGGAGGTTCCTGGCATTCCATCCCGATGGGGGCTTTTTGAGACGTTGGGAGGCATACAGGGCCGGCATCCTAAGCTTCGTTTTCACATGGGGAAACCGAGGAGCACCATCACAGGGCTACCACCCTGGTTCCAGCTGCCGTCCTCTTTCGCCTGGATCTCTGCAATAGCCTCCTTACTGGTCTCCCCGTTGCCACCCTTGGCCCCCTGCAGTTGATTCTCTACGAAGCAGTCAGAGCTATCCTTTTAAAACGTAAGTCAGATCGCGTTGCTCCTTTACTGGAAATCCTACAATGGCTCTCCATTCGTTCAAGTGAAAGCTAAAGCCCCTGTGATGGCTTGCAAGGCCTCTCATGAGCTGGCTCCCTTTTATTTAACTCCGTAACCTCACTTCCTACCACTCCAGTCACACGGGCCTTTTTCAGTGCGTCACCAACATGGCAGCCACCCTGTGGCCTCAGGACCTTTGCACTGCTATTTTCTCTGCCTGGAAACTTCCTCCAGATAGTCAAATGGCTTGCTCCTTTACTTCTTAAGTGTGTCACCTCAAAGAGGCCTTCTGTGACCACCCTATTTTAAATGCAGACCCACTCCCCCCATTTTCTCCATGGTAGTCATGACCTTTATTTCGTGTTCCTTGCCTGTAGGGTTCACTAGCCCTTCACTTCCAGCTCTCACCTTAGTCTTTTGGCATCCTAGTTCTCCAGCCTTACCACACTACTCTGTTCTCTAAACAAACTGCATTTTCCCATTTCTAGCCTTTGTTCATGCTGTGCTTTCAGCCTGGGATACCATCCCCTGCCATGTCTTACCTAATTTTTAAGTTCCAGTTCAAATACCTCTTTCTCTATGGAGGCTTCTCTCATATTCCCAAAGACACTCAGCCCTCATTCCTTTCTGTTTGCTATAGTAACGGTTCCTTGTCTTTTACCCCAAGTGCCGTATGAAGTCCTGAGTCTCCTCTCTCTCCAGTTCCCAGCACTGAAGGGACCATCAGTCCATGTTGGTGGATCAAGGGCAGTGAATGGGAGGCCCTGGGCTGGGCCTTGATTCATCTTTTTTTTTTTTTTTCTAGGAGGGGCACAGAGCCCAGCTGGGTCTTGTTATCCTCAAGTTGTTTCTTGTGGAACAAGGGGAAGGGTCAAATGTCAGATAATGGGGAAACTGTGGGTAGATGTGTCAGCCAGTGCTCAAGGGCCCACTCTCCCTCCCTGAAAGTATCATCTCCGTCATTCAGCATAAGGCTGATTTTCCCCAGACAGTGTCAGTGTAACAACAGCAGCTACCGTAAATGAGCGTTTGGTATGTGCCAGGCCCTGTTTTGTATGTTTTCAATGCTCTGTTTAATCTTCATGGCAATTTTGCGAGGCAGGCATTTTGATGTCACCATTTTCAGAAGAGGAACCAGAAAGAAGTGACTTATTTACGGCCCTACAGTTGATATGTGAGGGGTATGTGTTTCAAATTAAGATCTAGCTAATTCCAAAGCCCAAGCTCATAGGGCAGAGACCCTGGTGACTGATGAAGTGAGGGAGCCTCAGCAAGGTCACCCTGGCCCAGATTTTTTTTTTAAATTTATTTATTTTTGGCCGTGTTGGGTCCTTGTTGTTGCATGTGGGCTCTTCCTAGTTGTGGCAAGCTGGGGCTACTCTTCGTTGCGGTGTGCAGGCTTCTCATTGCGGTGGCTTCTCTTGTTGCGGAGCACGGACTCTAGGTGCATGGGCTTCAGTAGTTGTGGCTTGCGGGCTCTAGAGCGCAGGCTCAATAGTTGTGGCGCACGGGCTTAGTTGCTCCGCGGCACGTGACGTCTTTCCAGCGCAGGGCTCAAACCTGTGTCGCCTGCGTTGGCCGTCGGATTCTTAATCACTGCGCCACCAGGGAAGCCCTGGCCCAGATTTTTGCTGAAGCCAGCTTGGGAGTCACAAGGGCGTGGCTCTCCAGGGAGGGTGGGAGTTGGCAGATTTCTGTCAGTGGTGCCTGTGATGTCCTATGGTGGAGGCTAATTGCTGTCCTTCATAAAGTCAACTTTGGAAGGCCAGCACTGCCTCCTAAGCATTCCTACCTGTGTGCTCTGGGTTCAAAGCCCAGCCCCAGCTGTCAGGTGTGGATAACAATGCCCATCTCAAAGGGTTATGGTGAGGAAGGAGAATGATAATATACCTAGAAAATAGTAGGGGATCAAAAATGATCTTTCTCCTTTGCTTCTTGTAGGGAGTTTCTATCACATAGAGATATACCCAAACTTGTCTTCTCATCCCGTGTCTGCCCTGTACACCCTCTTATTTAAATGTTCCAGATTCCTATAGTCCATTGAGCGTTGCCCTCGGGTACAGATAAGGAAAGAAAGTCTGACATTCATTGAGGGCTTTACAAATAAGCTATTCACGTTGCTTCCATGGACTCTCTTCTTTCTTCTTCACAAGCCCCTTAAAAGGGAGGTTCTGTTATTACTGATGAGGAAACTGAGGCACAGAGAGGGCAAGGGACTTCCCTACGGCCACAGCGCTCACTAATTAATAGCAGTAATGAGATTCTAACCTACGTCTGACTCTGCACTCAGCAAGCACCCCTCTTCCTTAACCCCATCACCATGGAAAGCAGCCCCATCGATTTCCTTTCTCTTCTCTTATGGGGAAGAAAGAGTGTTCTGTGAGGTTCACGGCAGTGAAGTAATTGTGAGGTTGGGAGGATTTAGGCTTCTTGAGTCATTTTGTATGACTCATTTACCCGCTCTTGATGAGGGGAGGAAGAGGGCTTTGGGAGAGAGAAAGATGGTCTGAGTAACCAGAGAGTGGCTTGCTGGTGGTTTCTGATGCACTGTTGGAGTCAATATTTCTAGCTTATGACCTCACTTGCAATTCACTGTATCAGTAATGAAATGTTTTGCTTCAGTGAAAATGTCCCCCATCCAGATTTTTATTTATTTACTTACTTATTTATAACCCACCCCAATCAACAAAGGATTTGAGGTTGCTTACCACAGGAGTAGAAACCATAAAACAATGTTAAAATATCAATAAAGATAGAGAATCAGGACCAAGGAAAATGTAAATAAACTTTGAGAGACAAGGCTTAATCATTACAGCCGGTGTTTATTGAGTTCTTCCGGCATGCAAAGGAATTTGTGTGCATTATTTCATTTAATCCTTAAAAGAGTCCTACGAGGTGGGTGCTATTATTATCTTTATTTCGGGATATAGGGAACCAAGGCTCAGAGAGATTAAATACGGTGCCCAAAGTCATATAACTAGTCAGTGGTAGAGCCAGTATTTAAATCTAGTTTGATTTTGGAACTCATGCCCTTAACCACTGTCCCGTCCTGCCTCTCCAGGGGACAAAAGACCACACACTTGTAGACCACAGGGGCCTCTAGAGTACTGGGTTTGAGTCTCAAATTCGGTTCTAATTTTCTTGGATATCAAAAAGGAAGGCCACAGCAAGTTACATAGAACTAATGCCCTCACATCCTTCAGGTCTTTGCTCAATGTCACTTTCTCAATGAGACCTACCCTGACCACTCTTCTTAACTGATGCTGGAGCCTGCCTGCCTCTTCAGCAGTTCCAATCTCCCTTTGTCTTTGCTCTTATAATGGCACATTTTACCTTCCGAAGTACCGGACGATTTATAAGCCATGTTATATATTTCAAATATGTTATATGCTTTATATAGCGCATAAGAGGTTTTACTATATATTTTATAGTAATAAATATACTTATGAATTACAAATTAGATTACTTTATCTGTTTAATATGTTCACTATTTTGTTGTCTGTCTTCTTCCACTAGAATACCAGGCCGCTTGGGGGAGCATCATTGTCTCTTTGGATTGCTGTTGGATCCCAAGTGTCACGGACAATGCCTGATATATAGCAGGTATTCAATACATTTTTGCTGAATAGTTGAATGATAATTTCAGAGAGGAAGGACAGAACAATATACGTAAAGTGGCAAAGTAGGTCATGTTGTTTTGCTAGCTCATGTTTTCCTTTCCTTCCCACTTTCTTTTCTCCTTTTCTCATTTCCTTGATGAATTTAGGCAGCTCTAGCACTTAGCTCTCAGAGCAAGTCTTCTGAGGCTTTTCTGATGGTAGACCCTGAGGGTCCCTATGGCCAGTGACATGGCCATAGGTCATGTTGTTTTGCTAGCTCATGTTTTCCTTTCCTTCCCACTTTCTTTTCTCCTTTTCTCATTTCCTTGATGAATTTAGGCAGTTCTAGCACTTAGCTCTCAGAGCAAGTCTTCTGAGGGTTTTCTGATGGTAGACCCTGAGGGTCCCTATGGCCAGTGACCTTTGTGTCATTGTTACAGCAAATGCGTAAATGGGATTCATGGTGCTGATTTTGGTGGAGTCTCTCAGTGAAAGCCGGACATTATCCCCACACTTAAATTGGCAAAGGTAATCCTTTCAGTGGTCTAAGAATAGTGTCCAAGTACCATTCCCAACGATTTGAGTTTTATAGCAGATGCTATGGGGAGGGAGACGGGAAAACAAAAAAGCAGAGCTTTTGTGTGAAACAATTGATTTAAAGGGAGGACATCCTTGTGTTCCGAAGAGCTCACCTCCCCAGTTGTGTTTCCTGGCTGCAAGCCTGAAGATGGAAAAGCCAAGGTCGTTAGCGAGGTTTATCAGAGGAGAACCTGAGCTGAGACCAATTGCTGGGGTGGGTGTGGGTGTGGGTGTGATGTGAGCTTGCTTGGGAGCTGCCCACAGATCCTGTGGCAGGAGCCTCCGGGAGCCGCAGCCTCCGGGAGCCGAGCCTCCGGGAGCCGCAGACACCAGCCTGTCAGCTCAAGGTGAAGGCCAAGGGCACAAGGCTGCCAATCCCAGGAAGAAACATCAGAAACACTTGTGTCAGGAGGAGTGAGAGTCAGAACTTTGTCTCTCCCGTGGTCACTGCTCTGGGCTCCTGCAAAGCAGATTTATTCAACGAATATTTTGTGGAGCACCTACTCTGAGTTAGCCGTTGTTCCAGAGGCTGAGGACATGTTAGAGAACAGGATAGTCAGCTTCTCTGCTCTCACGGAACTTACAGTCTAGTGGGAACACACTGCCAGTGAACTGGGTGAAAACAATGACTAAAAGGATCATTTCAGACAGTGGTAAGTGCAATGAAGAAGAAGAAAAGAGAGTGTGGGTGATGGGGAGTGTAGGTGGAGAGGAGACGCTTTGGATTGAGGGTTCAGGGAAGGCCTCTCAGAGGAGATAACATTTGAACAGGACTTGAGTTACAAGAAGGAGCTGATCTCAGGCGGCCTCAGCCTGCAGTGGCTTGAAGCAGGATTTTGGTTCCCGTGGCCAGAGATTGAAGTCAGGCTGCGGCAGTAAGTGTGCTGAATCCTAGCCACTAGACCATCAGGGCCAGTGGCCAGTGACAAGGCGCTGGCCCGTCAGCTTTGTAGAAGTGAATTTCCACAAAGAGACAGAAAGTAGTGAAACAAGTAAAGTGTTTATTAGGAGGAAAAAGGGTATATGTGGCTAGACACACGGGCGGACTCCGAGAGAGAGTCGTGCCCTCGTGGTAGTTTGAATCACTTATATGGGGCATTTCTTCCAGGTTTCTCTTGGCCAATCATCTTGCTTTGCCTGGTTCTGAGTCCAGATTTGGTTTATCTCAGGGTCCTTCCCTGTGTGCACGTGCATCTCTTAGCAAGATGGATTCTGGTGAAGAGGCCTACGGGTAGGTTGACATCACTTACTATGGAGTGACGCCCCCTCCCTTTTGACCTCCAAGGAGCCTTTCTGCGCATGTGTAGTCGGGAAGGTCTCCTTGACCTTGAGAATGAGAAATATGTGGTCTCTTATCTGGGCAGGGCTCAGCGCCTCTCTCGCTCCTGCTATTTTGGAGTTTCTGTCCACAGGGGACAAACTCCAGCTGCTCAGCCTGGGGCCCATCTATCTCCTGCCTCAGAGCCAGCTGAGCAGAGTAGGGGAAGAGCTTCCCAAGCAGAACTTTCTCTTCTGGGCACAGCAGGAAGGCCAGAGAGCGAGATGAGGTGGGAGAGGAGGGCAGGAGCCAGGCCGCAGGGGGTCTTGAAGGCTGTGGGAGGAGTTTGGGTTTTATTCTGATGTGCCAGGAAGCTACAGGGAGGTTTCTCAGTGGGGAGATTGATGAGACCTGGATCTGAAGTGTGAGTGTCTGAGACATCACAGAAGCACCAGGAATCGCAGCCCTTCTGCTCTCAGAGGGCCCTCAGAGGCTGTGTGGCCCCGTGCTTCCCAAGCTGGCTGTGTCTCTGAATCATTTGGGGAACTGCTTAAAAAATATGGATTCTCAGGCCTCCCCCTGGAAAATCTGGTTCAGTAGGATGGAGGTGAGGCTCAGTCTTAAGGAAGTTCCCCCAAATGATTCTGCTAATTGGCCAGGGTTGGGAGCAACCAGCCTGGTCAAGGCCCGCATGTTAGGAGGGGTGTACTGAGGTCCAGGGAGGAGAAATGCCTTGCCTGAGGGAACTCAGTGAGTTAATGGCCAACTAGTGTCCTGACCCCAGAGCAGTGTGTGGCCAGGGGTCTCTGGAAACAAGTCACAGAAGTGACCGTTGGCTAACCAAACAAAGGGGAATTGATTGGAAGGCCATGGGGAAGCTCATTGGTGGAAGGGAAGACTGAAGGACCATGCTTAGAAAGGTGGGGTTCAGGAAGCTCCAGAAGTTTTCAGGGTTGGGAACATCTCCACAGTCACACCTAGGTGTCACCACAAGGATACATGAGCACCTTTCCTGCCACTCGAAGTCCTGGGAGAGTGAGAGTCCGATTGGCTGAGTTCTGGTTGTGGGCTCACCCCACTGGCTAGGGGAGGGCACACCTTGATTGACAGTCCCATCATACCTCGCCCAAGATTTCATCCAAAAGGAAATCAGAAGGCTGTTACCACAAGAGCAGCCCAAAATGTCCTCTACATCTGGCACCTCAGAGGGCTGTAAAGATCTGTCGTCATTGTCATCATTGCCATGATCATAGTAATACTTATTTGTCTACTACTTACAATGTGCCAGGTACTATTCAAAGCATGCTACATCTATTAACTCATTTAACTCATACTTTAAGGCTATGGGGAGGATACTGAGATAGATACTGAGCAAGGAAACTGGAGCAGAGCAGGTATGTAGCGACTAACACCTAGATCCTGCTTTTATAGGTTCCAAAGCCCACTTATACCTGTTGTCTAATTTCCTCCTCATGACAACCTATAAGGACAGGCACTTTTACAGATGGAGAAAGTGTGTGCACATGTTCTAGAGTCACACAGCTACTAAGTGGTGGAGTCTTTGGGTTCATATATTCACTCATTCATTCATTCCCACACTCATTCGTCCAATAGCAATTGGCTGTCAGGCGTCAGGACTGTGCTGGGTTCTGGGAGCTCACTAGTTAGCAGCTGTAGTTTCTTCTCTGCAGAAGTTTGCCAACTCCAGGGGCAGGGGCAAGAGAAAAGGCTTCAGCGTGTGTGTGGGTCAGGAACCAAACCAAACCCAACCAAAGCAGGGGCCTCATGTTAAAGAGTTTGGACTTCATCTTGAGGGCAACCGCGGAAGGATTTTAAACCGGGAGTTTGTGTTTTATGAAGACAACTCTGACTGCAGTATGAAGAATGGACTGGAGCGGGGTAAGAATAAAGGTAGGGAGATAGTTAGGGGGCTGATGCAGTGATTCAGGTGAAAAAATCATGGTTGCCTGGATTAGCATGGTGGCCCTTGAGGTGGAAGGAAGTGAACAGAGTCGAGAGAGAAGTGGAATTGACAGGACTTGCTGATTGGATGAGGGTGCAGGGGGAGGGAGGGGTTTAAGAAGAGAGCAAGGTTTTTGACCTGGGCAGCTAGGTGAGGAGTGATGCCATATACTGTGGGTAAAGGACAGCTGAGGGGCCACTTGGGTAGGGAGATGATACGCTCAGTTTTGGACAAGTGGTGTTGGAAGTTCCAGGGGACAAGGACACGGAGAGATAGGCGTTTGTGGGCCTTTGGCCTCCAGTTCCTATGCTCTACCCACAGTGCCTTGCTAATTTAGAATCTCGATCTGTCAAGAACACTCAGAAACCACAGACTGTCAGATCTAACTTGAGAGATCCCCTCACGTTTCAGATGAGAAAAGAGACGCTAGAGGAAAGTGGTTTCTGGAAGGTCATAAAGCGAGTAGATGTCTGAGATGAAGGCCTTCTCCCTACCACCCCCAGTACCCTGGTCCCGAGGGTGCACACAGGAAACTTGCAGCTCAGTCTAGACTCCAGAAGGGCTCTGTTTGGCCTACAACTAATTCAAATTAGTCGCCATCGTTAAAAAAAAATCAGGACATTGCAAGTACAAATCCATATAAAAATAACAGAAGATCTGGTAAGTTCAGGCTCACACGCCTACGTGACAGCGACCAATGAATCTGGGTAGCAGTTGCTCCCTTGAGGCAGACCGTGTCCTGTTTGCCATGGTCTCCGCTCTTACCGCCTTTACTGAGGGCCTGTGTTATTTGCCATGTGTCAGCATGCTTGCTCTGTTGTTTTTCTTAAAGGGGAAAGTCATATATTTCCTGGAACCCATCTAAGAGACCTCTTATCTGACCCCAGCTTGCTTTCCCTGGTCTCCGTAAGCAGTTGAATTATGACCCTATCGCTTCCCCTCTGTGAACCACACATTCCTCATTTGTAAAGTGAGGTATTTGAATATGATGATTCCAAGATCCTTTCTAGTTCTGGCTTGCAAAGGTTCTCCAAGTCTGCACTTCAGAAATGAGTTGTGCTATTGACAATGCTTCATTGTTCTGCAGATGGTTTTTGAGGGATTGCTCACCCTTGACTCTTTTGTCCTTGAATTATGGTTTATCTAAGCCCTTGGAAGAAAAACGCCTTTTGTTTTGGGAGTTTATCCTTCATCTTTTGATTTTGGAAAAAAAAAAATGAATACTTCAAACAATGCAGCATAGCTGCGGTTGCTAGGAAGGGCGAGCAGCCACAGAGGCTGCCTGGAGACAAGGCCATCAGAAAACTCTTGTCTCCCTTCCCTCTTTCCCTTCTCTTCCTTCCCTCCCTCCCTCCTTCATTCTCTCTCTCTCTCTTTTTCTCTTTTGAGCAAAGATATCATCATCAATAACCTCTTCTAAAAAGACCAATCTTAATCACCAATAGAGTTTAGGTTGTCCTGAATCCAAAGGGTAATTCCTAAAGACCGCCCCCCCACCAGCCAAACTAGTAAATACTCAGTGAAATGACCTCCGGGGTTTTAATTCTGGTTCCACCACTCGATTGTCATTTGACCTTGGACAAATAATTTTTTTCTCTGGGCCCCAGTTCCCCCTCTGTAAAACAGGTTGGAGGAAATGGTTGGATGCTCTTGTAGTTCCTTCTAGCCCTAATATTTTAGAAGGAGACTGCCAGGGATTTAGAGAACAAGGTAGCACCAGCAGGTAATGTCTCTACGACTCTCCTTCCAGGTCAGCAAGGCTCTGGGACCCCTTCACCTTGAAGCCATAATATTCAGCTGTAGGTCTTTGGCTTTCTCTCCTCTGGCTATTTAATCAATGGTAAAGAGAGGATTTCTATCCACCCTTCTCAGTAGGTGTGACGCGCCCCGGCTATCAGCATTTTAGCATCGTTCCTTTATTATATGAAGGGCCAGTGACAGGATCTAAATGTCTCTGGTTAATTATTTTTCAAGTCCAGTGTCGCCCTTCAGACTCTGCCGGTCTCCAGCTGCAGGGATGATTAAGTGACGATTTAAGCAACAGGTGCGCCCCCTGGTGACCTATGTAAAAATTGCAGAAAGGCTCAGCCATTCAACAAATACTGAACTTAAATCCTGCCTCTGCCTAACCTTCAAGGCAGGATTAAAAAAATGGACACATATGTCCTGTAAAGTAATATATAGTTTACAAATGGGAAGGTTATATATGTGAAGCTTTATTTACACTCGCAGAACCAACTCTTGCCCATTTGGCGTGTCCACCCTTCTGTAATTGGGGTAGAGGATATATTGAGTTTGACACGGCCATCCTTTAGTTACACCTGTCTCTCAGTGAAACAATGGAATCAATTATTCCAGGAGATAATCAGCTTTCTGTTGTTGGAGATGTAGAAGCAGATGTTGCAGGCATCCTTCTTGGGAATGTTAGAAAAGGTTAGGTATAAGTTTAGATTCACTGATTCAAATGAGCGAATATTTATTGAGTACCTACTATATCTCAGAAACTTCCTAAAAGACAGGATGTACAAGTTGTGAACAAAACTAAGTCCTTGTTTTATGAGCTTACATTTTATTGGGGGAAATAACCTCCAATGTTATTTTCTAATCAGAGATTCTCAGATTCAGCAGTTCCAAGTAATGGTAGTCTTGCTTGGCAAACATTGGTAACAGATTTTGGCCAGGGGCTCAGGGCCCTAAGGAGATTTTGTATATCAGAGTGAGAGCAGCTGAGACCTCTGGACATCACCCTGACAGACAGGAGCCCAACCACTAGGTGCTGTTCTGAATTCTGAAAGTGGAGAGGCTGGTTCAAGGCTTTTGTTCTCCAAGGTACAATTAGTCCTGGCTGTAGCCTGTGGATGGGAGGAGAGGAGAAAGAGGAACATGTATAGGCATCAGGAGTTGCATATATTCTCAAGTCACCAGAGCTGGAAGACATCTTCGAGATGATCTCTTCAAACATCCTCATTTTATTTTATTTATTTATTTATTTATTTTTTAAATTGAAGTATAGTTGATTTACAGTGTTGTGTTAATTTATGTTTTTAAAATATTCCTTTCCATTATGGTTTATCATAGGATATTGAATATAGTTCTCTGTGCTATATAGTAAGACCTTGTTGTTTATCCATTCTATATATAAAGGCTTACATCTGCTAACCCCAACCTCCCACTCCATCCCTCCCCCAGCCCCCTCCCCCTTGGCAACCACCAGTCTGTTCTCTATGTCCGTGATTCTGTTTCTGTTTCGTAGATAGGTTCATTTGTGTCATGTTTTTGATTCCACATACAAGTGATATCATATGGTATTTGTCTTTCTCTTCCTGACTTACTTCACTTAATATGATAATCTCTAGTTGCATCCATGTCACTGCAAATGGCATTATTTCATTCTTTTTAATGGCTGAGTAGTATTCCATCATATATATATATATATATATATATATATATATATATATATATACACCACACCTTTTTATCCATTCATCTGTCGATGGGCATTTAGGTTGTTTCCATATCTTGGATATTGTGAATAGTGCTGCTATGAACATAGGGGTGCATTTATCTTTTTGAATTATAGTTTTGTCTGGATATATGCCCAGGAGTGGGACTGCTGGATTATATGGTAATTCTATTCTTAGTTTTCTGAGGAACCTCCGTATTGTTTTCCACAGTGGCTGCACCAACTTACATTCCTACCAACAGTGTAGGAGGGATCCCTTTTCTCCACACCCTCTCCAGCATTTGTTATTTGTAGACTTTTTAATGATGGCAATTCTGACCAGTGTGAGTGGTACTTCATTGTAGTTTTGATTTGCATTTCTCAAAACTCTGAGGTCCCTCCCAATACCACATGTCTGTGATTCAGCTAACCATTCATTACAAACCAGTATCCCTTAACTGACAAAAAAAAAAGTGATCTTGATTTTAAATCAATCTTAGTATGAATTAGCAATAGGTGAATTAGCGATAACACCCTCATTTTAGAGGCAGAGTAACTGAGACCCAGAGAGAAATGCCTTTCCTGAAATCACAATCAATGATCATTAGCAAATGGGAATTAAAAATTGAATTTGTATGTATTGATAGGAGAAAAAACATATTATAAATTAGTGTGAATTATGTGATTCTAATTTTGATTAGAAGTCATATGTGACTATCTTTTGGAGATGAGATTGCAAGGGTTTTAACTTTTCTTTGGTACGCATTGATGTATTTAAAAATATTCTACAGTGAGGATGCATAATTGTAAAAAAAACCCATTATTCAAAAGAACTTGTATTTTCAGTGACTCAAAGGAGATAAACCAAAACCCAATAGCAGTGATAGAACACACACACACACACACACACACACATTTTTTTTTTCCACTTTTATGAATCTTCCACATTTAAAAAATAACTGTTGTAGAGATTGCTAGTCTTCCCTGTATGCAGTTCTCTCCTCTGGGCATGCAACAAGCAGGATTACCCTTCCTTTGCTCTTGCACTTATTGTAGGATCATATGACTAATTCTGGCCAATAAGTGGTGGCCCATGTGATCAGAGGAAATGGCCAGGATTGCCTCAGGGCCACCGCATTTAATTTCCAGTGTGAGTCTTTCTAGCACCAGAGAATTCCAAGTCTTGTACTGAGATTGAGGCGTCTTAAGATGGAAGCTTCCTGCACCACTGAGCGGTGGACCAGGAGGACAGCTGCCCTGAAGAGGTGCTCAGACATGCTGTGGACTTTGTATTAAAAGGAAATAAACTTTTCTGGGTTATGCCACTGAGATTTTGGTGGTGTTTGTTGCCCCAGCATTACCTAGTCTATTCCGACTAATACAATAACATGTATAACTTACATACTATATATAACTTATATATTAAAAAGAAGTATTACCATTTCATGAAATATAATCAAACCTGTACCATAATCAGAAATGTTTATGTCCAATTTTATATTAAATTATATTTTAAAGACTAATCAACTAAGATTGATTTAAAATCAAGATCACTTTTTTTTTTTTCCAGTTAAGGGATATTGGTTTGTAATGCATGGTTAGCTGAATCACAGACATGTGGTGTTGGGAGGGACCTCAAAGTTTTATCTTGCACATTTCACAAGTTCATATATAGAGAGGTATATAGCAACCATCCAATACAAGTTAAGTTGTCTAAACCAGGGGTCCCCAACCCCCGGGCCGCAGACGGGTAGTGGTCCGCGGCCTGTTAGGAACCAGGTCGCACAGCAGGAGGTGAGCGGCCAGTGAGTGAGTGAAGCTTCATCTGCCACTTCGCATCCCCCCCATCGGTCGTATTACCGCCTGAACCACTGGTCGCATTACTGCCTGAACTAACCCTCCATCCCACCCCCCGTGGAAAAATTGTCTTCCACAAAACTGGTCCCTGGTACCAAAAAGGTGGGGGACCGCTGGTCTAAACCAATGGGTTCCAAAACTTTGATGAGCTGAAATACCAGGAGAACTTTAAAAAAATTGAGACTCCTAAGTCACACTTCTGGAGTTTTGGTTAAGGAGGTCCAGGATAGGACCTAGAAATGGCATTTTAAGAAATCTGCCGTGTGATTTCAGTCACAAGTCTGGGAATAGCTGGTCTAGAGGATGACTTTCAAATTGAATTTGTCGTTACTTAAAATTAAGCTTCATTTAAATTTTGTATTCACATGAAAACTGAAATCACTTTTGTAAATTCAGGTCAGGTTCTTTCAAAGCAGAATCCAAGATGGGGGTTCATGTGCATGTGATTTATTAAGGTGTGCTCTCAGGAGAAGCCTGTAAGGGAACGGGGAAAGCCAGGAAGGGGAGGGGAAGAAGCTGCGCAAGAATATGATCTCAGCCAAGTCTAGCCTCAGCATGATTTTGCAGATTGCTTGGAAGTGCAGGTTGTGCCACAGAGCTTGCCCCATTTGGGGTCAAGGAAGCTGGGCTTCTGCACAGCCCCCGCACTGGGCAGTCATTGGCTAGGGGCAGCCTGGGTTGGGGGAAATGTAAACTGTGAGGTGCCTGCAATCACCCAAAGACAATTTTGGGGCGGAGGTTGGTAAGCTCTTAGTAGGAATTCAGTTGGTAGCTGGGGCATAAGGGTACCGAACTGGAAAAGAAGATCTCAGGGATACCAATAACATCTGCTATAGTCTACCTCTGCCACCACTTAGGTCCACCTGCATCTCAGATGGAATTCACTTCATCTTGTCTCAGCTTCTCCAGGATTCTGGATAGCCGTAACTTACAGTGAAAGTTACAGGAGAGGAATGAGATGAGTCACAGCCCTCAGTTCCAGTATCTGGCCCTCAGGCTGCCATTGACACTTATCTTCTCCTTTCTCTCCCACACGTTAGAGATTCTCTTCACCTCCATTTAGCATTTCTGCTGGTCTAGGTGGCTTGACTGGTGGAGTAACCTAAACCCTCAGGGGGTCTGAACCCCTTATTATCGTGTCCTTATCAGGCCATGGTTGCTGTCTTTTGCCCATTTACAGTTAAACTTGGCATGAGAGTAAGAAGAGACACCCAGTGGCAAACATGTTCCTCCCTGCCCCCACTCTTGTGGCAGCATCCCTACCTTCTTATGGTGGTAAGGGTCCATCACTGCTGGAAGGAAGGTGAGGCCTTGCTTGGACTGGTGGTATACTGGCACAAGGAACACAAAGTGTCCAGGAGGCAGCCATACTTTTAAGTTCAATGAGACTCTTATTTTGTTCCCTGGTGTAAGCAAGCTCCCTCTGGGGACCAGGACCTCTAGACGCCCAGAGTCCAGAGTTGCAGGCATGGGAAGCACAAATTCCCTAAGGGGGTCACAGGGAATAAAGGTGAGCGGGGGCCTCTCCTATTTCCATCTCTTGGTTCCTAGATGGAATATTCTACCCCTGGAGGACATTCCACTTATACTGGCCATTGGTTTAAGAATACCTGGCACCTTGCATGCATCTTGAAGAGGTCATTTAACCAGTATCAGATTAGCCTCTTTTGGATGATGTGGTATGTGATAAGACCACTGGATTCCATGTGCCCACTGCCTTCTTCTTTGGCCATTGATAGGGTCCCTTGGTCCAAGGCAAAATTGTCTATGGCTTCATGACGGTAAATCAGATACTCCACAGGAATGGGACTAGAGTGACGAAAGTGAGGTGCCTAGGGTGCAGACCTTAAGATGAGTACCTTAAGTGTACAAAGCTCACTCTTTTGTACTCTTCTGTACTGCTTCATCTTGGTGCAGGCCCTGACTCTGTGAGCCTTCAAGTAATGGTGTTAGTGGAGACACTCCAGGCAGGAAGGGCAAATGATATACCCAGAATATGTGCCAATCCAATCAAGGTGAATTGCTGCCACTTCCAGGATGGATGCTTCCAGCGATGGCCCACACGGCCCACATGGCCGTAGGTGGCTGGTTGGCCTCCTTGAAGGATGATACCATACTGGGGGCCTGAGTGTTGGTCTCTGTTGCTGACAGGTTGGGGATCAGCAGCAGCAGTAGCCAGATCAACCTTGGGGAGAGAGAGATGGTGCTGTAGGGCCTGTGCATAACCTCCATCTCTGTCACCATGGCTGTTCCACTCATGATCCCATTTCACCAACGCTAGGGTGGCCAAGGACAGAGGCTGGCTAACATCTACTGGATCCTGTCCACTTGGTTTTTTCATGCCTTTCCTGCAGTAGAAGCCCTCTGGTGGGCATTAATGTGTGATCCAAAGTGTACAATTCATCAGAAAGACGCATGCACCCCAGTGTTCATTGCAGCACTATTTACGATAGCCAGGACATGGAAAAAACCTAAATGTCCATCAACAGAGGAATGCATAAAGAAGATGTGGTTCATATATACAATGGAATATTACTCAGCCATAAAAGGAACGAAATTGGGTCATTTGTAGAGACATGGATGGACCTAGAGACTGTCACACAGAGTGAAGTAAGTCAGAAAGAGAAAAACAAATATTGTATATTAATGCATATATGTGGAACTGAAAAAATTGGTATAGATGATCTTATTTACAAAGCAGAAATAGAGACACAGACATAGAGAACAAATGTATGGATACCAAGGGGAAAGGGGTGGGTGGGATGAATTGGAAGACTGGGACTGACATATATATACTATTGATACTATGTCTAAAATAGATAACTAATGAGAACCTACTGTATAGCACAGGGAGCTCTACTCAATGCTCTGTGGTGACCTAAATGGGAAGGAAATCCAAAAAAGAGGGCATATATGTATACGTATAGCTGATTCACTATGCAGTACAGTAGAAACTAACACAACATTGTAAAGAAACTCTACTCCAATAAAAATTTTAAAAAATAAAGTAAAAAAAAAACCCAAAGTGTACAATTCATCAGTTTTTAGTATATTCACAGAGTTGTGCAAATCTTAGTACATTTAATTACCCCAAAAAGAAACCCTGTACCCTGTAGCAGTTATCCCCCATTCTTGCTTCTCTCCCCTTCTCCCTGCCCCAGCCCCAAGCAACCACTAATCTACTTTCTTTCTCTATGGATTTGTCTATTCTGGGCATTTCACATAAATGGAATCATATATAATATGTTGTCTTTTGTGTCTGGCTTCTTTCACTGAACATGTTTTCAAGGTTCATCTATGCTATAGCATGTATCAGTACTTGCTAATGTTTTATTGCCAAACATTGGCCATTGTATGAATATACATTTTGTTTGTCCATTCATCAGTTGATGTACATTTAGGTTGTTTCCACTTTTTGGATATTATGAATAATGCTGCTATGAACATTTGTGCACAAGTTTTTGAGTGGACATATTTTTTCATTTCTCTTGGGTTGCTGGGTCAGATGGTAGCTCTATGTTTAGCATTTTGAGGAAATGCCAAACTTTTCCACAGGGACTGCACCATTTACATTCCTGCCAGCGATGTGTGAGGGCTCCTCTTTTCCTACCACAGATACCTCCAGTACCATGGGATCTGTGGGTCATATGGCCTGTGTGACAGGGTTGCTCGTGATGCAGGCTGAACTTGCTGCAGAATCCTTTTTTGCTTCGAGTTCCTCTCAAAACTGACATCCTTCCACGTCCTCAATAAATAGGTCAGAGCAGTATCCCCCAGTGTGGTATATGCTGCTTCCAAACCCCAAAAGGCTTACCAAGGCTCTTTCTTGGTAGCAGTAGGCATAAGGTACAATACCATGTATTTTACTTTGAAGGGTATATCCTGGCAAACCACTGAACCCCTGAAAACTTCACTGATGGGGCAAGCAGGCCCCCGAATTTCTGTGATATTTATCTCCTGGATATCCAGAGTAGTTGCCACTTCATGGTTACCAGGTCAAATTAATATGCTGTCATCAATATAGTGGACCAGTACAGTATTTTCTGGAATGTCCACATGGCCCAAGTCTCTTCAGGATATTTTGTGACAGAGGGTGTAATTGTTGTATATACTTGTCCATCCCACCTGAAGCAAACTCCTTCCAATCCTCCTTCCTGATAGGTATTAAAAATAATGCCAGGGCTTCCCTGGTGGCGCAGTGGTTGAGAGTCCGCCTGCCGATGCAGGGGACGCGGGTTTGTGCCCAGGTCTGGGAGGATCCCACATGCCGCGGAGCGGCTGGGCCCGTGAGCCATGGCCGCTGAGCCTGCGCGTCTGGAGCCTGTGCTCTGCAACGGGAGAGGCCACAACAGTGAGAGGCCCACATACCGCAAAAAAAAAAATAATAATAATGCCAGATCAAAAGCAACACCGTACCAGAGGCCATGTTACTGTGTTCTAGTAAAGATGCTAAATGTAGCAAAGCAACTGCACTTGGTCCTAATTCTTGGTAGATGTGATAGTCCACTGCCATCTGACATATTCATTTGCTTCTTAGAAGGGCCAGACTAGTGAATCAAATGGACACATGATGGAGACAATGACCTCTGTATCATTTACATCTTTGAGGGTAGTACCAATCTCTGCTGTTCCCCCAGGAGTGCAATGTTGTTTTTTATTTATTATTTTGTCTAGAAGAGGGTATAGTTTCAGGGACTTCCATTTGATCTTTCATACTACAGTAGCTTTTACTCCATAGGTCAAGGATGAATACGGGCTTTCGCTAACTGCTAGGTAAGACCATTTCAAATATATATTTAAGAGCTGGGGAGATGGCTACCAGTTGGTCTGTGGACTCAGTGGATTCACTGTGAGATGGACTTGGTCCAGGACTCTGTTTATTACTTGACCTTAATCTGCCACTTCTCTAAAAGGAGACAATGATGGTCCTTTGGGTCCCTGGGTTTCTGTGTCAGCTCAGACTCTGTAAATTACAGCCGTCAAAAGATCTAGGTATTTCTTTTTACCCCACCATTGGCACTACAGTTATCCAAATACTTTGAGGAAGGACTGGAGGTATCACTACTATACACACTTATTGCGGTGTTTCAGGGCACTTCCCCCAAGGGGACTCAGCCTTCCTTTCTTTAAAAAAAAAATAAAGTATAGGTTTTTTTTTTTAAAGGTTTTATTCTGAAACAATTTCAAACTTACAGAAAAGTTGGAAGACTAGTACAAAGAAATTTTGCATGCTCTCTCGCAAAAGTCCTATTCAAGTTTCATCAAGAATGTCCTGGGTCTTCCCTGGTGGTGCAGTGGTTAAGAATCCACCTGCCAATGCAGGGGACACTGGTTCAATCCCTGGTCCGGGAAGATCCCACATGCCACGGAGCAACTAAGCCCGTGTGCCACAACTACTGAGCCTGCGCTCTAGAGTCTGAGAGCCACAACTACTGAAGCCCGCGTGCCTATAGCCCATACTCTGCAACAAGAGAAGCCACTGCAATGAGAAGCCCGTGCACCTCAACAAAGAGTAGACCCCGCTCGCCGCAACTAGAGAAAGCCCGTGTGCAGCAACGAAGACCCAACGCAGCCAAAGAAAAAAAGTAAATAAATAAACATCCACCTGTAGCTACTAACTCCCCCAAAACAAAACAGAACAAACAAACAAACAAAAAAAGAATTGTCCTTTATAGCGACTTGTCCAGGATCATGTGTTGCATTCACATATCAGGTCTCTGTGGTCTCCTCCAATCTGCAACAGCTCCCCTGTCTTTCCTTAACTTTCATGACTTACATTTTTTGAAGGCCAGTCATTTTGTAAAAGGTCCCTCAAAATGGTTTTGTTTAGTATTCATACATGATTAGACCTAGGCTATACATTTTGGCCAGAACACTGCAGAAGTGATGCTGTATTTTTCTGATTGCAACCCTACATGATGTGGATTTGTCCCATTACTGGTGGTATTAATTTGATCACTTGATCAAGATGGTATCTACCATATTTCTCCACTATAGTTACTTTTCTCCCTTTTGTAAATAGTAAGAATTTTGCTGGGAAGTACTTTGAAGCTGTAGTAAATCTCATTCCTCATCCCATTTTAGCACACTAATTTTAGCATCCATTGCTATTTCTTGCCTTAATTATTACTTCAGTGGTTGCCAATGTTGATTTTCTGATTCCATCAATTTTCATTTGGCATTCGACTCTAAGGAAACACTTTTTCTTCTCCCCATTTATTTCACTCATATATCTGTGTCATTGTGGACTCATTGATTTCTATTATTCAACAAGTTATAATCTGTTACTATCAATTATTTATTTTGATGATCAAATTGTCCCGGGTATTTCCAGTGAGAGTTCCTTTACACTAGTCTCTCTGTTCGTTTTACATATCTCCATCATTCTCTGAACATTTCTTTACTTTCTAGAATAATAAGACTTTTCCCAGGTCACTTTGTTCTTTTCCTGCTCTAGTCCTGGAATCAGCCACTTTTTTTCCCCAAGCAGTCTTACTTTCTTTAAATGGACAATGGTATTTAGAAATGAATACCTATTGAGTATTGCTGCTTCCAGGCCCCCTCAACTGTCAGAATTAGAATATATACATACATACATACATATATGTGTGTGTGTGTGTACATCTATGTGTGTTTGCGAGCATGGATGTGTGTGGATTTGTGTGTGGGGGGGTGTCATGCATATACACACATATAAATATGGATATCTCTATTGGTATATGTTGAAAATCGTTAGTTTATACCTATACCTTCAATTCCCATCCAACACCAATCCAACGGGGTTCGTAGCTGTCCCTGGAATTGTTTGTATTTGCTTTTCCCAACCTAGAGAAATATGGCTCCTATTATGCTTAATATATTTACTTATTTGCTAAACCTCCTGAATACAACCAACAACCTGACCCCTCTGGGCCAGCACTCTGCTTGGACACCCTCCTCGTGGAGGCCTTGATCGCACTGCTCTGCCTCCCCCCGGCTCTGACGTCCTCCTTGCATGGGCTCATCAGCCTCCCTTTCAGTTGATGGGTCCTGGGTCTGAGGCCTGGCTCAGGTCTGACATTCTATTGAGGTGGCTGACCTCAGCCTTCTGTTCATTCATTCTTGATTTCTTTTGGCTATGTATATTAAGTGATATCTTTTTTTTTTTTTTTTGCGGTACGCGGGCCTCTCACTGTTGTGGCCTCTCCTGTTGCGGAGCACAGGCTCCGGACGCGCAGGCCCAGCAGCCATGGCTCACGGGCCCAGCCGCTCCGTGGCATGTGGGACCTTCCTGGACCGGGGCACAAACCCGTGTCCCCTGCATTGGCAGGCGGACTCTCAACCACTGCACCACCAGGGAAGCCCTAAGTGATATCTTTGATGCCTGAAAATCTTTACTGCCCCAAGGAACACTGTGCTCCATTTTCCATCTCCATAGAGTCCTCCAAGTTCTGACATTGCTGCTCATTGTGGGTAATTAAGGCTATCTTGCCTCTGATGATTAGTGCTGCTCTTTGGTCTCTACTACTCTGGGGTCCTACCATCCCTATTGAAAACAGGGAGCCCAGCTCTGTAACAGTATCTCCCACTGCCACCTCTGGCTTCCAGAGGACAGCCACCAAGGAGCTTCTCAGCTGACACCCTCCTCCTCATTCACTCCTTTTCACCTTGGTAGAGGTAGCATCTTCTGGGCTGTTCTGAGGAGCAGAGCCTGAAATGGGGATTCCTGGGATTAGTTAGTGGAGTGTTCTCAGGAGAGACCTGTAAGAGAGTGAGGGAAGCAGAAGAGGGAAGGGGTAGAGCTAAGCATGGAAATGGTTTCAGGTAAAGTCAGGTCTCATCTTGACCTTGAATATAAACTGTAACGTGGAGTCTGTCCCATCTTGAGGCAAGAAAGAAGGGTTTTTGCACTTTCTTCTCTGCCAAGCATCTCAGGGTGAGCTGGCTCCAGCCACCCAAGGACAAGCCTTTGGAGAAGGTTGCAGGTGTGAGCTACTAGCAGTGGCACCTGCACCAGCTGGTGGCTGGACAAATGGAACCAAAACCACAAAAGAAGTCTCAGGGATCTGGACAGGTCACCACCAGTGTCTGTTCTCCCTGGACAGATCTCAACCCTAGTTAGCTCTGAATCTGCTCAGTTTGTGTCTGCACCCTCTCAGCTAAACAGTGTCTGGAGAAGGAATCTTACTGAACGGTATCACTTTAAGAATGACCAATGACTTCAACTGAATATTCAGTGCTGCCAGGTAACCATGGTGTATTTCTCTAGTCCATTCATCTCTTGTTCTCCTTGAGCACTATTCCATGACTTCCTCTTTCCTTAAGCCTCTGGTACCTTCTCCATCATCCTCACTGTCAGCCAATGACCTTAACTGGGATAACAGAAACAATCAGAGGAGAAATTCCTCAAAGCTCCACCTCTATATCTGTCACCTACCAGTATCTTTAACCATGTGCCTCTCTTCCCTTCTGTTACTACAGGTGAACCTTCTCTTTACTTCCCTTCTTCACTGTAGATGAGCTACTACTATCCCTACTAAGACCAACCCCACGCAGTAGGAGTCCAGGTTGTAGGGTGAAGCCCCACCCAGATGGCACTGCTGGCCCAGCAGGGGCCACTCTTATCCAAGTCTAAGGGCTGTACTACCCAGAGCTAGGAGGGAGCAGGGGAAGACATATTTCAACCTCTCTCTCCTGCTTCCTGATCTCCTGCTGGTGCCTTCCATTGGCTGAACCAAAGAAGCCCATGTGTTGTGGTCAATAGAAGGTAGCTTCCTGGGGCACAGAGAAAGGAAGAGAGGGTGGAGAATTGGTTGAGGTGGGAGCAAATGGGTAATAACCAGCACATATATGACCTGTATACTAATGATTTCCAAATGCATATCTTCCACTGGAACCTCTTAATTCCAGATTTGTATGTCTCGTTGCCTGTTGAATTAGTTTACCCATTGCTCCATAAAAAGTTACCATGAACTTAGAGGCTTAAAGCAGCACGTATTTATTGTCTCACAGTTTCCATGGGTCAGGAGTCAGGGCATGGCTTAGCTGGGTCCTCTGCTCAGGGTCTCACAAAGCTGCCCTCAAGGCACAAGTGGTCTTTTGTATGTGATCCTACGAAGCCTCAAGGGTTTCAACTCTGGACCGGTGTTTTTAAAATGGTGGGAGTTTGCCCAGCCAGTGATCGAGGGACTGTGTTGTTCCCTGGGTGATGGAACAGAGACCATAAAGGGGAAGGGTCTTGGGTGCCAGTTGCTACTCATTGACAGATACTCTTCAGTCTGGGTTGAATCTGCACACATCAGTCCTGTTATCAGGACTTCTGTGTCCATGACTTTTGGGTAGTTTCAAGTTGTCTTTCCAGGGGAGCACGATTGAAACAAATGACCATATCTCTCTCAAGGCAGGTGTATTGGTGAAAGTTTATAGTGAGGACAGGATTCTGGGCTGTTTTGCCCTGTGCTTATGGAGGCCCACAGAGAGCTGCAGGGGAGAAGAAGACACCTTCCCATGGTGTGACTGCAGCTGGCATACAGTTGTGGACAAGTACAGTAATTCCTCACATACACTTGCTGTAATACTGAACCCCAGATTTTTACAGGAGGGAGAGCTGAGGGAATAAATCTATGGCAAACAAGCAGAGTACAGTGGTTATGAAAACGGTCCTGATTTTTCACTTTATTTGTTAGAGATGCAGGAATCTCACACAACTGAGTGGACGAGTTCCACGGTTTGGTGTAACCTAAATTAATAGGAAAACGTTTTTTTCATCTCTGGCAACTGTAGAAAACAATGACTAATCAACTTTCCATACCCTCTGACATTTAACACTTTGGCATCTACTTACCTTTCCATATTCATTTATAACTACTCCTCTCCTGTTTTTCGACATCATCTTCCAAAACCCCACCCATGGAGGATATGGTTAATGGATCCCAGAACTTTGTCACACTGAGTCTGGCTGGAGATGGAGAATTCTTCTGCAGACGGTACCCCACAGACTCTACCAGTCAACTGGTGTTAACCTGAGAGGGAGGAAACCTCCCTGTTGTTCAGTGCTCCCTAAGTAGTTTTGGTGCCTTTCTTGAAATTATCTTATGTCTGCTTGCTTTCCCTGTCACAATCTCTTCCTGTCGAAAATTTACTTGTCTTAAATTGAGGCACCTCCTAGGATTGTCGTGAGTATCAAAAGACCAAAAAAGATAGCTGTTAGGAACTTGCTTTGTAAATGAAGGGCTGCATAAAGGTAAGAGCTCCTGCCCTGAACTTCCTACCCTTCCCTGAAGATGCCGCTTGTTTGTGGTCCCACCCCACAGAGTCCTAAACAACCTCACCCTCTGTGCTCAGCGAGCTCTGAGATGGTAGTTATTGGTAGCCAACATCCCCTGCCCTCATGAGAACACCCTGTAGTTCTATATCTTGTCCATTTCTACATTTCTACATCTTGGACTTCCAACTTCCAGAAACGTGAGAAAATAAATTTGTGTTATTTAAGCCACCCAGATTATGGTATTTTCTTAAGGCAGTCCACACTGACTGAAACAGGCAAAGATTTCTTACATATGCTACAGAAAAGCATTAATCATAAAAGAAGAATGTTGCTAAATTAAAGTTCATCAAAATCTAAGACTTCTGCTCTTTGAAAGACTCCTCTAAGAAAATGAAAATATTTACAATGCATAAAACTGACAAAAGATATGTATTCAGAATATATAGAAAATACAACTCAGTAATGAAAAGACAAATTACAAAAATGGTCAAAAGATTTGAACAGACCATTAAATGAAGAAGATATGCAAATGACAAATATGCACATAAAAATGTTGCACATTAGTATCAGAGATGCAAATGCAAATTAAAATCACCATGTGATACTATTAAAATGGCTAGAATTTAAAAGAAAACACCAGGTGTTAGAATTCAGAGGAGTTGGAACTCTCACTCGTTGGTGGGGATGTAAAACGGTACCACTTTGGAAAAATAGGTTGGCACATTTTTATAAAGGTAAACATGTACTTTCCATTTGGCCCTACAATCCTAGGTATTTACCCAACAGAAGTGTATGTGTGTATATATATATATGTCATACACGTGTCATATATACGTCATATATATACACAGATATATATCTTATTCGTGAATGTTCAAAGCACCTTTATTCACAATTTCCAAAGATTTGAAACAATCCAAATATTCAACTGCAGGTGACTGGATGCACAAATTTTGGTATGTTCGCACAATGGAGTACAACTCAGGAATAAAAAGAATGAAGTACAGATGCATGCCACAAAGAAACAAGACACAAAAGATTACACGATGTAATAGTTCATTCTAAATGGGGAAAAATTATTCTTTAGTAACAGAATACAGATCAGTGGTTGTCTGGGGTAGTGGGTAGGGTTGGGAGATTGATTGTAACAAAGCATAAGGGAACTTTTTGGGGTAATAGAAAAGTTCTATATCTTGACTGGTGTGGGTGATTACATAGGTATATATATTTGCCAAAATCCATTGTGACCATACCATTGTATACATAAAATGGGTGCCTTTTTAATATGTAGATTTTAGTTCACTGAAGTTGATTACAAAAATATAGACAGGATAAACTCTAAGGATAAAAATTGTCCTTTAAATTGACTAAATACAGTTTTATTGAATAACAAAAGATAATATTAGCACAGGTATATAACTCATACATTTACATTAGCTCAGAAAGTTGTTAGGGAATTAAATGTGTTCATATATAAGGTGATTAGAACACTGATAGTGATACGTAGGTGTTAGCTACTACTACTACTACTATCATCATCATCATCATCATCAAATTACATCTTAGCTTTTTTCTATCTGATGAACAATGGGACAAATCACCATGGACACCAAAACTTAATTAAAGTTTATTACACTAATGAATATTCTGTATGAGCTTACGGCACATGTGAATTGATGTGTGAAAGCGAGAGGAAAAAAATTGAAAGGAGGGGCTCAGGGGACAGAAGTGACCATGAAAACAAAACCCCAGCATGACTCAGAAATTAAAAGTACAACAAAAGAGTCAAAACACCCCTTAATCAAGATACAGATCTATTCCATCATCACAAAGATCCCTTGTGCTATCCTTATAGTCACAGTTCTCCCCTTCTCTTCCCTCTGCCTTATTCTTAGTAACCACAAATCTCTCTTCCACCTGTATAATTTTGTCATTTCAAGAACATTATATAGATGGTATCATAAATAGCCATCTGAGATTGGCTTTAAAATTTTTTTAAATTGAAGTATAGTTGATGTACAATATTATATGTTACAGGTATAAAATATAGTGATTCACAATTTTTAAAGTTTATACTCCTTTTATAGTTATTATAGAATATTGACTATATTCCCTGTGTTGTACAATATATCCTTGTAGCTTATTTTATACATAATAGTTTGTACCTCTTACTCCCCTACTCCTACATTGCCCTTCCTCCTTCCCTCTCATCACTGGTAACCATAGTTTGTTCTCTATATCTGTGAGTCTGCTTCTTTTTTTCTATATTCATTAGTTTGTTGTATTTCTTAGATTCCACATATAAGTGTTATTGTACAATATTTGTCTTTCTCTGTCCGACTTGTTTCACTTACCATAATACCCTCCAAGTCCATCCGTGTTGCTGCAAATGGCAAAATTTCATTCTTTTATATGGCTGAGTAGTATTCCATTGTATATATATACCACATCATCTTTATCCATTCTTCTGTTGATGGACACTTAGGTTGCTTCCATATCTTGGCAGTTGTAAATAATGCTGCTATGAACATTGGGGTGCACGTATCTTTTTGAATTAGCGTTTTTGGTTTTTCAGATACATACCCAGGAGTGGAATTGCTGGGTCATATGGTAGTTCTATTTTTAGTTTTTTGAGAAACCTCCATACTGTTTTCCACATTGGCTGCACCAATTTACCTTCCCACCCTCAATGTATGAGGGTTCCCTTTCCTCCACATCCTTGCCAACATTGTTTTTTGTGTTCTTTTTGAGGATAGCCATTCTGACAGGTGTAAGGTGATATCTCATTGTGGCTTTGATTTGCGTTGCCCTGATGATTGGTGATGTTGAGCATCTTTTCATGTGCCTGTTGGCTGTCTGCATTTCCTCTTTGGAAAAATGTCTATTCAGTTCTCCTGCCCAGTATTAATCAGGTTGTTTGTTTGTTTTTCATGCTGAGTTGTATGAGCTGTTTATATATGTTGGATATTAACCCCTTATTGGTCATATCATTTGAAATATTTTCTCCCATTCTGTGGGTTGTCTCTTTGTTTTGTTTTTGGTTTCCTTTGCTGTGCAAAACCTCATAAGTTTGATTAGGTCCTGTTTGTTTATTTTTGCTTTTATTTCCTTTGCTTTAGGAGACAGAGCCAAAAAAATATTGCTGTGATTTATGTCAAAGAGTGTTCTGCCTATGTTTTCCTCTAGGAGTTTTATGCAATCCCTATCAAAATACCAATGGCATTTTTCATTGAACTAGAACAAATAATTATAAAATTTGTATGGAAACACAAAATACCCTGAATAGCCAAAACAATCTTGAGAAAGAAGAATAGCACTGGAGGAATCACACTCCCTGACTTCAGACTATACTACAAAGCTACAGTAATCAAAACAATATGGTACAGGCACAAAAACAAACACATAGATCAGTGTAACAGAATAGAGAGCCCAGAAATAAACCCAGGCACTGTAGTCAGTTAATCTATGACAAAGGAGGCAAGAATATACAATGAAAAAAAGACAGTCTCTTCAATAAGTGGTGCTGGGAAAACTGGACAGCTACATGTAAAAGAATGAAATTAGAACATTCTCTAACACCATATACAAAAATAAACTAAAAATGGGTTAAAATCTAAATATAAGACTGGAAACCATAAAACTCCTTGAGATTGCCTTTTTTTACTCAGTATAATCACATTGAGATTCATGCAAATTATTGTGTATATCAGTAGTTCATTCTTTTTATTTCTGAGTATGGATGTACTATAGTTTGTAACTATTCACCCACTGAAGGACATTTGGGTTGTTTCCAGTTTTGGGCAATTATAAATATGTTGTGTACATGTTTTTGTATGGTCATAGCTTTAATTTTTGTAGGATAAATCCCCAAGAGTGAAATTGCTGGGTTATGTGAAAAAGGTATGCTTCGTTTATTAAGAAACTGCCACACTTTTTTCCTGAGTGTCAATGGGTGAGAGAATGGCATTGTATTTTAATTTTATTTTCCAGTTGTTTGTTGCTAGAATATAGAAATACAATTGATTTTTTTCCTCTTTGGCCATATAGCATGTTATCTTACTAAATTCAATTATTAATTCTTGTGGCCTGTTGGAGTTTTCTTAGGACTTTCTACCTCAATAGCACATTGTCTGTAATAAAGAGAACTTCTTCCTTTCCATTTGTATATTATTCATTTATTTTTTCCCCTTATTTCACTGGCTAGCATCTCTAGAACATTGTTAATAAAAGTCATGAGAGTGGATATTCTTGTCTTATCTCTGAAATTAGAAGTGAATATTCATTGAGTATATCACCACAAAGTATAATGTTAGCTGTAGATTTTACATAAATGTCCTTTATCAGATTTAGATGTTATATTCCATTACTGTTTTTATGTTAAAATATATATATATAATTATTATTACTATGAATGGGCATTGAATTTTGCCAAATGCTCTTTCTGCATTAAGATGATTATATGATTTTCTCCTCTAATCTGTTAATGTGATAATTATATTGATTAATTTAAAGAGTGATTAAAAATTATAAAAACATGTATTTTACATTTACTTTCATTTTTACCATTTCTAGATCTCTTTAGATCAAAATTTCCATTTAGGGTCATAGAACTGTTATATGAACTCTGGCTAATATGTCTTGTAGTGCAAATCTGCTGGCAATGAATTATTTCGGCTTTCAATTGTTTGAAAAAGTCTTTTTTTTTTACTTTCTTCCTTGAAAGATATTTTTATAGGGTGCAGAATTCAGTCCTTTAGAGTGTCACTCCATTGTCTGCTGGTCCTCATAGTTTCTGAGGAGAAGACTTGCAAATTTTACCTTTGGCTTTGTTTCTCTATATATAATCTTTCTGTATTCCCTGGCTGCCTTCAAGATTTTCTCTTTATCTTTGATTTTCAGCATAGTAGGTGTTAAGGTCTGAATTGTGTCCCCCAAATTTGTAAGTTGAAGTTCTAACCTCCAAGGGGATTGTATTTGGAGACAGGGCTTTTAGGAGGTAATTCAAGTTCAATGAGGTCATAAGGGTTGGTGGGGGGGTCTTAATCTGATAGTATTGTTGGCCTTATAAGAAGAAGAGAGAGATCTCTGTCTCCATGTGCATGCACCAAGGAAAGGTCATGTGAGGACACAGTGAGAAGGCAGCTATCTGTGAGCCAGGAAGAGAGTTCTCACCAAGAACCAAATCAGGTGGCACCTTGATCTTGGACTTCCCAGCCTCCAGAACTGTGAGAAATAAAGTTCTGTGGTTTGTCACCCAGTTTATCGTATTATGTTATGGTAGCCCACGCTGACTAAGACAGTGTGGTATCTCTAGGTATTTTAAATTTTATTTATCCTCATCGGGGTTCTATGAGCTTCTTGGATCTTAGCTTTGACATCTTTAATCATTTTTGGAAAATTCTCAACCATCGTCTCTTCAAATATTTCTTTTGGTTGTTGTCCCTCTCCTTCTAATGAGACTGCAGGTGCATGTATTTAGACTATTTGATATTATCCTCCAGTTCATAGATGTTCTGCTTTAATTTTCACTCTTATCTCTTGGTGTTTCAGTTTAGATAATTTCTATTGACCCATCTTCAAATTCACTGATTCTTTGCTCTGATCTGTCAAGTCTATTGACGAGCCTGTCAAAGGAATTCTTTACCTCTGACATTTATGTTCTATTTCTAGCATTTCCATTTGACCCTTTCATATGATAGTTTCCATCTCTTTGCTGAAATTCTCCATGTGTCCATGCAGGATATCTTTCTGTCTATATCATTTAATATATTTAAAGTTACTGTCTGTTAGTTCCAACATGTGGATCCTGTTTGAGTCTGCTTGTATAGGTATTGGAGTATTTTTATTTACTTTATTATGCCTCTTATAATTTTTGATTCAATGCTGGACTTCTAGTGTAGAACAGTAGAGACCAAGGTAATAGTATTAAGTGTTCTCTTCTTCTGTCTTGTCATTAGCATCTGGGGGTTGAGTCAACGCGGACAGTAGTTAAGTTTCAGTGGTGATGTTTGTAATTGTTACCTTCACTGCATGGTAGGCTTCAAATTTCTGTAATGATGGGCTGCTGTTGCCTTGTGCTTGTATATAAGGATAGGATCTGGGGTGCCAGTGGATTTTTTCTCAATGTTCCTGCTACTCCTTTAGCTTTCAGATATATATATATATATATATATATATATATATATATATAAACTGTATGTATATCCATGTTTGTGCTAAGGGAGTGTCACTATGCATGGCCTTGTACTGTTGTTTGCTACTGAGCTCAAGGCTAGTAGTGAAGGCTGGGGTGGTTCTGGGTTGACCTTCTTAAGCTCCGGTCTTAGGCCAACCCTGTATATTGATTGTTTTCTGAATGACGAAACAACCTTGTATCCTTTAAATAAATCACACTCACTGTGGTATATCATCCCTTTTATATATAGCTGGATTCTATTTGCTAATATTTTTATTAGGATTTTTGCATCACTTTTCACGAGGGACGTTGGACTGATATTTCATTCCTAATATTGGTTATTTGTACCTTTATTTTTTTCTGTGATCAGTCATACGTTTATCAGTTTTATTGATTTTTTTTTTAAAAGAAACAGTTTTTGGTTTAATCAATTATCTCTATTGCTTATCCGTTTTCAACTTCACTGATTTAAATTTCCCTCTGAGCTCTGCTTTTGCTGCATACTGCAATTTTGATATGTGGCTTTCATTTTCATTTAGTTCAGAATATCTTCTACTTCCTTACTTTTTCTTCTTTGACCTTAGGTTATTTAGAACCATGTTAACTTCCAAATACTGGGTATTTCCACATATCTTTTTGTTATTGATTTTTAATTTCATTCTTTTTTGTTCAGAGAAAATACACTGTAAGCTTTCAGTCCTTTTAAACTGATTGGGACTTTAAGTATCGTGAGCCTGGATATGGTCTATTGCAGCGGTCCACAACTTTTTTGGCACCAGGGACTGGTTTCGTGGAAGACAATTTTTCTACAGACCTGGGGTGGGGGGATGGTTTCAGGATGATTAAAGCGCATTACATTTATTGTGCACTTTATTTCTGTTATTATTACATTGTAATATATAATGAGATAATTCTACAACTCACCATAATGCAGAATCAGTGGGAGTCCTGAGCTTGTTTTCCTGCAACTAGCTGGTCCCATCTGAGGGTGATGGGAGACAGTGACGCCGAAGTGTGTTGCTTTTGTCCAGCCTACTCCGTAATCTCGTTTTGGTTGCTGTCACTGCAGAATACCCTGCTTCACAAAGATAGGATGTTGGAAATGGAAGCAGGCTTTTCAGTGCTTTTGTGGCAATCTCAGGATACTCCATCCTGACTTTAATCCAGAACGTATGGAGATTTGAAGTTGTCTCAAACAGACTTTTAAGGCCACCATCATTTGCGATCTCAAGCAGTTGATCCTCTTCTAGCACGGACAAAGTGGATTCACCTGGCTTATTCACAAATGGGTTGTGGATCCATTCCTTCCCAGTTCGGGAGTCTTTTGTGGTTGGGAAGTAATGCTCAAACTCTTTTGAAATCTGAGATAGGTGATCGTGCACCAGCTGGGAGAAAGAAGGCCCTGGCTCAGTCTCTTTCAAAATCTCTGCTAATGTTTGAAACATGTCAAAAATCCCAATGTTCACTCGTCGCCCCCATAATTCCAGCTTGGCTTTGAATGCAGCCAACTTATCTGCCGACTTGAACACAGTTGGCATTCTCCCCTGAAGTGACAGATTGAGTTCGTTGAGCAGGTTGAATATGTCGCACAAGTAAGCAAGTTTTGTGACCCATTCTGTGTCACTGAAATGTGCTGCCAGTGGTGACTGTTTTTCTAAAAGAAATTTCTGGAGCGGCTTTCATAACTCAGAAACTCTGGCCAGTGATCTACCTCTAGAAAGCCATCTCACTTCTGTGTGTAAGAGAAGACGTGTGTGCTCTGCATCCATCTCCTCACAGAGCTGCGTGAACAGACGTGAGTTAAGGGCATGTACTTTAATGTGGTTGATAATTTTCATCACATCCTGCAAAACGTTGTTAAGTTCAGGTGACATTTTTCGGCTGCATTTCTGCTGACAGAAATGGCTGACATTTTAGCCAGCATTTCTCTGTGGATGACTCAGTGCATACACTCACCATTCAGAAGCGACCTCTTTGACCAGAGTAGTGAAACCAGAAAGCTGTCCAGTCATGGCAGCCGCTCCATCCATGCGTATACCCACACAAAATGACCAATTCAGTTTTCCTAATATGTAATCATTCAAAGACTTGAATAGTTCTGCAGCTGTGGTATTGGTTGGCAACAAAAGTGCACACAACATATCCTCATGCACATCCTCCTGAAAAATATATCGCACAAAAACAAGCACTGTTGCCTTGCTGTCAACACTGGTAGATTTGTCAACCTGGATTACATACATGGTGACTCATTAATCCTCTAACAATTGTGCCTCAATATCCTCTGCTATTTCATCAATTCATCTAGTTATGGTGCTAGCGAAAGAGGAACACGTGCCACCATTTGAACTGCAGCCTCTCCTAAAAGTTCACGACAAATGTCCTTAGAAGCAGGCAGGATCAACTCTTCACTAATAATAAAGGGCTTCTTAGCTTTAGCAATGCGGTTAGCCGCTAAGAACGATGCTCTCATTGCAGACACATTTGATGAAGTGGTGGCCTTCAGTAGTTGCTTCTGTTCTTCGTGTTCACATTTTTTTTCTTTTGAAAAACTCCAGAGGCTTGTCTTTTAATGCAAGGTGCTTGGTCTCCATGTGGCAAATCAGTTTTGAAGATGTCATGGCTTCATGGGATAGCCGGTCGCCACATATTATACAAAGCAGGCTTGGAGAATGTGAATCACCTGTTGCAAGGAACCTGTAATTTAAGTAGGACTCTTGGTATTTTCTTTTAAATGCAGCTTTCTTTTTGTTGGCAGTCTTAGAGTCTCCTGCTGTCTTATCATTGGGTCTTTGCCTCTTTTCAAAGAAGCTCTCATTTGCTTCTTTGTTTTTTACTCATTTTGGCTAGGGTTAGCTTGTGAGCTTACCAAAACTGTGACTGAGACAAATGTGCAGTGCAGGAAAGAGGCGCGGACAGAAGTGGTAAATAAAATAATGGGTGGGCCATGCATAGACTGAAATAAGTGTTGGATTCTGACTTAAAGCCTGCCACCAGATGCAGCTTAATTGTCACCTGCCACTCACTGATAGGGCTTTTTTTTGGGGGGAGGGGCGTGCTGCATTGGGTCTTCGTTACTGCGCACAGGCTTTCTCTAGTTGCAGCGAGCGGAGGCTACTCTTCATTGTGGTGCGTGGGCTTCTCATTGTGGTGGCTTCTCTTGTTGTGGAGCACAGGCTCTAGGCGCTCAGGCTTCAGTAGTTGTGACATGTGGGTTCTAGAATGCAGGCTCAGTAGTTGTGGCACATGGGCTTAGTTGCTCTGCAGCATGTGGGATCTTCCCGGACTAGGGATCGAACCTGGGTCCCCTGCATTGGCAGGTGGATTCTTAACCACTCTGCCACCAGGGAAGTCACACTGATAGGGTTTTGATATGAGTCTGCAAGCAATTGATTTATTATGGTCTCTGTGCAGTCAAACCTCTCTGCTAATGATAATCTGTATTTGCAGCCGCTCCCCAGCACTAACATCACTGCCTCAGCTCCACCTCACATCATCAGGCATTAGATTCTCATAAGGAGTGCACAACCTAGATCCCTCACACGTGCAGTTCACAGTAGGGTTTGCACTCCTGTGAGAATCTAATGCCGCTGCTGATCTGACAGGAGGTGGAGCTCAGGCGGTAATGTGAGCGATGGGGAGCGGCTGTAAATACAGATGAAGCTTTGCTTGCTTGCCTGCCGCTCACCTCCTGCTGCAAGGCCCAGTTCCAGGGGTTGGGGACCCCTGGTCTATTGTGTCAAACTTGACTAAAATTCTCAAAGTTTGATATATTTAATTATTAAATAAATTTCTAAAAATGACAAGTAGCTTAATTAGGGTACAACTTGAAGTCCGTAAAGGGAAGACCTAGGACATAAGACTGAAAACGTTTCCTGGCCCTTGACAGACTGAAAATATAGTGCTGATAAGGATCCTGAGTTGAAAGATGTATGTGCTACATCCTTTATCTTTTGTAAGAAGGGTCAGTGGACTGTGCCTGATATTGAGAACTGTGAACTTAACTTGTATTATCATTTAAAGTTAGAAAGATAACTACTAAAAATTAAGAATGGAAACTATAAACAGTGATTCCCCCTGGGGGTTGGAATGGGAGGGCTTTTATCTCTGATTATATGCAATTCTGTGTCATTTTAAGAAAATATTTCAAATCTGTGTGTATGTTACTTCTATGATAAAAAGAAAACAGTCCAAACAAAACAAAGCAAAAGATAGTGTGGGCCAGGCCATGGAGGGCCTTGAATGCCAAGCAAAGATGACTGCACTTATCCTTTAGTTATAGAACCTCCTGCTACAGGCTCATATCCCTTGGCAGGGCCGCCTAGACTCACTATTTACTGAAGATTCTAGAACAGTGATTCTCTACAAGAAGGGTGCTGGGTGGGCGGGGATGGGCAGAGGTAGAAGTTGACTAACATCTTGTGAGGTTTTGTGTGTCCAGCAAAGCTGGGCCTCTAGTGACCAGTGGGGCCCTAGGAAGGAAGTTACAAGGACTATCCTGCATCTTGATAAGCCTTCCTCAGGCACCAGTTTCCACTGCAGCTCCTGCATTTGAGACAGGCTAGGACCTGGGACCCTTTGCTGCAGTGCTCACACCTGGACAAATGCCTCCTTGAGCAACGGAATACAAAGAAACTACAAGGGACTGAAAATAACTGCATGCATGTGCAGCTGGGGCAACTTACGAACAACAAAATACAAAAAGACCAAAAACCCAACTGCCGCTTCTAAGGTGTTGGGATCAAAAGCAGGGTACTGCCCGTGATCCCTGCACATAGCACCACCAGGGGGGTGGGCAGACCACCTAAGCCATCCCTCTAGCCTGATTCATGGGCCCACCCCTACCCTCACCCCATTTAAGGGACCAGCTCGCCCCCTTTCAGTGAGCGAGCAAGGGAACCTGTTACTTGTTTTCGATCCCTTGTGCCATAGCATGAGTCCCAGTACAGCCTTGCCTGAATCTCTTTTCTGGCCTCTTATCAGTTTCTATTGATTAAGGAGTCCAAGAACCCTGGTTGGTAACACAGTTACCCTTTGAGAAGGCAAAGAGCTAACCTCTGAGATTAGCTCTGCCTATCTCAGAAAAGTTCTTCCCTTTCAGCAGGGTCTGCTCACCCCCTCTGGTGAAAAGAATAGAGGAAAGGTAAGAATTTGCTTAATGATCTTGCTTTCAAAGCCAGTGATAGTTTTTGCAATTAGTCCACATCCTTATGGCTCCACCTTGGAGTGGGGTACGTGGGGGGTCATGGCACACCCTCAGGAAGAGACAGGAGATAGGAAGCTTCCCCCTGACAGCTTTGGGTGCTGGCAACCTTGACTGTGCCAGATCTGATTAGGGTCACCAGAACATTTCTCTCTTCTGGTCCGCCTTTCTATATGGCTTCGTTCCCTCCAAGCATTCAACTCTGTGAAATGGGGACAATAATGGACATTTCATACAGCAGATGACCAACAGGCACATCAGAATAGTTCTAAGCATATGTACAACACTCTCAGACTGGCTGACCAAATTCACACCATGGACTGTAAGTGAGCAGGCCAGTCCTCTAAGGAATGACCTTGTCTCACCGAAAGGTCTCATTAAGTGCCCTTCATTGTTTCTGCCAACTGTTGACCCTCAGACTCTGTGATGTTCTTTCCACCCAAGGCCTCCTTCCTATGACAGTCCTTTGCTGATTGCCTCCATTTCTAGGGAGAAAAGAGTCCTGGACACTGTTTCCTTTTCCCAATGACTTGCATCCACCTATTTCTAGTTCAAGGTTATTGACCATTCTTCCACGGTGTGTCTGAAATTGACCTTTTGGTCAATTCAACATCCTCCCCCCCACCCCCACGTGCTCACGTACACTCACACACAGACACTCACATAAACACTCAAATACATACACACCACATAATTTTGGTTGTCTATTTTGTTTTATTGTGGACTAGAAATTATAACTTTTTCCTTTTTGTGTAGCCCAGCTGAAGGACAGTTGCGGAAGCAGGAGAGCGTAGTGCTGGCCGTTGGGGATTCTGTACATAGGCTGTCTGGGAATAAATCTGGGCTCTAAACTTAAAGCTGTATGATCTCTGTTAATGCTCTGTGCCTAGTTCTTTGTCTAAAAAGAGAGGATGATATTAGCATCCACCTCTTAGGGTAATTGTGGACATGAAATGAGAGCAATGTACCTAGTGCCTGGCACATATCGGGTGCATAATCATTGTTGTCTATTATCAGCCCAAATGCCAGCTGTGCCCTTGCCCTCTGGCTCCTGGATCTCCCTGTATTCACGATTTTCACTCATACCAACCTGGCAATAGAGCTCAAGGCCTTTTCTAATTCCCACCACTCATTTCTCAGTGTGATTATGAGGATGAAATGAGATGACACATATGATTCAACTAAATGGTAACTGTTATCATTATTTCCTCCCCAAACAAATGTGTGTTCCATGATCCCCAGAGAACCTGCTTCACTAAAGCAGGGGTTGGCAAATGACAGCCTGGGTGCCAGATCCAGCCCACAAACTGTATTTGTAAATAAAGTTTTATTGGAACACAGCCACACCCCTTTGCTTAGTTATTGTCTATGGCTACTTTCATGCTGTAGTGGCAGAGTTGAGTAATTTCAACAGAGACCCTATGGCCCACAAAGCCTAAGATATTTTCTATCTGACCATTTACAGAAAATGTTTGTTGATGACTGCACTAGAATAAAGGATGAAGACACATTAAATTTAGTTTGACACGGAGATGAGAGAGGAAGATGAACTATTACAGGTCACAGCTGGCTGAGCTGAGGCACAGATAAAGTGACTGGAGGCTGTGATCACCTGGGAAATTAAGGTCAGGGAAGCTGGGGAAACCAGATGAAGGAGGCTTTTTAAAAAAAATTTAATTAATTTATTTTTGGCTGTGTTGGGTCTCCGTTGCTGTTCACGGGCTTTCTCTAGTTGCGGCGAGCGGGGGCTCCTCTTCGTTGTGGTGCGCGGGCTTCTCATTGCAGTGGCTTCTCTTGTTGCAGAGCACAGGCTCTAGGCATGCTGGCTTCAGTAATTGTGGTGCACGGGCTCTAGGCGTGAGGACTTCAATAGTTGTGGCACGCGGACTCAGTAATTGTGGCTCTCGGGCTCCAGAGGGCAGGCTCAGTAGTTGTGGTGCACGGGCTTAGCTGCTCCGCGGCATGTGGGATCTTCCCAGACCAGGGCTTGAACCCGTGTCCCCTGCATTGGCAGGTGGATTCTTAACCACTGCGCCACCAGGGAAGCCCCGAAGGAGGCTTTCAATGGCGTTCTGAGTGTGCTTCATTTACAATCCAGCTTGAACTCGCAGATAAAACCTAGAACCAGGAGTAGTCACCCAGAAAGAGATACTCTCAACAACTGGAGAAGTGAATATATGTGTAAGGAGGGGGCTGCCTTGCAAGAGTGGAGAACAAGTAAGAGGAAATCTGACTCCTTGGATGCCAGGCAAAGGGACAGAAGGTCTAAGCTGCCAACATATTCTAAGATCCGGCTCTCTGCCAGCACTGAAAGTGTAGAACCATCTAATCCCTGAGTGGAAGGTATGTGGAGGCTCTGTCATCCAAGCCGTTCCTTCTATGGAAGGGGATGCTGAAGCCAGAGGGGGGAGGGGTTCACCCAAGTTTACACAAAGGGTTGTTGCATGAGGGGCCAATATTTGATCTTTTTTCCTTTAATGAAGTATAGTTGATGTACACTATAGCAATTTAATTTGTAAAGGTTTGCTCCATTTATAGTTATTATAAAATATTTGCTATATTCTTTATGTTGTACAATATATCCTTGTAGCTTATTTTATACCTATTAGTTTGTACCTCTTAATCCCCTACCTTTATAGCCAATATTTGATCTTAGCACACTCTCCTCTGAGCTAACCTTGAATCCTGTTCCTACTTCACTTTCCAGATGCTGTCCTGGGACTGGGCTGAGGCCCTGTCCCCATAATTTAGAGAGGGGGATTCAGTTGTTCCAGCATAAACAGCCAGCTACAGTTCTTCACTGAGAGTGATTTTTTTTTTTTCTTATTTGTGCTTTCGTCTGGTGCCAACATTCTAGATTGAGAGCTGTTGTTAGAAGTAACCAATGAGAGGCTGTGTAATAAAAATTTGGCTGGCCTTTGTCCCTGGCTCCTGGGAGGTAGCATCTAAATGCTTGGAATTTTCAGAGTGATAGCAGTGTATTTATTATTCATGGTGGGTCTTTTAGACCATACTTGATAGTTTATGGTAATGAGGTGACTCATGGTAAGCCCTGGATAATTTATGCTAACTAGATGACTCAGGATGGGGGCTGGCCAAGCCAGAAAGACCAGCCATGTGATTAGAGGGTTGGGGCTTTGAGTCCTGGGATGGGGGAGTAGCCTGGGATTGAGTTCAACCACATGAGCAATGAGTCAATTAATCCTGCCTATATAATGTAGCTCCAATGACAACTCTGGATTCTGAAGCTCATGTGAGCGTCCCTAGTTGGCAATACTCTGCATATTACCACCCATTGGTGTGCCAGGATGGTGACGCATTCTCGAGGGGGATGGAAGCTTCATGTATGGGACTGTCCCAGACCTCCCGTTATATGCTTCTCCTCTTGGCCGATTCTGATTTGTATCCTTTTGCTGTAAAAAAAATGTAATCATAAGCATAGAACTTTCCTGAGTTTTCTGAGTTATTCTAGAGAATTATTGAAGCTGAGGGGATAGTACAAACCACTGAATTTCTAGCCAGCTGCCCCAAGAGTGATGTTGGCCAGGGGTCCTCTGAACTTGTGGCTGGTGTCCAAAATGAGAGCAGTCTTGTGAGGATGGTGCTCTTCACCTGTGAAGTCTGGCCTAACTCCGGATAGTTGGTGTCAGAAGTCATTGCAGAAGCTCATGCTTGTGTCTTTTCTTAGGATGTGGTTGAGAATGTTGAGTTAGGAGAGTGTCCTGAGGGCAAAGCACATCTGATCTTGGTGCAAAGTACAATTGCAGTTCCCCTGGGAAATGGCCTATTTATGGATCATGAATGTGTGACTGACAAGACTTTGGTCCTCATGTTGGACGGACGGTCCTAAGGGATTTGAATGATCAGCACTTCAGCTTCATTTCTGGTATCACTTTGTCCCCAACTCTGTGTGTCCTTTTTTTTTTTTTCCCCATGTTTAATTTATACTGCCATGGATGACCCAGGTGTCATCTGGGGTCTTGCATTCTTACATTACCTCTGTCTCCAGGATCTAGTTTATAGTTGGTCTCTTTTTTTTCTCTAGTGTATCTTCTCATAGGGAGGTTCATCTAACTGGATTTACACACACCCACACACACGTGCGCACACACAGCTCCCCTCTCTACTCACAACCGTACCCACATTTATATTTGTAAGTGTGGTGTAGACGTCATTGAAGATTTGAGGTCATGGAAAGAGGCCATATGTTATATCACATAAACAGATCATCTATGTGTAAATATTATACATTTTTGTTCTAAAGTATCCTTTCAGCCCTCCCTCACTAGAGGTTTCTCACTGGCCCTTTATGCTTCCTGGTACCCAGCTAGCCATCTGCCATCTTTCTAGCTCTCCTCATCTTTTTTCTCTTTTTCTTTCCTTCTTTTTCATGAGCAAAAATAAATTCTTCACATTTTCTCAGTTGCCTGATGTGTAGGAGTCACTTAACTCACTTCTGGATTTCTCTCAGAGGGAATTGATCCTCTGTGGGAGGAGCCAAAGTCAGGAGCCTCCTATCCAGTCAATTTGCTCTCAGTTGTATTCCTATATTCTAGCAATGAACAATAAGAAAAATGAAGTACAGAATAATGTATATAATAGCATCAGAAAACTTAAAATACTAATTTGATAAAAGGTATGCAAGACCTGTATGGTAGAAACTACAAAACGTTGCTGAGAAAAATTAAGGAAGATCTGAATAAATAGTAAGATATACCATTTTTATGAATTCAAAGACTTTTAAAAGAAATTTTATTTATTTTTGGCTGCATTAGGTCTTCGTTGCTGTGCGCGGGCTTTCTCTAGTTGCGGTGAGCGGGGGCTACTCTTCGTTGCGGTGCGCGGGCTTCTCATTGCAGTGGCTTCTCTTGTTGCAGAGCACGGGCTCTAGGTGCATGGGCTTCAGTAGTTGCAGCACGCAGGCTCAGTAGTTGTGGCTCATGGGCTCTAGATCACAGGCTCAGTAGTTGCGGCGCACAGGCTTAGTTACTCTGCGGCATGTGGGATCTTCCCAGACCAGGGATCGAACTCATGTCCCCTGCATTGGCAGGTGGATTCTTAACCAGTGCACCACCAGGGAAGTCCCCAAAGACTCTTCATTCTAAGATGTCAATTATACCCAAATTAATTGATTCAACACAATGAAAATCCCATCAGGACTTTTATAGCAATTGAGAAGTTTCTCTAAAATTTATATGCAAGTGCAAAAGCTAAAATAACCCCTCCCCCAAGTTAGAGGACATACACTACCTGATATTAAGTCTTACTACAGGGTTTCCCTGGGACACGGGTTCGAGCCCTGGTCCGGGAAGATCCCACATGCCACAGAGCAACTAAGCCCATGCACCACAACTACTGAGCCTGAGTTCTACAGCCTGCGAGCCACAACTACTGAGCCTGTGTGCCACAACTACTGAAGCCTGCATGCCTAGAGCCCGTGCTCCACAACAAGAGAAGCCACCGCGATAAGAAGCCCGCACCCTGCAACGAAGTGTAGCCCCTGCTCGCCACAAATAGAGAAAGCCCGCATGCAGCAACAAAGACCCAATGCAGACAAAAAAATAAAAAAGACTTACTACAAAGCTACAGTCATCAGAACAGTGGTTGTTGGTTTAAAAATAGACCAGAGAAAAGCTATATGTAAATGAATGAAATTAGAACACTCCCTAACACCATACACAAAAATAAACTCAAAATGGATTAAAGACCTAAATGTAAGGCCAGACACTATAAAACTCTTAGAGGAAAACATACGCAGAACACTCCATGACATAAATCACAGCAAGATCCTTTTTGACCCACCTCCTAGAGAAATGGAAGTAGAAACAAAAATAAACAAATGGGACCTAAGGAAACAAAAGCTTTTGCATAGCAAAGGAAACCATAAACAAGATGAAAAGACAACCCTCAGAATGGGAGAAAATATTTGGAAACAAAGCAACTGACAAAGGATTAATCTCCAAAATATACAAGCAGCTCATGCAGCTCAATATCAAAAAAACAAACAACCCAATCCAAAAATAGGCAGAAGACCTAAATAGACATTTCTCCAAAGAAGATACACAGATTGCCAACAAACATGTGAAAGGATGCTCAACATCGCTAATCATTGGAGAAATGCAAATCAAAACTACAGTGAGGTATCACCTCACGCCAGTCAGAATGGCCATCACCAAAAAATCTACAAACAATAAATGCCGGAGAGGGTGTGGAGAAAAGGGAACCCTCTTGCACTGTTGGTGGGAATGTAAATTGATAGAGCCACTGTGGAGAACAGTATGGAGGTTCCCTAAAAAACTAAAAATAGAACTACCCTATGACCCAGCAATCCCACTACTGGGCATATACCCTGAGAAAACCATAATTCAAAAAGAGTCATGTACCATAATGTTCACTGAAGCGCTATTTACAATAGCCAGGACATGGAAGCAACCTAAGTGTCCATCGACAGATGAATGGATAAAGAAGATATGGCACATATATACAATGGAATATTACTCAGCCATAAAAAGAAATGAAATTGAGTTATTTGTAGTGAGGTGGATGGACCTAGAGTCTGTCATACAGAGTGAAGTAGGTCAGAAAGAGAAAAACAGGGCTTCCCTGGTGGCGCAGTGGGTGAGAGTCCGCCTGCCGATGCAGGGGACGCGGGTTCGTGCCCCGGTCCGGGAAGATCCCACATGCCGCGGAGCGGCTGGGCCCGTGAGCCATGGCCGCTGAGCCTGCGCGTCCGGAGCCTGTGCTCCGCAACGGGAGAGGCCACAACAGTGAGAGGCCCGCGTACCGCAAAAAAAAAAAAAAAAAAAAGTTCCTCGGGACTTCCCTGGTGGCGCAGTGGTTAAGAATCCGCCTGCCAATGCAGGGGACATGGGTTCAGTCCCTGGTCCGGGAAGATTCCACATGCCGCAGAGCAACTAAGCCCGTGTGCCACAACTACTGAGCCCACGTGCCACAATTACTGAAGCCCGCATGCCTAGAGCCCCGTGCTCTACAACAAGAGAAGCTACTGCAATGAGAAGCCCGTGCCAACGAAGAGTAGCCCCCGCTCGCCGCAACTAGAGAAAGCCCAGGCACAGCAACGAAGACCCAATGCAGCCAATAAATAAAGAAATAAATGAATAAAAGTTTAAAAAAATAAATTATAAAAAAAGAGTTCCTCCTATTTGTAAAAGTTCCTGTAAAATGATAATTCTGAATCCAGTGAACCAATAAGAAAATGACTATAGGTTACAAATTCACAATTTCTAGAAAATAAAAATGGCTCAAACATACAGAAAAATGAGAAACCACACATATAATAAGAGAGATGCAAATTAAAATTGAACAGGGTTATCTTTTATTCATTGAAATATGAAAGACCCAGTAGTTTGGTAGTGTACTGTGTGTATAGTCTGGAGACAAGGCCCTCTCACATTTCTGGTGGGAGTGAAGATTGATATAGCTTCCAGGAAGGGCAACTTGCAACATATATAAACATATATGAAGTGTCATAATTTTTCTACCTGTAATTCCTCATCAAGGAATTTAATTTTAGGATTATAGTTGTACATATGCAAGATACATATGTACAAAGTTCATAAATGCAGAATTATTTGCAATAAAAAGGATTAGTAACAGCCAAAATGGCTATCAATACTGTGTAAATTATGGTCAATCCATACAATGGAATACTGTATAGCTGTATAAAAGAGCAACAAACCTGATATGGAAGGACCTCCAAGATACAGCAAGTTAAAAAAAGAACATAGAACAATAAGTATATGTATGAATATATACATATATTCATATGTATGAATAATTCTAAATATTACACATACATATATGTATAATATATAATATAAGTGTTACATATACTATTCCTTCTCATACAAATATATTGATACACACTTGTTTTAGATTAAACATCTCTGGAAAGGTTTAAAAAAACTAATAACCGTAATAACTATATTTGTCTTTGTGGGGAAGGCATAGATGCCTGAAGGCCTGGAATGGAATGACCATTTTCAATGTATGCATTAAACAATTTTTTTAAAACTATGAATGTATTGCTATTTCAACAATAAAATTTTGAAACAAGGAAAATAAATTTAATGATATAACCAAGAGGAGACATATAAAAAGATGAGAGAGAGAAAGAGGGAGTTGAGGGAAGAGGAGAAGAGGAGAAGGAGGAGGAGAGAGATGTAGAAATAGATTGAGAGAGAAAAGAGATTTGCTATAAAGGCAAGCAGAGGAATCAGGCTGTGGACGGAGGAGAATGGAGACCTGGGTGGTCTTTAAGCCAGGAGATAGAATACCATGTTTGTATGTTGCAGGGATGATCCAATAGAGAAGGATCACTGAAGATGCAGGTGGGAGAGATAATCATTGTCTAAGGTGTTTCTGTGTAGGAGCAGGGTGGGAACCGGCACACAGGTAGAAAGGATGGCTTAGGATAGGAGTGTGCAGAACTGTTCCCTGGCATGACAGGAAAGGCAGAGAAATGAGCTCAGAGGCAGATTGGCTGATAGATTTGGTGTCAGGAGATGGAGAAATTTTCAGCAGAGCATCATCTGAGAGTGATAAAATAGTGAAGAGGAGATTTCAGGGGAGAGATGGTGTGAAATATTTCCCTTGGAGAGGTTAATTATAGAAACATTACATAATCACTCAGCAGAGCCAAGTGGATACCTGAGGTGTGTGGACATATATTGAAACTGAAACCGCTGGGCATAGTTGGATGTTGTTTTTCACCCATTCTCAGCTCCCTGGCAACAGGCATGGAGTTAGTGGGAGTCAGATTCAACCAGGGTAAAAGACTTGATGCGCACATCAAGTGAAGATGCTTACATGGGTGGCAAATAAACACGTGAAAAGATGTTCGGCGTTCCTCACCATTAGGGAAGTACAAATTTAAACCACAATGACACTACATACTACACACTTCTTAGAACGGCTAAAATAAAAAATACTGGTAGTTTCAAATATTGATAAGGATTTGAGAAACTGGATCTTTCATGTCATATGTTGCTGGTGGGAATGTAAGGTGGTACAGCCACGCTGGAAAACCCTTTTGCATTTTCTTAAAAAATTGTACATACACTTACCATACAACCCCGCAATCTATTCCTGGCATTTATCCTAGAGAATGGAAAATTTTTGTTCACATAAAAACCTATGTACAAATGTTCATGACAGGTTTATTTATAATAGCCAAACTGAAAACAAGCTAGATATCCTTCCACTGGTGAATATTGAAACCAAACGTAGTATATCTATACCATTGAATACTACTCAACAATTTAAAAAAATCAGCAACAAACTGTTGAAACATACAATCACTTGGGTGGCTCCTGAGGATATTATGCTCGATGAAAAAATCCAAAATCAAAAGGTTTGATAGTGTATTATTCCATTTATATAACATCTCTGAAATGGCAAAATTATCGAGATGGGGAACATATCAGTGGTTGCTAGGGGTTTGGGAAGGGGAATGGGGTCGGTGTGACTATAAATACATAGCTGAAGGGAGTTTTTTTGTGGTGAAGAAACAGTCTCATATCTTGAAAGTGGTGGTGGTTATACAATATAATGCACGTGATAAAATGCCCTAGAATTAAACATAGTGGCATAAAAAATGAGTCATGCAAAGATGGGTGAAATCTGAGTAAGATCTGTAGTGTGGATAATTTTATTGTACCAAGGGAAGTTTCTTGGTTTTGATAATGTACTTTATTTATGAGGATTTCACCATTGGTAGAAGCTTGGTTATTGGTACACAGGACTCTCTGTGCTATTTTTGCAACGCATTCGTCTATAATTAATTCAGAATGAAAAGTTAAAAAAACTGAAAGGTTAGTTTGTTGGATTGACTACCTACATGGATGCTGAAGACACAGAATGAGGACAGGGTTATGCTGGAGAGAAATCTATAAACCGAGTGCACTGCCGGAATATAATGTAATAAGCATTCACATACTCACCATCAAAATTAAGCATATATAAAACTTTTGTCATATTTGTTTCCAATCTCTCCTTAAAAGTGAATAACTAAAATGTTACAGATTCATCTGGAGGCCCAAACCTGCATCTCTTCTGCCAATGATCTCTTCAGAACTTCTGAAGATGACATGCATTATTCTCTCATGTGTGTAACAGGATATTAAAACAGAAGTTTTGCTCTAAATATCAAGATACTATAGACACTACATTTTGAAAAAGGTACAAGTGACATGCAGAATTTAAGCAGGAGAGTTCTGATAATTGGTTACCAACTCTTACACCATCATCCATATCAAAGTTGTTAAAACTTTGAGTTCAATTTTTATATGAGGAATAAAACATCAAATTCAATTTAAAGATGAACCATCTCCCCTGCTCCCAATTTGACCTTTGCAGGCAAAAAGTCTGCAGCAGAGAAAAGGGTACATTCTGTTGCTTCTCTCTTTTGATCCCCACATTTCTCCTTGTCTCACCTTCCTACTGTTTCTAGCTGTGATTTCTGACCCTGGAGGGTTGGATATATTCCAGGGAGGAAGGTCAGGAGAGCAGGACTTGCTTTTTTTGCTTGTCCTGCTGGGGTAACTTTGCTGGCTCTCTCTGGACTTGACAATATTGTAGAATTGACTCCAACTAATTTTGCAAAACTTATGCCAACCTCTGTTGCTTCAGGGCCATGAGAGACATTGCTCATTGCTTACAGCACTACAGTCTTGTGACCCTTCTTAAAAGGGATCTAGCAACCATGACCAAATACTTGGGGTGTCACAGGGAATAAAACTTATTTACATACTGATCACCATTTTCTAAACAACCTCTGTGCTTTCACTAGCAATGCCACTATGAATTGCTTTTTCTCACATTTCCATCTGTCCAGATCCTATTTATCTTTCCTTGCGTACCTCAAAAGGTTGGTGTGGCTGGCAAAAGTGGCACAGGTTACTTGCTTGGTAAACTGTAGAATCATTGATTCAAACTCCAGGTATTTCAAGAAGCCTTCCCTGATCCACTTGCCACCACGTACATACTTATTAACGAGGCCTTCTCCCTCTCTGCTCCCCATCTCTGTGATTGTATCCTGGAAGAATTCAGAGCCAATTATAACAATATGTTAGGTGTGTATAAGATCCCTTCTTCCATATTCTACTATAAGCTCCTGGAGAAAAGAACCAAATCTCATCTATTTTTACAGCCAGCGTTGGTACATTGACAATATTCGTGTCTAATATATACCTTACTATCATACAGAGAGAGCATTAAGCAACCTTCCTGAATTCCAGGTAGCTGCCACATATACCTTCACATGAGAAGAGTGTGTGCTCATGATTATAGTCAGAGTGTAGAGACATGAACTTCTGAGGCTGCCTGACTTACAACTGAAGTTACCTTCAGTCCATGTCCACGGTGAAGTCAGACCCTACTGCCTTATTCTGAAGACAGGTACCCAACCACAAATGTCATAAAACTCAGACTGGTGCAATCCTATTACCTCAGTATCTGCTTGGGTTGCCTAGGATGGGCTTGTGACCCAAGTTGCTCATGGATTTAGCATGAGAATCCAGGTTCCCTGACTCCAGGTCTTCTGATAGAACACTCTGAAGAACACTCCAGGTGTTCTTCCCAGTCTAGCACTGGCAGGTTCTATATTCCTGCCTATCCCAGGATATTTGGATGCTGAGGTGGACTTGGCTGGAGGCAAGGGCTTCCTCTGCTGGAATATAGGGTAATGGGAATAAGTAGAGGTGTAACGCCTGTGGCCTTAGCACCTGCAGGGACTCTACTTGAAAAATGTTTTCATGCATTGTGCACTGGTATGATGTCAGAGTGTGGACTGAAGGCTGTTAGAAGATTCAGCACAGTGAGTCTAATGATTTCATCAACTGTAAACCTTTTGCGGAGGATGTTGTCCATCATGGGAGCCACCTGTATTCATACTGCCATGCTTTACCTGGGCAGTTGGGTGTGACATCCTTCTTCAGGATGGAAGCAATTTAGGATTTTTAAATGACCCCTCTTCTGAGCACCCTTGACTCCCAAACAACTCTATGATAGCATGGATCACATTGTATGGCAGCCTGTCCCACACTAGGCTGCTTCCTTCCACAGACTGAGTTCCTTGAAGATGAATATGTTGTCTTTGAACCTCTAGTGCCTGGTACAGGGGCTGGAACATTGAAGATCTTCAGTTATTATTTATAAAAAGAACAGAAGAATGACTGAGTGAGTCTGCTATGAGAAGCCTGCTTAATGATATCTTCAAGAGTAGCAGTAGATAGGTTAATTGCAATGGTCTGTTAAAGGGCGATTATTAAAAAAGGATACACTGGTAATAGGAATATTTTAGTTTAACCTAGAATTCATCCACCAAAATAAGGGAGAGAGAAGGATTTTCCTTTGATTATGGATCATAAGGTATAGTTCTGCTCTTTCTTGCAGAAAGCACATTCATTCAGCATTGTCTATGATTTGCAGTTTGGATTTATTAGAGATCTTAACGTCATGTATAGTATTCCGCTTGATGATATTTTTCAATATGGCTAATTTTTTTCAATCTTGTATAGTTGTCAGGCTCATTCCTAATGAAATTACAATAATCTTGAGACTAGCTTTTATTGCCCTTTTAAGCATGCATATTAATTTTCATCAAAAGTATAATTCTCTTTACATATTCATATTTCATTGATTTATACTGTACTTTGATAAATTAGATAATTACATGAACAAGTCCAACTGGCGTAAGGAGGGTTGGAAACAGGCCCAATTGGTTCCTGTGAAGCAGATAACACAGTGCTATAATGTCCAGGTGTACTAGATAATCAGTGAATGGTCCTGAGGACTCAGCGTTTACTGGACATCAATCAATATATTTTCTGAATGGAATGGACAGGCTTGGTTAAACAGATAGATTCTATTAACCAGAGATTTACTTAAAAGGTGTTTGCTCTATAAAGAAATAGCATAGTGCTTTATCAGGTAGGTTTAGATAATGTTTGTTGAATTCATGCAGTTGTGGATGACACCTCCCAAAATGTGCCACGAGGGACTTTCATATCTTTGCTCTCTTCCTGAAGAAAACTCCTGAATATCATGCATGATCCACCCTAAGGCGAATCTAGGAAGAAAAACCATCACTGGCTTCGGAAAGAAGGCAACTCACGAACAAACCCTTTTCTTTCCTCCATTCTTCTCCCCAGAGGCAGCAAGCAGACTTGCAATGAAAGGGAAGCACCTTCCTCACACTGACCAACTCCAGAGGACACTCTCTGTCCTCTTGAGCAGGAGGTGCCTGAAGGAGACCTGGTGACTGAGCCATTCTTTCAAGATGCTGGACAACCCTGGGTTCAGGTGGGAGCTACTTGAGAATGATAGTCACCGAGCATCTTCTAAATTGCAGGTCCAGTCCCATGCACTGTGGATTCAAAGACATGCTTTTTCTCCCTGAAGACCTCACAGTGTGGTGGAGCAGGGAGACATATAAATGAATCATTACAGTACAATATTATAAGTGTTATAACAGAGGAATTTTGCAGCCAAGTGTGTTCAGTGTGGGCTGCAGGGACTGAGATTAAGCATCCAGCTCTAAGTTATTTTGAAATTTCTCTGCAAGCCTCCTCATGATGGACATTTTCAGCCAAAGCTATACAGTTGATGAAATCACAGCTCACAGGACTGACTCTCATAAGAACCCTCAGTCTAGGTTTGTGGCATCACATCAAAGCACCCTGTCTGGTGCATAGGCTACAACACTGTCTTTCTGCCTCCTCCCACCACCCTGCATTCTAGCTGAGGAAGCCCTCACCTACAGCTAAACCCCACTGCAGCATTTAGAAATCAAGGGTTGCATGTAGGATACAGACTCAGCAGAGTGCTGGACAACAGAGTGCTGGAAAGCACTGGATCTGGAGTCAGGGTACCTGAGTTCTGAGTACTGACCTGTGTTATAGAAATGATTGATGAATCTATAGGTAAACTTGGGGAGAACTGATATCTTAGAAATATTGAGTTATGAACATGGACTATTTATTTAGTTAGTTCTTTGATTTCATTTATCAGGGTTTTGTAGTTTTTTTATATAGATCTTATACATATTTTGTTAGATTTATACCGAGGTATTTCATTTTGGAGGATGCTAATGTAAATAATATTATATTTTTAGTTTCAAATTCCACTTGTTCATTGTTGATATATAGGAAAGCAATTGACATTTGTATATTAACTTTGTATCCTACAACCTTACGATAATTGCTTATAAGTTCTAGGGGTTTTTTTTGTAATTCTTTTAGATTTTCTGTATAGACATTCATGTCATCTGCAACCAAAGACAGTTTTATGTCTTCCTTCCCAATCTATATACTTTTATTTACTTTTCTTACCTTATTACATTAGCAAAGACTTCAGCAATGTTGAAAAGGGATGGTGAGATGGGACATCCTTGCCTTGTACCTGATTTTAGTGTGACAGCTTCAGGTTTCTTGGTGGGAAAGTTTCAGGTATGCTGTTAGCTGTACAATTTTTGTACAGCTTGTAGCTGTTAGCTGTACAAGATAGTCCTTATCAAGTTGAGGAGATTCCCCTCTATTTCTAGTTTACTGAGAGTTTTTATCATGAATGGGTGTTGGGTTTCATCAGATGATTTTTCTGCATCTATAGAAATGATAATATGACTTTTCCTTTTTACTCTGTTGATGTTATGGATTACATTAATTGGTTTTCAAATGTTGAAACAGCCTTGCATATCTGGAATAAATTCTACTTGGCCATGGTGCATAATTTTTTTTTAATTTATTTTATTTTTTTATTTTTGGCTGTGCTGGGTCTTTGTTTCTCTGCGAGGGCTTTCTCTAGTTGTGGCAAGCGGGGGCCACTCTTCATCGCGGTGCGTGGGCCTCTCACTATCGCGGCCTCTCCTGTTGCGGAGCACAGGCTCCAGACGCGCAGGCTCAGTAGTTGGGGCTCACGGGCCTAGTTGCTCCGCGGCATGTGGGATCCTCCCAGACCAGGGCTCGAACCCGTGTCCCCTGCATTGGCAGGCAGATTCTCAACCACTGCGCCACCAGATAAGCCCCCTGGCAGGAGTTCTTTAGACCCAACCAAGTTGTCAATTACTTGCCACGCAGTCTTAATTTGGATGTTTGGTGGTCGTCTGGGTGCATCTTTTCAAGTCCAAAGAGATAGAGCAATAGGAGAATGAGAAAGACTGAGGGGGAAAAGCCTTGGCCTCAGTGCGCTTCTTCACGGCCAGAGAACTGGTCTCTGCCAGATCCTGCAGGCGACGTCAGCTGCCACTTAACGGGCTACTTGAATCTCCATGGCTCAGGGTAAGGCCCAGCCACCCTTCAGAGGGGAGCCATAGCCCAATAGGCGGATCGAGATTATGGCCTTTGAGGCCCCGCATTGGGTGCCAGGAAAGATGTTGCAGGAAAGAGAGTGGGGTGCGAGAGGATGGTCACATCCCAAGTCATGTCTGAGTCCCTGGGATGGCCGCCAAGTGTGGGTTCTTGGCTTTGTGCAGGCAAGAATTCAAGAGCAAGACATAGTAAAGTGAAAGAAGGTTTATTCAGGGAGATACACACTCCATAGACAGAGTGTGGGCCATCTTGGAAGGCAAGAGGCCACGGTGCATAATTTTTAACGCCCTTTTTAGATTCTATTTGCTAACATTTTGTTGAGGATTTTTGCATCTATGTTCATGAGAGATATTGGTCTGTAATTTTCTTTTATTGTAATGTCTTTGTCTGGTTTTGGTATTAGAGCAATGCTGGCTTCATAGAATGAGTTAGGTAGTAGTCCCTCTTCTTCTATCCTCCAAATAAGATTGTAGAGAATTGGTAAAATTTCTTCCTTAAACATTTGGTAGAATTCATCAGTGAACTCATCAGGGCCTGGCACTTTCTGTTTTGAAAGGTTATTAATTATTGATTCAATTCCTTTAACATATATGTCTATTCATATTGTCTGTTTCTTCTCGTCTGAGTTTTGGCAGACTGTGTTTTTCAAGGAATTCATCCATTTCACGTAGGTTATCAAATTTGTGGGCATAGAGTTGTATAGTATTCCTTTATTGTCCTTTTAATGTCCATGGGATCTGTAGTGATGCCCCCTCCTTTGTTTCTGATATTAGTAATTTGTGTCCTCTCTTTTTTTTTTCTAGTTAGCTTGGCTAGTGACATCAATTTTAAGGATCTTTTCAAAGAAATAGCTTTAAATTTTTAAAAATTTTATTCAAGTATAGTTGATTTACAATGTTGTGTTAATCTCTGCTGTAGAGCAAAGTGATTCAGTTATACATTTATATACATTCTTTTTCATATTCTTTTCCATTATGGTTTATCACAGGATATTTAATATAGTTCCCTATGCTATACAGTAAGACCTTGTTGTTTATCCATTCTATATATAATAGTTTGCATCTGCTAATCCCGAAGTCACAGTCCATCCCTCCACCACCCCCCTCCACCTTGGCAACCACAAGTTTGTTCTCCATATCTTTGAGTTTGAGAAACAGCTTTTGGTTTCATTGATTTTCTCTATTGATTCTCTATTTTCAATTTCATTGATATCTACTTTTATTTTTATTATTCCTTTTCTTTTGCTTACTTTATATTTAATTTGCTCTTCTTTTTTAAATATTTATTTATTTATTTGGCTGCATTAGGTCTTAGTTGCAGCACGTGAGATCTTCATTGTGGCATACAGGGTCTTCTGTTGCAGTACATAGCCTCTTCATTGCAGCACACAGGCTTCTCTCTAGTTGTGGTGTGCAGGCGTCAGAGCATGCATGCTCAGTAGTTGCGGCATGTGAGCTCTCTAGTTGTGGTGCGTGGGCTCTAGAGTGCATGGGCTCAGTAGTTGCGGCGCATGGGCTTAGTTGCCCTGTGGCATGTGGAATTTTAGTTCCCCAACCAGGGATCAAACCCGAGTCCCGTGTATTGGAAGGTGGATTCTTAACCACTGGACCACCAGGGAAGTCCCGAATTTGCTCTTCTTTTTTTTGCTTTTCTAATATATGCATTCAGCATTATAAGTTTCCCTTTAAGCACTGCTTTCACTGAATCCCACAAATTTTGATAAGTTTTGTTTTCATTTTAATTTATTTGAAAATATTTTAAAATTTATCTTGAGTTTTCTTCTTTGGCCCATGTGTTATTTAGAAGTATGTTGTTTAATCTCTATGTGTTTTGGGATTTTCCAGTTATCTTTCTGTTATTGACTTCTAGCTTAATTCCATTGTAGTCTGAGAGCAGACACTGAAAGATTTCTATTCTTTTAAATTTGTTAAGGTGTGTTTTATGGCCCAGTATGTGACCCATCTTGATGAATGTCCCATGTGAACATAAAAAGAATGTGTATTCTGCTGTTGTTGGATAAAGCAGTCTATAGATGTCCATGATAGCAAGTTGATTTATGATGTTGTTGAGTTCAACTCTGTCCTTACTGATTTTCTGCCCACTGAATCTTTCCATTTCTGATAGAGGGGTGTGAAAGTATCCAACTATAATAATGGATTCCTCTATTTATCCTTGAAGTTCTATCAGCTTTTGCCTCATGTAGTTTGATGTTGTTTTTAGGCATATAGATATTAAGAATTTTTATATCTTCTTGGAGAATTCACCCCTTTATAATTATGTAATGCCCTTCTTTATCCCTGAAATTTCCCCTGCTTTGAAGTCTGCTTGATGTGAAATTAATATAGCTACTCCTGATTTTTAAAATGTGTGTTAGCATGGTATAGTTTTCTCCATTCATTTACTTTTAATCTGCATGTGTCTGCACATTTAAAGTGGATTTAGTATGGACAGCATATAGTTGGGTCTTGTTTTTTGATTCAGTCTGACAATCTGTCTTTTGATTGTGTATTTGGACCATTGACATTCAAAGTGATTATTGATGTAGTTGGATTAATATCTACCATATTTGTTACTGTTTTCTATTTGTTGCCCTTATTCTTTGTTCCTATTTTTGTCTTTTACTTTTTCAGCCTTTTGTGGTTTTAACTGAGCATTTTATGTGATTCTATTTGTACTTTCTTAGCATGTCACTTAGCATGCCTTTCTTAGCATTTTCTCTCCTTTCTTAGCATAAAAGTTACACTTTATCCTTTCCATTTTTTGTTTTACATCTTTATTGGAGTATAATTGCTTTACAATGGTGTGTTAGTTTCTGCTTTATAACAAAGTGAATCAGTTATACATATACATATGTTCCCATATCTCTTCCCTCTTGTGTCTCCCTTCCTCCCACCCTCCCTATCCCGCCCCTCTAGGTGGTCACAAAGCACTGAGCTGATCTCCCTGTGCTATGCGGCTGCTTCCCACTAGCTATCTATTTTACGTTTGGTAGTGTATATATGTCCATGCCACTCTCTCACTTTGTCACAGCTTACCCTTCCCCCTCCCCATATCCTCAAGTCCATTCTCTAGTAGGTCTGTGTCTTTATTCCTGTCTTACCCCTAGGTTCTTCATGACATTTTTTTTCTTAGATTCCATATATATGTGTTAGCATACGGTATTTGACTTTCTCTTTCTGACTTACTTCACTCTGTATGACAGACTCTAGGTCCATCCACCTCACTACAAATAACTTATTTTCGTTTCTTTTTATGGCTAATATTCCATTGTATATATGTGCCACATCTTCTTTATCCATTTATCCAATGATGGACACTTAGGTTGTTTCCATCTCCTGATTATTGTAAATAGAGCTTCAATGAACATTTTGGTACATGACTCTTTTTGAATTATGGTTTTCTCAGGGTATATGCCCAGTAGTGGGATTGCTGGGTCATATGGTAGTTCTATTTGTACTTTTTTAAGGAACCTCCATACTGTTCTCCGTAGTGGCTGTACCAATTAACATTCCCACCAGCAGTGCAAGAGTGTTCCCTTTTCTCCACACCCTCTCCAGCATTTATTGTTTGTAGATTTTTTGATGATGGCCATTCTGACCAGTGTGAGATGATATCTCATTGTAGTTTTGATTTGCATTTCTCTAATGATTAATGATTTTGAGCATTCTTTCATGTGTTTGTTGGCACTCTGTGTATCTTCTTTGGAGAAATGTCTATTTAGGTCTCTGTGTATCTTCTTTGGAGAAATGTCTATTTAGGTCTTCTGCCCATTTTTGGATTGGGTTGTTTGTTTTTTTGTTATTGAGCTGCATGAGTTCTTGTAAATTTTGGAGAGATTAATCCTTTGTCAGTTGCTTCATTTACAAATACTTTCTCCCATTCTAAGTGTTGTCTTTTGGTCTTGTTTATGGTTTCCTTTGCTGTGCAAAAGATTTGAAGTTTCATTAGGTCCCATTTGTTTATTTTTGTTTTTATTTCCATTTCTCTAGGAGGTGGGTCAAAAAGGATCTTGCTGTGATTTATGTCATAGAGTGTTCTGCGTATGTTTTCCTCTAAGAGTTTGATGGTGTCTGGCCTTACATTTAGGTCTTTAATCCATTTTGAGTTTATTTTTGTGTATGGTGTTAGGGAGTGTTCTAATCTCATACTTTTACATGTAGCTGTCCAGTTTTCCCAGCACCACTTATTGAAGAGGCTGTCCTTTCTCCACTGTGCATTCCTGCCTCCTTTGTCAAAGATAAGGTGACCGTATGTGCGTGGATTTATCTCTGGGCTTTCTATCCTGTTCCATTGATCTGTCTTTCTGTTTTTGTGCCAGTACCATACTGTCTTGATTACTGTAGCTTTGTAGTATAGTCTGAATTCAGGGAGCCTGATTCCTCCAGCTCCATTTTTCGTTCTCAAGATTGCTTTGGCTATTCGGGGTCTTTTGTGTTTCCATACAAATTGTGAAAATTTTTGTTCTAGTTCTGTGAAAAATGCCAGTGGTAGTTTGATAGGGATTGCACTGAATCTGTAGATTGCTTTGGGTAGTAGAGTCATTTTCACAATGTTGATTCTTCCAATCCAAGAACACGGTATATCTCTCCATCTATTTGTATCATCTTTAATTTCTTTCATCAGTGTCTTATAATTTTCTGCATACAGGTCTTTTGTCTTCTTAGGTAGGTTTATTCCTAGATATTTTATTCTTTTTGTTGCAACGGTAAATGGGAGTGTTTTCTTGATTTCACTTTCAGATTTTTCATCATTAGTGTATAGGAATGCCAGAGATTTCTGTGCATTAATTTTGTATCCTGCTACTTTGCCAAATTCATTGATTAGCTCTAGTAGTTTTCTGGTAGCATCTTTAGGATTCTCTATGTATAGTATCATGTCATCTGCAAACAGTGACAGCTTTACTTCTTCTTTTCCGATTTGGATTCCTTTTATTTCCTTTTCTTCTCTGATTGCTGTGGCTAAAACTTCCAAAACTATGTTGAATAAGAGTGGTGAGAGTGGGCAACCTTGTGTTGTTCCTGATCTTAGTGGAAATGCTTTCGGTTTTTCACCATTGAGGATGATGCTGGCTGTGGGTTTGTCATATATGGCCTTTATTATGTTGAGGAAAGTTCCCTCCATGCCTACTTTCTGCAGGGTTTTTATCATAAATGGGTGTTGAATTTTGTCGAAAGTTTCCTCTGCATCTATTATGACCATATGGTTTTTTTCCTTCAGTTTGTTAATATGGTGTATCACATTGATTGATTTGCATATATTGAAGGATCCTTGCATTCCTGGGATAAACCCCACTTGATCATGGTGTATGATCCTCTTAAAGTGCTGTTGGATTCTGTTTGCTAGTATTTTGTTGAGGATTTTTTTCATCTATGTTCATCAGTGATACTGGCCTGTAGTTTTCTTTCGTTGTGACATCCTGGTCTGGTTTTGGTATCAGAGTGATGGTGGCCTTGTAGAATGAGTTTGGGAGTGTTCCTCCCTTTGCTATATTTTGGAAGAGTTTGAGAAGGATAGGCGTTGGCTCTTCTCTAAATGTTTGATAGAATTCGCCTGTGAAGCCATCTGGTCCTGGGCTTTTGTTTGTTGGAAGATTTTTAATCAAAGTTTCAATTTCAGTGCTTGTGATTGGTCTGTTCATATTTTCTATTTCTTCCTGATTCAGTCTTGGCAGGTTGTGCATTTCTAAGAATTTGTCCATTTCTTCCAGGTTGTCCATTTTTTGGCATATAGTTGCTTGTAGTAATCTCTCATGATCTTTTGTATTTCTGCAGTGTCACTTGTTACTTTTCGTTTTTCATTTCTAAATCTATTGATTTGAGTCTTCTCCCTTTTTTTCTTGATGAGTCTGGCTAATGGTTTATCAATTTTGCTTATCTTCTTAAAGAACCAGCTTTTAGTTTTATTGATCTTTGCTATCATTTCCTTCATTTCTTCTTCATTTATTTCTGATCTGATCTTTATGATTTCTTTCCTTCTGCTAACTTTGGGGTTTTTTGTTCATCTTTCTCTAATTGCTTTAGGTGCAAGGTTAGGTTGTTTATTCAAGATGTTTCCTGTTTCTTAAGGTAGGATTGTATTGCTATAAACTTCCCATCTTAGAACTGCTTTTACTGCATCCGATAGGTTTTGGGTCATCGTGTCTCCATTGTCATTTGTTTCTAGGTATTTTTTTGATTTCCTCTTTGATTTCTTCAGTGATCACATCGTTATTAAGTAGTGTATTGTTTAGCCTCCATGTGTTTGTATTTTTTACAGATCTTTTCCTGTAATTGTTATCTAGTCTCATAGCGTTGTGGTCGGAAAAGATACTTGATACAATTTCAATTTTCTTAAATTTCCCAAGGCTTGATTTGTGACCCAAGATATGATCTGTCCTAGAGAATGTTCCATGAGCCCTTGAGAAAAATGTGTATTCTGTTGTTTTTCGATGGAATGTCCTATAAATATCAATTAAGTCCATCTTGTTTAATGTATCATTTAAAGCTTGTGTTTCCTTATTTATTTTCATTTTGGATGATCTGTCCATTGGTGAAAGTGGGGTGTTAAAGTCCCCTACTATGAATATGTTACTGTCGATTTCCCCTTTTATGGCTGTTAGTATTTGCGTTATGTATTGAGGTGCTCCTATGTTGGGTGCATAAATATTTACAATTTGTTATATCTTCTTCTTGGATTGATCCCTTGATCATTATGTAGTGTCCTTCTTTGTCTCTTGTAATAGTCTTTATTTTAAAGTCTATTTTGTCTGATATGAGAATTGCTACTCCAGCTTTCTTTTGGTTTCCATTTGCATGGAATATCTTTTTCCATCCCCTCACTTTCAGTCTGTATGTGTCTCTAGGTCTGAAGTGGGTCTCTTGTAGACAGCATATATATGGGTCTTGTTTTTGTATCCATTCAGCCAGTGTGTGTCTTTTGGTGGGAGCATTTAGTCCATTTATATTTCAGGTAATTATCGATATGTATGTTCCTATTCCCATTTTCTTAATTGTTTTGGGTTTGTTATTGTAGGTCTTTTCCTCCTCTTGTGTTTCTTGCCTAGAGAAGATCCTTTAGCATTTGTTGTAAAGCTGGTTTGGTGGCGCTGAACTCTCTCAGCTTTTGCTCGTCTGTAAAGGTTTTAATTTCTCTGTCAAATCTGAATGAGATCCTTGCTGGGTAGACTAATCTTGGTTGTAGGTTTTTCTCCTCCATCACTTTAAATATGTCCTGCCAGACCCTTCTGGCTTGCAGAGTTTCTGCTGATAGATCAGCTGTTAACCTTATGGGGATTCCCTTGTGTGTTATTTGTTGGTTTTCCCTTGCTGCTTTTAATATGTTTTCTTTGTATTTAATTTTTGACAGTTTGATTAATATGTGTCTTGGCATGTTTCTCCTTGGATTTATCCTGACACTATGTGCTTCCTGGAGTTGATTAACTATTTTCTGTCCCATATTAGGGAAGTTTTCAACTATAATCTCTTCAAATATTTTCTCAGTCCCTTTCTTTTTCTCTTCTTCTTCTGGAATCGCTATAATTTGAATGTTTGTGCGTTTAATGTTGTCCCAGAGGTCTCTTAGACTGTCCTCAGTTCTTTTCATTCTTTTTTCTTTATTCTGCTCTGCAGTAGTTATTTCCACTATTTTATCTTCCAGGTCACTTATCCGTTCTTCTGCCTCAGTTATTCTGCTATTGATCCCTTCTAGAGTATTTTTAATTTCATTTATTGTGTTGTTCATTGTTGCTTGTTTCATCTTTAGTTCTTCTAGGTCCTTGTTAAATGTTTCTTGCATTTTCTCTATTCTGTTTCCAAGATTTTGGATCATCTTTACTATTATTATTCTGAATTCTTTTTCAGGTAGACTGCCTATTTCCTCTTTATTTGTTAGGTCTGGTGGGTTTTTATCTTGCTCTTTCATCTGCTGTGTGTTTTTCTGTCTTCCCATTTTGCTTATCTTACTGTGTTTGGGGTCTCCTTTTTGCAGGCTGCAGGTTCGTAGTTCCCGTTGTTTTTGGTGTCTGTCCCCAGTGGCTAAAGTTGTTTCAGTGGGTTATGTAGGCTTCCTGGTGGAGGGGACTAGTGCCTGTGTTCTGGTGGATGAGGCTGGATCTTGTCTTTCTGATGGGCTGGTCCACGTCTGGTGGTGTATTTTGGGGTGTCTGTGGACTTATTATGATTTTAGGCAGCCTCTCTGCTAATGGGTGGGGTTGTGTTCCTTTCTTGCTAGTTGTTTGGCATAGGGTGTCCAGCACTGTAGTTTGCTAGCTGTTGAGTGAAGCTGGGTGTTGGTGTTGAGATGGAGATCTCTGGGAGATTTTCGCCGTTTGATATTACGTGGAGCTGGGAGGTCTCTTGTGGACCAGTGTCCTGAAGTTGGCTCTCCCACCTCAGAGGCACAGCACTGACTCCTGGCTGCAGCACCAAGAGCCTTTCATCCACACGGCCCAGAATAAAAGGGAGAAAAAGTAGAAAGAAAGAGGATAAAAGAAAATAAAATAAAGTAAGATAAAATAATTAAAATAATTATTAAGAAAAAAAAATTTTTAAGTAAAAAAAAACAAAAACAAAAACGGAGGGATAGAATCCTAGGACAAATGGTGAAAGCAAAGCTATACAGACAAAATCTCACACAGAAGCATAAACATACACACTCACAAAAAGAGGAAAAGGGAAAAAAATAATAAATCTTGCTCTCAAGTCCACCTCCTCAATTTGGGATGATTCGTTGTCTATTCATGTATTCCACAGATGCAGGTACATCAAGTTGATTGTGGAGCTTTAATCCGCTGCTCCTGAGGCTGCTGGGAGAGATTTCCCTTTCTCTTCTTTGTTCTCACAGCTCCCGGGGCTCAGCTTTGGATTTGGCCCCGCCTCTGCTTGTAGGTCGCCGGAGGGCGTCTGTTCTTCACTCAGACGGGACGGGGTTAAAGGAGCCGCTGATTTGGGGGCTCTGGCTCACTCAGAACCGGGGGAAAGAGGGGCACGATGCGGGGCGAGCCTGCAGCGGCAGAGGCCGGCATGACGTTGCACCAGCCTGAGGCGCGCCGTGCATTCTCTCGGGGAAGTTGTCCCTGGATCACGGGACCCTGGCAGTGGCGGGCTGCACAGACTCCCGGGAGGGGAGGTGTGGACAGTGACCTGTGCTCGCACATAGGCTTCTTGGTGGCGGCAGCAGCAGCCTTAGCGTCTCATGCCCGTCTCTGGGGTCTGCGCTCTTAGCCGCGGCTCGCGCCCGTCTCCGGAGCTCCTTTAAGCAGCGCTCTTAATCCCCTCTCCTCGCGCACCAGGAGACAAAGAGGGAAGAAAAAGTTTGTTGCCTCTTCGGCAGGTCCAGACTTTTCCCTGGACTCATTCCCGGCTAGCCGTGGTGCACTAACCCCTTCCGGCTGTGTTCACGCTGCCAGTCCTCTCCCTGCGCTCCGCCCCTATCCTTTCCTTTTATAAAAACTTTTTTCTTTAATAGTGGTTACTATAGAGTTTGCAATATACAGTCCCAACTAATCCGAGTCCATTTTCAAATAACACTATAGCACTTTACAGATAGTTTGAATAGCTTATAATAACAAAATAATTACAATTCCTCCCTCCGTCCCTTGTAACATTGCTACCATTCATTTCACTTATTTATAAGCATACATAAACATGTATGTATGATGATACATACTTAAGTATACATAATTGAACACATTGTTGTATTATTATTTTTAACAAGCTGTTTTGTGTTAGAGCAATTCAGAACAAGAAAAATAAAAGATTTTATTTTGCCTTCACATATTCCTCTTCATTGCTCTTTCTTTCTTAATGAAGATCCAAGTTTCTGACCTATATTATTTTTCTTCTCTCCAAATAACTTATTTTAACATATCTTGCAAGTCAGGTTTATGGGTTAGAAATTTCCTCAATTTCTGTTTGTCTGAGAAAGTGTATTTCTCCTTCACTTTTGAAAGATAATTTCGCAGGATACAGAATTCTAAGTCAGTGGTTTTTGAAGAGAAGTCAGATGAGATTCTTATCTTTGTTCCTCTGCACTGAAGTTCTTTATTCCTCTGGCTTTTTTTCCTTGCCTTTGATGTTTCTGCAGTTTGAAAATGATATTCCTAGATGTGCTTTTTTTTTTTTTTGTCATTTTCCTGCTTGGTGTTCTCTGAGCTTCCTGGATCTGTGGTTTGGTGTCTGACATTAATTTGGGGAAATTCTCATTATTATTGTTTCAACTATTTCTTCTGTTCCTTTCTCTCTTTCTTCTCCTTTTGGTCTACCCATTATCTGTATGTTACACGTTTTATAGTCGTCCCAAAGTCTTTGGATATTGTGTGTGTGTGTGTGTGTGTGTGTGTGTGTGTGTGTGTGTGTGTGTTGTCTTAGTTCTCTTTGCTTTTCAGTTTTGGAAGTTTCCATTGATATATTCTCAAGGTCAGAGATTTTTTTTCCCCTCAGCCATGTTCAGTCTACTAATAGGTTTATCAAAGGCATTCTTCATTTCCGTTACAGTGTTTTTGATCTCTAGCCTTTCTTTTTAGTTCCTTCTTAGAATTTCCTCTTCTCTGCTTACATTGCCCATCTATTCTTGTATACTGTCTACTTTGTCCATTAGAACCCTTAGCATATTAATCGTTGTTGTTTTAAATTCCTAGTCTGATAATTCCAACAGCCCTGCCATGTCTGGTTCTGATGCTTGCATTGTCTCTTCAATTTGTGTTTTTTTCCTTTCAGTATGCATTGTAGTTTATTTATTTTGATTGCCAGACATGTTGTGCTGTATAAAATGAATGGCTGTAAATAAGCCATTAGTAATGTGGTGGTGAGGTGTGGGAGGAGAAGTGGTCAATAGTCCACAATTAAGTCCCCGTTTGGTTTTTTTTTAATTAATTAATTTAACTTATTTATTGTTGGCTGCGTTGGGTCTTCATTGCTGCACATGAGCTTTCTCTAGTTGCGGTGAGTGGGGGCTACTCTTTGCCGCGGTGCGTGGGCCTCTCATCATGGTGGCCTCTCCTGCTGCAGAGCACAGGCTCCAGAATTCAAGCTCAGTAGCTGTGGCGCACGGGCCCAGCTGCTCCACAGCATGTGGAATCCTCCCGGACCAGGGCTTGAACCTGCGTCCCCTGCATCAGCAGGCAGATTCCCAACCAATGCACCACCAGGGAAGCCCCAGTCCCCTCTTTTAGTGAGCCCAAGCCTCTGGACTCTGAACTTCACAAGTGCTTCTCAGTCATCCCCCTTTGCTTGGTTGGGACAGGATGGCTAGAGTGGGCTGGAGTTGGGTATTACCTTTTTCCCAGGTCAGTTAGGCTCTGATAATACCCCAGCAGTTTAGGCTCTGGCTAATAGTTTCTCGTGAGGCCAGGCCCTGACAGAAGAACAGACTCTGGTGTATTTCAGAATGGTTTCTTTTCCCCTCCCCCTGCTAGAAGCACAAGGAGATTTACTGTGAAGACCTGGTCAAGCTTCTGGAAGTAAAATTCATAAAAGTGTGGGTGCTCACTTATGACTGGATCCCCCTGGCATTTTTAACCCTCAGTTTTGTCCAGGCTGCGCCTCCAGGCATTTGTCGATTACAGTTCAGGTTTTCCTACCCTGGCATGGGATCTTGTGGTGGTTTCCACTCATGAGCCTCTGCTCCAGTAATTTGTGACTCCCTGTATTTGCCTGTCTGTCTCTCCAGTCTTGGGGGTTATAGTTTACCCTGTGTTGTCCTCTCTCTTACTGATCCAAAGGGTTGTTGATTTTTCAATGTAATCAGGTTTTACTTGTTTTGAGGATAGAGTGGTGACTTCTAAGCTCCTTACATGAACTGGAAATTGGATGCTCCCCTGGAACATCTTTTTTTATCCTCTTGCTTTCAACCTATTTGTGTCTTTGGATGTTAAATGAGTTTCTTATGGACAGCATAGAGTTCAATAATTTTTTTTTAAATTAATTAACTAATTAATTAATTTTTGGCTGTGTTGGATCTTTGCGACTGGGTGTGTTTCTTCTTTCTCTTGTTGCAGCGAGCAGGGGCTATTTGTTCTGGTGCACGGGCTTCTTATTGCGGTGGCTTCTCTTGTTGCAGAGCATGGGCTCTAGGTGCATGGGCTTCAGTAGCTGTGGCTCGCGGGCTCCAGAGCACAGGCTCAGTAGTTGTGGCGCACGGGCTTAGTTGCTCCGTGGCATGTGGGATCTTCCCGGACAGGGCTTGAACCCTTGTCCCCTGCCTTGGGTGGCGGATTCTTAACCACTGTGCCACCAGGGAAGTCCCAGTACATGTGTCTTTTTGAATTATGTTTTTCTCAGTCACCATTCCTTTTAAACTTTACCTTAGCCCAGCCATCTTCATAAATACCTCTTTAATTAAACTCACCTCAATTATTCCATCTATTTGGGGCACTTATTTTATATTAGGACACTGCCAGATACACAAAGGAGAAGACTTTTGAAAAGCAGTGAAATCTGGGTTATTAACAGCACATTAGCTTTGAGAAGCATTAAGTGTTCCCTATTCTTCTCCCTAAATTAAGGAAAGCAGCAGATTCCTCACTATGACAGCAACTTTGAATGGTTGGGATGGAGCGGAGGACAGGGAGAGTATCCAGGAAGAGGGAACAGTGTTGTTTTCCCAATTCAGATCTCCCACATTTGAGGCTGCCAGCACTCAAAGTCGCCAGGAGGGAGTTTATGTCTTTTTACCCTGTCTTTTCCTGCTGGAGCCCCTGTGGTTCCCTGAATACTCCAACCCCAGGTGGAGTTATGTGAATGGGTACTAAGAGGAAAAACCCAACAGTGGCTTTGGAAATAAATACTTGATAAATGTATGTTTCCTCCATTCTTCTTGCTGGAATTGACAAGCTGATTCATGCTAAAGGAAAGAGCTTCCTGGGACTGACAGTCACTAGAGGACACTCCTCTGCCTCTGAGAAGTGCCAGCAGGAGGAGGGGTGAAGCCTGGTGACCAAGCAAGGCTTATCGAGGTGCTGCACAGTCCCTGTGATTTCCTGTTCAGGGACCTGCTAGCAAATGAGCGTGTGGAGTTCTCTGAGTCATGACCCCTCGTGAGATGTTTCTCAACACTTGGTCCAACTCTTCTCCTGTCTCTCAACCTCTGCCCATCCCCACCCGATTTGGTGCGGGTCCCTGCAAGGGATTGTTGTTGTGGAGCCTTTTGCTGCCAACTGTGTGTCTGGGCAGCAATGCCAAGCAAAGTAAGCCTGCACTGGGCGACTTTATATTAAGAATAAAGCATACCCTCCTTACTTATCATTCAAGGCCCTCCATGGCCTGTCCCACCCTTTTTCTTTATCATAGTTCTAATGTGTGCATGTTTACAGTTTCTTTCCAAATGGCACAGAAGTATATATCAAATAAAAGATGAAAGTCTTTCTGAATCCTATTCTCCAAAAGCAACACTTTGTTAGTTATTATTCTTAAATCTTTCATTAGTTATTATTATAGCTTTGAACAATAAAATTCGGTTTCTCTTTTTAAAATTGATCTGTGCTAAAGTGGATAAATTGACTTCCCTTTGAGATGTAAAGAAGTTAGCACACATACTAGTCATACTTGGGTCTCTTGGAACAAGTATGGCATGAGTGAGAGACAGATTTCACCAGAATCGGGTTTTTTCTGACGAGTGTGGCAGAGGGGAGTGGGATAAGGGCCAGGAGGGTGTGTGCAAAGCAGTGATTATAGCAACAGGTCATGGAATCTAAACATGGCAGGAATGGAAGTGAGGGCATGAGGGAATCATGGGCAATGAGATGTGTTGAGTCAAGAGATGGGAGGTCAGGATGGTATTTGCTGGTCATTGGATTTGGGATACTAGGGGAAATAAATTGTGCAGATCAGAGGGGAAGGGGAGGCAGTGCAAACTTGAAACATAATTTGGAGGTGATGCTATTGTGGGTGATGACGAGATCCGGGACTGGGTGATTAGAATGCAGTGGGAGACAAGGTTAAAGGAAGGAGGTGTTTAGAAAGCTGAGAGGTTAGAATGTTGGATTAACCATCTAAATGGATATTCGAGTCCCCAGAGTGAGGCTGGGGTGGTGCTGGAGATGACTATAAACCAGGTACTTAGGCTAGAAAATAAACATTCACATACCCACCTCAAAATCAAGCATATATTGAAGTTCTATTATATTTGCCAATTTCTCTTTAAAAACGAATAAATAAAACTAAAGATACAACTGTAGCCCAAGCCTGCAGCTCAGTTGGATCTGTCACTCTTCAGTTCTTCTGAAATTGATGTGTCTTATTCTCCCATATGCATGACAGGATGTCAAAATAGAAGGTTTATCTAAATATCAAGATATTCCACAAAATACATTTCAAGAGGAATGCAACATGACTTGTAGAATTTAAAAGTAAAGCTTCTGACCACTGGTTACACAACTCTTAAGCTATCATGCATATCAGGGTATAAAAATGTTCAGAACTGAATTTTTCTGTAAGGCTTAAAATGTTGAATTTAATTTAAAGGTGAGCCATTTTTTCCTCTCCCGCCACAGGGCTCTCGTGATGTACAAAATCCAGCCAAAGCTGTACAATTAATAAACTCACAGGACTCACAGGAATGACTCTCATACGAACCCGTCTAAGTTGGCGGCACAGCATCAAGGCACCCTGCCTGGTGCATAGGCCACCAGCACTGTCTTCCTGTCTCCTCCCACCACCCTGTGCCCCAGCTAGGGAGCCCTCACCTACAGCCAAGCCCTGCTGTGGCACTTGGAAATCAAGGGTTGCATATAGGATACAGCTGAGTGCTAGTCTGGGAAGACCATTGGATCTGGATCTGAGATCTGAGTATTGAGCTGTGTTCTAGGAATGATCAATATATTTGGTTGGAAAAACTGTAAACTGTAAATGGTATTATTTTCCTAGCTACCGTGTATTGTCTCCTAAGTATCAAGAGTTTATTTGTTAGCTCTCCTTTCTGGGGGGGTGTTATCACACCATCTCATGGCGACCCCTCCCTGTCTGCCCGAATGCTGTGAGGAATGAGTAACCACTGGCAGAGAACAGTTAAGAATTCTGTACCAAACGCAACTTTTTTATCAATACGATTGACGTGAAGGTTCAAATGTTTTCAATCCCGCTCCTCTTGGGGACTGGCCATGAAACTGACTAAAAGTCACAGCCGGAACAATTGGTACAAAACCTTGAGGCTTACAGACTGTTCCAAAAGCTAGTGATAAATTGTTTCCAAGGTAATTTCTATTTTGAAATCGACACTGAAGTTGCAATGGCCAAATTAGAACTAGTGGGCATGTTTTTTGACTCTCCATTGGTTGGAGCAAAAGCTAAATAACCACTCATAAGTTTTCAAAGGTAAAGGCTGTGTTTTTCACTCCTAGAACCCATGGCAAACTGGCCACCATGTCAGGGACAAATATCTCCAGAGGACCTTTCCTAAACCTGATTTCCTGGACTGTTCTTACGCAGGCAGAATCTAACTCTAAGGACATTCTTTTCCCAAAGACCAGAGAATCCAATGAACTCTAGATACTCATTTAGAATGAAGTTTTTTTATTGGCAGCATGCTTCCAAACACAGGCCCAAACATGAATCTTAGAGGAACAGAGTCTCAGAGAAAAATAAGGATTCTTCTTTTTCTATATCATCAAGTAGAAAACAATTATAGACAGGGTTTTATGATTTTAGACAAATATTTTTTCCCATTGAAATGAAACTAGAAGTAGAAAGCTTTGAATAAGAAAAGATTCAAAGAAGATAACATGAGAAATTTATTTATAATGTACAGAGAGATACAGATATTCTACTTTCAGAAAAACGCTTTTCTGAGAAAAACAGAAGAGCCAGGTTTTAAAAAATCGGTTTGAAGGCACCGGGGTGTCACTGAGGCATTTCAGAGGCATAAGGCTGAGAGAAGAGTGGATAATTGCCAAGTCTGGCAGGGCAGCATTGCCTCTCAAAGTCACTTCTTTTTATTTATTTATTTATTTTTGGCTGCACTGAATCTTCATTGCTGCTCGCGTGCTTTCTCTAGCTGTGGCGAGCGGAGGCTACTCTTCGTTGCGGTGCGTGGGCTTCTCATTGCGGTGGCTTCTGTTTGTCGCAGAGCACGGGCTCTAGGCGTGCAGGCTTCAGTAGTCGTGGCTCGCGGGCTCTAGAGCGCAGGCTCAGTAGTTGTGGTGCACGGGCTTAGTTGCTCCGCGATATGTGGGATCTTCCTGGACCAGGGCTCGAGCCCATGTCCCCTGCATTGGCAGGCGGATTCTTAACCACTGCACCACCAGGGAAGTCCCTCTCAAAGTCACTTGTGACTGACCAGGGCAGAGGCTCTTCAGCACCACCCTAGACTGCTTCTGGACATCTCCAGGGTTTCCTGGAGAAGGCTTCCTCCCATGCCTGTATTGATTCTTCACCCCTCCCCACTGGTAACCACTAGTTTGTTCTTTATATCTGTGAGTCGGCTTCTTTTATGTTATATTCACTTCACTAGTTTGTTGTACTTTTTAGATTCCACATATAAGTGATATCGTACAGTATTTACACACACACACATACACACACACACACACCATATCTTTATCAGTTCATCTGTTGATAGACATTCAGTTTGTTTCCATGTCTTGGCAATTATAAATAATGCTGCTACGAACATTGGGGTGCATGTATCTTTTTGGATCAGTGTTTGTTTTTGTTTTTGTTTTGGATATATACCCAGGAGTGAAATTGCTGGGTCATATGGTAGTTCTATTTTTAGTTTTTGAGAAACCTCCGTGCTGTTTTCCACAGTGGCTGCACCAATTTATTGATACATTACCATCAACATTGTATGAGAGTTCCCCTTTCTCCACATCCTCACCAACATTTGCTATTTGTAGACTTTTTGATGACAGCTATTCTGACAGGTGTGAGGTGATATCTCATTGTGGTTTTTTAAACAAAATTTATTTATTTATTTGTTTATTTATTTATTTGGCCGTGCCGGGTCTTAGTTGCGGCACACGGGATCTTCGTTGCCGCATACGGGATCTTTAGTTATGGCATGCGAGATCTAGTTCCCTGAACAGGGATGGAACCTGGGCCCCCTGCTTTGGGAGCACGGAGTCCCAACCACTGGGCCACCAGGGAAGTCCCTTACTGTGGTTTTGATTTGCATTTCCCTGATGGTTAGTGATGTTGAGCATCTTTTCATGTGCCTGTTGGATATCTGCATTTCCTCTATGAAAAAATGTCTATTCAGTTCTTCTGCCCATTTTTTAATCAGATTGTTTTTTTTTTGATGTTGAGTTGTATGAGCTGTTTATATATGTTGGATATTAACCCCTTATTGGTCATATCATTTGCAAATATTTTCTCCCATTCAGTAGGTTGTGTTTTCATTTTTTCAATGGTTTCCTTTGCTGTGCAAAAGCTTTTAAGTTTAATTAGGCCCCATTTGTTTTACGTTTGCTTTTATTTCCTTTGCTTTAGGAGATGGATCCAAAAAAATATTGCTTCAGTGTAAAATATTTATGTCAAAGAGTGTTCTGCCTATGTTTTCCTCTAGGAGTTTGATAGTATCTGGTCTTACTTACTTTAGGTCTTTAATACATTTTGAGTTTATTTTTGTATATGGTGTTAGAGAATGTTCTAATTTCATTCTTTTACCTGTAACTGTCCAGTTTTCCCAGTACCACTTCTTGAAGTCTTTTCTCCATTGTATATTCTTGCCTCCTTTGTTATAGATTAATTGACCATAGTGATGGGTTTCTTTCTGGGGTTTCTATCCTGTACCATTAATTTATGTGTCTGTTTTTGTGCCAATACCATTCTGGTTTCTTTTTTTTTTTTACATCTTTATTGGAGTATAATTGCTTTACAATGGTGTGTTAGTTTCTGCTTTATAACAAAGTGAATCAGTTATACATATACATATGTTCCCATATCTCCTCCCTCTTGCGTCTCCCTCCCTCCCACCCTCCCTATCCCACCCATCCAGGTGGTCACAAAGCACTGAGCTGATCTCCCTGTGCTATGCGGCTGCTTCCCACTAGCTAGCTATTTTACTTTTGGTAGTGTATATATGTCCATGCCACTCTCTCACTTTGTCACAGCTTACCCTTCCCCTCCCCATATCCTCAAGTCCTTTCTCTAGTAGGTCTGTGTCTTTATTCCTAGGGGTGTACCCCTAGGTTCTTCATGACATTTTTTTTTCTTAGATTCCATATATATGTGTTAGCATACGGTATTTGTCTTTCTCTTTCTGACTTACTTCACTCTGTATGACAGTCTCTAGGTCCATCCACCTCACTACAAATAACTCAATTTCGTTTCTTTTTATGGCTGAGTAATATTCCATTGTATATATGTGCCACATCTTCTTTATCCATTCATCCGATGATGGACGCTTAGGTTGTTTCCATGTCCTGGCTATTGTAAATAGAGCTGCAATGGACATTTTGGTACATGACTCTTTTTGAATTATGGTTTTCTCAGGGTATATGCCCAGTAGTGGGATTGCTGGGTCATATGGTAGTTCTATTTGTACTTTTTTAAGGAACCTCCATACTGTTCTCCATAGTGGCTGTACCAATTCACATTCCCACCAGCAGTGCAAGAGTGTTCCCTTTTCTCCACACCCTCTCCAGCATTTATTGTTTCTAGATTTTTTGATGATGGCCATTCTGACCAGTGTGAGATGATATCTCATTGTAGTTTTGATTTGCATTTCTGTAATGATTAATGATGTTGAGGATTCTTTCATGTGTTTGTTGGCAATCTGTATATCTTCTTTGGAGAAATGTCTGTTTAGGTCTTCTGCCCATTTTTGGATTGGGTTGTTTTTTTTTTGTTATTGAACCCATTCTGTTTTGATGACTGTAGCTTTGTAGTATTGTCTGAATTCAGGGAGTGTGATTCCCCCAGCTCTGTTCTTTCTCAAGATTGTTTTGGCTATTTGGGGTCTTTTGTATTTCCATACAAATTTAAAAATTTTATGTTCTAGTTCTGTGAAAAATGCCATTGGTATTTTGATAGGGATTGTGTTGACTCTAAATTGCCTTGGGTAGTATGGTCATTTTAACAGTGCTGATTCTTTCAATTCAAGAACATGATATATCTTTCCATTTGTTTATGTCATCTTCAGTTTCTTTCATCAGTGTCTTATAGTTTTCAGAGTACAGGTCTTTTGCCTCCTTAGGTAGGTTTATTCCTAGGTATTTTATTCTTTTTGAGGCAGTGGTAAATGGGATTGTTTCCTTAATTTCTCTTTCTGATATTTTATTGTTAGTGTGTATAAATGCAGCAGATTTCTGTATATTAATTTTGTATCCTACAACTTTACCAAATTAATTGATGAGCTCTAGTAGTTTTCTGATGGCATCTTTAGGATTTTCTATGTATAGTATAATGTCATTTGCAAACAGTAACAGTTTTACTTCTTTCTTCCATTTTGGATTTCTTTTATTTTGTTTTCTTCTCTGATTGCTGTGCCTAGGACTTTCAAAACTATGTTGAATAAAAATGGCGAGAGTAGGAATCCTTGTCTTGTTCCTGATCTTAGAGGAAATGCTTTCAGCTTTTCACCATTGAGTATGATGTTAGCATTGGGTTTGTCATATATGACCTTTATTATGTTGAGGTGTGTTCCCTCTATGCACACTTTCTGGAGAGTTTTTATTGTGAATGGATGTTGAATTTTATCATAAGCTTTTTTTCTGCACACATTGAGATGATCATATGGTTTTTATTCTTCACTTTGTTAATGTGGTGTATCACATTGATTGATTTGCAGATATTGAAAAATCCTTGCATCCCTGGGATAAGTTCCATTTGATCATGGTGTACGATCCTTTTAATGTATAGTTGGATTCGATTTGCTAGTATTTTGCTGAGGATTTTTGCGTCTATGTTCATCAGTGACTTTGGCCTGTAATTTTCTTTTTTTGTGATATCTTTGCCTGGTTTTGGTACCAGGGTGATGGCAGCCTCATAGAATGAGTTCAGAAGTGTTCCTTCCTCTGCAATTTTTTTGAATAGTTTAAGAAGGATGGGTGTTAACTCTTCTCTAAATGTTTGGTAGAATTTACCTGTGAAGCGATCTGATCCTGGACTTCTGTTTGTTGGGAGTTTTAAAATTACTGATTCAATTTCAGTACTGGTAATTGGTCCGTTCATATTTTCTATTTCTTCCTGGTTCAGTCTTGGGAGATTGTACCTTTCTAAGAATTTGTCCATTTCTTCTGGGTTGTCCATTTTATTGGTGTGTAGTTGTTTGTAGTAGTCTTTTATGATCCTTTGTAGTTCTGTGATGTTAGTTGTAACTTCTCCTTTTTCATTTCTGATTTTATTGATTTGGGCCCTTTCCCCTTTTTTCTTAATGAGTCTGGCTAAAGGTTTATCAATTTTGTTTATCTTTTCAAAGAATCAGCTTTTAGTTTCATTGATCTTTTCTATTTTTTTTAGTCTCTATTTCATTTATTTCTTCTCTGATCTTTATGATTTCTTTCCTTCTACTAACTTTGAGTTTTTCCTGTTCTTCTTTCTTTAGTTGCTTTTGGTGTAAAGTTAGATTGTTTATTTGAGATTTGTTTTTTCCTGAGGTAAGTTTTTTATTTTATTGTTTTGTCTTCCTTCCCAACCAAAAGCATTTTGACCAATATATAGTGCTTTAAATTTAAAAAAAAATTTATATTGGAGTATAGTTGATTTAACAATGTTGTGTTAGTTTCAGGTGTACAGCAAAGTAATTCAGTTATACATATACACATATCTATTCTTTTTCAAATTCTTTTCCCATTTAGGTTATTACAGAATATTGAGCAGAGTTCCCTGTGCTATACAGTAGTTCCTTGTTTGTTATCTATTTTAAATATAGTAGTGTGTGTATGTCAATCCCAAACTCCCAACTTATACCTCCCCCCACCTTTCTCCTTTGGTAACCATAAGTTTGTTTTCTAAGTCTATGAGTCTGTTTCTGTTGTGTAAATAAATTCATTTGTATCATTTTTTAAGATTCTGCATATAAGCTATATATATGATATTTGTCTTTCTCTGTCTGACTTACTTCACTTAGTGTGATAATCTCCAGGTCCATCCATGTTGCTGCAAATGGCATTATTTCATTTTTTTAATGGCTGAGTAATATTCCATTGTATATATGTACCACATCTTTATCGATTCATCTGTCAATGGACATTTAGGTTGTTTCCATGTCTTGGCTATCGTAAACAGTGCTGCAATGAACTTTGGGGTGCTTGTATCCTTTCGCACCATGGTTTTCTCCAGATATATGCCCGGGAGTGGGATTGCTAGATCATATGGTAGCTCTATTTTTAGTTTTTTAAGGAATGTCCATACTGTTCTCCATAGTGGGTGTACCAATTTACATTCCCACCAATAGTGTGGGAGTGTTCCCTTTTCTCCACACCCTTTCCAGCATTTATTGTTTGTAGACTTTTTGACGATGGCCATTTTGACTGGTGTGAGGTGATACACTCCTGAGGTAAGTTTGTATCATTATAAACTTCCCTCTTAGAATTGCTTTTGCTGCATCCCATAGGTTTTGGATCATCTTGTGTTTTGATTTCATTTGTCTCTAGATATTTATTTCCTCTTTGATTTCTTCAGTGGTCCATTCGTTGTTTAGTAACATATTGTTTAGCCTCCTAATGTTGTGTTTTTTGCATTTTTTCTTGTAGTTGATTTCTAATCTCATAGTGCTCTGGTCAGAAAAGATGCTTGATATAATGTCAGTTTTCTTAAATTTACTGAGGCCTGTCCTGTGGCCTAGGATGTGATCTATCCTGGAGAGTGTTCCATGTGCACTTGAAAAGAATGTGTATTCTGCTGCTTTTGGATGGAATGCTTTCTATAGACCATTTGGTCTAATGTGTCATTTAAGGTCTAGTTTTCCTTATTGATTTTCTGTCTAGATGATCTGTCCATTGATGTAAGTGAGGTGTTAAAGTCCCCTACTATTATTGTGTCATTGTTGATTTTTCCTTTTATGTCTGTTAATATTTGCCTTATACTTTGATGTGCTCCTATGTTGGGTCCATATATATTTACAATTGTTATATCTTCTTCATGGAGTGATCCCTTAAGCATTATGTAGTGTCCTTCTTTGCGTCTTATAACAGTCTTTATTTTACAGTCTATTTTGGCTGATACAAGTATTGCTACTCCAGCTTTCTTTTGATTTCCATTTGTGTGGAATACCTTTTTCCATCCCCTCCCTTTCAGTCTTTATGTGTCTCTAGATCTGAAGTGAGTCTCTTGCAGGCAGCATGTATACACAGCCTGTTTTTGTATCCATTCAGCCAGTCTGTGTCTTTTGGTTGGAGCATTTAGTTCACTTACATTTAAGGTAATTATCGATGTCTATGTTCTTATTGCCATTTTGTTAATTGTTCAGATTTGTTTTTGTAGGTCTTTTTCCCTCTTTCATCTTTTCTTCTCTTCTGTTGTGATTTGATGACTATCTTTAGTGTTATGTTTGGATTCTTTTCCTTTTTTGTGTGTATATCTATTATAGATTTTTGGTTTGTGGTTACCATGAGGTTTTTGTATAGCAGTCTATATATATATCTATAAATCTATATCTATATATATGATTGTTTTAAGTTGCTGATCTCTTAATTTCAAATGCACTTTAAAAATCCTGCATTTGGGGCTTCTCTGGTGGCGCAGTGGTCGAGAGTCCGCCTGCCAATGCAGGGGACATGGGTTTGTGCCCCAGTCTGGGAAGATCCCACATGCCGCAGAGCAGCTGGGCCTGTGAGCCATGGCCGCTGAACCTGCACGTCCGGAGCCTGTGCTCCACAACGGGGGAGGCCACAACAGTGAGAGGCCCGCATACCGCAAAAAAAAAAAAAAAAAAAAAAAAAAAAAAATCCTGCATTTGTATTTTCCTCCCCTCATGCTTACTGTTTTCAGTACCATATTTTACATATAATTGTTCCGTGTATACCTTAACTGCTTATTGTGGGTACAGATGATTTTACTGCTTTTGTCTTTTAACCTCCTTACTAACTTTGTGTGTAGATGATTTCCTGACTTTACTGTATGTTTGCCTACTGGTGAACTTCCTCATTTTGCAATTTTCTTGTTTCTAGTTATGGCCTTTTCTTTCTTGCCTAGAGAAGTTCCTTTAACATTTGTTGTAAAGCTGGTTTGGTGGTGCCGAATTCTTTTAGCTTTCGCTTGTCTGTGAAGGTTTTGATTTCTCCATCAAGTCTGAATGCGAACCTTGTTGGGTAGAGCATTATTGGTTGTAGGTTTTTCCCTTTTATCACTTTAAATATATGGTGCCACTCCCTTCTGGCCTGCAGTTTCTGCTGAAAAATCAGCTGATAGCCTCATGGGAGTTCCATTGTATGTTATTTGTTGCTTTTCCCTTGCTGCTTTTAGTATTCTCTCTTTACCTTCAATTTTTGTCATTTTGATTACAATGTATCTTGTTCTGTTCCTCTTTAGGTTAAGCCTGCATGAGCCTCTGTGCTTCCCGGACTTGGGGGACCGTTTCCTTTCCCTGGTTAGGGAGGTTTTCAGCTATTATCTCTTTCAATATTTTCTCAGGTCGCTTTTTTCTCTTTTCTCCTTCTGGGACACCTATAATGTGAATATTAGTGCACTTGATGTTGTCCCAGAGGTCTCTTAAACTGTCCTCATTTCTTTTCACTCTTTTTGCTTTTTTCTGTTCAGCAGCAGTGATTTCCACTACTCAGTCTTCCAGCTCACTCATCCATTCTTCTGTATCATTTAGTGTACTATTGATTCCTTCTAGTTTGTTTTTCATTTCAGTTATTGGGTTCTTCATCTCTGTTTGGTTGTTCTTTATATTTTCTAACTTTTTGTTAAAAACTTATAACTTCTCACTCTGTGCATCCATTCTCCTGCAGGCCAGAAGGGAGTGGCACCATATATTTCAAGTGATGAAAGGGAAGAACCTACAACCAATAATACTCATCATCACTCTGAACTCTGTCTTAGGTAGATTGCCTATCCCCACTTCACTTAGTTCTTCTTCTGGGGTTTTATCTTGTTCCTTCGTCTGGAACATATTCCTCTGCTGCTTCATTTTGTCTAAGTTGCTATTTGTGTTTTTATGTATGTGGTAGGTTAGTTACATTTCTTGACCTTGGAGAAGTGGCCTCCTGTAGGAGGCGTCCTATGCATCCCAGCAGTGTACTCGCCTCTTGTCACCCAAGCTACATGCTCTAGGGGATTCCCCTAAGAGGGCTGCGGGGGTCCTTCTGCCGTGGTGGGCTGACTACATGGGCAGTCGTCTGGTTAGTTGCCGGGCCGTGCCTTGCGTGGATGCTGCCGGCTACTGTTTACTGGTGCCTGGTGATGAGGTGTCTAGTTGCTGGATCCTAGGTGGCCCCGGGGCTAATGCTGCCTCACTGGTGGGAGGAGTCAGGGTCCTGAAGACTCCGGCACTGCTGCCCCCCCACTGGCAGGTGAAGCAGGTCCTGGGGTTAGTGCCAGGCTCCTGGCAGCAGAGCTGGTTCCTGGAGTCTGGCTGCTGGACCCGGGGATCCCAGAGCTTGTTTCAGATCATTGATGTTAGGGGGCCAGTTCCTAACACAGATGGGTGTAGGGTCCAGGGTATCCCCAAGGTTGCATTTGTCTGCTAGTGGGCGGGGCCAGGGCCCAGCTGGCCCGAGGGTAGGCTCTGGCCTACTGTCGGCAGACTCTGTCCATAGGCTGCTGGATTGTAGTTTTCTTGTGTCTGGTACCTGCCCACTGGTGGGTGGAGTTGGGTCTTGGCCCTCTGGTGGGCAAGGCCGTGTTTAGGGGCATGTCTAGAGGCAGCTGTGGGCTGTGGAAGACTTTGGGGCTCAGAACTCTCACTCCTGTGGGAGAACGTCTGAAGTATAATTATTCTCCAGTTGGTGGGTCACCCACCTGGCGGGTATGGGATTAGATTGCATCGTGAGTCTCCCCTTCCTACCCATCTCGTTGTGGTTCCTTCTTTATGTCTTTAGTTGTAGAAGATCTTTTTCGGGTAGGTTGCAGTCTTTTTCACTGATGGTTGTGATTTTGGTGTGCTTGTGAGAGGAGGTGAGCTCAGGATCTCTGCTTTGCTATCTTGGCCGCTCTTCACCATGTACTTCTTATTCATGGCACTGAACACAGGTTGCAGCTCTAATTTTTAAGTGTATGTCTTTTGGGTTTTTTTTAATCTCCCTTGTTAAAGTCAGTGCTCAGTAACACCTAGATCTGCCGGGGTTTTTTTGGTTGTTGTTCACTCTTGTATCCTCAGCATCTAGCACATGTCCCTCTCTGAGAGACCACCTGTTATAATGCTCCTGTTTAACACAGGACGAAGCCGAGGCTTAAAGAGTCAAAGGATTTCCCTGAGATGACATAGTGAATAGCAGGTCCAACACCAGCTCTGGGCTCCTCGAGCCCTGCCTGAGGCTTTTCCACTGTTCTTCACCACATCATTTATTATGGAAGGAGCCCCCAGGAAAAAATCTTCATGTGAGCTCAGAATGTGATACTCCGAGGTGTAGAAACTGCTAGTGGCTCCAGATATCCATGTCTTCTTCTCTCACATAATAATTCCGAGAGTTTTAGACCAGAAAAAGGATCCTTATCCCAGCCTCCCTTAATGCTGTATGGCAGCATGAGATTAGGCACTGACCAATGGGAGGTGAGCAGAAGTGATGTAACCAACTCCTGGGTTGTGCGTTTCCTCCTCCTCTTCTCCTCTGGATGGAATGCTGATGTGTCCAGGAGCTACGCAGGACGTCGGGGACAAAGTCACCTCTCTACACCTCTCTGCAGATGGGAGCAGCAATTTAAAAGAGCCTTGGTGTCTAAGGCCTTGGAGGCACCAGTCCAGTCCTAGTAACTTCTCTCTTAAGTCAATCTTATAATGAATTTCTTTCTAGAGAAGCTCAAATCACAAACTGAAAATACTTATAAGTCCCTGTGTACGCCTTCCTCTTTAAAGAATATCTGCATTCCATTCTCAAGGCATTTATGATGATAGTGAGAGATTATTCCAAAGAAGTGACACAGATAGAGGTACAAACAAACAAAGGAACAAACTGCAGAGATACAATGAGAAATTGATCCAATCACAATGAGATAGAGAAAGTCCCAGGAAATACCAACTAAGACGAGGTGGATTTTCTCCATTTGCCATGAACTCTCATTTACATCTTCTGTTTCCTTCTCTATATCCTGGGAGATCTCTCTGTGTCTCATGATGGCCTCCCTTTCCCTCTGGCTCCTGGTTGCTTTCAGTGGAAGGGAGACACTAACAGTGATGGGAAGGCAGGAGGAGAGCGATTTGGGGATTTTTTTTAGCTTCCTGGCTTTCTCCTGCCAGGCTGTGATGATGTGACTCTACGTACAGGGATGTAGCCCCTGTCTGGTGGCCCTTTCCTACAGCCACAGTGACAACTACAGCTACAGCCCAGAGCCCTCCCTGAGTTCTAGTAACTTCTCCTTCCCTTGTCTTTCAAGCCTAGTGATGCTACGGCTCCCTTCTGTTACTTTCCTCCGTGGGGAGAGGTCATCATCCCATGTAACTTTCCCTCATCTGCTCATATTAGTAAATTGTCCTTTAATTAAACTCTTTTTAATCATTACATATTCGGCCATCTGTTTCCTGCTGGGAGCCCGAGAGATACAGAAAGGAAAAGAACATTTGAAAAGGAAGTAAAACAGATGACTGGATTATTCACATCACTTTAGCTTTGGGATGCATGCATGTGCCCTATCTTGCTCCCTGAATTAAGGACAGCAGCAGATTTCTCACCACGATAGCACATTTGAATGATTGAGAAGGAGGGGAGAGTAGGGATAAAGTCTAATAAACAGTGTTGGTTCATCAATTCAGATCTTCATGGCTGAGGCTGACAGCACCCAGAGTTGCCAGGAGGGAGCTTCCTGTCTCCTGCCTTTTCCTGTTGCAGCCCCTGTGGCTTCCTGAATACTCCACCCCCAGGTGGAGTTATGTGAATGGGTACTAAGAGGAAAAACCCAACGCGGCTTTGGAAATAAATATTTGATAAATGTACCTTTCCTCCATTCTTGTTGCTGGAGGTGACACGCTGACCCATGATGTAGGGAAAAGTCTCATGGGATTGACAATCTCTAGAGGATGCTTCTCTGCCTTGGAGAGGTGCCAGCAGGGGCAGGGGTGAAGCCTGGTGCCCGGGTGAGACTTATCAAGATACTGCACAGTCCCTGTGATTTCCTGTAGAGAGACCTGCTGGCAAATGAGCGTGTGGAGTTCTCTGAGTCATGATCCCTCATGAGATGTTTCTCAACATTTGGTCCAGCTCTTCTCCTATCTCTCAGCCTTTGCCCATCCCCACCACATTCAGTGCTGGTCCCTGCAAGGGATTGTTGTTGTGGAGCCTTTTGCTGCCCAACTGTGTGTTTGGACAGCAATGCCAAGAATAAAGCACACCCTCCTTCCTTGTCATTCAAGGTTCTCCATGGCCTGTCCCACCCTTTCTCTTCATCATAGTAGTAACGCATACAGGTTTACAATTTCTTGACAGTTTCAATTAAATGGTAAAAGTAAAAGTCTTCCTGAATCCTATTCTCCAGAAGAAACAACTTGTTTTAGTTTTTTTTTTCTAAATTCTATCAGTAGTGGTTATAGATTTGAATAGTAAACTTATATTTCTAATTTTTAATTTATCAGTATTAACAACAGAATCAATTGATCCCCCATGTAAGATATGATTCCCCACATAAGATTCTCCATATAAGAATTTAGAATATGGCTGAGATATTTGGAATTATCAGACTGGGAATTTTAAATAACTGTGATTAATATGCTAGGTATTCAATTCATTTTGGGGACAGAGAAAGTATTCTATATGATATTGTAATGGTAGATGCATGATATTCTGCATTTGTCAAAACCATTGAACTTTACAACACAAAGATTGAACTCTAATGTAAACTATGGAATTCAGCTTATAATAATGTGTCAATATCGGTTCATCAGTTTCAATAGATGTGCCATATTAATGGAAAATGTTAGTAACAGGAAAACCTGTGTAGTGGAGTGGGGATGGGGAGAGGGAGTATATGGGAACCCCCTGTATTTTCTGCAAAATTTTTCTATAAATCTAAAAGTGCTTTAAAATAGAAAATCTATTAAAAATGAATAGGCAAACCACCAACTAGATGAATATTTATAATACACATAACTCACGAAGTACTTATATTTAGCACATAAAAACTCCTACGCATAAATAATGAAAAAGGGAAAGAATGAAAACAGGCAAAAGGTAAACAGACACTTCAAAGAAAAACAAGTAGCCAATAAGCATATGAAAATATGCTCAATTTCATAAGTCATTTGGGAAATTCAAATTAAAACATAATGAGGGCTTCCCTGGTGGAGTAGTGGTTGAGAGTCCGCCTGCCGATGCAGGGGACACGGCTTCGTGCCCCGGTCCGGGAAGATCCCACATGCCGTGGAGCGGCTGGGCCCGTGAGCCATGGCCGCTGAGCCGGCGCGTCCGGAGCCTGTGCTCCGCAACGGGAGAGGCCACAGCAGTGAGAGGCCTGCGTACCGCAAAAAAAAAAAAAAAAAAACGGGGATGACATTATGACCTACCTATAGGTTTGTTGTGAACATTAGTGAGTTAATTATATAATAGTTCAGAACAGGGACACATGGTAAGTACTATATACTTATTGGCTCCTGTGATCATTTTTATTATTATCTCTTTCTAGAAGTTTCATTCAACATATGTTAGTGTTTCTCTTTCTACTCTCTATATCCCTTAACACCTTTTTCTTATTTTCCATCTCTCTGGCTCCTAGGCAGCTTTCTGGGTAATTTCTACAGATGGATCTTCTAAGTTTCTGGTCTCTTTTCCACTGTGTCTAATCTTCTGTTTAACTCATCCACTGAATTTTAAATTCAATTTTTATATTATTAATTTCTAGAAGTTCTACTTGAGATTTTGTTTTTAAATTTGCTGGGGCAGCTTTGGCTTGGTCTTGATGCTGACTCACATTGTCAATTCTCTTTTATGTCTTTAACCCTATTTAAGCATAGCAATACTATAATTCTCCATCTGAAAATTCCAGTGCCAAAGTCTATCTATGTCTGATTTTACTGTCTATTGTTTCTTCTATCTTTTCATATGGTGCCTTGTTTCTTTGTGTATTTGTAATTTTAGGCTGTCAGATGCTCACTTTCCTTGGGACTTAATTTGTGGGAATTCCTTGAGGTCTGAATTATAGTTGAGTTCTTCTAGAGAAGACTTGTGGGGTTTTTTTTGCTGATTGACTCAGGAAACTTCCCAACATGGCTCTCGTCTATCAGGATGTCCCCAGAAACCTCATCTGTCATTTGAAGTTTTAGGGAGACAACAGGTTGTGTGAGTTTGGACCACAGTGTGTCTTGTGGCTACAAATTCTCAAGAGAAAATTTCTCTTCACCTACATCCAAGCTTGGTCAATTTCTTGGTGGTTTTATTTCTCACTAATGAAAACTACACCAAGGTTTAGTCTTTGAGGTCTCAATTTTTCATGGGGCACCCCTGTTAGACTTCCCACCTTTGGGTTGTCCTAAAACTTTATCTTCTACCCTTGCTAGATCATGCAGGGCTTGTAGTAGTCATACTAGGAAATACGAGTTTCCTTCTGAGAGCAAAGGGGTCCATTTAAGGAATTTAAGCAAGGAAGTAACTTGATCAGCTCTGCACTTCAGAAGAGTCTCTCAGGCTGCTGGGAGGAGAATATATAGAATATAGATGAAACTATAAATCTCTCGTCACATGGAAACAACTGCATGAATACTATGATACATGCATACAAAGTATACAACTATTTATGCTGTTTTGTAATATGTAATATATTTCCAGTTTGATAATTATTAATTGTGGAACCTGTTTTGTCCTAGTTCCTTATCCTTAAAATGAGATGCTTTCCAGCTGTGATGAATCTAAAATGAAACCCCTGGTACGTGTGGAGGCTTCTTTCCTTCACGTACCCTCCCCTCTCCTTGGATTTGTTTTGTTCCAAAGAGAGTGGAGACCTCAAATGGGGATCTCTCTGAGGCCAAACTTGATCCCAGGATGACTGTCATTCATTAGGTCCTTTATGGTTCCTGGAGGCTCCCCTTCTCATCATTGTGATATTCTCATCAACGTAGGCTCCTCTCCGTGGCCCCAAATTTTGTTATGAATTCTTTCCGTTAGAATTGAGAATGCAGGGCAGTGTCATTTAGAAAGTCCCTATAAAGGACAGTATGCCTGGAGCCAGGTTCTCTTGCAGACACCGAGTTATTTGAACCAATAATGTCCCATTTTTGCCAAAATGAATTTCATTTGGGCCTTTCCTTTGCTCACACAGCCATACATGTGTCCATATCAAAGCATTTATCACACAGTACTTTAAGCATCTGAGGACATGATTTCTCTCCCACTGCACTATGAGCTCTTTGAGAATAACGAAGATGTCTTTGAGTCCCAGGGCCTGGGATAGTGCCTGACCCCGTGCTCAGCAATTTTTTTTTGAAATGCATACACTTGTATCTGCAAGCATGAGTGAATTAGTGATTGAATAGATGACTTGGAGAGGTGAAGGTTGGGAAGTCATTCTGGACAGAGAACTTTTAAAGCTTCACTGTGAGAAACATCTGCCAATAGAAGAGCAAAACAAAATGAAGGCAAAGAAAACTTGACAGGTTAAAGTCCACTTTAAAATGTACCCAACAGTTAAGAAGCCCAGCCCTTGTGGGAAATAGAATGTACCTGTAGTTGACTTAGATTAGTTTCCCAATACCTGTACTATTTGGGAAGCAGTGTATTGAGAGAGTGGGGGAGCAGGCCACAGTGACATGGAGAGTCACAGGGGAGTCCAGGAAAGTGGAAGCAGAATACGCTGGGGTTGGAGGTGGGGACAGAAAGGTCCCTGGGTTGCAGGATCCTTCCTATAAAAACCCCTTTGGAAAATGGGCTTCACCAATCTCTTGTCTCTTCTTCTTCTTCTTTTTTTTTTAAAGATTGTAGCCTTATTTTATTTTATTTTTTTGGCTGTGTGGTGCGGCATGTGGAATGTTAGTTCCCTGCCCAGGGATCGAACCCGTGCCCCCTGTGTTGAGAGCACAGAGTCTTAACCACTGAACCAACAGGGAAGTCCCTCTTGTCTCTTCTTGACCAGGGATGGAAGACTAAGGGTGCGTAATCAGAATGACGGTTGATCTATGGTGGCCCTGCCACGGGGTGCTGGAGGACTGGATCAAAGTTAGTCTGAACTGGTTGGATGGAAGGAGAAACAGTTATATGACTTCAGCGAGGGAAAGAGGAGTTAAGCTGGGGAGAGCTGAGGAGGGCAAGAGGTCGGAGCCTCCCTTGTGAGAGCAACCATGATCCTTGAATAGGAAATCACACGGCTTCTCAGATTCTTGGCAACACCAGATAAGGCAGCAGCTTCTCCAGGGCTCTCCCAGCCAGAGGACCAGAAGTTTACTACAGAGTCAGGGGCTCCAGGAAGGACCTCCTGCTTCAAGGCGGTTCTGAGCTGACTTTCTACTGGAGTAGAGGAGAAAGAAGGCTTATTGAATTCCTTTCTTCCCATCCTTTGTCATTTAGGTCAACCTGCTCTTGTTCGGACAAGGGCTCCTCAGAAAGTCAGAGGATCCTGGAGGCAGGAGTTCCAGGGCTCCTAGCAGCTGAGTGGTCAGGGAAGCCTGCGGCCAGGTTCATCTGAGTGGGGAGAGCCAGCTCCTCTCTGGTCCTTCATACCGTGTCCTTCCATCTGTCAGCTGTTCAGATCTGCTGTCAGGGAGCATGGTCTGGGGGGATTCTGGGAATGAAAAACTTGGGACAACCAATGCTCTAGTTTTCCTCGTTGGAATTTCTTTTTCCTCCAAGCATCACATAAATTCATTCACAAATATTTCTTGAATGGCTGCTTTGTGCAGGGCACTGTGGCAGGCACTGATTATAAGGAGTGAGCATCACAGACAGAAATCCCAGTGCCTGTTAAAAGTTACATTCTGGACACACGTGTGTGCGTAGTCGGTAGGCTTGGATTAACTGAGTACAACTCTGGCTGATTTTTCCTGTTTGATCTGGTCGTATTCAATTCAGTTCTAGCAACCTCTGTGCTGTGAAAGGCATCGGTGTTCCTTTCTTTCCTGAAGCTCCCCGCATTGTGCTGACCCGCATTTGTTTCTTTCACTCCATCAGTTGCTCTCCAAGGCTCACAGGTGCCCAGATCTCACAGGTGGAGGGGATATTAGCGGCCACACTGCATTTGGGGAAACTGAGAGTCAGGGAGGGCATGTGCCACGTCAAGGTGAGACACAGAGCAGGGAACAGAACTGTAGGCTCCTCCCTGGGGCTGGCGCTGCCCCCTCCGCCTCGCCACAAAGCCCTCCCTTTGACTGCTTCACCTTTGGGTGATCTTGCTGGGGAGGGAACTGCACTGATAATCTCACCTTTTTCAGAAAAGGGGCACTGTCTGAGGATGCGATCACGGACCACTGGAGGCACTAGGACCGCCCCCGGGTCGGTCAGCAGCCAAACTGCTGCTCTGACTGACCCTGGTGGCCATGTGACCAAGGAGCCTCTTGTGTCCCTATCAAGGTGATGACGCTTTGCCCATACCATTGCCTGCCGGATGGGTTCTCCCTGTCTGCCTGTCTCTGACTCTGTCTAGGTCTTTTGCCGTCTTTGTTCCCTCTCTGTTTATCTCTGCCTGCCTCTATTTCTGCTTTTCTTCTTTCTGTCCCTGGTTCTGTATGTCACTCCTATCCATGCCCTCATTCCCAGACCTTCACATCACCTTCAGCAGTTTGAGGGGATTATCTCTGCCGGTCCTCATTAGGGCCCCATTCTTCTCGTTAACAGCTCAGTCTGGGGACCATGGAGGTGTGTGAGGACCATGGGAGAAGCAGGGGCAGGACTTGGAAGGTCTCTGGAGAGTTTCTGCTGGATCCAGAGCTGGAGTCATAGAGTCAGGCACTTCCCTGAAGTTGGTGTCAGCTCCAGGGTGTGCAGGCAGGCCCTATGAGGGAAACTGAGCATGCAGAACAAAGGCAGCGGGCATGTGGTCCTTTGGTAGCAAGCGTGTGGAGGCAAAGGAAAAGGGAAAGGGCTGGGGAGAGTAGCTCCCAGTAGCCTTGCTGACTCTGGAGGAACGGATGCTTGGAGTTGGGCCTGAGCTACTTGTGGGGACCAGAGGTTTATGAGTAAAGGATGTTTGTAAATACCTCTGTATACTTTGTGAAGACAGTGACAAGAAGATTCCAGTGCATTTCCACGTGTTTTGTGTTCTAAGGGATGTCCAGCAATAGCTAGAAGGCCGCTGACTGTGGACCCAGCCGCTGCAGCCTGCCTGAGCACCCTGGCCCTAGGGGAGTTCTTCTGATGGCTTCTACTCTAACCCTAGGGGAGCTCTATAAAGAGGACCCCTTCTTGGGCTTCCCTGGTGGCGCAGTGTTTGAGAGTCCACCTGCCGATGCAGGGGACACGGGTTCGTGCCCCGGTCCGGGAAGATCCCACATGCCGCGGAGCGGCTGGGCCCGTGAGCCATGGCCGCTGAGCCTGTGCGTCCGGAGCCTGTGCTCCACGACAGGAGAGGCCACAGCAGTGAGAGGCCCATGTACTGCAAAAAAAAAAAAAAAAAAAAGAGGACCCCTTCTGATGGCTTTCCAGGGGTCTTGAACCTGGATTTCGCTGACTCAGCTCATTGCCTTCTGTGGTCAAGCGGCAGATGGAGTGGGCTTCTCCATCCCTTTCCTCTGCTGACAGCCTCCGCCTTTCCTGTATGCTTCTCTTCTCCTTTAACCATGAGGTCTTGAATGAAAATTGTGCTCCTACTGCTTCCCCTTGTTATCCATGCCACCTGCTTCTCCTACATGCTAGACCTGAGCATCCTGCTGGCTGTCAGCCACAAGTGCTGCATCTCTGTCGTCCTCCTGCTCTGGTAACCCTAACACTCAAGCCCAGAACGCATTAGCTGTTGTGTGTCCTGCTCAGTGTCTGTTCCTACTGGTGGCTCTTTTCAGAAGGGGCAGCTGTAATCTGCACAGCTCCCTTGAACTGGAGCGCCCAGAACTGGAGCTCACTGTGTGTGTGTGTGTGTGTGTGTGTGTGTGTGTGTGTGTGTGTGTGTGTGTGTGTGTGTGTGTGTGTGTGTGTGTGTGTGTGTGTGTGTGTGTGTGTCCGGCCTCAGCCTGATCATTGAGGTACAGCACAGCTCCCAGTTGTGGCTGCCTGGCAAGCTCTCTATGGCCACCTTGCTCTGTCGCCATCTTACCCCTCTATGGCCCATCGCTTAGCATGGCTACATTCCTTGTATGGTGGATGGATATTTATTGTGGTGAGAGCAGGATCTGTCTTTTCTTGGGCTCTTCTGTCCTGAGTAAACAGCAGTGCCCCCGTACTTCTTTACTGGCTCTCTTACACCATTAATGCAATCTATTGAGATCCAACTATATACTATTTATGAGATATTAATTTAAAACCTAAGGATAGAAAAAGATTAAAAGTAAAGGAATGGAAAAAGATTCACCAGGCAAACACTAACCAAAAGGAAGAAATGTAGTTATTGATATATTAATATTTATGGTTATAAGATGTACACAGGAGTTTTTAGTTATAAAAATGATTATTGGGCTTCCCTGGTGGCGCAGTGGTTGAGAGTCCGCCTGCCGATACAGGGGACGCAGGTTCGTGCCCCGGTCCGGGAAGATCCCACATGCCGCGGAGCGGCTGGGCCCGTGAGCCGTGGCCGCTGAGCCTGTGCATCTGGAGCCTGTGCTCCACAACGGGAGAGGCCACAACAGTGAGAGGCCCGTGTACCGCAAAAAAAAAAAAAAAATGATTATAGCATTTTTGTAGTTGTAGAAAAATGTTAAAAACATAATTTTAGAAAGAACCATTTATAATATCAAAACTGTAATTGGGAAAAAATCTGAAAGAATGTATAAACTTAAGAAAAAATTTTTGAATGACATTAAGGATTACTTAAGTAAATGAAGTGATAGCATATGTTCATGGATAGGAAAATTTAACATTATAAAGATGAATTCTCTTCAGTTTCTCTATTATATAGTCAATGCAACTCCAATAAAAATCTCAATTGGATTATGTGAAGCTTTGATAAACTGATTTTTAAATTCACAAAGAAGCATCAACAATAGACAATATGCTTCTGAAAAAGAAGCATAAGGAGAGAGGATCTGCACTTTATTATGAAGCTGTAGCAGTTAAGACTATATGGTACAAACCTAGTGAGAGACAAATTGACCAATAGATTAGAAAAGACAGCCCAGAAACAGATTCACTCAAATACCAAACTGAAATACAGTAGAGCTAGCATGGGAGCTAGATGGGTAAAGGAGGAACTTTTTATTAAATAAAGCCAAGAAAAAATTGTTATTGTAGCAGAGGGGTTTTCTGGTGTCCACCAGAAACAAATAATAAAATGTCTTACTCAGGGTCACACTTTCAATAAATGATTCTGACCCTTAACTTCTATATACAATCCTCATTGTGTTACCTTTAAAAAGCTGCTTAACTCCCTTGGGTCTTCATTTCATCATTCATAAAATTGGAATAGCATCTACCTGCAGTTCTTCTTAGGCTGTCGAAGCAGGAAGAAGCAAAGAGTCAGCTTTTAACATTTTGGTTTCTGGTTTTTGAAGTATCACATAGGATGAAGAGGGGAAAGAAAAGAAATGTGACATTCCACATGGCGCCACTAGGTGGCAGTCGATGATTATTGTGAGGCTCGTATCACCCTTGACTGGCCAGCAGGGGGCTGACGTCCATGAAGTTTGGAAAGCGATCCAATTTGAAGTAGGATAGCAAAGGGACCCATGTTACTTCTGGGTGGTTATTCATGGATGGTAGTAAGGACAGCTATTCCTGCCAGTGTAGGGCAGTGTCTATGAAATCAGCCTCTGGAATGGTCATTCCCAGTCTCAGATCCTGGATCTAACAGGATTACTAACTTTGCTACCAGTTACGTTGCTTAACCTCACTGACCCTCAGTTTCTTCACGTGTGAGATGGTGGTGCCCGCTTATGGGGTTGTTTCGAGGTCCTCAAACACAAGCGAGTGCTCAGCACATGGCAAGAGCCCTAGGATTGCCAGCAACGCGCTCATCCTCGTCGCCATCATCTTTATCATCCCATTCCTTTCCCACACTTCAGAGCCTCTGAATCTTGGTCCTGAAATTCAAGTCCCCAAGGCCAGCAGGGTCTGAAGCTGCTCAGGCCACGTCTTCCCCTGTGAGTCTTTGGGGCAGAGCACCGGGCCTGAACTGGCTCTTCAGGGCGAGCCCATTTCCACTTCTGCTGCTGCATCTCTGTTAGAGTAGATACCTTGTGCAAACATGGGCTGTAAACTGTAAAGCCCTCTAAAGGTATAAAGCGTCGTTATAGCTGGTATAATTCTCTCAACTCTTACAGGGCTACTGGGTAAGAAGAAAAGAATGAGACTCCTGGCCCTTGGGTCCCCGCTGAGGGCAGTTCCCCTTCATGGCTTCCTAGCTTCAGGGAGCCCAAGTGACTCCCATGTCACCCTCTCCTCCCCAAATTCCTGGTGAGGCCTGGCTGCCACCTGGTGAGGCCTGCCAGTCTGGTTTTCTCTGGCTTCCCTCTGCCATGTTTGGCCAGTGCAGGGCGGGTAGGGGGTGTGTGAACGCCGTGGTGATGGGTTGGGCAGGCGGCTGAGGAGGGGGAGGGCAAAGGTGCAGGCCCAGGCCTGGGTTCAGCCTCAGCCTGCAGCTCCCTGAGGCGGGAGTTGCTGGAAGGAGGACACCCGTGGGGCTGGGGCCCTACAGTTCTCTGTACTACGCCAGCTCCTGATATGGGGCCAGACTTAAGAAAACCAGTACTGGGGGGCTTCCCTGGTGGTGCAGTGGTTAAGAATCCGCCTGCCAATGCAGGGGACATGGGTTCGAGCCCTGGTCCGGGAGGATCCCACATGCCACAGAGCAACTAAGCCCGTGCGCCGCAACTACTGAGCCTGCGCTCCAGAGCCCACGAGCCACAACTGCTGAGCCCACGTGCCACAACTACTGAAGCCCGCGCGCCTGGAGCCTGTGCTCCGCAACAAGAGAAGCCACGGCAATGAGAAGCCCCATGCACCGCAACAAAGAGTAGCCCCCGCTCACCGCAACCAGAGAAAGCCTGCGTGCAGCAACGGGGACCCAACACAGCCAAAAATAAATAAATAATTTTTTTTAAAAAAAGGAAACCAGTACCAGGGAGCTGGGCGCATGCCCAGTTTACAGATAACTGTGCAGTTTGCAGTTATGCTTTAGGAGAATGGAGGGGAGGGGCTTGCTGGAGCAGAATATGTTCCAGAGTATAAAGGTCTGTGCAGTATCGAGCCACCTTCTCACATGCCTTTCAAACGCTGAACTGTTCCTGCCTCAGAGGCACTCTGTGTGCAGGCCTGCCATTGCTCTGTGCTTGCCACTCTTCTCTGCCACCTGGATCCGCCTTTATCCTTTAGGCCCAGTCAAGTTCCCTTCTTGGAATACGTCCTGGCTCACAGGGCGCTTTCCTCGGCTGACTCCTGCAGCCCCTGCGAGCCACCCCATAGAAGTGACACAGCACATCCTGCTCTATAATGACATTCATGAGTCTGTCCTCCAGGTTGGAAACTCCCCAAGAGCAGGGACCACGTCATTCAGTCATTGGTTCATTCATCCATTTGTTCAGCAAATATTGATTGAGCACCCGTTGCCTGGAGGGCCCTGTTTTTGGTGCTGGTATTTGCACAGGAAGCCAGGCCTGAAATCCGGCTCCTGACTCCTGCCTGGCCCAGTGCTCTTTCCAACAGCCCCTCTGCCCCACCCTCATGCCCCAGAGCCCGGCCCTCTGGTTGGACTTCAGGCAGGCAGGGTTCAGGGCCCACCTTCCTCTCAGCCCAGACAGGCAATCCCCTGTGTTTGGACGGCTGGGAGGCACCTCTCCACCATCTCTGGACACTACCAATCAAGGAGCGATAGGGAGACATCCTTTCCTCTCTGGTCTCTGCAGCCTCCCACGGTGTCCATGGGCACCAGGTCCAGGCTCGCCGGACCCTGCCCCACTCCCAACCATAGGCCCGAGGTCTGCAGTCAACTCCCGTCCACGGCAGGCCCCAACTTAGCAGACTCGGAGTTAGGAGGCCCATCTCTCTCCTCTAGCACCCAGCCCTAGATAGAGTAATAATAATAATAATAATAATAGTAACGTCTCTCTTTTTGGTAGTACGTACTCTGTGCCAGGCACTGTTACAAGCACTTCACATGTATTAACTCGTATAATCTTCACTACAGCCATATGAAGGGAGTACCATTATCACCCCCGTTTTCCAGATGATGAAAGTGAGAGACAGAGAGGTTAAGCAACTTGCCCAAGATCACACAGCTAATAAGTAGCCATCAGAAAGCAAGAGATACTCTGTGTAATTATTGTAGCGCCCGTTGCCACAGCAATGGCCAAGGTAAAAAGGTAAGCCTAGGATATGTGAAGTGGGGCATAAAAGATGTCCAACACACGTAGGCCCCTTCCCAAGGCACCCAGATGCCCTGTGAGCCCAGCCTCTGCTGTCTCATGCTCCATTTGGGCCCACTGGGCTGTGCTGCCTGGTGTCAGAAGCGGGTGGTCCATGCCCCCTCTCCTGGGTACACAGGGCTTCCAGGGAATTCTCCCAGTTTGCCTGAGCCCACAATCATTCGCTGCTCTTTGAAGTGAAAACCACCGTGCTCACACCCGCCCCCCCAGGAGTAAATCATCAGGTTCCCAAATATGTTTCCGAGTGTAAATTTCCTCCAAAACGTTTAACTCTAAGCACTTCCTAAATTGCTTATGACAATCCGAAATGCCATGTTCCATCCTGCTTCTGTTCTAAGGATCAAAGCAGGGGCAACAGCCAGAGAAATGCCGGGCTGAGGGGCCGTTCAGGACAACTCAGCCACCGGGGGTGGGGCGGGGGGATTTCTTAAGAGCCCGTAGCACCCTCAGCTCACTCAGGGCTCTTGGTGGTACAAAGACAGAACCAGGAGGGCAGGGCTCACGTCTGCTGTCTCAGCACTGAGGTTCTGTACAAGATTTCATTTGGAAGGAGGTTCTGTGCTAAAAATAAAAATTGCTACTGGGCTACATTATCACTAAGGTCTTCATGGGCTCCCATCTCCTGGGGCTCGTTTGTTCATTCCACAGATATCACTTGAATGCCAGGACCTTGGAGGCACAGAAGATCCCGTGGTGGATAAAAGTGTTATAGTCTCCGCCCTCGTGGAGGTCAAAACCCAAGATGGAAAAGACAAAAAGCAAGAAAACAATGATTAAATAAAATAATTACACAATGTGGTGGGTACCATGAAGGAAATCAACATGGTGATGGGATCTGGAGTAACCTGGGGCCTTCTCTGAGAAGTTTAAGCTGAGCCCTGGAGGATGAAAAGGAACCAGACTTGGCGAGAACCAGGGGAAGAGCATTCTTGGTGTGGGGAACCGCAAGTGCAAAGGCCCTGTGGCAGAAAAGAGGTAAGCGTCTACTATGGCTGGAGCAGAGGGAGGGAGGGAGAAGGACGGCCTGAGTTGGGTTTATTCTAAATGCACAATCATTGAAGGGTTCTAAGCAAGGGTGAGCTACTATCCATTTACAGGTAAAAGATCACTTTTCTGCCTTGCAGGAGGCGAGGAGATCCATTAGGAAGCTGCTGTAGGAGAGGAGGACAATGGGCTGCGGGTGGCTGTAGAGAGGGGGGAAGTGGACGGTCTGAGTCGGAGCTGGTTAGATTTGCTGAAGGACCTGGTATGGGGGGGCGGGGTCTGTACAACAGACCCCGTTTTCCCACCTGCATGAGGTGGGTGTTCCCAGAGACGCCTCCTCCTTTGCCCTGACTGCCCGGTGGTCTTCTCTTCGTTCTGCGTCACCTGCCACACTGGTTTCTCTGTGCTCAGATACTCCGAGCTCGTTTCAGCCTCCAGACCTTTGCACTGCCTGGGACGCTAGTCCCTGATCTCCTCGTGGTCGGTAACTTCTTGTCTTGGGGGCTGAGCTCAGCCATCCCCTCCCCTAGCCACCTTCCGTGAACACACAACTGGTACCCCCTACTCAGACCCCCTCCACCCAGGCACTCTCTATCACGTCACCCTATTTTATGTTCTTTCACTATCTGAAAGGATCTTGCCCATTTACCTGCTTGTTCCTTTCCCCACCTGGCTCCACTAGAATGCAGACTCCGCGAAGGCAGACAGAACAGCGCCTGTCTCCGTCAACTCCCCCCACGCGCAGGGGTGGCTGGGGGCGGCCCTGCAGTGCTAGATATGCCCACAAGAGGGCGCCCATAAATTTCCTTTTCAGTTTCTGGCTGGAAAATCTCCCAGGAGTAAAATTAACAGAACCCTAACTGAAATTTCACAATTTGCCTAGTATCTGTAGTATATACCCATACTGTCATGTATCATGGTCTTTCATGTTTCTGGGAGTAAAATAAAATGTTTTTCTGTGGGATTTTGAGATACCGCCTTGAGACGGGGAAGGGAATCTGCATGGGACCCTGGCTCACTCCCACACCTCTTCTCTGCTAAGCTTTCACTGACTCTCACTTGAGCCAACTTGTCCTTATGTCTCCACTGATTGTAGCCAGAGACAGATTATCTTCAGCTAGATGGGACCTAAATTAACATTTTCTTGACCATAAATATATATTTGGCTATGACGCAGAGATTTCCCAACCAACTGGGTAAGACTAAGGAAATGTCAGTTCAGATCAATCAGTGAAGGCTGGTAAGGGTTTGATATAATAAGGGAGCAGAAAGCGCTGGTTGGTGATTGAGCATTGCTGTAATTGGAGGCAGCTGTGAAGCAGCAGAATGAGCGCGGGGCCAAGATGGGAGCACAGGAGTGAGTCCTATTTTGTATCCTGGTTCTGTTGACTTCTAGACACTTGATGATGGCTGTGAGCCTTCTTCTCTGTTTGTGAGAACGATAGTGCTCTGGCGGACATGAAAGTTGCTTTGTAAACAGGTAAGCAGGCGGTGGTGGTAGAATGGGGTGAGATTATAACCGCTGCTAGCACCGTCACGTTTGCAACCCCTCACACTGGGACCAAGGGTCCCACTGTGAAAGAGGGGCTCATGTGGAGTTGGGAGGGGACCCAGGGACTGTCTGGATGTGTCACCTAAATAAGGAAGAGGGCCAGAAGTAGGATCTGGGAACTGGAGAAGGAGGCCGGGGAATCCCAGAGCTAGGAGGAGTAGCCCAAGACAGGATGGGCCAGGCAGAGGGATGATTCTGGAAAAATATTTGCAATAACATTCCCGGCTGCTGACACAGGACAGGTGTGAACAGGCTGCATTTAATGGCCAGGGAGGGGATGGGCACGTTCCAAACTTTTTTCTAATAGAAAATGTGTTGCCTTCAATATAGGAAGCTGGGGAAACGTAATCATCATTAGTAGGCACTTTGATTATTTTTTCAAATCTTCCTGGTCGCTTTTATAATCTCTTACTCTTTACTCACTTTTAATTTTCTTTTTATTTCTTTAAACATATTAACATTATTGTTCAATCGTCTGTATCCCAATATCTGAAGTCTTTGTGGGTCTGATTCTACAGAGTGCTGTTTTCTGCTGCCTCTCACTCGTGGTGGTCTGTTTCCTTGGATGCGTTGAGATTTGGACTGTGAGGCCCTTTTGGGGGGGAATCCTATGATAATACTGTGTGGTTTGGCTTGAGGTACATTCCTGCAGGAGGACTTGTGATTGCTTCCCTGGGCATCAGGACATAAAATAGACCAGGGTCCACTTGAAACTGAAAGGATAATTTAGGGGAGTTTTAAGACCACGCTACCATGTCATTTCAGACTCCTGCTTGGTCAAGCAAGGGTCAGCCAGTAGCCCTCAAATCTCATAGGACAACTTTTTTCTCCAACTACCCCAAATCAAGCCTGGCACAGACACTTTTCCTTGTTTTTTGTTTTTCTTTTGTTGTGTGGTTGCTGTTCTTATCTCTCACCGTTTTCCTCAGGATATAGCCCTTCCTGAATCCTGGCTTTACGTGGAGGGGTCTCCAGTGTGACTCCCCAGCCTGCGTGGGTACAGAATTAATGCTGAGTGTCACCCCTCCCCCATTCCTGGCAGAGTTCTATGCATAGCAGTTCTAGGTCACGAGGCTGTGCAGGGTCCCCCAGAGAATGTGACCGTTTCTTTACATGCATCCACTTGGACTGGGGGCCGGCTTCACTCCTGGCCTTAGGTTCCCCTTCCTTGAAGTCTCTTCCACTGATTTAAAAATATGTTTTTTAAAGATTTTTTTCTAACATTTGGATATGTTTCATAGGCAGAGAGTTTCAGGGAAGCCTCAGCATCACCTGGGAACTCTTTAGAGATGCAGAGTTTTAGGCTCCACCCAGACCCACAGAATCAGAATCTACATTTTTATACAACCCCAGAGGACTTACATAGGTTGAGAAGCACGGCTTTCCTTTACCATATGACCTGAAACAGAAGCAGGACAGGCACTTTGCGTGGATATTCCAGGATAGGGACAAAATGAAACTGTCCTTTTCCTTCCCCCTGGCTTCTCCTGGGTCCAGTGGCTCAAACGAAGAAAGACTAGGATTGGGAATTCCTTGGCAGCCCAGTGGTTAAGACTTCGCCTTCCAGTGCAGGGGGTGCAAGTTCCATCCCTGGTTGCGGAGCTAAGATTCCACATGCCCCGTGGCCACAAAACGAAAACACAGAACAGAAGCAATATTGCAACAAGTTCAATAAAGATTTTAAAAATGGTCCTTATCAAAAAAAATATTAAAAAAAAAAAGACTAGGATTAGTATGATGTCTCTGTCAGCTGCTGCCTTTCTCAGCTCCACAGAGGCCCTGGATGGATGGACCCAGCCCTGAGCAGTTCTTGAGCTGGGCATGACCCCCAGGGATGGGCTCAGAGGTCTCAGTGCTGTCCCTGCCCTGTGTTTGTAGGGCCAGGGAGCCCTTGTGCCTACTGAGTTTTCTGCCCCTTTTTCCCCGTTCCCCTCCCTGATGTCCTGCCTACATGACTGATCTTCTGCCTTAGTTTCTCTGTTCTGAATGGAAGCTGGATGGAGCTGGCCCTGAACCCCAGCTTTGACCCCCGTCTATTCTCAAAGACAACACGGCAAAGCTAAAGGGACAGAGCTTTGTCCCTCTATATTCAAGAGTCTATTTCCCTGGGAAAATAAGTAGACAAAGGAAACAGTCCAAACAGTGTCAGGAACCATAACATTAAATAAGATTACTTTAACTTCTGTATAATAAAATATCCCCTGTCCTGCCTGAACTCGGCCTTGCATTAACTTCTTCACGTACTCAGCATCCCTGAATCTTGCAGTGCGGCTCCCACTTACTCAGCATTCATGCTGAGCGAGGACCTGGGTTCAGCACTTGATGTACATCATCTCATTTAACACCTACACCATCCCTGTGCAGAGATGAGATAAGGGAGGTCCAGGGAGGCTCAGTCAGTCCACTGTCCAAGGTTACCAGGTTGGTAAATGGTTGAGTTTGGATTAGAACGCAGGTCTTTGACACCAAAGCCCATTGTCTTTCCACTCCTCTTTTCTGCTCTCCTGTGTGCAGCACCCAGCAGAGCACCTGGCACAAAGTAAACCCTCAATACATGTTTTCTAAAATGAATGAGTCTTGCCATATAAAGACTACTGGTTATTGAATGCCTGCTATGTGCAAGCACGTTCTCTATGTTAGTTTGCATCCTAACAACAATCCAGAAAGGTACTGATGATTATTATTTGTTTTAAAGATAAGCACACTGAAGGTCAGAGAGGTTAATTAAATTTCCCAAAGTCACACAGCTGATGAGTTATTGATCCAGGGTTTGAATTCAAGCCTTTCTTTCTGATGCCTAAAGCCATGCACTTTTGGTTGTACTTTTGGTTTGCCCTCTAATATGGGGAATTTAGTCTTGGGAAGGGGTGTCTTGAAGTTGACATGATACCAGTGGTGCTGGAGACCCCATGAGCAGTGAGAGAGAATCACCTGGAGGCAGATGGTGGCTGGAGAGTGTCCAACAACATGAGGGAGTGAGCACCCTGTCTCTGGGGTGTCAGACGGCTGTCTCCAAGAGGCCCAAAGGCTGGAAGAGGGCAACTTGGGAGTTCCCTTTAGCTCTGACAGTCTTGATCAGCCCTGGAAATCTCTGGAGAGGGTGACTCAGAGCCATCCATCCTGAGGACGGTAGTTCAGAAGGGCACAGTCCTGGTTATTCTAGTTTCTAGGTGGTATTTGGGAAAGTCTTCATCGATGAAGAAATCACCGGGGAGTGATTAACAACGCTCGCATCAGCTCCTTTCCTCCTTTGCCGACCTCACCCAGTGAGTGGCCTTTCACAGGGGCTGGTTTCTTCCACACTTACAGAAGCAGAGAATGTGAAACAACAGGTTCTGACCTTGGGTCTCATCTGGGAAAAAGATGAAACCTGAAATAAATGGAACCCATTAGGTTTACAATTGAATTTCAAAGGGCTGGGCCCCTAAAGTGCCCTCTTCCAATCAAATAATCTGAGCTCTGAATGCACTAAACTGTCCTTCGAAGACCGGTAATGCATATTGTCCCCTGCCTGCCAGCTGTGTTGAGTCAGTCTTCCTGAAGTCCACCACCAGCCTGGGACCCTAGCCACTTGCTTTATCACATTGAAAGGCTTAAAACTATCACTAGTAACAGCAATGATTTACATTCGTACAGAAGGTTGCAACTGACAAAGTACTTCCATGTTCATTCCCATTTGAGACTCCAGAGAGCCCATTTGGAGGGGTAACGTGGGAAGAGTTATCCTTGTTATACAGACCAGGAGCACGGGACTCTGAAGGCAGAGTGCTTAAGGTACTTGGCTTCTAAGGAGCAGATCCAGGACCCGAATCTAGATTTTTTTTTTTTTTTTGGCTGCACCTCACAGCTTGTGGGATCTTAGTTCCCCAGCCAAGGATTGAACCCGAGCCCTCGGCAGTGAAAGCACAGACTCCGAACCACTGGACCGCCAGGGAAGTCCCAAGATTTCTTGATTCCAAATTGAGCTACAGCTACTAACTGCCCTTTCTGAGGGAGATCGTGTGGCTTGCATCAGTGCAGCGCTCAGAATAAATAATCTGACGTAAGGAGAAGAGTGTTACTTTCATAACCTTGAAGGTAAAAGTGCTTCAGTGGATCATGTTAGGCTACTACTGTTCCCGGCCCCTCCATCACTCCTTTCCTGTATCACAGCAGAGACTCCTTTGCGGGCTCCACTGTGGTTACAACAATGTTCATGCCTCTTTTTGTAAGGGAAGGCAGTGTTACATAGTGGCTGGGAGCACGGGTTCAAGTCCTGCCTCCTCTTCAGCTGTGTGACCTTGCACAAGTTAGCTAACCTCCCCGAACCTCGATTTGACACTGCTGGCCTCATGGGGATGGTGATGATGATTGAATGAGATAGCGTCCTGGAGAGCTTAGCATAGAGATCAGCACATAGTAGGTGCTCATTAAATACAGACTGAACACAGCTGTATAAAACAAGGACTGTAGGTCAAACCCTGGCACTGCCAGGCTCATTCTTGGAGCATTCGTTCAAGCAGCATTGACTGAACACGTGCTCCATGCCAGGTACTCCTGTGTGCACTTCTCACTGGCTCCTCACAGCACCTCTATAGGAAGGCATCATTATTCCCATTTTACGCATGAGGAAACTGAGGCTTACTTGTCTGCTACTGTCTTTCATACGCTAGGATTCATACTCAGCTCTATCTGACTCTTATTCCAATGCTCTGCTGTGCAAGAGAAGGTGATCAGTATACAGAGATGGGAAAGGGTGTGTTATTGATTGAGAGTGGGGTAACAGGAGCCCCCGAATTGGGGTATCCAGGGACTGGACCTCTAGAGCTGTAGCTCTCACACTTGCTGTGCAACTTGGAGCTGGTCACCTCGCCTCTCTGGGCCTCACCGCATCATCTGCACACCAAAGAGGTTAGACAGATCATCTCAAAGATCCTTTTCAGCTCTGGCCCGCTGCAATGCACCTCAGGTTTCAGAAAGATTCTAGTACACGATCCTAGAATGGGAGAAGCATAGCAATGGCCCCCGAACTCTCAAATTAGTTTTTCCTCGTGAACCCATGTGTTTCTGCATGAATTCAGAATCTGCCTGAGGAAAGCTCTCAAATTATCCTACAGGGATTAGCCCAGCTAGTAATTACTCCTATTATTTTTTATTGTATTTTATAAGGTGCCTTTCATCCAGGATCTCAAAGGGCTTCTCAAACATTCATTAGTGGAGCTCTGCCCCCTCCTGTGTGGATATGAAAGGCAGAAACAGATTTTAATGTTAGAAAGAGGAGGTGGGGGGAGAGAGAAGGGGACTGGGATCCCGGGATTAATTTCACCTATGAGTTCAAAGGCGATAAGAGCAGAAATTTGCCAGGGAAAGCCTCACCTTTGGGAGTTCAAGAGATACTCAGTGAAGAGCAGATGGATCAGGAAATATTCCTCCTTTAAAAAACAAATCAATTCCTGTGTGCCTAGGAGAGGGTCGTTCAGTTTGGCTCAGTTCAGTTTGGCTGCTTTATTTCACTTTAGACTTGTCCATGAGCTGTCCTTTGAGCTGCTCTCTAGCACTCAGGCCTGTGCTGATTTGAAAGATGTGAGGGAAGCAAGGCTTTCCGAGTGTACCCACTGCAGACTTGGGCACACTGGGGTAAGTAGTAGGGCACAGGAACCTCCCAGGAGAGTCCTGGTGGCTGCCTTAAACAAATGGCTAAGGCCAAAGAGGCACATGAAACGATGCTCAACATCACTGATCATTAGAGAAATGCAAATCAAAAGTACAGTGAGATATCACGTCACACCAGTCAGAATGGCCATCATCAAAAAATCTACAAATGATAAATGCTGGTGAGGGTTTGGAGAAAAGGGAACCCTCTTGCACTGTTGGTGGGAATGTAAATTGATACAGCCACTTTGGAGAACAGTATGGAGGTTCCTTAAAAAACTAAAAATAAAATTACCATATGATCCAGCAATCCCACTACTGGGCATACACCCAGAGAAAACCATAATTCAAAAAGACGTATGCACCCCAATGTTCACTGCAGCACTATTTACAGTAGCTAGGTCATGGAAGCAACCTAAATGTCCACTGACAGACAAATGGATAAAGAAGATGTGGCACATATATACAATGGAATATTACTCAGCCCTAAAAAGGAACGAAATTGGGTCATTTGTAGAGATGTGGATGGACATAGAGACTGTCATACAGAGTGAAGTAAGTCAGAAAGAGAAAAGTGAATATTGTATATTAACACATATATGTGGTATCTAGGAAAATGGTACAGGTGAATCTGTTTGCAAGGCAGAAATAGAGACACAGATGTAGAGAACAAACATATGGACATGAAAGGGGGAAGGAGGTGGGATGAATTGGGAGATTGGGATTGACATATATACACTAATATATATAAAATAGATAACTAATGAGAACCTGCTGTATAGCACAGGAACTCCACTTAGCTGTACAGTAGAAACTAATACAACATTGTAAAACAACTATACCCCAATTAAAAAAAAATGGCTAAGGCCAAAGCCAAGATGCCCCAGCATGTGGCCAGTGGCTACCCCAACACCTACTGGGCAGTAGGTGAGGGAGAGTGAGTTTGGGTTTAGTCCAGGGACCTGATTGACAAATGACACAGAAGGACCGCTTTGAGTCACCCATCATGAGGCCACTCCATTCCTCTCCTCCCTACTCCCCTGTACCATGACCAAGACACCTGGCTACTTGTACCAAGTTCCTTTCATCCCCATTCTGATGAATGGATAGGAGGGATCACTAGGGAGCATGAAAACCTCTCCCAGGGTTGGGTGAGGGGCCAGTGGTCTTTCCTGCTGGTGTGTGAGCTCCTGGAGGACAGAGCCCTGCCTGCCATTCACCACTTAACCCAGCACATGTTCTGGGCACAGAGCGGTGGATGCTGAGAACATATCTGTTGACTGCAGGAGCAGATCATGAAGCTGCCACTCTGTTGGCTGGTCTGATACAGATTAGACAAGGATCCTTCCTCCCTTTGGCTTGGAAATGGTTGGATGCAAAGGACAGCCAGGGCCACACAGCTCCAGTGACTTCAGAACCAAAGCCGGAAGTCACTGTTAAGCTGGGGGTGAGGGTGACTATGATGCGGTGACCGAGGGCCCAGAATGAGGTGGCGTGGGAAGCAGGGCGTGCGGTGTGAGGTGGCAAAGAGGAGGACTGTCCTGGCCGCTGGGAACATGAGCGTCCTTTAGCATGTCAGGCTTCCAGCACTTTCACTGCTGGGGGCTCCAAGGCCCCATGACTGGTCCACTCAAGGTGAGACAGCCTGGAGGGATGCGGGTGACAGGAGAGAAGGGTGAGGCCTGGCCTCGCCCACAGGGAGCCGGTAGTTCTGTTTTGGAGATTAGACTTCCACACAGAGCAATTAGAGAACAATGCAAGATTTGTCACTGACTAGATTGCGAGTTTCCTGTGTGGGGAGAGAGGGCCTTATTCATGGCACTCTTTCTTGTTGGGCCAGACAAAAGTCTAGCTACTGTTTCTGCTCCAGATACACCGAATGATTAGTTGTCACATTGGATGACACGAAATGTTAAGTGGCCTAGGTCAGAAAAGGGAAGAGTCTGGAGGCCAAGATGTTGGGGAAAGCTTTAAGAGGGAGGAGGAGCTGTGGTGGTTGTTAATAAATGACCAGTGAGAAGAATACTCCCCACCTTCTCAAAGGGCCTTCATATCACAAGCCTGTGTGTTGAGGTTGACCAGGGAGGAAAGTGAGAGGTTCTAAGTGGCAAAGGGATTGCTTTATATTTAGTTACCCAGTGAGAGGGCATCTGAGGACTTTGCCTGCCGGGGATCCATTCTCTTCTCTTCTATCCTCACTCTCAGTCTGTGGGGTTTCTTTGGGGCTGACATCACCTCTAGACTTTGTGGGTATGCCCAGGGCTCAGACTCAGCACTGGACCCTCCCGGCCACAGGATCTGTCCAGGGATGAGCACATGACACACGCTGAGCCAGTGAAAATCCTCTTCAGGACTTTCTCTAGCACTCCTGGAGGCAAGGCACTCTTTCCTTTGGGGTTGCAAAGCTAGAAGAATGTAAGCCTGGAGCTGCTGGGGGTAAGCCTGGCCACTGGAGAAAAAACTATCTAAAACTGAAGCTAACACAGAAGAAAGCAGAGCTGCAAGGTAAAGAGGAACTTTTGCAAACTCTTGATAAGTTTTCAGATACATAAATCAGTGCGTTTCTTTTTTTATTCTCTCTTAAGCTACTTAAATTTAAGTTTTTGTCACTTGTGAGAGAGAAAACCCTGTCTCATATGCCCAGCTGGTGAGTGAACTCACCCATCATCCATCCATTCTGTCCATCCATCCATCGGTTCACATACCTTTAATGGACAAAGCAGTTGCTCAATGCATTTTTGGTTGAATTAGTGAAAGACTAATTTGTCATGATGTGTTTGATGACAAAGATACATCAGCTCCCTTTAATCCTGGGGGAGCTTTGTCAAGAAAGGGCAAACCTAGTTCTGAACTCAGAACTTGGAAGTCAGTTAGGAATTCAGTCCCCCAAAGAGTACCGACCTTTTCTTCAGTGTCATTAGCGCAAAGCCAGACGGGATCTTTCCTTCGCCAAACATGATTCGGTTATGCTGGTGCCACAGCCCAATGGGAGGGTGCCCTCCCAATGGGAGGGTCCAGGATGTCACTGACAAGCATGTGGGTTTTCTTGTTGGAGCCGGTGCCAGTGCTGTGAGCTCTGCAGTGACACGAGTGTGACTTGCCAGGGAGGACTTACTTGCTTTACCCTCACGGGACCTGTTTTGCCCATTGTATGTGGTGATCACACGAAGTGCAGAACTGCCCAAGAACCTCAGAGACAGTGCCAGCTCTTTCAGGATGACTCTGTAAAAAAACTCGAGTCAGAGAACATAGAAGTAAACCAGTCACTGATCTCACACTCCTGTTTCTCCAGGGAAGACTGTGACTCACAGAGAAGGGGAGTACCCAAGGACGCTTAGAGAGTGATAAGGAGAGACAGGATCTGGACTCTAGACTCCCAATCTGGTGTTTTTCCTACTCGGCCACTCTCCCTCCTTGGGCCACAGCCCAGAACACGTGGAGTTTGTCTCCAAGGGCTCATTTCCTCTTTGATCAGTCAGGGCTGTTGGTAGATCAGGGAATGCTGTGGGCACTGGACTGTATTTCAAAGATGTTGTTCACGTTGTCTGCCATCATCTGCTTGTGAGCCACGTGGCACAATAAGGATGGATGGACACGGTGGTCATAGAATTGGTGGGAGGGCACCTTAAAAGTCACCTTGCCCAACCCCCTTCTGAGGTCTGGCTTCCCTCTAGAGCACCCGCTGATACACTTGTCACATTTGCAGGTGGCAGAGAGTGGGGGTGAAAGAGCTGTGCCCTTGGTTCTCTCTCTCTCCTGACTCCTCAAGGACATAAATCCATCAACGGCCTCCTCTCTCACTCTCTAAAGTCTTCTGTCTCTTCCTCCTTGTCTCCTTCCTCTGGATTAACAAATGTTTTTGTTCTCCTTTTCTCAAAGCAAACAAACCAATAAACGATTGATGCTTCTTGTTTCAGTTTTCCCAAATGCTTTGTGACCTTCGTATCTTTCTCTTCCACAAAATTTCTTGATTCATTTATGTCTGCTGTTCACACTTCTTCATCACCCACCCATTCCTTAACTTTGGGCAGCCTGGCTTCTCTCAGAAGTCACCACTGACCTCCTAATTATGAAATCCAGTGTTTTTTTTTTTAAGCCTTAAAGTTTCTGTTTCCTTTGTATTGTTATTTAAGATGTTGGTCAGCCAGTACTCAATCTCCCTCCATACGATGTTGCCCTGGTTCTCTTTCTTCCCCTTAGGCCTCACCTTCTGATCATATCTCTGTTTTCACTTCGTGGCTCATTTGTTCTGATGCCCCCCCAACCCAGAGACCTCGTCCATCCATTGATGTCTCTGTTCGTTCAACACTCAGTTGAGTGCAAACTGCCATGCCAGGAACTGGAGGTTCAGAGACAGATCACAATCATTCTTGACCTCAGTGAGCTTATTTTCTAATGACGGAGCCAGAGAAGTTCATCCCAGCATCATGTGATGACATCATGCAATGCTGGACCAGTTACTTCACAGATTCAAGAAAATGCAGAACTGAGAGCAGAAAAGAACCTTGTCATATTCTCACATTTTACAGGAGTGGAAACTGAGGCACAGGGAGAGGAAGTCAGTGTCCTGCAGTCCTACAGAGAGTCAGCAGAAGAGCCAAGCATAGACCTGAAATCTCTTCAAACACATCTCTGGCGGAGAATGGCTAAAGATGACTTTTCTAGTGAAGTTAGAAGGTATGGGGTGCAAAAGAGTATTTGGAGTTTTCTCCAAGATACAAATGCATTTCACTGAGTTCCTTCTGCAACTCAAGACCCATCATTGGAACCTGTGTTTTGCTTCAAATACTCCAGCAAGAGGCCATGCGGTAGAGGTCCTACAATTGGGGCTTCTTTATGGAAAGGGAGAGAAACAATACCTGCTGAACACTTAATATGGGCCATAAAACCAAGACCCAGAAGTTAAGTGATCTTACATCAGATTGAAAGCAAAATCAAGATTGGAACTCAGGTTTCCTGTCCCTGGTCTATTCTTTTCCTATGGCCAAGAGCCATAAGCTGCCTGAGCTGGATTGCTGGGCTGTCACCTGTCCAGGACAGAGAGGGAGATGACTGACTGTGAGCCTTCTGGGTGCGGGAGCCCCACTGCAAGCCCACTGTGTGCTTTTGGATAAGAACCTGCTCTCGTCTTGACCCCCAGACAGAGCCAGCATCATGAGCGTGCAGCCCCTAAAGTTGCACAGGACTCTGTGCTTAGAGGGGCCCCAGGCTTGGTTCAATGTTGCCATCTTGAAATCCTTAACAATCTGTAACCAAGGGACCAACGGGATGACGTAGCCAGTTCTGCTCCCAGATTACAGCCTTTGTTGTTGCCGCTCAAAGCACTTCCCAGGTCACTCATTTGAATAGTTCACTGTTGTCCCTATCTTTATCCCCCTAGGAAAGGCTATTGGAAAGATCACCCGAAGGGGACTTGAAACTAGGCCAGCCAGGTGCCAGCTAGGTTTCCTGGATGACTTCCGGGAAGGGTTTTACCCTCCCTGGGCATCCTGGGCCACAGCAGAGGGCAGGATTCATCGCTAACTTTGCCAGACCCGGACCCCAAACCACTCACCACTTTAATCATCTCCTTTGGTTCAAGAGCCCTCGGCAGCTCCCTACCTAGAGGAGAGTCTAGCCCGCTATGGTTCCAACCTACCTTTACAGCATTTTCTCTCAATGTTCACGCATAGAGAGTCTCTGCTCTGACCAGAGTGTCTTCTTTTCCTTCACTGGGTCCACCTTCAGTACTCTGACCTCTGCGTCTTTCCGTGCCGTCCTAGTGCATCGCCTTATTCTTCTCACCAGCTGATACTCCCCCATCCTTCGAGGTCTAGCTGTGGCCCTGTCTCCTCTGTAAAGGCCCGTCTCTGACCACCTGTTCTATATCCTCTCTCCCAACGAGGCTGCATAGTCCCTGAAGACGGAGTCAGTGTCCCAACTCTATTTTCCTCACCAAGCCACACACCCAACGGCGGTCAGTGAACAGTCGCTGGTGCCCTGATTCTCACCAGAGGAGAAAAGGCAGGAGATCCATTTGCTGGTGAGGCTGGGTCGTGTCCTCCCAGGCATGGCTTGTTTGCTATCGGAAATGAGGCAGCAAGGGCCTCGTCAAACCTGTTTCCCCAGCTGAGGCTCTGGGCCCAGGCTTGTCCCCAGTGCCCAGGCTACCACAGATCCCACTGGGAGATGTTGCCTCAAATGTTCAGGGAAGGGAGGCAGCTTCCTGACAAGGGCAGAGGAGTGTGGGGATGCTACAGGTAGAAATGTCAGGCTCCAGAAGGGGATGCTTATTGTCTTCTGGCTGATCAGACTCTCTCCAGAGTTTGGGCATCACGTGATTAAATTAAAGGTGGGGAGTGGAGGGACTACCCGGAAGAGGAACCCATGCCAAGTGGGAAGTGAATAAATTGGAGGAAAGAAAGCTTGAGAGAATGTGACCCATGTCTTTAAAACAGTCAAAGGGCTGCCATGACCAGCAGAGGTGGACTCGTTCAGGGTGGTCCCTCAGGGCCAAGGTTGGACCAAGGCAGGGAAGTTACAGGGTAGCAGGGTTCTGCTCAGGCAGACCTGTCAAACATGGGAGGGTCACAAAGGGGAAGGAGTAAGCCAGCTCTTCCTCAGTAGGGCTGTCCAAGCAAAGGCTCCATCCTCACTGATCCCTCAACTCACCTCTGTTTCTCTGCACAACTTATCCCTCCATTTCTCAAAGAGATCTTTTTTTTTTTTTTTGCGTTACGTAGGCCTCTCACTGTTGTGGCCTCTCCCGTTGCGGAGCACAGGCTCCGGACGTGCAGTCTCAGCAGCCATGGCTCACGGACCCAGCCACTCCGCGGCATGTGGGATCTTCCCAGACCGGGGCACAAACCTGTGTCCCCTGCATCGGCAGGCGGACTCTCAACCACTGCGCCACGAGGGGAGCCCTCAAAGAGATCTTTAAAACTGCATCTTCTCTCCTTAAACCTTGGCTCCTACTCTGGTGTAAATGCATCAACCCTTCTCCACTGCCCCCATTTTGTTCCATCAGCTCTTGCAACAGTCTCCTAACCAGTGCCCCAGCCAGCCGCCTAGATTCCCACCAACCTGCCTCCATGCTGCCAGAGTGAGATTTCTAAAATGCAAATGTGCATCTGTTACGCTCTTGCCTAGAGCCCTGCAGTGGATTCCTGGTGTCCTCATGAAATGGCTGAACTTTCAAGGCTCTTCATGGTCTGACCTGGGCAGCCTCATCCCTTGTTCTTTCCCCTGCATCTTACACACCAGCAGTACTGGAGGCTTAGATCCCTGCTCCACCACACTCACTCCTACCTCTGGGCCTTTGCACATGCTGTTCCCCCTCACCTGGAAGCGTCTTCTTTCTTATTACCATTCCTATCCCACCCACTCCACTCCTCCCAGCTCTCTGCAATTCATCTACTAGGCCTCAGGTTCAGTGTCTCATCTTCCAGGAAGCATTGCCAGGCTTCCCAAGTCTGGGTTAGATATCCCTGCCGTATATTGCCTTAGCATTCTGTAGTGTGTGTGTGTGTGTGTGTGTGTGTGTGTGTGTGTGTATGTGTATGTAATTACCTGTACTCCACCCCCTTCCCCAGTAGAGGGCAGGGACCATGTCTGTTTTTTTCACTCCACATCTTCATTGCCTAGTTCCTGACACATAGTAGCTGCTCAGAATATATTTGTTGAATGAAATATTGTCCTTCTTTGCAGAGATGCTATAGAAGGGATTCCTGCTTTGGGCCCTTCCTACCTCTGGGACCATGTTTCCATAAAACACACCCTTTCCTACCCTTAAGTGGTATTTTATCATGTGCAACAGAAATGGTCAATGCTCATTTCTTGTTTCAAACAAAAATTCACTCTAGGTGGTGGTGCAAGGGGCCGCAGGGGACTCTTCATTTGGTTTCACAGTATGATTGCAGAAGGAAGACTCAGTGGTGAAATGTTTGGTTTCTGTAGCATCGAGCTCATTCTAGGTAACCCGGGGAGGGCGATGAATTTTACAAGGGGCTGTTTAGACAGCCTGCCCCTCTGGGTAGTATCTTACTTCCGTGGCTTCTGTAGAACCTGGTGCTATTATCTCACTTGGCAGAAACAAATGGACAGGACATCAATAGCCAAGAACATGAAACTTGACCTACACCTCACACCTTATACAGAAATAAACTGAAAATGGATCATAGATTTAAATGTAAAATATAAAACCATGAAACTTTTAGAGGAGAACGTAGGAGAAAAGCTTTGTGATCTAAAGTTAGGAGAAGAGGTCTTAGACACGGCACCAAAAGCACAATCCATAAAAGGAAAGACTAGACTAATTAGACTTCATTAAAGTTAAAAACTTTTGCTGTAGAAGACAGTGAAAAAGATGAAATGACAAGTACCATTTGGGAGAAGATATTTGCAAACTACCTGACAAAAGACTTGTTTTCAGAATAAAGAACTCTAAACTCAACAGTAAGGCAACAAATAATCCAATGAGAAAATGAACAAAGGACTTGGACACTTTACTAATACACAGGTGGCAAATAAACACAGGAAAAGATGTTCACCATCACTAGTTGTTAGGGAAACGCAAATTAAAACCACAATGAGATACCACTACACAGAATGGCTAAAATAAAAAATGCTGATAAAAATACCGATAAAACAAATGCTGGCAAGGATGTGGAGATACTGGGTCTTGCATATGCTCTTGGAGAGCATGTGAAATGGTAACAGCCATTCTGGAAATCTGTCTGGCAACTTCTTAAAATGTTAAATATATACTTGCTGTATGACCCATGAATCTCAATCTCGGGAATTTATTTCAGAGAAACGAAAACATTCTCACACAAAATGTTCACAGCACATGCTCACATAAAATGTCCTATATGCAAATGTTCAAAGATGCTTTATTTGTGGTAGCCCCAAACTGGAAACGACCCAAGTGTCCTTCAATAGGTGAAGGTTGAACAAACTGAGGTACATGCATTCCACGGAACACTACCTGGCAAGAAAAAGGAACGAATAAATGCAACCACTGGGAAGTATCATGAGGCTATTATGCTGAGTGAAAAAAGCCAATCTTGAAAGGTTAGATACTGTATGATTTCATTTATAAAACATTCTCAAATTGACAAAATTATGGAGATGGAGAAGAGCTAAGTGGTTGCCAGGGGCTTGGAAAGGGGAGGAAGGGTGTGATTATAAAGGGGCAGCGCTAGACAGCTGCTTTGTGGTGATGGGCAGCTCTGTGTCTTGATGTGGCAGTGATTATACAAATCAATACATATACAAATATTACAAAAAGAGTGAGTGCGTGCAGAAACTGGTCAGACTATGTGCCAGTCAGTCAGTAATGCACTATAGGTGTGTAAAATGTCACCATTGCAGGTAGCTGGATGATGGGTACACGGGACACCCCACACTATTTTTGCATCTCCTTGTGGGTCTACAATTATTTCAAAATTAAAAGTTAAAAAGTGGACTGAGAAGAAAGAGGCAAAGGATCTTCATACTTATTAAACATCTGACTTGTGCTAGGTGCCTTTAGTTTGTTCATTTCTTCAATAATTTATTGGATGCCTTCTGTATACCATTCACTATGCCTGAAAATTAAAAGTAAACAAATGGTTACTGCCTTTTTGATATTTACAGTCTAGATCAGAAGGTTAAGTAACTTGCCCAAGATCACACACTGGTAAGGGATGGAACTGAATTCAAAACTATGGACCCAGATCATTTCTGGAAATTACATAGAAATCAGAGTTATCTTCTATGGAACATTACAACCAAACTCAGAAGTTATAAAAATAGAAAAATAATTTATCTTTTATTTCCTGCTGATTAAAATTTCATGTCATGTCAACCTTAATTAAGGCTATAACCTCAACTTTGTGTTTTCAGTCTCAAGAAGACTACCAGTGACTATCTATATCATAAAGATAATCTAGCCACACAACCGAATAAAGGTGATGACTTATTTTCTCAAGAAAATTTGTAATTCAGTGGATACCACATTAAACATTGGAATAAAAGAAATGTATAAGCCAATGAAATTCAAAAAACATAAAACAATGACCCCTGACCCCAAAAGCAAAGCTGTCTCTAGAATTTTTTAAAGTACCACGTGACCATTATATATTTACACTATTGGTTTTGTCACTTAAAAAAATAAACTATGTGCAGAGCAATTATATTGGGAGGTGATTATTCATCAAATCTCTAGAGGGTGCTTTTACTCTATTAGAGGATTTGCTACAGGGTTTCCTTATTTACAAGACATTGGGGGAGACCTTCAAGATGGCAGAGGAGATCACCTTCCTCCCCGCAAATACATCAGAAATACATCTACATGTGGAACACTCCTACAGAACACCTACTGAACGCTGGCAGAAACCTCTGACTTCCCAAAATATATACATATTTTTCTCCTTTTTCCCCTTTTGTGAGTGAGTATGTGTATGCTTCTTTGTGTGATTTTGTCTGTATAGCTTAGCTTTTACCATTTGTCCTAGAGTTCTGTCTGTCTGCTTTTTTTTTTTTTTTTTTAGTATGGTTTTTAGTGCTTGTTATTGGTGGATTGGTTTTTTGGTTTGGTGGCTCTCTTCTTCTTTTTATTATTACTTTTTAATTTTTAATAATTAAAAATTTTTTTTATTTTAATAACTTTGTTTCATTTTCTTTTTTTCCTTCCTTCATTCCTTCCTCCCTCTCTCTCTCTCCCCCCCTTCTTTCTTTCTTTTTCCTTCCTTTCCTTCTTTCCTTTCTTCTTTCCTTCTTTGCTTCCTTCCTTCCTTCCTCCTTTCTCCCTCCCTCCCTCTCTCTCTCTCTCTTCCTTCCTTCCTTCCTTCCTTTCTCTCTCTCTCTCTTTCTCTCTCCCTTCCTTCCTTCCTTCTTTCCTTCCTTCCTTCCTTCCTTCCTTCCTTCCTTCCTTCCTTTCTTTCTTTCTTTCTTTCTTTCTTTCTTTCTTTCTTTCTTTCTTTCTTTCTTTCTTTCTTTCTTTCTTTCTTTCTTTCTCCAGTTTCTTCTGAGCCATGTGGCTGACAGGGTCTTGGTGCTCTGGCCGGGTGTCAAGCCTGTGCCTCTGAGGGGGGAGAACCAAATTCATGATATTGTTCCACCAGAGACCTCCCGGCTCCACATAATATCAAATGGTGAAAGCTTTCCCAGAGATCTCCATCTCAATGCTAAGACCCAGCTCCACTCAATGACCAGCAAGCTACAGTGCTGAACACCCTATGCCAAACAACTAGCAAGACAGGAACACAACCCTACCCATTAGTAGAGAGGCTGCCTAAAATCATGATAAGGTCACAGACACCCCAAAACACACCACCAGACGCGGTCCTGCCCACAAGAAAGATAAGATCCATCCTCATCCACCAGAACACAGGCACTAGTCCCCTGTACCAGGAAGCCTGCACAACCCACTGAACCAAAATTACCCACTGCAGACAGACACCAAAAACAACGGGAACTACGAACCTGCAACCTGCGAAAAGGAGACCCCAAACACAGTAAGTTAAGCAACATGAGAAGACAGGAAAACACACAGCAGATGAAGGAGCAAGATAAAAACCCACCAGACCTAACAAATGAAGAGGAAATAGGCAACCTACCTGAAAAAGTATTCAGAGTAATGATAGTAAAGATGATCCAAAATCTAGGAAATAGAATGGAGAAAATACAAGGAACATTTAACAAGAACCTAGAAGAACTAAAGAGCAAAGAAACAATGAACAACACAAAAAATGAAATTAAAAGTTCTCTAGAAAGAAGCAATAGCAGAATAACTGATAGGTGGCAGAAGAACGGATAAGTGACCTGGAAGAAAGAATAGTGGAAATAACTACTGCAGAACAGAATAAAGAAAAAAGAATGAAAAGAATTGAGGACAGTCTCAGAGACCTCTGGGACAACATTAAACGCACCAACATTCGAATTATAGGGGTCCCAGAAGAAGAAGAGAAAAAGAAAGGGACTGAGAAAATACTTGAAGAGATTATAGTTGGAAACTTCCCTAATATGGGAAAGGAAATAGCCAGTCAAATCCAGGAAGTGCAGAGAGTCCCATACAGGATAAATCCAAGGAGAAACATGCCAAGACTCATACTGATTAAACTATCAAAAATTAAATACAAAGAAAAAATATTAAAAGCAGTAAGGGAAAAGCAACAAATAACATACAACGGAATCCCCATAAGGTTAACAGCTGATTTCTCAGCAGAAACTCTGCAAGCCAGAAGCGTGTGGCAGGACATATTTAAAGTGATGAAAGGGAAAAAGCTACAACCAAGATTACTCCACCCAGCAAGGATCTCTTTCAGATTCGACAGAGAAATTAAAGCCTTTACAGACAAGCAAAAGCTCGGAGAACTCAGCACCACCAAACCAGCTTTACAACAAATGCTAAAGGAACTTCTCTAGGCAGGAAACACAAGAGAAGGAAAAGACCTACAATAATAAACCTAAAACAATTAAGAAAATGGTAATAGGAACATACATGTCAATAACTACCTTAAACGTAAATGGATTAAATGCTCCAACCAAAAGACATAGGCTGGCTGAATGGATACAAAAACAAGACCCATATATATGCTGTCTACAAGAGAACCCACTTCAGACCTAGGGACACATACAGACTGAAAGTGAGGGGATGGAAAAAGATATTCCTTGCAAATGGAAATCAAAAGAAAGCTGGAGTAGCAATTCTCATATCAGACAAAATAGACTTTAAAATAAAGACTATTACAAGAGACTAAGAAGAACACTACATAATGGTCAAGGGATCAATCCAAGAAGATATAACAATTGTAAATATTTATGCACCCAACATAGGAGCAGCTCGATACATAAGGCAAATGCAAACAGCCATAAAAGGGGAAATTGACAGTAACACAATCATAGTAGGGGACTTTAACACCCCACTTTCACCAATGGACAGATCATCCAAAATGAAAATAAACAGGGAAACACAAGCTTTAAATGATACATTAAACAAGATGGACGTAATTGATATTTATAGGACATTCCATCGAAAAACAACAATACACTTTCTTCTCAAGTGCTCATGGAACATTCTCCAGGATAGATCATATCTTGGGTCACAAATCAAGCCTCGGGAAACTTAAGAAAATTGAAATCATATCAAGTATCTTTTCTGACTACAGTGCTACGAGACTAGATATCAATTACAGGAAAAAACTCTGTGAAAAATACAAGCACATGAAGGCTAAACAATACACTACTTAATAACCAAGAGATCACTGAATAAATCAAAGAGGAAATCAAAAAATACCTAGAAACAAATGACAATGGAGACATGACGACCCAAAACCTATGGGATGCAGCAAAAGCAGTTCTAAGAGAGAAGTTTATAGCAATACAATCCTACCTCAAGAAACAAGAAACATCTCGAATAAACAACCTAAACTTACACCTAGAGCAATTAGAGAAAGAAGAACAAAAAAACCCCAGTGTTAGCAGAAGGAAAGAAATCATAAAGATCAGATCAGAAAGAAATGAAAGAAATGAAGGAAACAATAGCAAAGATCAATAAAACTAAAAGCTGGTTCTTTGAGTAGATAAACGAAATTAATAAACCATTAGTCACATTCATCAAGAAAAAAAGGGAGAAGACTCAAATCAATAGAATTAGAAAAAAAGGAGAAGTAACAACTGACACTGCAGTAATACAAAGGATCATAAGACATTACTACAAGCAACTATATGCCAATAAATTGGACAACCAGGAAGAAATGGAAAAATTCTTAGAAAGCACAACCTTCTGAGACTGAAACAGGAAGAAATAGAAAATATAAACAGACCAGTCACAAGCACTGAAATTGACACAGTGATTAAAAATCTTCCAACAAACAAAAGCCCAGGACCAGATGGCTTCACAGGCAAATTCTATCAACCATTTAGAGAAGAGTTAACACCTATCCTTCTCAAACTCTTCCAAAATATAGCAGAGGGAGGAATACTCCCAAACTCATTCTACGAGGCCACCATCACCCTGAGACCAAAACCAGCAAAGATGTCACAAAAAAAGAAAACTACAGGCCAATATCACTGATGAACATAGATGCAAAAATCCTCAACAAAATACTAGCAAACAGAATCCAACAGCACATTAAAAGGATCATACACCATGATCAAGTGGGGTTTATCCCAGGAATGCAAGGATTCTTCAATATATGCAAATCAATCAATGTGATACACCATATTAACAAATTGAAGGATAAAAATCATATGATCATCTCAATAGACGCAGAAGAAGCTTTTGACAAAATTCAACACCCTTTTATGATAAAACACTCTCCAGAAAGTAGGCATAGAGGGAACCTACCTCAACATAATAAAGGCCACATATGAAAAGCCCACAGCCAGCATCGTTCTCAATGGTGAAAAACTGAAACCATTTCCTCTAAGATGAGGAACAATACAAGGTTGTCCACTCTCACCAGTGTTATTCAACATAGTTTTGGAAGTTTTAGCCACAGCAATCAGAAAAGAAAAAGCAATAAAAGAATCTAAATAGGAAATTAAGAAGTAAAGCTATCACTGTTTGCAGATGACATGATACTATACATAGAGAATCCTAAAGATGCTACTAGAAAACTACTAGAGCTATTCAGGAAATTTGGTAAAGTAGCAGGATACAAAATTAATGCACAGAAATCTCTTGCATTCCAATACACTAATGATAAAGAATCTGAAAGAGAACTTAAGGAAACCCTCCCATTTACCATTGCAACAAAAAGAATAAAATACCTAGGAATAAACCTACCTAAGGAGCAAAAGACCTGTATGCAGAAAACTATAAGACACTGATTAAGGAAATTAAAGACAATACAAACAGATGGAGAGATAAACCATGTTCTTGGTTTGGAAGAATCAACATTGTGAAAATGACTATACTACCAAAGCAATCTACAGATTCAATGCAATCCCTATCAAACTACCAATGGCATTTTTCACAGAACTAGAACAAAAAATTTCACAATTTGTATGGAAACACAAAAGACCCTGAATAGCCAAAGCAATCTTGAGAAAGAAAAATGGAGCTGGAGGAATCAGGCTCCCCGACTTCAGACTATACTACAAAGCTACAGTAATCAAGACAGTATGGTACTGGCACAAAAACAGAAATATAGATCAATGGAACAGGATAGAAAGCCCAGAGGTAAACCCACACACATATTGTCACCTTATTTTTGATACAGTAGGCAAGAATATACAATGGAGAGAAGATAGCCACTTCAATAAGTGGTGCTGGGAAAACTGGACAGCTACATGTAAAAGAGTTAAATTAGAACACTCCCTAACACCATACACAAAAATAAACTCAAAATGGATTAAAGACCTATATGTAAGGCCAGACACTGTAAAACTCTTAGAGGAAAACATAGGCAGAATACTCTATGACATAAATCACAGCAAGATCCTTTTTGACCCACCTCCTAGAGAAATGGAAATAAAAGCAAAGATTTTAAAATGGGACCTAATGAAGCTTAAAACCTTTTGCACAGCAAAGGAAACCATATCTATTACAAGATGAAAGGACAACCCTCAGAATGGGAGAAAATATTTGCAAATGAAGCATTTGACAAAGGATTAATGTTCAAAATTTACAAGCAGCTCATGCAGCTCAATATCAAGAAAACAAAAATCCCAATCCCAAAATGGGCAGAAGACCTAAATAGACTTTTCCCCGAAGAAGATATACAGATTGCCAACAAACACATGAAAGGATGCTCAACATCACAAATCATTAGAGAAATGCAAAGCAAAACTACAATGAGGTATCACCTCACACCGGTCAGAAGGGCCATCATCAAAAAATCTACAAACAATAAATGCTGGAGAGGGTGTGGAGAATAGGGAACCTTCTTGTGCTGTTGGTGGGAATGTAAATTGATACAGCTACTATGGAGAACAGTATGGAGGTTCCTTAAAAAACTAAAAATAGAACTACCTTATGACCCAGCAATCCCACTACTGGGCATATACCCCGAGAAAACCAAAATTCAAAAAGAGTCATGTACCACAATGTTCACTGAAGCTCTATTTACAATAGCCAGGACATGGAAGCAGCCTAAGTGTCCATCAACAGATGAATGGATAAGTAAGATGTGGCACATATATACAATGGAATATTACTCAGCCATAAAAAGAAACGAAATTGAGTTATTTGTAATGAGGTGGTTGGACCTAGAGTCTGTCATACAGAGTGTAGTAAGTCAGAAAGAGAAAAAGAAATACCGTATGCTAACAGATATATATGGAATCTAAAAAAAAAAAAGTGGTTCTTAAGAACCTAGGGTCAGGATAGGAATAAAGATGCAGACCTAGAGAATGGACTTGAGGACACGGGGAGGGGGAAGTGTAAGCTGGGACGAAGTGAGAGAGTGGCATGGAGATATATACACTACCATATGTAAAATAAATAGCTAGTGGGGAGCAGCCACATCGTACAGGGAGATCAGCTCGGTGCTTTGTGACCACCTAGAGGGGTGGGATAGGGAGGGTGGGAGGGAGATGCAAGAGGGAGGAGATATGGGGATATATATATATGTATAGCTGATTCACTTTGTTATAAAGCTGAAACTAACACACAATTGTAAAGCAATGATACTCCAATAAAGATGTTAAATTAATAAATAAAGACATTGAGTTATTGAGAAATTAATCACTTCATGTACAATCACAGTGACGGGGAGCAGACCTCAAAATGACCAAGATCGAATCTCCTGGCTCTGCCAACCACGCAAGTGGGGGCCTAGCAGGATTTGCGTTGATTTAGAAAAATGTAAAAAGTGATGCTGCTTCTGTTTGAGTCTTGTGGGTTACACTGACTTGTGTGTGTGCATATGGTGAGGGGTGGGGGGAGAGAGAGAGAGAGGTAGAGAGAGAAATGTGCCTTTCATGCATTTAACCCAGCACTTGCTTTGCACGTCACCTTGCTGGGACATATCAGTTATGTAAAATGAGGGAAATATTGATTGAATTTTAGCACGAATGCCCTCCAACATGCCCTCTATTTTGAATTGGTTTAAAAAAGATCTGTGTTTAAGAACGCGTATGTGGTAGAGCCAGCATGTGCATCCAGGTCTGGCTGACTCCAAAGCCCATCACTCAGCATTAGAGTGAAGTTAATTCGCCAAATAGTGCCTGGAATGGGATTGCAGTTGGGGCTCTAATCCCAAAATGAGAGCTGCCTGCCATTGCTCTTGATGGCAAACTGGAAGGGAAGGTGGAATCCTCCTCATCTCTGCTCCATTGCACTTGTCTGTGCTCCAGCCCGACTCTGTTCCTTAAGCCCAGTGTCCCTGTGCCAGTCAGAGCTAGACCGTGTGCAGTGCCTCCCATTTGCTTTCATACATGACCCCCTGCCCGGACTATCATTCTAAGAAGAGTCCTAAGTCCTCTTTGAGCTGCTGCTAAACTCCATCTCCCCAGAACGTCCTTGCACAATTAATAATCCTGTTGCCAAGGGCAGGACTTCAACCCTGTCAGGTTTGCCTTTTCTCTGACCAATGGTCCCAGCGTTTCTAGCATTGAAACAGAGTGTATTGTGGGAAGACGTTGGAATAAGAACAGATTTTTGTTTCCAATGTTTTTTTTTTAATGCCAGACTTTGAACAACTTTATTATGATTTTAGAATTAGTTATTATAGTCGGAAGTTTGTTTTCAACAAATATTTCTATAAGTCAAGCATGAATATTTTACAGTTTTGATGGGAAGAATATATTTATTTAAAAAATAAAGATTGTGATTTTATATATACAGGAAGTTCAGCTCATCTTTGTGCAAGGCTGCATCTGCTGGTGTGTGACCTTTAAGTACTTGCTGTAACCTCTGTGAATGAGAGTAACCTGAGGTGTTCAGAACTGCCCCCACTGGTTTGCCTCCTGACTCTGATCTGGCTTACTCATGGACTCCTTGGCTTGCATCACCCAGGAAGGTCCGTCTCTCCTCCTGAGACCTGCTTGCCTGAGTCCCGAGGCCCCTTCCCCTGATAATTAAGTGTATTGAGATGTCTGAGTGCTGATGTCAACCTGACCCTCAGGATGGGGCGAAACCAAGGAGCCAAACTCATTATCACCATTAGGATTTGTAACAAAATAATCCAAACAGTTCCAGTCTTCAGGGGAGACAGACAGGGTCTGCCTGGGGCACCTGCAAGCATCAGCATGTCGTTCCCTTCATCCTGAAGTTTCTCTTTCTGTTTTTCTTTCCCAAGATCATGATGGCTTTGTGATATTTCCTGATTATAAAAGTAATAGACATTCTTATTTTTAAAAGTGCAGAAAGGTACAAAGAAGTAAAAATCAACCATAATCTCACTGTATCCTTCCAGAAATATCACTATATCCTTCCTTTTTCTAGACCTATGTAGCAGAAGGCTTTTTATCTGATAGTAGTGGGACTGTGCTTAGTGGGTTAAGAAAAAAACATAGTTTAAATAAGAAATGATAATAATATCACACTGTGTATATATATATGTACTTTAAATCTTTTATTTCGTTTAAAATATATCGATGTTTTAATATAGCCTTTTATGTCACTTGTTACTCTGCTGAAGGGAATTCACGTTTATCTTTCTCATATAGTCACCATAATATTTTGTCTCCAAATTCTTGTATTGGCTTCTTTGAAGAAGAAAGAAAACTTAAAAACATTTATGAAGCATTCTGAGAGCAAAATCTTAAACCTTTACAATTATCCCCCTCCCCCAACCCATTATAGCTCCCTCACTACAAGAGCAATTGAATTCTTCAAAGAATTCAACTTAGTTTTTAAAAATACGTTTCTCTGTTTTTACTCATTTTTTCTAATTTCTATAATATTTAACTATGAATATAATAATAAGTAAATTGGAATAAAGAGGCTAGAGAACTGTAAAACTGACTCCTGCCAAACACATGAGCTGTCTGGTGGGAGCACAGGTGGCTGGGCACAAAGGTACACAGCCTTCCATCCAGAACCTTCAGTGGGCCTGAGCAGCGGCCCTGGAGGTTTTCCAGGTGGAAAGGGAGGGTTGACTCAAATGATGAGTCCCCTAGGTGGTTGGATGTCAATTAGGAGAGCTGACACTGTAAGCAAACACACACACACAACAGACATTAATATAATCTATTTACAAAGTTTGAAATCCATATGGCCCACTTTTTGGTTTAACCTGTTTACATGACAATAAATATAGTCTGACATCATCACTTTGAGTGATTACATAGTATTCCATTGTATGGATATGCCATCTTTACCTAATCCCTTACTACGACCTTGTAGACTTTGTTTTCTTTTTCTTTGCTCTTGTTTGTATTTTTAAAAATTAATTTATTTATTTATTTATTTTTGGCTGTATGCGCTTTCTCTAGTTGCTGTGAGCAGGGGCTACTCTTTGTTGTGGTGTGAGGGCTTTTCATTGTGCTGGCTTCTCTTGTTGCAGAGCACAGGCTCTAGGTGCGTGGGTTTCAGCAGTTGTGGCTCGCAGGCTCAGTAGTTGTAGTTCCTGGGCTCTAGAGTGCAGGCTCAGTAGTTGTGGCGCACAGGCTTAGTTGCTCCGTGGCATGTGGGATCTTCCCGGACCAGGGCTCAAACCCGTGTCCCCTGCATTGGCAGGCGGACTCTTAACCACTGCGCCGCCAGGGAAGCCCTGCACTTGTTTGTATTTTTATATACTTGTTTGATTATTTCCTCAGGATAAATTTCTAGTAGTGAAATTGCTGCATCAGGGACTTCCATGGTGGTCCAGTGGTTAAGACTTTCCCTTGCAGTGCAGGGAGTGTGGATTTGATCCCTGGTTGGGGAGCTGAGATCCCACATGCCTCGCCGCTAAAAAACCAAAACATAAAACAGAAGCAATACTGTAACAAATTCAATAAAGACTTTAAAAATGGTCCACATCAAAAAAGATCTTAAAACAGAAAAAGAACTTGCTGCATCAAAGCATATCCACATTATTAAGATTTTGATAGGCATTGCTACCAACTCTCCAGAAAATGTGTACCAACTTATATACCTCCAGTAATGTAACCCCCAGATTTTCCTATTGGTCCCATAGCCGCTCCCCTCCTCACCCAGCCTCCCAGTGAGCAACAAAAAAAAACTCTCAGGAGGAAAATGTTTGAAGGGTGTGAGATGAAGCTTCCCCATAGAGATGCCAAGTGGGCTGAACAGTGGTACCAAAATGGTGAATCCATTAGAAACAGAAAATGCTCGGGGAGGGGAGGAAGTGGTGTGGGACTACCTTTTCTTTTCGTGGAATCTCAGGACAGCATTAAGTAGCAGAGAGCACCAAGAATGAGGTCCTCAAAGACCTGGCTCTGATGGGTAGCTCTGTCATTTACAGGTTGTGTGACCTTTAGGCAAGTCATTTAACCTCGCTGAGCCTCAGTTTCTTCATCTATAAAACAGCATTATCCTGTGTTAGAGCGTTTATCTCGGCCTGCCTTGCCTTACATACGGCTGGACATGTTACAGCCTGACTCTCACCAGGGAATTGCTGCCTTAGTGCAGGGAAGGAGCTGACCTTGGACTTCTGTGCTTACAACCTGGGTCCTGTTTAGCTTCTATGAACAAGTCCTTGTTTGCTACCACAGTTAGGGTCTTCACCTTGAACTCAATAACCACATTGCCCATATTCTTGATTCCTATCAAGCTGGGTCCAGAAACAGCTGGAGACTGGAGTGGAGGGTGAGGGGAAGAGGAAGAGGGTTGCGAATGTCTAGGACAATTCCATTGTGTGTGCCAATGATTAACATTAGGTTTATTTCAACACAACCTGCCTGATCTTGAACTTCAGACCGCAAGATCCCCCTTCCTGAACCTGCCTGCTGCTGGACTCTCTGTCTGGTCCCAGCCGCCTCTGTCCTGCCTGGCTGCATCTCGTTTGATAATACCATTTCTTTTAACTAAAGCAGTTCCTTTAAAATAAACTCTCGCTCACAGGTAGTGAGCACATATTAGATGCCGGGTACTGTGCCAAGAATTATACATGTATTATCCCTACTGACAGTCCCAGAAGGTAGGCATTTCCATTTTACAGGTGAAAAAACTGTCTCAGCAAAGTTTAGCAGCTTTCCCAAGGTCACACAGCAAGAGTGTGAATAAGCTGGGATTTGAACCAGTCTGTACGCAACCAAGCCCATGTTGTTAGTCATCGCCAACGACCAGGAGAGGCAGGGAGGACAGGTGTTCCACCCTCTTCTCATTTTATAGAGGAGCAAGCTAAGGCTCAGAGCGTGTCAAGATCACACACCTGGTCTGTAGCAGAGCCAAGCCTAGAACCAGATCCCAATAAAGGCACCCCAGATGGAGCTGTCACGCAAAGCAGTCACTGAGATATTGAGGGATAGATAGCCTTCTGATTCCTAAAGTGGGAAAAAAAGAGGAGACACTTTAAAGTCTTGAAGAGGGATTTAAAGTATTCACTTAAAGGCTTTTTGGCAAGAGCCCATGAAACATCTGTTGAGGCAGGGATGAGTTGTCCCTGTTCCTGTCTACAGGAACCTTGAAATGCATATGCAAAGTGACAAAAATGCATGTGCAGTTGGGAAAGAGCACTTCCTGTTATACCAGGGAAGACTGACTAGAGGGATGCATTTTCAGTAGTGGTTGAAGTGTTGATATAATTTGAACAGAGTTGGTGGTTCCTGGAGACCTGGTAAGTGTACAGTCCTGACTTCAGGCTGACACATACCAGATGGCTATTGTGAGCCAAGCAAGCAGTAGAGCAAAATGTACATGCTTAGTGATGTTATCTTTAAGGTATCCTTACTGAATGTGTAGGCTGTGTTTGCTTGTTATGTTATTGGATGAAATAAAGAGAAGAATGATCTTCTAGGTTTCAGACCTACGCTCACTCCCTGAACCTGACCTTCACAATGCCCTCGCACTGAGAGCCCTCTACGGTTTTAGACAGGGGTCTCCTCGACAATCTTCCCATGAGTTCCTGTTGAGGACATATCTTCTTTAGTCACCTGTTTTAAGTGTTCATAAAGTGCTTTCCCATCCATTATGTCATTTGATCCTTACACTGTCCTTAGGAGGAAAATGTGCAGGAAGTATTCCTATTTTTCACAGGAGGAAATTGAGTGTTTAACGTAAAGGTGACAAGTAGGCTTCTATTCACATTGACTTCCTGGACCACCGTATTAAGGGTTCTGAGGTAAGGTCTAGGGGTTCAGCAAAAACTAATGCTGTGATCAATTAGCAATGTCTGCCCTGGACACAGATAAGGAGGTACCCATGCTGGTAAGTTAAAGAACTTAAGCTTCCTAATTCCCAGCCACGGTTTTTTCCTACCGCATGTTCCTCATAGAGGGCTTGTGGGAGGAGGTGCAGGTATATGATACAAGTAGGAAATGGTACAGACTAAATGCTCAGTGTGGTAGGCTGAAAATGGCCCTCCAAAAGATATCCATGTCCTAATCCCTGGAATCTGTGAATATTACCTTATATAGCAAAAACAAACAAACAAACAAAAAACCATGTGTTTTGGGTGGACTTTGTGAATGTGATTTAGGATCTTGAGGTAGGGAGAGTATCCTGAATTATCCAAGTGGGCCCTCAACGCAATCATGTGGGGACTTCCCTGGTGGCACAGTGGTTAAGAATCCGACTGCTGGGCTTCCCTGGTGGCGCAGGGTTGAGAGTCCGCCTGCCGGTGCAGGGGACATGGGTTCGTGCCCCAGTCTGGGAGGATCTCACAGGCCGCGGAGCGGCTAGGCCCGTGAACCATGGCCACTGAGCCTGTGTGTCCGGAGCCTGTGCTCCGCAACGGGAGAGGCCACAACAGTGAGAGGCCCGCGTAATGCAAAAAAAAAAAAAAAAAAAATAATAGAATCCGACTGCCAATGCAGGGGACATGGGTTCAAGTCCTGGTCTGGGAAGATCCCACAAGCTGTGGAGCCACTAAGCCCGTGAGCCACAGCTACTGAGCCTGCGTTCTAGAGCCTGCGAGCCATGACTCCTGAGCCCACGTGCCACAACTACTGGAGCCCACGAGCCTAGAGCCTGTGCTCTGCAACAAGAGCAGCCACTGCAGTGAGAAGCCCATGCACCACAACAAAGAGTAGCCCCTGCTCGCTGCAACTAGAGAAAGCCTGCGTGCAGCAATGAAGACCCAACTCAGCCAAAAATAATAATAATCATAAAAATAAATTAAAAATAACTTTTAAAATTAATTGTAAAAATAAATGCAATCATGTGTATATTCACAAGAGGGGCCAGAGAGAGATTTCAGAGAGAAGAAGGTGAAGATATGGCAAAGAGAGATTTGGAGATGTATCCACAAGCCAAGGAACGCTGACAAGGAGTTGGAAGCGACAAGGAATGGATTCTTCCCTAGGGCCTTTGAAAGTCGTGCAGCCCTGCCAACACCTTGATTTTGGCCCACTAATGCTGATTTCAGACGTCTGGCCTCCAGCACTGTGAGAGAATAGATTTCTATTGGGTTTTTTTTGTTTTTTTTTTGTTTTTTTGTGCTGTACGTGGGCCTCTGATTGTTGTGGCCTCTCCCATTGCGGAGCACAGGCTCCGGACACTCAGGCTCAGCGGCCATGGCTCACGGGCCCAGCCTCTCCGCGGCATGTGGGATCTTCCCGGACCGGGGCACGAACCCGTGTCCCCTGCATCGGCAGGCGGACTCTCAACCACTGCGCCACCAGGGAAGCCCATTTCTGTTGTTTTAAGCCACCAAGTTTGCGGCAAATTGTTACAGCAGCCACAGGAAGCAAATATACTCAGTAAGTTTTTTTTGTATTGAGGTATAGTTGATGTACAATATTATAGAAGTTTCAGGTGTACAACATAGTGAGTCACAATTTTTAAAGGTTATACCCCGTTTATAATTATTATAACATATCGGCTATATTCCCGTGTTGTCCAATATATCCTTGTAGCTTATTTATTTTATACATAGGAGTTTGTACCTCTTAATTCCCTACCCTTCTCCTGCCCCTCCTCTACTCCATCTCCCCCCTCCCTGGTGACCACTGGTTTGCTCTGTATATCTGTAAGTCTGTTTCTTTTTTGTTATATTCACTAGTTTATTTTAGTTTTTAGTTCCACATATAAGTGATATCATACAGTATTTGTCTTTGACTTATTTCACTAAACATAATACCCTCCAAGTCCATCCATGATGTTGCAAATGGCAAAATTTCATTCTTTTTCTTATAGCTGACTAATAGTCCATTGTGTGTGTGTGTGTGTGTGTGTGTGTACCCCACATTTTCTTTATCTATTCATCTGTTCATGGACACTTAGGTTGCTTCCATACCTTGGCTATTGTAAATAATGCTGCTATGAACATTGTACCCTCAGTAGTATTAATTTTCCCTCTTTTTGCAATCTTTCTGAGCTCTGGAAAATAAACATGCACATGTATTATGCAACAAATAGTATGTATTTCCATATAAATTTCATTGCCAATAGGAGAGACCTCCAATATGAGTAGATATGTTTAATGCAGAATCTAATGTCTGTTAAGACCATGCTTAGATGTTTACTGTACAAGGATGTTTACTCTACATGGATACGAATTAAGAATTAATCAGTCTGCTCCATTTTCTACCAGAACAGTTATTTGTCTGACATTTTCTTCAGTCCATCTTCAATAGCTCATGGGTGGGATAATAGCATTTTGAACAAGTGTGAGCCTTTCATTCTAAGGGAAAGGTTTGCCTCTACAGTCTGAGGGTGTTTTTTGTTGTTGTTTGTTTTGAAGGTGTTCGGGCTACAGTTTTTCCTCTTTCGGGAAGAGGCTGGTAAAGGAGCAGAAGTTCGGCCTGCCATAAAATTAGTACACAGGCAGGATGAGCCAGCAAACTGGAAAAAATAAATCATGTCATTTCAGTGCATTGCCCCGGAGCCTAAATTAGAAAATAAAGTCCATTATGAGAAATGAAATTCTTAATAATGAAATCCTATTCATGAATGGATGTGTGTGGGGGAGGTTATGAAATGTGAATTGGGAGAGGTTGAGCATGTTAATATCAGAGGATTCAAAAGATGGCGTCATAGATAGTCACAATGCAAATATTAAATTGTGAGTCACTGTGCCACTTTTGTTTTTTCATATTCCACAGATGCCACACTCAGGAGCAACATCTGCTATAAGAAGATGCAGAAGACATGGAGCCATCAGAAAAATCACTGTCAAAAGAGCCTCAGTGAAGATTTTCCCCAGAGTGGACGTCCCTGATGGGTGGCTGGTAGTCCTGGGTGCTTTGCTTGGACTGAAGGTATTTAATGCAACCACCCCGCCCCCATTTCAAATGAGCCTGAGGCTTAGAGTTCAGTGGTCTACAGTGAGTTAACGTGCAGTAGAAACCTTACTCCTTGGCCTCAGCCCTTTCCTAGTGACCACACTGCTTCCCAGGGCACACACTGCTCACCTTATTAAAGCCGGCATGGGCCTCATCTCCAGGCTCCCCTAGGCACGTGCTAAATCAAGTTAATCTATAACAGGTATTTATTGGGTGGGATTAGGAAACTGGCCACTTTACCCTTGGCTGGGTAAGGAGAAAGTTCCATTTAGAGTGTGTTAATCTGGTTTATTAGGCCCTACCCGAGTTACCCTAGGGAAACAAGTTTCAAGTTACCTTGGGACCAGAACAGCCAGGAATGAGCAGGATTTAGCAGCACTTCAGTTAAGCCACATCTTCTCTGGCCTAGAATAACCTCAAATCACTGCTGTCTTTATGTACAGAAACCCTAAAGGAACCCCACGTGAGCTAAGGCATCACATCACACACTTTCATTACCACCCAGCACCACCGAACTCCTCCATCCTAAGCAAGTGCAATATTTTATTCAGGAAGTGGGTGGGTATCCTGTTTTTGGGACTGGGTAATTTATTTTAGTAGTTACAAAGTCCTGAAAAAAAAAAAGATGCCTTTCTCAGTATGGCTCCGACAAGCCCTGGGGAGGTATAGCTGGTGAAATCTGTGGCAGCCAGCACAGAGGAACTGCTTGGGAAGGTTGTCACGTAGTCAGATCCGTGGTTGAAGGGTATCTCAGCACGTGATCAGCCTGCCGTGGTCCATTGTCCTGTCTGTGCTTTGGGCCTTGGTGGCAGCCCTGGTGATGATGGTTATTTACAGTGGACATGTACTGGGGAGTCTGCTGTGTATTTTAGAGAGGCTTGGACCCTGCAACCACATTCCCCAGACTCTCTTGCCAGCAGGCTTTCAGATAGGCTCTGTCAATTAGGCAGTGGTGGGAGATTGTCAATAAGACAGAAGCAGAGAAGAGGCTCTTCTCCTGCTTTGGACTTCCATTAGCATCCCTGCAGCAGGTGTAGAGAGCAACAGGTGCCTTTGGTATTTATAGCACTGGCAGGTGGGACATTTTCCTTAAAGCCTATATCTACAAAATGGTCCAGGTACCAGCATGCAGTGCCCCCACCATGATCTTAACACCAGTCACCTTTGGAAACCTCTATGGCTCAAAGCATCAGCCTAAGCTCTCTTTCTCCGAGGTCTGGACTCTTGGTAACATCACTTCTGTCCTGTTCTTCCAGTTTTAGGGATGGCAGCTTCTTCCAGCAGTTTCTATGCTCTAGATTAATTGATACACCTTTTTTTTTTTTTTTTGCTCTCAGCTATTCTAACACTGTATAGTCACTTCCCTATATTCAATTCTTTCTGTTTAAAATACCTAGAGAGGTATATGTTCTCATGATCAGACCCTTCCAACCCTGACTGATATTTAGGCCTTCAATAAATACTCGTTGAATGAATAAATTGTAATGCCATGCTAATATTCTTAGAGCTTATCATTCAAAAGAAAGAAACATGTCTTTTCCAGCATCCATAGATCAAGTTACATGGAAGGACTCTGATTGGCCTTGGTTGGGTCACATGCCATTCCCCCTTCCCCCCCTCCCCCAACCTACACCTTGGACCAGTCCCTCTGGACAAAGAGCTGGAGCACATTGATTGGTCAAGCATGGCTCAGGGACTCAGCCCTATGGTTCACAGGATGCTGAAATTGACAGTCCCACCTGCACCACTTGGGATGAAGGAGAGGCACTTCCTCAATGGCAGGAGGAAGTTGGGCAGAAAAAAAATTCCCCACCACAATGAACTAAGAGTCTTCAGGGGGAAATAGACACGTTGACATTGTTATCATACATATGGTGAAGCACCCAGTGCTCTGGGGCACAGAGGAGCATTTATTCTACAAAGCACTTTGCATACACGATATCATTTGTTCCTCATTATCCAGCCACTAAGAAGCAGGCATTTTCATCTTCATTTCACAGAATCTTCTTTAGCCTCCTGTGACTGGTCCCTTCTCCCCTTTTTGACTCAGAGCCCCTCTCTGCCCAATTCCCTTGGCCAGGCCACACCCACCCAGGTTTTCTCTCCACTTCCACGTATCTCAACCCCATTCCTTTTTTTTTTTTTTTTTTTGCGGTACGCGGGCCTCTCACTGCTGTGGCCTCTCCCGTCGCGGAGCACAGGCTCCGGACGCGCAGGCCCAGCGGCTCGCGGGATCCTCCCGGACCGGGGCATGAACCCGCGCCCCCCGCATCGGCAGGCGGACCCTCAACCACTGCGCCACCAGGGAAGCCCCCCATTCCTTTTTTATGTAGAATTATCCTGAAGGAGGAGTGGTTGCAAGCAACTCTTCCCTGGTCCCATGTCAATACTGGCCTGACCATACAAAGCACCAACCGTGAGGCAGGCGCCGCACCAGTGTCTTACACACATTCTCTCAACGAGGCTTATTTACAACCTCACGAAATAGTAGTCGAGTCCCAGAAAAATTGTGTGACTTGGCCAAGGGTACACAGCTACTTGGCAAGAGTCAGGGTATAAAGCTACCTCTGTCTGGCTCCCAAAATAGCAGCATTTCCCCCACTTCGTCTTCATGCGAATGGAGGAATGGTTGAAAGAACTGGGGAGGTTTAACCAGGAGGACAACACACTTAGGGGTGTCATTATTCATTCAAATATCTAATGGGCTATGAGATAGAAGAGAGAATTCATTGGAATTTTTATGGCTCCGTGAGCCAGAAACAGGGCTAACTGTAAAAGTTATAACGAGGTAGAGTTCTGCTCAATATAATTAAAATGATAGAAAAAAGTGTGGACATTTAAAAAGACAGTGCCAACAGCTTTTAAGTGAATGGGGAGAGCGAGAGAATCCTGGCTGAGGGAGCAGACCGGTGGAGGGTTTTTGCAGATTCTATGATTATGAAATTACTCCTTGCTTTCTGCCCGCCCCATTTCCTGAAGTTAGAATTCTCACAAGGCTGACCCAAGATTCCAGGTCAACTCCAGATGGTAAATTGATTTTTTTTACATGTCAAAATGACACATTGGTTATATATATATAAAAAAAAAACCCACAAAAGCATGTTTTGATAATCAGATACACCACAGGGATGTTTTGCAAACTTTTATGCATCTTTAAGCATTTAACTCTGCCTTCAACTTTTCCAGCGTTTCTAGTTTCATGTTTATCCTTTAAAAAGTACTCCATATTTATCCAATTAAGATGATTCTTGCTGGAAAATATTTTTACTGATTTTAATATTCTGCCTCAGACTCTAAGTGAATTGCCTGAGGAAAAGGACCCAGATGGGGCATGAGCTGAGGCGCTAACAATACCGCAGAGCAGGAGGCGTCTCGGAGGCACCATTTTGGCTCTTCTTTTTGTCTCCCTCTGCCTGCCTGTGGGTCCCTCACCCCAGGCTCTGAGCTAAGGTAATGATGTGGAACTGTCTCTTCTTCCTGAGGCAGGAACCCAGTTTGTCCTTCACCATGAGGAGAATCACCTGTAAGTGTTCATGTTTGGGGCTGAACTTGGCCTTGGAACTCAGGACTCCCTTCCTTCTTGTCTGTGGCATATGAGGAACTACATGGATGATATTTCCATGGCCCCGATTCCTAAGTGCTACTCAGGTGTGCTCTGCCAAAGTTCCGTTTGCAGGTGAGGAAACTAAGACCTACAGAGCTTTGATGTCTCACGAGAGGCCATTCAGCTAGTAACTGGCTGTGTAAAGACTCGAAAGCTGTCCCTTCTGACTCTTTGCCCATCTCCTTGCACTGTCCCACACGTCCCCTTCAGGCCACCCAGTGTCAACATTGACGGAGGAGGAAGCTGGGCCAAGGAGAGATGGGGCTCTTGCCTCAGGCCTTCCGTGGTGGGTCTGATCACAGCTGGAGGCCTGGTCTCTGGTGCCCTGGATTCAGGTCATAGGTCTTGATTCTCCTTTCTGATCCGCCCCACCCTGGGGTTATCCGGGCCCTGTGAGCTCTTCCTGGTTGGGTTGTGTGCAGCCTCCATGGCCTGAGACAGCTGTGTCAGAACGTGTGCCCTGGGCTTCACCACTGCTGCCCTTAGCCAAGGCGACCGTGGCTTCGCTGCTCCTGAACCGGTCCTGCGGAAGGCGGGGTGCATGTGGACCATGAACATGAGTCATGTGACTAACTGAAATTAGGAACCATTAGGCCCTGGGTCAACCTCCAATTTATAGCCTTTTCTCCTCTGATCCCCGCAGCCTTGTCAGCCCAGGACTTAGGTTGGGGCTCCTGACAATCTCTTTTTATTTGTTTGTTTTGTTTTTCTTAACATCTTTATTGGAGTATAATTGCTTTACAGTGGTGTGTTAGCTTCTGCTTTATAACAAAGTGAACCAGCTATACATATACACATATCCCCATATCTCCTCCCTCTTGTGTCTCCCTCCCACCCTCCCTATCCCACCCCTCTAGGTGGTCACAAAGCACCGAGCTGATCTCCCTGTGCTATGCGGCTGCTTCCCACTAGCTATCTACCTTACATTTGGTAGTGTATATATGTCCATACCACTCTCTCACTTCGTCCTGACAATCTTTACTCCCTCACCTGCATATAACCATCGAGCGTAATTGTGAGCCCACGCATTGTGGGCTCTGTGCCAGCTTCGGGCATGCTGTGGTGAACAGAAAGGATACAGCCCCTTGGCTCACAGAGTCACAGACGGGAGGCAGAGGTGGGCAAATCAGCAGGCAGCTTCATACAGTAAGGGAAGCACCAAGCTGGAGAGCTGTGGCGTGTGGACAATGGCAGTCCCTCCAGCCCCGGGGGGTGGTGGGAGACTTTGCACAACACATCCAGTCTTTCTCCTCTTTCCCCTTTGCCCCCCCGAACCCAACCCACCGCCTTCTCTTTCCTCTCTTTCTTGGTCTCTCACTAAAATGCCCTGAGTGCCTATCATTTAAGAGATACTCTTCTAGGTGTTATGTGGAGTTGGCTCCAGATTTCTGTGACCATTCTTAGTGGGTCCTGGACCACATTTTAAAATAAATAAAGTCTATCTTCTCCCATTTCCTGATGCTTTTGTTTCCCAGCCACCCAGGAATCCAGTTCCCTTCACTATCTCCAGGTTGTCCAAAGTCCCTCATTGTCCCACCTAACTGGCCTCTCCCTCCAGGAAGTGCGCCTGGTCTCAAAATTACCTCTAGCTCATGTCTGCTTACTCCCAAATCAAAACTGCTGTTTTCTCAGGACCTCTCAGACAGGTGCACTGAGATTAGACTAATTCTCTTTATTTTCCTTACCCTCTATTGTGGGTTGAATTGTGTCCCCCCAAAAGATATGTTGAAGTCCTAACTCCTGGCACCTGTGAGCGTGACCTTATTTGGAAATGGGGTCTTTGCAGACACAGTCAAGCTAAGATGAGCTCATACAGGATCAGGGTGGGCCCTAATCCAATGACTGTCTTTATAGGAAGAGGAACGTTTGGACACACAGAGAGACACACAGGGAGAATGCCACAAAGGAGGCAGAGACTGGAGTGATGTGCCCATAAACCAAGGAATGAGGATTGCCAGCAACCACTAGAAGCTAGGAGGACGCAAGGAAGAATCCTCTCTTAGAGCTTTCAGAGACAGCATGGCCCTGCCTACCCCTTGATTTAGGACTTCCTAAAAGTCCTAAATTAGGACCAGTACATCCTACTGAATGCGTTTACTTGTAAGGACAAAGGAATCTCTAATTCATGGAATTTCAGGTGGTGTATGTCCCCTTCTCTGTGAATTGTCCCCACTTGTAGTCCTTGCTAAAATCCCTTGGTGATCATGGTAAAAACAAGCTACTCCATCGCAGCTGACTGGTCGGGGTAGATAAGCGACCGAAGGCCGTCTAAGCCATTGAATAATAACAACCAAATGGATTCCCTTTTTCAAAATTCTGAACGAAGAGGCACAGAGACAGTGACAAGCAGGTAGCCGGTGCTGGACCTGTAAAATCTTGTAGAGTCAGGGCTGGAGTCAATGTCATACACAAGCAGAAGTTGTGGGGAAGCAGGAACCATGAGAAAGCAGAAGGCCCCGTTCTACAGAGAGAACAGGACAGATGTCCAGAGGCACAGAGACAAGAGAGAGAAAATAGTGACCGTGGCTACCTTGGTTCTTGAGAGTAACTCAGTGTTTAAGTCCAGTCCCACAAAAGACTTGGCAGCAGGGAATAAGGAGCCACAGAAGGTTCAAGGGAGTGGCAGGATTTCACTCTATCATTTTATTTGGCATTCTGTCCTCCTACCATCTCACCCACTACTGCCCTTGCCAACAATCCATATCTCTACGTGTCAGATTCATCAGAAACTCAGTGGCCTTGGAATGAACTCAGTGCCTTCTGCTTAGGAAATCCAGATTTTGTCTGGATTCACCAACTATCCAAAGCACAGTGTGGAATTCTTTCATTTAGAAACTGAGATGACAGCCAGTTCAGCCTCCGATGGTCCCTTCTTCTATATTCTCCAACAACTTGCACCACAGCAAGCCAGCTTGGCTGGTTACCATGGACACCACACTCTCGCTATAATCGGAGCCAACAGGCAGCAGCTAACAGCAGATTTAACCAGTGTGTTGTCTTCTAGTGAAGGCAGAGCTGAGGGAGATGTAACTTTTCTCACTCACATAAATAGTTTAGTGTGCGGGACAGGGTGGTGGAGGAAAGAGAAGTACAATTCTATCAGATGTCACAACCCAATGTCCTTGTTTAAACAAGGGGTGAATACTGGCCAGTGGAACCTTGATCATATTTTCTATAAAGTCAGGAATATTCCGGAGTTGGGTCATGATCATTGTTGGCTGAGTTTTCCCTAAGATCTCAGGTTTTCTCATTTGCCTTTGTACCTAGTAACATCCAACATGTATACAGAACTTACTGTATGCACATTACGTACATTTGTTCATTTAATCCCTACAACTACTCTACGGAGTAGGTTTTATTACTAGTCCCATTTTGCAGATGAGAGCATGGAGGCTCAAAATGGTAAGGTCTCTTCCACAGGCTCTAGCCTGATGCCCGGGGGCAATTGCTAAAGCTCCCAGAGCCATAGTCTATAAAGTAGGATGTTAATCGCTGCTCTGCTTACTCCACAGGGATGTTATGAGTCTCAATCTAAAAGAAGAAAGTGTGTTTTGCAAACTGTGTAGAGCCATAGATGGGATTCTTTAACTCAAGTCAACATTTTTTGAGCACTTAGCCTGGGATGGGAAATATGCTAGGTGCCAGGGATATAAATAAAAATGAATAATATAGGGTTGTTTGTTCATTTCAAAAACCGAATAGTGAGTGGCTCCCAGGGACCAGGGACTGTGCTATGCACTGGGAATGCATCTATTGCTGAGACAGGGCCAAGTTCTATACTCACAGAGCTGTTTATGGTACACAGAGAAGATAGACGTTCACAGTGTGAATTCAATAATGTTCCATGAATGCCGTTAGAAGAATTACAGGTGATATGGGGGCACCTACCAGGGATCCTAACCTGGTCTAGGAGTCCAGGAAGGTCTTCCCCAGGAAGTGATATTTAAATGTCTTCTAGGAGCAGAGACTAGGGGAGATGGGTATGTAAACCAATAGAGCTATGATAGATGGATATAGAAGGTAGAGAGGGGGGTTCTTGCCACAAGAGAGTCAAGGTAGATGTATTCCCCAGTTCTGAGTGTTGCTGTCACAATTTGGACACAACCAGAAAATTTTCCATAGGAGTAGCTGTTTAAATATGTGACTGCAATCAGGTGACTAAGACTCAAAATAGCAAACAGCAAAAAATACTTCCTGCTTCACCTTCTTTCTCTTCCTCTCTCTCTCTCACACACACAGACATACACACACCCCCATATGAATCCAGTTAATCTGGCAAGTAAAATATAAGATGTCCACCATATCCTCCTAACCCAGACCGTATTAACTGAGGTTCTCAGAGTATCTCATCACCAGATCTTGATGACGGGTATATAAAATGAAGCGAGAGTCACTTTCACTTTTTAACTGTGACGCATTTTCATAGATAGAAGACAAGAGACTGAGCAAGACTTCTAAGCAATCCCTGCCCTGTCCCTCAACCCACAGCCCTGAAAATCTGTGAGATTGGTTGTATTTAGAAAGCTGAGGCTGCTTGAGGGCTGGTGAGATAGCCATGAGCGGGTCAGGAGAGTTGCCCTAATCCTACTTTCATCACTAACTTGCAGAGTGATCTTGGACAAGTCACTTCCCTCCCTGAGCCCCATGTTCCCCATTTATAAATAGAGGAAGTTGGAAAAGTCCTTTTGAGCTAGTTTTATGAATTATGAAAAGGAACCTCTACCCTACCCTATCCTCCTAGGCTAAAGCGGGTCCCTGGGTTATATCCTTGGCAGTTTTCCTTGTTAGAACTTATCATTGTTACTTCTTCTTTTCAAAAAAATCTATTTATTGGGGCTTCCCTGGTGGTGCAGTGGTTGAGAGTCTGCCTGCCGATGCAGGGAACACGGGTTCGTGCCCCGGTCCGGGAAGATCCCACATGCCACGGAGTGGCTAGGCCCGTGAGCCATGGCCACTGAGCCTGCGCCTCCGGAGATGGTGCTCTGCAACGGGAGAGGCCACAACAGTGAGAGGCCCGCGTACCGCAAAAAAAAAAAAAAAAATTTATTTCTTTATCTCTATCAGTATTTGCCCTCTCCAAAAAACTTGAATTCCAGAAGAGCCGAGACTGTACTGTTCACCACTGTACTCGTATGTTTTAGCCTGTGTCTGGCACACATTAGGAGCTCAATAAACATTTGTTGCCTGAAATGTTCCTAGCAAGCACTCATCCCCACCCCAGCCCTGCTGGTTTGGTACCAGAGAGCATTGGGGTTTCCTAACTGGTATCTGTGGGAATCTCTATGCTAACAAATGTGTGGGCTTTTCTGGTTGTTTTGTTGTTGTTGTTGTCGACATTCCAAAGGGTCACTTTAGCGCCAACATTGAAGTGATTACAATGAGCCCCCGTTTCAAAAAAATTGCCCCTGTCCTTTCCAGGGCCATGGAAGAAATGAGGCCAGAATCAAAAGTTGAGTCAGATTGAAGTCAGTTGCTGCCCATAGTGTGACAGTGAGGATTAGCAAACCTTAATGTAGAAATTGTTTTCAAAGCTAAGAATCGTTAAGCATTGTGCAGTCAGCACTTCTTAGAGTGATTTATGGAGTCGAACCGCCTTTGATTTCCTTTTGTAAACCATCACTTGAGCTGTATTCATTCACTGGTTTGTTTGTTTGGACAGCATTTCTTTTTTTAGGCTTTACCACGTGCCAGACCTTGTGCAAAACAGGGTGAGGGACGTAAAGATGGATGCGCACCAGAAGCCCATGGCCAAGTAGAGGAAAGAGGATCTACCAAGAACTGCAAGGCTGACTCTAAGAGGTCAGTGTTTGTGAGCCTGTTTTGTTTTTTTGCGGTATGCGGGCCTCTCACTGTTGTGGCCTCTCCCGTTGCAGAGCACAGGCTCTGGACGCGCAGGCTCAGTGGCCATGGCTCACGGGCCCAGCCGCTCCGTGGCATGTGGGATCTTCCCGGACCAGGGCACGAACCCGTGTGCCCTGCATCAGCAGGCGGACTCTCAACCACTGCGTCACCAGGGAAGCCCTGGTGAGCCTGTTTGATTAAAGTCTGTCTCTTGCTGCTAGACAGGAAGCCGCAGGAAGCCAGGGGATAGGGTTTTTGTCTTGTTCCATATAGAATCCCCAGTGCTGAATGGTGCTTGGTCTGTGGTAGGAACTCAATATATACTTGCAGAATGAGGGAAATAGTGCCATCTAAAAGAGATTAAGAAAATGTGCTGTGGGGATTGGAGAGGTAGAGATTAGTCTCAGCTGGGGACATCACATGATCAAAACTGAGAGGGACCATCAAGGTTAGGGTTAGTGTTCCCACTGCTGCTCTCAGGCCCATTTTACAAATGAGGAAACTGTCACAGAGGGGGAAAGGGATTTGCCCAGGGTCACACAGTGTTAAGGGCCGAATTTTGCCCCTTCACCCCCAATTCATATATTGAAATCTTAACACCTAATACCTCAGAACGTGACTGAATTTGGAAGTAGGGTCTTTAAAGAAGAAAGTTAAAATGAGGTGATTTGGGGGCCCTAATCCACATGACTAGTGTCGTTATAAGAAGAGGAGATTAGGTCACAGATAACATGCACAGAGGGAAGATGATGTGAAGACACAGGGAGAAGACGGCTGTCTGCAAGCCAAGGAGAGAGGCATTAGAAGAAACAACCCTGCTGACACCTTGATCTTGGATGCTGGCCTTTAGAATTGTGAGAAAATAAATTTCTGTTGTTTAAGCCAGCCAGCCTGTGGTATTTTGTTATGGCAACCCTAAGCCAACTAATACACACAGTAAAGTTTGGACTAGAAGCCAGGTCTGCTGAATCTCTCTCCTAAGCCCTTTACATGACACCATCCAGATGGTCCATTTGGTACTCTCTCCAACACCCACTGCTGCTGAGGAGGATGACGATGATGATAACAGCTAACGCACGTATACTGCCTATCATGTATCACACACGCTTCTCAGTACTTTACACACAATAGCTCATTTAGTTCTCCCAACAGCCCTGTTAAGTAAGCATTATTTATTGTCCCTTTTAAAAAAAAATTATTTATTTTTGGCTGCATTGGGTCTTCGTTGCTGCGTGCAGGCTTTCTCTAGTTGCGGCGAGCAGGGGCTACTCTTCGTTTCGGTGCATGGGCTTCTCACTGTGGTGGTTTCTCTTGCTGTGGAGCACAGGCTCTAGGAGCACGGGCTTCAGTAGTTGTGGCACGTGAGCTCAGTAGTGGTGGCTCGCGGACCCTAGAGCGCAGGCTCAGTAGTTGTGGCGCACGGCCTTAGTTGCTCCACGGCATGTGGGATCTGCCCAGAGCAGGGATCGAACCCCTGTCCCCTGCATTGGCAGGAGGGTTCTTTAACCACTGTGCTACCACGGAGGTCCCTATTTTCCCATTTTTACAGATGAGGAAACTGAAACACAAAGAGGTTGAGCAACTTGCCCAAGAGCATATGACAACTCAGTGCTTGTACTGGGATTCAGGCCCAGGCAGTCTGCTCCAGGAACGTGCCCTCACCCATCTGGCTGTTCTCCAGTGTTATGTCTACATGCCAAGCCAGAGGCATTTTCAAAGATGAGAGGTAATGATGGCACTTTGAGGCCTCACTGGGTTTGCTTTCCTATAGCCATAAATTATGGACATACTCATCCCAATCTGAAGTGGCTCACTGGAAGCATAAAACAAACAAGCAGAGGGAAGCAGGAGGCTTGCTAAAGAGGAGAGCATTAGGATTTATTTGTTCCAGAATCTTCTTATATGTTAGGACATCAGTGAGGAAACATTGAAATAGCAGATTTCAAGCCTCCCTCAAGCAAAAACATCTTCTTTTTTTTTTTTTTTTGCAGTACGCGGGCCTCTCACTGTTGTGGCCTCTCCCGTTGGGGAGCACAGGCTCCGGATGCGCAGGCTCGGTGGCCATGGCTCACGGGCCCAGCCGCTCCGTGGCATGTGGGATCCTCCCAGACCGGGGCATGAACCCGCGTCCCCTACATCGGCAGGCGGACTCTCAACCACTGCACCACCAGGGAAGCCCCAGCAAAAACGTCTTCTAATTCAGTCCTTAAAAGTGAAACAACCAAACCACTTCAGCCAAAGCACTTTGCAGTAAGAGGCCTGGGTTTGAATCCTTTCTCAACCACTTACCAGCTGAGTGACTTGGGGTTTATGAAATCCATCTGAACCACAGTTTTTCCTTCTGGGAGATGGGGAAAATGACACCCATCTCACGGATTAGACATAATATATTCAAAAACATTGTCACAGGTGCCTATACGTAGTAAGTGATCAATAAACAGAGCTCTTGTTAGCTAAGCAAAATGACCATACCTAAAGGTTCTCCTCTGTGAAGCCTTGCCCAATGTCTCATCCTGTCTGTCCAAATTCATTGCTTGCTCTACTGGCTCTTGAGGGAAGTTGCTTGCACTTCTATTTGTCACTCAGTTTGTCCTTCCTTCCATCATAGAAGTTGATGACACACCTATCCATCTGTGCATCCACTCAGTAAAATTGTAGCATTTTTTTTATGTCCCAGTGCTGTGCCAGGCACTGGAAGTTCACAGGTGGATACAATAAGGTCCCACCCTTGAAGGTGTAGGGCTTTTGGGGCAACTCAGGGCTGGGTGTGCCCAATAGGCAGGGGTACTATAACAATAACAATACAAATTTACAATTATATTGTACTGAAGTATTTATCATAGGAAAAACAAGCACTTTGTTCAATTTCTAGACATTTATTTTATGATTTAGAACTATTTTAATAGAATAAGGGAGTCATAATGTTTTCAATTCTTTTCCAATTTAACTTCCAAAGGTTTGCTTTGGCAACAGATACATTAAGGAATAATTGCAAAGACTGTATTAAATGGTGGGCTAGAAAAAGCTCCAGTATTTTCTGGGGGCTGAGGTAGGAGAGCCCCATTGGCCCACTGGACTCCCCAAGGGCAGGAACCAAGCTTTCTCCTAGCTTCATAGCTGTCCTTCAAGCTGAACAGAGCTTAGATGCCACCTTTTTCAGGGCAGCCCAAAAAACGGCGTGGAGAGTGTAGATGGGGGGCTCTTGCCCAATACTCCTCTAGTCTGAGCGGTGGAACTCATATATTTTCTGTTTTGTGTGAGGAAACAGAACCCCAGATGGTGAAAGGGACTTGCCCAAGATCACAGGAACAGACAGTGGCAAATGTTTTAATAGTTAACATTTATTGATTCCTTCTTACGTCAAACATTGGCTAAGGGGCTTTACATGCTTTTTCTCATTTAATCCTTCTGACAATTCTGTGAAGTAGGTACCCTTATTTTCTCCATTTCACAGATGAGGAAAATGGAGGTAAAGTAAGAGACTTTCACAAGGTCATCTAGCTATTACGCAGCCAAGTCCGGATGTGCACTCGGTAGATGGTGGTTGATGTTGGAATAACAGCCCGATCCTGGACCTGTACGAGGGGCAGGATGAAGCATGCGGACCGGTGGACACCTACCTGGGCGAGCAGTGCACAGTCTCGGCCAGCGACTGTTACCGCCCGGCGCGGGTGGCTCGGGGACTGAGCCTCCGACTGGCTACTCCCAGCTAGCTTCTCTGGGGGCGCGAAAGTCCCGCCCCCAGCCGAGGAGAAGGCAGGGATTGGCTCTCTCGATGCCGATTGACGGCTCAGGGCTCGAGCGGCAGCCGCGGTGGAGGCGGGGCCACGAGCAGGAAGTGAGAGTGGAGGCGGCTCCAGACAGGCTGGCCAGCGGGCAGCTGCCGCCACTTTGCCGAGTCGCCGCCGCCACTGCGGAGATGGAGGGGCCGGGACTGGGCTCGCAGGTGAGTGCGGTTGGGCGCAGGCTGTCCCGGGGGCTCGGAGGGCGGCCGCGGCTGTGGAGAGAGGGAGGGCATGGGTGTTAGGTAGCTCCCAGAGGGGCCTCCGGGGGCAGAGGGGCCGGGTCCAGGGAGGAGGAAGCCTGGAAACACCGAGAATGATGCAGGGAATTCTCTCCGAGGCGAACGGGAAGAAAAGGCAAGGACAGGGATGAGTGCCATACCGGCCCTCCATCCATCTGCGGTCCGGGGCGCCCCGTGCCCGGCAGGGACCCATGCGGGCCCTGGGAGGGGAGGGTGGCGTTCCTGGGAGAGGTGTCAGGTGACACACCTGAGTTGGACCAGCCCGTTTTGACATTGGCCTGGAGTCTATGAGGTTCTAATCATTTCTTTTTCGGCCGGGGCGTCTGGGAACCCGCCTTCGCTCCTCCCAGCCCTGTTTTAGCTCTCGTTTCCACATCCTTGCTTACTCTTTGAAAGATTTGAGGCTGTTTGTTTAGGCTGGAGAAAGGCGGGGGGGGGGGGGGGGCGGTGGCAGGAAAGGGAGGTACGTGATAGCTATCTGCAAAATCCCAAAGGACTCTGTTCTGTGGAGGAGGTCGTACTAGAAGCCAGATGTAGTTTCAGAAAACAGAAGGGGCCAGTGGGGAAAGTTACAGGAGATATATGTTAGCTCCAAGAAAACTAGATTTTTGTCCTTTTTGCTTATGGTCCCGACTGGCATATTATAGCTGTTTACTTAATTTTTGTTGAATACATGAAAAATATTCAGATTCAGCCAATGTTTAGTGAGTTCTTAGCATATGCCAAGTGCTTTTATATGCATTATTTAATTCCAGAATTGAAGCATCCTTAAGAAGGAGATATCATCCCCATTTACAGATGAGAAAACCGAAGTTCTCTCCAGCAGCTGGAGTGAATTAGGTAGTAGATTTTCTGTCCCTAGTGGGATTCAAGCAGTTTGAGATGATTGGGTTAGTTGGCCTCTAAAAAAAAGTCTTTCGCATATTGAGTGTTCCCTCACACTCCCCCTTTCCCTTCCTGCTTTCAGCAATCTGATGTAGGTTTAAGTGAGGAACAAGACAGGTGGGGAAGCTGTCGGGTGTTCTTGCATTTTGATAGAATAAAAAAGGTTTGCAAGCAGACCATATATTACAAAAGGGTGTAGAATCTTCACATGGAAACTATGTCTCATTTGTTGTTTGTTTTTTTCCCCTCAGAGTTTCAGGGAAACGTTGGTAGCAGTAATGATCATACCTTAATTACTGCCACTCATTTACAAAAGCCTTCAAGTGCTTAAAGTTCATTACCTTGTTCTGCAGGGAAGATTGCCCTGCCCGAATTCCCTGCCAGATGGAGGGAGAGAATGATTCAGGGGTTGAAATTAAATGGGCCAAGGTAGAGAGATCATTGTTGTTGTTAATAATTATTGGTATTAACTTTTTCAATAATAGCAATAGATTTTACCTATATAAGATGCTCTACAGTTTGAAAAATACTTCCTTATTGTTATTCCTCACTGTGACCCTGTGAGGTGGGGAGGGATTATTATTCCAGTTTTAGAGATAAGAATTGAGGTTCAAAAAACTGGAGTCATGGAGATCCCTGGTGGTCCAGTGGTTAGGACTCAGTGCTTTCACTGCTGTGGCCCGGGTTCAATCCCTGGTCGGGGAACTAAGATCCTGCAAGCCGTGTGATGTGGCCATAAAAAAAAAAAAAAATTGGAGTCAGTTGTTAAAAGTCAAATAGCTGCTGAGAGAGCCAAGACTTCATTCATTCTACCAGGTGTTAAGCACTGTTACAGGTGCTGGAGATAAATCAGTGAACAAAACAGATAAAAACATTCCTGCTCTGGTTGAATTTGGTTCCCCTGATTCCAGCTGATAGGTTTTTGCCAGAACTGTCTGGCCCCCAGTTTTCCTCTCTGACCTCATTTTTTACTACTTTCTTGCTTGCTCAATCAACCACAGCTATGCTGGCCCCAAGGCCTTTGCACTTAGTATTCGCTCTATCTGGAGAACTCTTTCTTCATATAACCACATGGCTTACCCCCCCCACCTTTGTAAGGTCTTGACACAATCGTCACCTCAATGTGGTAGGCCTTCCCCATCACCACCACTACCAGCAACATTCCTTAACCTCCTTCCTTCCTTTATATTTCTTCTCGGCTTTCAATACCATTAACATACTCTGTAAATAATTGTCCAGTGAATGAGCTTGGATACTTAGCTCTGTTAATACAGAATGCTTCTGTTAATGCCATGAGAAATTTTAATGGCTGTCAGATCTCTGTTTCTCTCTTTGTTTTATTTGATAATCTGTCAGGATTTTGACCCTCATCAGAGTTTAAATATGGTTTTCTAGATCTTGGTTTTCTCTTAAATTAATTAACAGTACTTATTTACTATTTAGAAAATATAATTGGATTTAAGATATCTCCATGGGAGAAATATCTCTTATATCTTAAGTATGTTCCAGTCATCTATTGCTGTGTAACCATCCCAAATCATAGTGGTGTAAACCAGCCATTGTCATGCTCATGGACTGTGCGTCAGGACTTTGGCCAGGGCAAAGCAGGGATGGTTTGTTTCTGCTCCACCATGTCCGGAGCCTCTGCTGGAAAGACTTGTCACCTGGGATGACTTGCTAGCTGGGGCTGGTAACATCTGATGGTTCCCTCACTCACATGTCTGGTGGTTGATGCTGACTTTGAGCAGGGACACCTACATGTGGCCTGGGCCTCTGGACAGCATGGTAGCTGGGTTCCAAGAGTGAGCATTTCAAGAGACAGAAAGAGGAAGCTGCCAGTTTCTGAGGCCTGAACCTGCAAGCTGGCAGAGCATCACTTCTGTGGTATTTTATTAGTGAAGCAGTCACTAATAAAACTCTTATGAGTTTGCTGGTGTCTTAAGAATTTGCTTGGTCTATTCTGTTACCTTAACATTGTAGGCAGCCATACATCAGTTACGCTTCCACTGCCACAAAGGGTGTTTGTTTATGCGGTGATGCCTTTACCAGTACACATGTCAATAATGACTACTGTAACAGCTCCTCTTAGAACCATACAACATGGATTTGGAAAGAACTGTATAGCTATATTGACCTGCTCCTTTCATTTTACAAATGTAGAAACTGAAGCCAAAAATCGGGTAGATGATTAGCCACCATCATACAGCCGCCTGAAATCTGAGACTTGGGCCTTGTTCTCAAGGAGTTTACCTTTCACCATGGTAAAATGAAACAACTAGAGAGTACTTAGAAAAACATTTTCTTGATAACCAGAGAGTAATTTCTAAGAAGGATATAGTATCATGACAAACTTTGCTTTAATCTTTGTGATGGGAATGTATGGTTGTTTTCCTTAAACATTTTTATGCGACTGTCTCTGAAGGTAACCTCTCCCAAAGCAGGTCATCTCCTTTCTCACCTGTAGCTCTTATGGCAGAATCCTGGGAGGGAGTGATACCTAGAGCACAGGACATAGCTTAGAGCTGTGGCCGCTAAGCTTTTTTGGTCATGCACTCCTATCAGTAAAGCAGTGTTGAGCTTGCACCCCTAGAGTAAAACCGCAGTGTGACAAGTAGGATTTGAAATGTTCATTTTTGTAAAATGTCATGTGTTGTGAGATTAAGGGAATGATGAGTGGCACGTGCACTGCAAGCTGGCTGGGAGCTCAGGCCGCCAGCTGTGCAGTCCAAATCATCCAGGTACCACTGACTGCAGTTTGTTGTCCATGGTTGGCCATTGATCACTCTAACTTATGTGTTAATGGGGATGATTCCGTGTCATGTGGTTGGCTGGGACTTAAAAAGTTCAGCTCCCCTCTGTTTGATGTACCTGGGGGTTGGGGAAAGGAGCCAGTCTCTAAATTCATATTGTCATGGGGCATGTTATTGTAGGATTTGACAATGTGTTTCTAAATTGTATTCATGAGTGAATAGCTTAGTATATACTCATGGTAAGGTTTTGAATTAAAGATAGTAAATGTAAGTCTGCTTCAAATCAGCCTTCTTGATAATTTGTAATTTTTTTTGGAGGGAGGCTGGCTTTTTGTTACATCAGCTTAGATTGTCTTTGTTTCTACTTTATGTGGCCAGTAAAGAGCACCTGCTATGAGAAGTGTCAGCTCTGCCATTTTCTTGTTTGCTTGTACTTTTACTATCGTTATTATTTCAGTTCGTGGCTTCTTGGTAGTAGTAATCAGTTTAAGCCACTTGCTCATTTTGGGAGGGGTAACTTTAAAATTAGTAAGTAGTTAAAATGAGATACTATACCTTGAAAATTACTTAGCCTGATGTATACTGCAAAATGTTGAAGATCCCACTGTAACCCCTCTGGGTGTGGACTTTTACTCTGTCCCCAAGTTACCTTGTAAACAAACCATGAGGAGTGACCTACTTGATATACAGATTAAGTGAGGCTGCGAGGGCTACGAATTCATAAATCTTTTTTTTTACATAAATTCATTTATTTAATTTATTTATTTTTGGCTGTGTTGGGTCTTTGTTGCTGCGTGGTCTTTTCTCTAGTTGTGGCGAGCAGGGGGTACTCTTTGTTGCGGTGCGTGGGCTTCTCATTGCGGTGGCTTCTGTTGTTGTGGAGCTCGGGCTCTAGGCGCGTGGGCTTCAGTAGTTGTGGCACGTGGGCTCGGTAGTTGTGGCTCGTGGGCTCTAGAGTGCAGGCCCAGTAGTTGTGGCGCAGGGGCTTAGTTGCTCCACGGCATGTGGGATCTTCCTGGAGCAGGACTCTAACCGGTATCCCCTGCGTTGGCAGGCGGATTCTTAACCACTGCGCCACCAGGGAAGCCCCCAGAATTCATAAATCTTAAAGAAGCCAAATGTATAAATTTTTGTAGGTTCCCCTCTTTTTTTTTTTTTTTAAAGGAAAAGTCATTATAACAGCTTTAACATTTTCTTCCGTTACCGAATGGGTCACTGAGTGGTTGGCCTTGAGTGCACTTGCCTCACTTTGGAGACCATTGACTTTGAAAACAGGCTTTGAGTTTATATAATCATTTTTAGGTTTTACTCTGATCTGGATTTGGACAAAAAATGATGACGTGAACAGAAAGTACCTCTTGTTCTCTCGTCTTTGTCACCCATTTTTGCCATTTAATCACATATTGCTTCCATTATCACTTTACGCTCTTTGTCTCTGACTTAGCTGCCCAATTAGACTTAAACTCCTGGAGGATACGTACCCACATCTTCTGTTTTCCTAGCATAATGCTTTGCACATCATAAATACACAGTAATTAATTGCTGAATAAATACATGCTCTTTACATTGAAATGTGTAATCCACCTCAACTTTCTGCATGAAAAGTGAAGCTGATGTCCTTAATGCCTTAAAGCATAATGAGAAGCAATAAATTTGTATCTGTATAATATGTGACATTTATTTGTGATGAAAAGTCTGTATATAAACAAAGTCTTGATCTTCCTAATATATAAATGGAAACTGATATACAATCCACTAGAAAAACAGTAGACTATGAAAAGGCAACCCACAAAAGAGAAAGTATGAGAGCCAATAAAGAACAAACAATCAAACTCAGATTCATTAGTAACTAGGGGCATGCAAATGCAAAACAAGATGCCGTTTTTTTTTAGCCATCAGATTGGCAAGATTGTAAAAAGATTGATAATATTCAGTTAGGAAGTTTGTAGGGAAAAAGAACACTTACATACTTGCCTGTTGGGAGTGTGAATTAGGGAAGGTCAGTATCTGTTTATGTTTAAAATACACATATTTTTTGACCCAGCAGTCCTGTGTTGGGGAATCAGTGTTATAGAATGTACAGGATGTTAATTATAGGGTTGTTTAGAGAGTGAATGCTGAAATCAACCTGCATGTCTAACAATAGGGAAATGGTTGAATAAATTATGCTAGGTCTATACAGTGGAATAGTATTCAACTATTACTTGTTACTGACCTGCAGCACTGTACATGATATATTGTTAGGTGAGACAGGCAAGTTGATGAATAATTATATAACTGGATCCCATGTTTGGGGATAAATTTTGTTAAATATAAGAAGAAAATGATAAAAACCTATGTATCCTGTGTAATGTTATATATGTTAAAGTATATACACATAGTGAGGAAGGATACACCAAACTGTTAATAATAGTATCTCTGTTGGTACAAGATTGGAAGGGAAAGAGTCCAGATTATCAACTCTTTATTCACTTTGGTATTGCTGGTGTTTTAAACTGAAAGTTTTAAAATTTTATAATTTAAAAAGTCTAAGTTTTATATGAAAAGCAGACTGATTTCTCTGTCAATTTTAGCTACATCTGCTGTTTATTGACGCTGGAGAAATTCTGAGTATAGTATATTCAGCTCTTTCCTTGACCCCTTGTCTTCTTCCAGTTAGATGTAATTATAGTTACTGTGATATGGTGAAAAGTAACATTCTTATTTATGTTTTAATCTAACTACCTATATGTTTATTATTTAGCTGTGTGAGTGTGTGTGTGTGTTTGTGTGTGTAAAATAAGAGTGTCATGCAGTGAGGTTGAATTTACCAGATAAATCGGAACTTATGTATTCAAATAAGCATTTGTGGTTCTAGCTCTGGGTAAGATGGAGTAAAGCACACTCCACCCTGTCTGTCCCACTGAATGCACTAGATAGAAAGCTATTTAAGGATTCCCAAAAGAAAATTTTAGCAGGTAGGGTGGGGGAAAAAACCAGAATTCAGAAAACCACTGAACCAGGAACTAATTTACCTTTTTCCCATCTGAGTCCCCTCCTCTCTTCCACCGCCCTCTCCCTGGACTTGAACCCTGGAAGTGAGCATCCCTGCAGAGAGAGAGCACTTCTGGAGAAGCCCTCTAGTTCAGGTTCAAGGAGCAGGAAAGTGGACTCCTGGCAGCACAGGCACTGAAACTCTGAGGCAGGAGGACTTCCTCTCTGAACAGAGGAGTTGTAGTCCCAAGACAGTTCTTAGAGGTGACACCTGAAGCATGATCCATAAAAGAAAAAAACTGATACATTATACTTCATCAAAATTAAAAATTTTTGTTCTATGAAAGAGATGTAAGAAATGGGAAGGTAAGCTACAGACTGGGAGAACAAGTTTACAAATCACATATCTGACAAAGGACTTTTGTCTAGCATGTGTAATATAAGGAACTCTCAAAACTTAGCAATGAGAAAATAAATAGCCTAATTAAAAATGGGTAAAAAGACTTAGACAATTCACCAAAGAAGATAAACAGATAGCAAATAGCACATGAAATGACACTCAGCCCCATTAGCCATTAGGGATATGCAGATTGAGACCATGATGAGACACTACTACACATCTATTATACTGACAGCATCAAGCGCCAGAGAGGATGCAGAGCAATTGGAGCTCTCATACGTTGCTAATGGCAATGCAGAGTGGTACAGCTACTCTGGAAAACAGTTCGGCCATTTCTTATAAACTTAACATCAACTTACCAGAGGGCCAAGCAGTCTCACTCTTAGAGAAGCAAGAACATATGTTCACACAAAATGAATGTTTATACAGCTCCATTTATAATTGCCAAAAGCTGGAAACAACCCACGTGAGTTTGAATGGATAAACGGTGATACATACATATAATGGAATACTTTATAGCAAGGAAGGAACTATTAATAACATACAGCATTATGCTGAGTGAAAGAAGCCAGTCTTAGAAGATTATATTCTGTCTAATTCCATTGTATGACATTCTGGGAAAGGTAAAACTAGTGATGAAGGACATGTCTGTGGTTGCCAGGAGTTGAGGTAGGGAGAGGGTGTGGCTAAAAAGGAGTATCCTGAGGGAGGTTTTTGAGGTGTTGGAACCGTTCTGGATCCTGATGGTGGTAGTGGTTACAATTTACAGAACTATATACCAAAAAGTCAATTTAACTGTAAGGTAACTTAGAACAAAAGGATTTGCTCCTTCAGAGTAACCTGTTGAGGGGTTATGGACTTACTGCAATAAAACTACTATTTGTTAAATCTTTTTTGGAATTCCTGGAGAATTGATGTAGTCACATCATTTCAAGTATCTTCAATTTTCTGTTCTTAATGTGTATTCATCCTTTGAGAATTTTCTTAAAACAATGAAAAGTTGGTCAGAGAGACAGTTGTGGTGAATAAGGTGGATAAAAGCCAGGTAACAACTTTATGGTAAAGAACAAGATGGGATTATAAAATAGCCAGTTTTGATCTCTAGGAATGATTTGCTAGGTATTTGATGTGAACCTCCACCTTAAATGCAACTAAAAATGCTGGATACAGTATAAAATCTTAAGTGTTTTATATTTTTGATGCTATTATAAATTTTAAAAAAGATTCCTGAGGATTCTCTGTGTACAGGATCATGCTGTCTGCAAATAAAGGTAGATTTGCTTCTTTTCTAATCTGTATGCATTTTTCTTTCCCTTACTCTGTTATTGTGTCTAGGACTTCAGTACATTGTTGATTAGAAGTGGTGATAGTGGGCATCCTTGCTTTGTTTCAGTCTTTAGAGTTCAAGCATTCAGTCTTTTACCGTTGACTGTATGGTAGCTGTAGATTTTTAAAAAATGCTCCTGATTAGGTTGAGGAAGTTCCCTTCTTTCCCTAGTGTGCTAAGAGTTTTTATCATACATGGGTGTTGAATTCTGTCAAATGCTTATTCTACTGAAGTGAGTATATTTATTTTGTTAATATGGTGAATTGCACTGATTTCTTTTGAAATGTTTAAGCTTGGTTGTAATGTATATTATCCTTTTTATATATTACTGAATACAGTTCTGCTAATATTTCATTTAGGATCTTTTCATCTGTGTTCATGAAGGATATTGAGTCTATAGTTTTCTTTACTGCTTATGTCTGTTGCTTTTAGTATCAGGATAATGCTGCCTTCTAAAATGAGCTGGGAAGCAGTCCCTCTGTATTCTGAAGGAGTTGGTATCATTTCTTCCTTGAGTGTTTTCATAGACTTTGCCAGTTAAAAGTCATGTGGGCCTGGAGTTGTTTTGTTTTGTTTAATGGGAAGTTTTAAAATTATGAACTCAATTTCTTTAATAGATAGAGTGCTACTCATTTCTTTTTAAGTCCATTTTGATAACTTGTGTCTTTCGAGATATTTTATGCATTTCACCTAGGTTGTTGAATTTAGTGGCATAAAGATGTTCACAGAAGCCCCTTATTACCCTTTTAATATTTGCAGAATCTTATAATGATGTCCCCTTTTTTAAACTTGCTATTTGTCATTGACATCTTTTTTCTTGATCAGTCTGACTAGAGCTTTATCAATTTTATTGATTTATTCTTTCCAAAGAACCAGCTTTTGGTTTCAGTGATTTTATGCATTTTTTTCTTTTTTATATTTCATGGATTTCCCTATCTTTATTGTTTCCTTCATTCTGTCTACTTGGGATTTAATTTTTTTTTTCTCTAGATCCTTAAGATGAAAGCTTAGATCATTTATTTTAGTTTCTTCTTTTTTCCTATTATAAGCATTTAAAGCTAAAAATTCACTCTATTTAGAAAAGTGTTGTTTTGTTTCCAAATATCTGAGAATATTCCACGTATCGTTTGGTTATTGATTTTTTAAAACATCTTTATTGGAGTATAATTGCTTTACAATGTTGTGTTAGTTTCTGCTGTATAACAAAGTGAATCAGCTATATTTATACATTTATCCCCATATCCCTTTGCTCTTGCACCTCCCTCCCACCCTCCCTATCCCACCCCTCTAGGTGGTCACAAAGCACCGAGCTGATCTCCCTGTGTGATGCAGCTGCTTCCCACTAGCTATCTATTTTACATTTGGCAGTGTATATATACCAGTGCTACTCTTTCACTTCGTCCTAGCTTCCCTTCCCCCTCCCCGTGTCCTCAAGTCCATTCTCTACGTCTGCGTCTTTATTCCTGTCTTGCTCCTAGGTTCATCAGAACCTCTTTTTTTTTAGATTCCATATATATACGTTAGCATACGGTATTTATTTTTCTCTTTCTGACTTACTTCACTCTGTATGACAGACGCTAGGTCCATCTGCCTCACTACAAATAACTCAATTTCATTTCTTTTTATGGCTGAGTAATATTCCATTGTATATATGTGCCACGTCTTCTTTATCCATTCATCTGTCGATGGACACATAGGCTGCTTCCATGTCCTGGCTATTGTAAATAGAGCTGCAGTGAACATTGTGGTATGTGACTCTTTTTGAATTATGGTTTTCTCAGGGTATATGCCCAGTAGTGGGATTGCTGGGTCGTATGGTAGTTCTACTTTTAGTTTTTCAAGGAAACTCCATATTGTTCTCCATAGGGAGGACAATTTACATTCCCACCAACAGTGCAAGAGGGTTCCCTTTGCTCCACACCGTCTTCAGCATTTATTGTGTGTAGATTTTTTGATGATGGCCATTCTGACCAGTGTGAAGTGATACCTCATAGTGGTTTTGATTTGCATTTCTCTAATGATTTGTGATGTTGAGCATCCTTTCATGTGTTTGTTGGCAATCTGTATGTCTTCTTTGGAGAAATGTCTATTTAGATCTGCCCATTTTTGGATTCGGTTTTTTGTTTTTTTGATATTGAGCTGCATGAGCTGCTTGTATATTTTGGAGATTAATCCTTTGTCAGTTCCTTTGTTTGCAGATATTTTCTCCCATTCTGAGGGTTGTCTTTTGGTCTTGTTTATGGTTTCCTTTGCTATGCAAAAGCTTGTTTCATTAGGTCCCATTTTTAAATTTTTTTTTTATTTCCATTTCTCTAGGAGGTGGGTCAAAAAGGATCTTGCTGTGATTTATGTCATAGAGTGTTCTGCCTGTGTTTTCCTCTAAGAGTTTGATAGTGTCTGGCCTTACGTTTAGGTCTTTAATCCATTTTGAGTTTATTTTTGTGTATGGTGTTAGGGAGTGTTCTAATTTCATTCTTTTACATGTAGCTGTCCAGTTTTCCCAGCACCACTTATTGAAGAGGCTGTCTTTTCTCCATTGTATATTCTTGCCTCCTTTATCAAAGATAAGGTGACTGTATGTGCATGGGTTTACCTCTGGGCTTTCTATCCTGTTCCATTGATCTATATTTCTGTTTTTGTGCCAGTACCATACTGTCTTGATTACTGTAGCTTTGTAGTATAGTCTGAATTCAGGGAGCCTGATTCCTCCAGCTCCGTTTTTCTTTCTCAAGATTGCTTTGGCTGTTTGGGGTCCTTTGTGATTCCATACAAATTGTGAAATTTTTTGTTCTAGTTCTGTGAAAAATGCCAGTGATAGTTTGATAGGGATTGCATTGAATCTGTAGATTGCTTTGGGGAATATAGTCATTTTCACAATATTGATTCTTCCAATCCGAGAACATGGTATATCTCTCCATCTGTTGGTGTCATCTTTAACTTCTTTCATCAGTGTCTTATAGTTTCCTGCATACAGGTCTTTTGTCTCCCTAGGTAGGTTTATTCCTAGCTATTTTATTCTTTTTGTTGCAGTGGTAAATGGGAGTGTTTCTTTAATTTCTCTTTCATATTTTTTGTCCTTAGTGTATAGGAATGCAAAAGATTTCTGTGCATTACTTTTGTATCCTGCTACTTTACCAGGTTCATTGATTAGCTCTAGTAGTTTTCTGGTAGCATCTTTAGGATTCTCTATGTATAGTATCATGTCATCTGCAAACAGTGACAGTTTTACTTCTTTTCCAATTTGGGTTACTTTTATTTCTTTTTCTTCTCTGATTGCCATGGCTAAAACTTCCAAAAACTATTTTGAATACTAGTGGTGAGAGTGGGCAACCTTGACTTTTTCCTGATCTTAGAGGAAATGGTTTCAGTTTTTCACCATTGAGAATGATGTTGGCTGTGGGTTTGTCATATTTGGCCTCTATTATGTTGATGTAGGTTCCCTCTATGCCTACTTTCTGGAGAGTTTTTATCATAAATGGGAGTTGAATTTTGTCAAAAGCTTTTTCTGCATCTATTGAGTTGATCATATGGCTTTTATCCTTCAGTTTGTTAATATGGTGTATCACATTGATTGATTTGTGTATATTGAAGAATCCTTGCATTGCTGGGTTAAACCCCACTTGATCATGGCGTATGATCCTTTTAATGTGCTGCTGGATTCTGTTTGCTAGTATTTTATTAAGAATTTTTGCATCTATGTTAATCAGTGATATTGGCCTGTAGTTTTCTTTTTTTGTGACACCTTTGTCTGGTTTTGGTCTCAGGGTGATGGTGGCCTCGTAGAATGAGTTTGGGAGTGTTCCTCCCTCCGCTACATTTTGGAAGAGTTTGGGAAGGGTAGGTGTTAGCTCTTCTCTTTGATAGAATTCACCTGTGAAGCCGTCTCATCCTGGACTTTTGTTTGTTGGAAGATTTCTATTCACAGTTTCACTTTCAGTGCTTGTGATAGGTATGTTCATATTTTCTGTTTTTTTCCTGGTTCGGTCTTGGAGGGTTGTAGTTTTCTAAGAATTTGTCCATTTCTTCCAGGTGGTCCATTTTATTGGCACATAGTTGCTTGTAGTAATCTCTTGATTTTTAATTTAATTCCATTTGTGGTCAGAGAATATACTCTGTATGAATTCAACCCATTTAAGTTTGTTGAGGCTTGTTTTATGGCCCAATGTATTATCTGTCTTGCTGAGTGTTAAATGTGTACTTGAAACAATATCTTTTCTCTTGTTGGATGTAATTTTATGAAAATGTCAGCTGGATCCAGTTGGTGGATAGTGTTAAGTGTTCTCTGTCCTTTTCTGATTTCTCTCCTCTTCTCTATGCAGTATGGTTTTCTGTTTACTCATTCCATCAGTTGCTGAAAGAAGTATTAAAATATTCAACTTTAATTGTGAATCTTTCTATTTTTCTTTTTTGCTTCATGAATTTTAAAGTTCCTTTTGGGTGCATATGTATTTAAGATTGTTATGTCTTTTTTTCCTTAAGTCACTTAAAAATTTGTGTATTTATTTATTTTCTTTATTTTTCTGGCTGCATCGGGTCTTAGTTGTGGCATGCAGGATCTTCATCGCGGCACGTGGGCTTCTCTCTAGTTGTGGCGTGCAGGTTTTCTCTTTAGTTGTGGCTCCAGAGCACATGGGCTCTGTAGTTTGTGGCATGTGGGCTCTCTCTTTGAGATGCGCGAGCTCAGTAGTTGTGGCGCGTGGGCTTGGTTGCCCTGCAGAATGTGGGATTTTAGTTTCCTGACCAGGGATCGAACCCATGTCCCCTTAATTGGAAGGCAGATTCTTTACCACTGGACCACCAGGAAGTCCCTGTTATGCTTCTTAATAAATTGGCTTCTTTAATATTTTGCAGTGTCCCTCCTCATCTCTGGTAATATTTCTTGTGCGGATGTCTACTTTGTCTTATACTAATATAAGCACTACATTCCTTATGCTTAGTATTCCTTTATGCATGGTATATATTTTTCTGTCCTTTTACTTTTAACTTATGTATGTTTTTATATTTAAAGTAGGTTTCTTGTAGACAATATGTAGTTTTTTTGAAAAAAAAAATTTTTTTTTAAAATCCAATCTAACAAACTCTTTCATTTGGTTTTCTTTAGACCATTTGTATTTAATGTGATTATCAATATAGTTAAGTATAAATATATTATCTTGTATGTTTTTTCCTTGTCTGTTTTTGTTCATTTTTTCCCTACTTTTCCTGCATTTAAAAGAATATTAATTGAGTGTCTTTTAAGTGTTTTATTTTATCTCTGCTGTTGGCTTATTATATGACTTTGTTTTATTTGTTTAGAGATTGCTCTTGGGTTAACATTATACACATTAACTTATCACTGTCTTTCTGCAAATACTATTATAACATCTCTTATAACAGTATATTTCTGTTTCTCTGTTATCATCAAGGAATTAAAAAATGTAAAAAAGTGTGTTACATTTACCCACATAATTATACATATTTACCCATGTAGTTCTATCACTCTTTATTCCTTTGTATTGGTTCAGATTTCCATCTGGTATTATTTTCCTTTAGCCTGAAGAACGTCCTGTATCATTTCTTGTAGCATTAGGTCTGTTGGCAGTTTTCTTAGCTTTTGTTTGTTTGAAAAAAGTGTATATTTCACCCCTATTTTTCGAGAATATTTTTGTCGGTGTTTCCAGGTTTAGTTTTTTCTTTCAGCTTTTTTTGCTTTTGTCTTCTGGCTGGTACTTACTGATAAGAAGTCTGAATTCATTCTTATCTTTGTTTTCTTGAACATAATATGTCTTTTTCCTTCGGCTGCTCTTTTTATCATTGGTTTCAAGTGATTATTATATGCCTTGGTGTAATATTATGAGGTTGGTTCTGCTTGGGTTTGTTGAGCTTGTAGGAGCTGTGTGTTTATAATTTTCACCAAATTTGGAAGATTTTTGTCTATTCTTTAGTCAAATATTTAAAACTATTTCCTCTTCCTCTTCTGGGACTCCAGTTATACATATTCAAGAACTTGATTCATTGGGAGATATCCTTAGGGTGTGTCTACCACGACTCCCTGAAGCAGAGGCCTACTGTCAATACCCATGACCCTCCACCTACTACAAGTAGCAAAAGCCATTGGTGCCTTTGCAGATGACCTTTGTTTTATGACAAAATATATAATTTGGAATTTTCTAATATTAAGCATCTAATCCTAGTGGGTAGAATTAAAATGAAAATCTTCTGTAAGATATACCTCTAATACTGAAAAATAATCTTTTAATTAATAGATATTGTTGATAGTACCAAGTGCTTCATGATGTAATTGAATGTGACATTAATTCTCTTACTGAGCCTTGTCAAATTACTCTTACTCTTCAGTGCAGGAATCACAGCCACAGCCCCCACCCTCCAGGATTTGGTCGACACGAAGTCTGTGCACATGAAAACAAAGAACTTGCCAAGGCGAGAGAAGCTCTTCCTCTTATAGAGGATTCTAGTAACTGTGACATTGTAAAAGCTACTCAGTAAGTCTTCCCAATGTTTTGTTTTATCCTTAGGTTCTGTTGAATTGTTATAATGACGCATGTGTGGTTCATGGCACTCCAGTGTACACCTTCCTCCCTTCATTCTCCAGTGATAGTATGTTTGTCATACCAACATCAGAGCATTTAATACAGTACACCTTAGCTGTTTATTATTAGTCTCTCCCATTAGATTGTGAGCAACTTCTGAGCAAAAGCATGTCTTTTTCATCTTTGTAACCCCAGTACTTTTACACAGTTGCTGTCTTCTATTAAATGCCCAATAAATGTTTGTTGATTGAATGAATGGTTTTAAATGACACTAAAACTAGACTCTGAGTTTGAAACACAAATCTGAATCTTTTAAAATGTACTACAACCTAAATATGAAGATGGGATAGAAAAATATCAACTCACACATTGGTGTGTGGTTTAAACATTTATTTATTGAGTACTTTCCATGTACCTATTTTTCTGGGTGCACTAGAAAAAAGTCAGTATAATTGAAGTAGGTTTTCTGACCACTTGAAACTATAGTCGGTTATTTTGCTTGCACTGAAAATGAAATATGTTTTGAAAGTTTCCCCTTAAGATCTCCATTTGTGGGTTTTTGCATTAAACCATTTCCAACGTTTTCACCCTTGTGGATCTCATTGACTGTTAACATCTACCCCACCTCTTGCCATTGAATATATTTTGAAATATTTTATCTCTCAGATTATGTTAATTAGTAATCCATTTTCTTAGTACTCAAATATAAGCCTGCCCATCAGAGCTTCTAATCTGCATGAAAGAAACTAATGTTACTATACTAACTTGATATAATTTCTGTCAAAAGCAAAGATGTTTGGTGATTAGTTAACCTGTTTGGCTTTAATGTAGACTCATGTATTGCTTATGTTAGTTAAAAAGTTATTGACAATTATTTGAATATTCTAATTACTAATTTATATGAACTCTGGAGGCTCTGGGAACCACTACATTAGGTGAATATTGTTTGATATTGTTTGTATTATTATATTCATATGAATATGAGAGTGGTCTTAAGGTAAATAGATATTTGCTTTAATTAGAATGGAAACATTTAAATGTTTCTCTGCAACCAATAAAGCTCTGTAATGATAAGTGTGAGAAATTAGGTTATGTTCACAGGGAATATCAATAAAAACTCACATTATGTATATTTCCCCAAATTTTCTTCAGGTCTTGGACTTTAAGTGGTTGTGAGAATATATTTAGGTAGTATTTGGGAAGGGTGAAAGAGAGCTAGCTAGGATAGGTGTTTTTGTATTTTCTAAACCACCAAAATCCTAATTATTGTGTACCCTTTATATTTCTTATGTAAAGGGAGTATTTCTTTTCCAGTAAAATGTTAAAGTTGATATTTAAAAGATGGAGAATATAAATATTGGGTCAGAAAGTTCATTCGGGTTTTTCTGTAACATCGTACAAACTTTTTGGCCACCCCAATACATATGTATCATTATCAACAATTCATTCTCTTATTAATATTTTCACTTAGCATTGTCAAATGGGTACCTCCATCTTTTAAAAAATGCCATAAAGACAGACAGACAGGTGCACACACACGTTTTGGTGAGGCAGAGGTTATTTAACAGTGTAGGAAGTAGAGACAATTCTGCCATTTTGTTTGATTTTGACCCTTGAAGACATATCGGAACTTTCAGTTCCCTCTAAATAGAAGTAAGTTTCAGAGAAAGTGCTAAATGGTCTGGTGGGTCTTAATAGTTTCTGTGGAAAAGAAATAGTGCTAATGAACGATTTTTTAAATTATTTTAGCATTAAAAAGGAGGTATTTCTCTCCTGTTTTTCATTCTGATAGTGAGTCAGTTAAATAACTCTCTTAAATATCCCTTCAGTCTGTCCCTCCTTTTACATTCCTGTTGCCTCTTTTTCTTCAGGCTCCCATTGCTGCTCTCCTGTCTCTATTGTAAGATCCTCTAAACTGGTCTCTCAGTCTTGGCCTTGAATTAGCTTCCAAACTGCCACTAATGTGATCTTTCTTACAGCCCAAAATCTGAGTGCTTTCCTCTTTAAAACCTTCAGTGGCTTCCCCTTGCACTATAAAGTCTAAATTTCAAAGCATGGCAGAGAAGGTTCATGCAGTCTTTGCTTACCTCTCCTAGCCTCATCTCTTGCCATTGCCTTTCTTATGCTGATGCTTCTGTGGTGCTAAATTGCTTATATTTCACCAAACATCCACGCAGTTTTATATCTCTGGTTTTCGTACATGCTATTCCTTCTGCCTGAAATGTCTTCCCTTCACCCTATAAAACATAGCTTGTATATCAGGTTCCATCTCCTTCAGGAAGGGCTAATCATTCCTTCCTTTTCTATACCTATACTGTGTGCATATTTTATTGTTGAATTTATCCCATTCCAAGTTTGCTTTTAGTCTCTCTCCCTTATTGTGAGGTCATTGCTTGGACTTTGTTTGATTCAGGGATAAGATTGTCATACAGAATCAACACCATGTATTCCTGGTGCATTCCTGGTGGAAAATCAAATGAAATTTATTGAAAGAGGGCAAATGTGAATGTTAAAGTTTATTTAAGAAAATCAAGTTCAGCTCCAAATGGATTAATCTGATCGTTCAATAGCCAGGTTTACTTTTGTTGTTTGGCTTTATAATCTGTCCTCTTTGTGCATATCTTTGTTAATTATTGTATTTCTATGTTGGCTGAAAGACAGATGGGATAAAGACATGGTAAAAGGAAGAAATTTTGATATTTGAAATTATTTTAATGGTATCAATTATGCATTTTCTTATTTCAGATATGGGATTTTTGAACGATGTAAAGAGTTGGTGGAAGCAGGATATGATGTCAGGCAACCAGACAAAGAAAATGTGTCGCTTCTTCATTGGGCTGCTATTAACAACAGGCTGGATCTTGTAAAGTAAGATGGGATATATTAGTTGAACCGTCTCTAATCCTTTACTGTAAATGAATATTTGAAACTTTGTGCCATGCACATTGGTTATCATAGTATTGAAAAGGACCTCAGAGATCGTCTGGAGCAGGACTCTCACTGGCCCAAAAAGGAAAATTAAAAATAAAGCCACAGGGGACATCCCTGGTGGCACAGTGGTTAAGAATCCACCTGCCAATGCAGGGGACAGGGGTTCGAGCCCTGGTCTGGGAAGGTCCCACATGCTGCGGAGCAACTAAGCCCGTGCGTCACAACTGCTGAGCCTGTGCTCTAGAGCCCGTGAGCCACAACTACTGAATCCCGCGTGCCTAGAGCCCGTGCCCTACAACAGGAGAAGCCACTGCAATGAGAAGCCCACGCACTGCAACGAAGAGTAGGCCCCACTCGCCACAACTAGAGAAAGCCCGCGCGCAGCAACGAAGACCCAATGCAGCCAGAGAGAGAGAGAGAGAGCGCCACAGAGACCCATCATAAAGATAGAGTTCAGGCAATGAAATTGAACACTTTTTGAAAAGGGAAAGCATAACACATTTTCCAGGATAGAACAGATAGTTTCATCTAGTTTAGAAGAATCACTGAAATATTTTATGTTGTAATAACGCCAGGAGGAATGGTTAGGTAGGGGAATAATTTAACTTTAAAAACAAAATTAAATATGGAATACATTTTAAAGTAGGCATGTGTGGGATTGTATAAAATAGTTCCCTTTCATAAAGCACTACTGCCTACCCATTGTTTTTGTTTTTTCTTTGTTTTATACCTTAGCATGTAAAATGTGTATGTGTGTGAATGTGTATATGTTTTGTATTATACGTACTTAAAATCCTTGAGGTTTAAAAAAGTAGAAATATACTAAAGTTTAGAATAAACAGATATACAGATATACTCACAAGCAAACTCCTTTTCTGTGGAAATAAACTGGTGTATTGTTTAGATAATATATATGAAGCACAACTTTGAAATAACGAGACTAATGCCTGTAAACTGCTGAAGAAAATAAGTCTCTTTACTTTATAGTTTCACTTTATACAGTGTATCCCATCTGTGCCCCCAAAATAGAGAGTGAAATGCTCAAAATGTCTTAACTCCTCCAAAAGGATTTTGAATTAATTTTTGCTACCTACTGTTTAGAATTCATTCCCACATAGTAATTCTAATTTTAAACTGTTAGCAGTGACATAGTTTTACCTTTCTTCTTGCCAGTTAAGTAGAATATTTGTCATAGAAACCTTTTTTGAATATAAACCATTCCAAGAGTGTTGTGGTGGTTAGAATATGCAGAGAGTAGTTATTATGTGTTTGGTGTATAGTTGTCATGGAATGCTCATGACAGCAGGAGTAACTACTTAACATGATGAGAATATTTCACCAGGGATCTGTTTGATGCTGTTGTGTGAATCTTTCAGACCTCTGTAGATCTGAGTGTTTTTAGGGAGGGGTATTATTATAATTTTTGTTTTCTAATACATTTATTACTAAGAAAAATTGATGTTTTCTTTCTTAGTATGAATTTTAAGTTTTAAATCTTATTTTCATTTATGTCTGCTTTTAACAGGTTTTATATTTCGAAAGGTGCTGTGGTAGACCAGTTGGGCGGAGATTTAAATTCAACTCCTCTTCACTGGGCCATCAGGTAAAGGTTTCTTTAAATACTGAAATTGCTGTTCAGAATCAAAAGTGACTTACTCATTTTCTGAATATTACAGACCAGCACTTTCCAGTAGAATTTTCTGTGATGATGGAAATGTTCTATTCTGTGCTGTCCAGTAAGGTAGCCACTAGCCATACATGAAATGCAAAATGTGGCTAATGCAGTTAAGGAATGGAATTTATAATTTTAATTAATTTTAACTAATTTGAATTTAAATAGCTGTATATGACTAGTAGTCCATATTGAAAATTGCAGTTACAGACCATTTGCAAGGCTTTCTTTCCTTTTTACCCCTTCATTCAAAAATAAATAAATAAATTACAGTTTTAAAGAGTTTCCAGAGATGATGTTTTTGTGTTTAATTTGGGGCTCCACTATGATGCTCAACCTCAAATATTTGTATTATATTTTATAATCAAAATAAATATGTTTAATATTTGATCACATGGATAAAAGTGGTAGTTCAGTGAGTGTAAACTCAATCAGTTCTTTTCTCTCGTATGTGTTGGCATCTGAAGCTGAAGTTAGTAAGTGTCTGTGCGGATACTTAAAAACTTCTTCATCTTTCATTTTAACTCCATTCTTTCTGTGGTTGGTGGGATTGATATGAACCTGAAAGTGAAGTAAATAATTGTTCATTTAAGGCAAGGAATTGAATCTTTTCTCCATAGCCAAGGATTTTTTTTTTTTTTTTTTTTCATAGCCAAGGATTTTGAGGAATCTGGGGTTAGCTCATCCCCCTGTTAAGCTACTGAGGTACAGTGCTTTACAGAGAAATGAGCCGTATTCAAAGAGAAATACGTAGTTCCTAAGAAAAAGAGTATCACAGTATACCTGCAGTCTGTGAATGTTATGCTGTGGCATATCTGCTTCATGATTATTTTTTGTTTTTAAAATAGCAGCAGTAAAGTCTAAGTGGTTTTTAATTTCCATTTTTATCATTAGTTATGTAAAATTATTTACACATGGTAGTAATCTTACACATAAGATTTAAGGTAGATTGGGAGGTTATTAAGTTTATTACCTGCACTCAAGAAGGACCGTCCAGATAGTTCTAAGTTTGGAGCATCTATGTAAAAGACATTTAGAGAATCTCCAGTGTTTTAAAAATCTGTGTATTGTTAGGCAGTACTCTTTAAATCTAACCAAAATCCTTCGTGTCTTAGGAACATTGGTTTCTCCCTGAATTTTTCTCTTTTTTGTGCGACAGAATACAGTATAATTTTTGTCCTTTCTTTCCAGACAAGGGCATTTACCTATGGTCATATTATTACTGCAGTATGGTGCAGACCCCACTCTTATCGATGGAGAGGGATTCAGCAGCATCCACCTGGCAGTGTTATTTCAACACATGCCCATTATAGCATATCTCATCTCAAAAGGACAGGTATGTTTTGAAATGTTTCTTGTACTCCAGCTGTTGTAAATCTGAAGGGATTCAGAGGATGATTACTAGTAGTCTGTCCTCATTTTTTTTTTCTGTCCTCATTTTTAAAGTAGAAGTTACAGATATCCAAATATTCAAATACTAGCCTCAGTAAGTCTAGCTATTGAATACTGCTTTTCCAGCTTCACTGGAGCAAAAAGGATAGGTCATTTAGCTCAGTAACATATAATAGATGTTTCTGAAACTTGTAAGCCTATAATAGTTTTCCTTATGATCCCAAGTAATTTGCAGAGTTTTTCAAAAACATGACTTCAAAGCCTGTATTTTTCTTCTGATTGAATGTGGAAATGGTAGTCAGATCACTAAATTAACCCATCATTTGCTTGCATTATTTAAGTCCAGTGGAGACCAATTTGAATGTATGTTTCTTATTGTTCCCTAAAGTAAATCCATGAAAAATGGCTTGCCTTAAGTGGCATCCATTTATGGCACTGGTTAAATTATAGGTTGCTGGCGGTGGGAGTTTCACTGTCAGCCCTACTTGCCTGGGATATGCTTTCTGGTAGCAAGTAGTTTATATATCAGTAGTCTCGTCTGTAACAGGCGTGGAAACATGTTTGCACAAATGCTGTTGGGATGATTGTGTTCTCTTCAAATAAGCACTTTCTCTTAGACTCAAATAAGCACTCTCTCTTCAACTCAAGTAGAATAATTATAACTTCCTGGGTCTCATTTTGGAAAGCTGTATGACGAGTCATCTTTTCTGCTTCTCTTTGGGCTTATTCCTCCAAGGCCCATTAGAATATTCAGTAATTGACTTTTTTTTTTTGGCTTGGTTGAGGTATCATATACCTCAAATCTGGGTCCATTTTATTAAAAGAAACATATCCTCTTGGAGGTATGATTTCCCTTTTTTTCTATATTCTAGAAAATAAAAAAGAACTTCTCATATTTTACTTTTTGAAACATAAGTTCAAAATTGCAAGTTGCCTCAGAAGATCAAGAGTTCACTATTACTGGAAGTTTTTAAGTAGAGACTGGATGACTTTGTGTAAGAGGGGGTAGTATGAATTAATGTTTCGGTTAAAGTCTAAACTAAGTGACTTCTAAGGTCTCTACTGTCTCATATTTGATGGTGTTTATCAACATTTTTCTCTTTCCCTTAGCTCTCTTCCACTCACAGCGTACGACATTTAAAATCATATATTCAGATTTTCCCTTTAAAAAGTTTTGTAGGGATCAATGGATTTTAACCCTATGGATGTGAAGCAGAACATTTTTTTATTCAAATGATATTTGAATCCTTCTTATAGACACACTAGTGGTATTGAATGTATTAAAGAGATACTTCTACTAAGAGAGGAGACAGAATCTTGACTTTGTTTACAATTAGGCTGATTGACTCTTCTTTTTGAACAGAGTGTGAATATGACAGATGTAAATGGGCAGACACCTCTCATGTTATCAGCTCACAAAGTACTTGGGTAAGTGAGTTTAATTGAATTGCCTTATTCTGACTCTTGATCCAGCAATTTAAGTATCTTAGTCTTTGTGAGATGACACAGCATTCTGAGGAAGAAAGTAAGATTTTCCATCTTGTGACTGTGATATGGACTTTTAATATAGTTGTAGTTAGAAAAGCACCATTGAAGTAAATTTTCTGTTTTCTGGTAGCTTTGGGGAAAAGTTTGAAAGCTACTAATAAGAAAAAATATTTCCTTACAGAACAGGTAGAGATTCCACAGCATATACTTATTAACATGACGTACATTTCTTAGTTTACATTTTTCAAGAATGGCTACAGGTTTAAATGCTCTCATAATTTGAAATGTAGTTGAGAAATAGACTTTCCAGAAAACAATAAATTTTGAGGTTCTCTGACATTGTTGACTGCTCTGAAAATATTAATTATAACTGATCTATGAAAATAGTATGTTTATATGTTCATATCAGTTATTTACATATTTAAGTTTTTGTGATTATTGATCACCATATTGTGATTATTGATCATCACTTGTGATTATTGATCACCATATTGTCCAACTTCTGTTATTCTTCTATTCAAATACGTGCTACAGTTTGCCCTGTATCAGTTTTGTTTCCTACGTTGTACTTAATTTCTGATTCTGCTTTACTTAAGATGTCTCCCCTAGGAACTGAGTTAGTTCTGATGCCATTTCCTTTTAGCTCATGTAGAGGTGGGGCTGGGGTAGAATTTTGTCAGAAAGCATTTTGTCATTGCTGGTAACTGTAAAGTCAGGTATAATGTTTAAAAATCTTGATAGAATAAGTAAGGTAGAATATTGTTTTATTAAAGGAATCTCTTGAGTAGTCATAAAAGAAGGGAAGGTGTTGACGATAAAGTAAAAATATTTCATTGAATTCTGCTTTCAAATCCATAACTTTCTATGATAAACAAATATTTTAGGACATTATTTATACCACTTTATGCAGTAATTGGTTGGAGGGAGAATGTGAGGTTAGCTTTGGTTTATCTCCTCAAATATAATGTTGTACATTTAATTTTTTAATTGGATAAATAACATAGCATTTAATGTTGGCCGAAGTTAAGTGTAAAAAAAATGTTAACCAATAGAACAGCAACATGAAAGTAAAAATTTGAAAAACAAAAGCTGTTATCCCACAGTATTGATGTTAAAATTACATTATATAGCAGACTATCACTTAATAGATGTCTCTTGGGGCGGGAACTCTCCAGTATTAGCACCTAGAATGGAACTCTGCACAGAGAAGTTCCTCAGTTTTCAGAATACTTACTGATTGGTTCATTGATACGTTAGCAAACAGTTTCATTGTTTACATTTACCCTTCAAATCATTCAGCTGTCTAATATCTCTTGGTGTTTTATTGTTTTGAGACAGGTCAGAACCAACTGGATTTCTCTTAAAGTTTAATCCCTCTCTCAATGTAGTTGACAAAATACACCAAAACACTCCACTTCACTGGGCAGTTGCCGCAGGAAATGTTAATGCCGTTGATAAACTCTTGGAAGCTGGTGCTAGCCTGGATATCCGAAATGTTAAGGTATGACCAGGTGTTTATCTCCCTTAATTTATTATATCTTGAGTTAGAAGACTGATAAATTAACATAAAGATAAGCTATACATATGTTTTCAGTTACCACGAGATAAGTATAAACAATAATAGTTGGCTACCCTTGGAATAAATACAGTGAATCTGTGATTCTGGTGAGTTTTTAAAAATGTTTAGCATCTATGGTATTGATATATCAAAAATATAATTGAACTTTTTTTTTTAGGGAGAAACCCCTCTTGATATGGCTGCGCAAAACAAAAATCGGCTCATTATTCATATGCTAAAATCAGAGGCCAAAATGCGAGCCAACAAAAATTTCAGACTTTGGAGGTGGCTGCAGAAGTGCGAGGTACTTTCATTCGGGGCCTATTCTGGGGGCTATAAGAACTGTTTTGTTCATTTGTTTTTGTTTTTTAAGGCATCAGGGGAAACCAGGGAGCTGGCCTAGTGCTGCATTATATCTGCTGATTATATCTTTCCCACACATCCCATAACCCACAGTTGGAAATTTGGCACTTTTATTGGCAATTTATTGTTGGTCCTTATCTAGATGGCTCCAAAGCTCCACGAATGGCCAGGAAAATCTAAGTTGTAATAGAGAATATAATTAAAATTATTAAAATGGGGTATTGAATTGATTTCACTATTTAACGTTTTCATATATGATAACATCGTCTTATCGAATAATAATTAGTAATTATACCTTCAGGATGACTCTAGATTAATAGGCATGGGATTTCTATGCAGAGGGTCATCATGAATACTACACCAATTTTGCATTTAGGTATGTGGAGGGAGAGAAAAAGAAGTAACGGTTACTCCTCAGTCTCCTTTGCCATCTCCTCTGCTCTCTCCCCCCCTTTATTGGTAGAGTGCCCTGTTCTTTCTAGTCATTCTCTTGGTGATTTCATGAACTTCCATGGCTTTAAATGCCCTCTCTATGTTGACAACTCCCAAAGTTATCTCTAGTTCAGACCTTTCCATACTTGTATATCCAGCTACCTTGATTCGTCCAGTTGACCGTCCAATAGGCATCATCAACATAACATCCAAAACTGAGCTCCTGATCTCTCCTCCCCACTGTCCCTAACTGTTCCATCTACAGCTTTCCCCATCTCAGTAGGTGGCAACTCCCACTCTCCAGTTATCTTTGCCTTTTCTCTGTCAAATCACGTATCCAGTCCGTCAGGAAAACGTATTGGCTAGTTCTGCCCTCAGTATATATCCAGAATCTGACCCTACTTACCATTTTACCATGGCATTTTGGTCCAGCCACCGTTATCTTTCATGTGGATTTCTGCAGCTGTCTGACATCTCCCTGCCTCTACTCACCTCTAGTCTCTTCTCAACAGAGCAGCCAGGTGAATCTTAAAATGTAAGTCAGATACTATCATTCATCTGCTCAGAATCCTATGATGTCTCCCGCTTTCTCCCAGAATAAAAGCCAAAGTCGGGCTTCCCTGGTGGCACAGTGGTTGTGAGTCCGCCTGCCAATGCAGGGGACACGGGTTCGTGCCCCGGTCCGGTAAGATCCCACATGCCACAGAGCAGCTGGGCCCGTGAGCCATGGCTGCTGAGCCTGCGCATCCGAAGCCTGTGCTCCGCAATGGGAGAGGCCACAACAGTGAGAGGCCCACGTACCGCAAAAAAAAAAAAAAAAAAAGCCGAAGTCCTTACATTGGTTTCCATCCAGCTTTTTATATACTATAAAATTCAGTTAGTACATTTGTCTGTCTAGAATTTAGGCCCCGTTGAGAGAAAGACCTTAAATTCATCGATGTGCCCCTAAGTGCCTGGAACAGTGCCTAGCATATGGTACACACTGGAATATTTGTTGAATGAGGAAATAGTGTGGCTCATCTGTGAGTACTGTATCTGGGATTAAAATTTTGAGATCCACATTTAATTGTTATTTCTGTACTGAGATTATGTTGCTTGTAGATTCCAAGTTTACCTTTTTTAAAAAGATATCTAGACTTGCACATTTTGTGTTATCATGCAAATTAGAATTGGAAGCATATTAAAGATTTCATATCATTTGAAATTATCCGTCCTCAGAACGTGGCTCAGGGAAGTAAAGGTTGAAGAAGATAGGGCAGAATATATTTTCTCCCTTTGCTGTCGCATGAGCCCTGCTTACTTCCAAGGTCATGTATGTTGCACTTAAGGGATTGCATTGTACAGATGTGGTGCCTGGCTTCAATGCAGATAGCCACACTGTTGGTTTGTAGACGCTTCATTCTCTTAACTTTTCAGAATAAACCCGAATTATTAGCATCCTGAGGATATGTTTAAGTCTTTGGCCTCCATGTGACATTTGACACTGAGAACTACTCCCTTCTTGAAGCTCTCTCCCCTGGCTTCACTGGAACCTTTCTTCTGGTTCTCGTCCTGCCTTTCTGGTCATACTGATCACTCTACTTACTTACCTTTTGGGACTTACCTTTTTGACCCTTGAGTGTTTCCAACGGCCAAGATTCTGCCCCTTTCTACCTGCACACAGTCCTCAGGATGCTCTTCATTCCTGGTTTTCCCACCTGTATACTGATGAACACCAGGTTTTCTCCTGTGTGGTAGGCCTGCTTTTCTGACTGACTCCTGGCTATCTGCTAGACGTCCATAGGCATCTACAGTTCCATGTGCCCTAAACGCAATCCAGACTTGTTCCTTCTAACCTTCTTTATCAGGGGATGGCACCATCCAGTGCCCAGGTTGGAACTCTTATACTCTCTTCGTTGAATCTTGGGTGTGTTGATTTTTGTGTGGTCTTTTTGTCTTGCTTTATGCTTTCTGACATATAATACTGTTTGAAAGAAATTATTTTTTTAAATGTCAGCTATCATCAACACTTTTCTTAAAAGATCACCGTTTCTTGGAGTGGAAGAAAGCAAAACAAAACATGTTTAAGCAACGTTTTATTAATGTAAGGCTTTTAAAAGATTGTTTCCAAAAAAAAAAAAAGATTGTTTCCAAGGTTTGTAATTTCTCAAACTTCAGATTTATCAATCTGCAATTTTGAAGAAAAATTCTGTGTTCTGCTGTTGTATTAATTGTTACCGTATATTTAGGAAGTAGTTTTTCTATTGAACTAATTATTATTAGATACTTAGGTGGTAAAATCCATAAAGTTCTAAAATTCTGAATCTCTTAATAGCTCTTCCTGCTGATGATGCTTTCTGTGATTACCATGTGGGCTGTTGGATACATATTGGACTTCAGTTCAGATTCTTGGCTTTTAAAAGGATTTCTTCTAATAGTATTGTTTTTTCTGACATCTTTGTTTCCAAGGTGTGTATATTAATCTCTGCAAGGCTGGTTATAGCATTTCCAATTTGAGTGCTTATTTCTATTGCTGATTAGCTGGAGTTGCAGATTTTTATTGAACTGTGCATATTACTTGTCACGTAGAAACATCCTCAGGGTGGGAGGGAAGAGCTTTGCTGGCATATGATTTGACTGAAAGCAAATTGGTCAATCCAGTAATTTAACTGCATTGACAATTGGTGGAAAATAAATATCCTAGCTCACTTTTTGAATTGTTAATCTCAGTGAATAATGGGGAGATTTTTGTAACTGTTTTGCATCTTGAAGCATTTTTGCCCATTTTTCAGAAATTTTGTTTTTTCCTATTCTAAATCTAGATTCTAAATCTAAACTAGTAAACTAGTTACTTTTGCTCTTAATGTTTTTTAGTTGAAACAACCTAATTAAATCACAGGAAGTTATAAAATAGTAACTATGGTATGGTTCTATTTTTAGGAAAATATTCATACATGATATATATAAAGATTGCCTGGGTTCAAGTCAAGCTTTACCACATAACAGTCTGACCTTGAGCCAGTTGGTTTACCTCTCTGTGCCTCGATTTCTTCATCTGTAAAATGAGGATGAAAATTGTGACAATGCCTGCTTCATCGTTAATACAAATACAATGGTTAAACAGTGGCCGACACGGTACTCAATAATCATGTCACACCCCAATCTCTTCTTCTCACCTCCCTTTCCCAGTAGAATGGCACCCAGTTCCTCACATGAATAAGGGGTACCATCCTTGGATTACTGTCCTCCTCTGTTCTTCCTTTCTCCTCACTTCCCCCACTCAGCACATTACCAAGTCCTTCCTGCTCTCTGGTCTGCTCTCTGCCTCTCCTCAGCTGGCACCCTAGACCAAGCCTCCCAACTGGTCTCCTGATTCCATCTCTTACCCGCTGTAGTTCCTCCTCACTTGGCAATCAGGGTGGTCTTTTAAAAAGGCAAACCAGTTTCTGTCTTTTCTCCTTGTGTAAAGCCCTCAAGTGGCTTTTCCTTGTTCTCAGAATGACATCCAAACTCCTTGCCTGTGAGGTATTATGTAATTCATTCCCTCCCCTCTGACATCATCTCTTCCCTTCACTGCCCTCCATCCTTCTTTCTGTTTCTAAAACACGTCAAGCTCATTCCCACCTTTGGCCTTGGCTCTTGCTTGTGTCTCTGTCTGAAGGGTTCTGATACCATATTGTTGCATAGCGGGAGACGTCAGTCAGGCCTCAGTTCCAGCGTCCCCTCCTCAGCGAGGCCATGCCTGACTGACTGTACTGCATCACCCCATTGTATTTTCTTCATGGCACTTAATCACTGTTTCCTGGAATGTAAGGCTCATACAAGCAGGACACTTGTCTCTCCTGTTGAACATTTCAGTCACTGAAAGGAAAATGTAAGGATGATGATCCATAAAAGAGAATCTGGAAGGAAGTGCTGTGTTGCTCTCTTCAGGGTGCGATTATGAGTATTTCTGTGTCCTTCTTTTGATTACCAGCGTTTTGTAGAATAAGCATGAGTTGCTTTTGTTATAACAAAAAACAAAGCATTAGAGGAATTTTACCTCTTAATCACTCAAGAGCAGGACAGTAGGCTGGAAATGAATTTAAATGTTAAATAAAAGTTCAAATTTCTGAAAAATAGCAAAATGCCTAAAATTGTCTGCTATTCAGAAAACTTATAAGTTAGAGATATTCATTTATTTTCCACTAATTGGGTTGACTTGGTCTTCAGATAAATTTTAAGCCAAATTACAATCATCACTTTTTCTTTTTTCCAGAGAGAAAGCAAAGGCTGGCTATATCTACTCACCTAGGATAGGGGCATTTGAGATTTTGTTTGTTTTAATAGAAACTCACATTACAAAAAATGCATATGGAAACTTTTGTTTGCGAGCTGAGGGCTTCGTATGCTAGGCTTAGCATATGTACACTATTCAAACAGGAGAGAAATTCATATGGTAACTGCTTTTATTTCTCCCACTCTATAGAGTCCCAATTTCACGGAGGTAAGCAGCTGTAAACTTCCACTGTTATTAGGCTCCACGGGAGGTTGCTTATTGATCCAGGCTGCTATGAGATACCTGTTAGAAGTAGACAGGTCATAGTAGCAGGCTGTTACAAACTAGGTGGTTCACTGCACCACTTAATTAGGTCAAACATATTTTGCTGCAAAATCTCAGACAAGCCATGCCGTGGAGATTACATGGGCGCTGTTTGGCCTATTCTGGCAGCATACTGGAGACCTGAGGTTTGGGATCTTTAGTTGTTGTCAGATATTATTTTATCATAATTGTGTTTATGATCTTGATAGCTTTTTAAAAACCCTTTAATATCTACCATCACCCTTTTTTTTTTCTGGTATAAATTTTAAAGTAGATCCAGGTAAACTCTATTCATGCACTGATTTACTATATCGAGTATTTATTGTAAAAGACAGATTTTTTCATTTGAAACAACAATATTAAACGTTTGAGTAAGTTATATGTGGACTTCCAAGTTGCTTTTGACCCAAGCGAGACGGTTGGTGTTTGATGACTAGTGTCACCGTTAGCCTTTATGTGTCTTCTTACATCGAGGGTCTGCTTTGCAAGCTGTTTGTGGGATGAAAGTGCTCAAGGTTGTGTGCATCTGTATGTTTCAGAAACACACTGCTAGCCTCTAGAAGAAAGCTTGTTAAATGCGAAGGTGAATCTCCAAGGACTTATATTTTTGCATTTTGGAGTATTTGAAAATATGATATGCCAGAAAAGAAAGAAATACAAATATATGTTGCAATAGAAGTAAAAAAGATTTGAAAGTGTAAAGTTACTGGGAATGGAATAATCTATCAGTTAATTGTGGGAACTAGAACATTCACTTTATGAGGTCCCGGTGCTTCAGTTTTCTCACATGTAAAATGGGGTGATGATGGTGTGTAACTCTGTTACCACATGGAAAGTGGCGCACAGCACTCAGTGAAAGCTGTTGTTGTTATGTGAGGGCATCATTATTATTACTATTATTACTTAAGGGGATTTAGAGCTAAAATTAATATGATTCGAGCTTATTTTCACTAATACTTTATCCTTTTTTTTCTTGTAGGTTCTTGGTCGGGTATAAGAGCCTTATGTACTTACCAACAGTCTTTTTGCTGAGTTCCATTTTTTGGATATTTGTGACTTGGTTCATCTTATTTGTTCCTGATATCCTTCCAGGTTACATTTAAATGCATATCTCATTTTGCTTTTAAAAATTACTAATGCCATTGTTAGAAATTTAGCTACTAGAAGAGATCCAGGGAAAGTAAGTCAAATTTATATTCATTTAATGGTCCTGGTTGAAGATGTTTAATGTTGGAAATCTACTGAATTCTGGAAATGATCTCAGAGTACACTATGGAAACAGCAGGTGTCTAGTATTGATTACTCATAGGAAGGAAACAATATAATGAATTACTGTTTTATTTAGATCCATAAAAATTTGTTGTATTGCCTTGAGATTCTCTTCAAGGTCCGATGGTTCTTTTAACTTGGTCAGCAGTTATAGGTGATGAATAAATCTTCTGGGTACCAAGGTCTCCTGCATGGGAAGAATACTGGAGGAAATATGTCCTCCTCAGCAATGGTCAGTGCAGTGTTATTATCTAAGGCAGTGATTTTCAGTACACAGTATAAATAAATTTGCATTGCCACCCAAAACATATGTGAAAAATGTTTCAGAAAGCAATAATCTGAATATGTGCTTTACTCTGATATTTTGTTGTTTTATCCTATTCTATTTCCTTTTTAACAAGTGCTGGTCATAGCCCATTTATTTCTTTCATGACCTACTAATGGATGGCAGCCCGTAGCTTAAAAAATCTCATCTAAGGGATAGGTTTATCACTTGAGGAGCAGGGCCCAGGCCAAGTCTAGTCACCTAGAAGTGGGGATAGGGGTTACTTCTTACTTTATAGTTACTTATAGCTCCCATTGGGAAAGAGGCATTTTCTCCAATTTTTGATGTTCCCACCTCTTTCCAGGCTCCTTTTTCCCCTTCGAAGGACCCTAGGAAGACATTAAAGTCTTGTTTTCCTTACAGGGTAAGGGAAGAAGGGGTATGGTAGATAGACATGTACCTTTAAGCGTATTCCTTTAGCTCTATGTTATTTCTCTTTCTAGTAGTGACACACTTGAAAAGAAAGAATACTGTTTATGAGAGAGGTGCATACGCTCAGGTCAAGAATACTTTTTCATAGGAATAAATGTAAAGTGAGAGAGGCATATGAGTTCTCAGAGTGCATCTCCCCTCACTATATAGCATGTTTTTACTTTAAGGATGCTTTTTATTTCTGAGCATTAGCTCTCATATTTTTCAGATTCCTTTAATCTAAATGAATGGCACAGCATACTACGGAGGGCATTTGACTTTTTTCAAAAGATTTTATTACATCTAACCTTTGTCTCATAATTATTGATTTGAGAGCAGCTTTTTAAGCACTAGCCTTATTACCACCACTTAATAAAGGCTTGGATGATATCATAATGTGATACAAAAATACTTTATCACTTGTAGGAGTCCCAAGGCTGGTAAATCCTATTGTAGTTGACATGGTACTGAAAGGGCTGGCTGATACTTTTATATACCAACTCACATGCAGTGGAGTAAGCACAGTTTAAAAATTGTGTTTCTTGATGAATTTTTAAAATGTGAGAAACTCACACTATTCCAAATTTTGTACCTAAAATGTGATAGTTTTTACATTGAATTATTTCAAGTTTGCAGCATTAGTATTAACAAACATGTTACTGCACTGTAGTTTGAAAACCTCAATTACAGAGGTATTTAGTTAGTATTCAGCTTCGTATTCATTTGAGTTTACTGCTGTTCAATATTTGTGAAGATGTCATTATATCAGAAGAACTGTTTTGATTTCCGTAGCTGGACAGAATCTTAAGATGTTGGAGTTGACAGGAAGGTATTTTACTCACACGTACAGCATGAAGCCGTTTGTTCTAAGCACCCGTGTGAGGCCACTGCTGGTGAGGGCAGGTCGGTCAGTAGGTGGCGCCATCAGATCAGTGGTTTTCAGGCTGAATGGTAAATGCTGTTAGAACCGCCTCGGGTGTGCACTGAGGCGCTACCCTGGAAAGACCCAGCCTGAGAGTGTAGACTAGCCGTGTTGCCAAGTGTGGATTGCATGGGGCTTCCACTCCCACAGCTGCCTTGCCCATCGTGGGAAGAGAGTCTGGGAAACTGTGGAAAGAGTGTGGTCTTTGGAATCAGACAGAATGAATTGGAGTTGAGGCTTTTTTTTCTTACTAGTTATGTACCATTGGGCAAATAATTTCACTGAGTCTCTGTTTTTCTGTAAATTGGAGATAACAGTAGCAAGTTCATGGGGCAGCTGCAAGGACTACTGCGCTAGGATGTCTGTAAGGTGCTGAGCATAGTCCCCATTCTGTAAAGAATACCTGTTATTTTATTATTATTATTAATTGCTCTTATGAATAAAATCTGTGTGGAAGGCTACATGTTGGGATTAATTTTAAGAGCAGCTCTAGGTTAGCTCCTCAGATGAGCAGTTTCTTCTGGTGCCTTTTATATGTTCAGCAAATAATGTGTTTATCTTTTATGAGGCAGGTTTGAGAGGAGAGAGGACCTAACTAATGAGTTTGGAAGTAAGATGAGGATTCAGGAAAGAGATGGCGAACCACTGAACGTTACATTTGTGATTCTGTCTCTAGCTGAGTTACTTAATTCAGAAGGATAAATATGTGAAGCCCCTAATGCTGGGTTTCAGAGGATCAACGTGTACAAGTGCGCATTGTTTCGGGAATGACATAGGTTCCGGTCAAGTGAAAAAGAACCAGGAGCTTTGACTAAAAACCCAGCATGGGTAGTGATGCAGCTTTCAAGGAAGCCAGTATATAAGGACGATGTGAGTGTCCAAGGAAAAGACATCAGCAATCTCACTGTCTTCTGCCCTGGTCAGGACACAGCTGAGATGTGTTCTTTTAAAAGAGAGCAGGAACAAAGCAGGAACATACCCAGGAGAGCGTGTTGTAGGAGGAATGCTGTTGCTGCTTATCCTGGAGGTGTGAGCGCTGCCTTCCAATTTCAGGTGTTTGGAAGTCTGTCATTTGGAAGCCAGTGCACTGTATAGAATGAGCACTCAATAATTATTGAACAAATGGGGAAGCAGCTTCTATAGGGTCTATCTATAGGACACCTATAGTGTAGATCTACAGTGTAGAAATAAAGGAGCTAAAGAATGAAAACCAGTTAGTCCAAGTTATAAAAAGGCAGATTTTAGAACCACTTTGAGAAACTTTTTAACTGCAAAAGGGTCACAAGCTAACTGGTGAGGCTGCGATGTCTACAAACAACTATGACCTAAGGGCTAAGTGCTGTAGAATAAGCATTCTTAGGTTCAGGGAAGGGAGAGAATCCTTTCCCATAGGGAATCTGGAAAGACCTAAAGGGGGAAGGAGGATTTTAAGTTAGGTCTTGAAGGCAGTTAGGACTCGGACGTCCCAAAAATGTGGTTTTAGAAGTAGATGGGGTGAAGTAGGGAGCACTTGAGGGCAATGAACCACACAAAGCAAGGACATGGAAGCAAGGAATGTTTGGCTTTTATGTGAGGGAATGTAGTGCAATTCAGGTTACTTGGAAGGAGAAAAATCCATTGATTCTCCTGGGATTGGTTTTGAAAGTTATTCAGAATAAGAGCCCAAAATTTGGTCCAGTCAATACACATGAGATTATCATGTGATTAAACTGAATGTGTTTTTGAGACTGTGTCATGTGTGTTGATCAGGATTTTATGGGAATTAAATTTCAGTTTCACACAACTTTTTTGGATCCTATCTTTCTTAAAGCCAGGCCCATCTGCAGATAAACAGATAAACTAAACCAACAGGATTCGTTCCTGCCTACCTGAACCAGATGTGGTTGTGTTGTTTTTTGTGGGCTAGAGCAGTGCTTCTCAAACTATAATGTGCATGTGCATCCTCTAGGGATCTTGTTAAAATCCAGAGTCTGCTTCTGCAGGTCTGGGGTGAGGTCTGGAATTCTGCCCTTGTAGCAAGATTCCAGGTAAAGCCATTACTGTGGGACCCATGGACCACACTTTGAATAGCAAGCGTTCAGAATTTTATTTTATGGCCACCTTTTCCACTCTGAAGTTTAGCACAAGAACATCTTGGCAACACCTTGGAAGGCAGATACAGTTACTATGTCAATATAGTGATTTTAATTGGGCAAGGAGAACTGGTTTACTACTGGCAGTATCGGTTTATTATTGCACATTCATTTGTCTTTCCCTGGGGCAGAGTTTTACTTTTTTATACAAAGAATTTGTACCATTTCAAAAACACTTCAAAGTGGGTAATGTTTATCCTTGAAACACTTTATCTTAACTTATCCGTAATATCTGCCTTTCCAAATAGTATCTGATTTGTAATCTCTTTGCAAGGAGAGCAATTTGTTTCTGAATTAACTCAGCCTAATACAGTTACAAGGATTAAGTTATGAAAACTTTCCAGTAGGAAATCTTTGCTGGCATTAATTTAATATATAGGGAAATAGTTTTAGTTGGCCTCTCTGAATTCAGTGGTTTGTTTCTTTGACTAATTTTGTTAAAATGATCAGAAAATACTGTTTTAGATGTGCACAGGAGAGCCACAGTTACACCGTTTAGATATTAATTTATTTGGATCTGGAAGGTTTTTCAATTTTTAGGAGGTTCTTCATATATTATAACTATTCCTATCAATATTTTATGAGTTTCAACTAATGAGAAGAGATTAATTATTAGCCAACTGTGAGCAAATTCCTACAGGATTAGAGCATAGAATGGGGCCAGGTTTGAGGGTAGGGATATGTGTACGTAAGGGAAGGTGAGGCTAGAATGCAGAGAGAAGAGACTCTTAGGCACCAGTGATGAAATTTTCTTTCATCATAATTAGGCTGTCCTTACTGGAAGTCTGATATGTTCCTTAACTTTGCTTTAACATTTAGCAGGCACCATTTTCTATTTCGTTTTCATTCTCAGCCTAGTAGCCTTCCTCTACTTTTTCTACAAGACTTGGGCAACTGATCCAGGCTTCACTAAGGCTTCCGAAGAAGAAAGGAAGATGGTGAGCTTTCTCTGTAATGTTACTGATTTTTTTATAGGAGGGTATGGAAACTACAGAGGGTCACGACCATGTTGGTTTTTGTCGTGCCTATGTCTCTAGTGCCTGGGACCTAATAGATGCACTGTAAATGTGGGATGATTAAAATCAACAAACAGATTTCTCCACTGTCATTTATTTATATGAAAGTTTAAAAAATATTTTTATTTTTTATTACAGTAATATCCCACTGGGACTTTTTCAGGTATAATTTCTGTCAGTAGATGTGAGCGCCTACTTCTTTATAGTAATACTTAGATAATGATCATACAGTTTAAATTCCCCCATTAAGTACATGGAGGGTATCTAGGCAGGGGTCAAGGAGAGTCCTTCTCCTTACTGGCTGAGAAGAGGCCCCTTCTCTTCCTCAGACATGAAATTGTCAGATGACATGATGTGTCTTCCATTGCTCGTGAATGTTTAGAAGTTGGGGAGACTGTTGTCTTCTATGTTACCTAAAGCCAGTGTTCCTGAAAGACTGCCTTTGGTGCTTATAACCATCAGTTCTGATGTGTAGGTGGTTTTTGTTCCTTTTTTATGAGTGTATAATGTATGTATTTATTTTTCTATAGCATATTATAACTGAAAAATCATTGCCATTCATGGAGAAAAGGGGGGGTGTAATTTTTGTGCATTCTAATTTATTGGCTATGGTTGAAAATGCAGCCTTGAAAAGTCACATATTTCAAGCACAGAATGATATGGTGGCAAGTCTTCTAAGTTGCTTTTCTAGCTACCTCAGTTTGAAGAGAGAGCTGTGAGAATGGTATGTAACCATGCATCATCCATTCCCCAACAAAACGCAAACGTAAGGTCAAACTTGATGTCTTTCAGAATATCATCACCCTTGCAGAGACCGGCTGTCTGGATTTCAGAACATTTTGTACATCATGTCTTGTGAGTGAGTCTTTTCTTTATAATTTTTTTCCCATCGTAAAAGCAAATTCTTGGTTACATTGCTCATGTAAGCATTTCTCAAATCTTCATGGTATATTTATACACCTTTCTTTTTACCAGGTGTAAAATTTGTTTTTTAAAATTTTGCATTACTGTCAGAACAGTCTTCTGCCTTGAACATGTGGGAGAATGATGTTTGTAATCTCTTGAAGTTGCCTGTGGTTAAATCTCTTTGTGTGTTTTCTTTGCTTTTCCCTGCCATGAAGCATATGTTAGAACTAACTTGGAGTCAGAGGCTCATGATGACCCTAGAAACCACTTAATGAAACCTTTGATTTAGCAACTGAAGATTCATAGCCTAAAGGGAGGAAGTAACTTTCCCTAAATTATTGGCAGAACCAGAAGTGTAACTCGGTTCCCTTTTTCTTAGTCCAGGGCTCATTCTGCTGTGTGGTGCTGCCTCTTTTCCCCTTAGTCAGTGTCAGTAAGCTCTGGAATTCAAATCCCTTTTAGTGATGGCCTAATTAGACATGTGGATGTAAATAGTAATAAGGCATCCCAGAGCCTCTAAGTGAATTGATGATCGATGTAGGATTATTTGTGCCAATGTCGTTATAATTTAGGAATAAGATTTTGCTTTTGATTTGTTACCGCTTTGAGATTCTGATTTTTGCTTAGATCTCTCTTAATTGTCCACTTAGATAAGGAAGCCATTACGGTCACTCCACTGCCATGTGTGCGACTCCTGTGTGGCTCGGTATGATCAACATTGCCTGTGGACTGGACGGTGCATCGGTGAGAGGCTCAAGTTTCCATTTACCATTTTGAAGTTCAGCTCTCTTTAGTTATGTGTGTGACTCAGAAAAAGTGGAAAGCATGTAAGGGGTCCACTCTTGCTTGTCAGAGAATCAGCTTTGTGGTCTAACACCTTTGGAACACTGACTCTTGATGTTAATAATAATAATTAATGTCATTTGTATAGTATTTTAACATGTATAAAGTACCTTCATATATAGTATCCTTTTTGAACATCAGAGGTTGGTATTATTACCTCCATTTTAGAGTTGAAAAAATATTAAAGGTTAAATTATTTGCTTGAGATCACTTTAGTAGTGCCAGTCTTCCACTCTAGATACCATGTCTTTTCCATATTTTGTGTCTTGTCCCTTTTATTCACCTTCTCTACTTGCCTCTAAGGCTCAGGTAGGTGCTAGAACCAGAGATGGCAGGGGTCTGGGGATTGCCTTCCACCCAGGCAGTGTTCTGATCTGAAGCCCTGGGTTTCCTCCGAGCCGTCACAGTAAAAGCCAGGGCTTTATTATGAGGAACTTCAGAGGAACTATGGTCACGGGTCTTCAGGGGAGGCTATGCATGTATAATCTTGATGAACAAAAGGCTGCCTCAGCTCAGGCAGCTTTCCTTGGTGCATTTTGATGTTCTCCACTGTTCCTAGAGAACAGGTGAAGAGAGAATTCCTGGGCTTCTGGGCTTCGTGTACCCCATCCCACCATAGAGATGAGATGATTGGCATTATAGCAGGCACCTTTGAATGGCAGTGGGAAAACAATGGGATGAGGCCACATATTTTTATCACATTGCGTTTACGTAGTGTTTTCGTATATATCATCCTGTTTGGTTGCCACAGGCCTGTGAAGTAGACAGAAGAGAGGTTTTCCCCATATTAAAAGTGAGGACACTGAATCAGAGAAGTTAAATGATGTACCTGTAGTCACACAGCTTGTCGTTCGTAAATCTGGGTCTCCTGATTCCAGTGGGTGTTGCTCCTTCTGCTGGGCTTTGCTACCTCAGGAGGAGGTGGGAATGTGATGGTGGCTAAGGAGCTTTTGTGTCATCAGCATCAAAATGCTGCCGTCTCCAGCATCAAGGGGGCAGCGTGTGCAAGAGTGGAGCTTGGTTGCCCGGCCCCCTCACCCCTTCTTTGCTTCTGTAGGCCTTTCTCAGGCCGCAGGTTGCCCCTCTTTTGCTGTGTCAGTCTCCTGCAATATATCTGTTGCCCCTCAGATTTGTTTTCTCTGTTCCCCTGATTAAGTCAGTACTTGATGTCCAGAAGTTGTACTTATATAAACTTATTACACGGAAGGAAGGAAGAGACAGGGTATGACTTGCCCCAAATCCTGCCTCCTCCCCTCCCTCCAATGCTGTATAGGCCATCCTAGAGCTGTATTTGCTCTATCCAAAAAAGAAGTGTCTTCTTTTAGGTAGGTAATGAATAAATATTAGTTTAGTGAACATGGACAATTGAACATGACATATCAGAGCTGTTTGGTTTGGGTTTAATGGTATTTAAAAGCAAAACAACTGCTTATTTCTTTTTTACTTTGGTGAAGGCTTTTGACAGGGAAGTGGTTTAATAAGGTCTTGATCTGGAAAATCATTGGAAGAAAGTATTAAACATGTTTTTCTTTTTGATGTAGGTTTTGGCAACCATCATTATTACATATTCTTCTTATTTTTCCTTTCCATCGTGTGTGACTGGATTATATATGAATCTTTCATCTGTAAGTATAAATTTTTCTTATAGCAAACTTATGCACCTGCACTCACATATACTTTTTCTTGTAAACTCTTGTATCTCACATTCCGGCTGGATGACTATAAACCATACCCTAATAAAAACGAAACAAATGTCTCTGAGACTCTCTCAGCATTGGGAAGCTGCAGGAAGTGCTAGAAGAGGTTAGTTGTCGGTAGTTTGGAAGAGATTCTACTCTAAAGTGACCTTGATAAATTTGAGAAGTGGTCAGAAATAGAGATTGATTTAAGGTAAGTGCAGATTTATCCCCCAGTGAAATGAGTAAAAATCAGGTAGGTGTTCAAGTACAAAGCAAGGGAAGTGATAAGTAAATAAGCTAGGAAAAAAAAAACGTTGGTGCTAGAGAGGTTGTGGGAGGGAGGTGGAGGTGGTCACAGTAATTAAGGAACAAAACTGAAAGCTCATGCCATTTGACAGATGTCAAGTCACAACTTAGAACTGATGGGAAAACAGTAACAATGATCGAAAGGTCGGAAATAATAACTTGGAAGAAAACACTAGCTCACTTATTCTGCATCCCTGAGAAAGGCAAATAACTTTTCATCAGCAGTGCAGAAGGGCGTTGAGGGGGTCTCATGTAGGGAGTGACGTTGAGCTGTTCCAAGGTGAGTGACTAAGAACAGGGTTTAAATTGAAGCAGGGAGGATTTTGGTTAGCTCTTAAGAATTGCATGACTATGCTTTTCAGACCTTGGAATAGGTTACCTAACCAGAAACACTGTGCTTGTAGTTTATTTTGACTTTATTTGTTTAACTGTTTATTATTCATTTATTCTGAAGGTTTTAGGAGAATTTGGATCTAGAGGCAGAGGCTTCGCTACTGATCTGTTTCCATCCACCCTCCTGTTGTATTCATGCTTAAGTCTTAGATTTTGCCAGTAGAATAATACTAGTTTGTTGCTTGAGCTAAAATCTGAAATGATTCAGGAAGACGTGGAAAGTTTTTTCCTACAATTTTTCTTTTCCCCTTAGCATCCCAAGTCCCACCGCACCTTACACTCCCCACCCCACTCACCCACTGGCTTTCTCTAATTTAAACTTTGTTTAGTTTTTGAAAGACAGTTCCTCCTGTGCTGTCCCCAGCCTCCCAGATCTCTTCTCCAGAAACATCCAGTATTACAAGTTTTGTTTTGTTTAGGGTTTCATGTTTAGAGATTGTTAATTAAAATCTACGAAATGATCTATTTTTAGCCCTGCCGTAGGCATGGAGGGGGTCTCAGTTACCTTGTCAGCCCTTCTCCGTACCAGACACCTTTGGTGTCTCTGATCACTAGGGAGTGCTTTCGTAGCTCACTGTAACTGCCACCATCTCAAATGGACCTAAGTCAGAAGGTTGTGATCCCTGATCTCAGTTCTTGTCAAAGGCCATCAGAAGTCCTAAGCATTGAAATTTTAAAACCTCTTAGATTATGTCCTGTGGTGTAAGAAATAAAAGATTTTTTTGACAGCGCTGCTTTCTGTCGAAAGAGCTGCCTTTTTAAGGCCTGAGAATAAAGCATATTCCTGGAAAACCTTTTTAAGCTGGCCCATGGACCAACTTGTCCCTTGGACTTGATCCTCGGGGAGAGGAGCCAGATTTTACACCACTCTTGTCTCTCCCCATTCTCTCTCTTCACTAAAAATAGTCATCTTTGTGTGGTGGCTATGTCCAGCATACAACTGTATTGATAAGGACAGAAGTAATTTTCCATCACATTCATTCTTTCCAAGTTGCTTCCTTATTACATGCGTTTGGTTCTTCCCTCCTCTTTGTCTTTATTCTCTGGCTCTGAACCAATTTTTGTATCACGTTTTTTTGTTTCTTAGGAACAGTCCCACCTTACATTTACTAACAGCTGTATAGACTAGCTGAACATGTTTTGTTACTTTTATCCCATTTATATTCTGACAGTATTTCTTTACACCGAATGCACGCATCCTGTCATTTATCGTTATTTCACAGACGGCAAAAACGAACTTGTGCTCCATTTTTCTAATGAGGCCTCATTGTCATCCCACCTCCTTTGTTTCTCATTAACGCTCCTGGTGCCAGAATGCTGCTGTGCACCCTCATCCTCCTCGTGGGATCCGGTTCCAGCTACTCTGACTCTGTGCAGCCTCCATGCATTTCCCCTTTTGTGAGGTCTGTTTTCAGGGTGGACAGTAAGTCACTCAAAGTGTCAGCATCCCGCAAGTTACAGGGAGAAAGATTTTAGATCATTGTTAGAAAGAACATTGTAACTGTCAGAGTTGTTTGAAGATGAAAATGATTGACCTGGAGCAATATGCGTTCCCTATCATTAGCCAGTGACCACCTGATAAGAATGTATTGTTAGTACATATTAAAGTGTTATATTGCATAACATAATGTATGTGGCCATTTGCAGCCATATCTTTGATAAATCTGAAATCAGTCCTATGAAAATTTCCATTCAAAGTCATGCTGTGTTATCAAAAAAATTCCCAGAAGGGAGCAGTAGAAATCCATAAGCTGAAAGAAAGTAGATACCCTTTCCCACTCAGCAGCTGTTTCCTCTGCCTGCTGTTGGAAATGATATTCTTTTTTTTGTTATGTCAGGTACATGGAATGCATCTTTCTTTGCAGTCCTAATGAGAAGCTCTAAAGAAAGTGTAATTTACCTTAAGTTTTTTTACCTTGATTGTTACTCTATGATGATTGCCCTTAGAATTCTTCTGGCATATATTCATGAAAGATCGTTGGAAATCAAATGAGACTCAAAAAGAAAAAATGGACAGACAGTTGATAGTTAAGTCATGGACTCATTTTCTTCCTGTCCCAGGAGCTCTTAAGTGCTGCTTTGGGAAAATGTCTGAAACTACTTATCAAATTGTCAGAGGCATTTATGAAACCTCAAGGTGCAAATCTACACAATTCTTATTTCCTTGTCCTTTATGAATGCTCATGATGCCTGTTTAAAGTCATTGGTTTTACATAACCTTGAAGATCTGTTCCCTTATTTCTGCTGCTTCCTACCTGTGTTCTTACTGCTGCTCTTGGCTGTGGTTAGGGGGTCAATATCATGAAGACCATAGTGAAGGCCTCACTTTTGATTGGCATGTAAATAGATGTTCCTGGGGAAAAACTGAGCTGCGACCATATGAATCTTGTTCTCTGTTCTTTTCCTAGGGGTGTCTGACTCATGAGTTCTCTCACCTGGCTTTTCTACCCCTGCAGGATTAATTATGGTCCCGGTGCAGAAGTACACCCAGTAACTGCATGCTGTAGGCTGTGGTCCAGTGGTATCTAGGTGCTTATAGGATTTCTTGTGCCCACAGGAATGGCCTGTTGATCTGAACCCTTAGTAAGAGTTTATATTCTGTTCTGTAATAGACCCTTATCTTGCTGTGACATGGATACGATAGAGAATTTTCTAGGACAAATGTTTATTAAATATATAATCATTCCCAGTTATCAAGTCCTTGAACAATTAACTTCTGGCCAGTGTATTTTATACTGAATATGCTAATTTTAGTGATGATTTTATAGACCTTTTTTGCTTTTATTCCCTCATTGCCAACTACCAATGCAGTATTATCATGGCCTTAACAGTGAGGTATCTTTTTTTTTTAATCTTTGTTGAGCTGACATTTATTTGGAAGATAAAATCTTAAAGTTGAGTTCTGATCTGTGCCATCATGTCTTACTTTCTCTTCTCCCTAAACAGAACTGCAGTGATTTTTATCTTCTTGAGGAATGATCACTAGTTTGTTGCCTTTTTAAATAATGGGTTCCTTTTTTGTGAATTCACAGATTGGTCAAATCATTGTGTCACAACATTCAAAGCAGATGGACTGTGGACCTACCTCAATCAGATCGTGGCCTGTTCCCCTTGGGTCGTATATATCTTCACGTTAGCAACTTTCCATTTCTCATGGTCAACATTTTTATTACTAACTCAGCTCTTTCAGGTATTTATCTTCTTATAATGCCTTTGAGTAAAATTTCCAATACCCCATAGTGAGATAGAAAGACTAGAATTTCAAATCAGAAGACTTAGACTTGAGTTCCACTTCTGTCACTTACTCTGTGGGTCTGGGCATGTCATTTGACTCCCGAATTTCAGTTTCCTTGTCTGTAAAATGGGGATAATAATGCCTGTCTACTCTCGCAGGGTGGTTTAAAGGTTAGAGTAATAAGGTGTTAGTGTAGCCCTAGGATTTATCTAATCTGACCTCTTTTACAGATAGAGGTACAGAGAGGTGAATTGAATTGCTCAAGGTCACCCAGTGAGTGGCAAAATCAGAACTGGAAACTTAGGTCTTCTGACAGTTCATTTCAAGGGGTTTTTCCATCATATAATTAAATTATATGGCGTATGAAAGCATGGTATGAACTGTAAAGCATTGTGCAAATGCGAGATGATTATGTTCCCTCACTTTTCCCAGCCCTGTTTGTTATCCTTCTTATTATGCAGTACTTAAGTGGATGGAAGTGGGGAAGAAATGAAAGATGTATCACTAACCAACAGACATGGTAATTACGCTTGCAGAGTAGGTCGTGACCGTTAGAAAGCTCACGCTCTGGGGCAGTAGCCACCACCTTCAGCTTTCTGTGACGCTCCTGTCCCCTCCCTGCTGCCTGCCTTCGCTTACGAGCATAACCTCATTCTCATTGTTGCTACGGCCTGCCCCCGTGGAATAGACAGCCGTGATCATCTGAGCTGGTTATTGCCAGAGCTCAGATCATTAGAGCATTACTCAGCAAAAGCAAGATGTATTCCATTTTTATGGGAGAGTAACCAATTCTGCAATAATAATAAAAAATAAAGTAAGAAAAAGGGGGGAAAAGGCTAAGGAAAGGAATTAAGCTAATAATACTGGCTGAACTGAGGTTTCTGAATAATACCTGTCCTAGTCTCCTGTCTGACATCTACAGACTCAGGCAGTAAGAATGGATATTAGCATCAATGATTATTAATATTATAATCATTTGTAATACCTCATATTTATATATGCTTTACGTATTCCAAAGCACTTTCCCGTCAATGGCCTCACAGACATTTGAGATGGAGTCTGTGCCAAAGTCGTGTTTCCATTTTATGGATGAGAAAACTAAACCTAAGAGATGTTGAGCGCCTTGCTTATGGCCATAGGGCTCAGTCAGAGGTGGAGTTAGAAGCAGAACCTAAGATTTGGGACATCAGTTCTAATTCTCTTTCTTCTTTCCTGGACTCTTAGAATAAGTACATTTGAGGCTATAATATCTTTACTTTTTAAAAGAAAGTTTGTTTATACTCTCTGAGGCAGGAGAGTGGACTCAAAATTTTGGATAGTTTTCAAAAACAGGAATTCAGAGTAAAGTTGTTTTCTTAATAAACAAGACAGTCCAGTTATTTAAAGCCTTTCGTTTCCTGAGTGCTCAGGTGAGTCATGGTTTTGACCGTAGGGAGTCAGACTGAGCATATAGATGGCTGGCAAGGACCGTGGGCTTTATTCTCACACTGACTGAGGTGTCCGCCCCAGTTCTGCCACTTTCTAAGCTGTGTGGCCTTGGACCAGTTACTTCATCTCTGTCAGCCTGTGCACTGAATCATTTTAAATATCTTATCACAAATCCTTAGAGAATCCGATGAGGATGCTGTGATAATCTCTGTCTTACAGGTAAGGAACTTGATGTTTGAATTATTTTGAGGATTAGGTGAGATAGCTTAGTGAAAAATACTGGTTTTAATGATTTGAGAGTTTTTAAAGTTACCTTAATTCTTACACTTCCCCAAATTTATGGATTTAAATGTTCTTCACTTCAGATTAACTTTTTTATTTGGCCCTTTTCAAAGAGATACTAAGAAGCGTATAGAGGTTGAGATAATTGCATTAATGCTGACCTTATGTTGTTTGATTCACCTGGAAGTTGAATGCTGAATGTGTTGAGAGTCTAAACATGGCCGTAAGCCACAGCTTGAATTACTAAAGCAATCATTTCACGACTGAGTCAATGCACTCTGCTTTCTTGAAGGTTAATAAAAGTCAGACAATAAAAAAAAAAAGAATTGCCCAGCTACTGGATTTACATAGGAGTCTTGTTTTGAGCTGCTCTGTCCTTGCCCTCACCGTGATCATTGGTTAGCAGTCCAGGTGATGTTGCCTTTAGGGGAGAACTGAATGTTTGCCAGTGTCCTGTGATGCGATGCCAAGAGTGATGAGCCTCGATGTGGTAGTGTTTTTCATGTACCTTCCCACCTTCATTTTCAGATTGCTTTTCTGGGCCTGACCTCTCATGAGAGAACCAGCCTGCTGAAGCAGAGCAGGCACATGAAACAGACATTGTCCCTCAGGAGGACCCCATACAAGTAAGTGGGACCTATTCTGCCCACTGAGCCGGTGGAAGGTGCTGGCCTCGCCATTGGTTTCCCGACCTAGTGTCACCACCCACAGCCCTGCTGCCATCCTCTAACTGGCTGACGGAGTTGAACCTCTTCTTTCTTGGAAGCCTCAGTGACAGGAGATGAGTGGTAAGGTCATGAGCCCCAAGGTGGTAAGATTTAGTCTGCTGGACTCAGCACAAACAGTAAGTGACTTTGAAGTTTTGCCAAGATGGGAGATCTCTTCAGTCAAGCCACATGGTCACAAGGTTGCATATTGCTGGCATGAAGTCAGCGTGAGATAACTAAGCACGTGGCTGAGAAAGCCAGCCACGGGGCTCTCTGTAGAAAGCGTTAGATTGTGAGCTTTGCCAGGATTTTCAACCTGACTTTCTATCACCAGTAATTCTTTTAGCTCGATGTTTAAAGTGCCCACCTGTGTCAGGGAAGAGTTACTTTTTCAGGTTTGGGATATGTTTTCCCCAGAGCACTGGTTGTGTAAAACCTGTCCCCAGCTGAAAATGAGAGTGTTTGTAGGATTGCCGTCATCTTATGAGATGAGAGATCAGGGTTTGAAGCTTATCTTCCTGTCAGATATGTCGGGATCTTGGAGGCTGAGAGCGCTGCAGAGGTGACCCAGTGCCCTCTAGGGATTTGCCTGCTCACGGCATATCTCATGAGCAGTCTATTTTAAAGCACACTCACGGTACAAGATGAAACTGTTAGGCTGTTAGACAAGGAAATCAGAGCCTGGGATATGACTATGATGTGTGTTTAGAGGAGAGAAATTGACTTAATTGGGAAGAGACGGCCAAAGTGATGGAGTGTAGAGAGTCGTGTTAAGCTTGTGATGATTGTTTCAGACTGGCAGTGATAATAAAATCCCTTTCTCAGTGACTTAACCGGAGGAATATTTACTCCACCGAAGTACGGACCTCTTTGTGACAGAGGTGGAATTTTAAGCTGAGCCTTGAAAGGTGTGGGGTGGGGAGCAGGAAGGAAGGGCATCCCGAGCCCTGGAGAAGTGTCTGAATAAAGGGCCAGAGGTGAGAGAGTTGGGGCGTTTTGGGGAATTGCTAAGACATGGCAGCATTACTGGAGGAACTAAAGGTAAAGCCTTGGAGCCACTTTGAAACTAGCTTCCAAAGATTTGTCTTATTGTCTTCCCCTAAGTTACTTTTACTCACTAGCCAGCTCTTGAACTGGGCCCTGTCGGTCCCCAGCATGCCTCCCTGCTTCCACCCCATCAGTTCCGTGTGGGCAACCCCCTGCCTGGGAAGCTACCTTCTTAGAAGCCTTGGAAGTTTCTTGACCACTCTCAGTAACCAGCAGCAGTGGCACATGCATCCTCACACACAGATGTGTTCCGATGTGTTTAAGACGTTGGGTTAGGCACTTGAAAGATGGGGCATATGCCTAAAAATGAATATTCATGATAACTGGAACAGACAGTAGCATTCAGGAATTTAATGGAGGAAAAAATGATGCTGAAGATATGTAGTCAGGAAGGCTCCAAAGGGGAAGTGGGCCTTGACCTAGGCCTTGAGAACTGGTAGGGCTTAAAAGGATAAGGGTGTTACCTGATGGAAGAGTAGGGGAGTGTGGGTTCCAGGGTAGAAGAATGGCCCATGCAGTTGTGATCATGGGAGAAATAAAGCCAGAGTAGCTATAACAAAAGATGAGTTTGGAGCATCAATACCCGAGGAGTCCTGGGCTTTAGTGTATAGGGCTGTGAGTACAAAGATGAGGGATTTGGCTTTGAGCCTCTGGGCAGAGGAATGTTGTTAAAGGGTTTTGACTGGGAGGTTAGGGGCTATGAATATATCAGGTGTTTGGAGGACCAGTCTCCAGTATGTAGGATGAATTAGAAGGAATTGAGACAGAGACACCATTTAGAGTTTCTTAGAATTCGAAGAATCCCATCTTGTTGATCATAGTTTTTCTGGCCTGTCTGTCCTTTGAGATAGTCCAAGTCTGAATTAGAGCAGTGGGAATGGAAAGAAAGAAACTTAATGGTGGCAGTGACTGTTCTAGTGAGTGGGGACCCAAAATGAACTTGAGTTGCTGGGCACAAGCCAGGGAATCTCAAAATAGGGATTCAGGTCCAGAAATGGAACTGGGCTTCAGTTTTAAGGGCCATAAATTCAAGAACTGTCTGATTCACCTCTAGATTGCTGCAGGATCTTGGAAGGATGTATACTGTAAATTCTCAGTGAATGTTTATGTTTGAATGAATGTTTGTCAAATGCTAACAGGAAATGTAGTAAGACGTGTTCTCTTTCTTTCTTGGCAGCCTTGGGTTCACACAGAACCTCGCGGATTTCTTTCAGTGTGGCTGCTTTGGCTTGGTCAAGCCCTGTGCAGTAGACTGGACGTCACAGTACACCATGGTCTTTCACCCAGCTAAGGAGAAGGTTCTTCGCTCAGTGTGAAGAAAAGCAACCCACAGCTCTCACTCTGATTTGTTTGTATTTATGTTGATGCCCTGTGGTCTGCAAGTGCAGTGAAGATTTAGAGTTCACCTAATCCCAAAGGAAAACACAGGTGGTTTTTAAAGCATTTGGTAAAAACAGAAGTTCTCGAGAAAGGCTTACACTTTTTCAGACTTAGTAAGATGGACTGTTTCTGAACAATCTTGGCAGACATCTAAAAAAAAAAACTTTTATATTTTTCACAAGAAAATGCAAGTTCCTTTTTTTTTTTTTTTTGGAGATAATATTCACCAATTACGGAGAAAATGTGGTATTTTCAGATACTTTTATTGGCTGTTTCAAAATAGTATTATTCTTTAAACTTGTAATTTTTGATAAATTATTTGTCTTTGTTTTATCTATAAATATGTAAAAAAATATTTAAATAGATGTACCTGTTTTGCTTTCACGCTTAATAAAAATTTTTTTTTGTAGTTGAGACTTAGTTTCTGACACTTGACACTTCTTGAATCTTAAATTGAGAAAAGGTATATATAGGATGTGAAGAAAAATTCCCAAATCCCAGGAATGAGCTGAGATCACTGTTAGTAGCAATAACAAGATTTAATTTTGTTTTCCGTTTTGCTTAGAAAATTGAACGGGAAATCTTAAAGATTAATTACAATTTTTACTTAGTACCCCTAAAACATTCGACTGGTGTGATTGTAATTGCTCATTTTCTTTGTTCTGGAAGAAATGCTAATTCAACTTGAACTCGTGTGTGTGTGTGTGTGTGTGTGTGTGTGCGCGCGCGTGTGTGTGTGTGTGTGTGTGTGTGTGTGCGCGCCCCTAGACATGCATGGCACCTTCCCGCTGAAAACCCCTCCTTAGGTTCCCATTGCGCTAAAATTCTTATCATGTCCAGCTGGCCCTGAATGATAGCGCCTATTTTGTTTACCATCTTGTTTTGGACCACAGTTTGTACTCTAATGGCATAGACCTTTCAGTTCCTCAAAGACCTGTTCTCCTTTTTTCTACAGAGGCTTTGAGATAAGGAAACTAAAGCCTAAAGAAGTTTGTATTTTCTTCAAGGTCAAATGGATACCAAGTGGGCTACCCACTCTGAGGTCCCAGCCTCCTAGAATACCACCTGACACGTATGTGTTCAATAAATATTTGAATGAATTTGTTGTATGAATGCAGGGTTTTAAAGCAGTACATGATGTGATCACAATTGTGGCTTGAAGACTGATTCTCATTTAAGGGACAGAAGGACTTTTTCTCTCTCCCTTCCTTTCCCACCAACACCCGCCAAGTAAATATTCTCAAATTGTGGTCCATAGACCAGTTAGATCAGAGTCACAGGGACAGGGCAGGGGCCTGGGGCTCACTTGTTTAAAATTCAAATTCCCAGAGCCACTGTATTGCAGCACACCTAATTGATATGTAACATGGAAAGCACATTTCATTCATTTTTAAATTATTCCACAAATATTTATGGAGCATCATGCTAGGTGTTGCAGGCCATAAAACATTTAATTGGGCATACTAATCATGGCATTTACAGTCTAGAGGGGAAGCTAGGATACATGAAACTATAGTATAATGTAGAAAATACTAAAAGCTATAAGAGGGGTGCAAATTAAATACGGTTAGAGTTTAGAGGTTGGGGAGAGCCTCGGTGGGTGTAATCAAGGAAGTGTTTATGGATGATAGGGCATTAGAAAGGGTTTTCAGTGATACTGAGTTTGGAAATGGGGAGTTGGAAGTGAAAGGCATTCAGATGGAGAGAACTCTATGAGTAAAGACAACGGGAAAGTCTAAAGTATAGTCAGAACAATGACAGCCTGGGTCTATAGGATGTTGGAAGTGGGGAGCTTGGTTAATAAGTTGGAAAGGTGGACGGGGGCTAGATCACCAGGGGCATTGAACGATGTTAAGGGAAGGAACTGTAAGATTAAAGTGAGCAATAAGGAACTATTTCTTTACCCTTGTAGGTAAAAGTTCTTGAAAACCTTGTCAATATCTCCAAGTCCTCTCTCCCATCCTCCTCCTAACCCATCTGCAGTCAGGCTTTCACCTCCAGCACCTCATGGAAACTGCTCTTGTCAAGCACACCGGTGTCTTCTGTGTTGCTAAATTGCGTGTCAGCTCCAAGTCCATCGTACAGAACCCACCAGCAGCATCTGACAGGTGCTTCCTTAATATACTTTCCTCACCTGGCCTCCAGGAGAGCACCCCTGAGTTTCCTCCTCCTCTCGCTGGTTGCTCTTGAGAGCCTAACATCTCCTTTGCTGTTTTTCCGCCGCCCCTACCATTTAATTGTGGAATGTCCCAGAGGCGACTCCTTGATCTTCTTGCCCTTTATCTAAACTCACTTCCTCTTCCTTTATAATCTCATCGGATTGTGTAGTGACGTATACCATCTATGTGCCCAAACGCACCAGGTTGTTAACTCCAGTTCGGACTTCCTTCTCAAACTCCAGACTGTGTACTTGACATACCCACTTAAACATCTATAGACATATTAAATTTAACTTGTCCAAATTGAAACTGAACTTCTGATTTCTACCCTAGCCCCATGTGCACAAATAAAACATAGATTTTAAAAATCGATTAAAAATAAAACATACAATACATTTTAAAGTAAATGAATAAAAAATACACAACCCTGTTCCCTACCCTCAGTGTTCCCCATATCAGTTGATCAGAAACTCCATCCTTTCCATTACTCAGGCCAAAACCTTAGAATCTTTTCTTGATAACTTACTTTTTCTCGTAATACCACAGATTCATTTCTTTGAGAAATCCTACTGGCTCTGTCTTCAAAATATATCCAGAATTGAATCCTTTTGGCCACCATTGCTGCTGTAGTCCTGAGTTACCAGCGCTTCTTGCCTGGATTACTACAGCTTTCTTATTTGGTCTCCTTGCTTCTACCCTCACCCTGTTACAAGCAGTGGGGTGATCCTCGTACAAAGCAGATTGAATGACGTCACTCCTGGGCTCAGGAACCCTCCAGTGGCTCTTCATTTCACCAGAGGAAGAGCCGAAGCCCTGACAGTAGCCTGCAGGACCCTATAGGATCTGACCGCTTCTCTTGCTTTTCGCCTTGCTGATCCCACATACCTCCCAGGCATGCTTCTGCCTCAGACCTTTCCCTGCCTGTTCTCTCTGCCTAGACTGCTGTAACCCCAGAAATCCATAGTGCCTTTCCTCACAGCTTTCTTTGAAATGTCGGTTTCTCAATGAGGCCTACCCTCATCCACATTTTGGAAGTTGTAACATCCGTTTCTTTCTTTTTTTTTTTTTTTTTTGCTGTATGCGGGCCTCTCACTGTTGTGGCCTCTCCCGTTGCGGAGCACAGGCTCCGGACGCACAGGCTCAGCGGCCATGACTCACGGGCCCAGCCACTCCGTGGCATGTGGGATCTTCCCGGACCGGGGCATGAACCGTGTCCCCTGCATCGGCAGGCGGACTCTCAACCACTGCGCCACCAGGGAAGCCCGTAACATCCTTTTCTTGCCCTTTTCCTCTTCTTTACCCTACGCTACCTTTTCCCCCATAGCACTTAACCACCTTCTGACATACTGTGTGATTTATTTATTGTCTACTGCATACTGTCTCCCTCTCCATCCTGTCAGATTATAAGGTCCATGAGGGATCTTTGTTCTGTTCACTGATGTATCCCAAGCACCTAAAATACTGTCTAACGCGTAGTATGTGTTCAATAAATATTTGCATGAATCTGCTGAATAAGTCTGTTGAGTGGAATTGAGAGATTTTAAGCAGAACACGATGTGATCAGAGTTGTGTTGAAGGCTGATTCTCAGTCTGGGGGCAAGTGGACTTTTTCAAGTTATATCCTCTTGTTTTCTCACCAACCCCTGCCAAGTTAGTGTTCTCAAATTGTGGTCCACAGACCATTCACATCAGAATCAGGGGCTGGGGGGTGGGTGTGGAGGGTGGTGTCCAGGGATAATGTGTTTGCAATTCAAATTTCTCATCTCAGACCTTTTGAATCAGTCTCTCAGAAGAGAGTCCTGGAGTCTGAATTTTGTCAGGTTCCCCAGATGCTCTTACATGTATGTGCTACAGTTTGAGAATCACTTACTTTGGGAATTGCACTCCCATTATCCTATTGTGGCTTTTCCCTCGGGTATATGTAGGTGTGAAAGGCACCCTGGGTATGCATCCTGGATATGTCCGTTATAAGCTACTTTCATCTCTGGGCACACGAGTTAGCTTTCTGGTGCCTCCGTTTCCTTATTTGTATTGTGGGTAATATTGTGGGGTGTATACACCTCCAGGTGCTGTTAAGAGGATTAGATGAGTTCATACATTGAAAGTGCTTAGAATTGGCACATAGTAAGGGCTCAATAAATGCTGGCTATTCAGAAATCTTTGGAAAATTGACCAGAGAGAGAGAAGCTAGTGGTAGGGAAATGTGCCACATCTTCCCCTTCTACTCTGCGTTGTGTGTCTGGGCTAGGACTCCGAAAATTACAGTCTCCTTGTCAGCCGACTTTCCGTTAAATTCTGCCAGTAGACTGGAAGCAGGAGGGGAGAAGGGACTTACTCCATCCTACTTGCCAGCTGTTCCCCTCAGTGCTCTTCAAACAATGGCCCTTCACCCCGACAATGACAGTTGGAATCAGTGTCCAGCTATTTCCCTAGATCAGCTCCATGGTGCCCCTTAGAAGCACCAGCAGTTAGGCAGGGCGCTCTCCTCAGAGGTCTGACTCCTAGCCCCCCGGAGAGCTGTCCTTGAGGCATGTAAATGAGGATACCCCCATCTCTTCTCTTTGTTTCCCCAGCCCCAGGGGTGGTGTAGCTACTTGCTGCAGTTTGTATCTCTGTGTTAAGTCAGTGTGTCCCTTGTTACTTTTTCAAAAATTTTAGCACCAATTTCCTCTATTATTTTCTCTCTTAAAAAACAAAACTAGTGTGATTTCTGTTTTTCTGACTGGACCCTGACAGATAAAAAATGTTAGAGGTAAACTTTTAGTTGTGGTCTAGGCAACCAGTAGTGAAGGCACAGGAGGGAAGGGCAGGCCCCGTTGCTGACTGAGGCAGAGGAGGAGTCAAGGATGGCTTTGCAGTGTTGAACCCAGTGAATGAGGGGGCGGTGGTGCTGTTCTGAGAAGTAAAGGAAACAGTGTGGAGAGACTGGGTGGTGAGTTTGGTAGTTGGGGCCTGTTTGAGATACTTAAAGCTATCCAGTGGAACAGTTAAGACAGCTGGAAGGAGGCCAGGGCATGGATGGGAGTCACCGGCACAGGGATGAGATTGTCACAGGAGACACCTAGAAAAATGAGATGAAAATGAAAAGGGAGTTCCCCTCCCCAAATGGGAAGATCAATTCTAAAAATAGACCAAAGATGAAAACCAATGCAAACAAAAAAAAAGTGAGAGAGGAGAAGGGCAGGAATGTGACCTTATGGAACATGGATCTAGGGAGCTGGAGAGGAAAGGGAGGGGGCTGGGAGGAGGTTGGGTATGAGGGCAGTCGGGAGACGGAGTCATAGAATTCAAGGAGAGGAACTAATTTCAGAGAGAAAGCAGTGGTCAGGAGTGAAGGCAGGGCTGAGAAGAGCAACTGAGGAGAGACCGGAGAGTTTGTGCTCAGGAGGTGCGGCGGTGTGGCGGCATGGGGGGATCGGAAGCCAGATGCCGAGGTGCTAAGGAATAAATGGGACCTAGTCTTACAGTTTGGCTCTGAAAGGAGAGGGGAGAAGGCAGTAGCTTGGAGGTAATAGCAGGGCTTTGTTTCTGTTTTGTTTTAAAGTCAAAGCAAGCCCAGTCGTGTGACTCGTATCACCATGCCGTAACTTCATTCCTTTTCCCAAATGCCTGTATCGTCACATTGGAGAGCACACATTTGAATTGATCTCACAAACAGTAGGCAAAATCCTGATGCTGCTCCCTGCGACTTAAATGAACGGGATGGACACTGATAGCAGCTCTCTTGGATGCAGCACATCCACTATTTCAGGTGCACGTTAGTCAAGGAAGTTAACACGATAGTAAACATCCCCCAAATCTCGGTGACCTAACACAACATCAGACTTATTTCTCCTTCTTGTCACAGTCCATTTAGAATTAGCAGGTGTTCTTCCATGCAGGGACCCACGCTCCTTCCCAATTAATGGCTCCACCATTTCCTAGGGCCTCAGTGTCCACTGGGCCTTCTGTATCCACAGATGTGCAAAGAGAGAGTGGAGACTTTTCTGGGGGTCTAGGGGGCCGGGCCTCCATTGGCCAACTCAGCATGTGTCCTGGTCACTGGTAGGGAGGCTGGGAAATGCAGTAGAAGAGTGTGCCCAGGAAGCAGAGGAGAAACACAGACACTGCTGAACCACAATAAGGTTCTTTGTTTTGTTTTTCATTTCCAAGCCCCTCCACTCCCGTATATAATAATCCCTTCTTTTATATTCTAGTAGAATTTGCGTTTAGTCCAGCCTACAGTCTCTCCCCCTTCACTCACTCCACAAATGTTTATTAAGTGCCTACTATTTTTCGAGCACTGTGAATACAAGTGTGTCACATTCTAACAAGGAGGCAGATGGGGGTTTAAAAATTTAATGCAATGAGATAAGTGCTGTGTTAATTATGTACTGGCTATGAGAATACAGAGGTGGATTAATTCTCCTCAGGTAGTTCAGGAATAGATTTTGCAGAGGAGATGGCATTTGACCTGTGACTTGATTACTAGGGGTTCACCAGGCTAAGGAGTTGGGAGGAGGTTCCATCTTCCTGACATTCCAGGCAAAAAAATAGCGTTCACAAAAGCATGATGGGGTGAGGGTACTTGTAGTATTTGGAAAGCTTCAGGTCTTTGAATGTAGCTGGGGCTTGTATGGAAGAGATTGTCTAAAGCTAAGTTGAATGGGTTAAGTCCAAGACCAATTCGTGAAAGTCCTTATATGACATATTGTTATGGGCAGAACTGTGCCCCCCATACCCCCAAACTCCTATGTCCAAGTCCTAACCCCCAGTATCTCAGAATGTGACTATAATTGGAGATAGGGTATTACAGAGATAATTAAGTTAAAACGAGGTGATTCAGGTGGTCCCTAATCCAGGATGACTCGTGTCCTTATAAGAAGAGGTAATTACAACACACACACATACAGAAAGGGAAGACCATGTGAAGACACAGGGAGAAGGCAGCCATCTACCAGCCAAGGAGAGACTTCAGAAGACAGCAACCCTGCTGACACCTTAATCTCAGATTTCTAGGCTCCGGAACTGTGAAAAAACGATTTGTGTTGTTTAAGCCACCTATTCCATGGTACTCTGTTATGGCAGCCGTAGCCGATTGATACACATACCGAAGAGTGGGCGTGGAGGAGTCAGAATCAGGGAGGCTTGGGGAATGAGGCAAGGGGGGATGTGGGAGAGGGCAGAGCTAAGGATGACTGAAGTTTTTTGCTTGTCTCCTGGGTGTGTGGTAAGTGGGGCTGGTAACTGAACTGCAGAGGAGGAATAGGTTGCACTGTCTGGTAGTCATTTCACATGTATCTTACCCCTCAGCAAGCCTGGAAGTCCCTAGTGTGGGGGACTTCCTAGTGAAGGGCCAAGGTAGCATATTGCTTTTAAAGTCAGTGCAGGTTAAAGGGGGTTTGGTTTAGTTAATTCATTTCATCCCTGGTGTTATTAATTGTTCGATCGACAATGATGGGATCTCTTATATAGCTCTGGGAAAAGGTTTACAAATTAAAAATACGTTGTCCTAGGCTTCCTTCCCCAGAGATGTGGAATGTACAATATTTCCATCCTCAGGCCGTTTGAGTGGAACTCAGTGGCTGAATTACCCCAGCGAGAGTCTCTAGGCAAGTAAAGCATATTTGTATATTATCTCTTTGAAAGTGGGATGGGACACAACCTCTGCCAGCTGTTTTTTTGTTGTTGTTTTTTTCTGAACCATTCTATTAATGCCAATCAGAGAGAGAAAATGATTAAATGTAATTGCATTTTGAGCATCAAAAAATAGATAGATAGATAAATAATGAAGTCAGTGCAAGGCCTTGTCCATGACAGCAAGTAAGCAACCCTGAATAAACGCTCATTTTAAAGAACACCTTTTTGGGACTTGGAGCTAGAAAAAGCCACGGTTTAGTCAAGTGTTTCACAATTTTTGTCAGTAGATTTTCGTTTGCTCTCATTTTCTGCAAATAATGGAGAAGTGCATGGTGGTGGGAGAAATGCTGTGGTTGTTAAAAGCAGAGGCGAGAAAATACACACGCTTGAGCCGTTGAGATCTCGCCGAGGAGGCAGAGGAAGACATTTTTAATTGGCTGCGTTTCATTCGTGAGTCAGGCAATCTGATGGAGGAGAAGTTTTAAGACAATTGCTAAACCTTAGGGAATTGTCCCAGAATAAAAGGAGATCATCCTCATGTTGTTTATAACACAGAAGCAAACTCCACGTTTTGTTGCCATTTCTGAGTTTTCACGAAATGTGTAATATTGCAAAGCCCATGATACGGACAGAAGGATCAGCTCGTCAACAGTTTTATTAGTTTGATTTTCCTTTGAGAATTTGCTACCATGTTGTCTGTTTCCTCCGGGACCCCCTGTTTTCTTCTCCATTAGCGCTAACTAGAAAGAAGCTTAGCCAACAGATTCTAGGAGACGCCTTCCCTTTGCCCGTGGCTTCCTCCTCCTCCTCACTCTTTCCACAGCTGACACCAAAATTCGTTACATCCTCTGCACAATTTTTTTTTAAACTATCTCTCTGTTTTTTTGAAAATTTCCCCCTATTTGAAAGAAAAGATCCAGAGACGTAGAAGTTACCACTTAAACTTTTATTTATGGCCTCTCCCACCCCAAGTATCGTAAATAATAAAGCATTTGTTACGGATTAGACTTTTAATAATTTTCTTCCAAAGATCTCTTCTAACTTCAGGTAAAGACTGTGATCACTTCTGAAGAGAAACACTGTCCAACTACCAACAAAAGGATGTTTGGGGAGGGGTTTCCATCTGGGTAGGATACTTGGCAAGTGCTTTAGGCCGATGAGAGACCTGAGAAACGGTGCACTTTTCACTCTTTCTTTTCCACTTGATGTGTAAGGCCCCCAAACCCAATACCTGTAGGGCCAAAATTTTTGGCATAGCAAACTGTGAACGAGAGAGAAGAGGACAGGGGAGAGAAGGGGTTGGTCAGCACCATCATTTCAGTTCCCTCTGTCTGAGCACAGTCCTTTTACCTGGGAGAGGCATCCTTTTGACAAATGTGTTTGTAAGTTAACTTTCAAACACATTGAACTGTATTTATTTTAGATCTGCTAATAAAACTGTTTATACTTCTTTGCACTTCCCTAGTTGTGTTCAGAGACATTTTCTCATTTGAGTCAACATAATCTGGCTGCCGACTGCCTGCCCAGCCTCATCCCCTCCTGCTTCCGCCTCCGCCTCCGCCTCCGCCTCCCTGCCTGCCCTTCAGATACACAAAACTGCTTGCAGTTCCTGGAACGAGCCATGATGGCCTGGCCTTGGTGCCTTTGCACTCACTGCTCCTTGTTCCTGGAACGCCCCCTCCCAAACCCACGTTCACCCTTCAAGGCCCAGAGGAAGCTTCTCTTCTAAGAAGCTTTCCCGACACCCCCAGCCAATCACTTGCCCCTTTTTGCGCCCTGCATTGTGTAGCATCCTCTCCTAGAGCTCGTACCACTTGAGAATGCAATTACTTCTCTATAGGTTGATCTCCCTACTGGCTGTGGCAACATTTTAGAATTTTATAGCCTGTGAATGCTGAGAACCCTCTGTACCCTCTACTGCCAGAAGAAGGCAGCCCCTGTCAGATAGTGCATCAGTTTCCATCCTGTCTCATCCTGGGAGAAGCTGGACCACCTACAGTCTTGATTAGTAGCGTCCTCCCCCTTGCCTCTCCCCAACTCTTACACACATTTGGGGATCCTGAGGCACCATGATTGAGTGAAAGGGTGGGAGGACCCCGCTGAGAAACAGAAAAGGCCTGGGAGAGGCTCTGAGGGTGAGGACACATTGCCCTGGCCCTAAAGCGTCCCTTATTCTTTGTAGCATCAGGAAGGAGCTAAGCCTCTATTGCCTCTCTGCAAGACAAAGGGATGATGGAGGCAGTTAGGGGCAGAGCTGTGAGGACCAGAAGGGAAACCAGCTTGTCAGTTCGCTTTCTGTGATCATGAAGTGATGTGCAACGTCAGAAACAGAAATGTCAGAAAGGAAGGAGGGAGAGAGCAAGGGAGGGAAGGAAGGGGGCTGGGAAAGAAGGAAGGGAGGGAGGGAGGAAGGAGATAGATGTGTCTTGATAAATTCAGGAGAGGCAGAACACAGTTCATCCGTGCACCCCGCAATGCTGTCACCCTTATCTGCCAGTCAAATGGACAGAGTGTTCAGGTTTTTGAAAGGAAATGTGATGTTTTTGTCCAGACCTAAGGCCTCTTCCAAGGCCAGTCAGGACACTGCTTCCTCCTTGTCCTCTATCCCCCCAGGTGCTCAGGAACCACTGGGCATCTGTAAGTATCAGGTCCCCCCAGATGTCCCTATGGAGGGGATCAGAGCTGGGTCAGGCGGGAGGTTACTTTCCCTTAGGTGGCTTTGCTCCCCATCCTGTGAGCTCAAACCTGGCTCAGGCTGAGAAGCCATGCCTCCGGGCAGACACAAGCCTCTCGGCAGGAACACAACTTCCCCTGCCAAGAACCCTCCCTGGGAAAACATCTCAAGAGAGTCTTCTCTGGAACCACTCACCTTTGCAATAAAGTTCCCCATCTTTGTCAGTAACGTTCGTGGACTCTAGACTCTTCCCACAGATAGCACAGCGAAAACAGGTCTTGTGCCAAGGCTGCAGGGCACAGGAGAACAGGCAGGTGGATATTTAGTAGGGCAGGCAGGGCATTTATTTCCGTGTTAAGTCCCCTGACCAGCAGCATGTAAAGGCATGCCCTTGTCTTAACAGTTCACCCACGTAATTGGCCCCCGGAATAATTATTCTGGCTACGGGCTTGGCCAGCGACTCTTAGGACCCCTAAAAACGAATAGATCAAGGTGATTTCCATATGTATTCCTTCAGAACAGACTAAATAGAATAGGGCTTCCCATTTCTAGAAGATCCAAAATACTGAAGAGAGGGGAACTTGGACTTGAGGCAGTGGGTAACATATTGAATATAAAATGAAAAAAGAAAAAAGGTGAAGAAATGGGCAATCATCCAGGGAATTCAACTTCATTTTAATTCTTTGTGTATTTGTTTTTAATTGAAGTATAGTTGATTTACAATGTTGTAGTAGTTTTGGGTGTACAGCAAAGTGATATATATATATATATACTTTTTCAGATTCTTTTTCATTATAGGTTATTACAAGATACTGAATATAGTTCCCTGTGATATACAGTAGGTAGGTCCTTGATGTTTAACGTGTGTATACGTTAACCCCCAGCTCCTAATTTATCCACCCCCCCACTTCCCTTTTGGTAACCATAAGTTTGTTTTCTATATCTGTGACTCTATTTCTGTTTTGTAAATAATTTCATTTGTATCATTTTTTTAGATTCCACTATAAGTGATATCATATGATATTTGTCTTTGTCTGACTTACTTAGTACGATCATCTCTAGGTCCGTCCATGTTGCTGTAAATGGCATTATTTCATTCTTTTGATGGCTGAGTAATATTCCACTGTGTGTGTGTGTGTGTGTGTGGTATATATAGCACACACATGTATATAGCACACACACATTTATATACACCACATTCTTTTTTTAAATTTTTTTTGGCCACACTGTGTGGCATGTGGGATCTTAGTTCCTTGACCAGGGCTTAAACCTGCACCCCCTGCAGTGAAAGCATGGAGTCTTAACCACCGGACTACCAGGGAAGTCCCTATACACCACATTCTTTATCCATTCCTCTGTTGATGGACATTTAGGTTGCTTCCATGTCTTGGCTATTGTAAATAGTGCTGCTATGAACATTGGGGTGCATGTATCTTTTTGACTTAGAATTTTCATCTTTTCCAGACACATACTCAGGAATGGGATTGCTGGATCATATGGTAACTCTATTTATAGTTTTTTAAGGAACCTCCATACTGTTCTCTGTAGTGGCTGCACCAGTTTACGTTCCTCCCAGCAGTGTAGGAGGGATCCATTTTCTCCACACCCTCTCCAGCGTTTATTATTTGTAGCCTTTTTGATACTCTTCCTGTATTTCTGATGGAAGAGAGTTGTGTGACTTGGATCATCCAGAAGACTGTCTGCTTTCTTATCTGCGTGTCTTCTAGGCACAGCCCGGGGTCCTCACCTGTATTTAAATGGCCTGTCCTGGGGTGGAGACTGTGCCTATATTTGGAGTCAGACACTCTCTGTGGGCTTCCTCCCCCTACTTAGTATAAACAGGATTTTTGTCTTTCTTCAGGCTCAGATCCTTTGGTGAACACCTTGGCTTCAGGCCTGAAACTGGAGCTTGTAGACAAGTGTGTGTTACTGTCTCAGACATCAGATGACTTTCCCTATTGCCAGGACATTTGTGAGCGAGGATGCTTCTCACTGCTGTGGGGTGTTTGCTGTGTGCATCAGTGTGATGCCAATATCAGGCTGAGTTATGCAGTGGTGACAGCTCCCAGGGCTGACACTTTTCTGGAAGGACTGTGGACACAGGATAGGGGAGCCTGTGTGCCTTTGTTTCTCCAGAGCTCCTAGCTGGGTGCCTCCCCCTAGTGGGTTAACGCTTATTGCATCGAATTCCATCCACCAGTTCCAGTTTCCTAGGGCACTGCAGGGTGACAGTCACAGCCCAGGAAAGTGGGTAAGGATGGGTGGCTCCTAAGTGGTTCCTGGGAGCTAAGGAGGGTCTGGCCTCCACCCGCCCTCAGTTCCTACTTTCTTCTCTCATTCCTCCCAGCATCCCATCTGACTCATATAGAAGTCCTTACCTTGCCACCTCCCATCACCTTCTCAGCAGCATAGACTGACTTTCTGCATCGAGGGCACTTCTCCGACTCTCCGAACTTCGAAGTGAACTTGGAAGGGTTGCTGGTGGTGGCAGAGCGTGCTGGCTTTGGGGACCTGGTGGAAATTGACAAATGAATGAAACCTATAGACTTCCCTTGGCAAACGGTACTAGCTGTGTGACTTTCAGCAAGTTACTTAACTTCTCTGTGCCTTAGATGCCTCATCTGGAAAGTGGGGATAGTCAAAGTACCTTCCTCATAGGTTGTTGAGAAGGTTAAATGAGGCCACATGAGTAAAGCACTTAGAACAGTGCCTCCCTGGCCTGTTGTAAGGGCTGAGGAATGTTAGCCGGAATTCACTTACCTCTTTCCTTTCTGTTGTAAAGCACTTCACAAGTGTTCCACATATGTTAGCTTGTATAATTACCCTTGTCTTGTTGTTATATTGCTGTGATTGTTCGTTTAGGGTTTTCTATACCATCTTGAAACCCACGGGTCTGCTTTCCAAAATGAGTAAAAATATTACAGGGCAAGATGGGATCTTGACAGTTGATACTAAACAAACCATAGTCCAATGAGCTGATGCTTATCACAGTTCAAATTGTCACCCTGCATCCAAAGGTCCCCTGTCCTCTTGAGAGCAAAGTCTAAGAAAGAGGCACAATAATAACCCTGTGATTCCGTATCTTTTGGCGTTTCCTTGTACGTTTATCGTTTGAGCCTCACCATAACCCTCTAAAGGAGGCAGGGCTAGCTGGAGGAGAGCATGGGCCAGAGGGGTAAGTGCCCAAGGTTAGCAGCTCATAACTGGTGGAGCTGGGATGAAACCCAGGTCTCCAGACTCTTCCTGGCTGTGCAGCACCACAGGAAAGCCCTAACGTAGAAGAGTGAGCTTTGGGTAATGTGAGACAGAGAATGCAGCTGGTATCATCTTTCTTTTTAAAATAGCATCTTCAGTTGGGCTTGAGTAGTGAGAAAAATTTATATGACTAATCACACATCCCTGCAGTTTTCCAGGCTCTACCATGGGCTACTCTCTTTGGAAGGGACCAGATGACTCTTCAGATGCTCTCACTATTCTCTGGGGGACACTGCCTCAGTTGGGCTGGGCCTTTCTGCCAGTCCCGCCACAGAGCTGAGCCCGGGTACCAGCTGGCCAGGCAGCAGCTGCAGGCCAGTGACTGTCAGTGTATATATTCAGTTTTGGACTGGAGGTCAGCCTGATCATCAAGTAGAGCAGACTGGTAGATGGAGGTGGCACAGTGTGAAATCCTGGCTTCCCTAGGATAATGTTGGGGAAACCTCAACATTGTACTGGCAACAGGCAGCACGGGAGACCTACAGAAAGTTATAATTGTCTACTTCTGAGGCACGGCCCATCCCCACAGAGCCACTCCCCACTGCGATGCACACGTTAGTTATCTTACAACCCAAGGGAAGAAATCTTTCAGTGACAAGCACACAGAGGATGGCCATTGCGTCCCTGCCATATTTATGTGATTTACACAAAAAATGCTCAACGAGGAAGAAAAGAGACTCCATGCAGTTTTGCGAAGGTCAAACAATAGAACATCTGTACATTCTGGGTTTTCTCTTGACATGCAAACCAAGAGCCATGGTGTAAAAGTAATTGCCCTTTTGAAAGGCAGATAATTTAAAGAGAGTCTTCTTCGGAGTGATGACACATTGTTAGAACTTGGTCAGACTGAGTATTCCTATTGTTGGCAAGTCAGCAATAGAGTCCATTCTCCCACTTCCAGAAAACGTTGCCATGGGAACAGAATGAACTGTCCTGATAGCTGGGGCTCTACGGGCTGGGAGAAGCGGGACAGTAACTCACTGTTGGAACTGGAGGCCCAGGTGTTCACCCGTGTCCGTGCTGAGGCAGCCGGCACCTTGCCCATACCCGATCCCCTTGGGGCCGTACTTGCGCCCGTAGCAGACCTTACAGTAGATCTCTGACTCGTGAGCTGCCACTGTGGTGCTGTCCAGAGCCTTCCTGCAGGCCACTGTTGAGGAAAGGATGGTCAGGGGGTTAGCATTGAGATTCCTCCCCGCCTTCCCTGCACCCCCAATACCCTGACTGGGGCCAAGGGACTCAGCACAAGGGCCCCCCCCACCAGCCAAGAACACAACTTTGATTCCTGACCAGAGCATCTGTCCTGAGTCGTAGATTCCAAGGCAGTCCTGTTTCACAGATGAGGAAATTGGAGCACAGAGAAGGGAAGTAATGTTTTCAGTGGTACCCAGCTAGAAAGAGGTGGAGGCCAGGACTGGAACCTGGTGTGTGGTCTTGGACCAGCTAAGAATATTGTCCCTGAATGGGGACAACATGCACTCCTGAGTGTCTCACCACAAATGACATCGGGAAGTGTGAGTGTATTTGTGTGTGCGTGAGTAGGGGGTGAGGGGCTGAGGCAGGGGAGGAACTTATTTTTTTCTTAATCATATCAGAATCAGCATTGAGCAGTTTCTCTACTTAAAATGGATTTTGAAAAGCACTTTGATATTCAAGGAGGTAATTATGGCCGAGACTTCTTTTGATCCACTTTTGGAAGCAGGGGAGGCAATGAAGACCTGCTGTTAGGCTTATATTGGCTCAAGCCCCTTGGTTACTGTATCACCTAATGTAAAGTACCCCCCATACTTTACCCTAGTATAGTTATTATACACATGTTGTGTATATACATTATACATAGTATGTAAGACAATCCCCTATTTTTCCAAAGAGAAGATTAATAGAAAATCTTCTATTAATTAGATTTTTCTATTAATAGAAAAATTTTTGCCAACTTGAATAAATAAACGTTTAAGGATATAAATGAAAGTGTCAAATATCTGCTTGTAACATTTAATTTAATAATATAGATCAACAATATATGGATTTGGAGATGTTACTTTTTTCTAATCTGACACAAATTCAGGAAACAATTGTATCCAAATTATTCCTCTGCATCTTCAACATCAGCATCTCCCTTCTCAACAGTGTCTTTCTGAGGCAGCTGACTCAGCTCTCCAGAGCAGCTCATCCCTACTTCTGTCTGTGTCTTTTAGAGGCAGCCCTGTTTACCTGAGAAGGAGGCTGTCACCTGGAAATTGTATCTCAGCAAGAAGTACCTATTAGCAATAATATTAGGGCAGCATTAAAAAGTATGTAGGATCTCCACAGCCTAATACCTTGCTATGTCGCTTTGTAATGATGATCCTTAAAGATTGTTTAGGGTGCTACTTAGTGCTTGTAATGGTGAGGTCATATATCCACAGGAATAATAATATATGGCCATTCAATTTATTTTCTCCTTTTTAAAAAAGCAGTTCCGTCAAGTGATCTCTATAAGCCATCCAGCTTTGAATGAGGTTGTTTCAGGCTAATATGCCTTTCTCAAGTGGTTATTTATTTTTTTTTTTAAAAAAGTGTTATTGAATACAAGAGTGGGAGAAGAAGATAAGGTTGTAGATGAGGTAGGATTGGCCAGAGGTTGATGGTTATGTGGCTGGGGAAACAGGCGTATGGGAGTTCATTAAATAATTATGTCAATATTGTTTGTAAGAATTTCTATTAAAAACCGTTTAAATAAATGGAGTAATTGAGAGACTGTCCTGTAGCATGAGAGACTTTATAAGACTCTGAAGCCAAGGCAAACCCTTTTTATGAGGAATAATTTTGGGAGGAATTTGCCTTATATTTGAGCATGTAAGGTATATACCTGTCTCTGCCCTTCCTGTAGCTGTCAGTTACTAATCTCCAGAACAACTTGGTTTTCTTTGTTTTTTTTTTTTTCAGAACAACTTGTTGACTATTCATTTGTGTTCTATACTCTGAGTTCTTTGAGGGCAAAACAGTTTTAATATCCCCAGAATGTAGCACAGAGCCTAGCCCAGAGTTAGTCCTCCGTAAACATTTGTTGAGTGAATGAATGAATGAATGCATGCATGCATGCATGTGTGAATGAAGATCAGTGACTTGTCCACGATTATACAGTGGTAAATTGCAGAGCCATGACTGGCCTCAGGTCCTTTGACTCCTACTCCAGTGCTCATTCCCATCATTCCAGGACTGCCTATACCTTGTCTTGTCCTGGCCAATTCTATAGCCACTCCCTGGCTTCTGACTAGCTTTCACACACACAGGCACAGCAGAGCTGTGCTGTGTAATACCATAGCCACTCACCCGCCACATGATGTTATAATGTGTATATTGGTGACATGTTGAAATTACAATTTTTTGATATATTGGGTTAAATGTTTTAAAATTAATTTCACCTGTTCCTTTTCACATTTTAAAAAATAAGTTTACTAGAAAATTTAAGTTTCCATATGTGGTTTGCATTATATATCTTTTGGACAGCACTGGTAGGGGGGTTAAGATTAGTATAGAAGTTTGGAGAACACTGGCCAGGAGACAAACTAAGGTAGACTCTGCCTCTCTGAACTCTATTTCCAGCAACTACAGGTTGACCTGTGGACAGACCACTGTTGTGACGATACTACAGAAAATCACGCTCCTCTCCAGGATCCTTCTGTCCACCACTGCAGAAACCTGTACTGCTCAGACCCCCATCCCACCCACAGGTTCTAAGGAGAATATCCAGGGGTTGAAAGGGATGCAGCAGCAAATGCTCACATCGTTCTTCCATGGCTCCGTTAAACAGGGCATCCTCCTGCTGCCTGGGAAAACAAGACACCCCTCGCCATGGAAAGCATCCCCACCGTTGCCTGTACCCACTCAGACATCCAAGTTGATGAAAGGAGAATAAAGGCCTAGAAAACTGGATCTCAGATGAAGAAACCCAGCTTTCTTCTTACATCAACTTGTGTGGCAGGTATAACTATCTCTATTTTATAAATGGGGAAATTGAGGCTCACAATGGTGACTTACCCAAGGTCACACAGTTAAAGTGCATGGTAGAGCCCATACTCAAACCCTAGTCATTTTCACTCCAACTCCAGCGTTCTTTCCAATATTCCTTTCCCCCACTCTTTTTAAAGAGCACTAACTATATTTGGACAAGAGCCAGAGGGTTATGGAATGAACTCTCTTGAGCAGTGACTCTGGATCATTGTGATGATAGTGGTGAACCTGATGAATGTGTATGATGGCTTAAAAAGAATTACGCATCATTAAAACCTAAAACATTAGTAAATCCACACACCCAATCACTCACAGCAGTTTCCCCCTATTGCTTGGTGACAGTTATGTTTGTTGTGGGAGGTAAGGGATAATGGAAACTCCTGCAGCAGAGAAAGTGCTACTATTTCTGGAGGATGAAGTGTCTCCATGCCCTAACAGATGGAGCCCAACCCTTGAAGTTCTGTTTGAAACAGCTTGAGGCAACGTGATGCCTTGCGGCTGCTGGGCTGAAACATGGGGGCGGATGGGTCACGAAGGGTTGGGGAGCGCGCGTCTGCGAAATGTCCAGTAAAGCTAACCCTTAAGCCAGACCTACTGGAGGGGAGCAAAGAAGGCAAGTGGCCAAGACAGAACTGCTCTCCTAAAATAGGATTAAGCTGCTAGGAAACTCTAGAATGCAGTCGTGTTGAAGAGACTGGACTGGGAATCTGAAGGTACAGACTCTGCTCCTGGCTCTGCTGCAGATGCCAGTGACCCAGGCTTAGAGACGAGAAATGACTTGTCCAAAGTCACGTGAGTTGGGTAGAGCCTGACTCCCAGGTGGACCACGGGGTTTTAAATGCCCCCCTAGTTTTGACGTTTGTGAAACTGTGTCCAGCAGGGGACGGTAAAGATTCCCCTTGTCAAGTTGATGGTGCCCCAAACGCTTCCCTTTCCGACGCTTCCAGAATTGTCATCTGTTGCCCCCCAGCCTGACACAGGTTCTTTCTTAGGAAAGACCAGTTGCAGCTGGCTTCAGTGACCGCTGGCCTGTGGGGACAGCACATCAAGCCAAGTCCATCCTGGCTGCAGATAAGTGATGGCTTTCTTACTCTGTCAAGTCACACTTTGTAAATGTCGCCACTGGGTCAAGTTTTCACCACTGGGAGCTTGTTCTGACTTTGAGCTTCAGGGAAACGGCCTCTGAGCTGGACAAGTGGTTGGAGAGGGGGTGCTCAGGAGAGCACCATCCCTTCTGTAGGTGGGGCCCCAAAGTGATACTCCTAACAAGTTCCCAGGGGATGCTGATGTTGCTGGTCCCCAGACCATACTCTGAGAACTACTGATACACAGTATCTGTGACTAAGTGTGAACTTCGAAGTGCTGAGGGGCCGTCATGGCGTTCACCCAACTCACTGCAGTGGAAACAGGTCTTGTGGAAACTCCTTCCGTTGCACTGGATTTCTTCCGCATGGTAGACGGTCTTTCCGCAGGCTCCGCATTTCGCTCCTCCGCCCCAGTTTGGCATCTCGAAGACTCTCTGGTCAAGGTCAAGTCTAACAGGACATAAAGCAAATACCCTAAATTTAGGCAACCTCCAGAGTGAGCCAATCCCAATCGACATATACACACTAATATATATAAAATAGGTAACTAATAAGGACCTACTGTATAGCACAGGGAACTCTACTCAGTACGCTGTAATGGCCTAAATGGGAAAAGAATCTAAAAAAGAGTGGATATATGTATATGTATAACTGATTCACTTTGCTGTACAGCAGAAAGTAACACAAAACTGTAAATCAACTATACTCCAATAAAAATTTAAAAAAAAAAGAGTGAACCAATCCCTAGTAGTGCTGTGGTCTGAAGGCCAGGATCCAGCCCCAGTTTGTTGGTGGTTCATTCATTCCTTCAGCAAATGGTTATTGTGTGTAAGTCACTGGATAAGCTCAGACACTCAGAGCAAGCTCTGAGCAAGTCACTTTACCACTTGGGGACTCAGTTTCCTCTTTTGTTAAATTTCAATAGCCCCTGCTCCTGTGTACCTCACAGGGTCCTTAGAAGGAATGGATAAGCTAGTTTTGTGTATCTGAAATTGTATGCAAATATTCAGTATTGTTATTTTCTTCCACCTAAGGTTTTAAAAATTATTCCATCAGAAGTGGGAATAACCTATGAAAATGGTATTCTTATCTAGCTCAGCGCTTCTTGAGTCACCTTGGGTCTTGTTAAGAGGCAGATTCTGGTTTGGTAGATCTGGGGAGAGGCAGGAAATTCTGCACTTCTAAGACTCCAGGCAGGGCTGTTGCTGCTAGGAGGGCACCACCCTTCGGTTAGCAAAGCCTTGGCTCATCTTGCTGATAAAAATACATAATATATAAAAACTCTATTCAGATTTATTTCATCTATCCATTCATTCCTTTTTAAGAAATATCATTGCCCAGGCAATGAGCTATGTTGGCACTGCACTAGATCAGTGGTTTGGAAGCCTCCTCCTGCTTTCGGGGCTACCAGCAACTTGCCATGTGCATCGAGATGAACTTCAGAGCTTCTGTTTACCTCTGTTTTCCCACCTATGATATGAAGAGGGTCATTCTTTTCCTTGTTGCTTCACAGTGGAGTTCAGAGGATGTGCAGGAAGGTACTCGTCAGAGCTCACAGGGACAGGTGATGCTCCTGCAGGTCCTTGCACACCTTCAAGCACCCTCTGCCGCCAGAAGCTGCTGATAGCCAGCCCCAGGCCATCCTTGTCTCCCCACTAGAGAATTATGTTTGAGAGATACTAGGCAAGGAGGGACATCAAGAAACTTTTTTCTCTTTCCTCTGTGTCTGTCTGTAAGTATGAATCCAGTTTTCAGTTTCCCCAGAGCGGAACTAAAATAAGTCATCAGTACTCAGTGAAATCTGAAATCCTGCCAGTCCCAGGGGGGCTGAATTTTCTCTGAGATCCTTTGGTTTCTAAGAAGCCTGGTGTTCATCTTGTCATTGACACCAAGCACTATCAGACAATTCCAAGTGGCTGCCTCTGACCTTCTCTTTCCCTTCTGGGAAGCTAGTCACCTTCTTATAATAGTTGGCAATTAACACTAAGCCTCCTGGGTCACCTGGTCTGGATTGTGTCTCCCAGCCTCGTAAGAAAGACAGGTTTTGCTAAGAAAAAGAAGGTAAATAGCAAACAGACCATGGAAACCGATACTAGGACCAAAGGGAAACGCTCCACCTAAATGTCCTGCAAGGAGATTTTCCTGCTTCCAAAAGCAGGTTAGGTTAGCCAGGAACATCCTACCCTTCTCAGAGAAGCAGGTTCTTCTTTTTATTCAGTAAAATCTTAGGAAATAAGTTTTTTAAAAAGGAAACATTTAGTGCTACTATTTCTATAGTTCAGATTGCTTAGTTTAATGGGAAGCGTAATGGATTTTGAATTGAAAGGCTTGGGATCAAGTCTGCATTCATTTACTCATTTATTCATTTAATCACCATGCATTTACTACCTACCTATCATGTGTCAGACACTGCACTAATTACTCGGTGAGGAATGAAGGAGAGGAAAGCTTATAAAAATAGGTAATTTGTGTCCTGTCCCCTAGCCTTGAGAAGCCTACATTCTAGTGAGAAAGATAGGCAGGAACCAGAATACTCTGTACCAGAAAAGAGGCTTATGAGAAGTGCTATGCAAACTCAAAGGAGGGCATGGCTACCGACATTAAGATTGGGGAGGAAAGCAGTGAGTTGTTGGAGGATCACAGAAAACATCACATCTAAATGGGGTTTTGAAGGGTGAATAAGAGTTCACCAGATAGAGAAAAGGGAAAAGGATATTTCAGGCAGAGAAAAGAGCACACAGAAAGGCATGGAGAACTTAATATGCCCTAAAAGAGCCCAAATTGTTTATTTTTTACTTTCAGGGGCAGAATAGATTTTCAAGATTGCCATCTCATGTACAAACAAGATGAGGCATAAAAAGTGACATTTGGGGGTAATTTTTTACCCAACTTCTTTTTCCAAGATCCACCCTTCTCTGACTAAAGATGGTATGTTTTTTTGGAAAAGGGTAGAATCATAATTTTCTTCGTGTTCATTTTGGTCCTGAGTTTCAACATAATGTAAAATAGAGGAGAAATGCAGTATATATCCAGGAATGCGACAGTGACACTTGTGAAATTAATGATGTGAAAATTTTCAATGAAAACAACCCCAGGTCAAATTTCTCATTTCAAATCTTCAATGGAGATTTCATTGGCATGTCCTGCAAGTTAATGGGAAAGAGATATGCTTCTTAGGGGTGTGTGTGTGTGTGTGTGTGTGTGTGTGTGTATGTGTGTGTGTGTGTGTGTGTGTGTGTGTGTGTATTCAGCAATTGTCCACACATGATACTTTCCAAAGTGCGTATAAGATTACAGATAATAGCTTTTTCACAAGGTAATGGAGCCTGGCACAGGTTGTTATTAAGTGACCATAAATATCTGACGTACATTTATCAGGACTTGAAACTCAAAATAGAAATCCATAAGCATTCAATTAAACAGGTGCTCAGTTGCACTTCTAAAGATGGAAATGTAGCTATGGGGGCCTAACACAGACGACGTCTCTGATTTCTTCTTCAGATGCTCAAAGGCCAAAAGGCAGCGTGTGTTGTAAAGCATCCTGAATTGGAAGACACAGGTTCTAATCTTGACCCTGCGGCCTTAACGTGGGTCAAAAATGACGATTATGTCCTGCACTTTCCTCACAGGATCACTGTGAAGCTCATGGAAAGATGATGGAATTCAAAGCAGCACTGAGAAGCTGTTCAAAGGTAAGTCATTGTTCTTCACTTTATTTCAGTTTACTCAAATAGCACCGATCTGCTAATTAAGTCACTATGATTTGAAAGCACACATAGGTCCTGGCTTACATATCTAACCTTCTCAGCCTCCTGCATTGCTTTGGAATTCCTGTGTCTCAACACTCCCCTAGCCAGGCCTGGAATGCGAGTTTACGCAGGCAAGATACCAAGGGGTGGGCCATTTGTTTATCAGCGTTGCCTGACACAGGCAAGGGTCATTGAAGGTGGGACACCAAATATAGGCTTGCCCGTCACTCAGCCCCATTTGTCACCTGGATCACAGTCTCCATCACATCACCTGGCACTACTCCCTGGGCCAGTCCCAGAGATGGCTGTGTTGTCACAAAGTCGTGTGTCAGGACTGAAAGGGGGGACAGTCGAATTTAGGAGGATGAAACGGAATGCAGGACCCCGTGATGTCAACTAGGGAGAGGGTGGACTCCAGACTTTTAGATACCAGATCCCAGTGAGAGACTTACCTGGGTGGATTTCGTAAGGAGTAGTGCTGTGGAAGAGATTATACTGGGAATGTGCTATAGTAGGGGCTGGAGAAGGCTGTAAACCAGATGCAGGAGGCCACAGTTCTAGTTCTGTCTTGCCTCTGCAAAGCTGCGTGATCTGAGAAAACCATGCAGGCTCTCTGAACTTCAATATCCTCTCTATAAAACAGGCGTCCTAGTCCCATCTATTTCACTATTGCTGGGAGGACGGTAGCTGTTCGTGTGAGTAAAATCACTTTGTAAACCGCAGAATGTTATAAAACGTAAGAGCTAATGAGTTCTGCCACAACTCTAAGTTGTCACGTATCAGTCTGAATTTTTAAAAGTATAACTGTACTGTGTAACTTGGGCACATTCTTCCTAATCCAACACTCTGTTTTTCTTTTTTTAAACTACCAACTGTGGAGCTGAAAGGTGATACCTTAGGGCAAAAGTGGGTGGTGTAGATAAAATGGGTGCTCAGTGATTCTGTTCTTTCTTTGTTAGGGGTCCATTAAAGAACCAGGGAGGGAACCTTAGGCTATGGCTTTGAGCAGAGACCTCCAGCGACAATGCTGTTTTCATCTCAGTGTTGGTTTATTTGGTTGTCCTATTAGGTGCCTGATTCCACATAGTGAGTTAAATTGTCTACACTGACTGAGGCAAAGATTTTGGATCATAGAAACACATATCTGGAATCTATGTGATAATCACAATTATTACTAATATAATAATATTGTTATAAAGCCATGGCGTCTGATGCCCAGCCTTTGGGCCAGGCCCTATGGTAAATCTCATTTAAGCTTCACAACAACCCTTCAAGGTAGGTGCTTTTACAACATTCACTTTAGAGATGGAGACATGGAATCTCAGGGAAATTACATTGCCCAAGGTCACGTGGCTAGTGTGTGTCACATGGCTAGGTTGGAATTTAGGTCGCTCTGACTCCAAAGCTGTGTTCTTCTGTTAACATTAGCTTCTATTTATTGTTTACTGTGTATCAGTTGCTATAGACATACTATCCTTAAATACAACAGCCCTGCGTAGCAAATTTTGTTATCCCCATTTTGCAGATGAGCAAAATGAGGATCAGAGGGCTTAAGTGACTTGTCTGAGGTCCTACCACCAGTAAGCGGCAGAACCACAATTCAAACCCCAGTTTAAGCTGGTTCTGTGTCCCGTGTTCCTGCTTACAACACGCTCGAGAGGGCACAAGGGTCAGCACCTCCATTAACCAACCTTCCCAGCTGATGGGAATTGGGATCTGATTGACCCATTGTCTCTCCATGGGACAGAGAGAATACTCATGGGTGGGAGTAAAAGAGGGAGGCGGAATTCAGTTCAGTAAAATAAAAGACTTTCTCAGAGTCAGTGCTCTTCACACATGGAAAGGGCTCCTTTGGGGCTGGAGAGTTCTTTCTCACTATTGATTTAGCCTGGCAGGGGATGGGTGTCCAAGTGGCTGTAATGTAGTGAAGTCCCCTTCAAGGGTCCTTCAAGCCCTGAGACAGGTTTAGGGATCTGATCGCTGACTAGAACCTCACCTTGCAGAAAAGCTGCCCAGTAGTGTCTCCTCTCAAACACTGCCTCTTCTCTAGTCTCTTAATCCAGGTAGAACAGATGATGTGGGGAAAGAAGGGCTTTGGAAAGAACTAAGCCAGGTTTCAAAAAACACTATCTGGGGCTTCCCTGGTGGCGCAGTGGTTGAGAGTCTGCCTGCTGATGCAGGGGACACGGGTTCGTGCCCCGGTCCGGGAGGATCCCACATGCCGCGGAGCGGCTGGGCCTGTGAGCCATGGCCGCTGAGCCTGCGCGTCCGGAGCCTGTGTTCCGCTACGCGAGAGGCTGCAACAGTGAGAGGCCCGCGTACCGCAAAACAAAAACAAAAAAACACTATCTGTTCAACCACGGGCAAATTACTTAAAATCTTTGAGCCCATGTCGTCATGCACATAAAGAGAGAATGAGAAGACTTGCCTTAGAAGGTTGTTTTCAGTTAAATGAGATAATAATAGCTAACATATTACACATCAATGCTTATACGTAGCAGGTGTTTAATAATTTTAGTTGCTTTCACTATTACTGTTATTATTTTATCTCCAAAATGGTTTTAAAATCCATTTTCTTAAAACAAGTAAATCTTTCCAACTCCTTCTCCATGGCCCTTCTCTTCAGAGTGTGAACCAACTCTGTGTCTCAGCCTTGAGAGTGTGCTGTATGCAAGAACAGATGCAGCCAGGCCAGGGAAAGAGTCAGCCTCCTTGGGGGGATCGGGGTGCCTGGCACCAGGGACGGCACATCAGGCAGGGTCCTGAGCCTGTGCCCCGGGACACCCGCTTCCTCACTTTGGCGGCTCTGGTGCCTACCACCATCTGACCTCTCTGGTGCTCTGGACTTTGAAGGGAAGCAGTGAACCCAAACAGAGTCACTGTGGCCCAGGGAGACCATGGCCTTCAGCTCCCCGGTGTAGGACATTCAAGGTCAGCGGCTTCCTCCTAAGCTTCTGAACAGATATATGAAGTCCCCCTTCCAGAGGCCCTTTCACAAAGCCTGGGGAGATAGGTTGCTTAATCCCAGCACAGAAATAAACCCAGCTCTCATCGCTTTAAAATTCAGAGTAGACACACCTGCCCCTTAAACTAAGGCTGTAATGCACAGGTCATATTATATCTTTCCTGAAATTATCTCTGAGGTGTGGCTGACTTTTACTCTCAGAAACTCACTTTGTTCTATCCTGGCCTTTATAATTGTTTTTAAGACCACGTTGCACCCTGGTTTACATCCTGGCTCTGCCACTTCCTAGCCGTGTGATCCTGAGTAATTACTTTGCTTCTTTGAACTTTCATTACTTCCTCTGAAGAATGACTTCTTGCAGGACTTTTGGTGACAGTTAAATAGGCTAATTTTGTTCTGAGCTTGCACAGGGCAGTAAACGACCAACAAATCACGATCTACGCTTTCCCGTGATGAGGCCCGTGATGAGGCTCCGAAGCTTCCATCTTCCTTGGTCCCAGTAATAAGACAATTATTGTCTCTTCTCCTGAATTCCTTCATTGTGATGAATAACTGAAGTTTTTCGCATTTGAAGGCATCACATTTCTCTTTGGCCATGAAGGCCAACTCTGGATATAGTATTCCCAGACATCTGAGTGGCACAGTTATGATTGGAAGTTTGCCTGCCTCATGAGTTATATTCCCTGTGTATTATATTCCTTGTCTGTGTCCTTCCTCTTGTAAAACAAATTAATCATCTTCTAACTCCTGGTCAGCTTGTTATTTGCTCTGACCTCTGGACTTTTATCATCACATTTGTACTTAGCAGGAAATCCTCCTGCAGCCCATCAGGTTTGTCCCTGTGCCTTTTCTCCAAGGCCTTGAATATTTGTACGGTTTTATTAGACTTACAAAGTACTTTCTTATACTTTATCCCATTTGATTCTAACAAATCCCTTTGGGATAGGTGGGCTTACTTTAATTTTACTGCTCAGAAATGGAAACTCAGAGCAGTGATGCTCAGAGCTAGAATTTGAACTGCCTCTATGACTGATGCTCTTTGCTTTCTCCTATTTCCTTCTTCAAGTTCCCAGGATTTCTGAATTTGTATTCTACTGAGAGTCTGTCTCCACTTCTTCCAAGAAGTCCATGGCAATTTGCCTGTTGAAGGACCCTGTTCGCTCTTTCCTTCTCTCTCCCCCCGCCTCCTGGCCTGCCCCCTCCATCTCCAATGGACGGCTTGTGCAGGGGCTGCAGAGCACCTGTCTGCCCGCTGAGAGGGCGCTGAGCCTGAGGGTCGGCTGTACGCTCTGCCAACAGCCAGGGCTCATTTTATTTTTTTATGTTTTTTGACCGTGCTGTTTGGCGTGAGGGATCTTAGTTCCCCGACCAGGGATTGAACCCACGGTCCCTGCAGTGGAAGTGCAGCATCTGAACCACTGGACTCACAGGGAAGTCCCCTGGGCTCATTTTAATGACTGAGTTGTTCAGAATGGAACCAAAGCCAAGCCAGAAGAATCCCGGACATTTTCTGGATCAGAAAGCAGTTTTACATAAATTGTAATGAATTGGATGTACCCAGCATTGAGATTCAGTCCCAAAAGTCAGCTGAGGACACAGGCTCTTCCCTATTTTCTTGTCCTGTCCATGTTGATCCCCAACCTTCCCTGCATTAGTGATGCCTCTACTTCACACCAGTTCCGACACATGAGATGGTCAGTACAAGCTCATTGAATTGCATTGAGTTGTACTGCAGAGAGACAAGGTTCCTCAGACCTGTTCCCCAACCCCTCCTTCTTGGGGAGTCACTTCCCCAGCTCAGTGAAGGGAACAGAAATTATAGGCAGTGGCTTTGATCTGAAGGCAGCAGCTCCACTCAGACTATTGTTTAAAACCACTTCTTATTATCAGTCACACTCATGCCTGTCATTCACTGGGATGTAAAAAAAAAAAAAAAAAAGTCCTTTACTGAAACCTAGAGGAAACACTGGGAATCACCCCTCAGCCCCAGCTTGGAATTATCTTCCCGGTAAACAGAGCTTTTAATGGGTTTTCAATACAGCAATGTCTGTTTTGGGTCTTGCTTTGATTAGTTTCAAATTATTAAAAGCAAGCCAGTTGCTGAACATCCTTGGGATATAAAATCAAGTTTAAATCAACAACTCCATTGAGTATTACCTATGTGAGAGACAGGGTAAGGTGAAATATAGACATGAGTCATTCACCCACACCTTTGAAAAGAACAAATCCTTGTATTTTGCGCATTGGAAAGCTGGCTTCTGCTGTATCGTATCTATTGCAACCACTTTGTAACTGTGCAGTGCTTTACAGTTTAGAAAACTGTCACCACGTCCACATCCATCATTGCAGAGGAGACCAAGACCCTGAGGGCAGGAACTTTCTCAAAGTCACGCATCCTTTCATTTACGTGGTCCTAGGACTAGAATGCAGGTCTTTTGACTAAGACGATAAGAAACATTATTCCATGAATAATGGAAATAGTTTTAGACCGAAAATAATCCCTTACTCATTCTCTGTGGATTTTCCTTGAGCCCCCAAATGCTAATCACCCTTTTAGGAATGTTCTAGACAACTAGGTCCACCCAGAATCAAGCATAACTTGAGCCTCCTCACACGGAACCAGAGTGGATGCTGGTACTTGGGACGTGAAACACACCCTTGCTCTACGGGACCCTTCCGAGTCCCAGCTGGCCACCAGGCCAGCCCACCCCCAGCCCTGATGCCCTTCGCTCCACTCACCTGCCTGTGCGGTCTCTGTCAGCTCAACTGCCTAAGGGGGCTCACGTCCTCTTTAAATATATGGGGGCTGTCACCAGCCTTGGCCTGCGGAGGGGAGGGGAGGGAGGCCGAGGGGAGAGGGTGAATGAGACATGAGTAACACAACTGCTATCAGAGGCTGGAAATAGCCGGTGACCAAAGCCCTGAGTGTCGTCCCGCCCACACCAGCTGCGAGGCCCTTGGAGAACAGTATCTCTTGGGTTCTGTTTTAATTGCCAATCGCCTATGGCGCCAAGGGATCAATTCGTGGAGTGTGCGTTTCTGATCAAGTGGTGGGAAAAGGAACAAGAGCAAAGAAAGGTTTTACACCTAAAATCATTTTTCCTGGCTCCTACCCCCCTAACCTTCCTGGAAGTCAATGCAAGGTACCTGCATATGAATCATGAACCGTATCTGGGAGCCCTTTGTAACTCTGAGACGCAGGTCACTGTGCTCGTGAAGAAAACTCAGAGCTAAAAATAGGAGTCATGGTTGTCTGAAATGATAGTTAGATAATCTCTTCAAAGGAGCTTGGGAAAAAAAGGTCAGTTAATCATTAGGGTCCTGTCACTTCATGGCCCGCTATCCTATGAAGAAAACCTTTCTTTCCAAAGGTTTGAGTTACTTTGTTATCTTTTTCTGCTTAAGAATTTAACACGGCTGTGCATCCTATTTACAAGTCTTGGTAAGTCTCTCTGAACCCACATTGTTTTTGGAGATCTCATTTCTCTTTGCCTGAAATGCGCATATGTTTTGATCAAGCATCAAGGACTCATATAAATTATAAAATTTGATAGCTGGCAAGAAGTTCAGAGATTTACTAGACCAATTCTTCATGTTATGGCTGAGGAAACTGAGGTACATAACTTGCTAAAGGCCAAACAATGAGTCTTGGTAGGTCCCAGATGAAAATCCAGGTTATCTGTCTCTTAGGGGAAGGCAGTTTCCACTAGTTTTGACCTAGCTGTTGAGGTTAGGTGTAGGTAATACCCAACCGAGGGGGATATGAAATCCAGCCCTTCCAATCAGCCATATTAGCCTGTTCATTACATAACCACAAAGCGGTTGAGTGATGGAAATAACTGTAAAGAAGGTTGTGCTAATTTCACGAATATGAACACAGCAAAAACCTAATATGCGATTTTCCTAGTCTATGTTTTCATGCAGAAGTGTATTTGTTGTAGAAATGGGGAAATGGCGAGTATTCTAGAATGTTAAAGTTAGAAGGTACTTTAGAAGTCTTCCAGGATAGCAGCTTTCAAACTTTCAGGATAGCAGCTTTCAAACTTTTTTTTAGAATGATAATACTATTTTCTATAAATAGTCTTAAATGGAACATTGATATATAAAGCAAATAAAAGAGGAAATTCACTGCTTGAAATAAATAGGTGGTCTATTATAATGAATAGGTGGTCTACTCACATAGCCTTTCTCGGAACCCCCAAAGTGGCTTCTAAAATACTTTTTTGAGACAAAATTTGAAAGTCACAAATGTAGCCCACAACTTTCATTTTATAGTACAGATGTTAAGGCCCAAAGAATGGGTTTAGTTCCCTTAAGGGGAAATGCAATGTGTATAGTAGAATTATTTCTGGAGCCAGAAAATCTGGGTTTGACTCTAATGTTTCTGACCTTTAAAAAAATGTTGTCTGATTATACAAGTAATACAGGAATGCATTTTTATCGTGAAAGACTAAATGATAAAGATATATTTATAGTAAATTGTAAAAGTTCCCTCCCACAATCCTACTTTCTTTCCCAGAGTTAACACCTGACAATATTTTGGGTTTTACATAACTTGAGTCACCTTTTAAAAGGATACTTTAGTCACATTTATTGTGATTTTTGATATATATGGGCTTATTCCTTTCATCTTTTTTTTTTTTAAATAATGTTTCTTTTTTCTTTTCTGGACTTTTATTAGATTTAATAGTTTTCCTTGTCATGTTTTCTTTTATGACTTAGAAATGATCCTCTTCCTCTAATTTAAAAGCTATGCACAGATAGATAGATATAGATTTAACTGGTAGCCATATTTTATTTTTGCTATGAGATGAGAAACTAAGTGGCACATATATACAATGGAATATTACTCAGCCATAAAAAGAAACAAGGGACTTCCCTGGTGGAGCAGTGGTTAAGAATCCACCTGCCAATGCAGGGGACATGGGTTTGAGCCCTGGTCTGGGAAGATCCCACATGCTGCAGAGCAGCTAAGCCAAATAAATAAGTAAATAAAGAATTGCTTTAAAAAAAATGAAATGAAATTGAGTTATATTTAGTGAGGTGGATGAACCTAGAGTTTGTCATACAGAGTGAAGTAAGTCAGAAAGAGAAAAACAAATACCGTATGCTAACATATATATATGGAATCTAAAAAAAAAAAAAAAAACAGGTACTGATGAACCTAGTTGCAGGGCAGGAATAAAGATGTAGACATAGAGAATGGACTTGAGAACGTGGGGTGGGAGGGGGAAGTTGGGGCTAAAGGAGAGTAACATCAACATATATACACTACTGAATGTAAAATAGCCAGTGGGAAGCAGCAGCATAGCCCAGGGAGATCAGCTCGGTGCTTTGCGATGACCTAGAGGGGTGGAATAGGGAGGATGAGAGGGAGACTCAAGAGGGAGGGGATATGGGAACATGTGTATGCATATGGCTGATTCACTTTGGTGTACAACAGAAACTATTACAGTATTGTGAAGCAATTATACTCCAATAAAGATCTATTTAAAAATAACAAAAAAAACCCTAATTATAAATTTACTGCTTTCTTCATTCAACTACTGTTACTTATATATTTTTTGTATCTTACTTTTGTAACTCTGTGTATTGTGTTGTTTGTGTGTTTGTGAGTGATAGAATGTATTCTTGATGAATTTATTGAGAAAGTCTGTTGTAAGTGAACTAGAAGTGAAAAGGTCTTTGTATTAGTTTGCTAGAACTGCCGTAACAAATACCATACACTGGGTGGCTTAAACAACAGACATTTATTTTCTCACAATTCTGGAGCTAGCAGTCTAAGATCAAGGTGTCAGCAGGGTTGGTATCTTCTGAGGCCTCTCTCCTTGGCTTGTAGATGGCCATCTTCTTCACATGTTTTCAGATGGTCTTCTGCCGTGTGTGTCTGTGTTCTAATCTCCTCTTTTTATAAGGATACCAGTCACCAGTCATATTGGATTAGGGCCCAGTCATATGACCTCATTTTAATTTTAAAGGCCCTATTTTCAAATACAGTCTCATTCTGAGGTACCAGGGGTTAGGACTTCGACATACGATTTGGGGAAGACAATTCAGCCTATGACAGTCTCAGCTTTGCCTTACACGTGAATGCTAGCTCAGCAATCTCTACAGTTGTACTGTCCAATACAGTAGCCAATAGTCACATATGGCTATTTAAATTGAAATTATTTGAAATTAAATGAAATGAAAAATTCGGTTCCTCAGTCATAGCAGCCATATTCCAAGTGCTTACCACCCACTGTGGCTCATACATCCACCTTGAACAGCGTAGCTATAGCGTGTTTCCATCATTGCAGAAGTTCTGTTGACTAGCACTGCTATAGAGCGGCTTCATCTGAAAAATGATGCACATGCCTTTTGAATTCTATCAGGAATAGATAATGTTAAGCATGTGTTGGACACATGGCAGCATGTTCAATGAATACTAGTTGAGTATTCACTCAACAGTGAGTGAATGGTAATATTAGGACTAGAACCCACTGTTTCTGCCCCATTGTTCCCCAAGAATAGCCATAAATGAGTCAACTGTTGTGAAACATAGGACACAAGGAAGATCAGGCGAGAGAGTAAGAAGGGACGATGATATTAAACACACGCCTTAAAACACTGTCTTTATACCCAAATCAGAATAAACTTTATTCTATTTAATTCTCTCAATGACTTTGTAAAGAAGATACTATTATACCCATTGTATGAGTGAGGAATGAAATAAATACAGTTCTTGAAAGCTAAGTAATTACCCCAAGGCCACATACTTAAGTCAACAGTGAGTTGGTGGCAATGTCAGGACTAGAATACGCTGCTTTACCCGCTCCGTTCTCCTAGGATAACTAAAAACTGGAGAGTCATTGGGAAACACAGATGACTAAGAAGACAGGGAAATTCAAACCCAGATTGAACTTCAAATCCCTTCTACAACATTGATTCCCAAATTCATTTGACCGCTGTCCCCTCGGTAAACATTTTTGTTTACACATACACACACAACACACATATGTATGTATATATATATGTAAATTATAAACATTACTGTAATATACACTATAAAACACACTCCATGCTACGCACTAAAAAAGATAAAAATAAATGTAATAAAAGTTCTAATTCTTTTTCTCATGCTCTAGTATTATTTCACATGCTCTCTAGGATGCTGGTGCCCCCTTCCACTTTGGAAACCACTGCTCTAAACCATGCCATACTAAGAGGGAATATGCTGTGGAAGAATTTACAGGCCTGGGAATCTCAGCTTTCATCTGCTCATCCAAACCCCTCTGAAAAGAAACATAATTGGACTATAATGTATTCAACGTCAGCCACATTCTTGGAGTAACTAGGGCTTTTCACTATTTCTATGCACCAGTAGTCTGACATTTTGTCATTGGCTGTTATTTCAAAGAGAGAATTAATTTAAGACTACCATTCAAAGGTTGCTCCTGGCCATGCGGCCCATCCATGAAAGGCAGAGAAATGAGCAAAGCAACACTTCAGTGAACTAAGATGGTTCCTTTTCCCCAAGAGATTATATATATATATATATATATATATATATATATATATATGTATGTATTTGTCCCCCCTGAAATGGAGTGAGACTTGGAGAAACAAATAATTGATGTACTTGCATCATTCAGATTTTTGTATTGGCCTCTTTGTTCTTATGGCCATACATCACTTGCTGATTACAGCGATGACAGCATTTCTTACATAATGCCCTCAGCTTAAAAGCATTATCAAGTGTTTGATTCTCTCTCAGATGTGATCTCTCTCCTCTCTCTGTCCCTTTCTCTCTGTTTCTCTCAAGCAGTGGGGGGATATAGGTGTTATTATTCCCTTTTTACAGATGAAGAACCTGGCTTGAGAGGTGAGGTCACACAGCCAGTAAATGGTGAAGTCAGAACTTGAACCAGGTGCTCTGCTCCAGAGCCAATGCCCTGAGGGAGGTTTCACGTGATCTGGTCGGCATTACATAGTTGGGAGAGAGGACACTAGGTCTGAGAATCACTACAGGTCAGAGTGCCTCTGCAGCCAAAGTACCAACTCAACTTCATCTTGCCCTGAGAGATTCGCAGGGCTTTATTTACATCAGTGGTCCCTTGGGTTCAGTCGAGGCTGTTTCTACATTCGCTATTCAGCCAAGACAAAGCCTCTAGGAGGAGCCTGAAGCAGTGCAAACCCCTTAAGCGGGTATCACGGGGACGGCAAATTGACAAACGCAAATCCACTCACGGAGGTTCTAAAGCTGATCAATGCGATCATCTTAGGAGCTGTTTCCGTGGGTTGGCTAGCATCTATCACTGTTCACCTGTGTCAACAACAGAAATTCTTTTGAATCCAGTCCTTTTTATCCCTGCTCCTCTTATTGCCCTGGCTCAGATGTCTTGCCTAGACTTTTTCAGAAGCTTCCCGCTGAGTTTTCCCCACCTGTCTTCCATCTCTCACACTGCTACCAGAGCTGTCTTTCGAAACACAGATCTTACGATGGCAGCTTCCAGCTTAAAGACCCCCATTAGTGCCCCCTTACTATGTGATCTTACTAAAAACTTTTGACATGGCATTCAGGTTTCTCCTCCTTGCCCCAAATTAACTTTCCAACTTTTCCTCCCACCGCCCCACTTTCCTTTATTCTATCTTCCAGCCTCTCCAGTCTAATCACTGTTCTCTAAAAATAGCCAGCCCTCTCATGCCTCTCTGCTTTGCTCATGCTCCATCCTCTGCCTGGAATGTCCTCCCCCTCCTTAACCTACCCCCTCGATGGAATCTTCCTCGGCCTTCCATGAGCTGCTCAGATGCTACCTCTTCAGTGCAGGCCTCCTCACCCACCCCTTTCCAGGTGGGACGCACCACTCTCTGCCCGGCCCCCAAACACTCCTTTCACACTCCTCATTTCAAGGAATTTTGACTGGTTTTTCATATGTCATTTTGGCTCATGAGATGGTGAACTCCTTAGGGGAACAGAGAGCATCTTTTTCATCTTTGTGTCCTCTGTGTTGGTACCTATAGGCATTTGAAATTTTTTGGTTGAATTTATTCATCTAACTGAGTGGGTTTTTTTTAATAATCATTTTTATTTACTATTTATTTATTTGGCTGCATTGGGTCTTAGTTGCGGCACACAGGATCTTTGTTGCGGCATGCAGGCTTCTTAGTTGTGGCGTGCATGCGGAATCTAGTTCCCCGACCAGGTATGGAACCGGAGCCCCCTGCACTGGGAGCCCGGAGTCTCACCCACTGGACCACCAGGGAAGTCCCTAACTGAGTGGTTCTGAGAGGTCTTGAAAGGGCTAAATTCCTAACAGATCTGAGATAAGGAGCAAAAGAGAAAGCACAAAATCAGCATGAAGAAATTACTTATTTAAGCATACTCCATCTAAAATGTTAAAATAAGGATTGGGTGTACTTTTTGAATAGTTGGAAGCCTTTTACTGGCTTTACCAAAAAGTTCATGCCATGCCTAAAATGGAAATAGCACCAGGTTGGAACAAACAGATTGGGTTTCTAGTCCTTCCTCTGCGATGGACTGAGCTGTGTGCCCTTTGGCAAGTTGGTCCCCCTTTCTGATTTTTTCTTTACTAAAATGCTTGACAAAATGACTTTAAAGGTGTCTTCTAACTGTAAAATTTGAAGGTTATTATCTTCTAGTTAGGAAGACTAAGTCTTTATTTCCCTTTGAGTGTGATGGTCCCTTAGTAACAAGAGCAGACATTCCACATCGTCATAAAAACACTTTTCTCCTACTGTGGCCCCATTACATAAAATTTAGGTATTAGAGGGCTTCCCTGGTGGCGCAGTGGTTGAGAGTCCGCCTGCCAATGCAGGGGACACGGGTTCGTGCCCCGGTCTGGGAAGATCCCACATGCCACAGAGTGGCTAGGCCCGTGAGCCATGGCCGCTGAGCCTGCGCGTCCGGAGCCTGTGGCACAACGGGAGAGGCCACAACGGTGAGAGGCCCGCGTACTGCAAAAAAAAAAAAAAATTTAGGTATTAGAAAAAGCACCAAATATTTTATGAAGTGAGAGTTCCTGATACAGGGTAAAAAACAAAAACAAAAGCAAAACAACTAACAAAAAATTCCTTACTGCCAAAACATCACGCCTCTGGCCCTTTAAAGTTGAAAGGCCATGCATAAGGCTAAGAAAAAGACCTCAGAAAGATTAGTTGATCTGATGGGTTCACAAAGATGGAGGAGAGAATAAAGTGGTCAGGTCATACATGAAGATGGTTTGGAGAGGAAGGAGAAGATGCTTGGAGATGGAGTTTTAAATTCAGGTCTTTAGGGAAGGCATTCTACAACACGTCACAGGTACAAAGGGAGTCGGAAATCCTCAATGTTGTGAGTGCAGCTGTATCCCTGGCACCTGTTAGATGCTGTGACAATTTCCTTTTGTGTAACAGGAAACTTGAAAGCCCTCCAATATTCTGAAATGCTATTCTACCCATTTTTTTTAAAAACTAGGCTTTATTTTTTAGAGCAAGTTTAGGTTCACAGTAGAGTTGAGCGCAAGGTACAGAGAATTTCCATATACACGCACAGCCTCTTCCAATGTCGGTATCCTGTATAGAGTGGTACATTTTTTGGAATCGATGAACCTACACTACACATCATTATCATCCAAATTCCATAGTTTACGTTAGGGTTCACTCTAGGTGTTTTACATTCTGTGAGTTTTGACAAATGTATAATGACATGTGCCCATCATCATATTATCATACAGAGTAGTTTCAGTGCCCTGTAAATCCTCTGTGCTATGTCTATTCAACCTCTTTCCCCGCTAACCTCTGAAACTTTTTATTTCCTCCATAGTTCTGCCTTTCCTGGAATGTCATATGGTTGGAATCACACAGCATGTAGCCTTTTCTGATTGGCTTCTTTCACTTTGTAATATGCATTTAAGCTTCCTCCATATTTTTTCATGGCTTGATAGCTCATTTCTTTTTAGTGCTGAATATGGATGGACCACAGTTTATTTAGCCATTCATCTACTGAAGGACATCTCAGTTGCTTCCAAGTTTTAGCAATTATGAATAAAACTGCTATAAACATCCATGTGCAGGTTTTAAAAGTTTTCAGTTCCCTTGGGTAGATAGTAAGGAGTGCAATTGCTGGAGCATATGGTAAGAATATGTTTAATTTTGTAAGAAACTGCCAAACCGTCTTCCAAATTGACTGTATTATAGTCCCACCAGCAATGAATGAGAGTTCTTGTTGCTCCACATCCTTGTCAGCATTTGGTGTTGTCAGTCTTCTGGATTTTGGCCATTCTAAAAGGTGTATAGTGATATCTTATTGTTTTGATTTCCAGTTCCCTAACAACATAAGATGTTGAGCATATTTTCATATGTTTATTTGCCATCTTTGTATCTTTGGTGGTGAGGTGTCTGTTGAGGTCTTTTGCCCATCTTTTACTTGTGTTGTTCATTTTCTTATCGTTGAGTTTTAAGAGTTCTTTGTATATTTTGGATAACAGTCCTTTATCAGATATGTCTTTTGCAAATGCGGCTTGTATCCTTATTCTCTTTTTCAGCATCTTCTGCAGAGCTGTTCTCATTTTTAATAGATCCATTCAAGCAAAATTCTACTTTTAAATTGTTTAGCAGAAATCTCACTTATCCAGAAATTTCTTTCTAGCCTATAGAAATAGGCTTTGTTTTATTTGTATTTCCTTGATTTAGGAGTTATAAACAGAAGTTAGAAAAATCATCTGTCATCAAATTTGAGTTATAACTTGCAATGTGTGTTTCAAATATCCATTGAGGGGATGTCTTGGGGTTGGGAGATTTCAATCCAATTTCTTAAATCCACTTTGCTATATCTGAAGTCATAGACCAAGGGATTTCAACTAAGTTTCCATAAAGCCACAGGAGATAAAATTTATTTCTCGCTGAGTATATGTATTGTTATGGCAATGTCTGTCAGCTGGAATGTGGGCTAAGTAGATGGTGAGATGTTTTGTGAGTGAGGAACAATTTCCTGAGAAGATTAGCTGGAACCTAAGAAAGGTCTCCCATTTCCTGGAAGATGAGAAGGTTTTGCCTCATGAGTATATGAAAGAAAAGGGTCAGGGCAATAAGGAGCTCTAGTTACAGAATGACACAGTGCTGGAGGGAGGCCAAGTATACGGGGTGACAACTGTGGATCTTTTTTATAGATGTGGATCCTTTTATAGATGCTGAGATATGGTGCTGGTGGTTGTGTTATAGTTAACTTGCTTGGTGACATTTTGATTCTGTGAATTCCTTCTAGTGAGTTGTCTCCAAATGCTAGAATTTGAAAGTGCTCCACGAACTCTTAGAGGCTTTAGAGCCAGTACGGTTAGATGACAAAACTTGAAGATCATGAGACCCTGTAATAGTTTCAGTCTGCAAAAAAAGATTGTATTATTCATTCTCTGCTGGATGTGTGAAGGCAGATATCATAGACCAGCTTCAATAAAAATGTTTTCCTTGTAGATCCAAGGAACCAGACACAGTTACTCAGAGACGAACTGGTGATCGTGGGAGTAGGAAAACATATAGCAAATCTTCAAATACCTGATGAACTGCCATATATATAAAGAGGGAGTAAATGTGTTTCAAGAAAAAACAAGGACCAATAAGAATAGACATTGTAGATAGGCTGATATTGTTTCAATGTATAAAAAAACTTTAATCCATCTAATAACACAGTGCATCCTTTTTCACTTTATGATAATTATAGAAAATGAAAGAAGTTTTACAGCCCACTGTGGAAAAGAGTAGTCCAATGACTCCCACCTGCCTGAGGGCTGAGATGTTTACTATCTTGGCAACCTGTAATCCATTCACAGCACAGTGATAGGGAAGCTCTGTACTAATAGGATCAGTGGTCTCTGAAAAGAATAAATTCCCCGTCATAGGGAATTTTCAAGCAGAGTTTGGAAACAACCCAGATGAGGTGCTGTAATGGCAATTTTTAAAAATTCTTTAAAATTTATGAACTTTTTATTGTATAGTTTTATACATTCTGACAAATGCGTAGTCTCACATAACTACCACAACAATCAAGATACACAATAATTACCATCCTCCAAAATTATTTTGTACTTCCCCTTTGTAGTCAAATCCACCACCCCCCCACCCACTGGCAATTGCTGACCTGTTCTCTACCCCTAAAGTTTTGCCTTTTCCAGAATGTCAGGTAAATGAAATCATACAGTATCCAGCCTTTTGAATCATGTTTGTTTCACTCAGCATAGTGTATTTGAAATTCATCCGTATTGTTGACTCATCCAAGGTTTGTTTCTTTTTATTGCTGAGTAGTATTCCATTGTATAGATCTACCACAATGTCCATTTGTCAACCAGTTGAAGAATATATAAGTGACTTCTGGTTTCCAGTATGGCATGTAAGGATCTTGGAAGTCATGATTCTATTCTAACAACAAGTTAAAAGCTGAACAAACTGAAAATTAACAACTCTTCTTATACCCATCAGAGAATTGAGACCACAGGAAAAACTACTGCCCCCCAAATTGGAGAGACAGATAGGTGGATACAGAGAATCACAATTTACTGGAGCAGAAACCCACAAGTAGAGACCTTCATGGGAACCATTACTGGGTTTCTTTTACTCAGTACCTCATATCTAGCTTTCAACAAAAAATTACAAGGCATATTAATAGGCAAAAAACAGAGTTTGAAGAGACAGAGCCAGATTTAGATATGGCAAGAATGTTGGAATTGTCAGTCCAGGAATTTAAAACAACTATGGTTAATATGCTAAGAGTTTTAATGGAAAAAAGTAAACAACATGGAAGAACAGACAGGTAAAGTAAGCAGACAGATGGAAATCCCAAGGAAAAATCAAGAAGAAATGCTAGGAATCAAAGATACCAAAATAGAAATGAAAAATGCCTTTGATGGTCTCATTAGTAGACTGGACACAACTGAGGAAAGAATCAGTGAGCACGAGGGCATATTAACAGAAATTTCCAAAACTAAAGCAAAGAGAAAACAGACTTAAAAAATGGAACAGAATATCCAAGAACTGTGTGACAACTATGAAAGGTGTAACATACCAGAAGAGAGAAAGGAGCAACAAAAAAAAAAATTTGAAGCAATAATGACTGAGAACTTCCCAAAATTAATGTCAGACAGCAAACCACAGATCTAGGAATCTTAAAGAACACCAAGTAGGATAAATTCCAAGAATATTTGGGTTGTTTCCAGTTTGGAGTGAATAGGAATAAACTACTAATTCTACAACCAGTAGCATACAGGTTTTTGTGTGAACATAACTCTTCATTTTTTGAAGTAAATACACCAGAGGAGAATTTCTGGGTCATAAAGTAAGTTCATGTTTAATTTTTTAAGAAACTGCCAAATTGTTCTCCAAAGTGTCTGTACCAGTTTGCATTCTCATCAGCAGTGAATGAGAATTCCAGATTCTATATCTACCAGCATTTGGTATAGTCAATTTCTTGATTTAAAAATTTTAGTCATTCTAATAATGGTATTTTAATTAGTTGTTCTAATAAGTGTTTTAAATTTGCATTTCCTCAGTGAATAATGATGTTGAGAATCTTTTCATGTGCCATCAATATATCTTCTTTAGTAAACTGACTGTTCAAATCTTTTGCCTATTAAAAATTGGATTGTTTTCTTATTGTTGAGTTTTGAGAGTTCTTTATATATTCTGGATACAAGTTCTTTATCAGTTATGTGATTTTTCAAATATTTTTGCCCAGTCTGTGATGTTCTTTTCATTTTTTAAACATTTTTCAAGCCTTTTATGACTCCACGATTTTCATTTTGATGGAGTCCAGGTTAATAATTATGTCTTCCATGGATTATGCAAACTTTTGGGGTTGTATTTAAGAACTTTTCCTAACCCAAAGTAACAAAGATTTTCTCCTATGGTTCCTTTAAAATAAATGTTTGATAGGTTTACATTTTATATTTAGGCATATTATCCATATTGAGTTTATTTTTGTATAAGGCATAAGGTGTATGTTGAGGTTCACTCTTTTGTGTATACGGTTGTCTAACTGTTCTGTCACTACTTGCTGAAATGACTGTTCTTTCTGCATTAAAGTTCTTTTGCACGTTTGTCAAAAAATTGTATCAGATCAATTGACCATACTTGCATGGGTCCATTTCTGGTCTCTCTATTGATTCTGAGCACTACTAAAATCTCTGGGGAATGTTAATTTTTGTTTGTGCTATTAAGTCAGTCCAGTGAATTTTCTTTATTTCAGAAACTGTATTTTTCGGGTCTGAAATTTCCACTTTGTTCTTCTTTATAGTTTCTATTTTTCTGGTGAGAACATCTATATTTCCATTCATTTCAAGAGTGTCCACCTTTACTTCATGGATCATGGTTACAATAGTCACTTTTTTTTTAACATCTTTATTGGAGTATAATTGCTTTACAATGGTGTGTTAGTTTCTGCTTTATAACAAAGTGAATCAGCTATACGTATACATATATCCCCATATCTCCTCCCTCTCGCGTCTCCCTCCCACCCTCCCTATCCCACCCCTCCAGGTGGTCACAAAGCACCGAGCTGATCTCCCTGTGCTATGTGGCTGCTTCCCACTAGCTATCTATTTTACATTTGGTAGGTATATATGTCCATGCCACTCTCTAATTCCAACATGTGGATCGTCTTGGGTTTGGCATCTGTTGGTGCTCTTTTCCTTTGAGAATTGGGCCAATTTTCTCTATTCTGTGTTTTTTGCTTTTTTGTAAGTCAAGTAATTTTGAATTGTATTCTGGAATTTTGAATATTACGCTGTGAGGCTCTGGGCCTTATTAAAATCTTCTGGAGAGCATTAATTTTTATTTGCTTGCTTATTTTAGCAGGCAATGTGCCTGGTTATGTTCATATTCCAAGTTGTATCTTACCTTCTGAGAGTGGTGGGTGCAATGTCAGTTCAAAGCTTTTGCCGTGCTCTGTCTGTCTGCCCAACACATACACCATTCAATTGTTTATCTGTTACTTGGGCAGTGATTGATATCATAGTTTAGGTCTCAAAACTTTTTCTCTTCTTTTTGGGTCTGTGTTGTACATGCATAACTCAGGAGTGAGTGAGATTGGTGCTTGTTCATAGTCAGAATGAAGGGATTTCCAAAAAAAAGGAAAATAAAAAGAATTAAGGGATTTGCTTCTCCAGCTTTCTCATCCTTAGACTTGCCCTGACTCTCTGTGGCTCCCAGGGGCCCTTTTTTGCAGTCTTCTGGCTAGTAAGCCATTGTTTCTCCCAGAATTTTAACCCATGCACTTTCTGAGAACCTGGGGTGCCTTCTAGGCAGCATGAAGAGAAAGAAGAGAGAAAAATAATAGGAATCCCTCCCATTCTCTTCAGGCCATTGGGACTCTTTCCCGATTTGTGCAAACCGAGAGATGGTTGTTTGAGTTTTAGGTACGCACACCACTGCTGCTGCCATCGTGACAGTGAAGCTTTAGGACTGGGACTGGCATTGAGGCCCGGGAGGAAAAAAAAAAAAGAAAGAAAAATTAAAGGATTCTCCCCATACTCTTCAGCTTTAAGGGCCCCTTTTCCCGATCCTCTGGCTAGAAAAGGGGGTTTCTTTCAGATTTTTTGCTGTCTCTACCTGTAGCACAGCTCCAGGACTCAGCCCACCCTCGGATCAAACCCAAGAGATAAAGGTAAGAAAAACCGAGTAATCTCACTGCCATACCAGTTGTGCTTCAGGTTTTGACTTCCCTTCTCAGTCTATATGCTATCGTTTACTTTTTGGAGTCCTCAGCTAGTAGCTTTTGAATTCTCTCTGGAGGTTTTAGTTATAATCGATGGGAGAGATAGGCTATCATGGGTTCACTCTGTCTTGATTAGCACCAGAAGTTTTGTAATGACAATTTAAATACTGGATGACCACTCTTACAGATCATTATTCTCAAACCTAGCAACAAATTTGAATGAACTGGGAAACTTAAAAAAACATAAATTCCAGGACCCTACCCTAGACTCATTTCTGAGGATGGGAACCCGAGAAACTGTAGAAGATGTTTCTGAGTTTCTGATGTAGCCAACCTGGCACCGGTTTTGGGGGGGCCCGGAGATAGGGTCCAAGCTGGAAGTGTGAGAAGCCCTGGATGAGATGATCTCCAAGGTCCTTTCTAACCCTGAGATCCTCAGACTCTATATTATTCAGAATATCCCGTTCAGAAAGCTGCTTGTTAAGTGAGGTGCCTAGCCACTTCCCTCAAATGTTTAAGCTCTTGATCACATAGGTCATCTATGTGATGCCACATAGCTGCCACAGAGCTGACCAAAAAATATATAGAACTGATAGGCAAAGTCAAGATATTAAAGCCAACAGAAGAACGAATGGACTCCTAACCTATAAGATTAGTTTCATGGAAGTGACAACTTTTTGCACTAAAAGCAGCAATAAATTCTAAATCTGCTTTATGTGGTGTTAGCCAGAAGGGAGACCATGTATGCTCGGGTCTGAGGATTAGTGGTTTCATTAAGCGTCTCCTTTTCTCCCTAGGATTATCCCTTTCCCATATATTTGACAAACTTCTTTTGGTTGAGTGCTGTTTCTGCTTATGTGCTAGGAATCGCTAGTGACTTTAAATTTTCTTTTCATAAAAATTTATTTCTAAGGGACTTCAGAAATCATTTCCTTGAGCTTGCTTCTGTAATGATAGAAGAGGAAACCAGGCCTGAGAGGTTATGTGCTTTATTTAGGGGGTCAGAGCTGGGGCCAGAAGCCAGATGTTGGCTCCTAAGAAACACATTTTCTATCTGACTGAGCTGAGGCAGATGAGATCTTGGCTGCGGAGTCTCCTGGAGCCCCCGGGAGTCTCCAGTAACTGAGTAACTCAGTAACTGAGCTGGGTCAGATGCTGCGGTGAGTGGGCCGTGGCTGAGTTCCATGCAGTGCATTTGTAAAGGGCATTTTGACCTAAACATGCTTTAGCTCCTGGATTTGCAGTTACTAAAATATTGGCAACCAAAATGGCCCACAGCTTATAAAGTGACCCACAGTTTACTGACACATCCTATTCTCTGCGCACTGGGAACTAGACAGCCCCTGGCCACCTCTGGAGCTCCCCAAGCCCCATTTACTTTCAAATGTGCTGCACGGTATTGTATAGTCAGTGTTAAATCAGGGAAGCAGAACTGCGATGAGTTATGAAGTCAGGGATTTTTTTTTTACAGGAATTAGACCTCACACCATTGTAGGAGGAGCTGGGATAGTGAAGGTTTGAAAGGGTGAGGTGGAGAACCAGAGCTGGCACCAACAAGTCAATTCAAGGAGCCAAGCATTCCTCATTTGGAAAACTCAAAAGCACAACCATAACACGAAGGGGTTTTTGTGAAATGGTGTTCTGGCTTAGGCAACTTGATACAGCGTTAATCACTGTAGGTAGAGAGCCTTAAATAGAAACAGCTGTCATACCTTGAGAGTGATGTTCCTGAAGCTCTGTTCTCATTTGTCATGAACAATCTGGAAACAGCCTGTTTCACCACAGTCTGAAAACGTGTGATAGCTTTAGTGTGATGGAGCAGTGGGGCGTGGTGCCCTGGAATCAGAAAAGCTTTGTCACCAGGCTGATCTGCACGTGCGTGCTGCCTTTGCACACATACTGTGGGATTGGGACATGCTCCTCACACTTTCTGAAAAGCTACATATTTGCTTCCTCATTTGTAAATGGCACCAATAGTAACCACCTCATAATACTGTTTTGGAGTAGGTATAGTAGTAGATGCTCAATAAAAATGACTCCTTTTATCTCTCCAGTCCCACCCTTCCCCCTAGTACATCTAGGACGTGTAGTATTTCTCAAAATGTCTCCATGTAGAAATGCCCTTATTGGCTAAGGTGGATTTTGATCATGAATATAGAGCTATAATTTAAATTCAGCATTCCTGGCACTCCGTCATGCCCCAGATTCCCAGTATCAACAATTTTGGATTTGTGTGGACAGTGAGAAAGACCACTGTTTGGCAAGGGAAACACCTGAGGTGAAGCTCATGGCCTTTATCCCCCAAGAGAGAAACAGAGCACTCTTTAAATAGTTAGAAATCTGTTGAGTGGTTTATAAAAGTGAGTGTGGTGACATCAGCTCCCCTGGAATCCTTAAGTTTTCCTGGGTTAGAAGAGAGATTCATCATGAGGTTAGAGGGAAGAAGCAAGTTGAAGCTGATATCAAAGTTGGAGACAGAAAACCATTAAAAACAGAACTTGGAAAGCATAATATTCTGGAGCCAGTAATTTTAGGAGGATACAGACCTACATACTTAATAGCCCTTGAGGGCATTACTGTATCATAGATGGTCTAAATTGTTTGTTTGTTGAATTTGAATTTAATAAAATAGTGCTCATGAGTTTCTGAAACATGAAGAAAAGTTTAAATTATATTCAGAGTACTCTGTTTAGGAACTGGAAGGGTATATTATCATTTTAGAAAGATTTTAATTCGTAGTAACTAAAAAATTTTTTATTCAGGATAAACTTTTAGAAGATTCATACACAGAGGATATTTTATTATCAAAAGTGGCATTGTTTTGCATAACAGTTCTAAGCATATAGTAAAAATTGAATAAATGCTTTTTTTTTTTGGTGACAAAACCTGGGATTGAACCAGAATAAATACTTTCTTTTTTTTAACATCTTTATTGGAGTATAATTGCTTTACAATGTTGTGTTAGTTTCTGCTTTATAACAAAGTGAACCAGTTATACATATACATATGTCCCCATATCTCTTCCCTCTTGCACCTCCCTCCCACCCTCCCTATCCCACCCCTCTAGGTGGTCACAAAGCACCGAGCTGATCTCCCTGTGCTATGTGGCTGCTTCCCACTAGCTATCTATTTTACATTTGGTAGTGTATATATGTCCGTGCCACTCTCTCACCTTGTCCCAGCTTACCCTTCCCCCTCCCCATGTCCTCAAGTCCATTCTCTACTAAGTCTGCATCTTTATTCCCATCTTGCCCCTAGGTTCTTCATGACCATTTTTTTTTTTTAGATTCCATATATATGTGTTAGCATATGGTGTTTGTTTTTCTCTTTCTGACTTACTTCACTCTGTATGACAGTCCCTAGGTCCATCCACCTCACTACAAATAGCTCAGTTTCGTTCCTTTTTATGGCTGAGTAATATTCCATTGTATATATGTGCCACATCTTCTTTATCCATTCATCTGTTGATGGACACTTAGGTTGCTTCCATGTCCTGGCTATTGTAAATAGAGCTTCAATGAACATTTTGGTACATGACTCTTTTTGAATTATGGTTTTCTCAGGGTATATGCCCAGTAGTGGGATTGCTGGATCACATGGTAATTTTATTTGTAGTTTTTTAAGGAACTTCCATACTGTTCTCCATAGTGGCTGTATCAATTTACATTCCCACCAACAGTGCATGAGTGTTCCCTTTTCTCCACACTCTCTCAAGCATTTATTGTGTGTACATTTTTTGATCATGGCCATTCTGACTAGTGTGAGATGGTATCTCATTGTAGTTTTGATTTGCATTTCTCTAATGATTAATGATGTTGAGAATTCTTTCATGTGTCTGTTGGCAATCTGTATATCTTCTTTGGAGAAATGTCTGTTTAGGTCTTCTGCCCATTTTTGGATTGGGTTGTTTGTTTTTTTGATATTGAGCTGCATGAGCTGCTTGTAAAATTTGGAGATTAATCCTTTGTCAGTTGCTTCATTTGCAAGTATTTTCTCCCATTCTGAGGGTTGTCTTTTCATCTTGTTTATGGTTTCCTTTGCTGTGCAAAAGCTTTTAAGTTTCATTAGGTCCCATGTGTTTATTTTTGTTTTTATTTCCATTTCTCTAGGAGGTGGGTCAAAAAGGATCTTGCTGTGATTTATGTCATAGAATGTTCTGCCTATGTTTTCCTCTAACAGTTTGATGGTGTCTGGCCTTACATTTAGGTCTTTAATCCATTTTGAATTTATTTTTGTGTATGTGTTAGGAAGTGTTCTAATTTCATTCTTTTACATGTAGCTGTCCAGTTTTCCCAGCACCACTTATTGAAGAGGCTGTCTTTTCTCCATTGTATATTCTTGCCTCCTTTATCAAAAATAAGGTGACCATATGTACGTGGGTTTATCTCTGGGCTTTCTATCCTGTTCCATTGATCTATATTTCTGTTTTTGTGCCAGTACCATACTGTCTTGATTGCTGTAGCTCTTTGTAGTATAGTCTGAAGTCAGGGAGCCTGATTCCTCCAGCTCCGTTTTTTTTCTCAAGATTGCTTTGGCTATTCGGGGTCTTTGGCGTTTCCATACAAATTGTGAAATTTTTTGTTCTAGTTCTGTGAAAAATGCCATTGGTAGTTTGACAGGGATTGCATTGAACCTGTAGATTGCTTTGGGTAGTAGAGTCATTTTCACAATGTTGATTCTTCCAATCCAAGAACATGGTATATCTCTCCATCTATTTGTATCATCTTTAATTTCTTTCATCATTGTCTTATACTTTTCTGCATACAGGTCTTTTGTCTCCTTAGGTAGGTGTATTCCTAGATATTTTACAGAATAAATACTTTTTAAGAAGAATTCAATATATAAAGGGCAAATCAGACTCAGAGCTTAACTCATGGAATATGGATGATTCTCTTGCAAACTTTCAGAAATGTAGTTAGTTACTTGACTGTTGAAGGACATTGATAATATATTCCCTACCTATTTTTCTACAAATTGTTGACAGTCACGACAAGTCCAAATAGTTACTGATCCAACTGAGCAAGTAATTGACCTGAATGACCTCAATAGAACATTGAGATATAAAATCACTTCTGTAAAGTTGATACTTTTTTTTTTCAACCTGAAATAATGACACTTTTGTTTCCAGCTTACCTCTTGTTTCAGGCTCTCAAGATTTGAAAACTACCAGTCGGTGGTAAATATAGTAAAGAATCTGCAGTCAACCCACACTCTTCTATATAATTAATAGGATTGCTCAGACAGCTTATCTGCTTAAATTCTGAAAATCTCTTTATCCTTTATCTGCAGAAACCCTAATCGCTTGAAAAGGAAAAGGCTGAGGAAACTTGTTTTAAAGCTGGGTTTAAACAATTTTTTTTTTTTTCCTGCAGCAAATTCTATTGCTCTAGTTCCCTGGGTTACTTGCATCTCTTCCCCATGCTATTACCCTTTTAGGTATTTTAAATGGCATGTTGCATTCACTTGAACAGATGTGAGTTGCTTGCATTTTCTGGTGAGATAAGCATTTCTTAAGGCCTCTTCTATTCAATCATTGGCTGGATTTCATCAGGTCCCGGGAACAGGGATTTAACTGGTCTGGGAACTGGGAAGCCTTGGCTCTGAGTTTCACTCTGTGATTTGTTAAGAGTCCTTTGGTTACCAGCCACAGGTATGATTGGCAAGTTGAAGCAAAGGAAATTTCTTGGAAGGATAGCAGAGGTGCACAGAATCAGGTGACTGAAAATCAGGCTTGAACTTGGGCAGGTGCCATAGCTTTTCCAGAGGCTGGGAAGCAGGAACGCCAGCAACAGTCTTGCAGTGGGAACAGAATGGTAAGAACGCCACTGAGAGGATGAAATGAACATCAAATTCCAGTGAGGTTGGCTTAGACTGGATGTCAACCCCACTCTTGATAGACATGTGCTAGGACCCCCAGTTATAGTCCACTGGGCTCCACCCAGTAATTCCTTAAGAGGAAATTCAGGAGGCAGTTTGAGGAAAGAAATTTCGTGCTGGGCAGATAACTTTGTCCACTACTGTGCTACAACCTGGCATCTTTAAAGTTGTTTCCAGCTTTAAAAATGGACACTCTCCCATGAAAACCTTTGGGGTTACCATGTGCCAGTGATGCTTGTTTCTATGAATGCCTATAAAACCAGTGAACATTAATAAGACAAACTGGAAGAAGACGTTTATGAACACTAGTGGGTTATGTAGCTGTATTAGTTACCTACTGCCGCATGGCCATATCACTACAAACTTAGCATCTTCAAACAACTCAAATTTATTATGTCACAGTTTCTGTGGGTCAGGAGTCTGGGAGTGGCTTAGTTGGGTTTTCTGCTTAGAATCTCATAAGGCTGCAGTCAAGGTCATGGCTGTGGTCTCATCTGAGGTCCAAGTGGGGAAAGATCTGCTTGCAAGCTCACTCAGACTGTTGGCACCATATTCAGTGTTTCAGTTTCTTGCTGGCTGTTGGTGGCAGGCCACCCTCAGCTGCAACAGCTGCTCACAGGTCCTTTGTTGGGCTCCCCAAACATGGCCACTCTGACTCCTCCAAGCGGGAAAGGCAGGCTCTTAATCATGTACACACACACTCACACACACCCCATCACTTTCACTGTGTCCTGTTGGTTAGAAGGAAGTCACAGGTCCCACCCACACTCAAGGGAAGGGAATCCACAAGGGAGTGAACACCAGGAGGTGGGGGTTATGGGGCAACTTTACGAATCTGCCAGTGGCAGAGCTGGGTGGGACAACCCCAGAGCTGTCTCAAAACCTGACACATCTCCTTTCTTTCTGTGCATCTGATTTCCCCAAACCTCCATCCTAGGGAGGTACTTCTCCATGTGTAGACCTGAGAAGGGAGGCAGAACAAAACCTGGCCTGCAGTCTCTCTAGCTTGGCTATCGGGGAGCAGATGTCAGGAGATTCACCTCCTTGGAGCTACAGTGACTGCCTGTCTGGGTTGGTGTTTCTCTCAGTTCTCTGTGCAATTATGTAGTAGCCTCCGCTGAACTGTATCTTTAGTCTATATCTACTACTGGCAACTTACCTTCTCTGTATTGAATGGATTTACTTTCTTTCATTTATTTGTGTGTACATACTGTCTTCCTCAATGATACTATAAGCAAAGGCAGGAGCCATTTCTTAAATCAGGAACCATCCACATGCCCTCCAAGTAGGTTTATAAAAGACAAGGCAGAGGAACTTTGGGGGAAATAGTTCATATTGGCTCTCTAGTGGTGTGGAGGAAGAGGGATCTCTAGGTCAGCGTGCAAATCTGCCTCTTAGCTGTACTTGGTTGTGCAAACAAAACATGTATATTTGAAAGCTTTGAGCTTGTAAATGCTCAGATTACCCTGAAACAATGTGCTTGGTTCCTGCTAGAGCTGCTGGGCATGCATCTGGAGGCAGATGGGTAATGAACAGATAAACAGATAAAGACATGGGTTAAGTCCTTGCATACACTGGCAGTGTGACCCTGGACTTGCTGCTTGAATTTCTGGGAGCCTTGGTGACCTCATCGCCCTAGCTTGTAGAGATAATGCCTTTAAAATGTGTAACAGTGCCTGGCACATAGGAAACAAGCAGGAAGTAGATATTACAATGATCCTTTAAGACCCTGACAAGGGAAGGCATGTGTTAATTCTTAAGGTACAATTTGTTGCATAACCAGGGGATCAGGGAGGTGCACACTTAACACATTATAGCTCGTTCCTTCTCTTGGAGCTCATGGAGGGTTTGCTGTGGTAGTTCCTTGAGTGTGGACGAAATTAGAATCCTTACTGCTACTTGCCCACCCTTGGAGCTGGGCCATTTGGAAAGTGTGGAAAGAGGACTGTAGCTGCAGCCCCTCTTCTGTCGACAACGGGACGGAAGAGGGTGGATGCTGGCCATGCCGTGCCATGCCAGGGCAGGAGCATCCCAACTCACACCTCTCATTTCCAACCTCCCAGGGCGTGGTGGAAAGCCCAGGGGACTAAGCTGGCCGTCCTTGGCCAAGCAATGCTTCTCTGAAGCCATTTTCACTCTGTAAAAGTGGGGCCATGTGGAAGATCAAAAGAGGGGGAGAACGTAGGCAATAAACTTGGCATATCTAAGGAAACCCAGGATGTATTCTCCGTACTAAGAATTTGCCTCAGAGGCTCGAGAAATTTTCCTTTTCTTCCAAAAGGCCAAATGAAAAGTTAAATACATTTTAGAAAAGTTTTAATTTGAACAACTTATGATTAAAAATACATTTTATAAATAATTTTTCCATAGACTTGATTAAGTAAGGATTGTTGCGAACTTTACAAAAAGACATACTGCAACAACAGCTGAAAGAAATTACAAAAAATATAGCTATAGCCCTATTTAAAAATACAACATTGTACATCACAGCGTTTTCTTTGTGCAAAGTTGTAGAGAGCGCTGCGTTAGGCCTGTCACAGATTCACTCAAAGGGAAGTAAACTTTAACACAGTTACTAGGCATAATAGTATAGGCACAGCTGGAACAACGAATTCTTTCCCCCAGAAGTTAATATACCTCAGTTCTTTTATTTTGTAGGACTGATGGCTGAACTTAGCTTAATACAAATATATATTTTATGTGTGTATGGATATATATAAGTATGAAAACAAGTGTCTGTTTTGAAATTAAGTAAACTCCCAACGTATTTACAGCATTTTCAGAGAACGTGTTCTCCGTATCAGTCTGAGGATATCATCTCTGTTAAACAACTCTAGAAGATTAAACGAGGCCGAATCTCTCAATTAATGGACATCCTCCGTTGAGACTTCCAGTTTTCGCTGTGGAACAAAGAGAGTTCCTATGGAGGTGTTATTAGCACCGTCGGAATCCACGCAGGAGGAGCCTTTCGGCTTCGTTGGTCCACCTGGGGTACGGAAGAAGCTTTCAGCCACTAATTGGGACCCTTTGGGTGTCACAGGAACAGGCTGATTGGAAAGAGAAGAATGGAGAAAAGTCAAACCCATGCAGACAGGTACACCTGGCAACCTTAGAAAACTGGACTGGAGGGACACGTCACATGATGGGAACCTCGCATGCCCTGAAATCTGCCGGCTGAGCCTGCATGAGTTTCATGTTCTCAATTATTTTTGCTAAGGTGAGACAAAAAGCTCATGATAACCCCATAAAATGGACTCCTTGGTCACTCTTCCTGGGTTTGGAAGGAAGGCAGGCCTTTAATCTCGTCACTCTCCCAAAGGAGAAAAGCAAATGTGAGTCTCCCGTGATGTTGATACTGGGGACTTAATAACCTAAGGAAAAGAACAAATGGAAATACTCTTACCTGTTGTGCCCCTGTCACTGCAACTGATTGTCCATTTGTTTGGTTCTGGCCCAGGACTGATACGTCGTACTTGGTGGCCCTTCCTTGCTGAGTGCCTGCATTTTCTGGTGTGACACTAACAGCCTCTATTCTTGGAGACACAGGAACGGTTCCAGGCCCGGGGCTGGCGGACACCTGCATACCAGGGGAGATGAGGCCCAAGTGCTGCAGAGTGAAGTTTACAACGGCTGAGCTCGGGTTCTGGACGGGAACGGGGTGGCTCGAAGTGAGAGCCGAGCTGTTCCCGACAGGGACGGCTGCCACGGAAGTTGGTGAGACCATTAGCTTCAAAGGTGTTACATGAAAAGAGGGAAAATTAACAGCAGTGAGTTCAGATGATGTCACTGGAATAACACCTGGAAAGAAAAGGGGGGAAAATATCTTAAAAGCACAGGCATTTGTCCGAGAAGCATACAAGGCTTGAGTGAACTTGAGAATGACCCACATTTGAACAGTGTTTTACGTACACTCACCTGCAATCGGGGAGCTGTAGATCCTGTGGTTTGGGGAAAGTGTACCTGAGCTTTCTTTACTAGACAAAATGGACTCTGCCCCCAGGGTTGAGCACTGGGTAAGAGGGATTAGGTATCCTGATGGGAACAAGGTCTAGAAAACAAGGAGGAAGCGTTTATTTTACACACAAATATGGAAGAAAAATGGCCAAGCGCCTCTTCTGGGGCTAGTATCCCTTGGTGGTTCTCTCATCAGACTAAAGCCGCCAATGGTATGGGCCACGGGCAGGCCAGCTATAATGGCTCTTTGAAGACAATAGCCCTCCTTCCCATTCCAGTGCTTGTCCTGAATAATACAAACCATGTGTTTCTTAAATGCCATCTGTGGTCTTCGGAAGTGTCCTAAAGCTAGCACTGAACCTGCTTAAGGACAGGATTTACCCAGCACATCCCCCCTGACCCCTACCACTGACGCCCTAAGTCCTGCTACCAGACTTCTTGGTATGATGTGGTACTGTCAGAACAAGTTTAATGCAGCTGGACACCGTAAAGGCACTGCTGTGTTATTATCTGATTGTCCTTGAATTGTGTGGGATGGTATTTCCCAAGAATATTCTGAGGGGCTCTAGTCCTATGGGATGCAAGCAGGCACTCTGCGAATCATAGTCAAATATGTTTGGGAAATTCTGAATTAAACAAAGGAAAATGGTCTTTATGACAGAATTTCTAAGGGACTTTTATGATGGCATGCATTGTTCTCCAAGGGGGCAGCATGTAACATTTCCTAGGTTATTCAGCAACTAAATTTTTGGTAGTATTGGTATTTAAGGAAAACTTTAAGAAATGTTGATTTACAGAAAGGGAATGCCAAACCATAGGCCAAAAATACAGCCTCCTGGCTGTTTTTTTTTTTTTTTTTTTTTGCGGTACGCGGGCCTCTCACTGTTGTGGCCTCTCCCGTTGTGGAGCACAGGCTCCGGACACGCAGGGTCAGCGGCCATGGCTCATGGGCCCAGCCGCTCCGCGGCATGTGGGATCTTCCCGGACCGGGACACGAACCCATGTCCCCTGCATCGGCAGGCGGACTCTCAACCACTGCGCCACCAGGGAAGCCTTTTTTTTTTTTTTTTTTTTAACAATGGCAGAGTGAATAGGTGCAACAGAGACCATATGGCGCACAAAGCCAAAAACATTTACTATCTGGTCCTTTACAGAAAAAGTTTGCTGACTCCTGATTTAGAGCAAAGGAATTATACAACTATACATTTTTTTCCCCTAGTACTTTAGGTTCAAATGATACCAAACACCCTTATAATATACAAATGAAAGGGCAGGGCACCAGGGTTCAAAAAAATTACAGATAAAAAAGAGAACTGATTAATTCGTATTAGATGCCCAATTGTCATGAAGCAAAAGCTTTAGGGAGTAAAGTTACATTCCAAACCGAAATGGCCAGAGTGTTGGGTTGTGTGTGTCTGCACCATGCCTGCTGATCACTGTACTTTTCCAAACAGAGACAGCCTACATGGGTGGCTGAGCCGCCTGAAAAGTCTGCTCAGTCTTACCAGGAGCAGGATTGGTAAAAGAGAAAAAGCAGGTCTTGTAAACTAGGGGCCCTCCTTTTATCTTCCTCTGGATCTTTCTTCTCGCCATTGTCAAAACAACAGTCTATACTTTGATCTAGCTGTTAATAGGTCTGGTCAGAATCCACAATGCTAAAGGGTACCACAGACTTTCAATTTTGTTTCTTAGATGCTTAGTTCTATTCAATATCTTTACTAGTAGGTTCCTTAAAGACTGCAGCAAAAAAGAATTTTCAAGGGGTAGATTTAGGTGTTTTACAAATAGCTGCTCTTTGCTATCTTTAATCGTACTCTCTCATGGTATGAGTTTTTCTGGTTGCCGGTTTAACTCTTTTCCAGCAAGACCTAAAGTACTCTAATAATAATTATCCTTCCATTTCCTACAAACTATATTCATCGCCAAATTTTTTCACCTATAATGCCAATTCCTTTTTTTTAAAAAAAATTAGAACTATTAAAATAGCAGGATGAAAGAATTTGACATATTTCAACTTGCACATCTTCTCATTGAGCCTACATTACCACTCTTACCCCTCTTCCTATGACACTATCCTGTTTTATTTTCACCATACTTCTTATCATTCACTACCTGATATGTTTGTTTGTATACTGTCTTCTCTCCACCCCTAGAAGTGTAGATTCTCAGTAAATGTTTGTTGAATGAATTAACACATGAATCTCTCACTTTCTTTGTTCTGCTCAGTCCCTGCTAAAAAGAAATGGTCAAAATGAAGTCAGAGATGAACAAAGAAGCAGGGGACGTGAAAAATCTATCCAGTGAAAACCCTAATCCTGAATAACTAAGTGAGCAATAGGAGACCATTATTAAATCATACCCATTGGCTCAAAGAGATTATGGACCTCCCAGAAAATCGAATCAAGCCAAAGCCTTGTGATTTTCCCCCTCGCATGGACATTAGATGCAAAATGATACTATGCTAAGATAATGGATGTTTTGAATGGTTACCATGAGGCCATCCTTAGGGAAGATTTGACAAACTCTAAAGCCTCCTTAATAACAGTTACAGATAATACCCTTCAGCTTCTACGATGCCTTAAAAGGACCACAAACCCCTTTATGTAAAACATCATGTAATAAATGCACTTAACCTCACAAAAACTGTAATATGGCCCTGGGGCAAGTGCTCAAAAGCAACCACCCCCAAAGGCAGGTGCTGGGTTTGGTTTGATCCAGAGCACAGGTTTGATGCAAAGCATATTCTCTTTACACCCAATAGACGATCAGGAAAAACTGGCAGAACAAATTCTTTATAGATGTGGAAAAACAAGATGAAGGGAAGTAAAATAACTTGAATTAACAGCAGGGACAAAATGAGAGATTAACTTCTGCTTCCACGTTTAGTGGTGTTTGTTTATTTGGTGATGCTGTCTTTCATATATAATTGTCCTAAGGGAGGAAAACGAGATAATGTATGTGAAAGTGCCTAATACTTCTGCTGTATGGTATGTGGGTAGGCATCCAATAGATGTTCATTCCTTCCTGAATAAAACTCCATCTAGGAAGAAAATTGTCTAGAACATCAAAATCTCTAGAAACCAATGCATCAAATATACCTAAAATTAGCCAAGCTAAGTTTGATTTTTCTATTTGCACAAAATGGAAATTTTGGTTTAAATTTTAGGTAGAAAGTAAAAACAGGGGGAACAATTTCTCTTCTAGGCAACGGATGCCAGTTACATGACATCAAACAAACATCAAGTAATGACTCAGAAAGCAGGAGTTAAAGGGACCCTATGTGTCCATCCATTCATTTGGGGTCACGGCTGCTTGTAAATTATTTAAGACTTTCATGGCAGGTGTTTGCATTCCAGTGTGTGACGGGAGAAATGGACTTAAGGACAACCACCGCAGTGCTTTAAAAAGAGAGCAAATAATCCCTTCCTCCAGAGGTTAAAAATGTCCCTGCCATCATCCCAGTAAGGGGATTAGCTGTCTGAGGCCTTGTTTGGATTATGGGATGCTAAGGAACAGTTCCCTGTTTTCTGAGAGACTGCTGTTTGCTCTGGTAAATTTCACAAGCCACCAGATTCTCTCCTAATCAACTGGGGAGCTCCTAAAGCTTTGCCTGGTTCAAGGCTGTACTTACTGTGGAGACATTTTCAAGTCCTTTTAGGTCTTCTTTAAATTTCTTTTTGGAACCATTGTCCTCGAGCATGCTTGCCCTCTTTGAGCCTCTTTCTCCAGCAGGCTCCCTGTCTCGGTTCTTTGTACCTTGTCGCTCTAGCCCTGGCAGCAAGCTTCCAGGCCTGGCGGAGGCACTGGACTTCGGTGCATCATTGGCTGCATTCTCTGTGGTGGTATCCGTGGAACCTTTTGATCTCGTGGCGTTAGAAGAGGGGGTGGGGCAGACCGTGGGGCTCAGGCCTTGGGGCGGCGTCATCGTTTGGGCCTGGGCAGGCTGCAGGTAGATGGCATATGATGGGCCCGAAGGGGCCTGAGGTAGGATCACGGGCACTGCCGATGGCAATGGGCTGGGGATGAGGGGGACCACCCCCAGGGGCTGGATGAGGGACGGTGCTGTCATCTCTAGCTCAGCATTTGCTGGAGGGTCCAGAGGGGCCACTGGTTTGCAGTGCCCAGATCTTGCCAGTTGTACTTTCACTTTCTTTCTGGGTTCACTAAAAGACAAGATTTAAAACATGATACGATGGAAACATGTTCTCTAAAATGTTCTACCACTTCAGATTGCCCCAGATCGAAGCTATGCTTTTATGAAACTAGCAGATAGTTTCTGTAATGATTCCGTATAGAAAAGATTCTCTCACCAGTTGCCAAGGCTAGTGCCTATTCTTAAAATAAAGTAAAATAAGTAATCCTATCGATGCAGGTAAAGTAATGCATCCTGTTACTAAAGAGCGTTGCCTACCTTGATTGCTCTTCTAACTGCATTTTGCAAATAGCTGCGAGCTGAGCCATTTTACTGGGGAAAGGCACAGAATTCTGAGAACTCTCAGCTGGTAAAATAAAAAGAAGGTGGGGGAGAGGATTGGTCAAAGCAAAAGAATACATGTTCACACAGATGAAACATCACTGAGGTCAAAGGAACATGCACCGCTCCCCCAAATCACCCAGCAATTAAACAATAAACCCCACAAATCACTTTTTATCCTTTAATTCATATATAGCTAGTCTTCAAGTGGGTTTGGGACTATGGAAGTTGAAACAATTCTCTAGCAAGTCCCGCGGGATCAAGTAAGCTAAAAAGTCGGATAAAAAGGAATTCTTCCGAACAGAGCCCTGACGTGATTGTAAACATACCTTTGTTGGTTTTGATAGGGCTAGTGGGAGCAGAATTTATCTTTCTCCGATCACTTTCTATGCTCTTTACCAGTTTGATGAGAGATGGGTGTCGAGTGAAGTTTGGTTTCCCACGTGCGGAAAAGAGGTTTTTGGCACAGTTCTCTTTAGAAGACCGCCTCCCTTCCAAATCAGAGGGAGCAAAAGGAAGCACTGGGCCAAGACCTGAAACAGGAAAGGGCAGTGTGTTAATACACGGTTGGTTCGGCCTCCTTCTGGGGTATGAGGTCAGAGTGTGATTCTAAAATGATTTTAGGAATTAAACTGGCCATAGTTAATAGAGCACCTACTATGTGCCAGATACCGTTTTAAGGGCTTCACCTACAAAACCTTGTTTATCTTATTAAATAAATTCTGAGATAATATTTCACACTTTAACATCTCTGAAAGCTGTTGTATCTTATAACCAGTGGTGTGCTATAGTGTGACTGTTACTGATTTTTTCTTTCTTATTGATATATAAAACATTGTGCATCTCAGAATCAGTGGAGACTTAATCTGATGAAATATGGTGACCCTCACTACTATGGAGTGAATGTTTGTGTCCCTCCCCACTCCCCCACCCACCAAATTCATATGCTGAAACCTAATGCCCAATATGATGGTATTGGGAGGTGGGGCCTTTGCGAGATGCTCATGAGGGTGGAGCCTTCTTGCATAGGATTAGTGCTCTTATAAAAGAGACCCCCCAGAGCTCCCTAGTCCCTTCTACCACGTGAGGTTACAATGAAAAGACGGCTGTCTAGAAAGCGGGTCCTCACCAAACACTGAATCTGCTGGTGCCTTGATTTTGGACTTCCTAGCCTCTAGAACTGTGAGAAGTAAATGTCTGTTGCTTATAAGCCACCCAGTTGATGGTACTCTGCTATGGCAGCCTGAACAGGCTAAGACACTCTCTACAACTTGGGTAGGTACTTCTCCGGAAATGCATCCCCATTTCAGAGACATTTCATACATTAACTGACTCACGGTCTCTTAGCTTGTAGAATGTGGGCCTGGGATATGAACCTGATCAGTCTAGCCCAGAGCCTACACTGTGAATCCCTGTACCAAAGGACCTCTCTCTGTAGTTATATCCAAAATCACAATAACCTCTTCCCGCTTGTGGGTGAGGAAACAGTCTTGGAGAAGTAACCTGCCAAAGGCCACAAGGCTGATAAGTATCAGAGCTGGGACTGGAACCTAAGCCTCCCTCTGCTTCCACAGCCCATGTTCTTCCCACTTTCCAGCACTTCTGTGTGGGGATCTTGGTGGAACACAAAATGTCAGAATCCCAGAGTTGAGAAGGAGACTAGAATATTGATACTGGAATGAATTCACTTCATATTCTCCATGTGCACAGACTCTGTTACGGTCACTGAGCAGCATAATAATGACAGCAGTAGTATCTTATGCTTCGTGATGCTTTCAACTTTCTCAAATCCTTTCACATACAGATTCTGCCTCCTGCACAGGATGTGCAGTTGTTATGGACCTTGGCTGCTGACGGAGCCAAGAGCTAAATTTTCCATATCGGTTCATCTTTAATTGTCATTTCAATCACTTATATATGTTCTTTACATGTGGGAGTGTGGGTAGGAAGGGAAAGGGAGAATATCTCCAAATGTGCGTTAATTCAAAATAACGGATCAATGAATGAAAGAAAACAAATACATACCACTGGGATTTGGACTGATTTCTGGGCCTGTCCATTTAAAAGCTGGTTTTCGGCCTCTTTCCTCTGTAACGTGAACTTTCTTGATAAGATCCAGGCTACTCAGAACATTAGCTATATCATACAACCTCCTAATTTTTGCTGGGGGGGAAAAAAAGTATATACAACCCTTAATGGAATAATGAAAGATCAAAGGACTTTGCTTCATAAGGACTTCATGTACATTCAAAGAGCTATCCTAACCATCAGTGTCAGAGAAAAATGCGACTCTTAAGTTATGCTAGGGACACTGCTTTAATTAAAACAACAAAAAATAGTTTTAAATATTGAAAAGACGCAGTTACTGATGATACTGAATTTTGAAATGACAAAAGTACATGTTGGAAAAGGAAAAGTGACTCAACGATATCACCTTATTGGGAATCATGTTACAGATTTTCTAATAAAAATTTACCATTGCTGGGCATCTCCTAGTGAGGATTCAGGATTATGAACAAATAGAAATACAGTATCGATGATAAATGTATTGCTTTCCTGCTTGTGATAGTTTATAAAAAGATTTATTTAATAACATAAAATATTCTATAGCCCATCAAAATTTATAAATTTTCATACTGTCCATATGTAATATGAAAAGTAGAGATTTGTTAATTCTATAAATCTTACATATCTTGAAAAGTTTTGCTACATAAAGTCTGCCTTTACTTCAGCTTGACAGTACAAAGTTACAAATTGAGCCCCTTCTTCATGGCCATGCCAGAAGGTTCTGAATCCCCTGGGGATTCAGGAAATTACACATCTGTAGTTCCTGGAATAGTTTCCAGGGCTGTGACTAACCAGTGAAATGGAGAGCTGAAAACTGGTGGCTCAGAGAAAGCGGGCAGCCCATCGGTAGTATCGGGATGTGTTTTTTGAGATGACAGATCTCCCAAGCCCATTGCCAGCATTATTGCCTTAATCTCTATTCATTTTGTCTTTATAGGGACACTGGAGATGTCTGAATATACTTTCATATACTCTTAATATACTTCACCAGTACAGCTTCCCAGGGATGGGAAGGGATCTGTGTGGTAGCTCGCAGGCATTCCCCCAGCCTCTGCTGTGGCTCGGGGCAGCTCTTCCTCACAAGTCAGCCGGGTCCCCCGAATGACCCATGTCCAGGCCAGCCTCATGCCCTACTTGGAGGTCGCTAATGCCCTCAGGTGTCTGCTGAGCACTCCCTTCCACACTCTCTACTCCTTTTTGAGGGGCTTCCTGCAAAGTCTGTTCTTAGAGGCAAGGGTAGAGCTGTGTTAGGGACCTAATCTACGGTCTCTTTGCAACTTAGAGCAGATATTCTGGCTAAAACCACTTTCAAAACGGCGAACCATCTGTGCTGCAGGTCACTTCTGGGGACAGTGTTAGAAGTTACTTTCACCCTCAAATATGAGAGGCAGTGGAAAGAGCAGAGACCTGGGTTCCAGTCCCACTTTACAATTTACTGCTCATTTAGGTTTCAGACAGTACAGATTCTACATGTGTAAAATGGAGACAATGTTACAGTAATAAAGGAGGTAACATTTAAGGAACTGTATAAGCCAAAGTGTCAGATAAGAGTAATTATATACGTATCTTTGAATCCCACAAGTCAGCTAAAGCAGTATCATCATGGCTTCTGGGGAGAAGTGAAGATACGAAAGCCTAACTAGATATGATCTGTTTATATAACAAATGTATTTAGAAATCAGTTAATAACCGAGATTTTATTATTTAAGAGTAGGTCCGAAAGTCCATGGCAGTCGTGCCACTTACTTTTAAACTTGCTTTTATCCAAATCTTCCACATGGTCCTCCCCAATTAAAATCTTGGCAGCAACTTCCAGGCTCACTATCTGAGGCGTTGACACCAAAAATAGCATCACAAATTTCTGGCTCATCACTCTTAAAGACTTGTCTTTGCGGCTGTTTACAGAGGCTTTGGAGAAGGAAGAGGATTAGAGAATTAAAATTCATGAAGGGACAAGTGCTTTCTAAAGTAACCAGGCTAAAAATACCACAACCTGATCCCATGGCTGATGTGCAGCATTTTCACGTTAAAAGCAGCAGAAGCTTTGAGCGTGGTTCCCTAAGGAACCTCTTCTTTAGACCTCCCAGAGGTGCGCTGCCGCCTGAGCTTTTCAGCAGCAGCTCTCACCTGCCCGAAATTCCACTCCAGGAAGTTCGACAAAACACATGTCTGGGTGTCCGTTTTGGCCAGTGTTTGATTTGATGATCGGATCCTCTATACGGTAACTCTTACTAAAGTCAAACTCTTGTTCATATTCTTTCTTTTTGATCATCATAATCTGCTCGGCGTACTTGTTCTCTTCCCCGACGCTCTTCAGAGTCCCAAGGGTTTGGTTGAGGTTGTGTCGGCCGTGCCAAGTGTATCTGTTTTTGGCAAGCCGGCTCACCATGTGCAGACTCTCTAGGACGTTGACGATATCGTAAATGCGTCGGCGCTCAACATCTGCAAAGAACGAGCAGTTGTACCTTACTAGGATCAGATTCTGTAATGTGGATAGAATTGAATACCTTTTCCTTCCAGGGATTACTAGACAGTAGGTTCTGGATTATATTAACTTTATTTATGCTCAACAAAGAGTGTGAAGATGAGAAAGGCATGTCCCTGCTCTCCAAGGGCACAAATAGTTAATATGAATTAGAAAGGTGACATTTATTGAGGGCTTCCACTGCGCCATACAGGTTTAGGACATTTTTACCCTAAACTTGTGAGGTAGGCATTATTATCCACACTTTAAGGATGAGGAGATAGAGGCTCAGGCTGGCTAAGCTGTTCACCTCAAAGCACAGAGCCAGTAAGTGGCAAAATCAAGTCTTCAGTGCTCTAAATCCCACACTCTACACTCCATTTCTTTTTTTTTTTTTGCGGTACGCGGGCCTCTCACTGTTGTGGCCTCTCCCGTTGCGGAGCACAGGCTCCGGACGCACAGGCTCAGCGGCCGTGGCTCACGGGCCCAGCCGCTCCGCGGCATGTGGGATCTTCCCGGACCGGGGCACGAACCCGTGTCCCCTGCATTGGCAGGTGGACTCCCAACCACTGCGCCACCAGGGAAGCCCTACACTCCATTTCTTATATTAGTTCCCAACACACACACACACACACACACACACACGGCTGTCATATGATAGGTACAAGGTGCTGAGATTCCTTGCTGTTCCTGGAACTTGCCAGATATGCCCCTGCCTGAGGCCTTTGTGCTGGGCTGCTCCTTCTGGCTGGAATCCTTCTCCCAGATGTCCTCATAGCTCCCCACCTCGATTCTTTTGAGTCCGTGCTCGGATGTCACCCTCTTAACAAGGCCTGACCTGACCACTTCATTTAAAATTAAATTGCAAATTGCAAAGCACACCCCTAGCACTCCAATCCCCCTCTACCTTGGTCTACATTTTCTTTTTTCCACAGCACATATTACCTTCTAACATATATCATAATTACTTACTTATTATGTCCTTTGCATATTATCTATTGACCCCACTAGAAAGCAGGTTCCACAGGAGCAGGGATTTTGTCTTTCTGTTCGCCAATGCCATCCCAGCTGCTACAACATTGCCTGGCACATAATAGGTGATCAGTAGATACCTGCTGAATTAAAGGGTACATCCTCCATAGCTACAATGAAGTGTATGTGAAGAGATGAATCTAAATAGCATATTCTTAAAATATGAAATAAAGTTGATATGTATAAACACGTATGAGAAGGACAAAACTTTCTTCCCAGGGTGATAGCTAGATATTAAAATATCCTGTATATCTCTTCACAGATCCAGATTATCGTATTTTCATGACTCCAAAGGTATACCAAGTTTGCCACAGACTCCTTTTTAGCTGTAACTAGATTTGAGTCCATGAAGAGAGGAGCGAAAGGGGGCAGGGGAACACAGTAACTTTTGGCAAAAACAAAACATTCAGAAAATGCACTGGTTCTCAGAGTAGCGCTGAATGGCAGGGAGGGCTAAAGCCCTGCTCCCATGCCCAGAGGCCGATCCTCATTGTAAACTGTGAAGAAACCATTCCACAGCCTGGCTCCAGTGAGAAACAAGACCCAAGTTCAGAGTTGTAGCTGTTTATGAAACAAGTCATAGAACAATGGTGCCTCCCTTTAAAGCATCAGAGCTTTCGAAATGCAGTCAGAGCAATCTCCATTGTGATTTTCTGCTTCTGTTTTAAGACTTAACTGAGACTGGAAACTGTATGTGGTTATTCTTAAATTAATAGGGCTTTACAGATGGACAACTTCTGTGTGGCCTTGTGTCATTACAAACACTGGCTAGATGAGTGTGGGTCTGAAGAAGTCAGTCTATGAAGTCCCTTTAATGATTAACCATTTCGGTGAGCTCTTTGCATACTTACTAAGTTCCTCGGCTACTTCATCAAGACAGATGTCGTTATTCACAGCAGGGTTGGGATAGTTGGGATATCGAGCTAAGAACTTATGACACAACAGTCCTAAACTTTTCTCTTTTCGACTGGGTTGGGATTTCTCATATTCGTCTCCAGATAAGTGTTCCTACAAAGAAAGATGTAAATAATGTCTTATTCATAAAGATTTATTGGGGGCATCTGCGCTCAATGACTAACACTTATACACATGGTTTGCTTCAATAGCTACAAAATTGGAAAGAAAAGGTGTGGAGCCAGGATAAATTGCTTGACAGATCTGAAAGGGAAGAAGTTCATAAGTAAGTCACAGGTTCAGAATTCCCAGGGTTGTATTTGATGGGGTCCAGACCCCTCCAGGGCTCTGAGGGGGGTGATGCTTTACACTGCTAGTGCTTCTGCAACAGCTTCACACTGCTCCCCCGACCCCCGCTCCCCAAATCCCCCAGTCTCCACCCAGGCCTCTGAAAACCTACATGTAAACAATCTCTGGCCTCAGGTAATCCATTTCCGTTGTCAAACAAACCCCTTTTCTGATCTCTGTAGCGGATCTCTGGGCTCACGGCACTGATTAGCATTTTTAGGTTGGCTGTTGGTGTCCACGGTTCTCCCTGGGAGATCTCCTTGGGCTTGGTGGGTGTGGTTAAAGGGCCAAAGTCAGGTTGGATCTCCGCCAACACTATATTTGCTGCGGTGGATTCTTTCAGAGGTGTTTTCACCAGTCCCCTTTTATGTGGCTCGAAAAAGAGATTTTCCTGGTTCAAAACAAGTAAATTATTAAATCCACTGTATAAAAGGATTTATCAGATAGCTTTTGACTCTAGAAATTGTATAAATAGAATAGTGCTAAGAAAAAAATGCCTAGTGAGGTTGTCGAGTTGATTAAATTAGTGACTATATTCCAATGATCACACTGACACTTGTCCATTCTAATAGCTAAATTTCCCATTTTTAACTTTTCAACAAAGCATGGACTTAAACTTTTCATCTTATGTTCCAAGAATTTAAAAAGAAAACTTTAAGACATAATTTTTTTTTTTTTTTTTTTTTTTTTGCAGTACACGGGCCTCTCACTGTTGTGGCCTCTCCCGTTGCGGAGCACAGGCTCCGGACGCACAGGCTCAGCGGCCATGGCTCACGGGCCCAGCCGCTCCGTGGCATGTGGGATCTTCCCGGAACGGGGCACGAACCCGTGTCCCCTGCATCGGCAGGCGGACTCTCAACCACTGCGCCACCAGGGAAGCCCAAGACTTATAATTTTTAAAAATTTGATTTTGAAATAACTTTAGATTTAGAGAAGAGTTGCAAAGATTGAGCATTCCCGTATACCTTTCACTTAGCTTCCCTTAATAGGACTGATAATTTTAAGTGATCCCAAACTCCTCGGAGTGACTTTGACTTATGACACTGTAATAAGTAAACGTCTCCACGGCAGAAACCATGTCCCATTCATCTGTGTATCTAGCACAATGACTGCATGCAGTGGCTACTCAATAAAATACCACTGATGCAGAAAAGTCAGAGAGCCAAGGAAACAAGGGTGAGGGCTAGCATATGGTCAGACTTGCTGGCAAAATCCACTGGAGAGCAAAATCCAGAGTGCCTATGAGCAGCATTTCCGACCAGAGAAGTCTGCTCTTTGAATATTTAACCTTTTCACTTTACAGATGGAGAAAATGGAACCCAGAGAAGTAAAATTAGTTACCTAAGACCACAAAGCTGGTTCCTAGCAGAGGCTGGACTGCCACTGAGAAACAAGGGGGTACATTATTAATAGCTGTTCATACTTAAGACTGATGGAGACTATATTTCTTCTACTTTTGGCCACGGGTGACTTCACACATTCCTACCACCTGTATCTATTTTATTTTTATTTTTAAAAAGTTTGATTAGGATGTTTATTATCATGTTTTTATTAACAGCAACAAAAGATGTTTGTCTACAATTTACAATGTACAATGACCAGTCAATCCCCCTCTTGCATTGCTGTGCATTAACTGTTCTGTTTTAATGGAAACACTGAGAATACATCTATATCTATAAGAAAATGCTTAGGATGGCAATAAGCGAAAGAATAGAGACTCACTAATTCTTTTTTTTTTTTTTTTTTGCGGTACGCGGGCCTCTCACTGTTGTGGCCTCTCCTGTTGCGGAGCACAGGCTCCAGACGCGCAGGCTCAGCGGCCATGGCTCACGGTCCCAGCCGCTCCGCGGCATGTGGGATATTCCCGGACCGGGGCACGAACCCGTGTCCCCTGCATCGGCAGGCGGACTCCCAACCACTGCGCACCAGGGAAGCCTGACTCACTAATTCTTCAGTGACTTTAGGAACAAAGATTAACGGGACTATTTTATATGTCTGTGACTCTTTAGGATTTATCAAGTGCTTTTCCATTTGTGTTTTCATCCAATCCTGTAGTTCTATTCTACAGAAGAGGACACCCAGGCTGAGCAAGGTCACACAGGACTTGAATCTGAATCTCCTCCATCCAACTATGGTACCCTTACATGGAAGTCAGTGTGATGGACCCAAGGGGGGGACCCTCCCCTGATGGTGCACTTGAGAGGTGCTGATCCAAGAAGGGGATTTTTCTCAAGGCTGCTGTCCTTTGCCTCTGACCATCAGAAGCAATAGCAATTCTCTTATTTGACTACTATCTAAAACTTTTAGGAAATTTGCATATTTCATTTTTTTTTTAACCTATCAGTATTTGGACATCAATCAAGATACCCCTCACTGACAGTGTCCCCTATAGTTAAAAGAGACTGGTGGTTTGGTAGAAAATGATCTTAACAGGAAATCCAATCTCAAATCATGTCAAATGCCCTTTCTGAATTCCTATTGTTCAAGAATCCTCAGAAATATCATAAAGCAACTAACAAATTTTATTATTCTTAAAAATACCTTCTCTCTCTACTTTATCTCTTTGAAATTTCTACCAAATCATAAAAAACTAGAAAGAGTAATCCTAGGTAATATTCCCATCTTCAAAAATTAAATTTCCCTTCCTTCTGGGTTTTTATAGGGGCTAACCAAAAAAGGATAACCAAAAAAGGATGCGGCATTAGTAAGATATTGGATATTGAAAAATCATGGAGCTAAATCAGGATGATGTTGCATTTAAAACTGCAAGGATGAGTATTGAAGCTAAAAAGGTACCTTTTCGTTCTCCATTCTGTAAATTTCTCATACATTTAGAGTTTCTTTAAAAATGAAAAATCTGGATTTCCTCCCAATATCCTGATGGTTCAAGTAGTCCAGGTAGTCCAATTAAAAATTTTAATATCCTTAAAGAAAAAAGGAAATAGAAAAAGTTAAAAATAAAAGCCGTAGGTCTGTTGAAAATAACTTCATGGACGCCACAGGCTACTGAAACAAAGGCTAAAGAAAACTGACAAACTACATTTACATTTTATTCCCGACCACAGACAGCCCCACGGGGCAGAGAACTCCATCAAACGCCTGTAAATTCCTTCAGCTAACCGATCTGCTGTCATGAGACTTCAAGCAACCCACAGAATTTCCAGTGACAGCCCTCTCCCACCTTTAGAGAAGGCAAACCATTCTCCAGACCCCACCGAATGGACTGTAGCAAGCACAAGCACCCACCTGTTCACAGATCAGAGCTCGGGACTCAGAGCATGAGCCCAGGTTCAGGCTAAGCAGCCACAACCCTAAGTATCTGGATAAAAGTCTGCATCTAGATGTCTGATTTTCTCCCTTGACACACACGTGCATAGGCTCAGCAGTAAAGTCTTGGGAAACAGCTTGATAGGTAACTTACAAATTCAGTCCTTAAGCTCCAAACGTATTCTGGGCATTTAAATAGCGCCTTATGATTAAGACTTTTTAAAAAAAAGACTTCCTTACAGATGCGGCTTCCTTAAAGCGCTATGTACTCGCTATTCAGGCGGCTAGTTCACGCCACAATGTTGGACCCTACCATGGAAGGCTGCATTTGCTCAGCAAGGCAACCAGGTACAGTCCCCCTGCCGCCACCGGCTCCCGCGCCCCGCGCACTTCCCCTAGCGCCAGGCCAACTGCCCCTCCCCCCACCGGTCCCATTCAGCGCGCCGCCCGCCAGGCAGTTCCTGGACAGCATCCTCGCGGTTTCTAGGGCAACGATTCCCGACCAATCAGAGTGCTGGTCGCGGGCCTGCGATTGGTTGGCGGCGCCAGGGGCGGGTCCGGACCTTCCGCCTTCGATTTAAAAATTTGGCGCGGAAAGCCGGACCGTGGTCGGCGCCGCCCCTTATCAGCGCGGGGCTTGAGCGCGGGCAAACCCGCGCCCGGAACCACAGCATCCCTGCCCCTCCCCCTCGCTCGCCCCCTCCCCTCTGCGCGGGAGCTCAGCTCCTCCCTCCACGGCCCCGGGAGGAGCGAGAGGCGGGAAACGGCCGCCGCTGCCTTCCCGAGCCCTCTCCCGGTGCCAGGCTGGCCGAGCGCCGCGTCCCTCTGCGCCCCGCTGACCTGTCAGTTCACCTCACGGTTGGAGCCGACGGGAGCTGAGCGGGGACTCCTCGGCACCCCTTCCCCGCTCAGGCCCGGGAGCCCGCGTGTCGGGCAGTCAGTCGGTCCTTACGCTGCGCAGAGGTGGGTGCCGGAGGGAAACGCCGGGACCGGGACTGGCGGGCCGGCGGGCGGGCAGAGGGAACGTGACCGTCCAGGAGCAGTCAAGCCCCCGATTTGAAATTAACCCGCTCCCGGCGCGAGCCGATCCCGCGGGCAGGGAGGGCCGCTCCCCTCCCCCACGCCCGCTCATCCCGGCCCCGGACCTCGCGCGCCAATCCGAGCCTCCAGACTGGAGCCGGCGGCGAATCAGGGTGCAGGCACCGCCCTCCGGTCCTGCCTCCACGACAGAGTTGGGGGAAAAGTTAAGCAACTTTTTTTTTTTTTGGTAAACACCCCCTCCCCTAGCTCAAAGTTGGGGAATGAAGTTTAGTCCGCCCGGGGCACGCGGGTTGGGACGCGGGCGCTCCGCAATCCCCAGCCTGGGTCCATCCCACCCGCTGCCCAGCCCCAGATCCGCTCACCTGCCCTGGGGATCCCAGCCAGGACCATTACCCCTTCCACCCATGGCATGCATTATTGTGTTGCCCACCATCTGCTCATGGCCTCTAGAAACTGGGGTGTGGAGGGAGAAGCTTGCCAACCGGTGATCAGATTTGATGGGCGCGGGGTCTCGGCCCAGACTTGAGAACGCAGGTGTGGGAGGAGGAGGAATAAGGTTGAAAACCCGCCAAGCCTGTTCCCGGCGTCCCCCGTCTTCCCTCTCCAGGTCTCCTCCCGGCTCCTCCCTTTCCCCCTCCCTGTCGTCTTCCCTCGCTTTTCCCTCTTTTTCCGGTTTCCGAGCCTCGGGCAGCTTCAGCATGGATTATTGCAGAGTTCTAGATTAATAGGAGGTTTGGGAGACACTGTAGTGCAACGCCCTGTTTTGCAGACGGGGAAACCGAGGCCCGGGGCGGCAGCGCTGCCTTTGCCTGTGCCTGGGTTGTTTGCGCCCGCGTTGTCTTGCTCCGCTGTTCTCTGCTTTAAAGCGTTTCCCTTTTCTGGGGACCTGTGCTGGAGTTGCGGGACCGCATTTATTGCCCAACAGCGCCTAGATCAGGGCGCCCATCTATCGACTGGTTTGAGCTCTTCCTCCTCTTTTGTAATTTCTCATCTTTTAAGCTCCAGCAAAGCGCGGGGCCGCAATCCTCTAGCGTGTAACTTATTTATATTTGTCAACGAATCACCCAGTGCTGACTTGCAGCGCGGGATATTCTTATATTCCCGGACGCGATATAAGGGCGGGGATACAGTGATACTGAGGCTAAGGTCGCCGTGCTGTAGCGACAGGCCGTAGGACCGGGGGTCCCGGTGGCGAGCGGTGGCTCTTTCTGCCGCTGAACGCGACCTCAGGGCGCGCAGGGTGGCTGCCCCGAACGGTTAGCGCCGTGGTGTCTCGGTCCTTCCCTCTCCGCTACCCAGGGAGCGGGTCCTACCCGGCTTCAGGCAAGTGACGCTCAAGAACTCGCTTCCACCTGAAAGCCGACCTTGGGCGCGGTGCTGTGCAGAAGCCAGCGGCCACCTAGAGCTCTCAGATTTAAAATAAAGTGAGGTCACTGGGCAGGGCCCCACCGGGCCCCACCCCCGACAGCACTGAGCAGCTCGTTCTTACTGAGCCCCGGTACACCTTTTCCGGAGGAGGGTGTGTTTATATACACATCAACGAAAGGGGGGCAGTTGGTGCTTCTGCTTTAGCCACTGTTTCACGGATTGTTCCCCCTCTCCCACCAGCATGTACAGGAGTGTGCCTGTCCAGCTCTGCTCAACCTACCTTAAGTTTTTACAACCCGGGAATCCTCTTTAAAGGGAAGGTCTGATGCCACTGTATTCAGAACCGGTGACTGACGCGTTCACATCTGTGGTCTACGGGGGCATTCATGCCCCAGGGGTCTGAGTGCCGAGTACCTGTAAGGCAAATAATGCAAGGAGCAGCCGCCTTTGGTGAGGCTGCACAGATGTCATCTCATTCAATACTCAGCACAGGTGTTAACTGTGAGTTACCATCCAGAAAGTGAAGTAGAACTTTTTTTTTTTTTTTTCCGGTACATGGGCCTCTCACTCTTGTGGCCTCTCCCGTTGCAGAGCACAGGCTCCAGACGCGCAGGCTCAGCGGCCATGGCTCACGGGCCCAGCTGCTCTGTGGCATGTGGGATCTTCCTGGACCGGGGCATGAACCCGTGTCCCCTGCATCAGCAGGCGGACTCTCAACTGCTGTGCCACCAGGGAAGCCCGAAGTAGAACATTTTTAAGTAACAAACCCCAGGTCTCGGGGTAAGTGGCTGGTCTGGGATTTGAAGCCAAGTCTCTTTACTCCTGAGGGCTTTCCACTGAAAGCCATGTTCTGCAGTGTGCTTGGGCCAGTCCGTACTTCCTTCACAGGATAGTTGCGCCCCATTTTATAGAGAAGAAAACTGAGGCACAAAAAGGTTTAAGTGATAGCCAAGTTAGCTATAGAGTCAGGATTATAATCCAGGTCTACCTGCTCCCAGTTCATATATCCCATTCCACTGCTTCTGAAAGTCCCTATAAAAGCAATGTTGGTGACACATTAGACCACTCTTGACTACATAACCCCTCCCCCAACATAACAAAATATAGAAAAAGAGGGATCTGTAATTCTTGTTTTAATGACAATTGTCGTGTCTTATTGAAACATGCAAATTATAATCCAGTTTACTGACTGGGTTGAAAAGTGGCCCTATTAAGAGGGAAATGATATAGTTTTAAAGTCTTAACAACCCTTTCATGTAAAGGAAATGAAAAAAGAAAGCAAGCTAAAACAATTCTACTCAACACTGTATGGTGTGTCTGATTTGAAATTCAGCATGAGTGGAAAGGAAAGACACAAGACTAACTGAAAACTTTTATGTTTACTGCACAACCAAAAAGGAAGGATGAAGGGGCAGATTTGAAATCTTTTTTTCTTGTATTGCTATCAGACATGTTTTCCAGTTATATAATCCAAGGGAATATTCGTGCATTTGTTGCTGGTCTTTTGTTCACCATGTTGTATAATCTGTGTCTCACTGAAGTAGGCCAGTCTTTCGACTCTCTGCTGCTACCCTTATGCTAGCACAACTTGGAGGGTGAGATATTGGGTAACAAGTTCAGCATTAAACAACGTAAAAAGATATCAGAGGTAATGGGGAAAGATGGGAGTCACCTGAGGTGTCTAGATTCAAAGGTAACATTCAGGATTTTGGAATCACGGCCCTTTTCATTATCATCAGAACCTCACACACGGGGTGTGAAAAAAGCAGCCTCTTCCCTGCTGACCAGGGCAGGTCAAGGAACTAAGAAAAAAGTTGCTCTAGCCAGTGGGCTCCTAGACCTTTCCCTCTTGCTCTCTCACTGCCTCCACCCCCCATGTGCTTCTATCTATCACCCGCTCTACTTCCTGACCCAGTGGGGGCAGTGCGGGCTTGTGCTTTTTCTGCAGCACACATTGGCACGACCACTACAAAAGAGTCATCTACAGCTTTCAGTGGCACAGATCGCCATGTGCTGGGTTAGGTTGCAGCTGCTCCCAACCAGCTCTCAGCCCTCCCTGGGCTTTTTAACTAGTTGGTTACTCTTCCTGAAAATGAAGCATGCTGAGTCCACTTTGGACAAGGTTTAAAGAGGGTAGATACGGCAAGGGGTGCAGGAGGGTAGGAGAGCCTGGAGGTGGCTTGTGCTGACGGTGGAGCCAGAACTGGTCAGAGCCTGCTGGGCTGTGTGTGAGGTTTGCTCCAGCTCTCCTGTGACTTCCTGTGGGGAACGCCACTCGGCTCCGAGCCCTGAGCGGATATCTGCAGCCCTGAACTCAGCTGCCGCGGCAACAGTTGCTGCCATTTATTGAGCAATTATTGCATCTAAGTTTTAAAAATGCTTTGGGGATAACAGAACACAAAATACTGAGGACCCTTTTTATAGAATTGGAGTCTGAGTGCTGTCCTCATTGCGTTACCGCATCATCTGATCTTAAAATTGTCATAGAGCTGAGGATCATGTAGGCTTAGCGCTTATCTTGGATTGGAAGAGCCCATTTTCCAGGTTCTAGAGTACTGAAAATATATACAGATTCTTGGGAGTGGGGGCAGGAATTTAGTACCTGAGAAAGTCCCAGTCAATGCAGGAATCCCATAACCTCCCTGATCAGCGATGGCTACCCTTTGCTTGAAGTCTGGTAGGGAAGGGTAACAGTGCTGGCCCCTTCAGGCAGGTTCCTCACACCCTGTCCTGATCATAATGCTGTGTATGCCTCTCTTGTTATACACACCCCACCCACACCACTGTGAGCTCCTGGATGGCAGGGAAAGGAACTCCCTTATATCTCTCTCCCCGCAGTGCTCATCTGGATGCCTGGCCCAGAGCAGGGGCTTGATAAGTATTGGTTGATTAAATAATTGCCCAGAGTATACCTTGTCGTTTAATCTCTATCTTCAGGGCCAAGTTCAATGCCTGGCACATACTTGGTGCTCAATAATGTTAGAAAAAATGAGCTCATAATTACCATCCTTTAAATTTTTTTTTTTTAACTTAGCTAAATACTATTTCCACCCCCCTCCCCGACCCATGACTTCTGTTTTATCTATTCATTCACTAAAACAGAGTATTCTGAATGCCTGCTATGGCCCCAAGCCCTGAATTAGGTGCTTGGTGTGTACAGGTGAGTGAAAGAGGAAAAGACCTTGCCCTACTGGAATTTACAGTCAAGGAGTAGAACAGTGTCTGGCACAAAGTGTTAACTGCTATTATTATTACTACCATCATCTTATTTTTTTCCTGTAAATGTGAGACTTCTCTGCCACCCCTCAGTTTAGCAAATGTCTTTTTTTCTATGTCCTACCTCTATAGTACTTTTTTTTTTAAGTTTTCTGTAGGTATTTTTCTTCCTTAGGAACCCAAGTTCTGGTCTTTCCTTCTTTCAGCTCATGTGTATGGGTCACTTGCTCTGAGCCTAGGGACTGTTCTGGGCACCTGCTATAGGACCTGGCGGCTGCCGTCGCATCACAGTGACAAAACCAACCTTTCACTTACTCACCACCCTTCTTTCTTTCTTTCTTTCTCTCTCTCTCTCTCTCTTTTTCTTTTCCAGGGACATGGACTTCATTTGGACAGGTTGTCTGCTTCTCTGAGGCTTTCAGACTGCTGCTTCAGAGTCCCTGGAGGCAACCCGGTTTCTTCTGGAATGATCATTGAAGTCAGATTAAGTGGGTTAGTTAAACCTCTGCCGGCTCTCTGTTGCCAAGTCTTGGAGCCAGGAGCCAGGAAGACAGAACAGGCTCTTAATCAGCCAAGTTGGGCTGGGGGCATCTCCCCCACTGGGTTACAGGCAGTCACCAAGCGCTCTAAGAACCCACTTCTTCCCCTTACACGTTTCTTCTAACTCACTGGCTCATGTGAATTCTCCTTCAAGTCATGGTTTTCAGGATCTGACTTGATCTAATATACCCATGATATCCAGACATATTATGGTAGAGTTTAACGGCTTACTACACTGCCTCATCATATAGTACAGAGATTGGATAGGACATACATAGTTAATTTTGTTGACAAAATACTTAGGATCTTCTGAAAGAAGTGCATAACTGTCTTCTCAGTTTTAATTGCAAATGCTCAATAAAAGCTCACAGTATTTTTCAGTATGGAAAGTGGTTGGAGTAATTGCATATGAATCTGCCCACAAAATGGATAGTTCTACATATGTGTTTAAAATAGAGCTAAGCTTTAAAGTTTAACTCTTTCAGTAAATAAATAAATAAATAAATAAACACATAAATATAGAGCTAAACTTTATTACAAATTCAGTCTTTGGAATAAAAATGTATAATTGTTTTAAGGTTAGTTTGAATAATATGAAACATTACTTTTTTATTAAAAAAGGGAAAGGTATTTGCTAACCAAAATTTTTAGATACTGGTTATCTTGGTATCCTTGTGATAATAATGTCCTATCTGTGTCATAGCATCTGTGGCCGCCTCTTAGAGAAACTCGGGGTCTGGAGAATGGAGAGGCATCTTCTAGTCAGTCCTCTTCCTTGAGAGAGGATAGGGTGTGGATACAAGTTAGGACTTTGGAGTGAAATTGACCTTGGTTCAAAGCCTACCTCATCATTACAGCCGTGTAACCTTAGGCACATTACTTAACCTCTCTGAGCCTGACTTTCCCTTCCTCACTAAAATGGGGATCAAAATACCCACCTTGAAGGGTTGTTGTGAGGATTAGATGAGGTAATAGCTGTTACCGAGTACTGTAACGTGCTTAGCACAGTGTTTAGCACGTTACAGTAAGTACTCGATAACAGTTATTATTACATGTTATTGTAACCCACACAAATCCAGACAAAGCAATATTTGTTTTTGTTTCTTTGTGGGGTTTAATCACTCTGGGGAAAAAGATTCCCGGTAACCAGGTGGTTTGGCCAGGAAATTCCTCTTGACCAACAGAGTCTGCATCTTCCCACCCTCTTCCCCTTCCTCCTGCCGCCCCCTGCAGGAGGTGCAGCTGGTTCAGTGCACAACTTCAGGGGGGCATGTCCAGTGTCCTGGAAGCATAACAACTTGAGGCCTTTTTTTAGGACATAATTTACAGAAATGCTTGAGAAAGATACTTTGAAGAGGAAATAAATGCTCGAACATAACATACTCTTATCTCTTATTAGAATTAATAAGTACCTCATAATTGAAGTTTTCCTGTCTAGTTTATGGGCTCTATTAGTACATATTGCCTCTCCTGCTCTTTGTTCTCCTTTCTCTCTGCTCCCAGCACACAGACATCTTAAAGGCTGTACACCTAGGCCTGGGCACAGAATTTGCCAACTGGCTTAGAATACAAGGACTCGGCTCTAGCCCTGGCTGTGGTGCCTTCTACCTCTGTGCCCTAGCGTAGACCACTTACCTCTTCAAGCCTCAGTTTCCTTCTCTGAAAGGGGTTGGTAATGTTTGTAGCATAAATATGTCACTGATTGTGTGAGACCAACCAAAGCAACATAAGTAAAAATAATAATGTTTGAAAACATGAATTGTGATTTGATTATAAGGAAATAGTCTTATTCATATGATCAGATCTCTTGCTAGCTTATTGATTTCCACAGTAGGAACTGCTATGTGCTATGTGATCTTAAACAAGTCACTCAACTCCTCTGAACTGTAGTTATCTCCCCTGTGATACAGGGAGAGCAGACTTAATTACTTAAATCTCCCAACATTGTATAATTTTATGCTGGTGTTAGGCTTCCCTTGGAAATTGGAAAAAGCACAGACTTTGAAGTCTGACAGAGTGGGGTCAATCCCCCACTTCATAGCTCGCTGTCTTTTTGTCTTTCTGGACCCGGAAAGGTCGTCTCAGAGGGTTCCAGGTATTTTGGAAAACGAACCGCAGTTTGGTTGAAGAGCAGTTTTGCTTGCAGGAAGACGTTAGCTGTGAGCAGAGCTCACAGCTCTGTGATGAAACGGATCAGGCCAAGATTCAGGTCTAGAATTTCCAAACTCCAGCAGCCCATTTGGTAGAACCAGTTTGCTTTTGCATGTTGAATTTTTGTTGAATGAATAACAGTGCCCCAAGAGCTGGGATGGTTTACTGGCGCCCTTGCCTTTGGTTCTGCGGCTCTCCAGGTGTGACCAAGCATTTCAGACAGGCCTGCCTCCCACCACTGGCCCCCCGCCCAGGGATGTTCCTGCAGCTGTGTCTCAGCAGGCTTTGGAAGTCCACACATGCCCACTGACTGGTCAGCAGCCCCTGGGATCATCTCCATAACCTTTGTCACAGGACATCAGAAATAGCGTGTCAAAGCTGGCATTGCCTGAGAGGCAAGAGAAGGAAATGGTGAGGTCCTTGATGAAAACGGGAGAAAGTTACCCAAATTCATGGTCTGATTCCATCAGCAGGATCTGGGATTGTTGCTCACTGCTTTCTCTCCTTCCGCCTCCAAATCAGTACAGTGAGCTAGGTTTATCTTTATTCTGACCCGAATATGTACCAACCAATGCTTCTGTGGGACTACAGCACAGTGATAGTGTACTGGTGTTTCTGCAAGTTCTGGAAAGAGCTTCTGAATACTCAAAGCGTGAACAAACCATGTTCAGGGGAATTTTAGTGCAGAGTTACTTAGGGCTTTTTTTTTTTTTTTGGATAGTCTCTACTTTGAGGCCCTGGTTTTGTTTTTTTCAGCATTTACTGAGAGGTCCCCAGGGGGGCAGACACTCTCTAGGTGCTTCACGTTATCGGCACATTATCTCATTTAATCTTCACCGTGTACCTGAGAGGTAGGTTGCTCTTATCCCTATTTTGCAAATGAGGAAAGCTCTGGGAGGTGATTGGCTGAGGGTAACACAGCTAGCAAGCAGCAGGGCAGGGATGTGGGCTCTCAAGACCATGTTCAGAACTTCTACTCTATGCTGCTTCCCACTGGTAGAGCTTCACTGGTATAATATGCTGGGGAACTAGGAATCAGAATCCTGGCTTGACTAGCAAGCCTCCTTTTCTGTCCATGCTCCCCAAGTTCAAAACCTTCTCTTATCTCCTCCTTTCTATCTGTGCTTTGCACATCCTCTTGGTCACTGAGTCCTGTTAATTTGTCCTTCCCTTGCATTTCTTTTCATACATATCCTCATTACCGTGCACTTGGACTATTGCAGTAGCCTCCCAGCTCCCATTGTCACCAGCCTTTCCCTTTTCTATCCTTTCTGCTCCCCTTGCCAGGTTCATCTTCCTTTAACACTGCTTTGTCCTAAAATGTTTTATTTAAAATGTCCCAAGGACTCTTTATGGTTCACAGGACGAGGTTGATACTCAGGGCTTGATATCAAGACCTCCCCACCCCACCCCTGCCACGATTGACCTCAGAGCTCCTTCCCAGCCTTACCCATCACTTCCTGCAATGACTTGATGTTGCCTTGAGTTTCCTGACTTCGGCATCTTTGCCCATGACATATCCTCTGCCTAGAATGTTACACATTTTTCCACCCAGCCTACCATCTGTTAAAATCTCATCACGGCCTACCTCAAAGTGGCCTGTCTTCAGTGAAGCTTTCTCCAGCTGCCTTGCAGGAAAGATGCACCCTCGAGCATTTCATAACACTTCAGCAGTGCACCTCACGTGTGGCTTCACTGCAGTTATCTGTGTGCCAACATTTCCTCCCTAATGCCGATGTGAGGGCGGAGCCCGTGTGTGTATGTCTCCCACCCCACCTCCACCCCCATGGTCATTATCATTAGCATAGTGCCTCACCCCACGGGGCCCTTACTTGGTTGAATGAATGATCTAATGAGTAGGGGAAACCAGAGGGTAAGAAACAAGGCACTTACTGAGTGTCTATTATGTGCCAGACAGTGTTCTGTTATCGGTCATAACTCCTCTAATCCTTGCAGCTACCCCAAGAGGTAGGTGATATTATTGTACCCATGACAGACATGAGGAAACCAGGACACAGTGAACTGAGCCAGTTTGTCAAAGAATTAGTGAAGGACGCAGGATTCAAAGCCAAGCTGTCTGCCTCTAGAACCTGGGCTCTCACTGTGGCTGCCTCTCCAGGACTGTTTACCCATCCCTGAAAGGTCCCAGCAGGCTGATATGCACATCTTGTGAGAGCTACTTCATGGGCTTATATATTTATGACTTGGCGGCAGGTTCAGGAGAGTCTGAGAACCAACAGGATACAGCTTTTCTTTGAGCCAGCACACGAAGCCTGGCCCACCTTGGCCATGTGCATTGGGCATATTGATGAGCCAATGGACCTGAGTGCTGGGGTTCCCTAGGTGACAGGTGACAGGTGACAGGTGCTATGTAAAAATGAAGCATGTTTTCCATGTCCTGTGACACATGGTAACCAGTACACGGTAGTCCAACTATGGGCCTGGGACTCATAACGCTTTTGGTGTGTGCTGATTACTTGGTTAATAATCCTAACGGGCCTAGTGCACATACACTACGTTTATCACTCCCATCTCATAATTAACTTTATATTTTCCTTAATTTTACCACTCAATCTGTGCACCAGTGTGACTGCAAACCCATATTTATCTAACTTAGCAAACATTTGCATGTGCTGCAATTAGACTCCCATGTTGTGTGATCAACGTCCTTTGCTAATTGCATAATTCCTTTTGCATTTAATCGTCGGATGGCAACCTTCTTTTTTTTTTTTTCTGTCTCTGTGGTTTGCTGCTGCTTGTGAGCTGCATGTGGAATCTCTGGCTGAGGCACCTGCAACCACAGAACCAAAGACATTCTTGAGCTGGGGGGAACTGCCTCCCTAGTTTACAGGTGAAGAAACAGAGGCCCAAGAAAGTGAAGGAACTCCCCAATCCAAACAGCTCAGTTCCTGCAGCCGTGAAAGGATGAATACATCTGCAAAGAACATCTTGAAAACCATTCCAGTGTAGAAATTCCATGAATAATTCAAGCCGGTCTTGGCAATTAACATGGAGCCTGAGTCTGGACAGAATTAGGCTGAGCCTAAAAGAAATCAGGTTACGGGCAAGGAAGAATTTTAGGATATTCTGCAGTTATAACACTTAGCATTTGTTTTTTAGCTTCAGACTGCTTATTGCCAGCAGATATTTCATTATAAGGAAAATTGGTGAAACTCTTCCCTCTCTTCTGCCTCTTTGGGGAAACTTTTTTATTCCTCTGTAAAGCTAGATTAGAAGAGAGAGGAGCATTCATCCAGGAATTCGGGATTAGCATAGAAAGAATCAGAATATTAGAGTTGAGTGGGAACTCAAAGGTCTTCTGGGTTATTCAGCTTGTTTTACAGGCCATTGCTAAAGTCACAAAGTTTGTTGGTCGCAGGTCTGGGACTCAAGTCTGGATCTGTATCTGCATCCAAGTTTTACTCACTACAGTGCTCTGCTAATGAAGAGACCAAGAAGACAGAAGTGACTTGACTCCCCTCCCTCCCTCTCTCCCTCCCTCCCTTCCTTCCTTCCTTCCTTTCTTGGCACATTTACACAGAGCCTGGCCATACCAAGCTGGGGGTGTGAGGATGCAGAGGCTCAGACCTTGATTTTGGCTGGGATGAAAGGGCTAAGGAAGGGGATCCACCCACATGGAGAAGGCACCTGCTCCCCAAAGTGGAGATTTTTGAACTCAGAGAGGATTTAAGAGAATGCAGCAGTGCCCAACATAGTGCTGGCCCATTGTAGGAACTCTACCGATATTTGTGGAATGAATGTGTGTGTAACGAGGGGATGAGGATGGGGTGAAGAGGTTAGACAGATAAAAGCAGGCTAGCTGTTGCCACCTGCAGTTTCTAAGAAACCATTAGAAGCCTGTCACAGTGGACTTCATCTCTTCATCTGCCTAGGAAGATATGGTCATTAATGCAGAAGCACCACAAATTGTCAGGGCTGGAAAATATAGTCCAGTGGTTTGCTCAGAAAGAAGAGGCGAGTGGCTAGTGGCCTCCGCCACATCTCCTGAACTGAGAAAACTTCCCATGCTGCTGACAGCAATAGGAATGCCCTACTCTCTACTATGGCATTTGCTACCCTCCATCAGATATACCCTCTGAATCTCCTGGTTCCTAACACAGTGTCTAGAGAATAGCAGGTGCTCAGTAAATGTATATTGAATGAACAAATGCATGGATTGTACACTGTTGAAATGTATGGCTCTCACCAAGTCAGCAGGGAGATAGGTAGCCGAAGCAGTATTAAAAATATTTTAATAGCTTATATAGGTAGACCAGAGCAATAAGATTAAATTTACCTAGTGTATGTGTAACACAAAGTTTACACTTAGTTTCAAAAAATTGCCCACATAAGGAGTGGATGGTGCTCCAAGGGGCGCAGCCCATATAAAAAAAGCCAATAGGGGGAAGGTGTTAGTGGGCCATAATTGTGATGTAGCTGCTGAAACAGGATTGGATTCCATAAGAAGCAGCCAGGCCCAGATCAATGCAGGTGACACAACTTGTAGTTTGCGCTCATGCAGGTCACTCAGGCATGATGTTCATCCAGGGTTTTATTAATAGCCACACCTTAACCTGGGTCCAGTGCTTTAGATTACAGTGTTTTCCCAGGCATTATCTTGTTACACTGTCCTAATGAGACTTTTTATATACCGGCAAGGGCAAGCAGACTTGCTCAAGGTCACCTAAGTAGTAGGTGGCTGAGCCCAGTCTTCTGACCTCTTGTCCGTACTCTTTCAATTGCATCAGGCTGCCTTTCTGCAGACCAGAGCCCCCGCTGGGCGGCATCTAAAAGCAAGGCCGGCGTGATGCTTGTCAAGCGCTGTCACAGTGGACACGCTCAGATGGGCACCTTGCCATCAGGCAGCCTGACAGTGGCTCAGAAACCACTTTTCTTAACTCAGGGAGGGCTTTGACGGGCCAGCTCACGTCCGCAAGCACAGTGACCCTGGCCTGTTTCAAAAACTGACAGCAGACAAACATTGAACGTTACCTACCCTCTGAGTGAGCCCCCAAAAGAGCAAATCTCTGCTCTTAGCCCCTCGGGTCCTGTGCAGGGATTTGTGAACTGGGCTGCAAGGAGGAGGAGGAAAGGGAAAATAGCTACAAGCTGTCAGGTGCCTGTGGAGTATCTGGTTCGAGACATTTCACATTTCTTTGAGCTTCCTGTTTTTCACGCAGTACCTGTCTCTGCAGCCTCACTGCTCACTCTGGTCACCACTGGACTCCTCCACCCCCTGGCGTTGGGTTGTCATAAAAATCCCTCACGTTCATCTGGCCTCCCCCAAGGGCTGTCTTATTCACTCTCCCAAAAAAGCCTCTGAGGAAAGAAACAAATTGCATTCTCTTACTTACATGTGGAATCTAAAATAGTTGAACACAGAGAGAGTAGAACGGTGGTTACTGGGGGTGCGGAGGTGGGGGGAATCGGGAGACACTGGTCAAAGGGTACAAGGTTGCAGTTACGTGGGATGAATAAGTCTAGAGACCACGATGGCTAGTCTAACAGTGCTGTGTTGAATACTGGAGATATGCTAAGAGAATAGAATTCAGGTGTTCTCATCACAAACAGGTAACTGTGAGATGATATGTTAATTAGCTTGACTATGGTAATCGTTTCACTCTGTGTATCAAATCATTTTTATTAAAAACAAAATAAACCAAAAAAATCCTGTGAGCTGGGTAGGGCAGAGATTATTTCCTCATTTCACAACAACGCACAATAATGTCCATCTGTTTATCCATCCATCCACCATCCAACCGTCTATCCATCCTTTCGTTCATTCATTCAACAAACTGTTACGTGCTAGGAACTGTGCAATTCACTATGGAAGCAAATGTGTCTGGGAAGCTCTTGGGAGAGATATATAAACTCATAGAAAAAAAAAGAGGTATTATTTTGAGGCTTCTCAGTAGGAAGGCCATACATTTAGATAATGGGGTGGCGGGATGTTATTACAGACTGTGACCAGTAGGTGACATTCTGGGTCACAGGACGCTCAAGAGCCCTTTAGCCTTCCACATGCTAAGCTTTCATTTTATATTCATTACTGTATTTAAAATCAGATTCTAAGTCATATCATTGAAAGGCTGTATTCAATTTGATTTTAATTCCATTTATTTGCTGTTAATTGTTCCATGCTCTTCTAAAATGGTCAAATTAAATCTACTCGTTTCACGGCTTTCTGGGTAAGTGAAAGACATGTCCAGGAAATTCAGGCTCCTAAATAAATTAGCACCTCCAGTGATTGGTTTTAGGTCCCAAATTCCTTTCTTAGGAAATGCTACTGGGAAAAGATCTGGTAGGATACGCTCTAAGATGTTAGTGGTGATCTCTCCCAGTACAGATGGTTTGGTTTTGTTTTTTTCATACTTGTTTGTACTTTATTCAGTTTTTACAATGGGCATCTATTAACGTTCTTGTTTGTATTTACTTTTTCATTGAAGTATAACCTACAAAGGGAAAATATGTAAATTGTAAGCAAACAGCTTGGATTTACATATTTATATACATAAGTAATCTCCACCCAGATCGAGATATACATTACCCAAGCCCCCAACATTCCTTTGGGTCCCTTCCCAGTAACCCCTCTCCTGCTAGGAATGACTCTTCTATCACCATGGATTAGTTTTGCCTAATTTTTTACTTTATATATATATGGAATCATACAGGATGTCTTCTTTTGTGTCTGGATTATTGTTCAATATTATTTCTTTAAGCTGATGTGTATAAATACATAAAAACTCACCAATCTGTTCTGTTGTTTTGTGTAGCAGAAGTCGGTTCTTTTCCATTGGTGTGCAGTATTAAATTGTGTGAACATGTTGCCCATCTGTATGTTTGTAATCAGAAAAAGATTTACTAAAAATGATTACATATAGACATAGAAACTTGCTGGAGGCCAAGGAGACATCTCAACTGCAAGATCACCTTCACAGTGCATGGGTTTAGACAGCTATGCAGGGATTGGCTTGGGCGCAGAAGCACAGGGTCTCTGAGAGAGGATGAGGATGTAGCTAATTGTTGGACAGCAGATAAGGCGAGTTCTGGTTCTCCCACTGGCTGTGTGCCCTTGTGACCTGTCACTTATGTCAGTTGTTCTCACTGAGCCTCAGTTTCCTCATCTGTAAAATGTGTCATGTTACCAGATTTAGAGGAAGAAAAGAAGGAAAACCCCAGAACATCCAGTTACATTTGAATTTCAGATAAACAATGAATAATTTCTTAGAATAAGTATGCCTGTAATTGCATGGGACATACTATCCTAAAGAATTACTCACTGTTTATTTCCAATTCAAATGTATTTTTTCTGGCAAAAACAGGTGTAAAAAGTTCCCTGCTTACACGATAACACTTGATGAAGTGTTTGCAGGCAGAAAAGCAGGTACAGGTGAAAGAAACTAGAAAGGGCCAGAAAGGCAGGGAGGAGGAGCACCGCGTTTGGAAATTGAGCCCTGTGAGCCCCCGTAGGACAGAGACTTTGCGTCTCTTGCCCACCACCGCGACCCCAGCGCACAGCCCGATGGCTGACTCAGGAGGAGACGCGGAAACATTATCTGATGAACGACTGAATGGATTTGCTTTCCAGCTCCTACACTTGCTTGATTTTGACCTTAGGTAAGCTAGTTAACCACTCTGTTTTTTTTTTTACTGCGTTCCTTCAACACATTTTTCAGGGAGCCTGACTCTGTGCCAGGTACTAGGGAGAGACCGATGAACCGAGGAGGTTTCTGCCCTCCTGGAGTTTCATGAAGAGGGAAGAGGGAAAGTAGACAAGTAAACACGTTGGAAAAAGAAAGACAATTTCTGGTAGTGATGAGTACCGTGCTGGAAATAAATAGGGTGTGTTAACAGAGCGGGTCAGAGGTGGTATCTGGTGGGGGGTGGGGGGTGGGGCTGGAGGGGGTGGCTGGCCAGGGGGCGCTCTAAGGAAGTGATGCTGAGCCGAGACGCCAGGGCTGATGAGGGAAGAGCCCAGGGAAGGGGCCTTCTGGGCAGAGGGAAAAGCAGGTCTTCTTACCTGAATCTTGAGGATGAGAAAAGCTACTTCCCACCTCACAGAACTGCAGGGGTCAAATGAAGGAAGGTTGATTTGTGAAATTTTCAGGTTCCCTACATGGGAAAGGGATTACGAACTTTTCTCATGGAGTCTCAGCCCCAGTCCCCAGGCCACCTGGAAACTCAGGACTATTTGGTTCTTTAGGTGTACGTGCAGAGCTGCTCAGTACCGTCTGGGTGGAACTGTTTCTACCAGTCTGTGGTGAGATAAATACAAACACTGCAAGTGTTTAAAACTTTAATATTGCTGTGCCATCCAAGTGCAGAGGGTATCTTATACTTTTTTCCACTTTATTTTTCTATTATCAGTCTGGGATGGACTGAGAAAAAAAACACCCAACTGGTCCTTCACCACAGATAGTTTGAAAAACATTGGTGTAGAAGCTGTAGAATTAGAAAAATCTGGCCTTTATTGCAGCCCAATCTCAATAACTGGTTGATCTTAATTGAAGTGTATTATCTCCCTGTGCCTTGGTGCTTCCACTTATAAAATGGGCAAAAGAGTGCTCACCTGTTAAAGCTTTGAGACACCAATGAAGAAACGTGTAAAGCACCCAAGTACGGTGAGTGGTGCAAAAATGTTAATTCCTATTACTATACTACTAGTATCTGACATTCATTTGATCAACAAATATTTATTGAGTGCCTAGTATGTGCTAGGCCTTCTTTTAGGAATATGGGGTTAAAAAAAAGATAAAACCCCCTTTTCTCAGCTTTTGTGGGGAGAGATAACAATAAATGAACAAGTGAAATGAATAAGTCAGATGATAACAGCTATGAAGACAAATAAAATGGGAGAGAGAGTGGAGAGATGGGTGGGGGCAGGCAGAGAAAGCCCCACTGAGCAGAGAGGAAAGAGGTGAGGGAAAGACCCAATTGACTCTCGGGAGGAAGAGTTCTAGGGGGGGCAGACAGCAAGTGCAAAGGCCCTGAGGTGGGATCATACCCTGCCTGGTGCGTTGAAGTAAACAGCAAGGAGACCAGTGGGACAGAAACAAGTCAAAGTGAGAGGGGGCAGGAGGTAAGTCAGAATGGGAGAAGGGGCCTTGATCTCCAGGCCATTACAAGGACCATGGGTTTGGCACAGACTTGAGAAGGGCTTGGTCCTTAGTGGGAACTTTTCCCTGAGGACAGAGCCTAGAGTCTGTGAGGAGGCAGAGGAGCCTGTGCCTGGCTTTGTGATGCTGCCCCTCCCCAAATCCAAGTGGGGGGCCTTTAATTCTCCTTACTGCAGTTCTCAGCCCGAAATGCACAGTACTTACCAGTCAGGCCCCACCTCTGTTTCAGAGGGATCTTTTTCAGCTGCAATAGGATCAGGTCAGAAGGCACTTGTGAAATCGAGTCTGTATTTGTGTCACCTGTGTCCTTTTCAAGGCAGCTGAGCTTTTTAGGTTCTTAATAGATACTGTGGATCCTCATTTTTCGCGGATTTGCAAATTCACCTACTTGCTAAGATTGATTTGCAGCTTCGAAATCAATGCTCGCTGGGCTTTTACAGTCATTTGCTGACATGCGCGGAGTGGAAAAATTTGAGTCTCCATCATGCACGTTTCCAGCTGAGATGTTCTGCCTCCTCATTTCCCTTACACTATAGTGTCCTTCACATGGTCTTCTCAGGGCCATGCTCTTTGCATTTTCTGTGCTTTCTGTTGGTGACTTTGCTGTTTAAAATGTCCCCCACGTGTTGTGCTAGAGTGCTGTCTAGTGTTTGTAAGCACGAGAAGGCTGTGATGTGCTTTACACAGAGAACACGTGTGTTTGGTGAGCCTCATTCAGGCCTGGCTTATAGTGCTGTTGGCTGTGAGTTCAATATTAACGAATCAACAATATATAGTATATTGAAGTGGTGTTTTTAAATAGAGACACATGTAAAACAAGGTACGTATCGATTGGTTGACAAAAGTGTTGTGACCAGAGGCTCCCAGTAACCTAACCCTGTATTCCCCCTAGGAACTACGGTTCAGTATTCACTGTAATTCTGTGTTCGCGGTGACTTTATAAAACGTAACTACAGGGAATAGCAAGAATTGACTGGACACGGCCAAACTGTTCTCCAGAGAAGTACAATCAATGTGCACTGTTCCAGCAGGATGTAAAAATGCCTGTTTTACTCCATACCTGCCAGCATTAGATGTTATCATTTAAAAAAATCTTTTCTAATTTGACAGGTGAAAAGACTATCTAATTCTAATTTGTGTTTTTCAACTCCCGGCAAGGGTGAAAGTTTCTCCTAGTTTGTTAATGTCCCTTGGTGACTGTTCATCACATTTTAGGACACATTTCTTTGAGTCCTTTGTGAGAGGAGGGAAGGATGGAAGCGCTTTCCAAGATCAGGAAGCCAGACCAGGGCTGCAGGTGGTGAATTTTCTTTTTCCTCATATTTCCTTTGGCAGAGAAAAAAAATTTTTTTTTAATTTTTAAAAATTTACTTTTTCGTTTTTAATTTTTATTGGAGTATAGTTGATTTACAATGTTGTGTTAATTTTGGGTGTACAGCAAAGTGAATCAGTTATACATATATCCACTCTTTTTTGGATTATTTTCCCGTATAGGCCATTACAGGGTATTGGGTAGAGTTCCCTGTGCTATATAGTAGGTTCTTATTAGTCATCTATTTTATATATAGTAGTGTGTATATGTCAATCCCAATCTCCCAATCTATCCCTCCCCCTCCCTTACCCCCGGTAACCATAAGTTTGTTTTCTACATCTGTGACTCTATTTCTGTTTTGTAAAGAAGTTGATTTGTTCCCTTTTATTAGATTGCACATATAAGCGATATCATATATTTGTCTTTGTCTGACTTACTTCACTCAGTATGACAATCTCTAGGTCCATCCATGTTGCTGCAAATGGCATTATTTCATGGTGAATTTTTTTTATCACAGGATTTTCTTCAGGTCAAGGGAAACCACAATCGATTGCGTCCCTGGCCTGAGCAAGCCTTGTGCCAAACTTCCCTGGGGTAGCACAGCCAGCTTTGTGTGACACAGCACTTCTCAGGTGGCTAGAACAGAGCTTTCCATTCAGATGCCTCAGTAAAGAAATACCACCAACCTATTGGCTGGGTGACCTTGGGCCGGTTTCTTAACTTGTGCCTCAGCTGCCTCATCGGTAATAATGGAGATGATAATAATAACACTTTACCTCATAGATTACACAGGTGGACAAATGAGTTAGTGCAGGAAAATCACTTAGGACAAAACCCAGCACCCTGTAACAGCTCCGCACATGTTGGCTTTGTTCTTAAATATTCAACTGGTGTCAACAGTCCTTTCTCTGCTTTGTTTTTCTCACTGTCTGGTTAATGCACTTGCCCTATGGCTGGTGCCAGCCTTCTCTGCCTGCCAATTTCCAGGCAAATTTAGTGCAAAAATCGAGTATGTGTGGGGGTAGGGTGGGGTGGGGAATCTGAACCCTTCTTAAAAAGATGGCCCTTTGAAAGCCTCAGCTACGTCCCCTACATTCCTTGTCAGGTAACTTCCTCCTTTGTAAACCCTCTGCCCGCTGGTTTGAGCAGCTACCCATCCAGCCTACAGGATTTCTCTTCCATCATCAATGGAAACCGTCTTCTTTGTCCTTTTTAACTTGGTTCCGCACTTTGAACATGCTGTGCTCTTTGACTAGAATATGTCCTTCTATCATTCATTTGACAAATACCTGCCATTCATCGTTCTAGGTTCTGGGGATGTAGCAGTGAACGGACCAAGTCCCACCTCATTGTGTGGATATTCTGTGTTGCATGTGTGCTCACTCGCACACACATGCTTGTGTAGAAATAAACACTTGCACTGGTAAATATGTAAGAATCAGAATGTAGTAAGTGTCTTTAGCTGGTGAACCTCTGCTCATCTTTCAAAGTACAGACGAGAGGCCACCTCCTCCATGAAGACTTTCTGGACTGCACCACTGCTTCGATTCTTTGTCCTGCTCCGTGCATAGGCCTAGATCATCACTCTTTTTTTTTTTTTTTTTTTTTTTTAAAGATTTACTGGGCTTCCCTGGTGGCGCAGTGGTTGAGAGTCTGCCTGCCGATGCAGGGGACACGGGTTCATGTCCCACATGCTGCGGAGCGGCTGGGCCCGTGAGCCATGGCTGCTGAGCCTGCGTGTCCGGAGCCTGTGCTCCGCAACGGGAGAGGCCCGCGTACTGCAAAAAAAAAAAAAAAAAAAAAAGATTAAAGATTTACTATTTATTTATTTATTTTATTTAATTTTGGCTGCATTGGGTCTTAGTTGCAGCATGTGAGGGCTTTGTTGAGGCATGTAGGAGCTTTCGTTGTGTCACACGGACTCTTTGTTGTGGTGCGCTGGCTTCTGTCTAGTTGTGGCACACAGGCTCCAGGGCGCATGGGCTGTGTAGTTGTGGCGTGTGGGTTCCAGAGCGTGTGGGCTCTGTAGTTTGCGGCATATGGGCTCTCTCGTTGAGGCACGCAGGCTCAGTAGTTGTGGCATGTGGGTTTAGTTGCCCTGCGGCATGTGGGATCTTAGTTCCCTGGCCAGGGATCTAACCCGTGTCCTCTGCATAGCAAGGTGGATTCTTTACCACTGGGCCACCAGGGAAGTCTCTGACCATCACTCTTGACATGCTACATTGTAACATATTTCTCTACAGGCTTGTTCCTCACCTGACCATGAGCTTCTTGAGATCAGATACTAAGTCTTACTTTCATTTTCCTAGCATTAGGGAGAATGCTGGCACAGTGGGAGCTTAATATATGTTTGTGAATGAATGAATGGGTGAGTGAATGAATGAAGCAGAGGGTGGGTGCTCCCTCTGTGTGTCTGGGTAAGTAGTTCTGCAGCTTATTCCCTTAGTAGTCATAGCCAAATCTGAATGTCATCTACCAAATGGATAGTGACTTGCAAACATACTGGAAAAGCACAGTGTGACGAATGTCACTTGCTCAGCCAAACCCCATTACAAAAGGCCAGGGAACCCCAAATGTAACACACCCTAAACCTAAACCAGGGCAAACAATCCTCCTGCTTGGAAGCTTAACTTAACCCAAGTGTCTGCCATCTATTGGAATTTGAACTGATTTAAGGTTGTCTCCGTGCCCCCATCTTCCCCGACAAGTCAAATCTCACTTGATAAACTAGTTATAATGGGAATCAAACCTTTCTTTCATTCCAGAACAAAACAAGGAGTTGGAACCTATTTTCAACTCTGCTTAAGTCAAGACTTCATTTCATTGGCATCCTGCCCTCCTGAGAAGTCTGGTTATCTTAGAGGTCAAACGATGCCCCATTTGACAAATTATTACAGACACTGAGGTGGGCAGGACCATGCCTTCATATTCAGAGGATGAACCTGAAACCGACCATCTTTGCCCCTGACACCAGATGTCAGCTGGTGCTGGTGGTTAGCGCCTCGTCCTCTCAGCCTCCCACATCCACGGGGAGCGTTGTTTCTCCCGGGACATGTGCTGAGCCACCATCTCCTTCAGTCCCAACAATGGCCCCTTGAGCTGAGCAGGCCCAGGATACGATCCCTGTTTCGAAGATGAAGAAACGGAGGCCAAAAGAGAATAAATGCCTTGCCGAAGTTCACACACTCACTTAATTTTGGGGGCTTCAGGTCAGCTTCTCTCACCTCTGTGGTTCAGCCACATCCTGTGATCGAGGACCAGTGGGGCACCACAAGCTTCCAAGCCCCCTGCTCACTGGCATTCACAGAATTTGGTTCCCCAAACCTTTATATCTTCCCCGCATGAATTTGTACTCCAAGTTAAAGAAAACTGTTCAGTGGGGGACAGTTTCGTCCCATGCCATCCATTCCCCACTTTTCTTCCCTTCCACTGTCAATACAAGACATCCTTGTTTTATAATAAAGAGCCTGGCACAGGGCAGGGGGATGAGTGGTGGGACAAACACCGGTCTGCAAAGTGGTGCAGCTGCAGAAGTGTGGTTTACGCCCATTATCCTGAGAATTCCTCTCTGGCAGGGGCCCAGGTAGCAATGGCAGGACCCACCCTCGCCTACCCCTGCACCTGCACTTGGGGCTGGCGTTCCCTGAAGGGTCCCCGTGGAGCGTGGACAATGGCGAATTGTCCATTACTCTGGCAGGAGGTTGGACACACCTCCAGTGGGTTGTCTTTTGAGAAGGCAGCGTGCAAAGGGATCCTCGGGCTGGGGCATCACCAACCCCTGAATGGGTGCTTCACGTGCGGGGGAGGAGGCAGGTGAGTCATCAAAGCCTCGAATCCCCTGGAAGTCCTCAGAGTGTGCGTGGCTGAGTGGCATCCTGTGGGCGGGAGAGGGGGGCCAGAGAGGAAAGGCCATCTGCCTCTAAGCTTCTCCCCAGGAAGCCTGCAGGTGCCTTGAAGTGACAGAAGATCACTGTGTAATGGCTCTGGAAAGGCCGTTAGCGCATCCTCCTAGGTGTTCCTAGGTGTCCTCTGGTGGTCTGAGATGATCTTAGGAGTCACATGGAGAAATGTTGAGTTTTTAAAAATTGAAGTAGAGTTAATTTACAATGTTGTGTTAGTTTCTGGTGTACAGCAAAGTGATTCAGTTATACACATATATATATATACATGTATATATTCTTTTTCATATTCTTTTCCATTATAGTTTATTACAAGATATTGAATATAGTTCCCTGTTCTACACAGTAGGCCCTTGTTGTTTATTTTATACACAGTAGCTTGTATACTGTGTCTGCCAAACTCCTAATTTATCCCTCCCATCACTCCCCCCACTTTCCCCCTTGGTAACCATAAGTTGGTTTTCTATGTCTGTGAGTTTGTTTCTGTTTTGTAAATAAGTTCATTTGTATCATATTTTAGATTCCGTATATAAGTGATATCGTATGATACTTGTCTTCCTCTGTTTGACTTACTTCACTTAGAATGATAATTTCTAGGTCCATCCATGTTGCTACACATGGCATTATTTCATTCTTTTTTATGGTTGAGTAACATTCCATTGTATGTACATATATAGAGATTTATATACCACATTCTTCTTTATCCATTCATCTGTCAGTGGACGTTTAGGTCGCTTCCATGTCTTGGCTATTATAAATAGTGCTGCAGTGAACATTGGGGCGCATGTGTCTTTTTGAGTTAGTTTTCTCCGGATATATGCCCAGCAGTGGGATTGCAGGATCATATGGTAGCTCTATTTTTAGTTTTTAAAGGAACCTCCATACTGTTCTGTAAAGTGGCTGTATCAATTTACATTCCCACCAACAGTGCAAGAGGGTTCCCTTTTCTCCACACCCTCTCCAGCATTTATTATTTGTAGACTTTTTAATGATGGGCATTCTGACTGCTGTGAGGTGATACCTCATTGGGGGAAATACTGAGTTTTAAATGTAATAGCCATACATTTTTTTTTTTTTTTTTGCGGTACGTGGGCCTCTCACTGTTGTGGCCTCTCCCGTTGCGGAGCACAGGCTCCGGACACGCAGGCTCAGCGGCCATGGCTCATGGGCCCAGCCACTCTGCAGCATGTGGAATCTTCCCGGACCAGGGCACGAACCCGTGTCCCCTGCATCGGCAGGCGGACTCTCAACCACTGCGCCACCAGGGAAGCCCTAGCCATGCATTTTAATGTGTCTCTTCTATTTATGGCAAGTCATATAGCTTTTCAATTGATGGCCACGATACAAAGTTTTTAAAAAAGAAGTTGACATAAAGATGAATTGGTTTAAAAAACTATTTAGAGAAGCAGCATACTATAATAGTTAAGAGCATGAACTCTGAAGCCAGATTTCCTGGGTGGGATTCCCGGTTCCACCCTCACTGGCTGTGGAGTGATGGGCGGAGACTTCACTCTGCGACAGCTTCCTTATCTGTAAAATAGGAGCCATTTCCTAAGGGTGTTTGGATGGTTACATGAGTTAATACTTATAGAGCGCTTAGAACATTTACCAGCTCATACTAAACACTGTATAAGTAACTGTTAAATAAAATTAAGTGAATTGAAGGTGGAAGGGGTATATGGGGCAAAAGTCATGAGGATGGTTCCAGGACAACTGAAGGTTTAAGAAAACTTGGCTTCTGCTGCCTTTCCTGTGACTGACTGGGAACCTGGAGACCCAGAGGGCAGAAGGGATGTGTCCAAAGTTACAAACTGACCTGGCATGGTGGTACCAGGACGGAATCCCTGGTCGCCTGGCTTGCTGTCTACTGCTGGGCTTCAGGGATGGGCGCTTCTATGGAGAAAGGTGATTTGTTCCACGGGCCACTCTGCAAAATGGCAAATGTGGTCTTTAAGAGAGGTGACACAGACATTTCCTCAGAGGAGCCCTAGCCAACCCTGACCCTGTGGATGGATACTGTCCCCCAGAGCTCCCTGAGCGCTGATAAACTGACCACAGCTGTAAAGCAAATACTATTTGAGTAAACGCCCCATAGGCCAGGGCCAGGCCTGTCTAGTTCACTGATGGAGCTCCAGGGCCTAGCTCAGAGACTGGCCCACATCAGAGAAGTCTCTAAACCAATATTTGATGATTGACTTACTGAGAAAAACAAATGATCCTCCATTATCCCCATGATAAGCAGATGACAAGGGTACATCACTCCATAGTTTACCTGAAGCACTGTCACACCGGCTCCTCACTACCACATGCGGTTAGCAGAGCAGTGGTTACAGTTGCCATTTAAAGACAGAGACAGCCCAGAAAGATTAAGTAACTTGTGCAAGGTCACACAGCTATTACATGGCAAAGCTGGACTAGAACCAGCTCCTGTGGTCCTGCATCTGGTACTGTCTCTGCTAAACCAGGTTTTCTTCTGGCTGTTTATCTGAATAACCAACCTCGGATATGGTGCAGTGCCTGGCATATGATGGTCACCCCCCACCTCCAGCACTGTTTGCTGATGGGTCGGTGACCAAGTGAGAAGTGGGAATGAGAGACAACAAGAGACTTCATGGGGGTGGGTGAGAAGGGTGTCAGGTGAGGCTGGAGGGTAAAGGAGGAGGAAGAGGCTGGAAGGAATTCTCTGAAGACAGGCTGCCTCTTTTATGACTATGTGTCTGGTCAGGCCAGGCCTTAGCTCCAGCCTCCCCTTGCTTTTGATTGATCAGAAAATTTCTTATTGGTTCCCTAACCACCCAGAATAAATCCACAGCCCTCACAATTGTCCACCAGAGCCACATGAACTGGCGGCCCATTATCCTTGCTCTTTCCACTCTGCAGCCCATCTAGGGCTTACTACATTGGCCATTCCTAAAACATTCCAGCATGCTTGGGCCTCAGGGCCTTTGCACCTGCTGTTCCCTCTCCTCTGCCTGGAATGCCTTTCTGTCTCAAATGTCACCTCCCCAGAGAGGCCCTCTCTGCCACCTTACCCCCTTGTCCTGCTTCATTTTCATGACACCGTTCACTCCCTGGCATTATATCGTATATGCGTTTGTGTCTGTCTGCTAGAAGTCAAGCATCATGGGGGCAGGGGTTTTGCTTATTTGTTCATTGCTGTATGCCCAGTGCCTCGCACAGTGACTGGTGTCTATCAGGAACAAATTGAACTTATTTGCTGAGTGAATGAATGCGTTTGGAAGCTTTTACTGCTCTGCAGCTTCCGGGTATGCAACCTCTAGCTTTTGGGAGGAACAACGATCCCAGCCTAGCTTGCTGGCACCTGCCAGGCCTCGGGACTTGTACTTTGTTAGATTCACTGGCTTCCTAGGGGAGAGGAGGCATGTATGGCAGGAGGCAGCCAGAGCCCCGACATCCTTTGTCCAAACCACGTGCCCTGGTCCCGGAAGAAGATTCCAGTAGGTGAGGGCGTTGGGGGGGGAAACCCTGAGGCTGGACGGTGGACCCCGAGGCCAGAGCAGGTGAGGGTGGGCAGGGCTGGGAAAGGTCAGAAGTGAGAAGGCTGGGTGGGGTCAGGGAGCAGGTCTGGGGTTTGGGGGTGGCAGGGAGGGGAAGAGCCAAGGTGCCCCAGGTGGCCGGCATGTCTGGAATGATAGTGGGGTGCCAGTTGATGAGGCTCCTTGGGGGCACTGATGACGTAGGGCTTTCCAGCTGGCCCTGGTGGGGCCTAAAGGTCCATTTCTTGGCAGAAGCAAGGACAGCAACAACATTGGAATATGTCAAGAGCCTTTATATCTGTTAACTACGTGTGGTATTGATACGTTCCTTCCTTCAGTCAACAAACACTTCGATGATCCCTTACCAAGAACCGGGCACTGTGGTCGTCGCCTTAGTCACGCACAGCAAACCTCCACATTTACAGGGTTAACACTCCTTCAGCGGAATTGACTAGTTATTTGTTAAAGTGCACCATCAACTTTATCATCACTGCTAAGAATAGCACAGAGTAGTGCTTAAGTGATACTTTTGAATTGCTGGATTAATACCTAGGTTAATCAGTTTCACCACTTAATAAACAAGGAAATAGCCCAGAAAAATCAGATTTGGAAGTCTTGAGGCTGAAAGGCTCTGGTCTAAAAGCAGAGGTTCTAGGACCTTGGTTTTCACAGACTGATCAATTTCTAAATGAAAAGTGCCAAAAAAAAAAAAAAAAAGAGTTGGCCAGTTTTTTGTTTTCTAAGTAAGGAAAGGGAGAACAGGATGACCAATACTCATGTCACAAAAGGATGTTTTTAACACTCCAGTTATGTGAAAGATGATCCCAGAATTTTTTAAAATTGCTGTGCATTTTGGCTTGGTGGGAAAGCTACTACATTGTTTTTATAGGTCTCATTTCACTGAGGACTAGTGAAAACTTCACTGGTCAACATGGAAGAGATAGGTTGGGATGCAGATGGGCATTTGGGAGCCTCTGGCCTGGAATAACCCTCAAATTCTTGCCTCTGTCTTTATGTGTCTCTCCAGCTCCTCTCTCGACTTCTCCCTTTCTCTCCTCTTACCTACAGACACACAGAGGCACATTTCAGAGCTCCAGAGAGAAGCATGCTGTGTATCAGAATTGGATCTTGGGGGGGGTGGCGGGGACGGAGAAGAAAGGCAGTCTCTCCTATTCCAAGTCCGGAGTTCCTAACTCTGAGAGGAAAAGGAGGGAGGGGACGGGGTGGGGGAGGATCTTTCCCGCCTCCCCACGACCCTCTTTATTATACTCTCAGTATTCGTTTATGATTCCTATTAATCACATGGAGTAACCCTCCCAATTATCAAATGATAGAGACATGCATTCCTTCAGCCAAACAAAATAATTTACTAAAATGAATTAACATATAGAAAAGCCTCAGTGCTATGGGGGCTGAAATTTAGCATAATGAGTTTATCAGGCTTAAAAGCAGCCCAGACAGGCTTCTTCTGGGTGAAATAAATACACTGGCTACAGTGAGGCTCATCCATGCTGGCATCGTGCCGTTTGTTATTTCTTTAATAAACGCAGCTCGAGGTGATCATCTGTTTTCAGTATAATTTATTGCCACTCTCCTTTGCAATTAACAGCCAGGGCGGGGGCGGGGAGAACACGTTCTTACCAGTCTCCTCCTCCAGGTCCCCAAAGTTGCTCACCTGGGGCGTTCTTTGTGGTTTAAGAGGCTTGCCAGTCAGCCTGGCGCACAGATCTTATCTGGGTTGACAATATACTCGTCACTGGGAAAGGCGTCTCCAGGACATCAGCCCTAGCAGGGAGGGGAGCCAGCGGAGGGGAAACAATTACGCAAATTTAAACTCTCGCGAGCCCCCTCCACGGCCTGGCAAGAGGGTAAAGGTCTGCCTTCTGTCCCTTTCTCTAGAGGCAGTGGGCTCTCTTGCCACGTGTCTTCCAGAGGGACTCCTCAGTTCTTGAAGCATCTTCTAAATGGCCTCATGGACACACAGTTGGGAAACAGGATTTATGGGCAATTAGGACTGAAAAAATCTTAATTGTTTATGGTACCCACTAAGCCACTCAGTCTGTTAAATTTATTTTTAATAGTGACAGTGTCAAGTGTTCACCAAGGGACATTCAGATCATTCATTCACCCATTCATTTAACAAGCATGCATTCTACAGTGCAGCGCTGGGAACACAGAGCTTAGAGCTTACCTCATTCATTCATTTAAAAATATATGTCGAGCATCTATTATGTGTCAGTCTCTGGGGCAGGGAGGTGAACAAGGCAGATAAGGTACTTGCTGTCGTGGAGCTTAGCTTTGGGATGGGGGTGTGAAGGAACATGACAGCTGTGACTCCTGGTGGTCCCAGCCCTGTGTGATTCCCAACTCTTCTTGAGTGTGGCTGGCCTAGAGACTTGCTTCTGAGAAAGGGAACAGAGCCCAGGTGGTGGGATGTCACTTCTGATTAGGTCAGAAAAGACTGTGACTTCCATCTTGCTAGCTCTCTGTGTCTCTTGCTCTGTCTCTATCTCTCTCTCCCTCTCACTCACTCCGGTGAAGCGAGCTGCCATGCCATGAGATGCTCTATGGAGAGACCTACACTGCAGGGAATAAGGGTGACCTCCATCTAGCAGCTCCTGAGAAACGGAGGCCTCAGCTCCTCGCCGTGAGGAACCGAGTCCTACCAGCAACTACACGATGGAGCCAGGAAGCGGACCCTCCCTGTTGAGTCTGAGGGGTCTGCAGCCCCGGCCAGCACCTTGGTTGCTGCCAGTGAAACTCACAGCTGGAGGACCCCAATGCCCCTACATTCCTGACTCACAGAAATTGAGATAGTAAATGTTGTTCTTAAGCCTCTGAGTTTGGGGACAATTTGTTATACAGTAAATGATGATAGTATGAAGAAGAAGTTATAAACTAATAAATGAAGGAGGAAAAGTATCAGCTGGTGATAAGGCAGTGCTGAATATTAGTGAAGGGTGACGTGCTGAGTATTAGTGAAGGGTGACATGCTGAAGAATGTCAGGGCAGCTGGTGAGAATTGGTGTCTCGGGGAGGAATGGACCCTAAAGGTCCTTTGGTCCAGTGCCCCAGGTGAAGCTTCTGTGTGCTCTGCATGTCCCTTCCAAGAGGCATCCAGCCTTGGGTCAAATAAGCCTCAGTGAAGGGAAATATACACCTTTCTAGTTACTCTGTACCATCTTTGGATGTGAAAAATATTTGCTGCTGTGCTGAAATCTGCATCCTTCTGGTTTACCTCCCTGGTCCTGGTTCTACCTTTTAAGGCCACATTTCTGCTCTTGTGTTGTGAGCCCCTCTCTCCTAGATGATCATCCAGCCCTTCCCTCGTTGGCCTCTCATTCCTCGAGCTGGCTCTCGCTCCTTCCCTTCCCAGGCTCCTGGCTTCATCTGTTTTGACGCTGCTTTTGGCTACTATGATGTGACGGCCTCTCCAACTCCCCTTCCTCTACTCCCTGGTCTTGCTTCTGTGGTCTTGGTGTCCCTGTAGCTTTAGTAGGAAATCCTGCACCCCTGGGGTGGCTTGCCTGCCTTCAGATGCGTCATGCCAGACCGCGCACTCACAGGGCAGGTCCTTCCTTTAGCCGAAAGTGGCTCGTCTCCTGGCCAGACAAGCCCGGCTCCTTGGTGCTCCGCCCCCTCCCCGGTGACTTCCTCCCCCTCTCCTGCCTCCCCTAGCCTCAGTGATCACTTCTGCAGATGACTCACTGAGGATGACTTCTGTCCAGCCAGCTACCTGCTGGACAATTTCCTGTGACCATCCTTGCAGTCTCTTGAGCATGCCTTCCCTGTCCTCCTACAGTAACTATCCTCTGATCTCTCATGCTGGGCTCTTGCCCCTTTCGGGCAGCATCCCCTCTCCTCTGCTACCCGATGGGCCAGGGCCTCCTGCACCTTCTGGTATCCCACGCTCTGAACTTAGGACAGCCTGGCCTCTTTCTCTTTCCTCCACCTTCGATACCAAATCTATCATGTAGTCTGCCCATTTTTCCTTCCCAGGGTCTTTTTCGTCTGCCCCTCCCTTCAGCCACCCCTGGGACCTAGGTCCCAGGGACTATAATAACCACTGACCTCCAAAGAATGCATTACAGGGGACAGTGCTGGGCCCTGGGAGTGCAGTGATTGACAAAGCAGAACTGGAGTCCATCCTCATAGAGCTTAGAGTCTAGTGTGTTCATCCATTCAAATATTTTTTTGAGCACCTACCATGTTGACTTAAAAAAAAAATTATTTATTTATTTTTGGCTGCGTTGGTTCTTTGTTGCTTCGCGCAGGCTTTCTCTAGTTGCGGTGAGCGGGGGTTACTCTTCGTTGCGGTGCACGGGCTTCTCATCGTGGTGGCTTCTCTTGTTGCAGAGCATGGGCTCTAGGCATGCAGGCTTCAGTAGTTGTGGTGCACGGGCTTAGTTGCTCTTCAGCATGTGGGATCTTCCCGGTCCAGGGCTTGAACCCACGTCCCCTGCATTGGCAGGTGGATTCTTAACCACTGTGCCACCAGGGAAGTCCCTGCATTGGGTCTTTTTTTTTTTTAAAGAAGCAGAAAAATTATCTTTATTCATACATAATTCTAAGGAATCCATAAAAAGTAACAAAGAATAAGACAGTTAATTAAAAATTTATAAATGCTTTGAACAGAAACTTCACTAAATATGACATATTAATTGCTTTAAGAAAACACATGAAAAGATGCTCAGTATTACTAGTCACCAGGAAGATGCACATAAAATCTACAATGACATACCCACTAGGCATCCATCAGAATGATTAAAATAAGAAAGACTGTGACTATATCAAGTGTTGGTGAATATGTGTAGTAATTGAAAACCTTAAACATTTCTGATAGGAGTTTATGTGATACAACCAGTTGGGGAAATATTTTTGCAATTTCTTAACCTGCATTGGGTCTTCGTTGCTGTGCGCAGGCTTTCTCTAGTTGTGGCGCGTGGGCTTCTCGTTGCTGTGGCTTCTCTTCTTGCGGAGCACAGGCTCTAGTTCCGTGGGCTTCAGTAGTTGTGGCTGGCGGGCTCTAGAGCACAGGCTCCATAGTTGTGGCGCAGGGGCTTAGTTGCTCCGTGGCATGTGGGATCTTCCCGGACCAGGGCTCGAGCCCGTGTCCCCTGCATTGGCAGGCGGATTCTTAACCACTGCGCCACCAGGGAAGTCCCTACCATGTTGACTTTGTCAAGCTGACCTAGATTGTTGATAGTTGGAGGTAACTTCCTTTTAGCTTAGTTGTATGAGGGGGGCAGTTTCCAATAAACAGCTTGATAATTGCTTTGATGGTGGCAGTAATTGAGAAGGACTGTCTGGAGAGTCAGGCACACTGTCATTCTACACCCCAAGAAACATGGTTCTGAGAGGTTCTGGGCTGGAGCTTTACCCCTGGGTCTGCCAGAAGCCCCATAGTGACATCCCAGGAGAGGCCAGGGCTGGGAAACCTGCCCTCAGGGGCTACCTCTACATCCTGTGGATACAGTGAGTTCCCTTATCCCAGCCCATTTTCTTTCCATCACCTGTAGCTGGTCCACTTTAAGGACCTGTGTCATCCCAGGTAGCCTGGCCATTGGGTAGAAGGGTGTCCTGGCTGCTGAGTGGGTAGCAGGCAGCAGTGGAGAGATCTGTGTCCAGACAGCTGCCTGCGGGGTCTCAGGGAAGGACTCCAGGCCAGAAGGAGGAGGGAGGCAGTGGGGAATGACCTGGTGCAGCTGCAGGCTGTGGGGCGGGTGTGTGCATTCCCGAAGGCCAAGGAAAGTAACATGGTGTCAGGGTGAAGAATGTGCAGATTTTAGGGGTCCCAGAGCGTTTGCCACTAGCTTGTTGGTACAGTGGGCTTGTGTCCTTGGGCTAGTGCCTTGATTTCTCCAAGTGGCACGTATTTCATCTTAAATGGGACCATTGGTACCAACCTTAGAGGATTGTTGGAGGTTTACATGCGGTAATGTGAGCAAGTGCGTGGCATGAAAGGTCCATAAGTGGTAGCTACTTTTTATTAGTATGGTTGGGCTGGTGTTGAGGTGGGGGTTAAGCAGAAAGAACCAGAAAAGGGGAAGGAACCAGGGTCCTGAGAGAGTGTTTAAGTTTAAGCTGGGGAAGCCAAGATCCTTTTACAAATGCAAAGAGCAGATACAGAATGAAAGTGGGCCAAAGCTCAGGGCAGGAGCAAGTGGGCGGTCAGAGATGTGGGGAAGCCCTAGGCAGTTGCCAGGAGTTTTTCTGGATTCTCAGCAGTGGACTTTACTAGCTGTCTACGGGGGAGGTTGGACAGAGTGGGCAGAAAGTGGGGCATCTACATTGCACTTCCCCTGGCTCAGGCCAGAATTGTTTCCAGAGCAAAGGTGAAGCTCCAGATGACTGTCAAGTAGCCCCTGGATCAGGGACTTCAGGGCCGTGGGTGCAGGTACTCAGGCAGGCCCATCCAGACCTGGCCCACAGAGGGGTGCTCCAGAGAGATCACCCTCTGGGTCTACCTGGAACTCTTGCACTTTCTCTCCTCCTGTCCTGACTGTTTAGGGCCATTCTCATCTCATCTCTTTCAAGGATGTTTGTCTGATCCCTCTGCCCGGTCTGCTCACAGCAATTTCCCTCTGTTTCCAAAGGTACCGGGCTAGTTGCTCTATATACACACTGTGGCATTTATTCCTTAAAGCATTCATGTGAGGTAGCTGTTATTCCCATTCTACAGAGAGAAAAAGTGAGGCTCAGACTGGTCAAGTAACTTTGCCAGCATCTCACAACTAGGAAATGGCAGGGTGGGGATTTAAAAACAGGTCTGCCTGGCTCTAAAAACCCAAGCTCTGCTCAAGAGACTGAGATATTCCAGTTACTATAAATGTGTAACAGATTTCTCTAAAATGTAGTGGCATAATACAACCATTTATTTGGCTCACGTATAAATTCAGAGAGGGCACATCAGGGATGGCTTATTTCCACTCCACAGTGTCTAGAACCTCAGCTGGAAGACCCGAAGGCTGGGGCCGTGCTCATTGGAAGTCTTGTTCGTTCCCAAGTCTGCCGACTGAGGCTGGCTTGAGGCCAGGGGCCTCAGTTCCCCTCCACATGGGCCTCTCCGTGAAGTCTCTCTGTGTGGACTAGTTTGGGCTTCCTCACAGCATGGTGGCATCACCTTCCCCAACCCATGAGTGAGGGTCCAAGAGCCAGAGAGAACCAAGATGAAGTCATATCCGCTTTTATGGCCTACCCCCCAGAGATGGGCTTTATCAGTTCTGCGGCATCCTGCTTGTCAAGGCTGTCACAAAGGCCCATCCGGACCCTAAGGGTGGGGAAATAGACTCCACTTTTAATGGAGAACTGGCAAGGTCTGGTAAGGAAATGTATGAAAATATACTTAGCCACATGAAGGGACCTGAAGGAACATATCCATGTGATGATGACCTCGCCAGGACTGACCTTGTCCCCATCTCTGTAATTCTTGTAGACCCAGCCCATGAAGACACAAAGAGTGTTTGTTGAGTTAAATGAATAAATACAGAACATCCAAGTCAAGCTGTTTTGGGGGGTTTTATTATTATTTTTCTCATTTCCCACTCACTGCTTTCTCTTTCACTTCTGCAGCTGAAATGGTTAATTTCATAGTTGTTTTGCTTCAAGGTTTGTTTCTTCGCTCAGAGATTCAACAGGATGCCATTTCATTACGGGCACCCGCTCATGGCTTGTAGGGGTCTCTGGAGGAAAGCTCTTGAAAGCCCAAAAGGCAAACTTCCATCAGAACCTTCAGCTCTTAGGACAGTATCACTCCTCTGCTTTGTCTGGCCGTGCTCAAAGCCTGGGTTTTTTTTCCCCTTGGGCTTTCCATGGACTGTGCATGGAGGTGACAGGGGAACCTGAAACCATAGCCTTGAGGCTTGTCATGGAACTAGTTTAGGCTTGAATCATATAGGGATAGTGTGGGTAAGATCTGGGTATAATCTTTGCCCATGTGTGCTTTTTGCTTACTTGCCTGTCTTTCTTCTTTTCCTTCCTCCTTTCCTCCTTCCTTCCTATCTCTGCTACAATGCAAGTCTGGTTTTGTTTGTAGCTCAGTACTTCCCAAATTGATCCCAAATTCTGTGAAAATTCACACTTCTGTTTTTATCTTATTGTACAGTGTGCTGCTAATGAGAGTTGCTGCAGAAGGAACTCTGGCCTGGCAGCCTAGCTCAATGGGAAGGGCCTGGCATCGAGTATCAAGAGACCTGGGTTAATAGACAGACAGATGTAGAGAACAAACTTGTGGACACCAAGGCGGGGGAAAAGAGTGGTGGTGGTGTTGGTGGTGGTGTTGGTGGGACGAATTGGGAGATTGGGATTGACATATATACACCAATATGTATAAAATAGGTAAATAATAAGAACCTGCTGTATAAAATAAAATTAATTAATTTAAAAAAAAGAGAGACCCGGGTTAATATCTTCACCTCTCAGCCTCACTTCATTTTCCTCATCTGTAAAATGGGGAGATAACACTACCTTTTTCTACACCAAGGGCTGTTGTGAAGATTGAAGGAGACCACGGGTAGAAGAGGGTTTTGCAAACTACACAGGGCTGTGTAAAAGTCTGTGGTGGGCTTCCCTGATGGCGCAGTGGTTGAGAGTCCGCCTGCCGATGCAGGGGACATGGGTTCGTGCCCCGGTCCGGGAAGATCCCACATGCCGCGGAGCGGCTGGGCCCGTGAGCCGTGACTGCTGAGCCTGCGCGTCCGGAGCCTGTGCTCCGCAACGGAAGAGGCCACAACAGTGAGAGGCCCGCGTACCACAAAAAAAAAAAAAAAAAAAGAAAGTCAGTGGTTACTCCTTTGAGTCAGAGGTTCTATCTGTCCACTGAGGTGGAGGGAGGAGAAAATTCATGGCTCGAACCTTAACCTTGCTACAGTGTCTTAATTGACCACTGGACCTTTCAGAACTAGGATAATTACGTGTCTGTAAGAGAAGAAGTTCCCTCAATCCGTGAGGTAGCATTCTTTGCTGATGCAGATACTAGCATCAGGACCAGATTCCAGCACAAGTAGAGAAGGTAGTTGCTTATGGAATATTTGGGGGTTCTGCAGGCTCCCTTCTGACCAAGGCCTTTTTGCTGGCTTGCAGCGTTCCGAAGGTGGAGGTTGAAATCTCACGTATTTCAGGGCCCAGACAGGTACCATACATGGGTGAAGCAGGCTTGGTAGGGACTAGGGAACTCAGGTGCCTGCCCCTTTCCAAAGTGTGCAGCCCCTCTCAGCAACAGCCACGTGTTGTCACATAGGAAGACAAACTGGTGGGATATATTTTTTTTTTCCCAAAAGAAGCCGGATTTCACCTTTTATTTTAAATGCAAAATCTCTTGACATTTGTTTCTTGGCAACAAATACAAATTTTCAAAAAATAGTGCTAGGACCAAACAAAATACTTGAGCATCTGAATTCAGCCCGTGGGCCACCAGTTTGCCGTCTCTGAGCTAAAAGCCTGGGAAGTCCCATGGGCTGGTGAAATATAGCCCTGTGACTCTCCGATTGCTATAGCTGAGACTGCAGTGGTGGCTATAAGTGATTGACATCAGATCTGTCTTTCCCTGCCAGGAGGGAGTGGGGGTTTTTTTTGGGGGGGGTGAGGAGGGGGCAGGAAAAGGCATGCTGGTTCCTGCTCAGAGCATAGGGCATGGGCTGAGGAGGACTGGAGGGGAGAGGGGGCTGCAGCCCTGCAGCAGCATTGGGTTTGTGTAGGCAGGTGGCAGCTGAGGGCTGGGGCAAGGGGGGCGGGCAGGATGGCAGCTCAGTCCTGCCTTCCAGCTCCCAGGGAGCTGACTCCTTCCCAGAGGAGGAAAGGAAGGCAACAGGCAGCACATAGGACCCCTGTCCCTCCCCAGAGAAGACAAAAACCAGCAGGTATGCTCAGCAAACAGACCCCAGCTCCATCGCTGGTGACCCCAGTTAACATCAGTGTGGAATTATTTCTTTCACAGGAGCTATTGCCTATTAACCAGGGGGAGGCACAGCAATGGCAGCTTTTGTAGAAATCATTGGGAAACCAGGCTGACAACTAAGGCCTAGAAAACTGTGCATTTTCTGTGTTGACAGAGCTTCCAGACTGGCTTTAAGTCATTCAAGGGTCACATCCAGAGAGCTATGAGGTTGAGCAGAGTTAAGACATCTATGGTTCCTTTTATGCAAAGTAAAATAAAATTCCAGAATTTTTAAGTCACAAAGAGTATGCTCATTATAAAGAAAATGTTAAATACAGATGGTCAAAAGAAGAAAACCAATACTCAAAAATTTCTGATCATACTTCCAGAAATATTTGTATATGTGCATATATATATATATATATATATGTACACAGACACACAGGTAGAAAATATTTTGAACAAAATAAACATGGCTTATACTTTACAAACTGATAACTGGCTTCCTGCACCTTGCCACCCCCCACCCCCATATTTCTATCGATAAACATTCTCCTTTGACATCCACTTTGAAAAATGATTAGTCATTTTATGGGTGTACCATGATTTATTTTACCAATTTAAATTTTAGGAATTTAAATAGTTTCCTTTTTTCTATTAGAACCAACAGCATGATGAACATTCCCACAGATAAATGTCTTCATCCAGCTCTTGTTAAGTCTTTAGTATGTGTTCCTAATATAATATAATACATTTAGTTGAAACTACTTAAGAACAGCTTTTGAAAGAGCTGAAAAAACTTTCCTGAAAATTTATGACTCCTAAAATAGCAGCTGTGCTTGGTGCTAATAAACCATCATCCACACTTGGTATTTTCCATGTGACAAACACATAAAGGTTTTACAGACATCTCCTCACTCAACCGTTCCACTGACCTTATGAGAGTATTATTACCCCCATTTTACAGATGGGAAAACTGAGGACCAAAGGGACAAAGTAACTTGCTCAAGGTTATGCAGTGGGAAATAGCAGAGCTGGGATTCGAGCACAGCTCAGACTGACCCCAAATCTCTTGCTTATGTTCTTATGCTATCCCACCAGCCACTGGCACATTTATAAAAACTGCTGTCTTGAGAAGTACCTGATTTTTTTTGACTACCAAACTTAGTGTTCCTGCTCCCTTTTGGCTGCTGTTTTCATTGGCTGAAGAGGCTCTGAATGACTAGGAACAGTTTTTGATTAATTAGATTTTTGTTGCCAAAGAATTAATTTGGTCCCCTTACCCCTCCCTTCTTGCTCAAAAAGCACACGAGAAAATGATTTTAACAGCGGGGATAATTACAGAAAATGCGGTGTTAACTAGAACGGAATGCAAATATTTTAGTTTTTTTTTTTTTTTTTTTTACTCCAAGACCGCCAGAGTGGAAAGAAAAGAGTGAAATAAACCTCAGCAGATACCAAGCTGGGAACCTCAGTCACTTTCTGTGCCTGTCCCGCTGACAATCTCAAACAGAAGCCTGGATTATAGCAGGAGGGCTGGGGCCCACTGGAATCCCTGGTAGACTCATGCAGATAAGAAAGGCCCAGCAAAGGCACGGAGAAGCCAAGTCTCCTTTTCTGCCACTTTCCTTGCCTGGTTGTTGTAGTTTCTCTGATGAGTGCACACATATATCAGCCCCATTGTAGGAACACACCTGTGGGTTTAAACTTGGGAGACACCTGTTCAAAGGGAAGAGAGTGGCTCCGCAAGGGGGCCGTTCTCCCATCAGCGGTCCAGGTTGGAGTAGAGAGGCTGGAGGACTCGATTGTTCATTCTCTACTGCACTTGTCTTATACTTTCTTGATTTACTCCTGCATTTTGTGTGAACATCTCTTAGTACCTCCTGGGAAAGGAGTCAAGAATATTGTCTTCACTTTTGCAAATCTTAACATTCCATTATTCTGCTCTCATTACGACTGATAGTTTGAGGATAGAATTCTGGGCTGAGAACTCAAATCTTGAATGCATTTTGTCTACCACATTGCTACTTAAAGTGGGGTCCATGGACCAGTGTCAGTCTGCAAACTATTTGTCTTCATCTGGGATGAAATCAGTGCAGAAATTGAGAGTAAGCATTTCAAAACTTTTATACTAATTTGTGTCATTACATGTTTATTGAAGCTGATAATAATATGTTGATGGCTTTTAATTTGTATGTCTTTTTCAAATTTTATTTTTTCTACTAATTCTTTTCTAGTCTCTTTTTTTTTTTTTTTTTGTGACCACGCAGCACAGCATGCAGGATCTTAGTTCCCCAACCAGGGATTGAACCCATGTCGCCTGCAGTGGAAGTGCAGAATCTTAACCACCGGACCATCAGGGAAGTCCCTTTTCTACTCTGTTTTATAAAAGTAACAGTCAGTGACAGATTGAAGGCAATTCCTTCACATATTTTGAGAAGCACTGTTGTAGTATACTATATTCTGAGAAGTCCTTTGTCAGTCTGATGTTGGTATTTTTCTAAGTAGCCCATTTTTCGGGTTTTCTCTTTATCCTTAGGGTTCAGAATTTCACTATGAGAAGACTTAATGAGGGCCTTTTGTCACTCATTGTGCTGGACCCACAATGGGTCCTTCAATCATTCATTCATTCATACTAGTTTCATCCCTCTCTTTTTTCCTCTCTTCTCTTTTTCCAGAATCCTTAGTGGTTAAATATTGGGCCTCCTGCTTCATGTGTTGAATCTTATATTTTGTCCCTATACTTTCAGTCCCTTTTTGTTTTACTTCTTATAAGATTCTTCAATTTTATCTTCCAACTCATTTGTTTATATAGACTATCATTTATTATTTATGTATACTATCATATTTTTAATTTCAAAATCTTATTTAATTACCTCTCTTGTAATCTCTTCTTGTTTTTTTGTATGCAATATCAGTATTTTTGAGGAAACTGACCAGATGTACTTTTTTCCTAGTCTTTGCTTCCTGCGTTATATCTGTTTCCCTGTTTCCTTTTTTCTACTGTTTGAGTTTAGCCTCTCTCCACATTGATGACTCTTGTCAAAGATCCTGGTTGGGTTATCCATTCCTATCTAATAATAAGATTAGAAAGCCGATGGGTAGCTCTGTGTATTAGTGTGGATATGGGGGTTTCTCTGTTGGCAGGTTTCACTCTTGGGCGATGGGGTGGGAGGCTGGCACTTGGGGGAAACCCAAATACCAGGAATGTGCCAGTCTTTTCTTTGGGACTGTTCAGATTCTCCAGAGAAGAATTTCCTGATCTCCTCCCTGGTGAAGGGTGGTGATGGGTGAGGGTGGCGTGCATATATAGCTGCTGGTGTTCTGCATATCTGGGGGGGAAGAAGGACTGGGGATTCCAATGTTCAGATACAGATGGCCTGCAGCTCCGCACTGCCCCTGCCTCTTCTGCATGGCAGTTTGGGTCAAGTCTTGAGCTTCCCCAAGTTTCCATGAGGCAAACCGGCAATCTTTTTGCTTTGGCCTCCTCTGCAAACATTTTAATGTGTGCCTTTCTCTGCCCTGCTACCTCATTCATCACTCTTCTAAAAGCTTTTCCTCTTCCTAAGATTTGCTGAAATCTCTCATTCACTGATGGCTCCATTCCCATTCTCTCTGCTTGGGAGGGAATGGAGATACATGTCTGATCCACTGACAACTTTTAACTAGAAGTCTACATCCTGTATTTTTAGAGTTGTGCCAGATTAAATATTCATACTCAATTTCTTCTCAGCCCATTCATTTCTTTCAGCCCATTTTAGACTCCATTGTGTGATGCATAGGCTGATAGTCATGCCTTTCATATCTTCATCCTACTCAGTGAGGCTGAACAGGATAGGATCAAGGAGAGAGCCCAATGGCATATTCCTGAAGACCTCCACAGACTTAGGCACTGTGTCTGTCTTATTCACCGCCATAGCCCTGGCATGAGAACTTAGTTGTTGTGTAATAAACATTTGTTGAATGTAACCATCCTATCAAAGAAAGAAATGAGGGTGATCCTGTGAGATTTGTTCCAGCAACCCATGCTGGTTGTCATGCTCACCATTTCCCTCTTGCTCATGAAATGTTGTTGTTTAAATTATCCCTTATAGGATTTTTCTAGGGACTGATATTCAAATCATGAGTTGTGGCTTTTGGAATATGCTTCTTTACCTTTTCTGAAAAGAAGAGCATTGCCTTTTCTGGCTCCTCTCTTGGTCTCACAGATCCCAGTTCATTATCACACTGGTCCTAGAGATGCCTCCCCGTCCTGGGTTTATTGGTGTGGGCCTGGCCCTTCCATCTCATTTAAAATAGCTTAAGACTGTCTTGCTAGTTCTCTCTGCCTTGTATTTCAGTATATGTATATTCTATGTTTTCTGCTTGAAGATTGTTGTCCTTGATAGACCTAAAGGAGTTAAGTCATTTTTTCTTTTGAACATGGCCCTGAAGTACCCAGCCATTTGCTTCCTTATTCTTCTTGGTCTGAGCATTGATTTTAAGAAAGAGGGATGCTAAGAAGCCTGATCAGGTGCCTAGAATCTCACTGCTGCCTGAATGTACTTTCATCTGTCTTCTATTGGCTCCAGTGAAAATAGGTGTGTTCTCCTTGGTGGGGAGCCTGTCCCGTCTAGCATCTGTAGAGCACCTCCAGGACTAGCCACGCCCGATGGAGGCAGGGGAACCGAGGATGGCCCATGGCCTGAGAGCGCCCAGGTGAGGTTACAGCGAGAGCCAAGACTGCTGGACAGTGGCAGTGTGAGTTCAAGGCAAGGCCCCGTGGCTCGGAAGGCCCCGCCTGCCTCAATCCTCGGCCACCTCTTCAGCCTCATCTCAAACCATACTCTCCCTGTTCATTATGCTCCAGTTAGGCCTTTCTGTTCCTCAGACCCACAAAGCCTGTTCCTGCCACCGGGCTCTTTGTGTTTGCCATCTCTCCACCTGGTGGCCCACTCTTCACACAGGTCTATGCATTTACAGCTGCTTCTCTTCATTCTGATGTGGGCTCAAAAGCACCTTCCTCAGGGGCCTTCCCTGACTTCCTCATCCCCTCCCCCACCAAGGAAAGCATTACCATTATTTGTCATCTTTATGTCACTCACCATTACCAGAAAGTTTCTTGTTTATTTATTTGTTTACTTGCTTAGGATATCCTCTGTCAAATGTAAATTCTAGGGACTTTATTTGCTTTTCTACTTCTGATTCACAAGGCTTCAGCCAGAGCCTGGCTCACTGAAGGAATGCAATACATGTTTATTGAATAAATGAATTTGAAAACAACGTTGCCGACTTTGTAGTTCTCCTGAGTGGAATCCTTGACTATTGCAGAAACACCTGAGGATCTTCAGTCTACACTTTAGAGCAAGGGTCTGCAAACTATGGCCCATGGGTCAAACCTAGCTTACCACCTGTTTTTATGAATAAAGTTTTATTGGAACATGGTCATGCACATTCCTTTCCTTATTATCTTGGCTGCTTTCACCCTACAACAGGAGAATTGAGTAGTTGAGACCAAGACCATATGGCCTGCAAAGCTGAACCAGTTTTACTATCTGCCCTTTACAGAAAAGATCACTAACTGCTACTCCAAAGGGAAGGCTCCCTGGATTACGTCAGACCTTTCTTTCATATGAATTGATGCCACAAATGGCAAGAGGCTTTGTTCTCAGCTCAGAGGCCTCTTTCATGCCTGTGTCTTTAGATATGGGACTAAATCTTTCTGTTCATGAAATGTTGGCCTTGGCAATCTGCTTAATTCAGGTGGAAAACTACTTTGACTTGAATTATCTGGAGAACAGAGATCACTGTGTTTTCTCTAATTGTTAATTATCAGGGTGACACATGTTATGAGCCACTCTGCCTGTCTGTCTTTTTATCTAGAGGAAAGGTTTAGCAGTGCGCCTTGGTGGCATGAAAGATAGACTTCAACTGTAAGATTTTATTATTTTTATTATTTCCCTTTGCTTAGATCTCTATAAGAATCATGATGTTTCCAAGGCAACACATGGCTTGGGGAAACTGGAGAGAATACTCTCGATGCAAAGGGATAACATCACAGCTACCACAACAATGCTACCCAGTGCGCAAATGTCGGGCGTTCAGAGGAAACAAGTCATCTTGATTAGAATCTGGGCAGCATGAGTTTCAAAGTGGAATAATCACGCTATGTTCCATAAATTTGCAAACCCTCGTTATAGTGCAGTGGAGAAGGGAACACGCTTAAAACAGTGCATGGGACTTGGCTCCTGGCATGATTGTCAGGGAGCGTTTTATTACCTTGCCAGGATGGGGCAGATGCTTTTGAATCCCTTTTCTATTGTACCTGTCTATTTAAAACACAAGTTTCTTTTTCTTAACTACCCAAAATATTAGAAAGCTTTTCAAATTGTCAGATCATTTTCCCTAAAATGACACACATTTCTTAAAAAAAAAAATCTTAAAATACTTTTTACAAATGAACATATTTATTGTAAAAAAAAACCCAGAACATACAGTTATTTAAAAATAAGAAAGCAAAAAATCAAACTACCACTCTGAGATAACCAGTGTTAATATTTTATTATAAACCCTTCCAGACTTTCCCTTATGGGCTAAAACATACACACACACACACACACACACACACACACACACACACACATACACACATACGTACACATACGCATAGGGCAAAATACTATACACACTAGTCTGTAACCTGCTTTCTTTTTAAAGAATGGTATGTCATGAAGATTTTTACACTCTGCTGGAGTCAGAATAGTGTGGTGTCAACATCATGTGCTCTGCAGCCTGACTGCCTTGTTTCAAATACCGACTTGGTCAATTACTAACTTGGACAAGCTAGTAATATGACCTTGGACAAGTTATGTAACTCTGGTGCCTCAATTTCCTCATCTGTAAAATGGACAGAATAATGATGGAATTTACTACATGGGGTTTTCGTGAGGAGTAAATATGTTAATACAAAAAAAGCCCATAATACAGTGCTCCGCACATGGGAACCTCTCACTGAATGTTAGATATTGTTATCTTTCCATGTCAGTACGTGTATTTCTACAACATAACTTTATTGTCTGCGTACTGGAATGCAGGTACGCTTTTCTGCTTTTCCTTTGGTTTTATGGTTGTGCTTCACTGCTGTGCGTGTTTGTTTGTTTTGCCTGTGCTGCACAGCATGTAGGATCTTGGTTCTCCGACCAGGGATTGAACCCTCGCCCCCTGCATTGGGAGCGTGGAGTCTTAACCACTGGACCGCCAGGGAAATCCTAATACTATATTTTTATATTCCACCGAGTTGGAGTTGTACAGTGCATCTGAATAGAGAACACTGAGAATCTGTTAGCCCTTTTGTTGCAGGAGCTCCTAACAATGTTAGTGGAAGGAGAGGAGAAGGTGGAAGACTTTGTAGTCATGGTACCCAGTAGATAAGAGGTGATGCGGAGACTATACATGAGTTTTATAGTGTCTGGTCTTAAATCTACTACTTTCTGAGCATCATAAGCTACTTAACTTCTCTAAACCTTAATTTGCGTATCTGCAAAATTAAAATTTTTTTTGTATCTACCTCCTTGTGTTTTTGTGAATTAGATTAGTGATGTGGAGAGTTTAGCACTTGCCTTGTACCTGGCAACCTCTTAGTGAATATTAGATACTATTATTAGAAATGGGAAGCCACCATCAAACATAATGTATCATATGCAGAGATACTTACTATACCCATACACTCACACATGCCTGTAAAATCACACAGTTGATCTATGGAATAGTCATTTGGTAAATTATAAATTTATATTTCTTCTTCCTTCTGCTTCTATTATTATGCTGCTGGGTCTCAAATTCACACCTACTTTGTATACTTGTTTTGTGTTGCTGGCGCTGCAGACTCTGCAAACCCGTCTCCTTTGCCAGCTGGGTGGAGTTCAGGTTCTGCCAGTAGGGGGTGCTAGATGGAGACTGGAAGGCAGGAGGAGGGAAAGGAGATGTGCTTCTTGCTGTTCACCTCCAGTTCCTGCCAGCATCACCCGACTTACCGCGGCAGTGGTAGATTTCAATATGGCAGCTGACTCTGGTTTTCATTTTTTTCTCACAGTCTCAAAACCAGTCTCGTTGTCCCTCCTTGGAGATCCTAGCCCTGGCCCGTTGGCATGCCTTCCTCAGAGGCCTGGGTTCCATCTCTGGGGGGGCCTCCTTTGTGCTTCTAGGTCCTAGCAGCCCCAGACTCTTTCCTTTGTTCATTCCTCCAGCCGTGGTGGCAATAGCTGCTTCCTGCTTGCAGGAACCTCTTTTCCCTCTTTGCTTTTTAGTTCTCTAATTCCTGGTGCACAGAACATATACTATTGTATAAATCTAAGGTTTACAATGTAATGATTTGATATAAGTATATATTGTGAGTTGATTACTACAATATGTTGTGAACAATTCTTTACACTACATTGTCTCTGTGAAAATTCCTGATGTGGGTTCTGCTTTCTGACCAGACCCTGTCCAATACCACACACAGCTCCACTTTCCCTAAAGAAGGCAGTTGAGAAGGACACCTTCATTTTACAAGTGAAGGTGTCAGCATCGCTCTGGATGAAGGATGCTGGGATTCTGGTCTTTACCCTGATGCCCTGGGTGGACTCTGCAGAAGCACCTGGGCCCTGACTATACCTCGTGGGCAGGGCTGCCCGCCCTGGGGGCGGGGTGAGGGTGCTAAGGCTTCAATGTGAGCGGCTGCATTTGGGAAGTAGAGTAATGCTTGAAGATAGGCCGACAGGAGAAGAACAATGAAAGGAGAGTGCGGTAGAGAAAGGAGGGGTGGAGGAGGTGCTGAGGGTGGAAGACCAGGGCTGACAGAGGCTGGGGGTGGGGAGAGCAGAGAAACACGCAGACTATTAGTCCCTGCGGAGGACGGATGGGTCAGGCTTTCATTTATTTACACATAGTGAAAATGGCCTGTACACTTCATTGGTCAACACCACTTTCTGGCTTCATTGGTTTGCAAAAGGGCTCTCTGCTCCCCTGCTGAGAGATTCTTTCTTGGAGCCTGTTTCAGGTCACTCACCCTAACCCCCTCCTCAGTGCTCAGTTCAGTCTGTCTCCCTGTCTGTCTATCTCTCGTTCTCTCTCTCTCTCTCTCTCTCTCTCTCTCTCTCGTTCTCTCTCTCTCTCTCACTCTCTCACTCTCTCTCTCGTTCTCTCTCTCTCTCTGTCTCTCTCTCTCTGTCTCTCTCTCTGTCTCTCTCTCTCTCTCACACACACACACACACACACACACACACACACACACACACACTTTGTTCACAGGGAGCCCTGGAAAACCCCTGGCCTCAGAGGGGACACCCCTCCCCATCCCCCTCACTCAGCAGTGGTCCTCCCCAGAGCCCATCTGACCAGTGGGGCTTCAAGAGAGCAGTGGAAGAGTCTGCCACTGCCCGAAGACCCTTGGCTGTCCGGATCCATACGTGGTCAGGATGCCTTTACTGAGTTCAAATTGCCGCTGGTGCTGCTGATGGGGGAAAAGGCAGAGGAGCTCTGGGGGGGAGTCTGGTGACTCCCTCTTCCAGGCTGCCCAGCGTAGGGTGTTGTGAGTCAAAGTTCCTGCCCTTGGCTTGGAAATTAATTCTTGGCTAAAAAATGAAATATATTCTTTACTTCTTAGGAGAAGATTTAACAAGAGGAACAAAAGCACCTAGGACCTCCACTAAGATTTTTTTAAAATAAATTTGAAATGATTCTGGTGTTACAGAAAAGTTGCAAAGTTAGTACAAAGAGTTCTCATCTCCTCTCCTAGTCTTCCCTGTTGTTAACATCTTACGTCCCTGTGGTGCTTTCATCGAAACTAAGGCACCAGCATTGGTACATCACTTGTTAACTAAACTTCAGTCTTTACGCAGACTTCACTAGTTTTTCCACTAATGTTGTTTTTCTGTTGCAGAATCCCATTCAGGACATCATATTGTATTTAGTCATTGTGTCTCTTTAGTCCCCTTTGGTCTGTGACAGTTTCTCAGTCTCCCCTCCCACCTTTTCTTTAATGACCTTGACAGTTTTGAAGAGTACTGGCATTTAATAGAATGTTCCTCAATTTGGGTTTGTCTGATGTTTTTCTAATGATGAGACTGGGGTTATGGGTTTTGGGGAGGAAGACCACCAAGGTGAAGTGTCCTTCTCATCACATCTATTAACCCTTCCTCCTCCACATTCCCTCATGCTCCTTTGTCCTCAGCCCTTTCCCCTATCCCAGCCCCTGGCAACTGTTGATCTTTTTTTCTTTGCCTCTATTATGCCTTTTCCAGAATGCCATATAAATCGAATCATATGGTATATAGCTTTTTTTCAGTTTAAAAAGCAGCACTATTGAGGTATGATTGATATATAATATACTGTATATACTTAACGTACACAATTTGATAAGTTTTGACATACACACACACACACACACACACACCACACACACACACTGGTGGTGTCATCACCACAATCAAGATAGGGCACAGAGCCATCACCCTAAAAGTGTCCTCATGCTCCCTCATAATCTTTTCCTTCCTTCTCTGATCCTAATGTACTTATATACAGCCTCTCGATGTCTTGCTTATCTACTTGTACAACAACGTTTGTATCTTACTGTCCTAAGATAAGGTGGCCCAGTGGTTGGCAGCATGGTCTTTGGGGTTGGATACCTGGGTTCATATTTTAACCTTAGGCTCCACTTAAGCTCTCTATGCCTCATCTTTCTTATCTGTAATATTGGGAAGATAATAGTACCCACCACATAGGGTTGTTGTGAGGATTAGCTGGATTTATCTACAAAAAGCACTTGGAAAAGGATTTTTTTATACAAAGAGCACTTAATAAATGTCACCTCTCATCATCAGCCTCGTTATTGCTGAGAGCCCTTGAAGGGCAGCAAGTACAGCTCTTCCTGCACTCATATGACCATGGTGCCCAGCACAGTGATAGGCATATGGAAGGGGTTCGGATATCTGCTGGATTTTTGACCCAGTGACCCCTTTGGTGAGTAAAAAGTTCCCGTGACCACTTAACATACTACATGCTTGTTTAGATCTGTTGTTAGACCAAACAAAACCAAAACAAACCAGACTCCCAAACCAAAAAGCTGTGACAATTTTGTCTTGGTAAATATAGCCAAGGCCTGTGTATTTCCATGGTTTAGAATATCACCAGTGGACATCTACAGTGGAAAATTGAGTACGAGGCTTTCATCACTTGGCTCGTTTTGCTCATATTTGGGTATGCCCCTGGCTTAGGAGCTGGGCAGCTAAAGCCCATACAGTGAGGAGCCTGTCGTAATGCAGTTTGCACAGAAGGCAGGAAAGGATTCAGACATTTAGTGAGCATCTACTTCAGCGGTGTGCTAGAGCTGGCTTGCTTGGTCAATTTTCAGGAATTTTACAAGCTAGTTATTAAATGCAACCATTATAAAAATGTAAATTATATAGACTTACAACGAAATAAATTATGTTAAAAACAAAGGTAATAAGTACTCAGTTGTACTCACATTGAGAATAGTCAACCAATTATTTTACTACTATCTATGCTCTTGAGGTTATTTACATTGGTTGCATCTGTGTGGTGAAAATACTGTATAATGGTGTGCTATTTCTCATCTCTTCCCATCTGTGTTCAGTGATGTCATGTTGGTAGCTTGAAAGTGGCCATGGTAGGAATATTTACACCACATGTATTGGCAAGCACTTCAAATCAGGGCTTACTGTTCCTAGAGAGTTGACTGTTAAGCATTTACCAGCCCACCACTGATAACTGCTTACCAGGCATGACAGTTGCATGGTTTTCGTTGCAAGAAGCAGGGGCTCACTCAGGTTAGTTCAACTAAAGTGAAGAAGGGTTTATGCTAACGGTATTTATTGTGAGAAAAGGGAGATAGAATATCATGGAGATTCAAGAATAGACCCCACTCCAGGGCCTTACGGAGCTGGGGGCTTAGAGGGTGGTTCTGGATCCAAGGCTACTCTGTGGACCCCAGAGCGTGGCCTTGGGCGTTATGCCCTGGTTCATTGCTATTCGCATAATACCTGCTTCTTTCTGTCCTGGTCTCAGCTGCTCCCCCTCCCTCCACTCCACCTTGTATTGTCTCTTTGTTATTGCTTCTGCTTCTTATAATTTCTCATGTCTTTGGCTTGTATTGATTTACCATTGCCATTCCCACTTTCCATTATTTGCTCCCGTTGAAGACTGTTACTCTCTTTGTTTTGTTGCTTTAATTTCTGAGCGAGGGGATCTAATTGGTACAGCTCATTTTTTCATGAAAAGTGGTATTAGTCGATAGCTGGCCTATGGCTTTTGGTCAAATGGTTGTATCTGGCCACCACTGGCCAGGAAGGAAGGTGGGGTCACATAGTACACATTTTGGCCTAGTGCATGAGGGGTAAGAAGATGAATTAGCTAAAGCTAAAGAAGCCAAAGAAAGACAAATACTGCATGACGTCACTTAGATGGGGATTTTTTTTTTTTAAAAAGAGTCAAACTCATAGAAACAGAGAATAGAAAAGTGGTTGCCAGGGGCTAGGGGGTGGGGGAAATAGGAAGAGGTTGGTAAAAGGGTACAAACTTTCAGCTATAAGATGAATAAGATCTGAGGATCTAATGTATAGTATGGTGATTATAGTTGATAACACTGTATGTATAATTGAAATTTGCTAAGAGAGTGGAAAAGTTCTCACCAAAGGAAAACAAATATGTGAGGTGATGGATGTGTTAATTAACTCCATGAAGGGAATCCTTTCACAATGTATATGTGTATATCAGATCACCATGAGGTGTACTTTGAATACCTTACCATTTTATATGTCAATTTTACCTCAATAAAGCTAGAAAAAAAAGATGAATTAACTACTACCAGAATGACTAAAATAAAAGAGATTGACAAAGTTTGGTGAGGATTTGGTGCATTGCTCCAAATTTTATGCATTGCTGGAGTAAGTGACACTGTGTACACCTACCTAGAAAATGGTTCAGCAGTATCTACTAAAGCTTGTTATATGCACAACCTTGTGACCCGGAAGCTGTGATCCAGAAATTCTACTCCTGTAAATACCCAACGGAAATGAATGATTTTTTCCATGGTAGAACATGTACAAGAATCTTCCTAGTAACACTAGCTGTAATAGTTCCAAACTGGAAACTCCCTAGGGTCCATTCACAGTAAAGCAGATACCTAAGTTGTGTTAATTTCATAAACAGAAATTGTGTTATTGCTACACACAACCTCATGAATAAATCTCAGAAACGTTATGCTGTGTTAGAGAGGCCTTATTCAAAAGAGTATATACTATACCATATTCAAGAACAGGCAAAACCAATCTATGGTAGAGGTCAGAATAATAACTGGGAAGGTATCGACTGGGAAGCGGCATGTGAGAGACTTCTTGGGTGATATGTTTTCTCTCTTGATTTGGGTGGTGGCTCCCCAGTTGTAAACATTCTTTGAACTATACACTTAAGATATGGACACTTGACTGTATGTAAGTTAAACCTCAATAAAAAGTCAATAAAAAGGAAAAAAAAAGAATGAAGTATGGTCATTGCCCCCCAAGAAATTTAGAGCCCACTAGTAGGGAGGAGAGAGTGACTGACATCAAAAACACAGGAGTAAAAAATAAATAAATAAAAAGAGTGAGTACAACTTACCTATGTATATTAAAAAAAACACAGGAGTATATATTTGAGAAAGGTAAGTGCTAGTTAAAATATTTATGAGGTGCCATGGGAACTGAAAGGAAGGGGCAGCTGATTCTGCTGGGAGAAAAGAAAGAGGAATTCACATGCAGGAAGTATAGAGTATATGCCAGGTGCTTTAATTAAGCTACCTCATTTAGTTCTGCATGCTCTTCCCGTACCACAATTTATAAGACAGGAAAGCTTTGAATGGGCTTTTGAGTGACATGTGGGTATTCAGCACAAAGTAATGAAAATAATTATGTCAGGATTGTGGGACTGTTTATAATAAAACCCTTTTGTAATGGTGTATTAGTTTCCATAGGCGCTGTAACAAATTAACGCAAACTGGGTGGCTTAATGCAACGGGAATTTAATCTCTAATAATTTTGGAGGCAGTCTTCGAGAAAAATCTGTTCCTTACCTCTATCAGCTTCTGGTGGTTGCCTTGGCATTCCTGGGCTTGTGGCCACATCATTGTGACCTTTGCCTCCGTTGTCCCATTGTCTTCTGTGTGTCTCTTTTACAAGGATACTTGTGATGGCATTTAGGGCCCACCCAGGTAATCCAGGATTATGTCCTCATCTCAAGATCTGTAATTTAATCACATCCGCAAAGATCCATTTTCCAAATAAGGCAGCGTTCACAGGTTCCAAGGATTTGATGTAGACGTTTGCCTACCATAAATGGTTTAATTGAATTAATAATATATGCCAGTTTATTAAAAACGAGTAAGTAGATGTTTGCCAGGCACAGCAAGGCAAGGCCGTGCATGTAGAAGAATCCCGGGATGTGCCCCATGAGGATTATAACATATTTCACTGTATACTTGCCCTTGACCCCAAACCCCTCGGTTGGAGGAGCACATGGTTCATGCACACGTATCTGTGTACACACAAACAACTTTCATTTCAGCTGCATGTTGCCCTCATCTGGGATCTTTGGAGATCCTGAAGCCACCTGCAGCCCGCCATTCACAGATCACGATGTGCCTCTCCAAAGGGAAAACATTTTGAACTATCTTATGTGTCTTGAACTTTTTTTAGCTATAATCCCCTTAATCCCTTTCTTCAAACAAAAGCATGTTGTGTATAACTGTTAAAGAGCTAAAGCCTGGAGTCCCACTTCTTCTTGATGTCCTTTGTCCCTTCTACAAAGAGCCCATTTGAAAATTATTATTGTCTCGGATCAGGGGGTGGCAAACTTTGCCAGTAATGAGCCAGATTGTAAATATTTAGGGCTTTCCAGTTCATACGGTCTCAGTTGCATCTACTCAGCTCTGCTGTTACAGCCCAAAAGCAGCTATAAACAATACGAAAACGAACGGCACGGTTGGGTGCCTATCAAACTTTATGGACACTTTGAATTTCATATAATTTTCTCATCATGACATATGTAAAATGTAAAATGTAAAAACTATTCTTAGCTCATGGGCTGTGCAATAAAGGCAATGGGCTGGATTTAGCCCAAAGGCTGTAGTTTGCCAACCCCTGTGTTAGATAATAGCATGCGACCTGTGGAAGTTTTCTTAAGATTTAAAATCTGAGAACCCCAGGATTGGAGAGGACCGCAGAGGCGAATAGGCCTTAATTCCCACCATAATATCCAGTTGCCATCAATGCCTCCCTGAGCTATCATCCAGTGCCTTCTTGAAGTCCTGCAGCTGCAGGGAACCCCGCCTCCTGGGCCAGCTCATTCCGCCTCCCAGACAGCGCTGACTGCTAGACTTCTTCCCTGTGCAGAGCGGCTCCTGTCTCGAATGAGAGCACCTACAGGATACCGTTGGAACTGTGAAGCACAATATTAACACATCAGGTTCATTTCATGCTCTACTTGTCTTGGGCTGATATTAACAAAAATTAAATTTTATGCTAATCAGCCTTAGCGTTCAGCACGCACGATGCAAATTTGTGATTTCTGGCAAGGGTGGTTAAATCATATTTATGCTCTTTGTGCAGTGCCTGAATAACAGGGAAATGCTATTACCAACAATTAAACTCCTAGGTTGACAGATGTCACCATAAGCAGACATAGCCCAGTGCAAGTGGAGATTCTTCTTAGCAAGTTGCAGGCAGAAAGGGCACAACCTGGAGAGCCGAAGTTAATTTTCAATTTCCTCCTTTCCTTTGGATGACTAGTTTTGCACGTTGGACCAATGCAAATGATTTTACTCTATGCCCTGCTTTCTCTCCTTTTCCTCCTTTTTTCGGCTTTGAAAAGTAAATTTTTAGAGACAAGCAAGAAGGAATATGTTTTTTCTTTCCTGGGTACCGCAGATAGAGGTCTTTTGAGCAGCTGAAAAGCATTCTTGTTGTTGCAGCTGGCTTATTGGGTGAGAGCAGTTGAGAACTTAGGGGGTGGTCTTGTTTTGATCTGCAGGACTAGAGAAAGGAGGAGTGGATGAGTGAAACTGGTCAGACTCCACGAGTGTCTTCCCTCTGTAGGAGAGAGATGCTTGCCCAGCCTGTGGCCAGGGCATCTGGTGTTTGACCTGTGCTTTCCCTGTGACGAACCACTCACTAGAAGAAGCACTGTGTGGACACTGTCTCACAGATCTTATCTCCTGGCGAAGGTGAGAGCCATGAAACACTCCAGATGGATACTCTCCAAGATCTTCCATACTTCATCTTCATCAACAAGAAAGCGTCAGGGGAATTGAAGGTCCTTCGGATCTTGGGTAAACATTTCACCTAAGAGCCACCAAATGTGCTCACAGTCAGATTCTTCAGGGGATCTGGCACATTCTCTTTCTTTTCCTTTTGCTTTCATTATCATTTATTTATTTATTTAGTGGAGTATAATTGCTTTACAATGGTGTGTTAGTTTCTGTTTTATAACAGAGTGAATCAGCTATATGCATACATATATCCCCAAATCCCCTCCCTCTTGCGTCTCCCTCCCTCCCACCTTCCCTATCCCACCCCTCTAGGTGGTCACAAAGCACCGAGCTGATTGCCCTGTGCTTTGCGGCTGCTTCCCACTAGCTATCTATTTTACATTTGGTAGTGTACATACGTCCATGCCACTCTCTCACTTCGTCCCAGCTTACCCTTCCCCCTCCCCATGTCCTCAAGTCCCTTCTCTACATCTGCATCTTTATTCCTGTCCTGCCCATAGGTTCTTTCTTAAAAATTAATTAAGTAATTAATTTATGGATGCATGGCGTCTTCGTTGCTGCGCGCAAGCTTTTCTCTAGTTGTGGCGAGCAGAGGCTACTCTTCGTTGCAGTGCACGGGCTTCTCATTGCGGTAGCTTCTCGTTGCAGAGCACGGGCTCTAGGTGCGTGGGCTTTAGTAGTTGTGGCACGAGGGCTCAGTAGTTGTGGTTCACGGGCTCTAGAGCGCAGGCTCAGTAGTTGTGGCACACGGGCTTAGTTGCTCTGCGGCATGTGGTGTCTTCCCAAACCAGGGCTCGAACCTGTGTCCCCTGCATTGGCAGGCTGATTGTTAACCACTGCACCACCAGGGAAGTCCTGCCCCTAGGTTCTTCAGACCATTTTTTTGTTTTAGAGTCCATATATATGTGTTAGCATATGGTATTTGTTTATCTCTTTCTGACTTACTTCACTCTGTATGACAGACTCTAGGTCCATCCACCTCACTACAAATACTTCAATTTCGTTTCTTTTTATGGCTAAGTAATATTCCATTGTTTATATGTGCCACATCTTCTTTATCCATTCATCTGTCAATGGACACTTAGGTTGCTTCCATGTCCTGGCTATTGTAAATAGAGTTGCAATGAACGTTGTGGTACATGACTCGTTGTGAATTACGGATTTCTCAGGGTATATGCCCAGTAGTGGTATTGCTGGGTCATATGGCAGTTCTAATTTTAGCTTTTTAGGGAACCTCCATACTGTTCTCCATACTAGCTGTATGAAATTACACTCCCACCAACAGTGCAAGAGGGTTCCCTTTTCTCCACACCCTCTCCAGCATTTATTGTTTGTACATTTTTTGATTATGGCCATTCTAACTGGTGTGAGGTGATGCCTCATTGTAGTTTGGATTTGCATTTCTCTAATGATTAATGATGTTGAGCATCCTTTCGTGTGTTTGTTGGCAATCTGTATATCTTCTTTGGAGAAATGTCTATTTAGGTCTTCTGCCCATTTTTGGATTGGGTTGTTTGTTTTTTTGATATTGAGCTGCATGAGCTGCTTTTAAACTTTGGAGATTAATCCTTTATCAGTGGCTTCATTTGCAAATATTTTTATCCCATTCTGAGTGTTGTCTTTAAATCTTGTTTATGGTTTCCTTTGCTGTGCAAAAGCTTTTAAGTTTCATTAGGTCCCATGTGTTTATTTTTGTTTTTATTTCTATTTCTCTAGGAGGTGGGTCAAAAAGGATCTTGCTGTAATTTATGTCATAGTGTTCTGCCTATATTTTCCTCAAAGAGTTTTATAGTGTCTGGCCTTACATAAAGGTCTTTAATCCATTTTGAGTTTATTTCTGTGTATGGTGTCAAGGAGTGTTCTAATTTCATTCTTTTACATGTAGCTGTCCAGTTTTCCCAGCACCACTTATTGAAGAGGCTGTCTTTTCTCCATTGTATATTCTTGCCTCCTTTATCGAAGATAAGTTGACCATATGTGCAGGGGTTTATCTCTGGGCTTTCTATCCTGTTCCATTGATCTATATTTCTGTTTTTGTGCCAGTACCATACTGTCTTGATTACTATAGCTTTGTAGTATAGTCTGAAGTCCAGGAGCCTGATTCCTCCAGCTCCATTTTTCTTTCTCAAGATTGCTTTGGCTATTCGGGGTCTTTTATGTTTCCATACAAATTGTGAAATTTTTTGTTCTAGTTCTGTGAAAAATGCCATTGGTAGTTTGATAGGGATTGCATTGAACCTGTAGATTGCTTTGGGTAGTATAGTCATTTTCACAGTGTTGTTTCTTCCAGTCCAAGAACATGGTATATCTCTCCATCTGTTTGTATCATCTTTAATTTCTTTCATCAGTGTCTTATAGTTTTCTGCATACAGGTCTTTTGTCTCCTTGCGTAGGTTTTTCCCTAGGTATTCTATTCTTTCTGTTGTAATGGTAAATAGGAGTTTACTCCTTAATTTCTTTCTTTTTTTTTTTGCGGTACGCGGGCCTCTCACTGATGTGGCCTCTCCCGTTGCGGAGCACAGGCTTCAGATGTGCAGGCTCAGCGGCCATGGCTCACGGGCCCAGCCGCTCTGCGGAATGTGGGATCTTCCCTGACCGGGGCACGAACCCGTGTCCCCTGCATCAGCAGGGGGACTTTCAACCACTGCACCACCAGGGAAGCCCGTTTAATTTCTTAAGGGTAAGAATTTCTTAAAGTTTCTTAATTTCCTTAATTTCTCTTTCAGAGTTTTCATCATTAGTGTATAGGAATGCAAGAGATTTCTGTGCATTAATTTTGTAACCTGCTGCTTTACCAAATTCATTGATTAGCTCTAGTAGTTTTTTGGTAGCATCTTTACGATTCTCTGTGTATAGTATCATGTCATTTGCAAACAGTGACAACTTTATTTCTTCTTTTCCAATTTGGATTCCTTTTATTTCTTTTTCTTCTCTGATTGCTTCTGCTAAAACTTCCAAAACTGTGTTGAATAATAGTGGTGAGAGTGGACAACCTTGTCTTGTTCCTGATCTTATAGGAAATGGTTTCATTTTTTCACTATTGAGAATGATGTTGGCTGTGGGTTTGTCATATATGATCTTTATTATGTTGAGGTAAGTTCCCTCTATGCCTACTTTCTGGATAGTTTTTATCATCAGTGGGTGTTGAATTTTGTTGAGAGCTTTTTCTGCATCTATTGAGATGATCATATGGTTTTTCTCCTTCCATTTGTTAATATGGTATGTCACACTGATTGATTTGCGTGTATTGAAGAATCCTTGCATTCCTGGGATAAACCCCACTTGATCATGGTGTATGATTTTTTAATGTGCTGTTGGATTCTGTTTGCTAGTGTTTTGTTGAGGATTTTTGCATCTGTGTTCATCAGTGCTACTGGCCTGGATTTTTCTTTCTTTGTGACATCTTTTTCTGGTTTTGGTATCAGGGTGATGGTGGCCTTGTAAAATGAGTTTGGCCGTGTTCCTCCCTTTTCTATATTCTGGAAGAGTTTGAGAAGGATAAGTGTTAGCTCTTCTCTAAATGTTTGATAGAATTCACCTGTGAAACCTTCTGGTCCTGGGCTTTTGTTTCTTGGAAGACTTTTAGTCACAGTCTCAATATCATTACTTGTGATTGGTCTGTTTATATTTTCTATTTCTTCCTGGTTTGGTCTCAGAAGGTTGTACCTTTCTAAGAATTTGTCCATTTCTTCGGAGTTGTCCATTTTATTGGCATATAGTTGCTTGTAGTAATCTCTCATGAACCTTTCTATTTCTGCAGTGTCAGTTGTTATTTCTCCTTTTTCATTTCAAATTCTATTGATTTGAGTCTTCTCCTTTTTTTTTCTTGGTGGGTCTGGCTAATGTTTCATCAATTTTGTTTATCTTCTCAAAGAACCAGGTTTTAGTTTTATTGATCTTTGCTGCTGTTTCCTTCAGTTTTTTTCAATTTATTTCTGATCTGATCTTTTTGATTTCTTTCCTTCTGCTAATTTTGGGGGGTTTTTGTTCTTCTTTCTCTAATTGCTTTAGGTGTAAGGTTAGCTTGTTTATTTGAGATGTTTGTTGTTTCTTGAGGTAGGATTGTATTGCTATAAACTTCTCTCTTAGAACTGCTTTTGCTGCATCCCATAGGTTTTGGGTCGTCGTGTCTCCATTGTCATTTGTTTCTAGGTGTTTTTTGATTTCCTCTTTGATTTATTCAGTGATCTCTTGGTTATTAAGTAGTGTATTGTTTAGCCTTCATGTGCTTGTATTTTTCACAGAGTTTTTTCCTGTAATTGATATCTAGTCTCGTAGCACTGTAGTCAGAAAAGATACTTGATATGATTTCAATTTTCTTAAGTTTCCCGAGGCTTGATTTGTGACCCAAGATATGATCTATCCTGTAGAATGTTCCATGAACACTTGAGAAGAAAGTGTAATATGCTGTTTTGGGATGGAATGTCCTATGAATATCAATTAAGTCCATCTTGTTTAATGTATCATTTAAAGCTTGTGTTTCCTTATTTATTTTCATTTTGGATGATCTGTCCATTGGTGAAAGTGGGGTGTGAAAGTCCCCTACTATGTTTGTGTTACTGTCTGTTTCCCCTTTTATGGTTATTAGCATTTGCCTTATGTATTGATATGCTCCTATGTTGGGTGCATAAATATTTACAATTGTTATATCTTCTTCTTAGTTTGATCCCTTGATCATTATGTAGTGTCCTTCTTTGTCTCTTGTAATAGTCTTTATTTTAAAGTCTATTTTATCTTATATGAGAATTGCTACTCCAGATTTCTTTTGATTTCCATGGAATATCTTTTTCCACCCCCTCACTTTCAGTCTGTATGTGTCCCTAGGTCTGAAGTGGTACTTTTGTAGACAGCATATATATGGGTCTTGTTTTTGTATCCATTCAGCCAGTCTGTGTCTTTTGGTTGGAGGCTTTAATCCATTTACATGTAAGGTAGTTATTGATATGTATGTTCCTATTACCATTTTGTTAATTGTTTTGGGTTTGTTATTGTAGGTCATTTCCTTCTCCTGTGTTTCCTGCCTAGAGAAGTTCCTTTAGCATTTGTTGTAAAGCTGATTTGGTGGTGCTGAATTCCCTTAGCTTTTGCTTGCCTGTAAGGTTTTAATTTCTCCATCGAATCTGAATGAGATCCTTGCTGGGTAGAGTAATCTTGGTTGCAGGTTTTTCTCCTTCATCACTTTAAATATGTCCTGCCAGTCCCTTCTGGCTTGCCTAGTTTCTGCTGAAAGATCAGGTGTTAACCTTATGGGGATTCCCGTGTATGTTATTTTCCCCTTGCTGCTTTTAATATTTTTTGTTTGTATTTAATTTTTGATAGTTTGATTAATATGTGTCTTTGCGTGTTTCTCCTTGGATTTATCCGTATGGAATTGTCTGCAGTTTCCGGACTTGATTGACTGTTTCCTTTCCCATAATAGGGAAGTTTTCAACTATAATCTCTTCAAATATTTTCTCAGTCTATTTCCTTTTCTCTTCTTCTTCTGGGACCCCTATAATTCGAATGTTGGTGCGTTTAATGTTGTCCCAGAGGTCTCAGAGACTGTCCTCAATTCTTTTCATTCTTTTTTCTTTATTCTGCTCTGCAGTAGTTATTTCCAGTATTTTATCTTCCAGGTCACTTATTCGTTCTTCTGCCTCAGTTATTCTGCTATTGATTCCTTCTGGAGAATTTTTAATTTCATTTATTGTATTGTTCATCATTATTTGTTTGTCCTTTAGTTCTTCTAAGTCCTTGTTAAACGTTTCTTGTATTTTCTCCATTCTGTTTCCAAGATTTTGGATCATCTTTACTATCATTACTCTGAATTCTTTTTCAGGTAGACTGCCTATTTCTTCTTCATTTGTTAGGTCTGGTGGGTTTTTATCTTGCTCCTCCATCTGCTGTGTATTTCTCTGTCTTCTCATTTTGCTTAACTTAACTGTGTTTGGGGTCTCCTTTTCGCAGGCTGCTGGTTCATAGTTCCCAATGTTTTTGGTGTCTTCCCACAGTGGCTAAGGTTGGTTCAGTGGGTTGTGTAGGCTTCCTGGTGGAGGGGACTGGTGCCTGTGTTCTGGTGGATGAGGCTGGATCTTGTCTTTCTGGTGGGCAGGTCCACGTCTGGTGGTGTGTTTTGGGGTGTCTGTGGCCTTATTATGATTTTAGGCAGCCTCTCTGCTAATGTGTGGGGTTGTGTTGCTGTCTTGATAGTTGTTTGGCATAGGGTGTCCAGCACTGTAGCTTGCTGGTCGTTGAGTGGAGCTGTGTCTTAGCGTTGAGATAGAGATCTCTGGGAGAGCTTTCGTGGTTTGACATTACATGGAGCTGGGAGATCTCTGGTGGACCAGTGTCCTGAACTCAGCTGTCCCACCTCAGAGGCACAGGTGTAACTCCCAGCTGGAGCTCCAGGACCCTGTCAGCCACATGCCTCAGAAGAAAAGGGAGAAAAAAAGAAAGAAAGAAAGAATAAAATAAAATAATGTTATTAAAATAAAAAAATTATTAGAAAGAAAAAAAATTAAAAAGTAACTAAAAAAAGGAAAAAGAAAAGAAAGAAAGAAGAGAGCAACCAAACCAAAAAACAAATCCACCAATGATAACAAGTGCTAAAAACTATACAGAAAAAAAAAAAAAAAAGGACAGACAGAACCCTAGGACAAATGGGAAAAGCAAAGCTATACAGACAAAATCACACCAAGAAGCATACACATACACACTCACAAAAAGAGAAAAAGGAAAAAAGTATATATCTATATTAAAAAAAAACGGAAGAGAGCAACCAAATCAATAAACAAATCTACCAATGATAATATATTCTAAATACGAAACTTAAGATAAACATAAAACTAGAAACAAATTAGATGCAGAAAGCAAACCCCAAGTCTACAGTTGCTCCCAAAGTCCACCGCCTCAATTTTGGGATGATTTGTTGTCTCTTTAGGTATTCCACAGATGCAGGGTACATCAAGTTGATTGTGGAGATTTAATCCTCTGCTCCTGAGGCTGCTGGGAGAGATTTCCCTTTCTCTTCTTTGTTCGCACAGCTCCCAGGGTTCAGCTGTGGATTTGGCCCCACTTCTGCGTGTAGGTCACCTGAGGGTGTCTGTTCTTCGCCCAGACGGGACAGGGTTAGAGTAGCAGCTGATTTAGGGGCTCTGGCTCACTCAGGCCCGGGGGAGGGAGGGGTACAGAGTGCAGGGCAAGCTTGCAGCGCCAGAGACCTGAGTGATGTTGCACCAGCCTGAGGCACGCCGTATGTTCTCCCGGGGAAGTTGTCCCTGGATCACGGGACCCTGGCAGTGGCAGGCTGCACAGGCTTCTGGGAGGGGAGGTGTGGATAGTGACCTGTGCTTGCACACAGGTTTCTTGGTGGCTGCAGCAGCAGCGTTAGCATTTCATGCCCGTCTCTGGGGTCCGCACTGATAGCTGCGGCTGGTGCCTGTCTCTGGAGCTCGTTTAGGTGGTGCTCTGAATCCCCTCTCCTCGTGCACCCCGAAACAATGGTCTCTTGCCTCTTAGGAAGGTCCAGACTTTTTCCCGGACTCCCTCCTGGCTAGCTGTGGTGCACTAGCCCCCTTCAGGCTGTGTTAACGCAGCTAAGCCCAGTCCTCTCCCTGGGATCTGACCTCTGAAGCCCAAGCCTCAGCTATCAGCCCAGACCCATCCCGGCAGGTGAGCAGACAAGCCTCTCGGGCTGGTGAGTGCTGGTCGGTAGCGACCCTCTGTGCGGAAATCTCTCCGCTTTGCCCTCTGCACCTCTGTTGTTGCGCTCTCCTCTGTGGCTCTGAAGCTTCCCCCCACCCACCCACCGTCCACCCCCGTCTCCATCCGCGAAGGGGCTTCTAGTGTATGGAAACTCTTCCTCCTTCACAGCTCCCTCCCAGTGGTGCAGGTCCCGTCCCTATTCTTTTGTCTCTGTTTATTCTTTTTTCTTTTGCCCTACACAGGTACGTGGGGAGTTTCTTGCCTTTTGGGAGGTCTGAGGTCTTCTGCCAGCGTTCAGTAGGTTTTCTGTAGGAGTTGTTCCATGTGTAGATGTATTTCTGATGTATTTGTGGGGAGGAAGGTGATCTCCGCGTCTTACTCCTCCACCATCTTGAAGGTCTCTCCCACATTCTCTTTCTAAAGAGGAGTGTTTCCTCTTGGTTATTAAGCTGCAGGATCAGCCCTGGGCCCTGGAGGGCAGGTAAGGCTTACATATCTCTTGTTGGTAGGGTGACCAGCTGTTCTGATTTTTCTGGTTTTCGTGGGTTGTGGAACTTTCAGTCCTCAAACTGGAACAGTTCTAGGTCAACTGGGACGGTTGGTCACAAGTGGTAAGCCCAGCTCATTGGGAAGGCCATACTGGTTGTGAAAAGAGTGAAATGTTTTAACATTGATTGGTTAAAGAGCCAGTGTCCTGCAGCCCTGGAGGTCCCTCCCCACTTCTCCTCCCCTACCTACTGCCTTGGCCAGCTACCTTTTCACCCCTGGACCTTCAGGTTCTCTTTACCATCCCACAGCTGAAGGGAGCACGCCTGGCACATAGGTGGCTCCAGGACCGTTCTTTTAGGTCTGATTTGAAATATCAGCACTTTCCAGTATCATGTGATGTGCTGTTCCAAAAGCCCTAGCTGTAACCTCACCCTTTCTCTCCCACCCAGGAAGGCACATCAGAATGCCTGTGACAGATATTACATATTTGGTATTTATATATGGAGACCTCTACCATTCACCCCTTTACTAGTAGTAGCAAATAGTGTGAACAAACACATTTATAGTGTTCTAGACATTTAACATGTATTAATTAATTTGTCACAGCAACTCCATGGGGTACATGCTATTGTTCCCCCTATTTTACAGATGGGGAAACTGAGGTGTGGAGTGGTTATATAATGTATGTAATTTGCCTAAATTTACACTGCCTGTGAGTAGGTTTTAAGTGGAAGTGGTCAGAGACAGCCTCCTGGGGGCCTCACAAGCTCACATAGAGCATGGAGAGCAGTGGAATGTGGGCCTGTGGACCAGGCATGGAGACCTGGCAGGCCTTGGGCCAAGGCTTCTGGAGCAGACATTCATGTGAACAGACGGCCAGAGACCAGATGGGCCCAGGGACATCCCAGTGGGTGACAGTGGGACTGGTGATGATTGAGACCAGACTCTTCTTTCCCCCATGTCTTGGTACCCCCAAACAAAACAAAGTAAAACAAACAAATGAAGAACATAAAGGAGAAGAGAACCCCCAGATGGAATAAAATTTCCCTGACATTAGATTTCTGCCACTCTGGTATAGAAGAACACAGGTTATATTTCTTGTAACCTTTTCTACTTAATCTTCCCTTCCCTGCAGGGTCTGGGAGGGGAAAACCCAGTTTTACCCAGAAGTAAGCCCCAGGGTCTCTGCTCTCAGATGCCTGATGTATCCTGCCCCGGGGCCTGGCCTGGGTCACAGGATGGGGCTAGACAGGGCACAGACCCCCTTTTCAGAGGTGTCCCCACATCTGAGCTCTCTGCTTTCCCTCTCCTCTTCTCACAACAGCGTGTGGACTGATCTAGTCTGGGGAGTGGTAAGGAGAGGCTCGCACTGGTCACATTTTCTTCCAGATCTGTCATTAACAACATTAATTTTACACCTGACTTTTGTAGGACTTAGGCATCCGACACTCAAAAGCCCAGGACTTGTAACTTAAGAGCCTTGAAGTCTTTTGAAACCTTGAACACTTGGATCTGGCTATACTGTTCTCCAGTTTGTTGTCATCACCCAACCAGGAGGCATCAGGGGTTTGTGGTTCAGTTTAGCTGCTCCAGGGAAGTAACCAGAAGTACTAGGGGAGACACATCAGTTAATATCACCTATATGTCCACTTATTTACCATTCTCAGTCTCAGTAATGCTTTTAAGTCTCAACTTACTGGTGGTCTATCTTTAGTAAATTTCCTAAATAACTATGATATTTCAAGAACAGAAGCCCAGAGCTGCACTATTGCAACTATGATGTACCCAGACCACTTGGAGAAAGCTGATGTGGGGCAGGCACAGAGCAGGAAGTTTTGGTCCACATCTTCTTCCTGGCTGCAGGGCCCAGCTCTTGAACTCCAGACCCCAAGATGTAAAACAGGTTTCATCTTGTGCACCACATCCAGTCAACGACTAGGACTGGCTGCTTGGTATGCAGCTGTGTTAAGAAGGATGCTGAGGCTGAGTCTGTTCTCAGAAGGGAAGAAATGAAGTGATCAGTTGATAATGCCTGACATAGGCCTAAGAATGGAGTGAAGGGCAATGCTCCTGCCAGGATCTTACAGACCTTTGTCAAATTCAGCCTCTCTGGAAAATGTAGTGAAGACCTCCCCAAGTGGGTAGAGCACAGCATGGTTTCCCCTTTATTTCAAAGCCTCAGATTACAGGGGCTCCTGAGATGTTAGCACCCCAAAGCAGCCAAGCATGGCAGGGCAGGACTAGCTCTGGAACTTTTTTCCCAGAACTTTCTTTTCTTCCTTCCTTCCTTTCTCTCTTTCTTCCTTTCTTTTTTTTCTCTCTCTTCCTTCCTTTCTTTCCTTCTTCCTTCCTTCCCTCCCTCCCTCCCTCAATCTCTCTCTCTTTCTTTCTCTCTTTCCCTCCCTCTCTCCTTCCCTCCCTCCATTCCTCCCTCCCTCCTTTCCTTCCTGTCTTCCTGCCTTCCTTCCACACTGTGCAGCTTATGGGATCTTAGTTCCCCGACCAGGGATTGAACCTGGGCCCTTGGCGGTGAGAGCATGGAGTCTTAACCACTGGACCAACAGGGAGTTCCCTCCAGAGCTGTTTTGTTTGTTATTTCTGTTCTGTTTTTACTTGCTTGGAGATGCCTTTCTATCATCTCCGTAGATGGTGTAGCCCTGTGGGCAAAGTGGGCAAGTGGCTCTTTAGGCTCTGAACCAATAGGGGGCAGCAAAGAGCAGAGAAGAGCCAGTCTGGCTGGAGCGGCCCCAGACCCAGGAAAACTCTTCCAATCTTCTATTCCCTTGGTAAGTGAATCCTACTGTTAAGACAAGTTGTCCACACAAGTAGTGTGGTCCAGGAGCAGAGCAAGAAAGGCCAGAGGGCGGGAGATTTTCTGGGTTCAGGTGGAGAAAACCCTTTGTTGGATGCCAAGCTGCTCTGAGAATAGGAAAGGGGAAAGTGAATGAGAAAGCATGAGAGCTGTAGTTACTATTTACCCAGTCCCTGTAGAGTGCCAGGCCTCCTGTGAATGCTCACTCCTTTCATTCTATCAAAGACTACCTGAGGTAGGCAAACCCCTCCTTACAGATGAGAAAACAGGGGCCCAGAGGGGTTAAGTAAGTTGCCTTAGGATCACGTGACTAAGGAAGGGCTGAGCTAAAATTTGGACTCTTGTCTGCCCAGGCCTCCATGTTATGATGCCCTTCCAGGAAGGAGGCAGGAAAGTATACCTGGCATTAGGATGCCCTGGGGGAGTTCTGTGGTCCCAAGAGAAGGCAAAGGGCCTTCTTAGTACAGCTTCCTCTCTGCTGGTGGCCGTGGATGCTCTACCGTATTTAGCCAACTCATTGGCTCATGGATCCATACACCATCCCAGGCAGGGCTCCACGATGGAGACTTTGAACAGACGCTGGGTTATGTGGCATAAACTCAGGCCAGGATGGAATCTTCGATATCTGTTGACTTCTGACTTTGAGGCCAAGACCTGGAAGGTCCCCTCCTCCATAGAGCACAAAGGTGGACCTGTGGCCTGTGGCACAACTCCTCCCTTGCACCCGGACCAGACCCTCTAGCTGTGTATTCAAGACTCCGAAAAAAGACTCTCTGGAGGCTCTCCATCTCCCTTGCCCTCTCTTAGGCAGACAGCCCGAGGAAGACTCTACATGCATACCACCCCACCTGTGAACTCAGTGCCTCCCCCGAGCCCCGCTCCCCAGCCTCCATCATTCTCTGCTCCTTGCTTGGTTTGTCCTTCTCACTCCTCTCTGAGCCAAACCCAACCCCCTGCCAGTTCTTCCCGCCAGCTTGTTCCTGGACTTGGCAGCTGTGAGCCAGGTCTCTAGAGAAATGTCTTTAGGGCACAGGTGAATCTGAAGCCAAAAAAACCCAAAGAGTGCATCAATGACAAGGAGAATCAGCAGTTCAAGGAGGGGAATGAGGCTGAGGATTCAGAGCAAGGATTTCTGACTGAAACAGAATTAATGCAGGAAACAAAAGAAAAAATTTACATGTCTAATTAATGTCTCAGAGGTATTTTTAGATTTTTTAAAGATGATTTTGGTATTTTTAGAGTTATTTAAAAGATTGAATCAATAAGTTAAGAGAAGGCTGACCAAAAAATAGAGGGAATCAGACAGCTCTTAGAAAAGAGTTCTAAGGAAAAAAAATAATAAAAGAAATAAGAAAAAAAATCAACAGTGACTAGTAGAAGGGGCTATAGCTGAGAGTAGGATTACTGAATTAGAAGACAAGTTGGAGAAGTTTTCCAGAATGTAGAACACAAAGACAAGAGATGGAAATTATGAAGATGATAAAAAAAATATATAAAATAGAGCTATCAGGTCCAAGTTTCACAAAACGAGAATACTGAAGTACAGAACAGAGTGAATAAAGAAGAAACAATAATCAAGGAAACATAAAGTTCTCCTAATTGAAGAAATACATGAATCCAGATTAAAAAGTGTCAGTTTCATCAGGGCACAAACCTCTATTCATCTGAAATTTTGGAGTTCTAACCAAGAGGAAAATCCTACAATCTTTTAAACAGGAAAAAATAAACCAGCTACAAAGGAGAAAGGGTCACACACTACTACTGGATTTCTCATCTGTAACACTAAATGCTAGAATGTGAGTTAGAGGGGAAAAGACAGAGACTCTATATATAACCATTCAAATTATTATTCTTATGTGAAGGCATAAGAAAGAGATACACCAGACAGACTTAGAAAGTACACTACCCACATGATCTTTAAAAAACAACTCCTTAAGGAAGCTCTTCAGCCAACTGAAAAAAGAATTAGCACAAGACACTCAACAAAGAGGAGGACAAACGTGTGTGAAACAGTGGTGAGTGATGAAACCCACAAAGCATAGCTAGGGTCTAACGCAGCAGCTGAGAGGGCAGGCTGTGGTCGGAGACAGGCCTGGGTTCAAATCCTGGCTCTTGTCCTGTTGTCATTGGAGATATTTGATCCTTGTGATGATTGGAGAGTCAGACAATGGCCAGGCCCTGTCCTCTTCATATGTAATTGAGGACAAGGGTACAACCCAGAAATAGAGGACTGAGAATCAAAGCCTAACCTTATTAATATTTGTGGAAGTGCTCAGCACAGACAGGCAGACAGGGCCTTCTGGCAAAAGCTGAGTTGTGTATATATACAATTGTACATTGGAAAGAGAGAGAAATCTGCAGAATGGACTATATCCTATTTTGCAAATACAGAGATGATACAGAAAAAGAAAGCCATGCTCAGATTTTCCTGAGGATAGGAAGCCCCAATCGGAGGTAAGAAACAGAAGAGAGAACTCTGTAAATAGTTATTGACCTCTATAGAAAAGTAACTGCAGCAGAAAATTTCCCACTGAAGGTTCTGGGCTCTGCCCCATCAGATCGCCAATGCACAGTCCCTCTGACAGGGGTGAAGATGACAAGGGAGTGGGCAGAGCTTAGATTCATGGGTGCAGCAGGCCGAAGAGTCCCCTTGCTCTAGATTCCCCTCCTTTCATTCTGTCTTAATCCACTGGTTTTAGCAGCCAAGCCCAGGGTCAGCCAGGGCTGTCCTCACCAGGAGGGCCCCAGTCTTGCCTTTGTGAGGCTGTTCACCTGAAATCTACTCCTGCTCCTTTCTGTTCTCCTGGGACCAGGTGGGCAGTGCAGCTTCTGAAATGGGTCATAGCTGAGCATTCCTTAGCTTGGGGTCAACTCCTTCTTAGGAAAATTTCAGGTAATTGTGTATTATCCAAAAATTTGGTCTTATATTCTATTTTCCATCTCAAATTATACCTGGCTATGTCATCTACTCTAGTGCAAAAAAAATACAATGAACCAAATTAATATAACATGAAACATTCCAAATTTGAACATGAATTTTCTTCCATTATTGAGATCCCATTGAGAAATTAAATTTCAAGATGAAATTCCCTTTGCGTGTAAAATCCCAAAGGAAAGATATCCACCATTTCTTCTGCGGTTTCTTTTCTGCCCATTCTCAGCCACAGAGATCCCACTCAGACACTTGGATACCATCTAGGTTTCTTCTTTTGCCACTTGAGCCTCTATTATCTTTTACTGAAATGATTGAACACCTCTTCTGTACCTCCAAAATAAAATTCACCAAACTTCAAATTTCCCCCACGTTCCAGTTTTCTTTCCCAGTCCCAGAGTTTCAGGACAGGGTAGCACCTCTAAAGTGAGAGAGTAGAGAGAGAGCGAGCTTAAAGTGAGAGAGTAGAGAGAGAGAGAGCGCTTAACCACCAGTCTCAGATATGCCTGCCAATTCTGTTACTTTCTGCAATGCATCCTTTTAATAAACCATCAAATTCATGAGGACCCATCATTTTCCATATCATTTTTTTAACATTCAAGAGAACTGGCCCCAGATGACTCCATATTACTGTGAATGTCGATGTAAATAATTCTATGTAGAACATTAGTGAATCAAATCCAGAAAAGTATGAAAACAGCATACCATGACACAGTAAGATTTGGTTCCAGGGAAGCCAATATGGCTCAACATTAGGAGATCTATTAATGAATTCATTTTACTAATAGATTAAAGGAGAAAAAACATATGACTTTCTCCACGAGTGCTGGAATACATTTCAGAAAATTGAACATCTTTGCCTGCTTAAAACTTATAGTAAGTTCTGAAGAGCAGGAAAAGTTTAAAACAAAGTATAAGAAGTGAAGAGCAAGCATCACATTTAGTGGTATAATAATAGAGGCTTCTCTCGTAAAGATAAGGACTGTGCAAGGATCCTGCTATCCTTGGGATTAGTCAAGATGGTACTGGAGTCCTATCTAAAGCAACAGGATAAGAGAAAGAATGAGAGCTACAAATATTGGAGGTAAAGAGACAAAATTATAACTCTTTGAATATGATGAGATTGTGTGGCTGAACTATCTAAGAAGATCGACTATTAAGAATTTTTAGTTGAGCTGCTGGATACAAGAGTAATATACAAAATACCAGTAACCTTAATGTGTATTAGTAATATCTTGTTAGGCAACACAATGGGTAAAAGTTCTCATTTATAACAATAATATCTATAAAGCACATAAGAATAGTTATAGCTGGAAAATTTCAAGACCAGTATGAAGAAAAGCATAAACCTTGTGTATGCAAGAGAAGAATAAATGGCAGACCACCTTTCTATGTGGGAAGGCTCAACATTATACAGATAATAATTCTGAACTTAGTGCATGCTTTTAACCTAATATAAAGAACCCATTGGGACATTTTTCGTGAAATTAGATAATTTTATTCTAGACTTAATCTGGAAGAATAAATATAAAAAAACACCTGAGAAACACTGAGGAAAAAAAGCATAATGTGGGAACACTTACATTACCACATACTAACACAGTGTAAAGGTCTGGTGATTTAAACAGATACTGGTACATATGGAGCTTTACCAGGGGAACAGAATAGGGAATACATAGGATTTCAGCAAATAATAAAAGTAGGATTTTAAATCAGTGGTGACAATAGGTAAATTAAGTACTATTGTGATAGTTAACTATCGACTTAGAAGAAAAAAAAGAAGAACCAGAAGGGAATTTGGAGAGTATGTTTTATAACCTTGGATTGGGGACCTTTCTTAGCATATAACAAAGTCCCTAATATGATATAAAATACTGACAGATTTGACTAGATAAAAATTTAGAATGTACAACAAAAAGCAATATAAACAAAGGTAAAAGATGAGTGACCAAGAGAAATATATTTGCAACTTGTATAACAAAAGATTTCTATGCAGGATATAAAAAATTCCTGCCAATCAGTTTGAAAATTGCTAAAAACCTGATTGAAAATGGCCAAAAGGTATTGGATCAATCAAGGAAATTTTTGCTGATGTAACAGCTAAACCTCCAAATCTCATGGGAAATCCAAGATGGTTGTTCACAATTATCTGGCAGCTCTCCTCCAAGCAGTGATTCAGGGACCCAGGAAGTTACCAGTAGCTTCCAAGGTCAAAAAAATCTCTGCTGCTGGTAAGACAAGGTCCTTGCTCTAAATGGTCCTTTTATTTCAGTAGGGGGAGATAGACTAAAGAAATACAAGTAAATAAATTTAAAATCAAGATAATTTCAAAAAATGGTAAGTCCTAAAGGTGGGGAGCCCTAAGGTGATCAATGAAGGCCTCTCTGAGGATGAGACATTTGAGTTGTGACATTAATGAAGCCTAGATGCCTCCCATGTGGAAATCTGAGGGAACGGCAGTTCAGGCAGCGGAAGAGCAAGAAAAAAGGCTCTGAGGTGGGAATGAGCTTGGTTTATTTGAGTTGCACAAAGAAGGTCAGTTGGAGAACTGAATGGGGAGAAGGTAGTAGAATCACAGGCGGGGGACAACCAAGTCATGTAGGGCCTTACGGACAAAGTAAAGGAGTGTGGTTTTTGTCCTGTATGTGATGAGAAATCAAGATGTCAGTTTCAGTGGAATCTGCACAGTGATACCACTTCCTTCATTCTATAGGAAAAAAAGAGGCAATGCAAACAGATTTTTTCCTAGTTCTATTGAGATATTATTGACATACAGCATGTATAAGTGTAAGATGTACAGCATAATAATTTGATTTACATATATTGTGAAATGATTACCACAATAAGTTTAGTTAACACCCATCATCTCAGATAGGTACCAAAAAAAAAAAGAAAAAAAGGTTTTTTTCCTTGTGATGACAACTCCTGGTATTTACTGTCTTAACTTTCAAATATACCGCACTGCAGTGTTAACTAGAGTCATCATGTTATACGTTACATCCCCAGTACTTATTTGTCTTATAATTGGAAGTTTTTACCTTTTGACCATCTTCATTCAGTTCCCCCATCTCCCACCCTGTGCCTAGTCTGATCTCTTTTTCTGTGAGTTTTTATTTTTTTTTAGATTCCACAAATAAGTATTTGTACAGTATTTGTCTTTCTCTGTCTAACTTATTGCACTTAACATAATGTCCTACAAGTTCATCCACGTTGTCACAAATGGCACGGTTTCCTTCTTTTTTAATGACTGCATAATATTCCATTGTTTAAGTGTGTGTGCATATATATTTACATATGTACGTACACACAATGCACACACAATACATCTTTATCCATTCATCTGTTGATGGACATTTAGGTTGCTTCCATGTCTTGGCTATTGTGAGTAGTGCTGCTGTGAACATGAGGGTTCTCTTTGGCATAATGTTTTCATTTCCTTCAGATAAATACCTGGAAGTGGGATTGCTGGATCATATGGTAGTTCTATTTTTAATTTTTTTTTTTTTAGAAATGGATCTCTTGATAACTTCTTTTTTAAATTAATTAATTTTATTTCTTTATTTTTGGCTGTGTTGGGTCTCTGTTGCTGTGTGCGGGCTTTCTCTAGTTGCGGTGAGCAGGGGCTACTCTTCGTTGAGGTGCATGGGCTTCTGCGATGGCTTCTCTCGTTGTGGAAAACGGTCCCTAGGTGTGTGGGCTTCAGTAGTTGTGGCACACGGGCTCAGTAGTTGTGGCTTGTGGGCTCTAGAGCGCAGGCTCAGTAGTTGTGGCATATGGGCTTAGTTGCTTTGTGGAATGTGGGATCTTCCCGGACCAGGGCTTGAACCCATGTCCCCTGCATTGGCAGGCAGATTCTTAACCACTGCACCACTAGGGAAGCCCTATTTCTAATTTTTTGAGGAACCGCCATACTGTTTTCCATAGTGGCTGCACAAATTTATATTCCCACCAACAGTGCACAAGTGTTCCCTTTTCTGCATATTCCCAGAAGCATTTGTTATTTCTTGTCTTTTTGATAATAGCCATTCTAACAGGCATGAGGTGATATCTCATTGTGGTTTTGATATGCATTTCCCTAACAATTTGTGATGTTTAGCACCTTTTCATGTACCTGTTGGCTATTCATATATCTTCTTTGGAAAAATCTAACATTTGGAAAATGCTCTCTGAAGACCTTTTTGAACAAATCTGTGTTCATTCTCCGCCTCCTTTCTAGGCTGAGCTTTGCTGACTAAAGTCATTTAACAAGATTTCAGTGGAGTGCAGTGTGTAAATGTTATGCAGAATGAATTACAGGTCTGTAGACATTCATTTCATTACCCTAGTTTCTATTAGCAAAGTTCGCTTTATGAGCAGCCAAAACGATTTATCTTATACTAGCTTCTTAAGAAATGCTTCAAATCCTGTGAACTTTGTGACTGTTGAAATTGTAAGGGATGTCCGTTTTGGTGACTAGGAGGTCTAGTTGTGATTATGGAACGTGCCTTTGAATTGTCATTAAAACGCAAACCAGGCCATTCGACAGAGCTCCTAACACAGTGCCTGGCCAGCAGCGCATGCTCAGTGCTGATGGAGGAAAGCAAGCATCAGTTCTCAGCGTGTCCCCTCTCCCTCGGTATGATTTGGAATGAGATGGATGGAGCTGCATCCCGACACCTATAACATGTTGGGCCCATGATAGGCATTCAGTCAATATCTACGAATGACTGAATGGGTGAACGATGAGATTTTTTTGGACTTGGACCACATTTTCACATATAATAGATCATCCTTTTATGTGGGACTCTTGGTTTAACAACATTTCTTTGGAAAAGTGTAAGTCCCTGGACTGGACCATGGATAAGGGCTGGTGACATGGCACCAGGTGCCCGGCTGAGCTGGTGCCACCCACACCTCCAACCTCATCTCCATCCTCATCTCCATCCTCTAGCTGCACCCTCTGCCACTTCCCAACCCCAGTGCCATGGCCTCTGGTGGCCTGTGCAAGAGCTGTTCCTCTGCATGCAAAGGCCCCGCCTGTACCCCACCCTCGCCTCACTGATCAGACTCCTAAACTCCTACCTATCCTTCAAACCCCAGTCAGATGTCACTTCTTCCAGTAAGTTTCTCCGACTGGCCCCTCTCTCCCAACTACTATATCAGTTTTCCCTGTCATGTACTCTTGTGTGCTGTTTTTCAGAGTGATTATCAAAGTTTATAGTATTAATTAAGTAATTAATTCATTTATTTTTATTGAAGTATAGTTGATTTATGATGTACTAGTTTCAGGTACACAGCAAAGTAATTCAGTTTTATATATATATATATATATATATTCTTTTTCAGATTCTTTCCCATTATAGGTTATTACAAGATACTGAATACAGTTCCCTGTGCTATACAGTAGTTCCTTGTTGTTTATCTATTTTATATATAGTAGTTTGTATCTGCTAATCTCAAACTCCTAATTTATGCCTCCTTCCCCGCCGTCTCCCCTTTGGTAACTGTAAGTTTGTTTTCTGTGTCTGTGAGTTATCGTATTATTTTGTAATTATTTTAAGATTGTGCTGTGATTAAGAGCAGGGATGAATTTTTGCTGGGCTCAAATATCAGCTCTGCCATCTGCAAGCTGTAGGAATCTGGGCAAAGTGTTTTCACCTTTCTTTATCTACTTCCTCATTCACAGAAAGAGGATGATCACAGTAGTACCCACTTTTAGGGTAGTTGTGAGAATTAAACAACCCAATAAATGTACATGGCACTAAAATTAGCTGTAGTTATTTGACAACTGTGTGTCTCCCCCATTAGACTGTAAGCTCCATGAGGCTAGGGGTTGAGTCAATACTTTACTCGCCGTGTGTCCTCCAGGCTTATCGGCATCTGGCCTCTGATACATTTCATGAAAGGAGTGAATGAAAACGCGTGGAGCTTTTCTGCACCAAGCAGGTGCGATGCTGGAGGAGGCCTGCTGCACAGCACACAGGAAGGCCCACTCAACTAAAATACTTCCACCTTCGATCTGGCCTCATCTGTTAGGTGAAGATGATAAAGTCTTCTCTACCGGCCCTGGGGAAGATAGCTCAGAAAGGAGGGAGACCCAGTCTTCCCTCTGTCCTTCCTTCCTCCCTCCCTCCTTGTTGCTGACATCGCTAAGCCACAAGGTTGTCAGGAAAGGAAGCCCTTTCAAAGTCAACAGAGCACCTACCGTGGGACAGACTCTGAACACCATCCAGCCCTGGCCCCCGCTGGTCCTCCCAGCTGAGTGATTTTCTTAAACACATACAAATGCCTCTAATATGATGTGTTAAAATAGGGCAGTGGTTTTCAAACTTTAGTATATGTGTCAGACTGAGTGGCAGGATTTGTTGACACAGATGCTGGCCCCAGCCCCAGAGTTTTGCTCCAGTAGTTCTGGGTTAGGATTCAAGAACTGGCATTTCTTAGGGGAATGCTCTCAACAGCATTTTTGTAGAAGAAAAATATTACGTTCTCACTCACGTATCAAAAATAGCCTCAAAGACAATACATCAAAATGTTAACTGCACAGAAAGCTATTGGGTTTTTTTGTTTGTTTGTTTGGTTTTGTGCCACACCACGCAGCTTGCAGGATCTTAGTTCCCTGACCAGGGATAGAATCCGGGCCCTCGGCAGTAAAAGCACTGAGTTCTAACCGCTGGACCGCCAGGGAATTCCCGAGGAAGTTACTGTTTAATGGGACAAAGTTTCAGTTTCAGATGATGAAGAAATTCTGGAGATGGATGGTAGTGATGGCTGCACAGTGTGAATGTACTTAATGCCACTAAACCATACACTTAAAAAGGTTAAAATGGCAAATTTTATGTTATGTATATTTTATCACAATTTTTAAAAATAAATAATTTTTTTAAAAGACCGAAAAAAAAAGAATTGGCTTTTCTAAGAAGTCCTAAGTGCAGCTGACCCTGCCGGTCTCAGGTCTACATTTTGAGAACCACTGAAATCAGGGCATGTTCTCTACATGGCAGGGGAGACAGGGTGATGAAATTTGACTCTGGGAGAGTGGTCACAGAGGCTGTGATATTTGTACAGGTCCTTGAGGAATGAGCAGGATTTTGCAGGATGGAGAATGGGGTTCCATGCAGAGAGAATGGCACGAGCAAAGGTGTGGAGAGATGACGGTGCATGTTGGCAAGCGATCCTCCATGGAAAGGGCTTGGGGGGAGTGTGGAGGCTGCTGCATAGCTGGGCTCCTGCTTTTTCATCCTTTGTTCTTGGTCAGCATGGGGAGAGGCAGCCTGTGCAGAAGACAAACCCAGGAGAGGACAGGATAGGCCAGAAGAGCTTAAGCTCTCCAGTTTTGGAGTTAGATAGACTTGGACTTGAATCTTGACCACATACCACCTGTAGGACTTTCAACAAGTAATTTACCTTTCTCAGCCTCAGTTTATTCACCTGTGAAATGGGACTGCTGATAATCGTAGCTGCTTCATAGAGTTATTGTGAAATGAAATGAGCTGATGGATATGAAGAGCTTGGCTTCATGTTTGGCCCACGGTGGATACCCAGTAGTGGAAGCTGCCATCAGTAGGTGAGTCTGATGTAGAAGAGGCAGGTCTGGAACCACACTGTAGTTGTTTATGTATCTGCCTCCCACTCCAGGCTGGGACCCTTTGGGCACAGTCTGTGGCATTTCATCTGAGTCCTCCCACCCCTAGCAGGGCCAGAGCCTGGATGGAGCCCAGATGCTCAGGACATGTGACTTGGGACGGGATCTCTGTTTCCATGAAGGGCTCAGGTGGTCTGGGAGCCAGCAGACACTTGGAAAAGGAGCAGGACTGGGGAGACAGATGAGCTGGAGGTGGCCTCTGCCTGTGGCCCAGCATGATCTAAACAGATGGCCCAGCCCTGGGTGGCTGGAGGCCCAAGCCCAGCTTCAGGCCATGGGGACCCCTCTCTCACTGGACACTGAAGAGAAGAGGCCTTGCCATGATGCCCTTGTCAGAGCTTCTCCAGACCAACAGGGCCATGACCGGG